>NC_066619.1:86723250-87976488 GCF_025201925.1 Gopherus flavomarginatus
TGGGACAGAGTACAGGCCTTTTTCTCATGTTTACATGGGAATCATGGGAGGACGGGGAGATTCCAGAAGACTGGAAGGGGGCAAATATTAGTGCCCATCTATAAAAGGGAAATAAAAACAACCCAGGAAACTACAGACCAGTTTAGTTTAACCTTCTGTGCAGGGAAGATAATGGAGCAGGTAATCAAAGAACTCATCTGCAAACACTTGGAAGGTGGTAAGGTGATAGGGAATAGCCAGCATGGATTTGTAAAGAACAAATCGTGTCAAACTAATCTGATAGCGTTCTTTGACAGGATAACGAGCCTTGTGGATAAGGGAGAAGCGGTGGATCTGATATACCTAGACTTTAGTAAGGCATTTGATACCGTCTCGCATGATTTCTTATAGATAACTAGGAAAGTACAATTTAGATGGGGCTACTACAAGGTGGGTGCATAACTGGCTGGAATACCCGTACTCAGAGAGTAGTTGTTAATGGCTCCCAATCCTGCTGGAAAGGTATAACAAGTGGGTTCCGCAGGGTCTGTTTTGGGACCGGTTCTGGTTCAATATCTTTCATCAACGATTTAGATGTTGGCATAGAAAGTACGCTTATTAAGTTTGCGGCGATACCAAACTGAGGGATTGCAACTGCTTTGGAGGACAGGGTCAAAATTCCAAATGATCTGGACAAATTGGGAGAAATGTCTGAGGTAAACAGGATGAAGTTCATAAAGATAAATGCAAAGTGCTCCCCTGGAAGGAACATCGTTTTCACACATACAGAATGGGAAGAGACTGTCTAGGAAGAGTTATGGCACGAGATCTAGGGGTCATAGAGTAGACCACAGGCTTAATATGAGTCAACAGTGTGGAAGTGTCAAAAAAAAGCAACATGATCTGGATGCATTAACAGGTGTGTTGTAAACAAACACAAGAAGTCATCTTCCGTTTACTCTGCGCTGGTTAGGCCTCAACTGAGTATTGTGTCCATTCTGGGCACCGCATTTCAAGAAAGATGTGGAGAAATTGGAGAGGGTCCAGAGAAGAGCAACAGAATGATTAAAGGTCCTTGAGGAACATGACCTATGAAGGAAGGCTGAGAATTGGGTTTGTTTATTTTGGACAAAAGAAGACTGAGAGGGGACATGATAACATTTCAGTATCTAAAGGTGTCATCAGGAGGAGAAGAAAACTTGTTCACCTTAGCCTCCAATGATAGAACAAGAAGGCAATGGCTTAACGGCAGCAAGGGAGATTTAGGCTGGACAGTAGGAAAAAGTTCCTACTGTCAGAGTAGTTAAACCCTGAATAGATTGCCTAGGGAAGTTGTGGAATCTCCATCTCTGGAGATATTTAAGAGTAGGTTAGATAAATGTCTATTAGGGATGGTCTAGACAGTATTTGGTCCTGCCATGAGGACAGGGGACTGGACTCGATGGCCTCTCGAGGTCCCTTCCAGTCCTAGAGTCTATGAGTCTATAAGAATATCTTGATTCTGCTAGAAGATATCTCCATTTGCCCATTAATCTCACTCCCATTCGGTTTGCCTGTAATCACCTATACAATCTATTTCCCTATATTAAGTTCTCCTCACACCTTCTATGGGTCATCTTAATTATCACTTCAAAAGGTTTTTTTCTCCTGCTGATGATAGCTCATCTCAATTGATTAGACTCTTCCTGTTGGTATGCATACTTCCACCTTTTCATGTTCTCTGTATGTATAAATATCTCCTGTCTGTGTGTTCCATTCTATGCATCCGAAGAAGTGAGCTGTAGCTCACGAAAGCTCATGCTGAAATAAATTTGTTGGTCTCTAAGGTGCCACAAGTACTCCTGTCCTTTTGTGGATGCAGACTAACACGGCTGCTACTTTGACACCTACACAAAATAATTAATCTTTATCTCTATTAAAATCAGCTGGTTTACTGTGCTAAAAACAGATGGGGTAATTTATCACTACCTTTTGATATGCAAATCTCCTTAATAAAAGTACATTTATTTAATTTAGCCAATTAGAGAAAGCAACTACAAAAAGGCTACTGACAATTCCCAAAAGACCAGAAGTCTAAGCTAGAAACTCAGCTTCTACATGTCTTTCCACTATGTCGGAGAAAAACTCAGTTCTCGCTTTTTGTTTGGGTGCAGCAGAGTCAGATACTTTATTCTGTTTAGCAGCTACAACAGGGAGAAAGTGCACTAGGACATAGGCTCTCCCCTTCCTAGACAGGTCTCTCAACAGATAAACAATTACAGCAAGCATTTATACTTTTGTTGTAGACAATAATAAGCAACAGCTGCATTTTGTTTATACATAGGTCATCCTGATATCTTGTTCTTCTCACTTAAGAGACGCCAGTCTACATATTGTATTATCTACACAAGGTCGAAAAACACCTTCTCACACAGTTCTTTTCCACTCTCCTCACACAATCCTTGCTTTTACAAATCTCGCGTTATTAGGGTTACAGCTAGCCTAACTCTGGCTAACAGACTGTCATGCATTAAGATCCCCTACAAATCCATGTCAGTTCTTTCTGTACTTCCACAACTACAAGGAGTGCTAGAGAATAATATGGGTGTCCAAGGTAAATATCAGATACCCATATCTCCCAGGCACATTGTACATAAATAAACTTAAAGACACGTTACCTTTTTAAAAATTACAAATCTTAGTTCCCCAGAGGCTAAGACTGTTAATTGGAAAAAAAAATAGTTACCTATCATGTCATTTACAAAACCCGAGCACTTCAACTCAAGTAAATTAAAAGTTAAGAACTGAATGAGTCCATCCTTAGCTGATGTAAATGGAAGTTACACTGATGTATATCACCTGAGATCTAGCCCAATATCTTACTCTGCCCCTTTAAACAAAATTGGTATCGAGTACAAATAGAAAAGTGCTGACAAGGCACTTACGGAGCTTTCTTAGTCTATATGCATTTGACAAGTTTTGTACGTTAAGCTTGTAGCTAAATAAACCTGTCAGGCCTATCACCCTGAATGATAGCATAATAAATCACCCCCAAGAATGGAATACACAGGCACAATACCCTCTCTAGCCACATCACTGAACCTTCCTGTGCCTGATTTCCACTGCTTTGTATCCCCTATAATAATTTACATTTGAGTAAAGTGAATGTGAAGAGGAGTAAAATGATACCAAATCAGAATGTAGAACCTTAACCACTGTCCGTAATAAAACACACACCTTCAATGTGGAACCTGCAGCCCAGAGAGAGGAAACATTAAAGGTGACTTGTGATCCTGGGCAGCTCCTGGGGCTTTGTCTATACAGGTGGCAGTGTATAGAATGTGTAGAGCTATGCTGCAGTGAAAAGTGGGCTGTGTCCACACTGCAGTGTGTAGTTACACACAGCAGTGAAAGGCTCTGGCAGCGGAGAGGCAGCAAGGAAAAACTCTGGCAGACTCCTGCTGCTGAAGTCTTTCCTGGCTGCAGGGAGGTGGCAGGATGCTACGCTCCTAAAAATAGCCTTGCCTAAGCAGTGCCTCACCACCTCCACTGCTATTTATACCCATTCTAGGTAGGCCTGCAGTGTATGAACTCTACATGCTGCCAGAAGTGTAGACATAGCTGTAGAGAGCCTGAGGGCCTAAGTTATAGCAGCCTCCTTGTGCTGCCCTGCGAGTGGGAGCACTGCACGTACTCTGCAGCAGTATGTGCTGAAACTCTGCCCCTCCCAGCCTCCCATCTTTGTTATTTTCTTTCAAAAAGTCCTTTTAATAAATGCAGCTCAACTTGAGATGTGAAGTTGCTTTTAGCTCAGAAGAATACTGATTGAGAATCAACAAGGGAGAGACATGACGGAATATTTGAAACATTATTTATTTTGTGAGCTATTCCCATGCTACTGAATTTCAAATCTGGCCATAGTTGATTTCTCAGTAAATGAGTCTCTTTCTCAGCACACAGATTTATAAGATTATAAATTTCCATCTTCCGATTCAGATTGCTGCTGTCTTGATGGTGCTTCTGTAACTCCTTGATTTCAAGATCATCATGCTGTCCATATGTTTTTGTGTCCTTTGGAAAAAAATGTTTAAATTTCTTTTAAGTGTTGTTGCCACTGTTACTTTCCTTGGCATCTTTTGCAAACTGTTAGTTGGCAGGAATCTCTACAGATTTCAAGTCCAACTTCAGCATTCCTTCAATACACCAATGTTTGGCCTGTCACATCTAAAAGAGAAGAGGAGTGGCTGTGAGAATTTGATCAATCGCTGCTTCTTATTAAGCAACTTTGAATTTGAATCATTTGAGAACTTTCTAGATATTTTCAAATTGCTCCATTGAATTACAGTCAATACACCCATGCAATGTGCTCTCTAAACAGAATTCTCACAATATTAACAATGTTGTTAGAAAGGAGACGTGACTAAAAGGCAAAGTAATTGCCAATTTCTTTAATGTGCATTCTTAATGAGTTTTATCAGAAGATTGACTCACATGAACATGCACGATTAGCTCTGCCCAAGTTTAATGCACCACTATTGCCACATTAGCCTTGGTTTCATTACCTTTGGGAAGTAGTTTTGTCTAATGCATATTGCACAGCCGGGTAATCCCCTAAGTACTACGTACAGCCCAAGCCTTAACTACTCATGTCCGACAAATAAAGAAGAGATGTAACATAACATGCTGATTTCATTTCACCAGTTGGTGTTTGAGAATATGAACAAGTCAGATTGCATTTCATGGCAGAAGATAAACCAACAGATGTGACTATTGTGGGCCCTAGTTTAGGATCAATTGTTGAAAATGGGGTGAGGGAGAAACTAGTTATTAAATACATACATTTACATTAAAATAGTATTACAGTTTTGGCATCACATCTTAAGCTTATATAGTAATATATGGTGAATCTATTTATATTTATCTCTATTGATCCTATTTAACATTCACATTTTATATGCATAGAAAAAATCTGTGTTACCAAACTAAGGGCATAGCTTTTATATTTTGCAAAAAACTAGTTTTTTCTTATTTCTCACTCCCTGTTTCTGGTCTTAGTTTTTTATGCAATCATCTAATTATAATACTGGAAAAATTGTCCAATAAAGCACTTTCTCCCCTAAACTAAGTTCAGATGTTTAAGTATTTCAGCCTCTCTTTTTCAGGGATTCTCTAGTGAGGTCTGAAAATAATCTATTCCCTATCACAGCCTAGAAAAAGGAATTAATTTATTGGCCATTTCAAGAGGAAGCTCTGATGTACCAATGACTGGATCTAGTATTGCCAACTTCTGCATTCTTACTATATGTATAAACAAATTAAACTCCAACATTTGAGTTGTATATTGGTGGTGATTGATTAAGGTATTTGTTCTCTGTAACATCTCATATAGAAGAGTAGGTGAAGTTGGAGTAATATTAGAAGTGCTAATAAGTAGAGCTGGCCAGGGGATTCTGACAACTTTTTCCAACTCCCCAAACAAACAAACAAACAACAAAAGCCAATTCCTCAAAAACACAACTTATTTCAAGAAAGGGTCAGCTTTGACAGGTTTTTTACTTGAAAATTCTAGTTTTCCAGTTTTGAAATTACTTTTGGTTTACAAATTCAAACTAATTTATAGTAAACAAAATGGTTGAAATATTGCAATAACATTTATCTCAATTTCAATTTACCCAAACCATTTTTTATTTTAATTCATGAAATTTTTTTTTAGTTTGACTTTTTCCCATTCATGATGGGAAAATTTGTACAGAATGCAGGAACCCTTTCCTGGACAGCTCTCTAATAAGTAAGTGGAGAAAATTACAGAGCAACTATTTTTGAGTGTATACAGTGACATGGCACCAAAATATGTCTCTAAATGGTTTCATAATAAGACTGTATATAAATTAAAGAGTGTGTGTGTGTGTGTGTGTGTGTGTACACATACAAGTGCTATGGAGGCACCTGGAGAAGGGTAAATATAGTTTCCTTTTGGCCGAGTGCCTATGGAAACAACAACAAGCTCTGGATTTAACTGGCATAGTGATCCTTACCTAAAGTGAATAGAAGAATGGCTCAAACCCTTACTCAGAACTGAATTCCTAGCTCTAAGGAAGTAAAATAGAACCTTCCTGGTCACTTCGGTAAGTGGTTCTTCCTCCATCTCTCCCTCCCCCCTCAGAAGCCTTTGGGAATGTAGAACCCAAAGTATCTAGTATTTGGGGCAAAAGGGAAAAATAATCCAAAGAAACACAACCCTATATATACATGCTCAACACAATGAGCAAAGCCCAACAAATGTGGCTGAAGAGTGGCCATTTCCATAGCTCCTATTGTTCAGTTTGTTGAGGTCCAGAACTCTCAGGGTATGCCTACACCAGTGCTTTTCAAAGTCGGGCCACCGCTCGTTCAGGGAAAGCCCCTGGTGGTCTGGGCCAATTTGTTTACCTGCCACTTCCGCAGGTTCAGCCGATCATGGCTTCCACTGACTGTGATTTGCCGCTCCGAGCCAATGAGGGCTGCAGGAAGGGTGGCCAGCACATCCCTCAGCCCATGCCGCTTTCCGCAGCCCCAGCTAGCCTGGAGAGGTGAACTGCGATCAGCTGAACCTGTGGATGCGGCAGGTAAACAAACCGGCCCGGACTGCCAGAGGCTTTCCCTGAACAAGTGGCTGCCTGACTTTTGAGAAGCACTGGTCTACACTATAAAATCGACCTAATTTCGTAGAAGTCAATTTTTAGAAATCGATTTTATACAGTCAATTGCGTATGTCCACACTAAGCGGATTAAGTCAGCATAGAGCATCCTCATTACCGTGGTTAGCATTGACTTATGGAGCAGTACACTGTGGACAGCTATCCCACAGTTTCCACAGTCTCCACCCCACATTGGAATTCTGGGTTAAGCTCCCAATGCCTGATGGGACAAAACATTATTGCGGGTGGTTTTGGGTACATGTCATCAGTCACCCCTCCCTCCATGAAAGCAACAGCAGACAATTGTTTTGTGCCTTTTTTCCTGGGTTACCCATGCAGACGCTATACCACGGCAAGCCTGTAGCCCGCTCAGCTCACCATCACCACTGCCGTTGTGGGCAAGTCTACTGTGGGGGATGCTGTGATCCAAGTAGCCAGTGCAATCATTGATGCTTTGTTATCAAGGGAGTTACTCTGGGAAATGTGCAGGCCTTTTTAGATTTTAAGTGCATCATATTCCTGTCCTTTGTCTCTGGTGAGGAAGTCTTGCAGCCGTACATTCCAGTCTGGTCAGCGCTGTAACACCCCATAGCACTTCTGTGGTTGACACATGTAACAGCTCCAGGGCTCTTGCTCTTTTACCTTGGCCGAGGTACCTTGCCCTACCCGGACGTCCAAGCATTCAACATAGAAGCATCTGCAGCAGCTGGCATTGCTACACAGCAGCATCTCCTTATCTTCGCAGCAGATGGTGCAGTAGGACTGCTAACTGTCCTCATCCACAGCTTCCGCTGCAACTCTGCTTCCCTGCTCGGGGGATCCGTTCATGAAGCCTGCACTGTAGTAAGGAGCAGTAGTAAGGACCAGCTATAGGCTGAGCAGGTGTAGAATGGTGGTAGAATGTGCCTTTGGACGTTTAAAAGCTTCCTGGTGCTATTGGTCAGACCTCAGTGCAACCAACATTACCATTGTTATTGCTGCTTGCTGCGTGCTTCATAATATCTGTGAGAATAAGGGGGAAGACGTTTATGGTGGGGTGGGAGGTTGAGGCAAATTGCCTGGCATCCGATTTTGAGCAGCCAGACACCAGGGCGATCAGAAGAGAACAGCAAGGTGTGCTGTGCATCAGAGAGGCTTTGAAAACCGGTTTTGTGACTGGCCAGAACTTTGGTGTGATGTGTGTCTGTGTGTGTGTTTTCCTTGATGCAAACCCACCCCCTTTCTTGATTATAATTCCCTGTAAGCCAACCACCCTCCCCACTTTGAAATAAAGTAACTATTTTTTGAAACCATGAATTCTTTCTTTCTTAATTTTAAAAAAAGAGAGAGAGAATGGACAAGGTAGCCTGAGTGGGATGGGGGAGGAGGGAAGAACAAGGCCACGTTGCTTATTGTAGCCACACTTAAAATCAAACTGAATGACAGCCTTCTATTGCTTGAGCAATCCTCTGGAGTGGAGTGGCTGGGTGCCTGGATCCTCCACTCCTGCATTCTTGGGCATCTGGATGAGGAGGCTATGGAATATAGGGAAGAGGGTAGGCGGTTATACAGTGGATGCAGCAGGGGTCTGTGCTCTTGTTGGCTTTCCTGCAGCTCCAACAGAAGCTTCATCATGTCCATTTGCTCCCCCATTAGCTTCAGTATTGCATCCTGCCTCTGCTCTTCATGTTCTCTTAATCCTCTTCTGGCCTCTGTCACTGAATGCCTCCTTGCATTAAGCTGTGCCCCATCAGTGCGGGAGGACTGCATGAGCTAGGAAAACATGTCATCGCGAGTGCATTTTTTCCCCCACCTTCTAATCTGCAATAACCTCAGGGACGGAGATGATAGGGGAGCACAGAATGTTTCTACGCTCTACGATTCTGGGGGGACGGCATGGTCACCTGTGCTGCTGAGTTCGCCACGCTGACCAAACAGGAAGTGAAATTCAAAAGTTCCTGGGGCTTTCCTGTGTACCTGGCTAGTGCATCAGAGTTCAAAGTGCTGTCCAGAACGATCACAATGGAGCACTCTGGGATATCTCCCAGAGGCCAATACTGTTGATTTGTGTCCATACCACCCCAAATTTGACCCAGCAAGATCGATTTTAGCACTACTCAGGGAGGAGTAAAGAAGTCAATTTTAAGAGCCCTTTAGGCCAACGGAATACCGGAAACAATAGAAGTGGGCAGCTTGCTGTATCTCTAACCAAAAAATGAATAGGCTTTGGTCCGATCTTTCTTGATTTGTCCATGTTTGTTACTTTGAAATATAAAGATTTGTAGGAGGGGAAAAAATCACCTTCTGTGCACTGCGCTTAGTCTCATTTATGGAAAAATAGGAGGTCATCTATGAAACTGTTACATAATATACAGTTTTCTGAGATGCACGCTTTCAATTTGTGTTTGGTAATTTGGCTTCTTCTGTCTTATCAGCCACCAAAATACTTACTTTTATTTTATACTTCAGTTTTTTTCAGTGTGTGTGTGTTACATAACCTCCAAAAATCCTCAAAGCCTAGAGATTCGTTGGCACTCACAATAACAAAAGCTAACCACTCTTTCCCCCGGCATCCTGGGTTGATGTACTGATAGAAATTCTTTTTCCCTTGTTGATAAAGAAAAATGAGAGTCTATTAACACTGATTATTTCCATGACACCAATTCATTACTTTCCCTGGATAATCAGATCAAAATTCATCATATAAAATGACTATTTTTTCATGTGGCAATGATCCATTTTTCTTTGTAATTACTGTCTTAATTCTCTCCAAGCTGTGCACCATACTATTTAAAAATCTTTTCTTCCCCTTTGCTGATTTAAAAAAAAAGTTAGAGCAAAAAAACCTTTCTAGAAAGAGAGAAGTTGAATGCAACGTTGGTGGGGAAAAGAGCTCATTTAAAATCAGACAGGACTATTGTATTTTTTCACTAATAGATTGACAATAATCTATAATCACCAGATTGGTACTTTGATGACATTTTAAATCATGACATACTTAATTTTTAAAATTGCTTAGTACCCGAAGAATGAAATAATTAATGTTACTCAAACTAAATGAGAATTTTGAAACAATGCTCTGTTGGATTTCATGTCCTTTTGCCAGCAGTGTCCTTCCCACGCATCTCTGTTTGGTACTCGGATACTATTGTGATGGACAGCCTACAAATACCTATGTGAGATATTTGCCAATTTTCTTGCCACTTACAGGCTGAGAATGATGATCTCAGAGGAACGTTTTTGTACTTCTTTTGAAGGAACATTTCATTCCATGTCAAAACCACTTAAAAGGAAGCATTTATCTCCTTCATGAGCCCATCGTTTCCTTCCACTGCCTATTGCTAATTTGTTGCCATAAAATCACCCTTCCCAATGACTGGGCAAAAGATAGGGAGCAGTAATGGTGAGGGTGCAAATTATTCTTCTAGTAAGCCAATGGTATAAATCCATGTCAAGTTTTTTAAAAGGAAAAACCAGCCAAGGCCACAATATCCCTCTTTTGGTTTGAACAACCATTATCCACAACATGGCATGCGTGGAGAAGGGACTATGTTAACCTGAAACTCTCTGATATGAGATTCATAGATTCATAGACTTAAGGTCAGAAGGGACCATTATGGTCATCTAGTCTGACCTCCTGCACAAAGCAGGCCACAGAATCTCACCCACCCACTCCTGTAACAAACCCCTAACCTATGTCTGAGTTATTGAAGTCCTCAAATTGTGGTTCAAAGACCTCAAGCTGCAGAGAATCCTCCAGCAAGTGACCCATGCCCCATGCTGCAGAGAAAGGCGAAAAATCTCCAGAGCCTCTGGCAATCTTCCCTGGAGGAAAATTCCTTCCCAACCTCAAATATGGCGATCAGATAAACCATGAGCATGTGGGCAAGACTCACCAGCCAGCACCCAGGAAAGAATTCTCTGTAGCAATTCAGATCTCAACCCATCTAACATCCCATCACAGACCATTAGGCCTATTTACCTGCTAATAATCAAAGATCAATTAATTGCCAAAATTAGGCTATCTCATCATACCATCCCCTCCATAAACTTATCAAGCTTAGTCCTGAAGCCAGATGTCTTTTGCCCCCGCTACACTAGGTGTTTAAGTGTAATTGTATGATTCAGTACATTATGGGATGAAGAAAGAGAAACAGATGCAACTGGGTGAGCAGACATGTGGAAACTGTCCCCAGACTGCTCATCTGGAACCTGTAGCGGGAGGTGATGAATCTGAAGGATTATTCTTTGAGGAGAGAGGGAGCAGAATCAGAAAGTGGGTCAGTGAGGCTAGACTGTGAGCAGCGGGAGGAATCACTTCTGACCTCTTATAACCTGAGGTTTTCCCTCTTGGAGTAAGAAATAGAAGTGTTACTGGGCACTACTGCATGCAGTGTTGTAGCCATATCTGTTTTAGGACATTAGAGAGGCAAGAGTGGGTGAAGTGATAAACTTCTGTTGGACAGAAGCTGGTCCAATAAAATATATTTACCTCACCCACTGAGCACTATTGTTGGCTTACTTTGGTTAAACAAATATTGTCTTTTGTCAAACCCAGAAGTCAGAAGCATATTCAGTCAGTGAGGTTTCTGAAGAGATCTGCAGGTTCCTCAAAATAGTTAGGAAAAGTAACCAAGATTCCCCATTATTTACAGGACAGTTTCTGAGACAAAGCTTAGAGGAGTAAAAAGAGAGGCTGTTCTAGCAACCCAGAGACATTGGTATTGACCAGGAGTGATCCAGGAAGGTGGTGTGACAGCTTACCTCAGCATGATGTGCTCATCTAGCTTTTATGCTTCCCATTGAGTTTGAGAGTAGGAGCAGCCAAGGATAATTAGGCTTCCACACCACAGAGGTACTAGGATCTTTAGAAGTAATTTTTTTCTGTATATTAAAGTGTATTTTAACCATGCTTGTTTTCCAGAATGAAATGATAATCTTTACTCATAATGCAGGATTTGGTGGTGATGGGGTATTTCAATTATCCAGACATCTGTTGGGAAAATAATACACAGAACACAGATTATCCAACAAGTTCTTGGAATGCACTGGAGATAATTTTTTAATACAGAAGATAGAGAAAATTATTAACTGTAATGGTAGTTAAGCACTATCACAACCTCCCTAGGTAAATTGTTGAATATCTGTCATTGGAAGTTTTTAAGAAAAAGTTAGACAAACACCAGACAGGAATAGGCTAGGTAATACTTAGTCCTGCCTCAGTGCAGGGGACTGGATTGCTGACCTATCAAGGTCCTTTCCAGTTCTGCATTTCCATGATAAAAGCATGCAGAGATCAAAGCATGACAATACTTCCAGGGACAGAATCCTTCAATATAGAGGAGTTAGTTAGAATTAATCAAGCATTAGATAAATCTATCAGTACACCTCATGTTCAGTAAAACATACATGCTCACAAGCCTGTAAAAGCAATAGCATACATCTCTCTTGTGTGCACGCGCTCTCTCTAGCTCACTTTCACTTTTCATGGTTCCTATACGTCTTAAACTAAACTGGCACCATGTCAGTGTGCCAGTCTGCGTAGGAAATGTTACACTTCATAAAAAAAAAGAGAGACAGAGAGACTAAAATAGAAAGCACAATTAGAGGCATCTCAAATGAAGGAAGCATCGTCTAGGTTAGGGGAAATTATAACTGTTCTTGTCAGGGTTCCTTCCCCACTCTGAACTCTGGGGTACAGATGTGGGGACCCGCATGAAAGACCCCCTAAGCTTATGTTTACCAGCTTAGGTTAAAAAACTTTCCCAAGGCACAAATTCCACCCTGTCTTTGAACAGTATGCTGCCACCACCAAGTGATTTAGACGAAGAATGAGGGAAAGGACCACTTGGAGTCCTATTCCCCCCAAAAATATTTCCTCAAGCCCTACACCCTCTTTCCTGGGGAAGGCTTGAGAATAAGATCCTCACCAATAAAACCCTTGGATCTTAAGAACAATGAAAAATCAATCAGGTTCTTAAAAGAAGAATTTTGAGAATAATATCCTCACCAATAAAACCCTTGGATCTTAAGAACAATGAAAAATCAATCAGGTTCTTAAAAGAAGAATTTATTTTAAAAAAATAAAAGAATCACCTCGGTAAAATCGGGATGGAAGATGACTTTACAGGGTAACAAAAAGATTCAAAACACAGATGAATTCCCCTCCAGGCAAAACTTTAAAGTTACAAAAACAGGGATCAACCTCCCTCTTAGCACAGGGAAAATTCACAAGTTACAACAAAAAATAATCTAACGCTATTACTTACTATTTCTGCAATTTTAGATGCTTAGTTCAGATATGGCTTAGGAAGATGTATTTTCCCTGCCCTGGTTCCTTGCTGACTTGAGAGAACAAAGGAACACAAAAACAAAAACCTTCCCCTCAGATTTGAAAGTATCTTCTCTCCTTATTGGTCCTTTTTGGTCAGGTGCCAACGAGGTTATCTAAGCTTCTTAACCCTTTACAGGTAAGGAGGGATTTTATGCTACCTTTAGCTGTATGTTTATGACAGTTCTTGAGTGGAAAAAGAATTAAAATGCGATGAGAGAAAAAAAATCTTTAAAAAATGCAGGAAAGATGTAAGCATGTGGGGGATTACTTATGAAAACAAATAAAGTGAGAACAAAGCAAATAAAACAGCAGAGATTTCTAATGCTCACTATGATTATCGAGTTTATTGTCCTACAGCTACGCTCTAGTGGTGCACCCTATCTAATTTAACTCTTATTTCTTTCTTTTGTATAATTTAAAAAAAATCTTTTAAAATTGTGACTTCTGTATAGAGTGGTAAAATATCTGACTTTTTTGCAAATAATTTCTAAGAAAATAGTTTGTAATATAGGACTAGACTAATGTAAGGTCATGGAGGCAGAGGGTTTGTGTGTTGTATAACACTAGACATGCTGTTAGTATTTAATAATAAAAAGAATGTAGTCTAGCCTATTTTTGATGTAGTCTAACCTACATATTTTAACACCTTGCAGGCCATATGTAAGTTGGCCAGAAATCCCTGAGAATGGTACAAATACTACATTGTTGCAAATAATGTTCTAGGCTGGAGACCCAACTAGGTGGAAGAGTCCCTTGAGCTGCTAGTGGGAAGATTGATGGATGGTTTCTAGGCTAGTTAGACTGCTATTAAACTCTTGGACACTTCTGGAATTTTTATTCTGTTAAGTTTTAAGTGGGTACCTTGGGATTCTTCAGTACAGAAAAGGAGATATTTGGCACCGAGAATGGATTTCAGATAGCATCAATTAAATTATTTCTGATTTTGTTTCGGGGGAGAGGGGAATGGACTGGATCCACAGGGCAAAAAATCAGCAAGTCTCCAGAATGACTATAAATAGTCATAAGCAAGAGTTTTCATTTTATAAAACCAAAAAACAGTTCTCAGGTATATAAGGATCAACTTGAGCAGTATTTTATAGCTCAGGGGGTTACAGAGGAAGGCAGTATTGTGTCCATTGGGGAAAGAAAAACTCAGGGGCTTTAAAAAAACAAACAAACAAAAAACAGACAACGCCATGCTAGGAAAGAAATATCAACACAAAAGTCAAATGAGATGTTTTCAGGACTTGACATTTTAAGAAACTATTGAGTTCTCAAAACAAACTTTATTGCATAATGTTACAAACTACAGCATGGAAGCCAGCTAGAAAGGAATTTTTTTTTAAATGTCAAGAATGTGTAATTTTGTCATATCCCTAGCTGAAATATTGCATGGCAGGATTGTTTGTAGAATCCTTGAGCTTCTGAAATAGCTTACTGCAAGGAGTACTCACAAAAAGCAGCTCTTATTTTTGTAACATAAAGAATAGCCTCAATTATCTGTCTTTTTCATTATGCTAATTGTGAATATAGCAATGCAGAAATATATTGACACAGTTGCACTTTGCAGGTGGATAAAGTTAGAAGTTTAAAAAAAAAAAAGAGGAGTCCTTCTGGCACCTTAGAGGCTAACAAATTTATTTGGGCATAAGCTTTTGTGGGCTAGAACCCATTTCATCAGATGCATAGAATGGAAAAGACAGTAGCAGGTATAAATACACAACACATGAAAAGATGGGAGTTGCCATATCAAGTGGGAGGTCAGACTAACCAGACAATTCAATTAACAGCAAGATACCAAGAGAGGAAAAATCACTTTTACAGTGGTAATGAGAGTGGCCCTTTTCAAACAGTTGACAAGAAGATGTGAGTAACAGTAGGGGGAAATTCGATTTTTTAATGACCCAGCCACTCCCAGTCTTTGTTCAGGCCTAATTTGATGGTGTCCAGTTTGTCCTCGCTTACAGACACCACACAACAAAAATACCAACCCAGAAACCAAACCCTGCAACAAACCCCACTGCCAACTCTGTCCGCATATCTATTCAAGGGACTCCCCCATAGGACCTAACCACATCAGCCACACCGTCAGGGGCTCGTTCACCTGCACAGCTACCAATGTGATATATGCCATGTCCCAGCAATGTCCCTCTGCCATGTACATTGGCCAAACCGGACAGTCTCTATGCAAAAGTATAAATGGACACAAATCTGCCATCAGGAATTATAGCATTCAAAAACCAGTAGGAGAACACTTCGGTCTCTCTGGTCACTCAAAAACAGACATAAAAGTGGCAATTCTTTAACCAAAAAACCCTTCAAAAACAGACTCCAACAAGAAACTGCAGAACTGGAATTAATTTGCAAACTGGACACCATCAATTTAGGCCTGAATGAAGACTTCAAAAAGTAATTTCCCTCTGCTGATACTCACACTTTCTTGTCAACTGTTTGAAATGGGCCATCTTGATTGCATTGGTCTCAGTAGCACTACAAAAGTGATTTTCCCCTCCCTTGCTATTCACTCCTTCTTGTCAATTGTTGAGAATAGGCCACTACACCTTAATTAAAATGGCTCATTAGCACTGACCCCCCACTTGGTAAGGCAACTCCCATCTTTTCATGTGCTGTGTATTTATACCTGCCACTGTATTTTCCACTCTATGCATCTAGCCCACGAAGGCTTGTGACCAAATAAATTTGTTAGCCTCTAAGGTGCCTCAAGGACTCCTCGTTGTCTTTTTGCTGATACAGAGTAACGTGGCTACCGCTCTGAAAAAAGTTTTTAAGTCATCTTAAACATGATTATGTATAATGGATTGCAGCCTATTGTACAATTGCACAATCCACCCCAGGTAAGAAATAAGAAATTTTGAGAGCAATTGAGCACTGGTTAGCATAAAGCTATTTAGCCCAAATATTTCTGTAATTATGATACTTTTTTTGGGGAAAAAAATCTGTGTTCAGTGGTCCCTAAACTTAGCGTTCACGCTGTGGGACAGATGTGCTGACATACTCATCTGGGGAAGTCTTATTAAAACACAGAACTGTGAATCTGGATATTGGGGTTTGACTTTGAACTCTAATAGATTTCAGTGCAGCCTTTCACAAGCCACTTAAAATTTCTGTGCCTCAGTTTCTTCATCTGCAAAGTGTGTGTGGGGGGGGAATGGCTTAACTCACAGAGTTTTTGTAAGGCTTTTTTCATTTATATTGGTACAGCATTTTGAAATCAGACAGAAGGTAATAAATATGTTCAAAATTGAACAATAGAATCAAAGAAATATAGGGCTGGAAAGGACGTTGAGGTCATCTAATCCAGCTCCCTGAGTTTAGGCAGGATCAAATATATCCAGACAATCCCTGACAGCTGTCTTTATAACCTGTTCTTAAAAATATTCAAATGATGAGGATTGCAGAACCTTCATTGGAAACTTGTTCCAGTAACTAATGATCCTTATAGTTGGAAAGTATTTTCTAATATCTAATCTAAATCTCCTTTGCTGCAAAATAATCCACTTACTTCTTGTCCTATCTTCAGTGGACATGGAGAACAATTGATCACCATCCTCTTTGTAACAGACCTTTTATATATTTGATAACTGTAATCAGGTCTCCACCTCAGTCGTCTTTTCTTCAAAAAGACACATGCCCAGTTATTTTGACCTTTCGTATAGGTCAGGTTTCTAAACCATTTATCATTTTTGTCCACATCATTCCCAAAGTTTGACATCCAAAACTGAACATAATATAATAGCTGCAAGGCGTCACCAGTGGTGAGTAGAGCAGAAAAATTACCTTCTCTTTTGCAATTGCATCATATTGTTGGCTCATATTCAATTTGTGATCCACCTATCAATGCTAAATTCTTTTTAGCAATACTGTTGACTAGTCAGTTATTCCCATATCGTATTTGTACATTTGATTTTTTTCCCTCCAAAGTGTAGTATTTTGCACTTGTCTTTATTGAATTTCATCTTGTTGGTTTCAGACCAATTTTCCAATTTGTGGAAGTCATTTTGAATTCTAATCCTGTCCTCCAAAGTGCTTGCAACCCCTCCCATCTTGGTGCCATCCTCAGATGTGATGAGCATACTCTCCGCTCTATTATCCAAGTCATTAGTGGCTCACTTTGAAATACAATTGGAAAAACAGAGACCCAACAGAAATGGATACAGTTTGACAGTGAACCATTGATAACTGCTCTTTGAGTACAGTCTTTAAACCAGTTGTGTGCACCCTTCTTATAATAATTTCATTGAGAACACATTTATCTAGTTTGCTTATGAGAATGTCATGTGAGATTGTCATAAGCCTTATTAAAATCAAGATATATCCTGTTTATTATGCCCCCTATCCACCAGGACAATACCCTTGTCAAAGAAGGAATTAGGTTGGTTTGTCATGGCTTGTTCTTGGTAAATCCATGTTGGCTATTACTTATAACCCTATTATCCTCTAAGTCAGTGGTTCCTAGAGTGGTTAGTGGTCCCCAGACCTCTGGGGGTTCACTGTGGGTCATGCAGGGGTCTATCCCTTGAGACAGGGCCAGAATACACTGGAACAGCATTCTGGCACTTTTGTGGCATGGAGTGAGCCATTTTGTTTTCAGAATGGCATCCTCATGGGCAGGGGGATCCTGGTACAGTTAATAGTTGTAATGTATAAATAACTTGTAAACAATCTGCAATTATTACTTTTTCATTCCTTTTTTGAGTGAATTATATATATAATATATAATTTATATATATGTAAATAAAATATAGTATAATAAAGTATAGTGTACTTAAAAGTAATTAGTTTATTAAAGTGTGTGTATACACATGCATGCACATGCACATATTTAAATAATAAACTAACATAACTAATAAAATAATAGCCTGAAACTTCTGTATAAAAAATGAAAGTGGTCCTTGGAAGAAAAAAAGTTTGGGAACCACTATTCTGGGTGCTTAAAATTGATAAATAATAATTTGTTCCAGTATCTTTCCAGGTTCTGAAGTTAGGCTGACTGGTCCATAATTCCCCAAGTCCTCTTTCTTCCCTTTTTAAAAGGCAGGTACTATGTTTCCTCTTCTCCAGTTGTCTGGAACTTCACCCGTCCTTCAGGAGTTCTCAAAGATAATTGCTAATAGTTCCAAGATTGCTTCAGCTAGTTTCTTAAGTAACCGAGGATGAATTTCCTCAGGCTCTGCTGAGTTGGATACATCTAGCCTATCTAAATATTTTTTAACCTGTTATTTCCTTATCCAGGCTTGTGTTTCTTACCCTCTGTTATAAATATTGTGTTAAGTAACTGGTCTTAATTAACCTTTTTAGTTAAGAGTGAAGCAAACTAAGCTTTGAAAACCTCAGCCTTCTTGATGTCATCAGTTATTAACTCTTCTTCCCCACTAAATAGTGAACCTACATTTTCCTTCACCTTTCTCTTGCTCCGAATGTATTTATAAAACCTTTTCTTACTGCCATCATTGGCTAGTTGTAACTCATTTTGTGCCTTAGGCTTTCTTATTTTGTCCCTACATGCATGTATTATTCTTTTGTATTCATCGTCAATGATTTGTACATGTTCCTATTTTTTGTAGGATTCCTTTTTGATATTCAGGTGATTAATGTGCTCCTGATGCATGCACACTGGCCTTGTACTATTCTTCCTATATTTTTCTCTCTTGAAGTTATGAAAACTTGACCTACCTCAGAAGAGTTGTTGAGATTTTAATTCATTAATATTTCTACGTCATTTTGAAATTGACAGAGACATGTTTTCAAAATATTTCTTACCTTTGCTATTGCAATTGCCTCCTTAGGTTGCCCTCTTCAGTTTCCTCACAATGTTGCCTACGGCTCCTCCCTTATCTAATTGAATTCCTTGCCCTCAGTCACAAAGGTGATTGAGGCCTCTAGGTGTTACTGTCATACATATTATTAATAATAAAATAGTGCTATTCTCCTCCTCCTCCTCTTGATATTCCAGAAGCTTTTGATCTGGATCCCACCATTGGCCTATCAGGTTGGGAGGTTTTTTCCCCATCAGGGGAAGATGATCCCAACACTCACATCCTAATTATGTATGTAAAGGTAGAAAATTCCTTCTTGAAATCTACACTGATCAGTTTACATCCTGAAGCATGAGATTTCACTCTCCTTATCTAAACCTGCAAAACTATAATACTCATTAGTCCTTATATTTAACATAGCTCTTGTTTACTTCCTTTGTAGTTGCCATTTTTGGAGCTTTATTACTTTTTGTGAAACTAGAGCAATTTATGATGTACAGCAGAACCTCTTTCCAAATTTCTTTCATCACCTCTTCTCTTTTGAAGATGTGATTTGGTCTTTTTCCTGAGCTGTGTAATCAGTTTGAAATTCAGCCAAAGTAAGATTGCTTTGGCATTGAAATAGAAATCCTTTTGTATTTCTTGCACTGTTTTTCATCCATCTTTCATCATGACAACAGATGACAAATCTGTGTTTATTGCATAATTTACATTATTTATAAAACTAATAGGAAAAAAAAAACATGGATGACTTCATATCTGGCATTGACTTCTGTGATTGCCTGATGATATTAAATTAGCATTTGTAGTCCTGAAATTTTATCACAAACTTTTCTTGTATTCCCTTTAGCCAGTGTTCTTTTTATAAAAGTACCAGTTTCCTTTCATCATCAGTATTCTTGAACCTTAGCTACATTGATCCAGTGTTTAACTTTGTCAAATGTATATTCTTCCATCTGCCACATTCCCACATCCATGATAACTTAATATTTCACCTTTTCTTAAATCTCTTAAATGTTCTGAATTAAGTTGCATCTCTCAGTATTCTCCCCATGTGATACATGGATGTGCACACTTATTTTATCCAACCGTTAATAGTATTTACATATAGCTCTGAATAGCCTAGCTGCTACAGTGATGCATGTGTTAGAAAGACATGCAATCTAATAACTTCTTAAGACCAACTTGCAAGGGATGCAAAGGGGTTACAGGCCTCTCATTGGTCTGGTATGTAGATGCTAGCTCATCAGAAAGTGTCATGTAATTTCTTAAACAAAAGCTTTGTGTCACTCTCATAATCAAAATAATTGCAAAATGTCTGTAAATACAATATAAGGAGTTATGCATAAATACAGAAAATATATTCGTAGTCTCTAGGTACTGGTCACCAGCAAAAGTGAAAAAACAGGCCAGCTGTCAGACAAAAGATGTTTAACACAATTTACATGTGAACAGATGAATGAATATTTTATTCACAATTGGCTTCCTATCACCAGCTTGAGCTGAATGCAAATGAAGGATTGTGAGGACTTCAGAGGAAAAAATCTAACAGGAAGAGAAAAGCAGGAGGAGGAAGAAAACTCTTTTCTGGGGAGTACATTTCCAAGATTTACTTGAGTATATTTGGGGGGCAGAAGGAATGTCCAGGCACGCTTCACTGATGAAGTAAAGGGACGGGGCTTTTACCTCACTAAAGAGGTCTCAGGCAGTGGACATAGACAAGGTTCTGTCATGCTAAGGTCATGTGTTGATCAGGTGCCTCACAATCCTTGGTACCCCAGGGGACTGCCACAATACCTAAGATAGATAGCTGGCAAAAGCTGTGAGGAAGTAATTGCATTTTTGTGGACTCACAAAAAAAAAAAAAAAAACTATTTATGAAAGAAATCAGCTTCTATTGTTGGAAAAGCAAAAGAGTTATCTGTGGGTATCTTGTCACATGACTTGTCACCATGAAAAGATGATATGCTGCGAAATAGTGGCCTTATTCTATTCAAATGGCAAATGTCTACCGGTTAGAACTCAATAATGCATTTAGTCAAATCTTTATTTGGAAAGGATTGAATTCTGAACTGACTTCTATGTGCATAGTCCCAAACATAAGGGTAGTTCTATGCCCCTCGCTTCTGTCGGAATGAGATTGTTCGATGAGATAAGAGATGAGATAAGGGGGATGATGTCACTGAATGTGATGTCCCCAGCTATGATCTCTCTGGAAATGCTGGACATACTCATTTTCTTAGGGTATTTTCCTAGCATCACCTGTGAAGTAAGTATTGCATCAGTTTTTTACCTATCTGAAGAAAGAAAATGCATGTCAAAATAGAAAGTGCTTGCAATAAATATATCTACAGTTATTAAAAGTAAAACAAGTACAAGCAGATTTAAAAAAATACTTATAACTTTAGAGGAAATGAGTTAATACTTTAAAAGTGAAGTGTTCTGTAAATGTGCTCCTCCTGTACTCCAGAGAGAGGTCAATCTGCATTACTTTCAAACATGTCTGCGTGCACACACATACACATTCAAATGTGCTTTAATACTCCTTTAAGCAATACAATCAGTACAACACAAGCATACATAGCACCAGCCTTATGGCTTGGCTACACTGGAGAGTTGCAGCACTGGTGAGGTGGTTACAGCGCTGCAACTCAGGATGTGGCCACACTTGCAAAGCACAGCCAGCGCTGCAACTCCCTGGTTGCAGCGCTGGCTGTACACCTGGTCTGCCTTGGGTGTAGCGATTCCAGCGCTGGTGATGAAGTGCTGGTCAGCAAGTGTGGACACCAACAGCGCTTTTATTGGCCTCCGGGGTATAAGGAGGTATCCCAGCATACCTTTTCAGCCACTCTGGTAATCGTTTCACATTCCACTGCCCTGGGCTCTGCTGACCCCCCCTTTAAATGCCCCGGGAATTTTAAAAATCCCCTTCCTGTTTGCTCAGCCAGGTGTGGAGTGCAATCAATCAATCAATCAATCAGCGACCATGCCTCCACGCCCCAAACAAGCCCCAGCATGGAACACTTGCGAGCTGCAGGACCTCATCAGTGTTTGGGGTGGGGAAGCTGTGCAGTCACAGCTGCGCTCCAGCCGGAGAAATTATGATACCTATGGGCAGATATCAAAGTCCTTGCTGCTAAGGGGCCATGAATGGGACGCGTTGCAGTGCAGGGTAAAAATAAAGGAGCTGCGCAGTGCCTATTGCAAAGCCCGTGAGGGAAATCACCGCTCAGGAGCTGCCCCCACGACCTGCCATTTTTACAAGGAGCTGGATGCCATACTTGGGTGTGATCCCACTGCCAATCCTAGGACCACGATGGAGAGTTCAGAGCAGGGAGAAGTGGGGGAGGGTGTAGAGGAAGCGGAGAGTGAGGCTACTGGGGTGGAGGGAGACACCCCGGAGTCCCAGGAGGCATGCAGCCAGGAGCTCTTCTCAAGCTAGGAGGAGGCTAGCCAGTCACAGCAGCTGGAACTTGTTGGTGAAGAAAAAGCAGAGGAGTGTGTTCCCAGCAAGCAGATTTTATTTTTAGGATGGAAATGTTTTGGGAGAGGAAGGTGGGGGTTATGGCTGCCTGCATGCATGCCTAAATGTGGAATAGCCCATTGATTTGCTCTATCACGTCTCTGTAATCGGCCTCGGTAATCTCTTGAAAACTTGCAGCCAGAGCGTGGGCAATGTGCTTGCTCAAGTTTATAGGGAGAGCCACTGTGGTCCTTGTCCCGGTCAGGCTAGCTCGTCCGAGCCACTGTGCTGTGAGGGGTGGGGGGACCATTGCTGCACACAGGCTGGCTGCATAGGGACCAGGAAGGAATCCACATTGCTGTAGAAGACCCTCCCTCTCTTCCCAGGTAACACGCAGCAGTGATATATCTGGCAGTAGGAAACCCTGTTGAGAATGTAGGGATACTGCTCAGTGCAGGGTGCCAGGTTCGCGGTTCCCCCCCACCCCCATGCAGGTCGGCAGCTTCGCGGTCCCCCCCCTTGCAGGTCGGCAGCTTCCCGGTCCCCCCCCCCTTGCAGTTGCCAGCTTCCCGGTCCGCCCCCCCCCTTGCAGTCGCCAGCTTCCCGGTCCGCCCCCCCCCCCCGCAGGTCGGCAGCTTCGCGGTCCCCCTCCCTTGCAGGTCACCAGCTTCCTGTTCCCTCCTGTCCCCTGTGCAGGCCCCCAGCTCCCTCCTCTACCCAGTGCAGAGAAACCCCAGTGAGCCATCAGTCAGTTCCCCTTCCCAGGTGAAGTCGGGGCAGAAACACTCACCCCATTGCTCGCCATGCCTTCGCTTCCCTGGCCTCTCTGTGTTATGTTAGGTATGTGGGAATGATGCTACAAAAAGTCTACAAACTCCTTCACTGTGTGATAATAAACAATGTAGCCTCTGTGTATTACATGTTTCTATCCATGTTTTTTTAAGTGACCTTGAATAATGCAGCCGGATCACCGCCTGCCCGTCGCTTGCAGAACTTGAGGAAAAATCTGCGAAAATCAAAAGAAGAATTGATCAAAGCAGTTATGAATCAGTACGCCAGAGAAAGTAGGAAGACGCAGGAATGGAGAGAGAAAATGCATGAGTGGAGGCAAACACAAAGCAGGAGAAAGGAATTGGCTACCAGAAAAACCTCGAAGCAGTTGATAAGCCTCCTGGCTCACCAAATTGACTCTTTCCAGTCTCTCGTAGCCATGCAGGCAGATCTGTACCGTGGTAACCCACACCCCTCCCAAAGCTCTCTCTCTTGTTCCCCAGTATTTGCAGAAAACACCCTTCTCCAGCAGCCTGTTTCTTACTACCCCCAGCTGCCCCCAACACCTGTATGATCACCTACCAGCCCTGATAACTACAATCCTTACCCTGTGCACTCCACCCCCATGACACTGCAGCATATTAATCCTGAAGTGCAGCAGACATTGAACAGCAATCCAAACAGGACATATTCAAACCTCTGAATGTACAGTCCACCACCCTACCCCCCTTCCCTTTTATGTACTGTATTTTGAATAAAGGATTTCATGGCTTTTACAATAGTTTTTATTATTGCAGAAAGTGGTAAATACTGAAAAACGAGCATAGCAAAGGCACCAAACATTACTGTTGGCTCTCAGCATCAAATTGCTCCCTTAAGGCATCCCTAATCCTTGAAGCCCTTTGCTGGGCTTCTCTAGTAGCCCTGCTCTCTGGCTGTGCAAATTCAGCCTCTAGGCGTCGAACCTCAGAGGTCCATTCCTCACTGAATCTTTCACCCTTCCCTTCACAAATATTATGGAGGGTACAGCACCCGGATATAACAGCGGAGATGCTGCTTTCCCCCAAATCTAGCTTCCCATAAAGACAACGCCAGCGGGCTTTCAAACGGCCAAAAGCACACTCCACAGTCATTCTGCACCGGCTCAGCCTGTAGTTGAACCGGTCCTTGCTCCTGTCAAGCTTCCATGTACACGGTTTCATGAGCCATGGCATTAAGGGATAAGCGGGGTCTCCAAGGATCACAGTGGGCATTTCGACTTCCCCTACTGTGATCTTGCGGTCTGGGAAAAAAGTCCCGGCCATCAGCTTCCTGAACAGGGCACTGTTCCGAAAGATGCGTGCATCAGGCACCTTTCCAGGCCATCCTAAGTAAATATCAGTGAAACGCCCACGGTGATCCACAAGCGCTTGGAGAACCACGGAGAAATACCCCTTGCGATTAATGTACTCTGATGCCAGGTGGGGTGGTGCCAGAATAGGAATATGCGTCCCATCTATTGCCCCTCCACAGTTAGGGAAACCCATTTGTGCAAAGCCATCCACAATGTCCTGCACGTTCCCCAGAGTCACAGTTCTTCTTAGCAGGGTGCGATTAATGGCTGTGCAAACTTGCATCAGCACTATTCCAACGGTCGACTTTCCCACTCCAAACTGGTTCGCCACTGATCGGTAGCTGTCTGGAGTTGCCAGCTTCCAGATTGCAATAGCCACCCACTTCTCCACTGGCAGGGCAGCTCTCAATCTCGTGTCCCTGCGCCGCAGCGTAGGGGCGAGCTCAGCACACAGTCCCATGAAAGTGGCTTTTCTCATCCGAAAGTTCTGCAGCCATTGCTCGTCATCCCAGACTTGCAGGATGATGTGATCCCACCACTCAGTGCTCGTTTCCTGAGCCCAAAGGCACCGTTCCACGGTGCTGAGCACGTCTGTTACTGCCACAAGCAATTTACTGTCTTGAGCGTCAGGCGAATCAATATCATCGTCTGACTCCTCACTGTCACTTTGCAGCTGAAGGAATAGCTCCACTGCCATGCGTGATGTGCTGGCAACATTCATCAGCAAGGTCCTCAGCAGCTCGGGCTCCATTTGTAACAGAAATCATGCTGCAGACTCACAATGCCGCCAAACTGCTCGGAATGTGTAACAAAGCACCACGGGGCGTTGGAACAGAAAGCGGAAAGACCCGCACCCTTCAGTCCCCTTCCCACAAGCCACAGCGCCAAAATGGGACGAGGTGCTCTGTGGGATAGCTGCCCACAATGCACCACTCCCAACAGCACTGCAAATGCTGCAAATGTGGCCACACTGCAGCGCTGGCCCTACACAGCTGTACGAACACAACTGTAACTACCAGCGCTGCAGAACTGTAAGTGTAGCCATGGCCTTACCCTTGCCACTCAATCCCTGCTCCTTCCCAAAACAATTAAGCATGCATCCAAACCAACCTGAAAACTATTTAAACCACTTTAAACATACATTCAAACTAACTTGACTATTTTAATTTTTGTATTTTATTTTGCAGATTAACTGTCCTAATCATCTAAGAAAGTACCTTGGGGCAGGGAGAGTTGGTTTTTAGTTGAAATCCTCAGGATAGTTGTGTCAGTGATCACAAGACAATAGCTCTCCATTGTAATATACATACCTATAGAAAACACACAGAAAAGGTGTTAACTACCTTCTGAAGCACTGGTATCAAGGTCATACAGGTATTTCAGGAACACACATCTCCCCTCATGTCTCTTTTTACATGTAGCTTTGATAAGATCAATGCACTGCATTCTTTCTGTAAAAATATATACACTTTTTATCTAACAGAAAGGCTTTACCAATTTTGCTACCCTAGTATTATATCTTCTAAAATACAGAAAGAGTATATATTCTTACTCTCTCAAAGCACATCTGAACATCGAGTTCATATAGGGCAAATATCTGCAAATATAAGCACAGGAATTTAAACATACACATGTATTCTTTTGCAGGTATGGCCTACACACATTCATATGTGCTTTTATAACAATTTCAGAGAACTAAAAAAAGTTCTGGTATCCCACCACACACACACACACACACACACACACACACACACACACACACACACACACACACACACACACACACACACACACACACACACACACACACACACACACACACACACACGAGTCTATATACGCTATCCTACAAGCATGTAGTATATGCCCAGACACAGATCATGGTACATAGGCACATTCATACTTGATTTGTCTTCATTATTTTATAGAAAAATCACACATAACCTAGCTTAAATGAAATCTGAATGTGTAAGAAATATGACTACATTTTTCTATTAATTTGTTATCAAAGGTACAAATAAACTTTTGAGTAATGTCTTATAATTAAGCAACAAACTGCTGGTCTTGATTCTGGAGACAGCAAGTTTTAGGAGTGGGAGTCTCTAATAGGAAACATTTGCACTCTTTGTTTTGTTATATATACATTTGGGAGGTTGGCATCATGTGCATTTTAGCAAAAAGGCCTGTACTTCTAGGTATAGGGGTGATTCTCCATCTGGGAAAGTGCACAGTGACGCTGAGTACTGTTGGTTCAAGGTAGGTGTTCTTCAAAGGACAACATAAGTTAGTCAGTTACAAAAAGTTTAATTAGCAGGACTATCTTCTGTCCAGGGCCTGATATTTTAATGGAGTCAGGAAAAAAAATAAATTTAATTCCAGGGAAACTGCTTGCATCACAAATGTGGGACTGATTCCTGCTTGCCCAATACAAACAGTTCCATGGACTTCAGCAAAACTACTTGTCTGATTAAGGAAAGCAGGATTTGGCCTGGGAGGGACAGAAGAGTCATTGAGAAACAGGCAAAGTGCTGAGAATCACTATGGGAAACTATTGCATAAACCTTACACCATCACCACATGTTTCTTCAGTTGCTGATTTTTTCTGTTTCTATGTATATTTAATTATCTGTTCAAAGTGTAGAAAGAGAGACCATATCACAATAGTCCATAATTCAATGATTGGGTACTCACCTGAGAGGTTGGAAACCAATGTTCAAATCCCTTCTCATTTGGCAGAAGTGGGGATTGCACCACAGTGCTAAAGGTTATAAGGGAGGCTGCTGGCACCTCCTCCCTGGGCTGTTAAGTGTGCATTGCTGCTGAAAGGGCTTAGGAACCTGATTCCAGGAGAGGGGTTCCAGCTGTGGATCCCCAGCAGAGATAGGTGCTTACCTCCCAGCTGGGCTGAGGTGCCTAACTTTGTTAGAGATGGGGCTTAGGACACAGCCCTCTTATTGATATTTGCTATTGACTAGCTTAGGCAGGTCTCCACTTAGTGTGCAAGCTTTTGGGGATTCCGTTCTGTAGGCACCTGTGTCTTCCTGTGTGCTGTATAGGGACCCTATGTGCCTAACTCAGGATTTGTGGTTTCCTAAAAGTTAGACAGTGCAATCCTGAGCTTTGCAACACCTAAGTCTTTCTTTTTGTAGGTTTGGGCCTTAGCTGCTTTTAAAAAACCAATCCCTAAGTAATAGTTTTTCAAAGTCAAACAAATTACTTTTATCAATAAACAATGAAGGTCTTCTAACATGTTGCAAAGATGTGCAAAATTTAAAAACAATTTTGCTGACAATATTATTGCAACTCCAAAAATTTGCTTTCATAGCAAAATAATGATTCCTGATTAAGCTTTGTGTGAACTGAAACCTCAGGATCTAATTGGTCCTGAAAAACCTTATCCCCTCTGGAGCACTTCTTCATGTCTGCAAGGGCTGGAAATCAACCCCAATACTGAATATAGAGACCACCGTGAAGTAATTTCTGAATTCTAACACTGTATATTGGGAACGAGCAGGAAGATTTGAATGTTCCTTGTTCACCTTACATATAAGATTATCTGGTGCTGATGGCTATATGATTTCAGTGTTTGGCACCTAGAGTGCACAATTTTTTTTGTAAGCAGGGCCTGCTCCAGGCACCAGCTCAGCAAGCAGGTGCTTGGGGTGGTCAAGGGGAAGGGGTGGCACTTTGGGCTCTTCAGCGGCAATTCAGCTGCAGGTCCCTTGGTTCCTCTTGGAGGGAAGGACCTGCCGCTGAAGAAGAAAGTGGTGTGGTGGAGCTGCTGCCCATTGCGTTGTTTTTTTTCCTCCCTCCTCCTGCCACTTGGAGTGGCAAAAACCCTGGAGCCGGCTCTGGGTGCCAACATGAGAGGAAAGAACAGAGGAGTGCAGACACGGATCCGAGAGTTAAACTCTTGAGCTTTTTTTGTCCCATGCAGTTCTCATTCATTGAACTTGGTGGTCAGTGATGCAGCATCAGCTGCTGAATTTTTTAATGTAATTCAAAGCATCTATGTATTTTTCTCTGCATCAATTCATAGATGGCAAATTTTGAAGCAACATCTGGGAACATCCTCTCTGACAGTGAAATCATTGAGTGCCACATGATGGGAAAGTTGAGTGGAGGCGATAAAGGCTATCAAACACCAAACTGGGAAGATAGACGATGCCATAGTTGCGATTATGGAGGATAATGCTCTGATAGGAACTGTTCGTGGGAGAACAGTGGCAGAGGGAAATGGAATCACCAGAAACAGACATAACTTCAAATTTCTGTGTGGCTTAGTATTGTGGCATGACATACTGTTTGAAATGTTGTAAGCAAGAGACTCCAAGCTGTTGACCTTGATATGTCTGGAGCAATGGAACAACTGGACAAGCAAAGTCATACCTACAGTCTGACCGGTCAGATGAGGGATATCAAAACGTTCTGAAGAGTGCACAGAAGTTGGCAGAAGAACTTCACACTGAAGCTATTTCCCCACCCATTCAAGAATACAAGAGTCACCGAAGAAGAAGACATTTTGATTACGAGACACTGGATAATCCCATAAGCGATCCCAAACAGTTGAAAGCTGAATTCTTAAACCAGGTGCTAGATTGTGCAATACAGTCAGTTGAACGTTTCATGCAGCTCAGGGAACACAGCAGTATATTTGGGATGTCGTATGATATTCCAAAACTCCTCACTATACCTAAAGAAGACCTACACCAGTAATGCAGAGACAGAGTTAACACATGATGACATGCATGATATTGGTGTGAGTGATTTAGGTGAGGAACTTAAAGCCCTTTCAAGATACATTTCAGCAGGATCAGCTCCAAAGGATGTTCTGAAATATGTGCGCACAAATAAGATGACCGCTGTCTTTCCGAATGCTGTTGTTGCTCTGTGCATACTTTAACATTTCCTGTAACAGATGCCAGTGGAGAACGCAGCTTCTCCAAGCTGAAGTTGTTAAAAACACATCTACACTCCACAATGACACAGAGGCTGGTCGGCTTTACAACCATTTTAGAGCATTGACTGGCTGAGACTGTGGACTTTCAGGAAACAGTTCAAATCTTTGCAACCAAGAAGGCATAGAAAGCACCACTTCGATTATTCAAACAGACAAAAATGCCAGTGTTTACTATGCAGACAAGAAAAGTTACATTTGCTGTTCAGGCGTTTGAAAGTTAAGTGTTACTTAAAATTTTTGAACAAGGTATTTTAAGTTGTTCTCCTTTATTGGGGTAGGTAGCAGAGCAGTACCATGAGAGGAATGGAACAGGAAGAAGGCAGAATTGAGACCTTTCAAAGTATTTTTGCCCAAGGGAGAGGGCATGAGGGCATCATTTGAGCTCTCTGCCTCAGGTGCCAAAATGTTGTGAGCTGTCCCAGTCCATGAGCTACATGAAAAGAATTTCCTGGTGTGACAGAGCCTAATTTTCAGACTTTGTAATAATAATGAACCCACTTGTTTTTATATAAACCAAAATCTTTCTTGAAAATGGGGCTTGGGTTTACACTAAATCAGACTCATATTTTTAGTCATTTGCCCTTTTTCCTGCCCGTCTCTTGGTTACAGTTTTCATGTAATTTTCAGTGAAATGCTGTACAAAGCATTGTGGCAGTTCAGTTAGGCCAATGGAGTAAAGGGGCTCAGAATTGGAGCATTGAAAGACAAATAGGACAGTAGAATTAATGAAAACTTGCAAGGTACAAACTACCAGGTAAACATTGATGCAAACTACTGGGTAAAACTGGGAAAAAAACCATTCTGAAGTGGCAGGGAATATGAGTGTCACTGGAATGAACATTAATGAGCAGAGCAGTGGGAGGATAAAATAATTTTGGCAAAGCAACGTTAAATAAAAGTAAAGCATTTTGGTTTTTTATAATTGTCACCTGGCTATGATGAAAGACAAATAAAAACAGCTAGCAGAGAGAGAGAGGCGCATAAGGAGGACTTAGAAGGAGTGAGAAATTCAAAAACAATTTCTATACTGTCTTACCTATTCATCTGTGGGTACTGAAATGGTCAAAGCAGTTTCTTGTACTTTTTAGCACCATTTCTGTCTTCAAATAAAAAAGCGTAAGAAGAAATGAGATTTAAGGAAATAACATTTGAAAGCAATATAGAAAGAATAATTTATGTGGAAATCTGAACATCTTTGGTGCTTGCTTCTCTACTCTAACACATTCCCCTTGAAAAGTGGGCAAGTGGGGGCCAATTACAGTCCTAGCATACCTCCACTGATCTACTTCATTGAATGGAGTTGCCTCCACTTACATGGTGATTGAATTTAGCCTCTGGTATTCAGATAAGTTAAACAATTAAACAACATAGTGAAGCACAATTATTTCTCCAGTGTACATGACTGTTGCTTACCACAGACTAGATTTTTCCACTTGTACTCATATAGAGTACTACCTTCCTATGCAAACAGTCCCACTGCAATCAGGGAGTAGCTCCTGTATCTATTTCTGAGTGAACGAAGGTAATAAAACTGATTATAGGGAAATCAATAACAAGAATAAAGCTTTGTAAGCTGTCTTGGCTGAATTTATTTTACATATTATACAGTAGCAGCAATAAGTGGCAGAAGAACATTTGCAATGGGTTTGCTATGCTTCTGTTTACCTACGTGTTTTGCATCAAGTAATGGTTTGCCACTGCAGATGTTGTTTCACTTCTGTAAAAATTAATAAAAACAATTTATGTACAGTATTCTATTTACTCTCCTTAAACAAAGAAAAGTCAAATATTAAATGGCTCATTACCAGTTTCTAAAACTCTACTCCAAAGAAATTCCTTCTCCTCCCACCCCCCCGACACATACTATCCACTGTGCCCCATTCATATCCCTTGGTACAGGTATTCAGAAGTCCCTGAATTCAGCAGTACCAGTTCTATGCCTTGGGCAAATGAGAACATTGGTGGAGAAGGCTTTCAGGAGGCCTTCACACATTTGGCTTGTCATGGAGCCTAGCTATTCAGTTGTTACAGTATGAGGCAGGCAGTTGTGGCTAGGGATTAAAGGTGGAGTGGTGAGAAGCACAGCTCCCTATTCACTCTTTGATATGAGGGAAGATTATTCTTCCAGATTTCAACAGCAAATGAGAAAGGGAAAGAGCCTCCTTGCACCTTCAACTGGTTGTGGCCAATGAGTCTATAGTTACATGGTTCAACCCTACATATCGTGGTTGTTTACTGGGCTGTAGACACCGCACTCTGTCCTCAGCAGGGCCACCCAGGGGGGAAGGGGAGAAGTGGGACAATTTGCCCCAGGCTCTGGGCCCTATAGGGGCCCCCATGAGAATATAGTATTGTATAGTATTGCAAGCTTTTTTATGGAAGGGGCCCCTGAAATTGCTTTGCCCCAGGCCCCATGAATCCTCTGGGCAGCCCTGGTCTCCAGGTTGGGGAGAGGGATTCTGGGTCCCAGAACTGGCCACATAGTTTGCCTCTTCACAGATTGTATACTCAGGCTTAGCTCAATAGCCAGTATTTCTCTCTGGGACAGAAACTACTTTATAACAGATTTTTACAAGCTGGTCATGAGCCATTTAATTTGGCCTGTTGCTGTAGAAGGATAGATAGAATACTTTGCACAAGTCCAATGGTGAACTTTTACCAGTTATTTAAGATGTAGGAAAGAAAATACGGTGGACAAAGGGAAAATCCCTTGCGGAGGAAAGAAAATGCTATGAAAATATTATTGGTCAGATAGGTGGAAATAAGGAGGAAATGGTCAATTCTGGAAGCTCACTCAGGACAGAGAAGCAGGGAAGACCTATAGTATGGAAGGAATCAGGAAGCTGGATAATGAGTATGGATTTAGCAGGAGAAAGTAGATAAATATTATAGTAAGAACTGTTTTGGTGTAGTTGGAGGAAGACAGCTTTTAGAGGATTAAAGAGGGCATTAGAAGAGAGGAAATGAAGGTATTGGCAGTAGAGGAGTCTACTCAAAGAAGTTTGGACCTGAAGGGGGGGTACAAATTGAGCAACTTCACTGAACTTAACAGGTTTAACACCTATTTATAGCTAGAGTCAAGAGATCAGAATTATTCCCTAGTCTTTCATGAAAAAATGTTGCTTTTGTGCAGCATTAAATATATCCATGTTCTGTATTCTTCCTCTCCTTATAATAAACAGAAAACCATGTTTTCTGAGTCCGTTACAGGCCCGTATTTGAAAAATTTAAAAAAGCTATAATAAGACATAGTCAGTGTTCCTATTGCCTAGCTGGACATATGCGAGCAAGCACAGTGTCAATTTATATTCAAATGAAAGACTGCTTTTGGCCAATGTTTACTTAGTTTGTCATCAGATCTGCCACTGTCATTTGAGCAAAATTGCACATTATATAAAATGCTGTATGGGATTCTATCAGTTTTGCTTTGTTAGCCATGTACATGATTATTTAATGTGATTTAAAAAAAAACCACAAGGCTTATAACAGCATATGAACACTCAATGAGGTTTGGAATAATTCAGTATAAATGCCAACAAGAGAGAGCTAAATTCTCATTTAGGAGATTCTCAGAACTTAGTTTAGAGTTCAGTGGGCAATGGTGAAATGTTAATAGTTAGAATCCAAAAACCAAGACCATATTTCACTATAAATATATTCTGAATGGGCTTCTTTGTGGAAACTCTATTTCTATAATTTGAATATTTTTTTTTTGATTTCCTGCCATACTATGTTTAGGCATCTAATAAAACGCATTTGATTCCCACTAAAACTGATTTTTGCTTACTATGCCAAAGAACACAGTTTCATTTTGCAAGCCAAATTCTGCTCTTGAATGCATGTGAATGGTATGCACTGACAGCAATAGGAATTTCCTTGTATAACTCTGAGCAGAAGTCAGCACTTAGGGCTCAGTGCTCTAGGTCAGGTTAATGTTCCAAGGAGTTAATGAATAAGTGCAAGGGTTAGACCAAAGGAATATGTCTGTGGGAAGAATGCATATTTTACACCTAATTTATTCTGGAAGCACAAACGTTAATACTAGTGCAGAGTTCTATCATGTGTGTCTTCAAAAAGAAACATTGTTCAAGTTTCATTTTTAAGACCATTAGAACACTTGGCTTCCAAAAAGTGAGTACGGTTTGGTTTGTGGTATTTTCCCCCCGCCCCAGATGTGTAAAACATCTTTATACAGAATTCATAGAAACTGCAAAGGGTGCATTTTTTCCCACACTGTGTACCTGTAAAACTGTTTGCCAAGGACTTAATATGAGGCTTCCATTTTGTTTAATCTAATCATTCTATAGTCTTTCTTAAAGATAGATATTACAGGAATGGGCTATTGCAACAATATGTTCCTGAAAAGTAATTTGATTTATAGACCCGCGCAATTACAGAAGGCATTTTGACCTTGGCTTTTAAAATAATGTATGAAACATACACAAGGCATCTCAGTCCAGGTTTCACATTTAGATGAATAAACAAAGAGGATTCCTGTAACCCTCTAGAACAGAATGCTATTTTAAAAACAAGGTGATTAAGATTCTCTACAATTTACTGCACAATAAAAATTGCAAAAAGTTGAAAAATCTTGCTATGAGAATTACCAGAGTTTCAGTATTTGGGGGAGAGAAGACAACATGAAGGGATGGGGGTCATAGCAGAAAAGCAGGCAAATTAGTAGTAGTAGAAAAGACCAAGCAGGTTTAGATTAATCATGCATATGGAGGACTGGATAATGCAGGGGATTGTTATTGAGTCATGAATCTTCAACCTATATGCCATTGTTTCTAAATCTGAGTTAGTAGTGAGCAATTATTGTTACTTCCTAATGGCTGTTTGATGGTCAATATGAAAGGATGTAATGAGTGGACACAATTAATAAGAGACATATATCCACATTATAAATTACAGCAATTGGCCTATTTATTGGTTGCCTTAACAGAAAGGAAAATGATCACTACAAAAGATGGCCTCGCCAGATAATCACTGAAGCACACAAATGGAGTGAGAAGTCTTGCATTCCCTATGTCTACAAGTGTTCTAGCTCTTCTGGGTGTTCAGGGCTATCAGTTTACCGCCTTTCATAACCAGTACATTCAGTTATGAAAAATGACCACAAATCTACTTTCTGTAGGCTGCTGAAACTTGTGTTTTTATTTCATTATGTGCTTTGGATGGAATTCCTATGAGGTCTATTTTCAGATCTGTGAAGTTTGCTTAATTTGCAGTGTCTGCAACAGTAGTTAATAGTAAATTAATGATTAATTGAAATAAATCCACCACTCCAGATGCTCTGGTAGAACATTTTACAGCAGTAATTACATTTTTAATAAATAATGGTTACATTACATAATGCCAGTGATTGTCTCCATGGACTGCAGCATATGTAAGTCAGAGGACTTTTTTTCTTTTCCACTCTTCTATATCTGTTGCTCGCAGCTTGTTTTCTGTTTTAATATGTTGAGAAGAAATATGTATTTAAAGGCTTTCACTTGCTCACCTTAAATATTTCATTCCCCCCTTTGTTGATGATAAGCGGTGTCATACAAATGGAGTTCATTATTTTTATCTATGGAGGCTTGTTCTAATTGGGAATGATTTTTGTAAATCCCTTTTCTAGCTTCCATATGTAGGTCTAAATATGTCCCCCGTCCCCCGTCACTCCAGATCAAGATTTGTTGTACCCAAGAACGAACTAGTCTGGTAAGATGAAACCCTGAAGTGTTCAAAGGGAGCTGTATACAAGTATAACTAATTGGTTCTCACTAATGAAATTCAATTTTCAAATTAAAAGCCATAAAACAAATTGTATGTTTTTAAAGATTGTTTGAAATCTAGCAACTTCTATTTAGAGATTGGTGCACTGAGTCCAGGAGCAGAAACAAATATGTCCTATCTTTTTATTGTTGTTTTAGAAGAACAAATAAACTATCCCTATCAGAAAGTTATAACCTGTATTGATAACAGTGAGCAAACAATTGTTAGTGATGCATAAGACTTTGCCTGTTGATTAATCATAGTAAACCTTACCTGCATTTGACAATATAAACCAATGAGTATAGAAAAATATGCACATATACTTGTAGATTGTAAAAGCCAAATTTAATTTTGCACTGTTACCTGTTAATAGCACCTTGTGGTAAACCAGCTAACATGTAATTACAATGATGTGAGAATGGAAAACAAAACAACTTCCCCATCCTGCCTCCGCATATCAATATTTTTACAATGACTTGGTTTACTCAGGGATGAGCTCTGGTCAAATTGTACAGATGGAAGAAGAAAACATTATATATTTCTCTATGGCATTGATCAAATGACATAAAGGACCCAAATTATACACTACTAATTTACTGGAGGTGAAATTTAAATGTCATTATTTTGAAAGGATAGGTACAAACTTTGAAAATACAGGAAACCTATCATCTATGGCTCAATTTAAAGACATTCAAAGCAAACCATTCAAAACATATTTACCTCAAATTGCAGCCAAACAGTCAGGCAACACCCATGTAGTATCATCTTCATGTTTGTAGGGCTGAGCACATGCATTTAAAGAAAAATATTTTTTCATTCCTCTTACCTTTCCCATACCACTCTTTTCTATACATTAACTTTGAAATTTGTTGTGTGTTTTGTTTCACGGAGAGTTTCTCCTGTGCCTTTTGTTGTCTTAAACAGCTGCCAAAGCTAGGACTTGCACTGTCAGCAAACTTTGTTAGGTCAAGGAGGACAATTTGGAACTCTCTCAGGGAACCTTTGAAAATCTTAGACTACTTGGGGCAGCACTACAGAATAACTTAAGCATCCTCTGCCCCCACAGTGCTTTTCAGTCCCTCTGCTGACTTTGTACATCCTCTGAAGAGCAACAATCCTTCAGTGAGCAATAGCTCTATTTCAGGCCACATGCAATCAAGGACAGCAAACAGGCTTTCCTCATCACCCCCTTGCTCTTGGCTCTCTACCTTGCTTCTGCATTTCCCAGTTCTCTTGCATGTAGCAGAAGATTTTCAGCACATAGAACCATGTGCAAATAATGGTGCCACAGTTGAAGGTGAGTCAGGGTGGATGTGATCCAGTTGGTAAGCTCCTTGTGTATCCGGATCCAACCATACCAGGCAAACAACTAGCCTCTGTGGCTCTGCCACATGCTGGAAATGGAACTGGACAGGATATCATGTGGCAGATACTTTTGTAGATCAGCCACCACCCAAGTGGGCCTTCTTTCAGATCTGTTCAGTGTTTTTGTTTCTCTCTTTTTCTGAATCTTCATCCCCCACCACACTGCTGCATCCCTATACACTCACATTAATGGTTTATTTTTCAAAGTGGGCAGTGAAGTCACTTCCTTTATAACTTTAAATTTTACAGAATCATATATTTTAAGACCAAAAAGACAACTATGATGATCTAGCTTGACTTGCTTAGGCTATATGCTGTAGTCTAACCAAGACAATTGTTTAGAAAGATGTGCAATGTAGATGAAAAGATTTCAAGTGATAGAAAATCCACCACATCCCTAGGTAAGTTGTTCCAATGTTTAATTACCATTACTGCTTAAAAATGATGCATATTTCTAGTTTGAATTAGTTAAGATTCAATGGTTGGAAGCTGCAACTAATTGTGAGGTTCTGCAGAGACTAGAATCCAAGAGTGAAGAAAGGCTAATGCCTCCCTGCCATTACCCAGCAGCCATGGTAGGGCTGTATGCATATCTTATACACATGAACATCACAGGAAGTACAACCTTGAAAGGAAGAACTGGGAGCTTCCCTTGTGGCCCTTGATTGGTCCAGGTGCCCTAATTAAGCCCATGAGAAGTTCCAGGAAGTGTCCATGCAATTAGGGGGACATTTCCGCTAGCTAGTGGTGGACGTGCTATTCTGCTTCCTCTTGGACCTCTGACCCAAGCTCAGACTTTTGGCTTCCGCCCTTGAACCCTGACTCCAATTCTGACCCTGGATCTGACCCGTGGCTCTGACTCCTGGTTCCTGACTTCGGCTCTGACCTTAGCACTGTTTCTGATCTTAAGCACTGATTTCTGACTGCCAGTGCTCTGACCACCGCTCTGATCCCCCGCTTCCCAAGCCCTGGTCATGACACCTGATTATTCATTTGTCTTCTAGGTTAAAGAGCCCTCTAGCATTTGATCATGCAAGCTTCACATTAGTTTTCTGTTGAGCATTTGGGTGGGCTAAACTTCACTGTTAAAAGGTGCATGGGCTGTGAACATAGGCCCCAGGACAGACAAAGCTCTCTTTTTTCCACCCTTTGCATATCTTCCCTGTTTAGAGTGTGAATTCTATTAGACTGAAAGGTTGTCAGGGGAGAGAGTGTCTCCTATGTCTGGACAACACGTAGTATACTTGAGCTCATCTTGTTTGGGGTTTCTAGATTTTTGTAATTCAGATAATAAAGCAAATATATTTGTAATTGGAATAAAACTTACAGAAAATATTGTTTGGTAGTTGCCTGTCTCTGTTAATAAGTCAATCCATCATTACCCCTAAATCACTGTTGTTGCTCCTCTTTGAACCCCTTCCAATTTTTCTACATCTATCTTGTACTGAAGTGCCCAGAACTGAATGCAAATCTGAGCTTTCAGTTAAAAAGACATTAAAAAAATCACTCTGGTTGGCTGCTTGCCATACATGGGCTAAGCTTGACAGTGTGAGCATGAATTGTTTGCTTTCCTGAACACCTTTTTGTTTTTTTAAGGGTGACTTTTTTTAGTTATAGCAAGTGTGTGTTTCTGGAAAGAAGCTGTAGTCATCAGAGAATGCTGAAAAAGCTGCTGCCAACAGCATGCTGTGATACTAAATAAATGGGGGATTTGTAAAGATGTTTTCTTTGGTATCGGAAAAATGAAAGCTGTTTTCAAAGCAAATATGCTACCACCACCTTAAGAGACATTTATAAGAACATTAGAAAGATATATCCGCTCAAAATAAAAGCAGCTTCTTTTCTGATCCAGTTTATAAATGTCCTGGATTATATTTATTAACATAAAGATATTTTTCCCCCTAAAAGTATTCCATTAAGTAATTAAGACACTCACTCTTGAGTACAGGATAATTGAGCTTCTCATGTGTCAAGTCATCATGTCTAAAGTAACCATGGGCAGTAGTGACTGACTGGTATCTCTATCTCTTTGCAGACCTGTGCAAAATAGTTTTGCTGGTGTAAATTCAGTTCTTTGTGAGCAAGTGTCCATATAACAAAAAATATCCCTCATTGGCAATATTTTCACCATTTTCAGTAGGAAAATATTGGTTGAATGTCTGCAGTGAGTGAATTATCCTGTCACTCCAAATAATGTGCTAGGAAACTGCTTAACATCTGAAGCTAAAGACATTAAATCATTCCTTTCTGAGAGAGACTGCGTCACCACCATGAGAACCTAAGTGTGTATGTGTCACATTTCTAAACAGGTGCTTAGTTGCTTTTAGAGTAATACATTTGCAAATATTAGAGAACATTGATTTATGTAGTTATTGGCGCAATAGAAATGTGTAATTGTACTCACATACATTTTCCTGTTAAAGCCAGGGGGAAAATGAGACTGGAGGTTAACCTGCCATCTCGCTTTTAGAGGAATGCCTGGAACAGATCTGTCCCTCTAGACCCAGTAGAGCTACATTAGTGGAGTACCTGATGGAGTACCTGAGGATGCTCATATTTCTTACATAAACTGTGTCTGTTGTATAGAAAACCAAAGTTCTCCAGCTTCTAGAACTGTCCTTCAGGCCTTTTGTGAACTCTGAGGGCCAGATTTTCAATGGTGTTTATGCACCTGACTCCCGCTAATTTCATACTGTGATCCATGTCTGTTGGCCCACTGAGCCGATAGGGGGCAGCGGGGAGCTACTGCCTCACTGGCCATCCTGGGTCTCGCCTTGGTCACTGGGGAATCAGCAGAGGGAGAGGTGCCAGCAAGGGTCTGTGGCACGCCCTTCAGGCAGTGGAGTGCCGGCAAGGGTCTGTAGTGTGCTATCAGGAGTTTGCTACCCGAGGTGGGTTGGCCAGGGTAGGTGAACGCAGGCCCACCCAACTCCACTGCGTTCCAGCCCAGGGCCCTGACAGTGGCGGGGCGAGGGTCCCGCCACTGGGTCAGTGGGAGTCCTTCCGCAACATGCTGACCAAATAGACTCACTGCACTGTGCAGTTCTGTCCCTCGGCTCCTTCCTGCCCAGTCTCTTGAGCGAGTCCCTCCGGGCTTTCCAGCTCGTCTGGGTATTCGGTTGCTGGTAGCTCCAGCTCCCCCTCTGCCTCAGGCTTCTCCAGTTCCTCTGGGTACTCAGCAGTGGGCAGCCCTGGCAGCCCCTGTCCTTCCTCCAGGTCAGGTTTCTCTTGGTCCAGGGCCTCCCCTGGACCAGCAACAGGGTCTGAAGGGAGTAGCCAGCAGTCTGTGTCTGTCTCTCTCCTTGGTGCTGCCCTGACTGAGCTAAGGGCCCCGCCCTTTATACTTCCTGTTCCACCCCTCCCCTTCGGGGGGTGGAGTAAGCTTGGTCTGGCTCCGCCCCCCCCAGGCTGAGAAAGTGGCTCTTTACCCTCAGGTTTGGAGGGAAGCCACCCTGGTTCCCTACACATACTTAATTTTTAAGAGCCACTGCATCTGAGGACATTATTCAATTCCAATCAATTTATTACAGCTAAAGGAAGATCTGAGATTATTTTAAAATTCTCCTGGCACTCCCTCCTTCCATTCCAGTAAAGCCCATCAAAAAGCTTGAGTATTATTTTTCTATACATCCTCAGTTTTCCTATGTTTAATTTTATGTGCAATAATAATGGTGAGCCACACCTTTCAATAGCATTTGAGCAAGTATTATGGGAAGACCAGGACATTTGATTATTTGTTTAAAACTAAAGAGAGAATAAATGAAATCCTTTCCCCAGTAGATAAAGAGGGAAATATCACATTGGGAATTCCATTTATTGTTTCATTTATAGAAATATAAATACATAACTTTCTTATTTTCCAAATTTAGGGCCCGTTCCTTCTTCCATTAGAGTTATAGGTCTCATAACAGAAAACAAAGGTTCTAACGCAGCAGCAATAAGCTTTGAAATAGTGATCTGGTTGCCCCCTTCTCCAGGTGCATTTCTGGGATGGATCACTCAATAACCCTGTTCTGTTCATTCTTTCTGAAGCATCTGGCATTGGCCACTGTTGGAAGACAGGATACTGATCTATATGGAGCATTGGTCTGACCCAGTATGGCCATTGTTATGTTCTTATAAGAACCTGAATAAAATAGAAATGCTGGATGAAGCCTTTGATTTTTCTATACATTGATTTTTTCATTCCTTCTCTAATGTAGATTAAATACTTGCTTCTTCCATTCCCGCAATCTATCTAGTGAAGCTACTCTAGTGGGGCCTATCTTCTAGGGAATCTAAGCGGGTAGTAGATGTATCTTGAACTAAATAGTTAAAAAGGGTGCACACATGCACACAGTACATCAAATCAAACAAAACAGATTCATCTTTTGCAGGAACAACCTAAAAATGGGAGAAAACTTGCTAGAAGGTTTCAAAATTCAGTAAACAGCTGAAAGGTTTTAAAATATATTAAAGCAATTCTTATGCTACTTCCTATACTCAGTCTAAGACATACTAACCAATTTATTCTATAAGTATACACACAAAAACCCCACTTTAAACAGTAATGGTCTCCTTTTACGGGGTGGTAAAGCTTGGCTTTTTGGATTGATAGTTCTGGAAGTGGTGTGTAATGAGGATAATGCCCTGCCAACTGGGTTATAGCTTCATTCGGAGTTTCACACAAATGGCCTCAGTCATTTGCAAGCACCAATTCTCCTCCTACAACAGAAACCCTGATTTGAAGAGACACTAGATGTTGTTCCACAATAGGCTGTAGTAACTGAAGAAGACCCATCTCCCAAGTGGGTGAATGCACTGGCCGAGTATTCACCAGTGGGAAGCAGTCTGCTCACCACCCTTAGTCAAAGGTTGATTGAAAAGGAGAGAAAAAGAGACAAAAGAGACTCTCTCCCTCCTTTGAGTTCTGGAGTCTCCTGCCAGCTGCAATGATGAGCATCCTTTGTCCAGGGCAATGCACAACTCACGCAAGTCTTTTCTTCAGGATTGGATCAGCAAAACCTCCATTCAGCCAGTCAAAGTTGCCGTGCAGAACTCACTGCCTTCTCCCTGGACTCAGAGGCTTCTAGAACTCCTTCAGGCAAGTACCAGTTATGGCTCCCTGAATAGCCAGTCCCAGGGCAGTATGGGCTCCCACAACTCAGTTCCCCTCCCTTCTGCTTCACTTATGCTCTCCTGACATTCTGATTGAGCTAGGGGATCTCTTTTAAGAAAGACATCCAGTCTCAATTTCAAGTGATAGACAATCCACCAGATCTTTCAAAGTAGTATTTTATTTTGAATATATGACTATGGCATTGGTAATGTATTTAATATATGCACATTAAAAGTTATTAATGTCTTTCTTATAGAAATGGGTAGCCATGCTTTTGTGTTCCACTTTCTTGTCACTCTTTCAGTGGTGTTTGAAGCTGCAGTTTCAGAGGATTTTATAACATCACAGTATTGTTTGGATCATCTATCTGAGTGTCTGAGTTAATTATGACTCAAGATTGTTGAATAATAGGCTAAATTGGAAATTATTTAATCAAAGATGATCAGAGATTAGTATAACATCATATAGCATATGAAAAAAATAGACACATTACCGCCCTTTGATATGATGATGATGATAAAGAGCTGGCTATGTGTCTCTCCTTCACTGTATCTGGAAGGATGCGGCAGATTTCATTCCCCAGCTAAGTTCCCATACCGGTGTCATTAAATAGGGTTTCCAAATAAAGAAAATCTATTTTTTTTTTGCCAAAAGAAACATGTTTTAATGTAACTTCTGTACATTCTCAGTTTACTTGATTTATCTGTGAAGGCATGTTTATTTACAACTGAGGACTAAGAAGATGATATTTCGGTGGGTCTTTCTTCCCCCATAATTATTGTTTCCTGTCTGCAGTAACAATTATCCCTTATCAGTAAGGCTGTGATTTAGTCACAGAATCTACAACTTCCAAAGACCTCCATGACTTCAGTTTGCACTGGCTGGGAGCTGCAGGGCCTGCCCCCTGTGGAGGCTGGGAGCTGCAGGGTACCCCTGCCACCCCAGGTGGCGGGAACCCCCACAGGTGGTGGCAGATGGTCCCCTGCAGCTCCTAGCCACCACAGGCAGCAGGGGGGATCCCCAGAGTTGCAGCAGGAGGACCCCCCAGAACTCCCACTGCCATGAGTGGCAAGAGAGACCCCTGCTGCTCCAGGTTGCACGGGGATGTGACGAACTGTGAATGTTCTTAATGTTTCTCTGAATACTGTGTTGGTGCATCAGTGTTCCCTATGCAGTTCTTAATATCTAGGTGGTGGGATAAGGGTGTGTGATTGCTGCAGAGGAAGGGGCCAGTGCACCTAAATGCCTGACACTCTGTCTCCTAGCAACTGATGGCCTGGGCCCCTCCTCTGCAAAGGTGCCAATTGAAGGTGTTGGAGACAAAGGGATCAGGTGACCTCCTGGCCTGGGAAAGGAGCTGAGCAGAGAGGAGGGGCTGGAAGGGGTTATTAGGCTGGAGCTGGCTGAGGGCAGACGTGGGGGTCTGGCTCACTGGCCCCAGAATGGACCCGGCCGAGGGGTCCGGTTCGCTGTATCTACAAGCTCTGTTTTAGCCCTGTTCCTGTCATCGAATAAACCTCTGTGTTACTGGCTGGCTGAGAGTCACGTCTGACTGCAAAGTGGGGGTGCAGGACCCTGTGGCTTCCCCAGGACTCCGCCTGGATGGGCCCGCTGTGGGAAGCGCACGGGGGGGCAGAGGATGCCGAATGCTCTAAGGAGAGACCCAGGAGGTGAAGACGTGTGAGCTTCTTGCCCTGAACAAGTCTGCTTCAAGGGAGAGGAGGCTCCCCAAAGTCCTGACTGGCTTTGTGGGGAGCTGTTCCAGAGCATCGCCCGGGGACTCCATGACAACCCACCACAGGCAGCAGGAGGGATCCCCAGAGTTGCAGCAGGGGGACCCCCCAGAGCTCCCGCTGCCGTGGGTGGCAAGAGAGACCCCTGCTGCTCCAGGTTGCACGGGGAACCCTTGGAGCTCTCTACCTCTCTCATGTCAGGGGAACCCCCAGAGCTTCTGGCAACCCCAGACGGCCAGCAGCAGCAGCAAGGCGGACCCCCCCTCCATGTGCGGCCATGCTGGGCAGCCAGGGGAACCTCCACCATTCCCTACTGCTATGGGTGGCAGGGGGAACCTTTGTAGCTTGGAGCCACCAGCAGAGGGGGATCTTGGAGCTCCAAGCCCCCAGGGGTGATCGGAGCCCCTGGAGTTCCCAGCCCAACTGCAGCTGCCCAGGCTCCCCATTTTGTCATGGATATTTTTAGTAAAAGTCACAGACAGGTCATGGCTTTTGTGAATTTTCATTACTGCCTGTGACCTGTGCGTGACTTTTACTAAAAATATGCATGACAAAATCTTTTCTTTACTTATCAGTTTCCCAGGTTTATATATGCTTATGTAAGTAATATGTATATTAATGGAATGGTTTTCCAGATTATCTGGAGTTCCTGTGACACAGAGGCACCCAAGGTTGTTAAATATAGTCTAACACACAGAATTCCTGAATAGGGTTACTTATTGGCCAAGGACCAGTGCTCTGGGCCTTAGAATTCAACATACTCTATGTTAATAGCCTAAAGATTATAAAAATAGTTAATATGTAAATCAAATATGCAGAAACTAAAGGGCGTAAAAGGGTTAGTAAATATTAACAGGTACTAACAACTCTCACTCTGAATTTAACACCTGCAACCATAAAATAATGAAGTAGATTTTTCTGCTAGTATAGGAGAAGATATCAAATATGTACTGGGATCTTACCTCTGCTGGGTTATTTTTCTAACAGATGCATACAACTTTCATAGCAAGGTAATTATGATGTCAAGACCGTTGCAAAGTTAATTGGCCAGATGCCAGATGCCTTCATTTAGCTGTTTGTCCTTCTAACTCTGGGTGCCTCTTTTTTTATTTTAAAAGCATGAGTCAGATACAAATCAAAAGAGGGACGATATTAAAAGTGCTTGTCTTCGCGCAGGTGCAGAATGACAGTTATGGTTTGAGTACATCTCCATTAGCCAAACTATCTATAAAATATTTGACTCAGCTAATTTCTCTGATTAAAAGGCCTGAGAATGTCTACAGTCATTTCTAAATATTGTAAAAATTTAATTGACTTTATTGGGTGAGGAGTTGCATGTCTATAAAAGAGACAGAGCTAGACTATTGCTTGGGAATAAAATAATATAAGGATTGTTATTAAAATGTAAGTCATAACTCTTTAAATCGAACGGATAAAAATCCTGTGTTAATGTTACAACCAGAGTTTTAGAGAGGGTTGCTGATTAGAAAGGGGCTGACCAAGTTGAGAGAATGTTGAGTTCATCACAATGGAGCAAGAGATTGATTGTCCATAGGTACTTTATTGTTCTTCCTTGTGTGATTGCATATGTCCATTCTGCTTCAAGTGTGTGTGTACCAGTGCACCAGAGCTGGAGAGTTTTTTCTCATAGTGGTACCCATTAGGGTGGCTCATACACCCTCTACTCATTCATGCTGCCTACTGAGAGTATTAAGGGGTGGACTCACTCTGACGCTCCTAGGTTCCTTCTCACCTCCCATGGTCTGTTGTCAGAGGAAGTATGAGCTATTCACACTTCCTCTTTTTATGCGTTAGAGACCTTTATAAAAGTTTATTTTGTAAATACTTAAGTTTTCTAGTTAATAGTTAATTAGTGATACCCATTAGATGTATCTGTTCAACTATATGTTTGTTTTTTCATCGAGCCTTCAAATGCTTTTCTGGCTTCAGTAGGTTGATGCCAGTCAGCGGTTCACCATTCCAGCTGCTTAAGGTGTCTCTGTGAGGATCACATTGGATTTAAATGTCCCACCTGTAGAACATTCAAATCCTGGACTAAGTTCTTTGGGACACTATAATGGAAACAGCTTTGTGCCCTCATTTAATACCTAGCTGCTCGTCACCCTGTCAAAGTGCTGTCAGAGAAAAACAGAGTTCTCACACTCAGGTTGGGTGCAGCAAGTCAGATACACTTTATTTTCCCTAGCAATTTCATGGAGGGAGAAAGCTAAACAGGTCTTTCTGCAGGTAAACAATTACAGCAAGCATTTATGCCTTTTGTTATATACAATAATGAGCAACAGTTGCATTTTGTTTATACATAGATCATCTTGATATCTTCTTTTTCTCACCAATTAAACTATAGTCTACATTCCATACTTATTTAATTCAAGGTTGTAACAACTTCTCACACAGTTCTTTCCCACTCGCCTCACACAATCCTCGCTTCTACAAATCTTGTGTTATTAAGGTTACAGCTAGCTTGACTCTTGTTCACAGAGGGGACTGTTTGCATTGAAATCCCCTTCAAATCCCTGTCAGTTCTTCCTCTACTTCCACAGTGCAAATGCAGAAAAAGTGTGGTGCCTCTACTTCATCTGTCCAGAAGAAGTACTTTTCTTCTTATGGGATTCAGATGGGGATCTCAACTTGGAAGAAGATGACTTCTTCTGTCCACCGGTCTCTTGAACCTCTCAGTTCGAGATCTGATTCTTCTCCTTTGGGACCCAAATATAATCTCACAAGAGCATGGCTGGACTCTACACCACAACTAATCAGTCTGTATCTAACTGCCTGGATTCTCAATAGTTGGATCATCGGGAGTGCCCCTTGCACTGAAGTTAAAAATATTATTATGAATAGCAGGAAATTTTCTATCAGGCATACATATCTTAGAAAATGGAAGTTGTTCTCCATTTTGGTCCCATCAGAGAAACCACCTCTCCTTCCTGGGCTCCTATCTAGTTTATCCTGAACTACTTGCTACATATAAAAGAGACCAACTTGTCAATTAGCTCACCGAGGGCACTCCTGGCAGCTCTCTCAGAATTTCTTTCATCTATAGATGCCAGATCTGAATTCTCCAATCCTATGATTATCAGGTTTTTAAAAGGCATGGATAGATTATTCTTTCTGTTAAAGATCCAGTTTCTTCCTGGGATTTAAACTGCTTGTTATTGCATTTCTTGATTAAAACTGTGTTTTTTGTAGCTGTTACCACATTTAGGATAGTTACAGATCTCTGGGCTCTGATGGCTCACCCTCATACATAATCTTTTACAAGGACAACATGGCCTTTCATCCTCACCTCAAATTTCTTACTGCAGTGGTTTCATTTGCATAAGACTATTTATTTGCCAAATTTCTTTCCGGAACTTCACTCTCACAAAGATGGAGAGACTAACTACTTCAGATGTTTGAAGAGCATTAGCATTTTATGTGAATGGAAGTCAGAAGTGTTGGTCATCTCTTCAGTTGCTTTGTTTCATTTGCTAATCTAAGAAAGAGACCAGTTACCACCCAAAAGATCTGTTCTTAGATTTCTGCCTGTATTTGTTTATGATATTGCAAAAGTAGCTCTTCATCACAGACTATTAGTTCTCTCTCTGGGGCTCAAGTGACTTTTCTTGATTGTGTTTCTGTTACTGATATTTGCAAGGCTGCTACCTGGCTTTCCATCCATATGTTTATCTCTCATTACACTATCTCCAAAGTCTCCAGAGCTGCTGATCTCTTCCTCCAACAGGAACTGCTTGGGAGTCACCTAAAGTAGAATGGACATGTGCAATCCCTTGAAGAATTAAAAACACTTACATGTTGTTCTTTGAGATGTGTTGTCCATCTCCATTCCATGACCAATGCTCCTTCCTCTCTACATTGCATTCACTGCACATACTGGTACTTGGTGTGATGGAACTGAGGGCTGGGGGGTCAGGGTGACTGCCTCTTTACGCTCTTGGCAAGCACATGGAGGAAGCATCGACAACCATCTGCTGATGGATACCACTCTGGGGGCGGAGGGGAAAGTACTCCAGCTTTGGCACACTGGCATGCACATACTGAAAGAGGAATGGACATGTGCAACACACCCTGAAGAATGATTACTGAACAGGTATGTAACCATGTTTTCACTAGGTTGCTGCAGATGGTCACAGTGTTTGGAGGATCCTTCATTGAGTCTGAATCTTCAAGAAGTTATATTTATTATACTCTGAGCTCTGATAGTGCCTTTTACTCAAAGATCACAAAATACTTTGCAAATATTAAATAAGCCTTATAACACCTCTGTGAGGTAGTCATTATGCCCATTTTATATAGAAAAACTGAGGTAGCAAGAGAGAGACTAAGTGACATGCTGGCTCATTCTGTTTAGGCAAGAATTCCTTAGATGTGGTAAGTTAATACAAATTACTTTTCTATGCATTTCTATACATACATTTAAGCTTCTGCCCACTGAATGTGTCTCACTACTCAGCCTAAACTTTTATTTTATTTTCAGATACATTTGTAGATATTTATTTTTACTTTACATTGGGGATACAGTTTTTTATGTTCAGAATAGTAGCTGAGTTGGGATGAGGCCATAAAGGAACTCTGTGACTCCAAAACATGCTGCTGAACATCTGAGAGGCAACTTGAGACAATCCTTCACTCTGATACTGTTATACAAAAAACTAAGGTCTCATTTGGTAGCAGAGACTTTAATTTTTTAAAACCTCTAAAAGGAAATCTATCAAATCAGTGACCCTTGAATATAATCTTCTCTTCCTCAATATGTAACCTTCATTCTAGTTACTAAGCCAAATAACTTCCTTGTATTGTATATTTAAAAAAATGACAAGTTGTACAGAAATGTATATGTGAAATCTTGCTTCCTATTTTTGGCTTGTTCTCTTCCTCTCTGATTATTAATTTTCCCCGTCTATTTAACTGGTATTCTACAACTTCCCTAAGTTTAAATCACACTTCCTTGCATTAGTAAATAATATCCCTTACTTTATTTTCTCCCTCAAATGATAATTAATAATAATACTTATACTATCCAATAGATTTGTTTTCTAAAGTGTCTGCCCTGGAATAAAAATTCCATTAAAATAATTTTAGTATTCCAGTATGCCAACATTAGGACTGCAGTGTGGACAATTTGATTAAACAAAGATCATTGAGTTAAATCAAATTTGTGCATATTGGTAATACAGATGGAATTTGCAAGCCCACGTCATTCTCTGAAAACATGGGGGTTTCATTAATGAGCTATGTCCTGTGTTACATGAGCAGTTGTAGTGCAGTGGAGAGACACAGTACACTGAGTCCTTTCGAGGGTATTGTGCTTTATGGTGCTCTTAAGGGACCAGAACAAAGTTTCTTTCGGAAATGAATCAACATACCAGACCCTCCTTGACTACAGAATGGGTCAGACCAATGCACTTGAGGGGAGGGGAAAGTTAGAGGGGAAAATGACAGAATCCCACTCCTCACACAAAAGTCTAATAATTTATATCTAGGCTAACACTTAACATCACTTTTTAAAAAGGCCTAGGTCACCTGACAAAGCAAGGAGGGTTGATATAATACATATAGGACAAACCACCATGTAAATGGATAGTTAAGCAGCTAATTGAAGGCCAAGTTTTTGCTGTCCCTTACAGCTGCTTCCTCAATACCTCCTCCAGTACAGAGCTGCTGCTAAATACCACAGTCTAGCCCTAAGGTGCTATACCAGTGTAGGGTACTTTTATTATCAATGCACTCCAATTCATTTGCACACATATCTGGGCTGTTTTCTATTCCTTTTAAGTTAAATAGAATTTATGCTTATGTACCATATTTTAGAAACATTACTAGCTTACATTATCTAATATTCCTTTAACATATTGGTCTCAAACGAAACAAATTAGAGACAATAAACTTTTCCCTACCAAAGTGCTGCAATACTTTTGCTGTCATTGCCCCATGGAAATTGATGTCCAGTTCAAGAAGAAATGTTCTTTTCATTGCCAGCGATGGACAGTAGGAACTTCAGCTTCAATAATATTGTGTCACCAAGTGAAAGCAATGAGGTATAGGACCAGTGCAATGGCAGGAGAGCTTTAGTTTTATAGCTTGCAAAATTTGTGCAGATCTTTCCTTGCATTTCTGGCATATTTTGACAATTGTATGTGTAAAGCTCAGTCTAAACAATTTATTTCCAATTGTTTCCAGATGAAGGGATTCATGCTTTTAGATTAGGGATATTCTCTTTTACAACAGAGCTAAGACTCTCCCCATGGCCAGTAAATTGCTTATATAAAAACTAATCAATTTGGATGATATCTGCAGAGTTTACAATAGTGTCACTTGCAGCTGCTACAAAGACGAAAGGAGTTTTATATGATAGCTTAAGACCAAATAGCTTTAGACCATTTCTGAGAGACGAGGGTATGATGAGACAGTTATTTAAGCACCAAATCTACATTAAGTGCTTAGGATTTTATGTTTTCATTATTTGGTAAAACGAAGCAGTAATAGGAGCTTAGAGTTGAAATACTCACTATTAGATTATCAAATTGTTTTGCTTTTTGTATAGGAGAGCAATTATATGTCTAGCTCAAATGCCATTAGGAAGGTAAATGTGTTATTTGAAGGATGTTTGTAATTCATTTGTTCAGTATTTGATTTCTTTATTCCAACAAATATATGGAGATAGTGATACTATGGGACACTTCAAGATTTAAATGTACTGCAGTGCTCATGTATTTATTGGTGGTTTCAAGCAGTAACTTACTTTATTTTTTCAAGATGTCATCTTGGTATGATTACAATGATCTCTGCATGCTCTTGTCATGCAAATGAAATGTATTGATTTGCTAACTATAACTATTCATGCGTCTGTAGATTTTTTTTAAAGCAGCCTAACACAGTTGATGCTCACTATGATATGGGACTGAAGTTAGAAGGTAGGCATGTATAAACTGTTCACATGAAAACCTTTAACTTTCAACATAAATCTGAAACTCCATGAGCCTCTGGGAAGGTTTGGACTAATTTGGAGACTTCCTGATATCTTCCCTATCAACTAGGCAACCTCTTCCCACTTCCTAAAGCTGTTACCTTTAGTTGTATTTTTGGGAAGCTGGGTAGTAGCCTGGTACTCTCTTTCTTCTTCAGGGGCCAACTGACTGATATGCACACTCTGGGGCACTTCATGGGATGGCCAGCTAACCCACTTATTCCTTTATGATTCTTTTGAGGACTAAGAAATGGTCCCTCTGTCTTTCTACATCCAAATAAATGCTCTTTTTGCAGCTGCTGAAAAAAGAGTAGACCAAGTTGACTATAGTTGTGTTGCTTGAGGGATACTTTAAAATATACAAGCTTGTAACTGTCCCAAAGGAACATTAAACTCACCAAGGATAGCTGAAACAGGCTACAAATCTACAGCTGCCAGTTTAAGTTAGCTTTAGGGGCCAAAATATCTTTAGGGGAGCTGGCAATCTGCGTAGCAAGAAATAGCTATTTATACTTAATAGTAACGGGCCATAGTCTACATTCAAATGGAAAGTGTGTATCATTGAATATGTTGAAAATTCCACTGATGATCGTAAACAAAACATGTCCAATGAATTTGTACCACTGCACTGATGCAATACTGCCAACCTTAAGAGATCAGAATTTGAGTCAAGTCACAAAAAAATAATAGTTAAAAAAAATCTGTTTTGGCTGCTCTTTATCTGCATTCTAGTTTTGAGCCTTTAAGGTGCACTTGAGTCACATTTTCAAGTTGTTTCACATCCATGAGGAGTTGGACATTTACAAAAAAAAATAAAAGCAAAGTGTGTCACTTCACTAGATTGCTTGACTAAAACCACTAAATATTGCAACATTCATGAGTAAAATCAGAGAGTTGGCAACATGTCTTCCATCCATTTGAGATTACATATTGGGAGGCTGATTTCAAAAATATACTGCAGCAACAGTAGCACAAAAAGAGACATGAGTTGGGTCACATTTACTCCTACTTATACAATCAGGTTATGGGAAAACTTACTATTAACATTACTCATTAAAGGTGAAATTCACCCTGTGCAGAGAGTCAGCACAAAGCCCATGCACCACCTAAGTCCTATTTTTAAGACTAGAGCAGAACTTAAGTAGTGCATGGAGCTTGTGCTGATCCTCTGCATAGAGGTAAATTTCACCCTAAATATCTACACTAGCTGAATCTCTCTTTATGAATTTATTAATAAAGCCCAACTTCTCAAAGTGACACTTTTCTGAAGAGATGGTTTCCTGAGTCCCAGCTACTTGAGGAATAGAATATTGCAAGTAATGCAGTGTGAACTTTTCTTATCATATGCCAATGAGGGTAAGGAATGGTGTTCCTAGCCTCTGTTTGTCAGAGGGTGGAGATGGATGGCAGGAGAGAGATCACTTGATCATTGCCTTTTAGGTTCACTTCCTCTGGGGCCCCTGGCATTGACCACTGTCAGCAGACAGGATACTGGGCTGGATGGACCCTTGGTCTGACCCAGTATGGCCATTCTTATGTTCTTATGAGATGCTATACAAAATGAAAGATCTAATAAAAAATGAAAATAAAAATCTACTAGTTTGTACAATTCATATTCCAACTTTTTATATAAAACCTTTTTTTAGAATGGTTATCAAAAATACACAGGCCATCATACTTTATAGCCAGCTAGTAGTCATGATTTCTGGCCAGGTTCAGGAAGAAATAGACTCTTTGATGATAATAAAAATCATGAACCATGTTTTCTTGTCTTATTGTTATCCTGCTATCTTTGTCCATCCATCTAAACATGCGTTTTTATTAGGGAAGGGTGAATGGACAAAACCAGCCCTTAGTAAAGACTAATAGGTGAGTGACAGACACCACCGATTTGTACCCTTTCTACATACAGACACATTGTACATAATTTGAAAGTTTATTATATCTCCTTTAAGGTCTGATGTGGAGCTGTCAAGGAGTTCTGTTACCATGGAAATAGGGATGAACAATACCATCAGCATGTTAATATGACAACTTTGAAATATTTGCATTTGTTTTGTTATTTTAATGATTCTATATATTATTTCAAGACATAAAGAGTAAAATGAAATCCAATAATAAATGTGTACAGGTAACATGGAAGTGTAGTAGTGCTGGTGACATTTCTAGTAAACATCATTATCACCATCTTGTTCATCATTATCATCTGTCAAGAGTGTGTGGGTTACCACAGTCTTCATTGCCTTGGTATGTACACAGTTCTGTGCAGGGAAAATTTTTCTGACTAGACCCAGTTGATTGCACAGCAGCACATACTGGTTCAGGCACAAATAAGGTCTTATAGAAGCTCTGATGCCATTGGGCCCTTGAAGAATATAGGAAGTAATTCATCATCCATGTTTTCTATTCATGTTGAAATGGTGATCCAATATCTGGTTTACCTACATGCAAAGACATCCAAATATTTGTTTGCCAACATGCTCTTTTGACATGCTCTTCAAAACTGTCCTTACATTCAGTTGTGCTGATAATGTTGCCTGTTTCAATCCACATATTATTTATGTGATCCATTTTTGGAAAGTAGTGAACAGCAAGGACCAAAACATTTGTATCCAGTGAACTAAATATTTACTGTTCCTTTGACACAAAGAGAGACAAAAGTCATATTGGCACATAAAGCAAGCTGAAGCATCCCTGCATCCACTTCCTCTTGAATGCTGTACAAGACTTGGGCTTCATGAACACCTCTAGTGGTGATGGACTCTGCAACATCATCATAGGAAAAGCACCCAGCAAGAAGTGTTTCTGTTGGGTGAGCTTCTACACTTCCAGATGCACTTTGAACCAGAGGAACTGCCATTGAAACATCATCTCTTCATCTCCCTAAGGACAGGGCGCTACAGACATTTGTTTTGTGGACTGATAGGTGCTGTGATTGTCCTTCCCTTGCCAGATGTAAATTTGGTCATCTTGGCCATGTCATCAAATCTTTTTGTGCTAGATTACTTGACTGGACTGAAAAATCCATGGGTCCCATCCAAATCAAGTGCACCTCTCACAAATCTCTCCATTTGTTCTTAACCACCTTCTGCTACTTTCAGTAGAAACTCTTGTACATTTGATGTTACTTGCAGTCCAGTAGATATGTTGAGTACCTCTGGATGTGATTCAGAGTCCAATGGGTTTGTTGTATTGTTGAGACATGGTTAGTAAGTCCCTCTTCAGTGCAGAGGCAAGGACTTGCTTGTGGACTTTGTCTTCACTATATCTTGTTAGGCAATGTATTTCTTTCATAGCTTTTGCATATTTACTCAGGACATGTCTTGTGAAGAGGACTGGCTTCTTTCTTGTCAGTCCTACATTCCCACTGCTACCCTCTGAGTCTTTTGATGATAGATTTCTCTGTTCCCTTGTCACTCAAAATTCCATTGGAAGAACCAGGAGTCTGAACAGCACATTCCTCAGATTCAAAGGCACAGTGTACTTTTTCAGGGAGATCTTAACATACCAACAATGTGCATTTGTATCCCCCTGACACAAATGGAGGTATGCCTGTGGTTGAAACCACTCCAAAATGGAATCAGCTGAGTGTGAACAATATCAATATAATTTGGTAGTGGTAGTACATCACAAAGTGGTAATCTTAAAGGAGACCAGGAGAGATTTCAGATAGCATTCATTTGTAGATGACAAGAGTTTATTTTTCTCAAGTACTTTTTCATGTGTTCAATGTGTTCTAGGTTTTTCAAATGTTGCACACTGTACAAAATACTCTAATTTCCCAAGGAGAGTAAGTGACTTTTCTTTCCCACACTTCAGTGATATTTCTTGTGATGTTGGACTATCTGCAGACTGTTCTTGAAACACCACTCTAGCCATTGAATGGAAGGTATTCTTTCTATCAGTGATCTCTCTGTTGAAGTTTGTTATCCTCTCCTTTATGGATGAGATTTCCACCAGAACGGGGTGGTACAATTCCATTTGGAATGAACACAATTCCCTGGAGTCTTTTTACTTCAGTTTTTCCATCACAAGTGATGAACCACCTCAGCTCATCAGAACTGATGGAGAATTCATGAAGATGCAGTATGTCAATTAAATTACAAAACCCAAACTCGTGGTGCAGCTGTGCAGCAAGGTTTATGTGCGGTGGTGTGATGAGATTGGAACTATTAGATATTATTCACTTTGCAATTGGGAGGCACCTTCTTTGAATGTCTTCTGAAGGATGATACTCATTGCTGGCTGAATTATGTGCCTCTTTATCAACCAAAGGATAAATACCTGCAGCAACTGGGGCACAAAAATAGTTGACCCCTCTATAAACTATAATCACCTGGCTTTGAAGCTTTTATTTTGGCTATTTCAGACCGAATGATTGAAGTGGCATTATACAAAATTAGCTGTTAATTTGAAAGCTGTTCATCAGGCTGACATGCCAGAAGAACATGCACAAACATTTGGATGACTTAAATTCCTGCTTCAAATTACTAGCAGCTTGGATAGCTTCAGATAATGTTATAGCGGATATATGGAATGAAATTGCATAACCATAGCATTTTTCTAATCTTGGCTGTAATTTGCTACTGGAATAGCTTTCAGTTTCTATGTCCTGAGAGAAGTAGGGCTTTATGTCTTTGTAGCAGCTTGGATGGGAGAAGAGCCTTCTTGCTGTACATAAAATCACTGTCTCTGTTTTTTTCAATCAGCTGATAAAAATACAATGTCACAAGATGACTGTATTGTTGAAGTGTAACTAGATGGCTTTGCTTTAAGATTCATTTCACTCAAGAAGGAAGAAAGGCATGAGGAGTGATCAACTGCATTCTTAGCAACCAAGTCTGTGCAATATGTCATCATCTCCTCTTTGAAGTGCTTCCTCCCTTAGATTGGTTGATCTCTCATATGTTCTATTTTATGAAGTTTCTTGTTGGTCTTGTGTGTTTTTTCTCAAGCAAACAGTGCAATAGGACCAATTGCTAGAAGATGTGCTTGCTCTGCTGGCCATAGAAGCAGGAAAGCATGTTGGTCTCTCATCAGATTTGGTCTGTTTGCTTTCCTGGGTTCAATACAACTTAAACATGCCAAATTTGACTTGCTTGTGTATTTCTGAAAGTAATCCCTGTGATAGAGTGTTCATGGTACATCATCAAAATTAGAAAACTCATCTGGATTCTGCTGCCAGCATCATGGAATTCTGTCCAGCACTGGTGGCTTTTGACAGATTTTTTTTTTGCATTTAAAAAAAAATTCTTGACCAATCACACATTTTTTTCAAAGTTTTTGGAGACTCTTTTTTTTTTCTTTTTCTTTTTGATGCAAGCTTTCAGGAGCTTATATTCTGCATGACTTCATATACTGTAAATGTCCAAAGTACATTGTTAGCATTACCACCACCACTGCTACTGTTTTTTTAATTTTATACAAGTGTACAGATTTGTGCTAAATTAGATCTACATATTAGTATCAAAATTACCATTGTTGTTTAGGGAGCACTTTGAAGCCCAACATGAAGCTGGGTATCGTCATCTCTAAGGCTAATACTGACCTGTGCATAAATGTCACTGAATTAAAAGGTTAGTTTCTAGAATATTTCAGAGGTTAGTACAGATGCTCCTGACTTACGCAAATGTTCCATTCCGGAATGCCTTCCATAAGTTGAATTTTGTGTAAGGCAGGAACATATACCTGACAATTAGACGACCCCCCACCAAAAGCAAGTTTACAGAACTTATGCAACTTTTTCCATAAATCCGGATTTTTGTGAATCGGGTTTGCGTAACCCAGGGGGCATCTCTTCTGCAGCCTCAGGCAGTTAGAAATTAAAACATTCTAGCAGGCAGAGTAGATGCTACATTGTATGTAGAAAAGCTTGCAAATGGAGAAGCATTAGGAAATCATACACATTTCTGTGCTACGTTTCCAGCCACTATGCAGTACAAACTATGGGCACGTAATCTACTGCAGTGTTTCTCAAACTGGGGTCATCACTTGTGTAGGGAAAGCCCCTGGCGGGCCTGGCTGGCTTGTTTACCTGCCTGGTCCGCAGGTCTGGCCGATCGCAGCTCCCACTGGCCGCGGTTCACCGCTGCAGGCCAATGGGAGCTGCTGGAAGTGGCATGGGTTGAGGCACTTACTGGCCGCCACTTTGAGAAACACTGGTCTACTGTTACTGGTGCATAACCTTCAGTGTGAGATTGATCTGGTCTCATTTCAACGGAAAATATAGACAACTATTATAATCACTTGTGAGCTAATTTGACAATTAAGACTACATGGTATGAAAATGTTATGTTCGTATATTGTAAAATGTTGATAGTTGCCATTTTTGACACATGCTAAGCAGCTTCACTATTTCTAGGGGAAAAAAAGGCTTGCCCATTCAAACCCAATAAAAATCTTTTAATACATTGTTGTTTGGTAGCTTTGACCAATACACACCTCATTAATGTGTTGAATTTTTAATATAAACAGTAAAGACTGTGGTCATAGTCATGTTGCAGTGTTTCTGGAACTGGGCAAAAAATAACTTTCTTATTTTAGGTACCATTGTTTCACTTTGCCTACAGGCTTAAGGTAACATGGAGCAGCTCCATAGCATACCTAATCTAAACACAAATAAAATAAGCATTGAATGAGCATTAAATTATATATCTATATATACATACATGAATACAGAGAGAGAGAGAGCATGTGTGCATATTAAACTAAAAAAAAGGCTATTTTTATATGGTCGCAGGTCTATCATGGCCCACTCCTGTAAACATGATATCTTTTGATTTTCAAAAGCACTTAGCATTTGCCTAATTCCTAATGAAGTAAATGGAAGCAGAATTAATCCAATGCTGAGCATTTTTGAGAATCCCAAATATAAAGTGTTTCTAGTTAAGAGCGTATTACCACACTACAAATAGGGAGGTACCATTGACTTCAGTAGGAGCAGAGTGACACTTCTGAAAATTGCACCCTACATGCAGAACGTCCATTGACTACAGTGGCATTTCAGTATAAATAAAGCTTTAAGTCTGTAGAGTTGACTTTTTGTATTGATATCTGATGAGGAGGTGTGTAGTTTTTGGGTCAAGATCAGATTAAGCAAATCAGATCAGGTATAAATATTACTGAAAGATGAAAGTGTTAAGCATAAAGTCCCATTTTTCAAGGAAACAATATTAATATTTAAATATTAAATACTGGAGAGCACTGAATTGCAGCTTGTATTGTATTACCAGAAGAATTGCCATCTTAGGAATTTTGATTTTATTTTATTTAAAGTATGTATTTGGGTTTGATTTATACTTGGAAATTTAATGTGAATCAAATTGAATATTATTTTCTCTGCTAATTCAGTTCAATAATCACATTTTCAGATATATTCTTATTTGAACCTGAAGATGAAACAAAACTATACTAGTGACTATGGAGAAAAATCATCAATTTGTGTGAAGCAAGGACATTTTAAAATGTGGAGTATAGAACAATGACTCACAAAATAGTATGGCCAAAGCTCAGAAGGGTTCAGATTCTCTGATGTGCCCTGTTGGGTGGAGCTGAAATGGGCTCAACAGAGTTGGGCATGTTTTCCTAATTCTGGGGCTGGTTCCCAGTTATAGTGTAGATTAGAGCCATCTGGCGACCTCGCTAGTTTACTCTATCCGTAGCCCAAGAACTGCCAGCAGAGGATAGCTAGAATACAGCACACTCCAGCCATGTTCCATGCCCACCTGAGTACGTCTGCTGTGCTGGGGACTGCAGAGAGATGGCATAGGAGCTAATTACCCTGGATCTGTCTCTGCTGTGAATCTCCCATGCTGGGGGAATAGCAGGGAAAATCCAAGGTTTTTGATTCTGTTCGCACCATTAGAGCAGTGCATATATAGAGTGGCCTGGAGAATCTGGCTCATTTTGGAATAGATATACTCCCGAACCAGAGCTCAGAAAAACAAATCTCTCAATGTATCTGAAAAGGTTAACAACAACGACAACAAAATGAGGATCAGAGTGAAATTTTGAATTTAAGCTGAACAATAGCTGCCGCTAACTGGTACCCAATACTTGGTACATGAATATTTGGTACATGAAGGATATATGAAGATGCTGTTGCTCACGTCATAGTCTACAAGCAAATTCATTACATCTTTATACCAAAGAATCTATGAAGAGTGGACTCTGTGACATATTATTTGGAAATCAGGGATCCTGGTTCTCAAGACATTTTAGACACTCCACAGGATGGTGCACGTCTAAACAATTTAATAAATGTTGTCAGGCAAATTTCTCCATTTTCAGATAAACATTTTCATTATTGGGGGAAAACAAGTTCTTAGGAATCCAGCTTAGCTAATGGAATTCCATAACAAGAGGATTGCTAGGCCCCTTATTACCTATAAATTTAAAATATTTTCCTTATTCAGTCAGCTCTTCATTCTAAAGGGATATCAGGTCACAAAAAGACTGATGCATTATTTTGCTCTCCTGTGAATTTAATGGCCAGATGCTACCACCTTTATTCTGGGTTAGTTACAATTTACTTCATAAATTGTCACATTGACTCGAATGGGGCTAGATATGGGATTAGGTACAGTACTACTCAACATGAGTGACAATGGACCAAATTCTGCTCTCCAATAACCCAGCTGAAGTCCATTTACACAGATATAACAGAGTAGAATTTGACCCAGGGTCCTTTTTTTCTTTATTTACATAAGCAGATGATACAAGTGATCCCTTCAAGCTATTAATTTTTATGGACATTATATTAAAATATTTGCCAGGGCCTACATCCTGGGAAGGAGATGATACATGAAAAGAATTTAGAAACATGTTTCAGCTGAGAGAAGGATGAATAGAGAATGCTGTTCACTTAAAGCCATGAATGTTAAAAATAGGGCACAGATGTATAATTAAATAAATGCATATTTTTGTACTGACAGTGCATGTTTTTAATTAGGACTGTTACTGATATGTTTACTTGTTTTATTCACACTTTTAAATGTTTGTGCTCTACTGATTTTCTTTGCCAACTGCTAGTGCTAGATATTCTGAGACAATCCCAACTGGAATGCTCTAAGTGGATTTTGAAGGGGGGAGAAATTCCCATTGGCATTCTTCAGTTCTCTCACTACAATAACTAGCTTGCAAAATTTGCATCTTTTTTCTTTTTCCATTTGCATGAAAGATGCTTTATCTACTCTAGCTATTTTTAATATCCTCTCCATTTTTCTATTCTATCACAACAAAACATTTTATGATATTTTATACAAAAGATGATGGAAGAAAGTAAATTTCATTTTTTATATTTTAACTTTTTAAAAAGTTAAGCTATTGTAATGTGTGTGTGCATATATGTATATCTATAGATCATAATTGTATATGATTTTAGTATGTGTGTTTTAGGCTTCTGTAGGTGAACTTTTCAATGTAACCAGGTTAAAACATTCAACTAACTGCACTATAATATACGTTAAAGGAAACAAATATAGTCTCCAGTATATTATATATTAATTTATGTTGGACCTATGTTTTTCCTTGGGTGTGTTTTTGAAGTTATCAATATTTGTGCCACATGACTTGAGATTCTGCTTAAACATGTCTGAAAGATTTTTGCTGACCACCCTTTCTGTGCTTTCTGAGTTTCAGTTCATCTGGAGGACATTTTTCATGAGTCTATCCTCCATTCTGATAACATCACTTGTCCATCTAAACCGAGCATTGATAACCATGGTCTTGAAGCTGGTTGGTTTTGCTCTTTCAAGGATGTTAATATTTGACACTTTATCTTGCCAGTGTACCTTCAGAATAGATCAAAAATAGCACACATGAAGTATCTGCAGTAAGTAGTCCATGTTTCGCACCTGTATAAAAGGGATGCTATCATTGCTGGATTGTAAATCATCAGTTTTGTTGACAGTTTGACGGTATGCTTGTTGAATATCCTATAGCAAAGTCTGGTTTGTGTTTTGTATTTCAGATGGTACTATCAAGGTATGTAGTTTTGTACCATCAACGGTGACGATTGACTCACTGGGATTGGTTGATAGAAGACTCCATTTTTTCCAGGCTGAGGGTGAGTCCAAACTGTTTTTAGTTGCCTCTAAGAACCTTTCAAGTATAAGCTGTAGGTTGCTTTTACTATGATTAAGTATGTTGGGCCCCAATCCGTCCAATGCTTGCACATATGCTTAATCCTACAACCATGAGTAGTCCTATTGAAATCGAAGGAAAGGTGCATAATAGTAACATTAAACTCGTACTCCAGTTTTGGCAGGATTGAGGCCTTGCTCTGCAACTAGTCCCACTTAAACCAATGGGACTACTTGCCAAGTAAGAGTGGCAGAATCTGGCCTGGAATAATTCTAGTTTATATCAGAAGAGGAAGTGACATGGAATCTAAACGTTATTAGATACAGAATGGGGGGGGTTGTTGTTTTTTTTTTCACAGCTGTGCAAACTATTTTGGATGATGCAACCCTATTTAAGGCAATTGGATTGTTGTGATTTGAAATCTAGGGTTTTAATGTTCTGTGTCCTGCTGGGGAATGAATATTAATGGTTTGCCTCTCCTGTTCATTCCTAGTGTGCTGTACTAAAAATGTTAAATGATGTTACCTTAATGTCATCCATTTTGGTGGTCTTAATGGTTTGTGAGCAAGTTACCTCTAGCACAGTATTGTACACAAAGAAAAGCCAGTCTGTGTGAACTACATTATGACAGAGACATTACTCTTTCCCTAGGGCAGCGCTTGTAAGTGTTATAAGCACTGATTTCAAGTCTGAAAAGCTTGACAGCCTTTCCTAATTGAGCATTTCAGGCTCTGGACTTCTCAGAGTGTAATCTAAATTTCTCATCCAAACTCAGTAAAGCTTGAGCTTGTCTTTTATATTGGGAGTGGTTGGGAAAGGATGGGGACAGAAATTATATTTCAACTAGAGGTACTGGAAATATGTTGCACAAATTTCATCTGTTCCTCCCCTGAAACTTCACAGGAGAACCACGTGGAGGAAAGTGAGAATTTCAAGTGTTCATGTGCACCACATCTTCTGTTTGTGGTTGTAACCGTTTTCACAGAGTTTTTTTTTAATACACTACTGTTTGCAAATAGAAATGGTGACATTTATACATGCAAAACACATGTGCAAAATGAGTGAAAATAGGGCTTCCATGCTTCCTTTTTTTTTTTTTTTTTTTTTTTCCCCAGGCAGGCAATAGTGCACAAAGTAGTTACCCATTCAGTGACTGGCATGCAAAAAAAGGTAAGCCAGAGTAAGATGGCTTGAAACTCTGGTCATGTAATACTTTATTTCTTGAATATTGGCTACTTCATCACCTCTTGATAGTTTGACATCATAAAGAACATGCCTCTGGCATACTGAATATATTACTGAGTGCTAAAGTTTTACTATTGGATACAGCAAAGGAGTACAGAGAAGTCAAAATACTAGGTGAAGGGGATCTTCAAAGCATTCAAAACACTAACTTGACTCTATTATGCAAGAAATAAACTGTTCATTGATAGTTATTTCACTAAACGTAGGTTCGTATAAATATAATGACACATCTCAACTATCATGTGCCAAAGTGTGGAAAACACTTATAATCACAGTGCAAAAGCTTGTATAAGCAATCAAGGTTTTGATAGCAGCGCTAAATCCTTTTGGAAATGTGACCGTTAAGGGCAAGTGCTGTGGGTGTTTCAAGAGGGTGATTTAACTGAAAGATCATTCATATCCCCATAAAAATAATGGCTTTATGCAATCAGAAGTGAAGACTAAGTTTTCACACAACAAATCTTATAGTATGTACACACAGTCTCAAGGTTCAATTAATTTGTATTTTTAGCATTGTATCACAAACGAATATTCCAGCCAGCTAATTTAGGCCTGATCTACACTTAAAGTTAGATAGACTAGCTATGAGGTGCAGGGCTGTGAAAAAAACCATACCCTGAACTCCATAGTTAGGTCAACCTAACCCTTGGTGTAGACATGGTTAAGTCAACAGAATAATTCTTCTGTAGACCTAGTTACAGCCTCTTGGATTAACTGCATTGGTGGAAAAAACACTTCTGTATTCCATTGATGGAGGAAGAGTCTACATTATGGCACTACAATGGCACAGCTGCAGAACCATAGTTGTGCGGCAGTAATATAGACATACCCTAAGTTATCTGTTTTGGGCCTTAAATCTTTTGGGCCTCATGAGGTCGATGACAGAGTCCTGTGCTGTTGACTTCTGCAGGCAGCAGGAGGGAAGGGGATGAGGATGTGACCCTTCAGTGATGCTGGCAACCTTCCTCCTTCAACCAATAGGAGGAGGGAAAAACTACAGTCACCAACAGCCAATCTGAGGACAGAAGACAGCCAGGCAGACAGCAAGTGGTTTCTGACTCTGTGCAGATGGAGAACAGGATGGAGGCTGTGAATAGCCTGGCTTTCCTGTCACCTGGTAGAAACTGATTGGGAAGTAGTGGAGAGAAGGTCTCCCTACAGCCTGTCAGCACAGCACTTATAGGCCTGTTAGTAACCTCAATCTGCAGGAAACCCTCAGGAGGATACAATCTGTTCCTCCTGCTGCCATCAACAGGAGGAGAAGCCCATCTCTCTTTCTATCATCTGCAGCCTGCTTGCCCTGCAGCCAGCCCACACCGAATTCAGGATGTTGGATCTAGAAACCTGACATGCTTGCAATGGAACCTGTAGGTTCCAAGCTTTAAAGAGGGTCAGCATAGTTTTGGAAGGGAGTGGACAGTTAGTTTCTCTCCAGCAGATTGCTGGGAGGACCTGCTGATTTGCACTCATGTCCTGACCACTCAGCCTGAAAAGGAACCTGAGTAGCCTGTATTATAGCTAGATAGGTAATTAGGGTTTAATTTTGCACCATTAAGGCACTTTGTGTCTGCTAATGGGCTTTCATCTACCTGGATCATCAGGACCTGCACTGCCAGTTCTAATATAATAAGGTGTGTTTCTAATAGCATCACCTTAGAGGCCTGCAACGTGTCTCCCTGTGCACCATCTGGGTACCGGAGGCATGGGGGACAAGCGGTACTGAGAGGGGAGACACTTTTGTTTAGGAACGTTGGGAGAAGTGTGTGGTCATGTCAGCTAGCGTGCTTGCTGCCATAGCCTTTAGTAATTAAAAAGCATTATTGATATCTCTAATCATTTAATATTTGTATTGACTTGATATTTGTCTTTAAACTTTATATAAGGATTTGATTATAGTTATTCTTTTTAATTTGTTTGCTTGTGAGAGTTTGAATGTTTTGTGAGTTCATATGGTTACCCCTTGTCTCACTGGAGACATTGCCAAGTAGCTTTATTGTTTAGCATAATGAAAAGTTGGACAGCTACCAGCAGCACTGTGAAAAAGAGCCCCGGCAGCAAAGTTTGGAACTGTCCAAAGACTGAGATACCCCACTCCTGTTCACACATCATCATGTAGGCACTGAGGCCATGGCTACACTTACAATTCTGCAGCGCTGGTAGTTACAGCTGTGTTCGTACAGCTGTGTAGGGCCAGCGCTGCAGTGTGGCCACACTGACAGCTACTAGCGCTGCAGTGTGGCCACATTTGCAGCATTTGCAGCGCTGTTGGGAGTGGTGCATTGTGGGCAGCTATCCCAGCATTCAAGTGGCTGCAACGTGCTTTTCAAAAGAGGGGGGTGGGGTGGAATGTGACAGGGAGCGTGGAGGAGACAGAGAGAATGGATTTTTGGAGTTGACACTGTTCTCAGCTCCCTGCCTTGCAAGTTCTAAGGACTGGAAGACACACAGTGCCTACCTTCAATCATTTTAAAAGTTCTGTTCCCCTTCCCCCACCCCTCTCTCATTCACTAAAAGCAAATTATGTACTCCTAAATAGCCGTCAGACCAGATAAGCATCTGCTCAACACGGACTTCCCCCTCCCCCTCTGCCGTGTGAGCGTGCTGTTTCTCTCTTCAAGCAAACAGCTGTGAACCTTCCAATGTAATTCCCCTGCCTGCCTCCGCTCGCTCAGCAAACAGGAGCTGTGTTTGTTTTTTAAATAAGCAGTTTGGCTGAACTCCGAGCTCTTCCTTTCTTCCGGTTTGTTGTGGACAGGAATTCTGGGATACCTCCTTATACCCCGGAGGTCAATAAAAGCGCTGGTGGGGTCCACACTTGCTGACCAGCGCTGGATCACCAGCGCTGGAATCGCTACATCCGAGGCTCAACCGAGTGTACAGCCAGCGCTGCAACCAGGGAGTTGCAGCGCTGGCCGTGCTTTGCAAGTGTGGCCACATTCTAAGTTGCAGCGCTGTAACCCCCTCACCAGCGCTGCAACTTTCTAGTGTAGCCATGGCCTAAGTTAGCACCAAAAGGGGGATTACACTTTTCTTACACAATCTCTCAATGCCTTTTGCTGTGTCAGTAGCTAGTATTTTCTATGACTTTGTATTGTAGGTGTGTGTGTGTGTGTGTGTGTGTGTGTGTATGTGTGTGTGTAGCTATTCTTTAATGTGATGCAGATGAGTTCAGGGAGTGAGAGGAAGTACAGAGGCAGAATGCAGGAGACTGTGAAGGATTAAAGTGGCTCTGTATCTGAAGCCATTCATTACAAACTCCATGAAATAATTCAGACATCAGTTATTGGTGAAGCCCACCCACACCTGATTTTTTTAATAGATCAAATTTGTCAGAAGCACTTACACTTCCATTTATCAAAAGGTTTTGATTTCCTGCAGCTTCCTACAGTTGAAAGTGGAGACCTAGGGTGTTACTCTGAAGCAGAATCTAGTATTTTGTACTGTGTGATGCATAACTGGTTAAATATTCTTGTCTCATTGTTTATTTTAAGGCCTCATCTGCTTTGAAGTTTCCTTAACACAGAATCTATTCCTCTGCCACTTCACTCACACTAGTTTGGTAGAACGTACATCCTTGCTTGAACCATGGTGCGCAGTGTGTTACTGGGTACTGTGTCAAGATAAAGTCCAGTGTCAGAATGCACCAGAGACCCACCAGACATATGATTACAACAGTCTGCTACATTGATGTAGGGTTATTGTAAAAGCATATGTTTTTGTCCTGATCCTGCCGTGCACCTCTGCCAGTAGGCAGAAGGGTAAAGTCCTGGACACACCCTCTTAGGAGGGCCAGATGGCTTCACTAACTGGTTCTCACGGTTGATGCCTTTACCCCATTTTGCACTCATGCAAGACCAAGCCTAAGAAAAAAAATACTTCTGTTTCTCAATGGAGAGGTAGTAACATAGTAGAGATCAGAAGCCAAGAGAAATGAAACCAACTTTTTTATTAAAAAGAGTTGTGGGTGTGGACCCAGTGGCCTTTTTGTGTTCCAAGAATATCTGGTATTATAATTTTTGCCAGGCCCTGGGTCACAGAGGGTAGGCCCCCCACCTTTGGTGACTGCATCTTTTTCTTTGTAATTGATTTTTCCTTTTCCAGTCTGTTGCATTCTCTGATAGAAACTCACCAGGATGACTGTGTGTATGCGTGTATTTAACCATTTGAACTTTTAGACAACTGTGGAAACATTTTATAACAATTATACTCAATATATAGACAGTGGAAATTATTTTCCTCTTGAAAGTGCTGTACAAGTATTAAGATTTTTTTTGTAATAATATCTAATTTAAAAACAGGCTAGCACTTAAGAAAGAGTTCAACAGACAAAAAGCCATGAAGATAGATCTCTGAAACTCATATCCTTCCCCCAGTGACTGAAACAAAATTAGAACTACAAAGAAAAATGTGTAATGAGAGCACACTTTTTTTGGTAACTAAATGACATGATCAAGAGTTTAAAACATCATGGAATGTTTTCCAGAAAGCCCCACAGGGTAATACAATTATATTCCTTTTAGGTTGATGTGGTTATTTTTTCAATCAGTTGATTCTGCTTTCATTCTGCATATTATGGGGAGAGTTATGAATTTCTAATATTATCTGTCATGACAAGCAATGAGACAAGCAGATAGAGATTTTCTATTTTGTTATTCACCCACGTCAAGATTCCCTATCTTTTATAGGAAAAGATGTTCTGTGGTAGACATCCCTCTGCTTTAACAAAAGGCATTAGTAAGGAATTTTAAACAATCCAAGATCCATGATTTCTGCTGCTGTGCTAAAACCCATTTTTCAAGAAACCAATAGCATAGTTTGTTTCACTTTTATATAGTGTGTGCTAATCTTCTGTATGCCTTGTATGCCCATTATCCCTTCTTATTTGTTATTAAACTTTACCCCACCATTGTTTTCTTTTTGAGTCACTTCAGTTTCAGAAGTTTGATTGTTTATATAAAATGTAGCTGCGGAACATAGATTAAAATATCTTTTTTTGTTTTACATTTCTATCATGAAGCAGGCTGTGGGCACTGTCCCACTGTATTTAGTATTCTGCTCACCCATGACTTCTTCCTCCACCAACAATATTCTTCAGTACTCTTTGTACACAAATTAACTCCCATATTGGACACTCACCCTTATAGTGCCTTTCCTTCAGTTGACCTAATGGCTAAGATCAACTGTAATTAAACCTCTGAGACATAATTATACATCAGTGGAGGATTATGTCCTGCTCTTTTTCTATCTTTAAATACAAAGTGGGTAAATTCTGGCTCCATTGAAGTAAATGTCAAAATTCCCATTGACTTCTGTGAAGCCAGGATTTGACTTTAAGATACTGTGACCTGAATTGCCACTCTTACAACTACTACTACTACTCTACTATTACTACTACTAAAATTAGTAGGGAGGGGACACGCTTAGAAGATGGCTCTAGCTTCCCTTTGGCACTCAGGTTGATCCTGTAATTGCTTCTAAAACTATATCCCCCTTCATAGAAAAAAAATGAATAAACCAGAATCTCAACAAGCTTGTTGTGACCTGCCCCTTCCTGGGCACATACCTTCTTTAACACCAGTGTCTCTGGGTTACTAGTACAGCCCTCCCCCCACCCCAAGCTTCCTCTCAGGACACTGTCCTGTGAATATTGGATGGTCTTGGCTACTTTTCCTAACTACATTTTGAGAACCACGCAGATCTCTTCAAAAAACCAACTGATTGACTCTGCCTCCAATTTCTGGCTTTGAGAAAACGCCATACTTCTATTTAACCAGTAGTGCTTGGTAACCCTTCAACTTTGTACTCCAAGAGGAAGAGCCTAACCTTATCAGAGTCCAGTAGTAGTTCCTTTCCTGATAACATCTGGTACCATCTCTGCTCTTGCTCCCTCTTTCCTCAAGGGGCAACACTTCAAATTCAACCCTTTCAGAGTCTTAGCTGAGAAGTGGGGTGGACAGGGACAGGGCCAGCTGCAGGCACCAGTGCAGGAAGCAGGTGCTTGGGGTGACCAATGGAAAGGGGCGGCACATCTAGGTCTTTGGCGGCAATTCGGTGATGGGTCCATCAGTCCCTCTCTTTGAGGCAGCTGCTGAAGTGCCGCCAAAGGGGAAGACAAAGAGTGGCATGATTGAGCTGCCACCGATCGGCTTTCTCCCCCGCCCCTCCGCTTTACTGCTTGGGGCAGAAAAAAAGATGGTGCCTGCCCTGGGGGGTGGAGCTTCCCCCCAGGAATCCAAGTGTGTCTGTGTACCCATTGGCATAGGCTCTTTAGGTCTTCATTGAACAATATACCTGGTTATCATGCAATTTTGCTTAATATTTATCCTGTAATAACATCTCCTATTAAACAATTTCAGGTTAACATAGTCACTCCTCCACAGAGCAACTGAGTTATCTGTGCAGAATATTTTCCTGATCTCTTTTTTCAGACTTAAAAATGGCAATTCTTCAACAAAAAAACTTCAAAAAAAAAAAACAGACTCCAACAAGAAACTGCAGAACTGGAATTAATTTGCAAACTGGATACCATCAAATTAAGCCTGAATAAAGACTGGGAGTGGATGGGTCACTACAAAAAGTAATTTCCCTCTGCTGATATTCACACCTTGTTGTAAGCTATTTGAAATGGGCCACCTTGATTGCATTGGCTTTAGTAGCACTAAAAAAAAGATTTTTCCTTCCCTTGGTATTCACCCCTTCTTGTCAACTGTTGAGAATAGGCCACTTTCACCATTAAATTAAATGGGCTCATTAGCACTGACCCCCACTTGGTAAGGCAACTCCCATCTTTCCATGCGCTGTGTATTTATACCTGCCTACTGTATTCTCCACTCCATGCATCTGATGAAGTGTGTTTTAGCCCATGAAAGCTTATGCCCAAATACATTTGTTAGTCTCTAAGGTGCCACAAGGAGTCCTCGTTGCTTTTGCTGATACAGACTAACACGACTGCTACTCTGAAACTTGTCACCATGCAAGTCTTGTTCAAGTATATCTGAATCTTCTGAAGCCCTGTTTCTCAACGTATGAGTCTAAGTGCATTGTCAGTTTCTTCTCTCTCTCTCACACACGCGCGCGCACACACACGCACACATTATCATTGTTAGCACTGATACATGTTGTTTACTCTTACTTTTATGGTAAATATATGGGGGCTGTGAAAAGTTTTGACTTTATATCAGGGGTCGGCAACTTTTCAGAAGTGTTGTGCCGATTCTTCATTTATTCACTCTAATTTAAGGTTTCGCGTGCCAGTGATACATTTTAACATTTTTAGAAGGTCTCTTTCTATAAGTCTATAATATATAACTAAAGTATTGTTGTATGTAAAGTAAATAAGGTTTTTTTAAATTTTTAAGAAGCTTCATTTAAAATTAAATTAAAATGCAGAGCCCCCCCCCGGCCCGGTGGCCTAGACCCGGGCAGTGTGAGTGCCACTGAAAATCAGCTTACATGCTGCCTTTGGCACGCGTGCCATAGGTTGCCTACCCCTGCTTTATATAATGAACCTACATTATGCATCAACCTACAAAGGATGGGACTGCTCTGAAGCATGACAATTTTTTTTTGTTTGGTTACATACACTCTGGTGTAAATAGACTTTATAGACTAATCCCTTATTTGATCAAATGGTAATAGAAAGTATCCATACACCTTGACTTTTTCCTAGCTGAAGCTTAGGTTATGCTGCGCAGATCAGAGGACTCAGGAATCTTTAGGCTCTAAGAAATAACTGAATATATCAATCATACTTACTATATTTAATTAATAGCAGTAAAAAAACAAACTTTACAGTCACCTCACACATCCTTTCATGATTTTTATCTGGTCACCATCTCTTCTCTTCCCTTGCAAGATACACACATTGGGGGAAAGAAGGCTGGGGAGGGAGGGAGTAGTAAAGATTCCTGTGTGTTTTCTAGTCATTCTTTCTTTCTCAGTCTTTATTTGTTGTTCTTGCCCCAGAGTTGACATATAGGTGGACAAATCTGTCATATTGTTACTGAATCCCTAGAGGCAGAACATAAGAACTGAGAAACACCAAGCAAGAAAGAATAAATGAGACTCTTTTCTTGCTCAAGGTCTTGGGTCAAATCAAGTTTTTAATCTTCTTGACATTCTTGATATAAACCAAGAAATCCACTTTTAGTTCCCCTTTAAATCAAGAGCAACTAAATGATTCTCACCAGGGTATGGATTTCTTGATCAGGGGAGCTAGTTTACTTCAGTCTCAGTGTTTCTTTCCCATATTTTACTAATGAGATTTTGTTCACTTTTTTAGAAAGATATGAAAAAGGAGAACTGGACTTTGAAAGGAAATGGTGTATACTTGCTTAATTCTTCCTATCGTTACTGATACACTACTGCCATGATGACCGTAGTGCACTTCAGTAAGACCCAGACAGGTGAACAGAGTACACAGTGATGTCAGGATACTGAAGTACTTTTCAAGTTTAACTATTAATAAAAGAAATGCGTATGTGTTAAAGGATGATGGTTTTTCACTTTAGTCAAACTGTGGTTTTGCAAATGTGCAGGCAGGCAGTACTTATTATCCTCCCACACATTTTCTTCCTTTTATTTTGTATTGTCGTTTCTTAACTATAGGGTTCTACAAAACGGTAAGGAAACAAACTAGGAAAGTAGTTTTTTTGTGTGAAGCTGAGGTATAATTGATCTCACATTTGGGACCAAATTCTGGCTTCAGATCTGCATGTGGGACTCCCATCAGAAACAACAGCAGTCGGATATCCTTGGATGTATAGGCATAGGAATATCGAATAGGACTAAGGAGGTGGTGTATACTAGTGTGACTATTATTGAAATATTTTGTCCAGTTCTAGTGTCCACAATTCAAAAAAGATGTTGGAAAATTACAAAAGGTTTCAGAGAAGAGTTATCAGAATGATTCAATATCTGGGAAACTTGCTTTGTAATGAGAATCTGAAGAAACTCTTTCTATAGAGTTTATCCAAGAGATAGTTAAGAAGTGACATGGGAAAGAGTAATAGTAAATGGCTGTTTAATATAGCAGAAAATTGAATAATGAGATCTTATGATTGGAAGCTAAAACTAGGTAGATTCAGGCTAGAAATATGGTGCAAACCTTTAACAGTGAGGTAATTAACTGCTGGAAAAACTTCCTTCAGGATATTGCGGGTTTTCTATCACTTTAAAACAAGAGTGGATGTCTTTCTAAAAGATGTGCTATAGCTTTAATAGAAGTTGTGAGCTTGATGAAGAAATAACTGGGTGAGATTCTGTTGCCTGTGTTATGCAGGAAATTAGACTAGATTATCATAGTGATCCCTTCTGGCCTTAAAATCTATTACATACATTTGGCTCAAAAGCCAGAATATAGCCCTCAGAAATGGGCTATTGTTTTTTGTATAGAGTGTAACAAAACATTAAACTGAGTTACTTCTGGATAATATTTTAATACCCAATGCTCACTAAAAAGGAGGAAGAGAGAGAGAGATTACTAATCTAATTGCTTCTTCTACACATTCATCTGCCATTTTGCCACCTTTTTGCCTCTGGTTTGTGATTCTTTTTTCTTTTTAAATATTTATTTTTGGGGGAGGCACAGAAACAAATGCAGATTGTGAGCTAGAGAGGCCTCTCATTCTCTCATTGTGTCTTCTGTGTTGATGAAAGAGGTACTTGATAACAGAGTTGGAAACTGAGAGTCAGATCTATCTTTGTTTCCTTGTTCCCTCATATGATAATTATTTAAGGAACCCCTTCTCCTTGGTTGGAAGGTTTGCACTTAAATATATTTGCGTTGGAGAGATAGCAACAGAGTTACTTCCTCCTGTTACATATGGAGCCCTGTTAAGATCTGTAAAAGCAGCAAAGAGTCCTGTGGCACCTTATAGATTAACAGATGTATTGGAGCGTGAGCTTTCCTGGGTGAATACCCACTTAATCGGATGACATGCATCCGACGAAGTGGGTATTCATCCACGAAAGCTCATGCTCCAATACATCTGTTAGTCTATAAGGTGCCACAGGACTCTTTGCTGCTTTTACAGATCCAGACTAACATGGCTGCCTCTCTGATACTGTTATGATTTGTCTGTTTAAACTACTTTTGGTGCAGTCCCTGAAGCCTTTTCTCAGTTTGTACCACTCATTGACTTCAATAAAGTTGCTCCTGCTTACACTCAGCTGAATTTGAATGTACAGAGATTTCACATATTGATTAAAACTTTCAAGACACCTAAATCCATACTTGGGGATTTAAATCCATATTTAAATATCTAGCTTTAAAACTTCAGCTGTTTTTTTTTTTGTTTTTTTGTTTTTTTTTTTTTGGAGGGTGGAGGAGGACCAGGTAGTCATTTGTTCTTAGAAGAATAGTAGCTGGAAAGTAAGATGCAGAAAACTTCTTTAGCTCAGTCAGGGCCTATTTCTCCATCTTTGAATAGGACTAAAAAGACTAGTTCTGAGAAATCATTTAAAATCTTTTGGTCTGGGACCTGATACACATCAGGTTTTGTGGTGTCTGTACTTTGGTAATAAGATTGCAGTGGAAGGACATTTTGCTGTGTGTTGCATTGCCTATCTCTCCTAATTGTGCCTACCTTCTCAAAATAGGTTAAGTGTTTTGTATTCTCTCTTGCTTTATATGTATATCTGGACAAGCTAAGAAATGATGCCTATAAAGTATTTTTCCCTCTTTCTGAGGCAATAGGATTATCCTTCTGTCAGTATTGATTGATGATAATGCTGGGATGTCCATTGCCTCTGTTTGGTTGTGCACCTACATGGTATGGAAGTGGCACATAGTTCTCATTGTTTGTTTTTGTTTAGACAGTTAGCTGTTCTTCAGTGAAAAAAAAATTGGACTGAACATGTTGCTGTAAGGAAAAAGAAAAAAAAAGAAAAAAGATTGATTGGGTGGATATAAAGCAATTGAAGAGATGTGTGTCCTCATGTGTGTAATAGGTTGTGCCAGGAGCTAGGGTTAGGGTGAGGAGATGCAAAGGAGGAGAATGGAAACATATATTTTGTAGCAGTTTTTCTCTGCTGTTATCTGTCTCTTTTTGGAATATCAACATGAGCTGAAAGACCTCCCCATGAAGTAAAAACTACCTGAATAGAAAGTCTATTGGTTTCAGAATGTACTTTTTGTTTGTTTTACTCAAAATATATATTTACATGAAATATATATGTCATTCACGTGAAACTGAAGCTGCCTTAATACCAGCAATGACATATTATGAGATGTCATTAGAATGCTGAACATTGATGGAGATTTTTAATTGGTTATCAGTTGTCTGGGACCAAAGATATAATGCCTTGCTACTGAGTATCATGCAGTTTGGGGCATACTGAGCTTTCAGATGAGAAAACACTGTCTGCTCTTTGTGAGTACTAAATGTTCATGGAACATTTTGTATGAGTAAAGGGTTGCACCCGGGTTCTTGGCCAAAATTTGCTCTTTTCTCTGCCCATCTATTTTGCTGCATGCTGTACCTTGCCTTGGCAATTGCCTTCCATCTCATAGGTGACTGCGTTTCAGTAGTGCTAGACATAAAGTAAAAGCTGTGTTATCTAGCACTTTATCAACTCAAAAGCTCTATTAACCGGCATTTCTGATATTTCCCAATATAAATCTTCAGTCTAGTAACTGGGACTAGTATACTGCCCAGGAGGTTATGTAATTGCACATTCTTCACTCTACTTTTATGCAAAAGAGGCAGAAGACAAGTAAGCAAGCTGATATCAGGGATTTACTCAAAAAAGCAGCTTCCAGGGTGTGTCATAGGGTCATTACAGATTCAGCCCAATCTCATACACCTTCTTAATCGACAATGATAATTAAAGTTGATAATGATGACCCTGAGGCACTGCAAGATCCTGAAGTGCCTTCTGAATCATCAGAGAAAGATTAAATTATATTCAGTATAGTTTTACTATTAGGTGTATTTTTAGTGATCTAGGCGTACGCCATGCTCTGCCCATAGTGATATGTAGTGTCATAAGACAACCTACTGTATAGAAAACTTTACCTGTATACACCTAAGTGCTCCAAGAAACCAGCCACTCTGCAGTGCAGTAGTACTACTGGATTGGCGAGTACAGATACTACTTTATTCATTTTATTGTATTCTAATTCTTTGAAAATTGGTATTCATTGGTAAGTATAATGTTTAGTTAACTGGAATTTTTGACTAACGAACATCCCTCTTTCCCCCAAAATGACGCGTAACAACGCATTTACTGTATATGACTTGTGAAGTACTTTGGGATATTTGTGGATAAACAATTTTATGTAAATGTAAATAATTATTAAATTACTTGCTTATAGTATAAATTTCACTTCATATGAACATTAATACATTTTAGACCATCCATTTTAAGGGGATTATTGCAATTCTACAGTCAGTACAAGACCCTTGGATTTTGGATTTATAGTTCTACCAAAGGCATGGCAATAATAACCTAGCAGTACATAATTTGTTCTCTGTCCATTATGGTTAGAATCAAGGGCAATTAAAATAAATAATCTGGAGATGAAGATGAAGGGAATGAGACAACAGGATAGAAAGAACTGAAGGCAAGTTGGCAGGTACTGTATATAGATGACATGATTTTGGTAAACTATTCAAAGTGTATAGCTAAAAAAGAGCAATATATCAAAATGGGTATGAACCAGACATGTTGCAGGAATGCCTGCCTTACTGTTAAAAAGATCTCTTCAGAGCGTTCAAGAATAGAGCTATGCAAATAATTAATTTTTAAGTTCAAACTAAAAATTTAAAAAAAATTGTTTTGGATCAAAGCAAAATGAAAAAGTTTTAATGGTGAAACAAAAAAACAAAATAAGAAAGAAAAGTTTTGATTTTGGGTATCATTAACCACTTTTTTTTTTATTAAAAGCAAAGGAAACTTGGAAACACCATTCACAAAACAGGAGGAGGCAGCAACAATCCCTTTATAGCCAGGATCAAGGACTTGAATCTAAGGGCATGTCTACATTACTGCATGGGGGTCAATCTAAGACACGCGACTTCAGCTATGTGAATAGCGTAGCTGAAGCTGACATCTTAGATCTAATCACTGTGGTGTCTTCACTGCAGGAAGTCAACACCTGATGCTCTCCCGTCGACTGCACCTGCGCTGCTCATTCTGGTGGAGTGCCGGAGTCGACGGGAGCGTGCTAAGTGGTTGATTTATTGTGCCTATACAATAGAAAGAACATGTGTGAAAATGATTCTCTAGCCCAGTGTTTAGGGTACTCTACTCTAAACATTGACTACTGGGTATAAGGGGCCATCTTCTCCTTTTCAGTTTTTGTGAAGCAGCCTTGTGAATCTAGCCTTTTTATTAGACAAAAAGCATTTTTTTTCAGCAGATAAACGATTTGTCTGAAAAACACAGCTATCTCAATTCAAGAGAACTCTAGAAGAGATCTCTACACATCATGGTTTGAAGATTAAGATACATGCCTTGCCCTATAGCTAGCTAATTTGCATTCCTCATCATTAGAAGCACGTTGTCAGTTCTCAAAATTCTTAATAAAGGATAACCTCAGAATTGATTCTTTCTTGACTGGCTCTCTTGTCCTTCTGCATCCTCATGGACTGTAGCAGGAGATAGGAAATCAGGTTTGTAGTCATAAGTCCCAGCTGCATGATTTTTTTGCATTCTTCCATTCTCGTTTTCCTTGCTTGGCTCCTGCCCTCCCACACAGGAGTGTCATTTGCTCAGTATGACTGAACTCACTCAGCAGTCAGCACACAACGATGCCTTTTTATGTGCAATGATAAAATGGTGTCATGCATTTTGGATTTTTTTTCCACATTACTGCTACTTTTACCAAGAAAATTTTGTGTAATTGCTTGCTAACTTGTAAACTATAGTATTGATGCACTGTATTATGGCATTTTGAGTATAGTGGGGCAGTATTGTCCATAGATGATATTGAGATTCTTTTTGATCATTTAAAATACTCTTTGATCTTCACCAGAATGCTCAGAGAGCCTCGTGACTATAGGACTGCCCTCCTTATATCTTTTAATGTTGAAAACTACAACAGCTTTTAAAAATGTATGATCTTATCTTATAGCTTTTTAAAGTATGAAATGTTAATATTTAATAGATGATTTTCCTCTGATGGGCAATTTCTCAAACAGTTTTTTCCAGATCCCATATTATTTTCCTTTATTGCAGTCACCCTAAAATGGGCCTTCATCCTACATTCAAAACTCCCAGTCAGTTTTGACTGTACAAGGAATGAAGCATCAGACTTTGTGTAGATTCATGTTGATTTGAGGCCAAAGTTATGTGGCAAGCTGAATTTAACCTTCAGCTCTACTCTGACACATCTCTCATTTCTGTAATATAGAAGGTGGTTTTCATACTCAAAATTTTCATTGGATGAAACTCATAGACTGTACTGGGATAAAAGAGAATATTTCTGCCTGGTTGGCAAACTGTTAAAATGCAAATTTCAGACCATTCCCTCTGTTAAAATTTCTACTGATTGACTAGGTCAAATATTTGTCCTACTAGGGCATCCATCCTGACTTCTTAGCCTTTCTGTTTATTTTAAATTTATTTTATGATCTCTTATGCTCCTTTTTGCTGCATCTGTAAAATTTCAATTACACAGATCCTAATGGAGTATTTTATCTGATTTGCTCAATTAGTTGGCACAATTAAAGCTTCAGAAATCCTTAAGCAATTTATTAAAAATAAGCTTTACTTGTGTTTTACCAAATTAACTCCGCAAGCCAGCAGCACAAAAGCTTCCTGCACTGTCAATATCACTAAGGTACAGCTTTACATTCCCTTTTATTCAAGGCAAACACTTAACAAGGAGCTAGTCCAGTCTAACTGAAATTCTCCAAAACAGCAGTCATCACAAACTCAGTTTTAGAGATGGATCATTTTAAGGGGTTCATTAAGTATGCTGCTCTGTGACTGTGATTAATATGAGATGCAGATGGAAATCAGCATTTGGAATTAAAGGAAACGTTTATTCTTGTTTACATTATAGGGGGATCTGCAGTAGTTAAGGTTAAGAAGCCTTCTCTGTTTGGAGGATGACTCTTCTAGGTGCTCTAAAATCTGCATATTTACTTAGATTGCCTTGAAATGGGAGTAAAGGTGTTGCTGAGGGTTGTTGCCAAGATACAGACTCCTAACAAAAAACAAACAAACAAACAAAAAAACAACAAAGCAGCATTTCTTAAATTTTACATATTCTATCAACAATTTTGTGCAGACTTCGGGGTCAGTATTGCTCTAAATCAGTGTTTTCCCAAACTTGGGATGCCGCTTGTTTAGGGAAACCCCCTGGCTGGCTGTGCTGGTTTGTTTACCTGCCGTGTCTGCAGGTCCGGGCGATCATGACTCCCACTGTCCACGGTTCACTGCTCCAGGCCAATGGGAGCTGCTGGAAGCAGAGGCCAGCACAGGTTTGTCATTCAATTGGCAGTGTAGACAAAGCCTTGAGCGGTAGAAGATCTAACTTTCTAACCCTACTGTTGCTAATTACCATAGGTCATTTAGTCATTCAAGATATTGATGCATGCTTTGAAAGTCTGTGTGCTTCTTTAACATGAGGGCAGCAAGGAGAAGAAAGGGCAATGACATATAGTAAGTGTATGAAAACTGTTTAATGAGGTACTCTGAATAAAAATGATCTTCTGACTTTGAAACCTGCAACATCTAAAGTCTAGAGGCTATGGACTGAATTGATTCCTAACCCTTCATCATACCGCTACTTAGGATAAATGATTAAAAGTCATATGAAACAGAAGGTTACTGAAGTCAAAAGGATTAATGCCTCCCTGCCATAGCAAGAGAGGAGCACTGCAGGGTTAGTCTGAAAATGTAATGAGAACTCAATTATGTTTGTTTTATACTATTTTCCATCCAGGTTAATTTGTTATAACGAGAATATGGAATGAGGAAATTAATGCCATGTAAATCTGACCTTTTTCACATTCAGTGTTTTGATTGACCATCTACCTTTTCTTAACAAGCTGTTGAAACTGTAAACAAAGGAGACTGGAAATGGTCAGTGAAGCAAATTCTGGATCTTCGAAAAGGTCATCAGAGTATGGCTTACTATTAGTTTTCACAGGAACGTCTAGGGTATGAATATTTAAGTTCCTTTCTGAAGACAAAGATGATCATGATGTGAACAAAAATATGCACAACATGTGTCTATCCTCCATGGATCAAAGAAATAAATGAATTCTACTTTTTTCAGTTGTCTGAAATATTTTGTCCTTAAGATGTTGTCTTCAGGACAGGTTCCCATGACCTGCATCAATCTGTAAATTTGAATATGCATATAACAAATCCAACACTACCAAACTGCCTGCATGACCCTTCATTTTGGTACAAGACTGAAGATTTATTAAATCTGAGCAGTTTAAATTTACAACTGAGCATAATAATGACTATTAGCCAATTGTTTTATGTGATACCAAAATAAACAGCTACATTAATACATAAATTGCCAAAGACAGTGAAAATATTGATAAATATTAGATATTTCCATTAGTTGACTTGATAGTAAAACTGTCCTTTTTGTTGATATTAGTGAAGAAAATGTATATTTTAATGACTGGTATGAATTTATTAAGGCAAATGGAAATTTATTTATTTTACTAAAATTGATTGTTTCCATTCATATTGGTTTGGTTTGAAATATGATTTTTTTTTAGAAAAAGCAAAAAGATATTCCAAGTAATACCACTTACAGTTTTGCTTAAATATGGATCTATTCAAGAGAGTATATGTCTAAACTGAAAATAAACTAATTCCCATTATATGGTGCAATGGGAAAAATAAATGTTTAAAACACTTTAAAGAGAAGCCTCATACTTGTACACATGTTTTTTTGTGAATAGCTGTGGTGTTCTTTTTTCAAAAGAAATTTTTTAACATTAAGTCCAGACATTTTGCCCAGTTTTCTACTTTAAGATGTATGTATATTTTAATCCCTGCCCAAGAGGGGCTCTGACCCTTTGTGCATTGTAATAGCATACAAGATAAAGCAATACTCTAACTCCCTCTTTCCCTCCCCAAGAACACCAAGTTAATGCATGTTTCTTGCTGAGGATGATACACCCAAAATACTAAACATAACCATCTAATAAGTTATTGAGATCCTATAAGACTTTGAATTCGATAGTGGCTGATGGAAGATGAACATGTGCCACTGGGTACAGTTTAAAATGTCAAAAATTAAATGTGAACCTGAGCAACTAGATGCATCATCTCAAATGCTAAATCATAAATTGCCTTTCATAGCTATTTTTCCTCTAAGGGCAAAATTCTCCTTAGTGCAGTTGGTGTACTTAAGTGGGACACAGGTCTTATGCTGGAATTTCAGCATGAAGATCTCAGTTGGTACCTATTGATTACTGTGGGAGTTTTCCCCAATCTGTTCTATTGTAATTTGTTAGTACTGAATGGCAGAAAATTGGCAGGTGTATTGCAGACATGCCAAACCCAAGGAAAAAACAAGAAATTGGGCTTGTTTTTGGCTTAATTGGCTTGTGAGTTGCTTGTTGGCTAGTTTTTGGCTTGTAGCTCGTTGCTTGTTTGGCTTGCAGCTTGTTGCTTTTTTTTTTTTTATCAGCTCCAAGCAAGCAGGAGCAAGGGGCGGGGGCAAGAGGGGTAGCGGGGGGAAAGAGTCAAGGATGCACAACAGCCCACCACAGTCCCAGACTGCACACCGGGGGGGATCTAGTCACATAGAGTATTGGGGTTCTCAGCAATTGGTTTCTTTTGGGCCTTATTTTGAAATGGGATTAGCTTGATTTTTGGCTTATTGTGAAAATGGGGGTGGGGAGGGTCTTTAACGCCTGGAAGTTGGCAACTGTGGTGTATTGTTGTTGTTGTTATTATTATATAACTATTTATTAGCAGTGGTATCTACAGGCCAAGTAGGTCAGAGCCCTGTTGTTTTGAGTTCTGAACAAACATACCCCAAACAGCTTACTGGCTAAAATACAAGACATAACAGAAATATCAGCGATTTGGGGAAGGAAAGACAAAGTAAATAAAACTATATAGTTATGTGCAGTTCTTAGACAATCAGGAATAGTAATCACAACTCACTGGCTACCTATTCATTATATGCTGCAGTTTACTGTAGGCATTATGGAAATGGTGTGTTTTCAGGAGAGATTTGAAGAAGGATAAGATGGTGACACTACAGATTTTGACGAGGAGCTTGTTGTTTATACAAATTATCTACTCACCTGAACTGATCGTATGGATCAAATAACATAAATGAAAATATTATGTAAAATATACCTGATACAGTCGGTATAACATATGCACATACAATGTAAAATAGGGTAAGTTTAACATGTATTTACAACTGAATACATGATCATACATGTGAAATAACAGGAAATGGCCTCTTCCTTTGTACTCTTTTCCTCATGTATCAAATAAGACATATTGTTTATTATAGAAAATACATCCTTATCACATGGGTAACCTTTGTTATTACTGTTCTTCTAAGCTGGCAGGCATGTCACAGAAAAAAAGTAAACATTCTGTTAACTGAGGCCACTGTTTGAAAAAGGAAAGGGTTGGTGTGGCTACTAAGAATCAGAATTATATTGGAATAAAGATGCCTAATGAGGAAAGATGACAATATTTTGGACAATATATTTAGTGCTTAATTAATATACATCTATTTAGGTTTGGTTTTTATGCTTCCAGTGATTTGTTTTGTATTTAACTGAAAACTTTGGATCAAATAACACAATTAAGTTACAACTGGCTAGTTAGTTTTGCTGTTAGCATATCTGTCTTTATTTAAATTGTGTCCAATAATTTTGAATTTGTTTCTAAGGATCTGAAGATTATGGGACAAATTCTATACTGATCTACAGCCTACATACACCAGCTGAAATTAATGTAAGTCAATGCAGAAGATGAACTTTTTTTCCCCAATACAGGGCTTATTTTTTCCCACTGTGTGAAGTTGAGGAAACAGTCACTGTGTAGTGAAGGGGCATGGTCTCCCAACCTGATGGCTTGGGGGAGAGCTGTGACCGCCCCCATGGTGGGCAGAACCAGGATACCCACGGCCACCATGCTGGAAGCAAAGGGGTGGGGCAGGAACAGCAACTACAAAAGGCTGGCCCTCTAGTTCAGTTGGGGCAGAGGTGCCAGAGGAGCAGGACTTTTTTCCCCTACTGCTGGAGCCTGGACCTGACAGAGGCTGCTCCGGTGCCAGAGATCTGGAAGAACTGCGGAACTGCCAGACACCGAGGAACTGTTGGGGCTGCCACTTGCCGTTTACCTGAGTGAGACCAATGACAACCCTGGAACCCAGGTACCCTTGGACTGGGAGTGTGGGAAGAAGCCCAGGGAAGCCAAATAGGGTTGGCTGTGTGGCTGATTGCAAGCTGGCTAGTGTGTTGCAGTTGAATTTCTCCACTGACCCAGTGGCGGACCGTTCTGCCATTGTTAGAGCCCTGGACTTGAACGCAGTGGAGCGGGAGGGATTGCGTCCCCCTACCCCCTGCCACCCCACCATCAGGGATGGCAGCCTCCCTACTTTTTGGTCAGGAGGCCTGCACTGGTCTGGCCCACACATAAACTAGGACACCAGATGTTTTGCTGACTTTCCAACCAGAGAGCTAATCTCCCCTAGACTGCACTGTTGCTCTGCCTGACAGCAGGACAGAGCCCTGTACCTAAACTGATTGCTACCCCACCCTGACTGAAGGCCCTGGGCAAACAAACCCCGCTGTTACTCTGCCTGGCTGCAGGCCAGAGTCCCATACCTGAATTGATTGTTTCCCTGGGCAAATAGACTCTCTACTGCTCTGCCTGACTGACTGTTGGTCAAAGCCCCTACTGGATTACTGCCCCATCCTGATTGAGGGCCTGTGCAGACAGATTCGTTGCAGCTCTCCCAGACTCATTGGCCAGAGCCATTGACTGTGAAGCACCCTGCCCTGATTGAGGGCTCCAGGCCTACAGACTTATCGCTGCCCACTCTGACTGCTGGTCTGGACCACTAACTATGAACTGATTTTCCTCTGAACTGAAGCACTCCGGAAGTAACTTAATGAAGGGGGGATAGTCTCCTGCCCTGACAGAGCGGGACAGAGCCACGACTGCTTTAAATACTGACACTAGTCAAACAGGATTTCATTTGATATATAGAGAGCTACTATGACTGTTTAGAGAATAAAAGCATTTATCTAAGTAAATATCCAAGCACTGTTGGAATGGGCTAGTGAAATACAGTAGTTAAGAGGGGTATCTGTCCCAGTGGGTCTCTAGGGGAATCAAAATGTTAGCAATAAGCTTCCAGGAAGCTAAATTAACTACTTTGGTAAGGAAACTAGAAAAAAATCTCCCTGACCCAACCATCCCTGTGTTAGGGATTCAGAAGTAAAAGCTGTTTCTAACATGGAATATAATAATATATACCTATCTCACAGAGTTGTTCTTTGACTTCACTAATGTTTGAAAGGCACTTTGAGCCCTTCAGAGGAAAAATACTGTATGCATGAGAAGTATTATCTGTATTATTACAGACCTTCTGCTCCCTTATGGAGAATAACCTGCATTGGAAAGTGGAAACTCCTCAAGTTTTGACTCTTGGGTTTTACTCAATTTTTTTTTTCAGTTAAGAGTGATGTTTGCTCCTCCTCTCAAAGAAGTGGCAAATATGCTGGAATACAATTTAAGAGTTAATATTGTACCTCCCATTACACATAAAAATAATGCTGACTCCTTTATATCACTTCAAGATCATTTATAATGAAGCACTTACTGATCTTGCAATACACGTCTCTCTGCATGCCTTGTTCCTAGCCTGTATCACAGCACAACAAGGTGTCAAAAGTGACTGAATCCCACCATCGGGGAGAGGACAAAACAAGAAAGTGAGTGAAACTCTTCTTCATTCAGAAGTGGTTTCGATTTCTTCCCTGGATTAGCCTCCACAACAGGCTGAGCTGAGAGGACTGATATGAAATAGAAAAAAAGGAGAGCAAACAATTAAATCTTTGAAAAAAGCTGTGAGGGAAAGAAAAGCTGCAGCTAAAGGAAGAGACAGAGAAAAAACTGGAATGGCAGAAAAAATAATCTTTCAAGAGAGGGCTTTGCTGAGAAACTGTCTGTTGGAGCAGCTGCAGGAAGAAGTATCAGTTCCCACAGCGAAAACAAGGGCTGGGATCATCTCTACAGGAACAATGAGAGAAAAAACAAGCTGGAAGCAAGATAAAGATGCAGCAGGAAAAGGAACAGAAAGAAGGATTTTATAAAGGAAAAGAAGTTGTCATCAGAGCAAGGAAACTAATATTTCTTATAATCTTTCACAAACTCTTTTCATTTTGCTGATAAATTAACCTGGCTGAAAAGGATGGGCCATCTCAAGCACTTTTTTGTTGCCTCAGGAATGTCAACAGTAGTGAGGAGTATTAATTACATTTCTTGATATATACCACAGAAAATGAGGTAGATGACACACAGATGACACCAGTACTAACTTTAGATCAGAAGAATGTTTACAAAACTGAACAAAAGGTTTGATGTGTATTTCAAGAGAAAGCTTGAACAACCCCAACAGAACATCAAAGTGGAATCTGAGTTTACACAGTTCAAAAAAAAAGGGTGGGGGGAAAAAGGGAAAAAACACAAAATAACAAAGCGAGCATCCCACATGGAAAACTTTGCAGTTTGGTAACAAAGAATATTTCACTGGCTGGATGTAAACCAGAATTTCCTGGCTTGGATTTTTGTCCCACTTTGGATTGTAAAAAATTCCAGCTCATTGGACAGTTGCAGGCTACTTTCCTGAAGTCAGGAGAAACTAGTTTTCTTTCCAAAGGTGAGAAAACTTCCACTGACCTCAATGGGCCAGGATTTCACCCACAATCCCCATATGAAAAATGGCTAAAGCTGTAACCGGAGTTCTAGTCTTACCCCTGACAAACCAGATGTCATTGGCAAATTGTATGATGGACCTCATGATTAAGGCAAAGAATGGCTGCCTGCTCACTTCAGCATGCTGCTGTGTTCATTTCTATGGAATTGCTAATAAAGCTTTTACCATTGTTCTAACCCTACACACTTCTCTGTACTCTTTGCTCTTCTGCATGGCAACTTGACAGAAAGGGGCTTGCCCTCCCATAACCTATGGATCCCTTAAAACCTGCCCAAGGCAAAGGGTGTCTGAACAGAGCTCCCTCTTTCTACTACTTCCTAGAAGCCCCCTCTACACCCAGTAATTGTCCCTGGGGGGGAGGATCTAGTTGAGTGTGGCCAGCCCCGGTCTCCCCACTTGCCCCCCGTCTCAGGTATGAAGTCAAGACCCTATGGAGCCTTTGTGGAGGCTATATTTCCCCCTTCTACACCCAACCTCTATTTTTCATTCTACAATGAAATCCTGAAAGAGACTACATCCCTTTTTAGAATGGGCCACCAAATCCCTTCATTTTGAATCATTGATAATTATATTGTGCGTTCAGCAGAGAATATAAGGGAATAGGTGCTTGGGCACAGCTTACATGCAACTGTCATGTTCTCGGATAAGTAAAACATGAGCATCACAATCTTATCAGGCACCAGAGGACTAGATACAAAATATAAATTTTATTTGGATTGGAGTTTTAACAGGAAAATAAAGGTTCATCTCTTGTGTTTATGGCTGCTTCTCAGTTTTGCCAGCCACATTGCCTCTGTGCATAGCTTTGCATAGAATTAAAGGGGGGTGTAAGCCGGTCGTGTCGGGGCTCGTCCCTCTCAGGCGCAGCGGGGAGCCAGGGCGCCTCCTTACGCACTGCAGTCCGGGTAGGCTTAGCCCCTCGGCAGGTGTTGAACGGGGTACAAGGTCTGTAAATAAGGTAGAGCCCCGGCCCTCTAGCCGGGGCCTGGGCTCTCAAAGTAAATAAGCCCCAGCCCTCGGGCAGGGCGGGCAGTAATAGTTCAGGCTCAGGCCTCTAGCAGGGGCTGAGCAAATCCAGTATCAGCCCAGGCCTTGGGCCAGGGCGGGCAGTAATAGTTCAGGCTCAGGCCTCTAGCAGGGGCTGAGCAAACACAGTATCAGCCGGGCCCTTGGCTCGGGCGGGGCGCCAAACACAAGTCTAATTAGCTCTGGCCTTTGGGTCAGGGCAGAGCAGTGGCAAAGTCAAGGGGGGCCCAGCCCTTGGTCCGGGCGGGGCACCAAACACAAGTCTAATTAGCTCTGGCCCTTTGGGTCAGGGCAGAGCAGTGGCAAAGTCAAAGGGGCCCAGCCCTTGGTTCGGGCAGGGCACCAAACACAAGTCTAATTGGCTCTGACCCTTTGGGTCAGGGCAGAGCAGCAGCAATAGGCGGGAAGAGGGGGAGTCTGCCACCCGGTTGCTGGTGGCAGGGGGAACGCAGGCCGTCCCACTCCACTGCTTTCCAGCCCGGGGCCCTAGCAGCGGTCAAGACCCGCTGCGGTCAGTGGGGATCCTGGCCGCAACACACTGACATGGGTTTGGGCTCTTCCGGAGCCAAACCAGAGTCGGCTACCCCCGGGCTACTTCCAACCTCCCCCTCTCTGGGTACCTGGTCCTTGCCAGCGTCGTCTGGTGGGTCCCAGACCATGGGCTGCTCCGGGTACTGGTCGTGGGGAAGCTCAGGCCACTCCTCGGGGTATCGGGCACACAGCAGGTCAGGCCGACGTTCCTCCGGGTACCGGGTCTGAGGCAAGTCCAGCCAGCGCTCCTCTGGGTAGTGGGCGCGGGGCAGGTCCGGCCAGCGCTCCTCTGGGTAGTGGGCGCGGGGCAGGTCCGGCCAGCGCTCCTCTGGGTAGTGGGCGCGGGGCAGGTCCGGCCAGCGCTCCTCTGGGTAGTGGGCACGGGGCAGGTCCAGCCCGGCGGGAGCCCGGGCACCAGCATCTGTCCTCTCCGGCAGCCTGCTCCCAACTGAGCGCTGGGGCTGGGCTTTTATACTTCCTGTCTCGCCCCTTGACTTCCGGGGGCGGGGACAGGCCGTGCTGACTCCGCCCACTGAGGCACCTGCTCTGGCTTGTCCCCCTCAGGCGCGGCGGGGAGCCAGGGCGCCTCCTTACAGGGGGTAAGATGTAAATATCCATCCACAGAACAATTGGAGTATTCTTTTACATTTATTGAAAAGCTATATCTGAAGCATACAAACAGGGCCGGCGCTTCCATTTAGGCGACCTAGGCGGTTGCCTAGGGCAGCAGGATTTGGGAGTGCGGCAGACTGCTCCGGTGGACCTCCCTCAGGCGTGCCTGTGCACAGTCCGCTGGTCCCGCGGCTCTGGTGGAACATCCGCAGGCATGCCTGTGGCAGGTCCACCGGAGCCATAGGACCGGCAAGCTGGCCCTGCGCCTAGTGCGCCAAGAACCCTCGCACCGCTCCTGCATACAAATGCCAAAATCAATGATGTGTAGGTGTTTGTGCATTATTTTCTTGTACTGCAGATCCAAGCGCAGTACACAAACAAAAGCAAACATCTTTTACACCTATGAATATTGCAAGGACAATACACACAAAATGCTCACCGGTAAGTAGCTGAATCTATATTGCTGAAGATATGTTGGGGAGGAGGGAAATATCATTTACTCAAGTTTGGGTAGAATCAGTCCTGCAAATCCATCAGGAAAGTTTACCAGCCTAGGAACAAAGTCTATTTGCCAGCCTTTTACCATAATGATGATGATGATGATGAAACATCAGATGATGATTTGCTTAGCTGTATACAAAAAAACAAAAAAAAACTTTTGTTGTGGGTGGGAATGTGGATAGAATTCTTCCAGGTGAGATCTGATAATAGATTATGAGGGTCAAAATTTTCAACAATGGGTGTCTAAAGTTAGGCTCTTGAACCCATTGTTAGGCATACAAAAAAGTGGTCTGATTTTTTAAAAGAAAGCTGTGCACCAAAGAGCTCCTATTGAAAGCAATAAAACCTGATGAATGCTCAGCATTTGGAAAGAGCTAGCCTTTATAACTGTTATTCCTTTTTAAATAATTTACTTATGTATGATCTCTGTGTTTGTATGTGTGGAATAGATTGTATGTTGTTAAAGTCTATGTCACTTGGGGATCAGTCAGTCTATATGTATTTAGCAAAATGTGCTGTGAATTTCACTTGGATGCAGTTGCCTTACACTTCAAAATGTAGACACTGTAATCAGAAAATAAAATAATTGAATTTGCATGTTGTCATCTTATTCCCGATGTCTTCCAAATGTAAGGTATTAAGACATCAATATCTTTTGAGTAATAGTTTAATAGGTAATGGAGAAAAGTAATTGAACACCTTGTTACCTGTCCTGGGAACCAGCCCAGGAATAACCACAAACAAAGGTTGAACTAAAGCAACACTGAGGGTTGATTTATTGCTTCCCTTATTTGAGCAATTATACTCACACACGCACCACATTCATTCTGGCAGGCTATGGGTGTTGGTTTTAATTTTGCAGGTGGATGAGGCGGGCACGTGACAGCTGCCTGGAAATTGGCCATGAGGCAAAGAGAGTCCCCAAAGTTCCTTCGAATTCACGAGAGGACTCTACTGCTTTCTGTCTGGTCCTGAGTTTAGCATGCTGATACATTTCCTTGTTGGTAACTGTCCTGGCCTCCTGTCTTGAGATTTATACCTTCTCCAAGATAATACCATGGTTCCATAAAAGGCGATATTTGCTTCTTTGTTTCACCATTGGCTGTCACTCTCACTCTCTCACCCATTCCTTACATTAATTGATTACATATTCGTAAGCATGAATACAATTGGTAATATAGAGCAGTGCAGCTTTAAGAAAGCATCTAACATCATTGGGAGCTTTCACTGCTTGTGGCTTTGTAACAGCATAACCGGAAGCTGTGCAGACTGCACTCAAAAGAGCAAATTGCAGTGGTGGGGGGGGGACCGCGTCCAGCTACACACCTTATGTTAGTTATCCATACAAATATATGTGACAAATATTAAAAATTACAAATATACAATATTGAGACATCTTTTCAGTCATTTCATTCTGTTCTTAGTGTGTCCACAACTAGCTTTTTTATTACACACAAAACTATCTCTATTTAGAGTAATATATTAATTTCATTTAATATTTGTGTGTCTACCATTAGCTTTTTTTTACACAGTAAACTCTATATGTACATGATTTATTTGTAATTCCGCTGAAACCATTACATAATTTATTTGAGTGACTTTTTTTATTTGAGTGACTTTTTCTACAAATGCATACCATGGGGATACAGCACAGAAATGACCAGATTCTAATCCTGCAAATACTTTTTCAGTCTGGAGTAGCTCCTTTCACAGTCAGTCAGCTGTGCTACTTCAGATTTACATCAGGATAAGATAAGAATCTGAGTCATAGTGTACTGATAAAATACTATAGCAGTCTTTCAGTTTTAGCCCCACTACCTGTAAGGTTTTAAGGGCTGCTATATGTACCAAGCATTAGATATATACATTAATTTCTATGCCCCTTATCTCCTAAATAAGTTACTCAAATCCCTATGCAGACACAAAATACTGTGTAATTGTAGCTCAAATGTTAATAAAACCAAACTAGTTGTTGCCTGTGGAAAGGGACTAATGAGAGGAAAGTTGTTGTTAAAATGATTAAATTTTTAAACAAAACATTTCCACCAATATGCTATGGGCTAATATGAAATGTCATTCACCCTAACAAAGACTGCATTAAGTACAAGCTAGCTATCCCCTCAGTGGAGGAGAGGAAGGAGGAGATAGGGCAGACACAGTTTTCCAATAAAAGATGTCAAGCTTCTGCTTAAATTCCTTCTTAACAGATATTGACTGGAGCCATGCAAAGCCTGCAGATTTTTTGTTCATGTTCAGCATTCTGAGTTTTATTTAAAGTTTTCAACTAATTTAAACACTGCCTGATGCAGGCAAAATTGAACATTTAAACCAGTACATTTTAGGTTCCAGGCAATATCTGTGGGATTTGCAATGGCTAGGAGTTCATGCAGCCATATCTCCAACTTCACACACAACTATTCATGTACACTTTCAGATTTCAATACTGTGAATTCTCAATATAAATTACTACCCATTTAGAACAGCCACTAGCAACACAGATCACCAATTCCCAAAACTTTTTCTTTGCATTACAGAATAACATTTAAAAGCCAGTCCTTTCGATCTGACACCATACACCAAAAAAATACAAATCCACATACTGAAAGCCACACTAGCTATATTAATCATCAGAACACATGAATATATAAGCAAGAAAATTAAGGATTCATCTTGTTTACCATGGGAGTGGAGCTATGTGGGCTGTAGGTGGTGGAAGGGAGGCAGCTGAGCTTGAGAAAGAGAAATTCCGAGTGGGGTGTCGATGGGACAATCTGTGACTGAATTGTTTATTCCCTGAGATTTGCACTTTGTGTTGGGGGATATGCAGTCTAGCCCTCTTGATTCACTTTTGAACTTTTTTTGTATGGTTTTTTTTTTAGTTTTTTAATTGAATGTGTAACAATGTTGACTATTCACATGGACAGTTATCAATGCTGATATGAATTAAATCCCCTAAATGACACCTGCAAAGTTAATATTACATCAATGTTTTAAAAGAAACGGGGATGATTAAGGAAACTATAGGCTAGTTAGCCTGCATCAGTCTTATGCAAAATCATAAAAAAGCTGATCTGGGATACTTAATTTTATACTGATTGTATCGTATCAAAATTAATGACTATCAACAAACTTGATATTGTTTTTCGATGAGATCATAGGTTTAGTTGATACAAGTACCTGTAGCAACATAATATAGTATACTTTAGCCCTCTGTAAGGCCCATTCTGATGAAAATTAAAACTATACAAAATCAGTGTATGTGATAGTAAATGCAATAACTAGTTAAATGATATATTGCAAAATGGCATATTTTAAATGGGGAATCATCAGCTAATGGGAGTGTTCCTAGTGGATTCTGAGAATGTATACTGTATATTTCTTGGCACAATGCTGTTCAAAATCTTTATCGATGATGTGAAAAACATCAAATCATTACTGCCAAAAGTGGAAAAGGACACCAAAAGTTGGTGCAGTGGTAAATTATGATGGGGACAGGTCAGTCATATAGACCAATCCAGATTGCATGGTAAAGTGGTCTTATTTGACTAACATGAGTTTAATACACCTACATACAAAGTCGTGTATCTCAGAATAAAGAATGTAGTAAAGAAAGATAGGTGACTAAACCCTGGAATGCAGTGCTACTGAAAAAAAAATTAAGAGTCACAATAAATAATCAATTGGACATGAGCTTCTAGTATGATGCTATAGCCTACAGGACAAATAGGCAGGAGAATATCAGGGAATAGGGAGGTGATATTATCTGTGTGTACAACATTAGTCAGACAGTGACTGGAATACTATATATAGTTCTGGTTTCCACACTTTGAAAAGGACATTGAAAAACTGGAAAGGATTCAGAAAATGATTTGAAAACATGACTTAGTGAGAGACTTAAAAAGCTCAGTCTATTTAGTTTATCCAAGAGAAAGTTGAGGTGACTTGGTCATTGTCTACATGTACCTACACAGGGAAGAAATTTCTGATAGTCAACAGTGTGTTAATTTAGCCAAAAAATGCACAATGAGATCCAAAGGTTGGGGGTTCATGCTGGATAAATTCAGAGTAGAAATAAGGTGCACATTTTTAACGATGAGGTTAATCATTAGAACAACATACCAAGGGATGTAATGAATGCTCCATCAACTGAAGAAGTGTTATAGCTCAAACAGAAGGCTTTATGTAGAATTTTTTGGATGCATTTTTTTGTTTGGCCTTTGTTATACAGGATGTCAGATTAGATGATCATAATGGTCTTCTGGCTGTGAAATTTATTAATCTATGACTTTCATGGATTCCAAATTTATATTTCCCTCCTTGACCTTTCCTGGAGTTTCCCTCCTCATTCATGTTCCCCAGTAAAGTGCTGCCCCACCTCTAATGCCCCCATAGGTGTTACATCAGAGTAGACCTCCTTTCCTCTTTGCTCCCAGGCTCCTCACATTTTAAGCCTCACTTCTTTCCCATCCTCTCCTCCTAGCAGAGCCTTGCTTTTGTCTGTTCCCTCCTTATATGCCCATGCATTTGTGCACACCCTCACAGCCTTATGACCCTACTCACCCCCACATATCCACTTATATTCCTACTCCTCCTGATGCCACCTCTATACAGCTGCTCACTCCATATACACTGACTGTGGAAAGGGGTAAGTAGGCATCATTGTGGGAATCAAAGGAGTAATTTGGAAATGTGGGAATTGGGAGGACTAGTGTTGTGCAAGAAGTCTTGGGGTCTGTGAGCGTGCCCAGTTGTGTGCCAGTGTTTTGGCACTTAGAGCTCCCCTGACACTGCTCCCTGGTGTACCAAGGCAGCAGTGCTGTGTGGAGCCCTTGATGTGCTAACATCTCAGAATTGAGAAACTCACTCCTTTGGTGCTGCCTTCTTGGCTCTCCAGCACCCTGAGGCAATTGAACCATAGGGAGCCCTTGATATTCCAATGTGTCAGCATAGAGACACTCAACAACCCTGGCACTACTGCACTGGGGAGTCAGGAGAGCCTTCACATGCCAATGCCTCAGTGTAGATACTAGCCTTCTCCTCCATCTGCTGGGGACATGGAGAAAGCAAGAAAGAGACAATAGTATGACCTGACTGAATAAAAAGCTACAGATTCTATTCTTGCTGCATCCCAGATCTTGTCACCTCAGATACTGTGTGTCATGGTAGATGTATTTGTTGTTGGTTTTTAATTTTAAATTATAGCTGGCTATAGCGGTGTGTAGTGATTGGGCTGAGGACATAAATTACATCAGTATTTAGACTCTAATTAAAGGCTTTTCACCATCTATATGCCAATGGTACTCTGTTAGCTGAGATTTTTCTCTTTGTTCTATGTGCAGACACCTTTACATCCAGCCGGATCAAATCGCTGTGATTCCTCTTCAATTCAACTTGTGTTGCAGTCTCATTACCATGTATGTGAGTCAGAATGTAGATGTGCATGTTCCATTACCTAGTACTTATCGGGTAGTGACATTGCTGATCAACCTCCTTTTCTTCAACAAAATTCAACTTATTTAGAGATCACTCACTCTCAAATTTTATTCCAGACCACAACTGTATCCATCACATGTTGAGAAACACCAGATTAATAACTTAAAGAGTCTTGCTTTTCTTTTTCTATAGCACAGCACATTTCTGTGTCTGGAGTTACTGTCAAAAGCCAATTTATTTCATGAGAAAGTACTCCTTGAGTGTGAACAAGGGAATGGTATTGTGTCAGCTGAACTCAGTCCTCATTATTATCTAAAACACTCGGCTGTAAGTGCGCGTTTTGAACCCATGATGTTTGAGTGGGTTCAGCATTAGGCAAGACAAGTTTGCCCATCCCTAATAATAAGACAGATAACAACTCTGCCGGTTGATTGCTAAGGAAGATTAAAATGGAGAATCAGTTGGTAGAGTTTGAAAGGGAAGCTAATGTAGACTCATTGATTTGTGGGTTTTTTCATATACTTGTACAATATAGTGTTATTAGGCAGATATAACACTTACATCTGAGTGCTTAATGAGGTGTGTGTATAGAGCTGTTTTTCCCTTGCTTGGCCTTCTTTAAAGTTTTTGTTTTCCTTATTTTTTTTACTAGACTTTTAACTAAACAACCAGTGAAGATGGAAGGATATAATAGTACCCGTTAGATCTGATCTTATTAGAACTGTTATCTTTTTCTGTGCACTTAACATTTTCAAAATTCTATATTTTAGTTTGGAAACAGTGTATTTTGTTTGCACAGCTCCAGAGCAACATAAATTTTCTCTTCTTTGGATTTTATTTTGACGTTTTCATGCAAATACAAACTTCTGTTAAATGGCATTGCTGTGGACAGTTTGCAAGCAGTGTGATGGAATGAAAAATGGATGTTCAACACAGAAGGTAATCTGTAATTATATATGTGAAGAATTGTATCTTTTTTAAAAAAATTCCCTTTCCTAGTGCAGTATTTATTTTCTACAAATAATAAACATGAAGTTGTAACAAAACTATGTGAATAAAATTCCTTTGAGTCAAGGTTAATGCACAATAAGTTACATTTCCCCTTTCATCAGGGTCAGTGAAAACAGGGCAGGTCTACGCAAGCTTATCTCGTCAGCATAATTAATCCACCTCTGCAACTGAGAGGTTGTAGCTATTTTGACGAGAGAAGCTCTCGTGGTGACATAGAACTGTCTACACTGGGAGTTAGATTGGTATATACATCGCTCAGGAGTGCGGATTTTTCACACACCTGAGCAACGCAGTTATACCAGTGTAATTTGTAGTATAGATCTGGCTTCAGGATTAAAGAAAAAAAAATAACCCTGAGGCTTTTCTCTCCAGGCAACCTGCTTTCTCCAAGTAGCTGCTGTGCTGTCCCCAGCCAGTCTCAACAAACAGTCATTCTGTCCTCGTCTATTTTGCTCCTTTTCTGATTTTGTTCTCCGACATTAGCCCTTATTCACCAATATAAGGTCCTTGCCTCATTCCTGATAGTTCCAGGCTCTTGGTGGGTAATATACCCGACCACAGGCATATTTTCCTTAACATCCTTTTATAACCTAAAAAATAATAATAATAATCAGGAAACTTCAAGCCTGAACCTAAAGTGATCATTTAGACCTAAGTATAAGAAGAGGTCAAGTCATGTTATGTATTGCTATAAATTTCACATTTTCACAGAAGCTTCAACTTGGCCTCTAGTTATTTGTGCACTAGGTGTGACAAGCTAATCACTTGACCAATCAAATAATATAAATTGATTGGTCAATTGACCATCTATTATTTGATCATTGTCCAATACTGTCAAATATTCCAGTAAGAATATCCTGATGACACAGACAGTGGCCTATCTTTTTGATTGCATCATAGGCTTGCTAACAGATAGTACCATTTAAATGTCTTGATCACTTACTTTACCACTCACTAATACTAGCTGCTGGGGAAAAAGAAGAGCTAAATGAAAGTTAGCATCCTGATTGTTCTAGAAAATTCTATCCAAACATTGTAAGAACATAAGAATGGTTATCCTGAATCAGACCAATGTTTTATCGAGCACGGTATCCTGTTTTCTGACAGTGGTGGGTGTCAGATGCTTCAGAGGGATTGAACACAGCAGGACAAATTATCAAGTGAACCATCCCATTGTCCAGTCGCAGCTTCTGGCAGGCAGAGGTTTTGGGGGACACAGAGCAAAGAGTTATGTCCCTGAGCATCTGAGCTAATAGCCATCGCTGTACTGATCTGTTATGAACTTATCTAATTCTTTTTTTAACCCAGTTATACTTTTGGCTTTCACAACATCACTGGGAAATGAGTTCCACAGGTTGATTCTGTGTTGTATGAAGAAGTACTTCCTTATGTTTTTTTAAACCTCCTTGAAGATGGTTGGAGACGCTTATATAATCTCCACACCCAATGTTAATATTGGCCGGGAGGAAAAGCAAGAGAAAGGAATAATAGTGGAATTAACGTTAAGAAGAAAGATATGCCAATACTAATAATGCTAACATTTACATAGGAGATACTGGCAGTAGAATGACTGTATCTCCTTGGTTGAAGAATCTGGGTGAAACCAAGCACGAACAACTAAGATGTTTGTACACCAATGGGAGGAGTCTGGGTAACAAAATGTAGGCAGGAGAACTACTGGTGCAGGAAGTGAAATCAGATATTATAGGCAGAGGTGAAAGTAAGCCGGTCTGGTCCACTAGGCCGTTCCGGACTGCACCGGCTTCCACAGCTGGGATTTAAAGGGCTCAGAGTTCCCCGCTGCTGTGGGCAGCCCAGAGCCCTTTGAATCCCGGCCGCAGCTGGGATTTGAAGGGCTCAGAGCTCCCCACTGCTGTGGGCTGCCCAGAGCCCTTTGAATCCCGGCCGCAGCTCCGGCGGCCGGGGCTGGAATTTAAAGGGATCAAAGCTCCCTGAAGCTGCAGGCAGCCCAGAGCCTTTTGAATCCCCGCCGCGGCTCCGGCGGCCGGGCAGGGGCCGAGATTTAAAGGGCTCAGAGCTCCCTGCGGCTGTGGGCAGCCCAGAGCTCTTTGAATCCTGGCCACAGCTGAGATTTAAAGGGCTCAGAGTTCTCCACTGCTGCAGGCAGCCCAGAGCCCTTTGAATCCTGGCCGCGGCTCCAGGGGCCAGGGCCGGGATTTAAAGGGCTTAGAGCTCCCCTCAGTGGCAGGAGCTCCAGGCCCTTTAAATCCCGGCCCCAGTGTGGCAAAACTCAGGGTTCTCCCCCTGGGGGGCTCCCAGCCACCTCTTCAGCTGAGAGCCCCTGGATGATTTAAAGGCCCTGGGTCTCCCAGCCACAGCTGGTGCCCCAGGGCCTTTAAATCTTGAGACGCCACACCTCTTCTGGATGAGGCCATGCCCCCCCTCAGGACTCCGGCAGTACTGGTAAGTCCTGTAAATTACTTTCAACCCTGATTATAGGAATAACAGAAACATGGTGGAATAGTAATCATGACTGGTGTACAGGTATTGAAAGGTATGTGCTATTCAGGAAAGAGAAGTAAACGTGGTGGAGTAGCATTGTATATTAATGATGATATAGACTGTAAAGAAAGTAGAAGTGATGTAATACTTAAAATGCTTGGGCTATGCTACAGAACCCCAGGACCCAACTTGGATATGGACAGATGCCTCTTTAATGTTTCTAATGAAATGCTTAATATTGGGAATTATGTGATTATGGGAGACTTTAATTTCCCAGATATACACTGGAGGACAAGTGCTTCTAATAATGGTAGGGCTTAGATTTTTCTGGATGTAATAGCTGAGAGACTTCTTCATCAAATAGTCACCAAGCCAACAAGAGGTGATGCCATTTTAGATTTAGTATTGGTGAGCAGTGAGTACCTCATAGATGAACTGCTTGTATGGTGTTTCTAAAAAGTTTCCATGAAGCTTGCAGGCATTTCACTCTTGTGACTATTCCTTTTAATTTCTGTTTAACTAGCCTTCCCATTTTTGTGTATTTCCCCTTTATATGCATTGTATGTATGTATATACTAGGTCGTCAATCTATATGGGAGCTCAAAAAGCACATTAGACAAGTTGAAAGATAAGGTTTCTGTCTCAAAGCGCATACAAGCTAAATTGATTAGACAAACATACAGAAATTAACTCGGGGAGGGAGAAAAGGGTTCACAGTCATTAAACCCCTCCCTCAACACAAGGAGAAAATAGGCATATCCATTAAGCCTCTCTCTCTGTCAGATAAAAATATCAGAGTTACTAAACCCCACCAACTCTTTTCCCATCCTCAACAAAACAAATACATTGAATGTCCATATAAATAAATACCCATTTCTCCCTTCTCAACAAATAACCCCTTCAAAAATATGCACACTTCCCCCCACCCCCGTACTCTACCTAGGGAATCATCCATTCAAAAACCAGAAATAGATTAACGACGAATGGGAAGCTGATGAAATATGTCACAATTTAAGTTTTGAGAAGAAAATGGCAGATGAAGAGTTGACTCAGTATTCATTGGATGATAATGAGGAAGATACTGATGAATCTGATGATGGAAATGGTATAAATGAAGCAAATAAAACTAATAAAGAAACAGAAGATAATAAAAAGCAAGATGCTTGAAGAGTGGGCCTGCTGCCTGTCTCACATAAATGTATTTAAAAATGACTTTTTTCTTTTACAGTTGCTATGTGGGTTTTTTTGTTCTGTTTTGTTTTGTTTTTTCAATTTGTCTTATTTTCTTTGGAAACTCAGTCTTGAATAACATTCACATTTAAATGCTAAACCAGCAATGATAAAAAAGGTATTATTATGCTTTCATTTTTTAGAACTTCATGTCATTGTTTCACATTTTTTCTGAGTTAAAATAACTGTTAAGTAACCTGTTTTTTGTCATTAGGTATAAGTATCTGAAGCTAAACATTTGGAGACCACAAAATCTTTTTATTTTTACTATTCCACTAAAATAATGCTTTAAAATATGACCAATAATTAACTGATCAATTGATCAATTATTTTTGGACCGGCCAAATGCCCAACCCTAGCATGCACAGTTTTGTGTGTGCAAGTCCTTCATGCGCATTTTTTGAGAAATAACACTTTTGCATGCAGTTGATAGAATTTGTACACAGAAACCCATCACTTATGTGTGCAGGTGTTGATAACTGAAGAGAATCTGTGCAAAAATAGCAGTGTACTAATGGAGGCAACTTTTGAAAATATAGCCCTGTATGAACAATAAGCCAGGATGTAACTAACACCTTCCTAGATTGTTTACAAGGTGTAAGCCTAAAACCTTTAGTGCTTAAAAGCATAACAGTTTTGCCACTCACACTAAAGGAGGAATTCCCTTAGTTAGCAGCCATAGTGGAATTTTATTCTTTATGTGGACTAGCCACACAACAGGGAGAAAGATCCAGGCACTCCGAGCAAAGGTTATATGGATACAGACCAAACTCAAAAACTTAAATCTGATCCCGCTACTTCTTTGTGAGGTTTGAAATCTGTATCCAGACTTTGCAGCTCAGTACCATCTTTGATGAAAACTTCCATTTGTTTAAAGTCTCATTTAGCTAACCTGAAATTGCAACATTCAGGCTTTGCTTGGATAACCATCCAAAATGTGGATGTTTATCCAAAGCCTATCACAACTCATCTTCTGAGTTGGTGAATTCCTCATTGTGAATAATTTGTTCAATGAATTTTGGCATTTTTGTTAAATAAATTATTTATGAATACATTGTTTTTATTATTTGAACATTTCCAGTGATGGCAGGAAATATCATGTGCCTTTACTGTGATATTTCAGCAGTTTTGGTTCTGGTATTGACCAGATACTGGGGGGGAAATCCTAAAAATCCATTGCCTTAAAGATTCTATTTGCATTTGTTTCCTTAAAGTGGGTGAAAATTCTGGGGGTGCAGTGTTCTTATAGTTTCTTAATTACTTACGTTAACGTTGTCCAGAAAACAGGTTATTACAATATGTTTCCCAGTTCTTTTTCTTTTCCAGAAAGTTTGCCTCACTCGTGAATAGCTACAACTTTCTCTGCTTCAATGAAAAGGGACAGCTCTGACCTCCATTCTGCAATAAATGAAGGTATTTCTGGCATTTGGCTTAGAAACAATCTACACCCTTGTCACACAAGTTAAACTAAGATTTATAAGATAATGCTGAAAAGACCTAAGCATTGTATCCTCCATAATGGAAAGTAACACTAAGAAACAGGGATATCTGTGTTCTTCCAAGGAAAAATGGTCTTTTAAATTGGAAAAGTAGATGAACAAATAACCAAAATGATATGCAAATATGTGACTTGTTCTTAGTACTTCTGGGATATGGAAGTTGCAAGAACAGACTCTGTTTTTTTTTCTTCGAAATGTGGATTGCATCTGAAGGTTTCTACTACCTCTTTGTGAGCCTAGAATACCTACATTTATTCATGTGCCGTTTTGATGGGTCTATTTCAAAGCTTTATAGGGCAGAGTAGGAATAAAAATGCATGATAAAAAGATTTAAAACTAGGTCTTAAGCTGATAATTGAATTCTGTTTTGGTGTGTGTTTCTTTGTAGTGAGGTTTCCATATCAGAATTATTTTAAATCCTTTTGGAATGCATAAATAAGAAAATCTGAATATTTTCCAGATTTCCCATTCAAACTATTAATAGAAATTGCAGTTAAACAGTGATTTGCTGTTGATAGATGACCTCTTATGCTGGTTGTTTTATTTTACCATGTAATTTACATTACATTGTAGAATATGTAAATATCGTAACTGACCGCACTACAGAGTATATCTCTGCTAAAAAGACTCCTTGAACTACAGCTGTTCAGCTCCAGAGGATGCTGGAACAGTTCCAATACTGCCTCAGGCCCACATGGAGTTCATTCCAGGACTGGGGCTTTAGACGCCACTAGGGAATATGTAGAGTACCTGGGGATAATTTAACCAGTTACTGTGGTTAAATACAGATAATCTAGGCTGCATCCCCTGGAACAGTCAGTATAATTATGTGGCTGGGTGAGAACTGGAGTCAGAGGAAATCTGAGCTGAGAATTGGAGTCAGAGGAAACTGTCAGGAAGCAGAGAGTCAATGGAAGAACAATGTCATATACTGTTGACTGGCTCCCTGTAGAGTGGGTGACTCATCCCTTGTGAGGATATTTGGTGTTCAAAGCTTGTCGTTTCTTTGGGGAAAAATGCTTGATCCATAATTGTATAATTAGCCTTTCAGAATCCCCCAAGCCCACTCACTGTTAGCCAGAAGGAAACTGTCCTGGGCAAGTGTGACCAACACCATCAATTTCTGCAGTAGCTAAGCTTTAATTTAAAATAATAGTAAGTTAACAGCACTTCCATCTGAGAAGAAAACTAAAAATGTAGCTGAGTTTAACTGCTGCTTTAGCTACTCATGGGAATGCAGCTGCTGCTGCTTTGCTGTCTGGTCTGTAAGGATGCTCCGCTCACTCTACCTGAACTCTTCTCCAAAGCGATTGGAGAAGCAGCTGCAACAGCCCCTGATGGTTCCTCTTACACTGATTCCTTGAGGGAATAAAGATGAGCAGCTTCTCTGGGCTCCCCTGCATCCCTGGAGTAGGCCTGTTTCCACCTCATTTCTTAGCTGGCTGAGACCAGAAACAGAACAACTGCTGCCTCCTTCTCCCACCCAGCAGTGGTGGCCTTCTCTTCAGGTCTAGGGGGAAAACAGAAGATACCTGGCTTCCTATCCCTTTCCAGGGACAAGGGCCCTGGTCTCTCCCCCTGGCACTCAAAGTAATGTGGCCAGGTTGATAAGTGCAGTGCCTGCTATTTAAAGCCAAGTGGAAGCTGATAGCACTTATACACAGGATGTGCTCAGCATTTGACAAAGGTGGGTCATATGTGAACAATTTAAAGAGAATTAGCCATCATCTGTAAATCTATTTTCCCTCTTTATTCCAAGTTTTTAAAAGGATGTGTCCACTTAAAAAGCCAAATTTCTGTGTGCTCTGTTTTTTACCTACTGTTGTTGCAAATATCCCATAAAATCTCATATTCTCCTGTATGTTAAATGATCACCCCACAATTAGTGTGTGTATGTGTGTGCTCAAGATCAAAAACTGTGTAAAAATGTTTAGAGTATATATCAGTAACTTAAAGATAAAAATAATTACAGGGATTTTGTAATGATTCCCAAACCAAATATTATTAACCCATGCAACTCACAATGCATGTTACACTTAAATGAATGCCAAGTATTTTAAAGGTGTACACACACATATCTGGTTCCCATTAGTTATGATTCATCTCCACAGGCTAATAGTTTTTTTTCTTTCGTTTCCTAAAGAAGAACATATAGACAGCCTTGGACTGCTGTTTTTTACATTAAATATACTAAAGGGCTTGTCAAATGATTAAAAATTGTGGGACTCTGTCTCTAGAGTCATTGGTAAAATCCATGTTATTAGGATTAAAGAAAAATTGACACTTAATTGGTCACCATTATTCTGTCTTTAAATGGAATTAAATGCTTATCTGTGGAGAATCTTAGAAACAGACATACATATGGTTGGATAGGAAGGAATATTTCCCTCAGAACATAGAGTCTTGTAGGGAGATAATCACTTTCCACTGAGAACTAAGCAGGTGTCATCTATTCTTGTCAGGTGAAGCTATCTTCCAAAACCAATTTCCTTTATGGGTAGTTCTCAGTCCTATCTATAGTCTTCCTTTTTTTCTGATTCTATGACTGCTTCTGTTCTGCACACAAACAAACCATATCTTTGAATAACAGTTATCAACATGCAAGTCTTTGTCATCATTGTCACTATGTGCCATCTTGATTTGTGAGAGATATGCTAATAAATCAGATTAGTTTATAGCAGCCTGACTTTTAGCTCAGTTTAACACAAGCTTAACCAGTGAGCAGTTGAGAATCTGAGTCAATTCAGTGTTACTTTATTTGCCAGCACAAATCTCCAGTCCATAATTCAAACATTTTAAGATACTGCTTTAACATGTTATTAATGTCAGTCATTACATTTTTATGCATTTATTTTTCTGCTTTAAAACCTTCCATATACTTCTAGAAGTTTGTTGGCAGTTAATGAAATAACTCAGCCAGTGAATATGATTTCATTTTTATTTTATTATTTTTTTGAGAGAATCAGCAAACTGGATATGTACCAGGGAAGTGAGTAATCTGCAAATAACCCACCTCTCTCCAAAATTCATATGAATGCTATATGCGGATTTCTAATAATCTCAGTGGAATCAGAGTTAATTTAATACCATAGATTCAAAATCCAATCAGTGTTTTTTCCTCTGTTTAGTGTAAGGGAGAGGTTCAGAGAACACAGTAGCATGAGGGTATTTGATTTCTAAATCACTAATTTGGGGAACTGGGGAAAAAAAGACAATTTATGAACATGATATAGTGGGAGGTAGTATTAAATTCCATGAGCATGGATGAAGGCTGAAGCATTCTAAAGACATTGTAATTAAGACTCGGGAGAGCATAATTCTAGTGAAGAAAAAAAATAAGGAATGAGCAGCTTTCAATGTGGCTAGTAAATTGCTCAAAAATATGAGCATAAAAGCAAATCTGTATCAGAAGTGGAAAAGGGGCATAGCTGAGGCTTTGCATGTGAATGGTAAGCATTTACATTTTTGTTACCCTTATCTAAGAATTTATGGTAAATATGAGCAATCTGAGTTTAGTATGCCCAAGATATTGATATGTGCCACAGTCTACACAAATTGAAATTAGAGCTTTGGGGCTTAACATACAGTTAGGTAGTTGAGACTGGCATTTCTTCTGCAAAACGGCAGTGTGTGTGTTTGTGTAAACTGGAGACCACATACTGACATAGTGGGGAAACCAGGCCTAAAGAGTTTGATTTCCACCCCGAATACTGGTTTGTTTTTCTTTTGTTTGCCCCAAATGCCAAACAACTCCTAAAATAAAGTCTGATTCACTAACTCATTCACTACTGTATTCCTGCTACCCCTGAACAGGCTTTTAACTGTCTTCTATGGGTGATGTGGTGGTCTGTTGCCCACCTCAGCCTTTAAGAGGCTATCTGGTGTTTGTCCCATGCTGACATTTTCAGTAGGAGGGTAGGCAAGATACACCTAGTTCCCATATCTCCCAGTATTATTATTAGAAGATTGTGCAGTTTACCTGAAAGATGTCCCAGAATGCACCTCACTGTTGGGGAAATTCTGATCTCTAGCTGGGTTTTTACTTGGCTTCAGATTTTGATGCCAAAGGTTCGTACAGCTTTAGATGAACTTCCTCTGAAGGCTTCTACTCTCAGAGGAGGAAGGATATGTTCCAGAAGATGTCTGTTGCTGCCAGAGAGAAAAACATCCGCATAGTAAAGGTAGTAAGGGAGAGAGGAAAGAAATGAGAATACAAAGCAACAAAAAGCAAAGAGAAGTAAGCGAAGTCCATAAGCATACAGTTTTCAACAAGGAAATAGATTGTGTGAGATAGTCTCGTGTCTCTATCTCAGAACTCATGTGGAAGGTAAAATCTCCCAAGCTGTCTCAGCTGATATGCCTTGTAGGAATATTCCTGCACAACTACAAAATAATCAGTATTATTCATTTTAATTCCATGCATTCCTGCTTACGTCACCATTTTTCATTTAGAATTATTATTCTCTATTTACTGAACACCATTTTCTTTATTGATGGTTAATTATTATGAATTTACCCAATCAATACGTGCTTTTCCTATCTCTTCTTGATGTCCGGCTACTGGTCCTTGGTGCTCCACATATTCTGTTTTTATCTTCCATGTGTACTGAGATGTCTGTTTACTATTTTCTTGGATGCTGCTGTAAGCTGACACAATGTACATCTCTTCAGTAGCTGCCAACAGCAATGACCATCATGTTGGCAAATAAAATGAAGACCATTGCCCACGAGAGAATGCAATTGTTTAGCTTCTGCCTTGTGTTTTGGCTTTTTCCAGTGTCAGAGTTTCACATTCAATAGAACTGTATTTAGATAGCTGTTTACATTCTATTACAGCAGCTATAACACGTCTGCCTGACTTGAGCTCTTAGCAATATTCCTGTAAGCTAGAGTCCTATAACTTTATCAAATGAGTAACATTAATTAAAAAAACATGAAAGATGATTGTTAATACTATGAAGGCTTAAAAAAAAGATAATTTTTAAAATGTAACTTTGGTCACAGGCAGGCAAGAGAAATCCATATAATCCTGCCTTGAAAGTGGTATGACAGCCTTAACACTTACAATGCACTGCAACTTGCATCGCATACATTTGACCTAGAATGATTATCAAAACCGATGGATGATTCCTTTTAGTGGTTATATTCCAAACTTTAATATATGGTACCATGCTTAATGGATTAAAACAGCAGACAGTTCACTTGTAATATCTTATAAAATAGCTTGAAATTGCTTTTAAAATATGCTTAATGTTCACTTGTGACATGAGTGAAAGATGCTTTTCATCTTGTCACCAGGATTCATCAAGGAGGTTTAAAAGACAGTAAGGTTACAATAATAGAAAGCTCTTGTAGCAAGACTGTTGTGTTTATTTTCTGCAGTGTTTGTAATTTCCAGAATCACAAATCATTGTGAGTTTCAGACTGATAATCAAGATTAACTATATCACGTTGATTTTACCACTGCTTAGGGTAACATCTGGTCTAGTTATGGGCAATGTTTTAAATCACTGTAAATGTGAAGAGTGATGATAAAAATATTTTGTCTCTGGAATCACAATCCTCTGTCGCACTGCAGGAAGCTGACCACACTCCGATTCATACCTCTCCATGTTTAATCAGGAAGCAATCACTGATCATCTTTCAGTAGAAGTTAGAATATAATCAGATATTTTGCATGAAAAAGGTCTGAAAAATATAATAAATACGTGAAAATAAAAACTGCAGTGCTGCTTAACTTTAGCTGGACAATTATGTTTTTTGTAGCCACTCACACTACTATCTGAAGTTACAGTACAAGTTACCACTGTCCAGTATCTAGGTATTTCATGGTAATATTAAACTGATGTGAAGGGGATGTGAGGGGGACAGTTTGTTCTTCTTATTGCTTGATGGGTGATGGGGTCCCTTTAATTCACTGGGGGCATGGCACTGAACCGCAGAACAGAAGAGCTACGTGTTACATGAATTTTGTACTTCCCTATAGTAACCATTTCCATGATATAGATATAGATACACCTCTGCCTTGATATAACGCCACCCGATATAACACGAAATCGGATATAACGTGGTAAAGCAGCGCTCCGGAGGGGCAGGGCTGCGCGCTCTGGCGGATCAAAGCAAGTTCGATATAACGCGGTTTCACCTATAACGCGGTAAGGTTTTTTTTTGGCTCCCGAGGACAGCGTTATATCGGGGTAGAGGTGTATTTATATTTTCTTTAGACATTATATGCATTCCTAGTAATTTCAGAAAGTTTTGTACAGTATAGTGTGTTTGAGGTCTAGCATATATTCTGCTACTTTTTTTATGAAACTTTTCTTCCTTTATTTTTGATAGATTTTGCAGTAATGCACACTCGTTAAGCATACATTCTTCTTTTGAAACAAAGAGGGGAATAATTTTTGCCAGGGCAGGGTATATAGCTTCCTGATCCTCTTGTGCTTCATGCAAAATTGTGTAGATTGCATAGTTGCTTAACAAATACTTTTTGCATCATCCTATTTCTCTTGCTCTTTGGAGCTATTGTTTAATTTCAGTCCTGTTTCACTGAAGTAATGCCCCAAACTTCCTTTGAAATAATGTGGGCTGTTGCTCTAGATTCTGTTACTTATTTACTCACCCAATTTTCCTTTCCTTTCCTTCCCTTCATAGTAGAAGTGCTATACCGGCGCTGTAATTTTCATAAGAACGGCCATACTGGGTCAGATCAAAGGTCCATCAAGCCCAGTATCCTGTCTTCAAACAGTGGCTAATGCCAGGTGCCCCAGAGGGAATGAACAGAACAGGTAATCATCAAGTGATCCATTCCCTGTCACTTATTCTCAGCTTCTGGCAAACAGAGGCTAGGGATGCCATCTCTGCCCATCCTGGCTAATAGCCATTGATGGACCTATCCTCCATGAATTTATCTAGTTCTTTTTTGAACCCTGTTGTAGTCTTGGCTTTCACAACATATTCTGGCAAAGAGTTCCACAGGTTAACTGTGTGTTGTGTGAAGCAGTGACCCCTAGTTCTTGTGTTATGAGAAAGTAAATAAGGAAGTATTGTTTACTCTTTCTCCCACCAGTCATGATTTTATAGACCTCAGTCATATCCCCCTTAGTTGTCTCTTTTCCAAGCTGAAAAGTCCCAGTCTTATTAATCTCTCCTCATATTGAAGCCATTCCATACCCCTAATTATTTTTGTTGCCCTTTTTTGAACTTTTTCCAATTCCAATATTTTTTTTTGAGATGGTGCAACCACATCTGCATGCAGTATTCAAGATGTGGACATACCATGGATTTATACGGAGACAATATGATATTTTCTGTCTTATTATCTATCCCTTTCTTAATTGTGTCCAACATTCTGTTAGCTTTTTGACTGACACTGCACATTGAGTGGATGTTTTCAGAGAACTATGCACAATGACTCCAAGATCTCTTTCTTGAGAGGTAACAGCTAATTTAGAACCCATCGTTTTATATGTGTAGTTGGGATTATGTTTTCCTATGTGCATTACTTTTCATTTGTCAACGCTGAATTTCATCTGCTATTTTCTTGCCCAAGTCACCTAGTTTTGAGAGATTCTTTTGTAGCTCTTTACAGTCTGCCTGGGACGTAACTATATCTTGAGTAGTTTAGTATTATCTGCAAAATTTGCCACATCACTGTTTACCTCATTTTCCATAGTCCTGGTACAGACCCCTGGGGAACACTACTATTTGCTTCTCTCTATTCTGAAAAATGAGCATTAAAGAAGGGAAAGGGGAAAAGGGTGTGTGTGTGGTGGGTGGGTGGGGAGGGACTGAAAACCAAACACTTTGGACTGTGTGTTGTTGAAAAACTAGAAAATTTTAAACTAAAATGTTTGTTTTTTGTATAACCCCATTTGGTGTTTGTCATTCCTGGAACACTGAACTGATATTCTATTGGACCTATCCTATTGACTACTGCAACAATGGTTTCAGACCCTCCAGATACCATTTCTCAGTCTGCTTAGACTGTGATGTGGGGACAGAATAGACTGGAAGCTCCTGCAAAAGCCAACAGGGAGGTTTTGGATGGGGTAATTTATATAAAACAGTTTGCAGGGTCAATGAGAAACTAGGGCTTTCTCAGTCTCTGAGTGAGGGGATAGCCTGATTCAGAGACAAAGGAACTAATTTTAGCTTCACTTTTGAAGCTTTGTTTGAATTTGAAGATAAGAGAAGAAGCAATATGTCTTAGGGAATCTCTGCTTAGCTCCCAGTTCCCATAAAGGGAGACTTGGAACTGATGTGTCAGACAATTCCAGCCCTGCAGAGACCAGTGCCCAGAGAGACAGAGAACCAACCTGTGCTGGCTACCTACCACCAACCAGGAGAGGATCCTGCTCCATTTGTGTGAAAACACTGTGACAAGAGCCCTTTCATTCCCCTTAAGATGTCATATGTTTTCAGCACTGCTATGCTTATCGCTGGACTTATCTTATGCATTCCATTTGCCTGGATAGGAGTCAGGGAGAGAGCTGGTGGATTGTGGGACAGTTGTGAATGAATGTGTCCCAAGCAGAGAGAGCAGTCCCCTTGGGTGGAGGCACCCGTGATGGTAGCAAAGAACTCAGGACCCAACCCATGCAAGAATGGAGGAGAAGCCACTCCAATTAGCAAGCAGCACGGAGGAGGTTTGAGGCATGCCTCTAGGGTGGGGTTACACATCAAAAAGACTTTTTTTTTAATTAAAAAAAAACATTTTGATGGAAAAATGTTTGCCAGCCGTAGTTGTAAGATTTCTTTATGGTCAACTTGCTGAGTTTCACATATTTTGACATTCACAGTCCTTTCCACTTCTCATCCCAAACTATGATAACTTTAGGTGATATCAGGAAATCGAACATATGGGCTTCAGTGCCCTTGTGTCTGCAGAAACGATACTCGGCTTGAAAGATACCACTGAGTCAGACATTGCCAGGCACCCTTGAAAGTGCTTTTGGTTTATTCTTGGAAATGGTTTTGGTTTTGCAAAACTTCACTGATTAGACTTTAGTTTTGCAAAAATAAAATTAGAGGTTTGTTTGGATTCAGCTCTGAGTTTATAGTTGGAGGGAAGTGTCTGGATTTTTCTGGTGGGATAGCAGATTTGTTCATGATTCGGAGATGGGAAAGAATAGTGTGTTTAGGGGGGAAGATGAGATGTTCTAGCCTTAATTTTTTTTAAAAAGAGACTTCCGTAGACTTAGACACCTAAATGTGAATGTAGGAAGCCTAACATTAGGCATCTGATTTTGAAAATCTTGGCCTCAGATTTTGCTGAATCTGAGCTTCCATTGAACTAAAGGAAGTAGTATCACATCCATGACATGGTCAGAAAGGAATAAATGAACACATGAATTAGTTTTGACAGGTTTTTTCAGCAGAGAGTGGAGAAATATCATGGGAGTAGGGGGAGTCTCCTGGTAGTATGTTTGGGAGGAAAAAAAGAGGACCAAGAGCAGTCACTAAGAAACACTAACAAAGGAGGAGGAGGAGGAAGAAGAAGTGAAGGTATTGCTGAAGGAGAAGAGAATCAGAGAAGTTAAAGGTACAGAAGCCCAACAAAGAGGCAGTCCTACAAGGAAGTGGATGAATAATGAACAGCAGAAAGATCACAAGGTCTGGAGAAAAGATCCTTATGTTTGGAAAAGAAAGAGGACATTAATGATTTTTATGAAAGCAGTATCAATGGAGTAGAGATTACAGAAGTCATACTGTCAAGGATTGAAGAGGGAGTTGGAGGAAAAGTGAAAGGATGGGAAACATTACAATAAAAACCTCTTTTCAAGAAACTGGAGGTAAAAGAGAAGGGAGGTGGGACAATGGTTAGGGAGAGAACTGCGGTAAAGTGAGGATCCTTTAAATATGAATGCAGAAGTGAAGAAGCTCGGTGAAGAAGAAGGGTAGAGATTGATAACAGGAATAATTAAAAATGAGGAAGAGAGCAAGGGAGGTTAGGAGGCATGAGGTGATGGAGTCAAGTTTAACTGAATCAGAAATGGGTCAGTGAATCAAACTTCATTTACATATACTTGTTTTGATCATTAAATACATATAGTTCCATATGACAAAGTGAGAGTGATTTAAAAAAAGTGTGTTTGTTTTCCTTAGAAAAACATCTTTGAAGTAAGAAATAGGAGTCCAGGAGTTATTCCATTGCAATAACTATTGTCAATAAATCTGTTTAGGTAATTAAAGCAACTTTGAAATAAATGTCTGTAGTAAAATGTGGAATATATTAAAACTAACTTTGTGAAATTCAATTCAAAGAAAAACACCATATTGTATAGAAAATTATTAAATGTTCCCCAAAGCTTCTCTGAACCCTTTGGAGTGTCTGCGAAACCACATTACTTTCCATATTTACTCTCCAAATCCTCATGTTATTGTGTTTGTGCTTCTGGCTGTGGAGGGATGGGCAAAATTCCCTCTAGATCCTCTTAGTATTGACTACGTATCTCCCAAAGATATTTCTGTAGACCAATCTAAGACTTTTCTTCTCTCTAGGGATTGAGTGCTGCTCAGACTTTTCTCTCATGAAACAAGTGACCATTTGAACTTATGAACCCAAGTCCCTGAAGTTAGCACCTTCCAGTACAGTTAGACCACTAGCTTGGTTTCTGAGAGTTCTTTATAATTGCAAAATATTCTATTTAATAATTCTTTATTTAGACATATACTCATGAAGAGTATTAATGTTTGATCCTGTTTCCACTGATGTCAATGGAAGTTTGGTCATTGATTTCACTGGAAACAAGATGGGATCCTTGGATTTGATGTTGACACATTATAGAATATTTACAGTCAGTCCATCTCTAATGAAAAAAAACTGGAAGAAATCTCTTCCTGAGCTAGAGTAAAATTTGAAAATGGACAAGGAGGAGGAACAAAGTTTTTTGGTTTTTTTTATCATATGGAAGTGTGATTATTTTGGTCTGGATAATGGCTGGCTTGGCTGCTATGTAGGTGCACAAAGGATTGAAGAAGAGCATGAAGATATCTACCCTGCTGCCCCCGAGCAGGGGCTGGGAAGAATCACAGTGGGAAGTGTAGTGCTTATTTCCTGCTAAGGGCCCTATGAGTGTTCAGTTGTCTGCAAGGGGACAAGGAATGAAATGGTGGGGGTGAGGCCATCCAATTCTCTACTAGCTAGGCATAGAACACTCTATACTCTTTCCAAAGGTGGTGGATCTGTCACTGCACCAAGTGCATCCTGGTGGCCCCCAGGTGGAATTTTGGCTGATTCAGACAAAATTTCTCCAGGGATATCATATATAAGGTAGTATCTCTACACCATCATCTGGTGAGCCTTCAGTTTGCCTGAGAGAATGTTACTCTGTGAGATTAATGATTTTAATATTTGTAAAAGGAAGTCTAGATGACTTAACAGAATCTTCAGTAAAGTAGTAGTGAAACAAGATCATCAAACTGCAAAGAGACAGATTTTTCTCTTTTATAGCAATATGTGGAAATATTTTCACCACTTCTGAATTAGTATTTGTTAGAGTTAAATAAAGTGGAAAACATTGATGTGTTCAGCACAAGTTTTTTTTCCCCCTCAGCTTCTGCAAACTCATACACGAGAGAAGATTGTGGGGAGGGGGTAGAAGGGTTGTATGTTTTTTTGCAGGCAAAACCTGCCTGGTTGACTTAGCAAACACTTGTATAAAGGACTATGCAAATGGATCTGCTGAATTATTATTTAGTAAAAATGTCATAATACTATTGCAAATTAAGCCATCATCCACATTTCTATTATTATTTTTTATTCCTCATTTACATACTTTTCTACTTTTATTTTCCAAAGCAAAACTTATTGGTTTTACTGAGCTCTGTTTTCTGGCAGCCTTTTATTTTTGGGTATGACCAGTTTCTGTCAGGCTAGTTAACAGTATCAGCCTCACACCTTCTGGTGTCCCAAGGCAGATGTATACACGGGGGTATCCATTACTCTGAATAACAGTGAGCCCACTGTTCTTCTGACATTTGCAATAAAACTGTGACATCTTAAATCTTGATTGCTTTACTTTTAAAGGTTAAACTGGAAAATGTGTGATGTCTCCCACTTCCCCCACTTCCATCAAAGCAGTAAATATATACAAAAATAAGACTCAGGGGGACGTGCTCACCATCTATAAATGCTACCGACATATCAACATAAATTAAAGAAGGGAATTAATCAGTCTCAGAAGATGTTAGAAAATGGAACAATGGCTTAAAGCCAAGGAAGAAAAAATGTAGGCATTATATTAGAAAAAAAATAACTATGGTCTCAATCCAGCAAAGCACTTAAGCACACACTTAACTTTAAGCACACGAGTAGCCATATTGATCTCAATAGGATTACTATGTGGTAAAATTAAACATATGCTGAGATGTTCTGCTGCATTCTAACTGTGACAAAGTGGGAATTTTTTGTAATATTTGTATGAGTCCTTCATGTACATCAGTTTCACCATACAGTTTGCTACTAAGTGGGGCTGGTGGGATTAAGTGTGCTCTCAGAACAGACTAATAGATGTAGGTGTCTGTGTTGCCTCCCTGTCTGGGTGGAATGAAGGAACTGATTGAAATTGACCCAGATCAAGAAGGGGTCCAGAGAGACAATGCAAGGTCCAATGATTCAGGGATCAATGCTCTCAGCAGGGAAGCTGAGCAGAGACCCTGCCTTGAGAACAAAGGACCAAGACAGAGGATAAGTATGGACTTCTGGTTCTGGAGGAAGCTTGCTCTATACTGGAACTGAGTAAGGAAGTCACAGTGAGACAGAGCCTGAAAATGGAGTTCATTATAGCTTGGCTGGTGAATTGCTTTGGCTTGACCAGTGTGGACTATGCATTAACCGTTATTTATCTATGCTAACTTAAGGATTTCCAATGTTGTGTTCTAGCTGATTAATTAATCCTACTTTGTTTTGAAAATGCTGCTTTGGTGTCACTGAAAATACTTGCTAAGATGCATTAGTCCCTGAAGACTGTATAAGTCTTTACCAGGAGTCTATTTAAATTGGACTCGCTAGGCAGAGCTCATAATGTGAAGCAGGAGTGCTGGCACCCAGCAGCTCAGTCTAGGAGGTAGAGAGGCTGTGTGACCTACCTTGAAGAAAGAGTGAGATCCTCGAGGAGTCTTCCACGCTAAAGGGGTTCCCTCAAGATACTGTTTAAAAGCTGGGGTGAAGCTCAGATCCTGTGGATCCATGACACTGACATTTTGAAATTTGTTCCAATTCAGAATGGAAAATGAGGAAAAAAGTCAAGATTTCAGAATTTTTCATGGAATGGAGATTCAAAAAAAATTCTAAACTTCCACAACAGCTTCTCCACTGAGCAAGCCCAATTCTTAAAAATTACTCTCTCTTTTTCCCATCCTAAACTGCTTCATAGAAGAATGCTGCTTTTGAGCAGCCTCATGGTGTGGTCTACTGGTTCCACTAACAGAGCTTTCAAATGGGAGCTGTGTGAGGGATTTTGCAACATGAGATGTAGTGGGAACAGAGTCAGAAAAAGACTTTTTGTTTGTTTGAGAGTCAAACAACTGCTGAAACTGACCTGAACTGCCTCCACGCCCTCTTTTTACCTTTCACAACAGCGAGGTAGGCTTTGTAAGATTAAATCAATAAATATGCCCTGCTTCATAGCAGTACCCAGGAGCTTTGGGGGTCAGAGAAAGACAGCAGTACCCGGCCATCACTGCTCTCTTTAGCCATACATGCAAGTCATAGAATCACAGCCTCTTCCAAAGGCAGCAATAACAGTGAGTCACCACTCACACTGTGGCATCATGCAGGTAAACTGAACCAATTTGAAACAATGTGCATACGTCCAATGAAAGAACACACCGGGAGATATGTCACAAACCAGTCCCTACACTGAAATGAAATTTTTTCACATGAAGTCAAAGCAAGATGAGACAGTCAAAATGAAATAATGATTAAATTTGGAATGAAGCAAAACAATAAAGGTAAAATGAAATACTCTATTTCTATTCAAATTGTATCAAAATTTTTCCATTGCAATGTGTCAAATTAAAATGTTCCATTGAAATATTTTGATAAAACAGCATTTTTCAATGGACAAATATTTCACTAAAAATTTTCCAGCCTGCTCTAAATTGAAGGCAGTCTAGTAACACGCAGGGTGTCTCACTTGATGACCCTCATGATCTTTTTCAGACCTACTATCTATCATTCTTTAGTAAAAAAAAATTACCAAGCCAAAATTTAAGGTCCTTGTTCAGTATCTTTATGTATGTATCTGGATTTTTACATCCATCCTGTCACTGAAGCATCTGAGTGTTGTCGATCTGTTCTTGAAAATCATCAGAGGAATTACTTGGACCCAGAATCACAAAGGCACTTAGGTATCTAAACTGTAGACTTATTTGCCTGGGTCCCAGTTTTAGGGTCTGCTATGAGCCATAAAACACCTGCTCAGTTGTGCCTACCCCAGTAGTCTGCTAAATGCACTTGGCATGTAAGTTTCCAGGGTAAAAGTTCCCCAAGCAATGTTTCTTGCTTTGAGCATGTGCACTGTTGCCTCAGTCTAGGCATCTGGACACCTGTCACCCATCTAAGCCCTACCAATCAGGGGAAGAGAGGCAGAGCAGCACTTATTATTTCTGAGGCCCAATCTGGTAGGCAAGTTTGGAGGCTGTCTGCTGGGTAGGTTCCATTCAAAATCTGGCAAGCGCTGGTTGAGTTCCCCCTCCCTGCTTGATGAGGAGACACACCTGTAGAAGTGCTACCTCCCCGGGGAGTGCTCTAACCACTGGGCTAAAATGTATAATGTGGGTAGGGTGGCACCAACATTTCCTCTTCATCCTCTTGCTATTTGTGTTGTTAGGCATCTACCTAACTCTCTCTCACAAGAAACGACTTAGATGCCTAAGGCACCTACCTTTGTGGCCAAATTAACTTTGTGATCAATCCCTAGTTACAAATCCATTTTGGAGCTGTAAACTGGAGGATGTCTTTGGGCTGCACAGTCTATTCAGCTTCCTTAACTTTCGCTTACCTGGAGAGGAACACTGCCCTCCCTCCCCCCGCATGCGCACATGTGTTGTGATGGCCTCATCTCTTACATTGTTCTACAGAACTCAGAGTTCTTTCCCTTCTCTGGTTCCATTTTAGTTTTCCTTCTGATGGCAAAGACTTAGTGTGTGTGTATATGTATATAATATGGGTGTGTGTATATATATATATTATATAGGACCTGTAACGATGATGTTATTTGATTAAGATAAGTAAACTTGTTATAATTATACGCATTTCTTAAACAAAAATCTCTTTTAAAATGTAGAACTGGTTCCCATATTAACTTCATGTCTACTTTATCACCTCTGTATTCTGATCTACATCCTTACAATTATATTGGGTATTTTAATATACAAAGAGCACAGTGACAGTAAGCCAGTGGAAGAAACTTTTAGCTCCAGAATTAGTACATATTTGCAGTTAGAGCTATTTATCATTTTAAAAACTAAATTATATTTTTTGGGGGGCAAAGGTTATACAGTGGCAATGCTTTAATTTGTCACCTCTGGAAATTGTGTGCTTTTTGACGTCTTGTAAATAATACGTGAAATAAATTAGTTCTCTAATCAGTGCCTGGCTGGCTCACAATTGCCCATGCCACATAACCACAACATATTTATCAATTTCCGTTCAGGTGACAGTCAGGAATGGAATAGATGGGATGTTGTAAATTCAGATTAAGATGCATTGAAATCAGTGTGAGAAAGCAATGCACGTATGGTCAAACAAATGCTGATCTGTTACACTAGCGCAAATCCAAAGTAATTCCACCTCAGAGAAGATTTTTCTGTATTTAAGTTGATGTTACAGAGAGCACAATTTGACCCAGTGGAGTTAGTTTAGATTTTCACCTGTGTAAATGAGATAAGAATCTGCTTCATTTTGTCTCCTTAGAATGAATTGGTGTCTAATATACGGCTAAACCTATGCATGGAGATAGGGGTGTGATTCCCAGCTCTAGCAGACATACTCATGTTAGCTCTCACTGAGCTAGTGTGCTAAAAGTAGCTGGGGCAACAATGAGAAGTGGCGCAGACTGGCCACACTGAGTACGTACCCACAGGTTTCAAGCAGGTTTGTTCTTGGCATAACTAGCCATGCCATCATGTGCAGCTGCCTATGCTACCTCAGCTACACTACTATTTTTAGTTAGTTAGTACCCACTGAGAGCTAGCACAGGCACATCTACCTGAGCTAGGAATTGCACCCCCAGCTCCCACATATCCTACGTGAGCTAGTAAATATATGCTACAACCAAAAAAAACATCCCTCCCACTTCTGGTTATTCAAACAAACAACAGCTTTGTTTTAACATAATTGTCATTTTTTTCTTTGAATGTTAAGCTTTAATGGTAGGCATGTCCTTCCCTTTACCCATAAGTAGTCCTATTGAACTTAATGAATTTACTCACATGAGTAAAGTTAATCACATACTTAATTGGCTTCTACTTTGGGCCTTAATGATTATTTTTGGACAATTTATTTTTATAGCATTTTATATGATTACTTTCTCTCCTTCTCCATTAGTTTATTAAATTACTTGAAGTGGATTCTCTAGTTTTGGGTTTCTTTAAACTATCTAAGAACAGATCTGTTTTTTCTTCCTGAATTGGAATGATTTTGCCTTTTTAATAACAGATTTGATTTTCACTCTCTTTTCTGGAATTTAATGATTACAATACTTTACATTTTTTTGTAATGTATCCATTTGAGAATTTTTTCCCCTTGTGTCTATGCTTTCAAAATGTCTACTTCAGCATTTTCCTCTTCATTTTGAAGATAAATATAGCAGTAATGATTTTTTAACTATTTATTTTGAACACTTCATCTCTTTCTCTCTAAACTACCTTCTGATGAGGCACTGAAAAGTTTGACAGAATAGAATGATTCTTTGCCACCTAGTTAAGTATTTTTTCTACCAGGTAGATAAGTGGGCAATAATAATCCATGCTTCCTTCTTTCCCAGAGATGCTTGCAGATTACATATGTTTAGTAGATGGATATTAGACCTCTTATTGTTAGCATGTTCATATCTCCTGGTCAAAGCACAGTTTTGCAAGTATGTGGACTTTAGGATCTATCTTTTAGAGCGTAGCATCTTCAAAGTAGTGTTTTGTAGAACTTAAATAAAATGTATATTATTTTCATGTACTGCAGTAGTACAGTTCTTCTTTGATTCCTCTGTATCTAATAGTATTCTGTAACTCTCAAGCATATTGGGCCAAATTCATTTGTAGCATAATGCCACTGAAGTTGTTGGAATTATACCAGTGATGAATTTGTCAATGTATTTCTTTGAATGAAACAGAGAGTTAAACCGGTTTTTACGGTGGTGTTGGAGAGAGCAGAATTTGGTCCATCTGTACTGTGCTGCTGCATCTCTTTTTTTAGCAATGCTGAATGTTTGCCTTGTTCTGGTTTGTGGCCTTTATGCCAATTTCTATTTCTTCTAGAGATGGTCCTAAGCCAGAACTTTGAAGCTGAGAACTGCTGAACTTTGATGAGGTTCACAGCTCAGATCCAAATTTTGTGCCTCAGGTCCTTCTTTAAATTGGTCCATAATGTTGTTTACCAGCACAAGCCAGAGATGCTTCTCTTAGCACTTTCTTGTAATAATTTGGACTACCCATACCTTAAAAAGAATAGAATAATCTGCTTGTGTCACTTGGACCCTCTTTGCCTCTGTTGGCTGGGTCCTGCTTTTATAGAACAAAGTGTTTACAAGAATAGCAGCATTATAAAACTCAGTGAGAAAAAAAATCTGAAAAGTCCCAACATTGCATAAAAACTCACCTTTTGGGATTTGCTGATGACTGAAAAAAATATGTTGTGTTTTCCATTGTATTCAGGCTTCAATGGGCACAAAGTCACTTTTTCCCTGTTAGTGTATGAGAGGATTTAGGATGATTTTCTTTATTTATGTAATAATTTTATTCACTGTGATTGAAGAGGGTAGAAGCAAAATATTCAGTTCACCAATTACTATCTAAGAAATGTTTCTGTGTCATTTTTGTTTCTTCCAAATTGTGAAATCCTCTGGCATTTTCATAGGCTCCTCACAGCAGCAAGAACTGTGTTATCCTATGATTTTGTACAACAATGGGATAATATAATGTAAATCATAGACTATCAGGGGATCATCTAGTCCAACCTGCTGCTTGAAGTAGGACAAATCCCCAGACAGATTTTTGCCCTAGATCTTTAAATGGGCTCCTTTGAGGATTGAACTCACAACCCTAGGTTTAGGAGGCTAATGCTCAAACCACTGAGCTATCACTCCTCCCAATAATAATAGTAGTAAATATAAATCTACATCATCTGTATACCCCACTCTCACATTTTGCTATTGCTTTGAGTCACACTTGGACTGTTTATGGAAAGAATACCAAGGCTGTTCCTCTGTAGTTTGGTTAATGCTAGTTCTTTAATAACTAGTGTCAAGAAAATATTCATATATTGTATTTGTGACATGTGGTATGTTATATTGTTTTGCTGATATTTGCCACTGTAAAAACCCTTTGTCAGAGTTTTGATCTATTTACATTAAACAAAACAAAACAGTTTGCTTCTGTCTTCTTCAGATCTGTGTGATCAATACTGACTAGAGAGTTTGTCAAGAATAGATTGTGAGGCTCTGCTCAATACAAAGTTCGGGTCAGAGAAAGCATGAATGATTTTTCATTCCAGGAAAGGGCTGATCTTTCAGGTCAAGAATGAGGTTATTCAGAGAACAATATGAGAAGGTCTGCAGTGTGGCTGGCTATACTTCATTTGGTCAATATGTAGACAGCATTTTCCAGAGGTGTAAATTTCTTCACTTTAAAATGGATGTACTTTGGATTATTCTTCATGGATTTCATGTTCAGTATATCTGCAGATTAGGTATCGATATTCTAAAAAAATTCTGGTATAGCTTGGGATTGTGAATTCATCAACTGAGTTTGCCAGATTCACCGCAGAACGAGTCCTGGGAAGCATATGATTAAAATCAATAGATAATTTAAGAATACACATTAAAAAAAGACTAGATTATTTGAAAGCAACCCTGAAAGTGAAGCACTTGGAGGAGAGAAAGGTGATCAGGAATAGTCAACATGGATTCTCCAAGGGTAAGTCATACCTGACCAACCTGATTGCCTTCTATGATGAGATAACTGGCTCTGTGGATATGGGGAAAGCCGTGGACAGGATATACCTTGATTTTAGCAAAGCTTTTGATACGGTCTCCCATAGTATTCTTGCCAGCAAGTTAAAGAAGTATGAATTGGATGAATGGATTATAACGTGGATAGAAAGCTGGCTAGATCATCAGGCTCAATGGGTAGTAGTCAACATCTCAATGTCTAGTTGGCAGCTGGTATCAAGCAGAGTGCTCCAAGGGTTGGTCCTGGGGCCAGTTTTGTTCAACATCTTTATTAATGATCTGGACGATGGGAAAGATCGCACCCTCAGCAAGTTCATGGATGACACCAAGCTGGGTGGAGAGGTAAATATGCTGGAGGGTAAGGATAGAGTTCAGAGTGACCTAGACAAATTGGAGGATTGGGCCAAAAGAAATCTGAGGTTCAACAAGGAGAAGTGGAGAATCCTGCACTTAGGATGGAAGAATCCCATGCACTGCTACAGGCTGGTGACTGACTGGCTAAGCAGCAGTTCTGTGGAAAAGGACCTGGGGATTACAGTGGACGAGAAGCTGGATATAAGACAACTGTGTGTCCTTGTTGCCAAGAAGGATAACAGGCTGCATTAGTAGGAGCATTGCCAGCGGATCGAGAGAAGTGATTATTCCCCTCTATTTTGGCACCAGTGAGGCCACATCTGGAGTATTGCATCCAATTTTGGGACCCCACTACAGAAAGGATGTGGACAAATTGGAGAGAGTCCAGCAGAGGGCAACAAAAATGGTTAGGGGGCTGGGGCACATGATTTATGAGGAGAGGCTTAGGGAACTGGGCTTATTTAGTCTTCAGAAGAGAAGAGTGAGGGGAGGATTTTATAGCAGCCTTCAGCTGCCTGAAGGGGAGTTCCAAAGCGGATGGAGCTAGGCTGTTTTCAGTGGTGGCAAATGACAGAACAAGGAGCAATGATCTCAAATTGCAGTGGGAGAGGTCTAGGTTGGATATTAGGAAAAACTATTTCACTAGGAGGGTGGTGAAGCACAAATTGGGTTACCTAGGGAGGTGGAATCTCCTTCCTTAGAGGTTTTTAAGGCCTGTCTTGACAAAGCTGTGGCCGGGATGATTTAGTTGGGGTTGGTCCTGCTTTGAGCAGGGAGTTGGACTTGATGACCTTCTGAGGACTCTTCCAAACTTAATCTTTTATGATTCTATTCCAGCCATAATTCCTTTCCCACTTTTATTTTAGAAATTTGTCATCTTGCAAAAACATTTTCTTCCCCAACACCAGCTTATCTATCTATGTATCTTCCTTCCTTCTTTCCTTCATTTTTTGTTTTGCAGCACAGGCCACTTTCTGTTTGTTTGTTTGTTTGTGTATGTCTGGATGCATAGTGGTGCAGTGCATGTGGTGAAGATGCTCTACACCAATGAGAAAGAGCTCTCCTATCGGAGAGTACGGTATGGAAGTACCACTTCCACGAGCGTCATAAGCTATGTCTTGGGAGAACGTCTCCCACCGTCATAGTGCTGTGCACATGAACGCTTATGTCGGTATAACTTATGTCACTTGGGGGTAGTGGAATAATCACACCCTGGAGCCGCGTGTTTTGCTGACATAGGCTGTAGTGTAGATATAACCTTAGTGTATTATTACCAAGATTTCGGTACAACTCTGGGAACATTGTTTGTTCAACAACAACAAAATAAACATAGATCCTCCCCAGAATTCTTGAAGTGTGTCTTTTGCACATTTCAGTGAGTTTTAAAAATGAGATGTGTATGAAAGAAATGTGAATGCAAATTTCTTATTTAATTTTAACAAAATAACAGATGTACTTGTAAATTCTAAAAAAGATGTATTCTGTGTTCAAAGACCTAAACACTGTTGTAGACAGCTCTATTTCTATTTACCACATCTTTATTAAGCCAATGCGAAAGCTCTCTTCCATTGGCTTAGAGCATCTTCACCGGAAGTGCTACAGTGGCACAGCTGCGCTGCTGTAAATTATGTAGTGTAGACATAGGCTGGGACTGAAATGAAAAACCTGAGGAGTAGAGACTGGGATATGTGTCCCAGGATGGGGAAGATAGAGGACTAGGAAAGGGACAGGCTGGAGGGGATAGGGCAGAAGGGTGTATACTTAAGGGGAAATGAGCAGAAGAGTCTGCTCAGTAGAGCACATTCCCCTCCAGAACTTGAAATGGAACCTAAAATTCCTGAATCTCCCCATTCCTCTGCTGTCAGCAGTTATCCGTGAATCCCACTTGCAAACTTTTGTTTCCATCCCCCTCTAGTGCCAGTCCACATAAAGAATGACAACCTGTTACTGCTATCTGTTAACTCAAGTGTCTGAGGTCTGTGTGGTGAATCTAAATGTTCGAACACTGTATCATGTAGGAGACAGTATGGGCCAATTTGTTCGGGTTTTTTTTTCAGATGCTTTTTTGAAAACCTAGGAAATTACACACACACAAATCTATATTAAAAGAACATTATTAAGATTGAAAAGTCAAGCACTCAAAAGTTAGGAAAAAACAGAGTTAAGGTTGGCAGTATGTCCATATGCATTCTGATACAGGGTTTAATTACAACACTTTTGAAAATTAGGACTTTTAAGGCACCCAAATAAGAACCTCAGAGTATAAAGGTAGACACCCATTTAGAAAAAAATATTGGCTTGAGTGCTTAACTATGCAACCTTAATATTATCTTAACATAACTCTTTTAATGTAATATAATATGAATCTGGAAGACATATCTTACCAGTTTTAATTATTGAGTTTTGGGTTTGCCCTAGAAGACTGTCCTTGACATTTCATTTTAATTCTTCTTTAAAGCATCTCATTTTTCTTTGAAGTTGTATCTCCAGCCAAGACTTTACCACCAATCAATACTCATCTGATACACTGTACTTTATGTGTTGAGAAATAGGAAGTAAGATACAAAGATGAAACACTCCTTTTAAATGAGAAAGCCACATTACCCAAGCAAAGCTCCATTAATTTTTCGTAGATAAGTGTGCCTTGTTATTTAATGTTATATAACAATTCAGGATACTAATTAAAATATTTACAGATGTTACATTATAAAAAAGAAATTTTACAGGAATTAAACTATCCTATAAAATCCCTTAGGAATTATTACAACACCCAGGCAAACTAATTACACTAACCAACGACTGTCATATGTTAAAAAATACCATGTGCCCCTGGCTTCAAGTACCAAACATATCAAGGGCTACTTATGACTGCTTTCAATTTATATTCAGGTTCCATTTATAAACAGTGTATTAAGTGCTGATGGTTAATATTTTAATAAATTAATTCTTGTAGATTATCAAGTCCAACAGGTCAATAAGTTTGTTAACACTATATACTATGATGTGTTTTTCAGTGCAGAGACTGCTTTCTCCTCATTCACTGTGGGGTTCAAGACATTCCGAAGGAAACAAGGAGGTGGTGGTATTGTAACCCTGTGCTTGCCACACACCAACCGGCAGAGGGCCTGGTGCACACAGAAGAATAGGATATAGCAGTGAGTGCATTGCCCTTTCATACCGCACAGCTCCAGGAATAATTCTACTTCAAAGCTCTCCCTGGGTAGTGCATTCCCATACTTCTCCCATTGCAGGCTAGTGCTCAGAGGGCATTTTCCAGTAATGTTCTTCCCACTCACTTTCTGCGTAATGAAATGCTGATCTAGCCAGTGCTCATTTATTAGTTTTCCTTCCTCCCCACCCCAGAATCATTTTGATAGGATGTTTGCTAACTCTCTGGTTCCTAATAACTTCTTCAGTGCAGAGTTACCCTTTCTAGGAACTCTTTTTTTTTTCTTAGCAGGATTTTCTGTGATTGGCCTTTTAAATTTGGTAGCCTCAACAGCTGCAGGTGTAATTTAGCCATTTTGCAACTAAAAGCTGCTTCCTGTATCTTCCAGCTGCTAGGTACTTGCTATGTTTCCTCCTTTTTATTTCAAAGAAGGCACTTTCTTCCACTAAGTATTGGACATTTGGCAGATTGAAAAGGCCATTTGCAGTTGCTAAAACATTAAAGGAATGTAAAATTGTAACAATTCATGCTGAGTAAGAGGGAAGGGGGGATATTAATATATATAAAGCATTCGACAAGATGACTTTGTGTTGAAATAACATATGGTCAATGAGCAAATCATGAAAGTGAAGCACATGAAATATCACAGTGGCTCAAGACCAGGGCCATGTTTTGTCACAGGAGTCACGGAATCCATGACTTCCAGAGACCCCCATGACTTGAGCCCCCAGTGTCTGGGAACTGGCCTGATCTCCCAGCCACAGAGGGCAGTAGGGGTGTCATGCAGACAGCTCCTAGCCGGGACAGAGGCAGGGGTGTCCGGAGCTTCAAGGCAGCGCAGAGACCCCAAACTCCCTGCTGCCTTCCAGGAATTTGCAGGCGGCCACGGGCAGCCCAGGGCTCAGAGCCCCAAGCTTGGAGTTGCCATGGGCAGTGGGGGCACCCTGCACTTCCAAGCCAGGCCCTTCTGGTTGATGTGGGTTTTGTCATCCCCATTTTGTCATGCATATTTTTAATGAAAGTCTTGGATAGGTCACTTGCTTCCATGAATTTTTCTTTGTTGCCCATGCCCTGTCTGCGACTTTTACTAAAAATATGCATGACAGAATCTTAGCCTTACTCAAGACTGACTTTATTGATGTACATTTTCACATAACTTAATAGCCATTATAGAATATCAGGGTTGGAAGGGACCTCAGGAGGTCATCTAGTCCAACCCCCTGCTCAAAGCAGGACCAATCCCCAGAAGACATCATAGGATAAGTTTTCAAAGCATTCCTTGGTAGCTGTTCAACTTCCCTTGACTTAATTGGAGTCAAGCAGCTAAATCACTACTTGACACTCTGAAAGTGTACCCCTCTCTCAGCTCCCCACATCAAAGGAAATCTGAGCAGAAGACATCCCGTGTATATTGAAGCACCACTAGGCAATGACATTGGTTTAAAAAATATTAGTAACAGTGTACTTTGCATATAATGAATGGAGAGTCCAGTTTTGTAAATCATTAGCAGAAACTAACTTCATGTTAGGCTGCTAACTGAATATTCTTATCCCAAGAAATTAATCGAGTAATATCAAGGCTCCAGATACTGTAGAAAATATTGGATCTAAATTATGTGGCATGGCCTCCCAATTTATAAAGCAGCGCTGCTATAGAATTATGTGGCAATGCAGACTGCTTACCAAACCATGCAATAACTTTACTTTTACTGAAACAATTCTAAAAATGCACATCAAAGTGAGGCTATATAAAATATATATTATTAATTTGGATTATAGCAGAGAAATAGCATGTTTGGAAATCTTAGGGGCTTTGCAGGAGGACAGTCATTTTTAACCAAGGAGCTGGCTGAGGAAATATGGGACATCTAGAGCAGTGTTTCTCAACCAGGGGTACACGTATCCCTGGGAGTATGCAGAGGTTTTCCAGGGGTACTCAGCTCCTCTAGATCAGTGTTTCTCAACCTGGGAAGTGCAGCCTCTGGAGTGGGTGGTGTCATGGGATGGGTTTAGGGGGATCACAAGTGCGGGGCTGGCATTAGGGGATGGCAAGCATGGCAATTGACGGGGGCCCCATGCCACAGGGGCCCCCGCAAAGCTAAGTTACATGCTTCAGCCCCACTTCCTGGGGCTCCGGCTTCAGACAAGGCTCACAAGTGAAAAACAGGCTCAAGTATCTCACTGAAAAATGAATTCAATATTTATATTCCAATTGATTTATAAGTATATGGTGAACATGAGAAAGTAATCAATTTTTCAGTAATAGAGTGGTGTGACACGTTTGCATTTTTGTGTGTGATGTTGGAAGCAAGTTGTTTTTAAGTGAGGTGAGACTTGGGGTGTGCAAAACAAATCAGACTTCCAAAAGGGGTACAGTAGTCTGGAAAGGGTGAGAATCACTGATCTAGAGTCTCTGTGAAGCAGAATGGGCCTAAGTACTTTTCTGGGAGAAGCAGGTGGGGCTAACAGGAGTCAGAGCTTCTAAGCAGCACTGAAGTAGAGTGATTTCTACAGCAGCCTGGAGATCTCAGACCACAAGGGTCACAAGGTCTTACCTTATCACTTGAACTCAAGGCCCATCACCAAAATCCCAGAGCTTTTAACCTCTGGAAACCATTCATTTTATTATCTTAACTGAACTGGAAACGGACTGCAAGTTGTGATAAATAAACAACTCCACCCTAGTTACCTCAATTGGCCTATGGGAGAGAAAATTCCTTCCTACCCCCTAAAAAGGCAATTGACTAGACCCACAGCATCAGTCAGGCTGGGTTCCCATTCCTAGTCTGGATAGTTAGGGTGGGCTTCTGGAACAAAGCCAAAAGAGGCTTCCAGTGGCCCTTGAGCTGAGTTAAATCCTGTGAGCTGGGGAATGCCGGCCAATCAGCATCCCTCCCCACAGCTGGCCAACGACTGCCAGAGACTCCCAGAAGGAGGAGCTACCTATTATACCTTGGTGAGTGTCTCCCTCCTTTATCTTTGGGACTGTTCCCCTTTCAGTGCCAGACCCATCAAGTTTCCCCCACCAGTTGATGTGGGGTAAGGTGGCATTTTTAAATAAAGCAGTGTGGAAGCAGGTGCTGGAAACCCATTGATGTCACTGTTGTGAACAAAACTTAGAAAATGTACAGAAATTGAGAGAGAGAAAAACTGTGACAGGAGAACCTGAGGATCTAGAAGATGGCAATCAACAAATTAAGAAAGAAATTCAGAACACTTTCTGATAGCTGTTATGAAGAGAAGCTGATTTGAAGCCTGTTGTAACTTGCACTCTGAGTTAATATTGATGGAAACTAGAGGGATGAACTGGAGTTAACAGAACAAGCTTTTAAAGTGGATATTTAAGTGAAGCTCATGAAGATAATGGGTCTTCAGGTGGACTCAGTATATTGTGAAACAATTGTTATAGAAAGAAGGAGAGAAGGTGGGCGAGGTAATATCTAGCTTGTCTCTCTCACCAGCAAAAGTTGATCCAAAAAAAGATATTACCTCACCCACCTTTTCTCTTTAATATTCTGGGACACACATGGCTACAATGACACTGCATACTGTTTTTACAATTGTTAAATGACGTATACCAATGAGGCCACTTTCTCAGTTAGAAATAATTAAAATACTTGGCAGGATTTTGCATTGCAGATTTCTCTGCACACTTTCAAAAATCTCAAAATAATCCACATTGTTTCCCTCTTTACTTCCCTTAACCTTTAAATTCTTTTAAACTAACCTTCCTTCCAGTAAGCTAGTCCCAGGTCTTGTATAAAATAACATAAAAATACTGGAAAGGGCTAGGTAGCATTGTCTCAGTGTGTTTAATCCTTTCTAATCATTTTTTGTACTGGTTACTGCTTAATTTTATTTGATCAACATGTTGTTGATAACCCCGTTTTTGTACACACTGTACCTATGGATTCACCCTCTATTTTACCTTCAAGACCTATTAGAACATTTCTTTAAGAACTGCACCCTGCATACTTCTTATGTGAGAATAAACATAATGAGGCAAAGAAAAGACCAGTGCTGCCCCCTCTCCAACGTCTAATCACATTGGGCTTCTTCTCATTGAAGCATCCTCTTCCCTTTCGATGGAGGTTGCTGCCCCAGTTGCTACCTCTGTGGCTAGCTCTGTTCTTGCTGCTAATATATTAACTCCACAGATCCAGGGGGTAGGGTTTGTGGAAGGAAATGGAAAGGGTCAGTCATGAACCCATAAAGATCCCAAATGTGCTTAAAATAAATAGTTTAAAAAATTTGTTCTTTTTTACACTGACTTGCACTAAAAGATAGGTACTGCTAATGAGTAGAACTGCACTATAAAGCCCCTTTATCTTCAGCATGAATTGCACCCCATTTTAAACTTAACTGAGTTTTGACTAAATACTCATTGAAGTTGTCTACAAAATTAACAAGGATTTCCTTCACAGACCAAAACAGAATATCAACATTTACCATAAATATGCCTGCTCATCAGAAATTTCTACGTACTCTCATATGAGAAATAATTTCAGATAAAATGCTAGCTACAAGGAAGACCATTCAGAAGATGAAAACACAAGTTATATCTACCTAGTACTTTGGTTTAATGAATGTGTTTACGATATTCTTTGCAAAAGCTGTAGTAGCAAATTTTGGGGGAAAAAATGAAGAACAGGAAATCACTGTTTTCATTGTTTATCCTTTTAATATATAAACAGCTTCACAACTACGCAATAGGCAAAGGCAACAACTCAATCTGTAGTTTAGGCTGTTTACAGCACAATAATAGGAGGGTGTATTTCAAGCATAGAAGTGTCCCCTTTGTAAAAATCTTGGTCTGCTCTTGAAAGGGCCTCCAAAGATTTCTCTCTTTCATTTGAGCTTCTATGAATATTTATATCCATAAATATTTCATCCTTACTAGCACTTGATTGGAGAACAGGGGATGCCAATAAAACACGCCCACCAGGGAAATATGTCTAACAATAGATTGAAAGGTAATTCCTGCTTTTGTGTGACATGGCATCCAGAGTCATTGCTATACTAGAAAAGAAGTTTAAGTAACAAATCTGGAAAGTCTGTGACAAAGTCCTCACTTGATGAGTACTTTACAGTAGCTCATTGGAGTGTCGATGCCAATCAACCAGTTTATCCAGCCTGTGAGAGAATACTTGCAGCATTCTGTCCCAAATTAGGATAACTTGGCACAGACTTTGGTTCTAAACTACTTATTTATTCATAGATTCATAGATTCTAGGGCCGGAAGGGACCTTGAGAGGTCATCGAGTCCAGTCCCCTGCCCTCATGGCAGGACCAAATACTGTCTAGACCATCCCTGATAGACATTTATCTAACCTACTCTTAAATATCTCCAGAGATGGAGATTCCACAACCTTCCCAGGCAATTTATTCCAGTGTTTAACCACCCTGACAGTTAGGAACTTTTTCCTAATGTCCAACCTAAACCTCCCTTGCTGCAGTTTAAGTCCATTGTTTCTTGTTCTATCCTAAGGGTATGGCTACACTTACAGTTGTACAGCGCTGGGAGTTACAGCTGTCTTCATACAGCTGTGTAGGGAAAGCGCTCCAGTGTGGCCACACTGACAGCTACCAGCGCTGCAGTGTGGCCACATTTGCAGCATTTGCAGCGCTGTTGGGAGTGGTGCATTATAGGCAGCTATCCCAGCGTTCAAGTGGCTGCAACGTGCTTTTCAAAATAGGGGGGTGGGGTGGAGTGTGACAGGGAGCGTGGGGGAGACAGAGAGAGTGGATTTTTGGAGCTGACACTGCTCTCAGCTCCCTGCCTTGCAAGTTCTAAGGACTGGAAGACACACAGCACCTACCTTGATTCATTTTAAAAGTTTTGACCCCTTCCCCCACCCCTCTCTTATTCACTAAATGCAAATTATGCACTCCTAAATAGCCTTCAGACCACATAAGCAGCTGCTCAACACGGACTTCCCCCTCCCCCTCTGCCCTGTGAGCATGCTGTTTCTCTCTTCAAGCAAACAGCTGTGAACATTCCAAAGCAATTCCCCTGCCTGCCTCTGCTCAGCAAACAGGAGCTATGTTTGTTTTTTAAATAAGCAGATTGGGGGAGCTCGGAGTTCAGCCATTCTTCCGGTTTGTTGTGGACAGGAATTCTGGGATACCTCCTAATACCCTGGAGGCCAATAACAGCGCTTTTGGTGGCCACACTTGATGAGCAGTGCTGCATCACCAGTGCTGCAATCGTTACACCCCAAGCAGACCAGGTGTACAGCCAGCGCTGCAGCCAGGGAGTTGCAGCGCTGGATGTGCCTTGCAGATGTGGATAGTTACTAAGATGCAGTGTTGTAAACCCACCACCAGCGCTGCAACTCTCCAGTGTAGCCAAGCCCTTAGAGACTAAGATGAACAAGTTTTCTCCCTCCTCCTGATGACACCCTTTTAGATACCTGAAAACTGCTATCATGTCACCTCTCAGTCTTCTCTTTTCAAACTAAACAAACCCAATTCTTTGAGCCTTCCTTCATAGATCATGTTCTCAAGACCTTTAATTATTCTTGTTGCTCTTCGCTGGACCGTCTCCAATTTCTCCACATCTTTACTTTCTTGAAATGCAGTGCCCAGAACTGGACACAATACTCCAGTTGAGGCCCAACCAGCACAGAGTAGAGTTGAAGAATGACTTCTCATGTCTTGCTCACAACATACCTGTTAATACATCCCAGAATCACATTTGCTTTTTTTGCAACAGCATCACACTGTTGACTCATATTAGGTTGTGGTCCATTATAACCCCTAGATCCCTTTCTGCCGTACTCCTTCCTAAACAGTCTCTTCCCATTTTGTATGTGTGAAACTGATTTTTCCTTCCTAAGTGGAGCACTTTGCATTTGTCTTTGTTAAACTTCATTCTGTTTACCTCAGACCATTTCTCCAATTTATCCAGATCATTTTGAATTATGACCCTGTCCTCCAAAGCAGTTGCAACTCCTTCCAGTTTGGTATCATCTGCAAACTTAATAAACGTACTTTCTATGCCAATATCTAAGTCGTAGTGTAAGACTTATGTTGTAGTGTAGACATGGCCTATGCTGGCAAAACTTATGTTGCTCAGGGTGTAAAAAAACCACCCCACTGAGCGACATAAATTTCACTGGCATAAGTGGTAGTATGCACAGCGCAATGTCAGTGGGAGTGCTGCTCTTGCCACTAATTAGGGATGGTTTAATTATGGTGACAGGAGAGCCCTCTCCCATCAGCATAGAGCAGCTACCTGAGAAATCTTACAGCGGTACAGCTGCATCAGTACAGCTGTAATGCAGTAAGGTCTCGAGTGTAGACATAGTCTCAGTGTTTTGTTTACTTTTTTTTTTGCTTTCTTAGACTTTTGACCTATAAAATAGGGGCAGGGGTTCCCTTCTAATACCTTTCCTATTCTAACTGCATAAAAGGCTGCTAAGGGAGATGATTGTTAGCTATTGTGGGCTGCAACAGTACCAATACATGAAGGGTGCGCAGCTGTATGCCTCTCTTTCATTGATGCCAGATGATGTAATTTTTTGTTTTCAGATAGCATGGCATCAGTTAGGGTAGCCACTATCTCAAATTATGTAATTTTGGTTTATGGCAAAACAATGTGGCTTGATTTTCAGATGTGCTGAGCACCAACGGCTCCTATGGTCTTGACTGGGAGCTACTGATGTTCAGAACCACTGAAAAAATCAGGCCTGTTGATACCTAGTGACTTTCCCCCACAATAATGTGGCTTTAAAATCCTAGCTGGATGATGGTTCTGGGAACGGCATTACAGTGGAGCCGCTGTTAAGCGTGCTTAATAGAAAACCCCCTAACCTGAAGCAAATACTCATCAGCAACCACATACCACACGACCAAAACACTAACCCAGAAACAACAAAGCCCGATGCCAACTCTGTCCACATATCTATTCAAGTGACACATCACTGGACCTAATCACATCAGCCACGCCATCAGGGGCTCATTCACCTGCACATCTACTAATGTGATATATGCCATCATGTGCCAGCAACACCCCTCTGGCCAAACAGGACAGTCTCTACATGAAAGAATAAACGGACACAAATCTGACATCAGGAATCATAACACTCAAAAAGCAGTGGGAGAACACTTCAACCTCTCCGGCCACTTAGTAACAGAAATGAAGGTGTCAATTTTGCAACAGAAAGACTTCAAAAACAGACTCCAAGGAGAAACTGCTGAGCTTGAATTGATTTGCAAATTAGATACCATTAACTCTGGTTTGAATAGAGACTGGGAATGGCTGAGTCATTACACTGCTTGAATCTATTTCCTTATGATAACTATCCTTACACCTCTTGTCAACTGTCTGTAATTGACCATCTTGTTTATCACTACAAAAGTTTTTTTTTCCTGCTGATAACAGGTCATCTTAATTAATTAGCCTCTTAGAGCTGGTATGGCATCTTCTCTGTATGTATATATATACACTCTTCTTATATATTCCATTCTATGCATCCGATGAAGTGAGCTGTAGCCCACGAAAGCTTATGCTCAAATAAATGTTAATCTCTAAGGTTCCACAGATACTCCTATTCTTTTCACGGATACAGACTAACATGGCTGCTACTCTGAAACTTAATAGATAATACCCAATGTTGAAATGTAACTAATCTGTTTAACAATTCTAAACTCAATATTATAGAATTTCAGCATTTGAGATGTGGTAGTAAATTCAAGTAACAAAGTACATTGTTTGCTTTTGCAGTCATAACAGTTTCTGCAAACACATTAGTACCAAACATTAGCATGAAATCTGAAATTATAGCAAGTACTTAACTCCAGAAATTGATCCATATGAAATCACAAAATTAGTCATATTTGGAAACTGAATTTGTGATGACTAGTGCAGCTGAAACATTTCAAACTATATATACAAAAGATGGTTAGATAATCATTAGGATGCTATTTCATGAGGTGTTAACAAAAACAATTGCTGTAGTACCATAGTTTGTTCATAGATTTCCACAATTAAAGTAGAGATGAACATGAGATGACATGAGCCAGGACATCCCTGGGCTTTGATATTCTGGATCTTACAAACTAAGTAGAGTCAAGCCTATGAAATACTTGGCTGGAAGATCTCCAAGGAAAAAAAGGTTATAGATGGCACACTTTCTCCAAGTCAGAATTTTAGATGGTAAGTTCTTTGTGGTTGGGGCTCTCTTTATTTTGAAGTCCTATGTAGTGCTGACCACACTGCCACTGCTTGACAAATTAATAGTAAATAATAATTAACTGACCCAACATCCAAGTGTGCAGCTAGGGAATAGTTATATATTAGGGCTGTTGATTAATCACAGTTAACTCACATGATTAATTAAAATTAATCGCGATTACAAAAATTAATCGTGATTAATTGCAGTTTTAATCACACTGTTGATAGAATACCAATTGAAATTTATCAAAATTTTTGGATGTTTTTCTACATTTCCATATATAATGTATTGTCTGTTGTAATTGAAATCAAAGTGTATACTATTTTTGATTATAAATATTTGCACTGTAAAAATGATAAACAAATGAAATAGTATCTTTCAGTTCAGTACTGTAGTGCAATCTCTTTGTTGTGTTGTGAAAGTGCAACTTATAAATGTAGATTTTGTTATTACATAACTGCAGTCAAAAACAAAACAATGTTGTTTTGTTCAGGCTTTGACCACTATTCCAAAGAACATGCTTCCATGTTGATGACTCTTGTTAATAAACTAATGCGTTAATTAATTTTGTGACCAAACTCCTTGGTTGAGAATTGTATGTCTCTTGTTTTGTGTTTTACCCTCATTATGCCATATATTTAATGTTATAGCAGTCTTGGATGGTGACCTAGCACATGTTATTTGTTTTAAGAACACTTTCACTACAGATTTGACAAAATGCAAAGAAAGTACCAATGTGAGATTTCTAAACATAACTACAGCACTTGTCCCAAGGTCTAAGAATCTGAAGCGCCTTCCAACATCTGAGAGGGACGAGGTGTGGAGCATGCTTTGAGAAAGCTTAAAAGAGCAACACTCTGATGTGGAAACTACAGAACCCAAACCACCAAACAAGAAAATCAACCTTCTGGTGGATCTGACTCAGATAATGAAAATGAACATGTGTCAGTCCGCACTGCTTTGGATTATTATCGAGCAGAACCCATAATCAGCATGGACACGTCCCCTGGAATGGTGGTTGAAGCATGAAGGGACATATGAATCTTTAGCGCATCTGGCATGTAAATATCTTGTGAAGCTGGCTACAACAGTGCCATGAGAACATCTGTTCTCGCTTTCAGGTGACATTGTAAACAAGAAGTGGGCAGAATTATCTCCTGCAAATGTAAACAAATTTGGTTGTCTGAGCGATTGGCTGAATAAGAGGTAGGGCTGAGTGGACTTGTAGGCTCTAAAGCTCTACATTGTTTTATTTTTGAATGCAAGGGGTTTTTTGTACATAATTCTACATTTGTAAGTTCAACTTTCATAATAGATTGCACAACAGTACTTGTATTAGGTGAATTGAAATATTCCATTTCTTTTTTTGTAATCAAAAATAAATATAAAATGAGCACTGTACACTTTGTATTCTGTGTTGTAATTGAAATCAATATATTTGAAAATGTAGAAAACATGCACAAATATTTAAATAGTATTCTATTATTGTTTAACTATGTGATTAATCGCACGACTGATTTTTTTAATTGCACACCAGCTATCTATGTATCTATGCATTTTTGACCCTGAACCCCATAGTATTTATGCACTGGAGAAATTTGTCACTCAAGTGAAACATAAAACTGTGATCTTGATAATTTCTGGTAATGAAAAATCACATTGTATTGTATTTTTCTAAGAATAAGAGGGGGGATTTGCCCTGTTGTTCTGGTTCAACTCCAGTCTGGCTTATTTGGTGTAAAATGTAGTACTTTATATAGTTTATGATTCTGTAAAATGTTTTGCTGTTTGCAATAGGCACTATACAGTCATTAATTTCAGCAAGTGGGGAACTATTTTAGTTCACAGTTTAGATGGAAATATGAACAACTAAAAACCAGCCTCCCGTTTCTCTCAACAAGGAGAATTCAGCAAGGCAATATTATCATTATGCTCAGAAACAAGGGAAAGGAAAGGCCAAAGAGATCACTTTTAGCCATAAGCTATCTATTTTCAAAGAGGATTTTTTAGAAGTAAAGGTTAAAAAAAATCTAAGAATTCAATCCTGTTTCATCAAAGCAAAATACATTTTTACCTAAAGGCAGGGAGAAGAATTAGGAGTCATTATGTATAGCTAATTAGAAATGAGTCAAAAGGTTGTATAATTTGGATAGCAGTAAACTTGAAGTGCAGGTTGGCTTGAAAGAAATGCTAATCATTGCTCCCTATTATGCATTTGCCTAAATTGCCAGGTCAGTCTAAATGGAAGGATAAAGGGTAAGGACTGTTTATGGTGCATGGCAATTACAACCACTTATTGTGTTTATTGTGAATGGAGTTAGCTTGTGGACTTATACACAAAGGCAGTTTCTAAAATCTGGACAAGAATGGTTAATTTCCAAATGATCCAAAGGGAAAGGAGACTTTGGAATGCTTTTTCATGGAAATATGTTGTGTAACCAAACAAGCATTCTTTTGTGGAGTTTGATAAACCCTAGGTCATTGGGCTTCAGGCTGCTAAGATTCAGTGAGATTCAATGATAAAAGAGAAACATCTTGCCCACTGTCTCCCTCCCCGACACCCAAGATGAATTCAAAACCCTAAAACTGATTTTTTTTCTGGAAATTTTCCCTTTTTCTGGGAGCACCCGTGGTCACCTTAATGTCTACCTGGGGAGGTTTCAGCATAGTTCCTTTGGGATACCTTTCTGTTTCTTTCCTGCTCTGTCTCTTTTCATATTTCTTGGAGAAATGGCACACTTGTTGATTTTATGTAGTTGTTTGTGATTCTGCTGACTGTCTCACTTTCTCTGTTATGCTCCCCTGAAAGGAGGAATAAGGAAAGAATATCTGGACTTTTTTTAGCATGTTGGGCAGGGAGGAAGCCATGTGGAGGGAAGGCTTTCCAGGACATACTCTATGAGAATTTAAGCCCTGTTGAAACTGATTTTGACTGAGATCAGAGTTAGTGAGTGCAGTGCCATCTAAGTAATAAACTACATTCTCACTGCCTTTTTCTTCCAGTTGATTTTTTGGCCTTCTTGTCAGAAGCTTGGAAATAGTTCTGTGGTAATACTTGCATGCCGTGATTATAGAACTGGTCTATAATTCCCCAGGTTCTCTTTCCCCTCTCCTTTTAATGATGGGTACTATGGATGCCCTTCTTTAGTCCTCTGGGACTTCACCCATACTCCATGAGTTCTCAAAGATAATCACTAATGGTTCCAAGATTGCTTCAGCTAGTTTCTTTAGTACCTTACGATGAATTTAATCAGGCCTGATTACTTAAATACATCTAAGTTATCTAAATATTCTTTAATGGGTTCTTTCTCTGCTCCTTATTTTCCTTCCTTTTTGTTGTTATTTGTGTTGACTATCTATTCAGTGTTATCATTTTTAATGAAGACTGAAACAAAACAAGCATTAAAGATTTCAGACTTCTTGGTATCATCTGTTCTTAGCTCTTCTTTCCTGCAAAGTAGTGGATATACATTTTTCTTAATCTTCATCTTGTTTCTAATGTATTTATAAAACTTATCATTCTTATGCATCCATATAAACACACCGATTCATTTCCATCAATATTTTAGCATGATATCTTTCATCAGTATTCATAATCCACAGACAGACTCAGTCAGTAACTAGGTCAACTTTTTGAGAACCAATTTATAGCCATTAGAACCAAGAACACTTGCAGAATAAATTGCCAGGGCATGTTGTGAAGGCCAAAACTATAACTGGGTTAAAAAAAGTTAGATAAGTTCATGGAGGATAGGTCCATCAATGGCTATTAGCCAAGATGGTCATGGATGCAACCCCATGCTCTGGGTGTCCTCTATGCCTCTGATTTCCAGGTACTGGGACTGCATGACCGGAGATAGATAATTTGGTAATTGCCCTATTCTGTTCATTCCCTTTGTAGCATCTGACATTGGCCACTGTTGGAAGACAGGACACTGGCCTAAATGGACCATCGGTCTGATCCAGTATGACCATTCTAATGTTTCTTTATAGCTTTTAACAGATTTGGAGCATCATGCATATCAGGCTATTCCACATCTGAAAACATTCTTCTATATCAACATTTTTCATAATATCTTTAGCCATTATGTAGATCTTATCAATTTTGGTATGACGAATAAATCCATCAGTTCAAACTGATACAACTAGAGATTTTTCTAGGGTCAATAGAACATACTTCGGTATGTTTCTTGTATAATTTTCATTGTTATAGTATGAACCAAGTGAAATATATGACAAGTTGCCTTTTTTGCGGTCACTGACATTCTTTCTTTAGTAAAGCTAATCTGAAACCATTGTCCTGCTGCCCTTTGGCAAAGGCCAACTTCATGTAGATAAAAACCCTTATCCTGTAATCTGATGTAAGGGGACAGATGTTTCCACTCCTGTAGATTCTTTCTGGAGTCCACAGAGAGCCATAATTTTTTCGAGTAATTTGATACAGTGCTTATCTTAGTGGATGAAGAGTCTGCCAAAAATCCTCTCTTCTCTGGGAAAGAAATGGAAACTCATACCCCATTTCTTTTGATGATACTAATTTGGTGGCAAATTCAAGATATGAAGTTACATTTCTTCATTTTAAAAAAATTTACAGGCAACATCTTCCCTGCATCTTATAATTTCTGGCTCCTTTGCCAAACGAGAATGGAGTGTGTGTAAAATTGGAACAACGCAACCTGTCACTGTACCTACTCCATTCTTATTGCTCATTTATCATGCTGCCAAATTAATAAATAAATTTGCTAGTAAATTGGATCTTCTTTCTATTATACTAGTGCTACTGCCACAGCTTCTGTATTCAGTAGTCAATCCCTCTGAGCACTGTCCTTGCTCAGATAATATAATTGATTAAGGGTGATCAGCTCCTCGCTGGATTAGCTACTAAAAAAACAAGAAGTATGTTAAAAGCAGTAAAGAGTCCTGTGGCACCTTATAGACTAACAGACGTTTTGGAGCATGAGCTTTCGTGGGTGAATACTCACTATATTAAACACAGCTAATTGGTTCCTCAAACACGAGGTTAATTAAATTTAAAATATTCACTTGTAAATTCTCAGAAATATTTTGTAAGTGCTAGAGAGCAATACAATCCTTGCCATGTGCGGTATGCACTGTCTGATTCATTATGGTTCAGTCATTTTAAAAAGCTGCTGCATGATTGGTTAGTATAATGATAATTTTGATAGTGCTTCCTCTTTAGGAAGTAATTTTTGGATCTAGGGCTGAATAAAATCTTTTGGTATTTTATTGATTTTTTTCCACATAAATGTTGTTTATCTGCCTCAATTGTAGAAAGTGGGAAGCTGAGGCAGTTTCTTTGTTGCTGGCAAACAATTTAAGAATTCATAGTGCAGGAACCAATCAAAGCACTGGGATTATGGTAATTGATCAAAGCATAGAGATTTGTGCAATCATAGTGTGGTTATATATAAACAACTATACAAGAATAATACCAACCTCTGCATTCTGGGAAATAATGATTGTCAGTCAGCATCCTAGAACATACTTAATTGTCTGGGTATTAAGAAATACTCATACAATGAGTAGGCAGATCAGACATCCAGTCAGAGTGCACAAAATTACATAATTCAGAGAAACTGTGCTGTTAAGGATGAGTATCTTTACAGAATCCCAGCAAAGTGATTGGTTGGGACAATTCACGTCAGCATAATGTTACATAATATTCTCCAGTGGCATCTAGTTTCTAGCCTCCCTCCTAAACCTCAACTCCAATTCTGACAAAAATGTTAGTCATTGTGGAAAAGAATGGTACAATAATCCCAAACCGAAGTGTATAACGTAATCCATCTCAATCTAATTTTTTGGAAGAGCAGAAGACAAAGTGCCCTGCTAAGGTGTACAGCTCACATACGTATGTATAGGGGACTTTCAGGCACCTTTATGTTCCTCAATCCTGTGGTTGTCTCCTGCATTAAATTAGAACAGCCTCAAGGCTGCTTTATTGTACACCAACTTCCCATGGTATCCTGGTAGGATGCCTTAGCCATGCCTTCTCTTCCGAGGCCATGTGGTCTGCACTGTTGCCCTGTGACATCCTAATAGTCCCCCAACACAAGGAAAATCCTCCAGTGACTGACTAATCTAGATTTAGGGTAACTCTGTACCACCCCATACTACTCAAGGAGATGGGTCAAGATATTTTGCAGACTGCTTTAATAAGAAACTCACAAAGAAAATGGGAAGCTTCTTTTCTTCTGCTCTTTTATCCAGGGATCAGACTTTTGGAACATTTTCCCCAATGACAGGGTAACAAAAAATAGCATCCAAAGGGGGTTAGTTTGGATAAAGAGAGAGGTGTCCGTTTACTTGTTGTATACAAACATCACTGTAGAAGTCTGAAGGATGCTTTCAGTTGGGTGAGATTTTTAAAAAGGGTGAGATTAAAAAGACAGTATTTTTGTTTTGTTTCTCCTTTTGAACTTTTGGCTATTTTTAGGCAAGATGAACCCTCAGTACCCCCATGGGGGGTACAATCATCTATGCAGTGCTGGCATGGACAAACACAGAAGTGCTGAGTGATACATAAGTTCATTGGAAGGTGACAGAGGAGGAGTTAATATTTTTAGAGCTTTTCTATGCACTAGCTATTCCACAATAGTTCTTCATGCGGATTCTTATTCTTTGGAAGTGGATTAAGTTAAACCCCAAAAAGATACTGTGTGAAATGAGTGCTCACATGCTGAGCTAGTGAGGAAGAGCCATTGTATTTAAAATTCACACACTAGCTTGTTTTGCAAGTGTCTCTGTTTAGACAAGACATTATGTTAATTTATATATCTGACAGGCACATTTCAAATGTGTGTGTTCCATTTTATCAAAATAGATAATTTGTCATAACTATTTTAAGTGGCTAAAACTGGTTTGATCAAGGCTGACTATGACCAGCTATATTGATATTCAGAAGCCAGCCGCTTAAGCATATGTTGATATCAATAACATTAATTTATAATAAGTGGCAACAGCATCTAGTCTGTCCTATCTAGAAATCCTGGCTTTAGAATGGGAAATCTCATTTCCATACCTTGACATTAGTCCAGTAAGTACCTCTGTCTGCTTATTTAGATATATCCAAACGTATCAAAGAACAAACAAGCACACACTTATCTAGGCATCCTCTACAATTATTGAAAAGCAATCAAAAACAAAAACAGCAGCAAACTTCATCAATTACAGCAATGACTTATTAGACCTTAGCGTAAAAGAGGAAAAATACAGAATTTTTCCACTCTCCTAAACATCACGCCTCAAACAACATTCCTTTCCTCAAAATCTCCCATAAAAGATACACCCCTACCCAAACATGATAGGAACCTCCCTTAGCATCTCAGTAGGCCAGCTGAGTTTTTGAGGGAGAGTGTTTGCAGGAGCAGCAGAAAGAGAGGTGAAGTGCCAAAGGGAAAGGTGACTATCAAATATTTTCCTGTCACATTTTAACTAGTAGGCAGCTTACTGAAAAATAATCCTAAAGTTGCATGTTGTTAAATGGTTCTACTTGAAAATTATTTTAAGATGTTTCACATGCTGCCTGCCAGTCATTCTGTCCGGAGTCCAAGCCCATTTGATTCTCTTTACTTTACGAGCAGCTTAAAACTGAGTGAAAGTCCCTCAAGAACAAAATTCTAAGGATTTGTGTTTCCCCCCCTCCATATTCTCTGTGAAATTTGGATCCTCTTAAATGAAAGCAGAACTAATCTATGAGTTTGCTTCAGTTGCTTTTCTCACAGAACATGTTTTTCTGAACATACATCTCATGCAAGCTTAGAAGGTGTTTTACAGACTGGTTTCCCCCTTCCCTCCCCACGCTTGGAATTAGCAATTTAGTAAAAAATGACATATCTGCTCAAAATGGTATTAACAATAGCTTGATGACAAGAAAATACAATCCTGTCCAATTGGACTTCATGAATAATTCACAAGGTCCAATTTCATGTGTTATCCCATCATTAAAGAGAGAAAGTGTCTCTATACCATACATGCTTGTTAATAATGACTTTTTGGTATTTGTAGAAATAACACTGTAAACACTTCTCAGAATTGTGATTTCATTTTGTTTTTATTTGAATTCTGATTTTGAATCTCACAGCATTGCAGGCCACCATATTAAATCCAATAGTTCCTGATAGATTAGATGACATGGTTGTTTACTTAAATGAATTTAAAAAAATCCCTATGCTAATAATTTGATTTTGAATTGAAACATTGGAAACTTTGGAACCAAGGGTTGTGGTTGATTCTCCATCAACTGAAATACTTTAAATCAGACTTGAATGTCTTTCACAAAAAGATACTCTAGTTCAGTCCCAAATTCCTGGGCTTGATGCTAGAATGACTGGGTGAACTTCATTGGCTCACATTATGTAGGAGGTCAGATGATCACAAAGCTTTTAGTCTATGAAGGTCATTCTAGCTCTGATGTGGCAAAGCTTTATCAAGTAGGAAGGTTTCCTAAAATTAACTGGCCTGGATTATTTTTAAATCTTCTCTGAAAGCTCATTTCACAGCTGAATGCCCTCAACTTGTGCTTTGTTGCGGGTTTTGTGATCTCTCTTGTTCTAGGGGAACACAGCATCTCCTCCTCCTGCTGCAGAAAGATGATCTAGTTCTTAAAGAGCTAATCTGGGAGATCCAGATTCAGTTCCCTTCACTGCCACACATTTCCTGTGTTTCCTAAGGCAAGTCATTTAGCCTCTGTGCCTCCCTTCCCCAACTACAAAATGGGGTTAGCTGTACTTCCCTACTCCAAACAGATGTTGTAAGACAAACACACTAACAATTGTAAGTCATTAAGATACTATGGTAATCTTATCCGGAACCAGAATAGATACACAGAAAAATCTTGTGATTCATAGATAAAGAAGTAGTCTCTAAGTGTGATGCATTAGGGCTTTCTGTTTTATTTTGTTTGTTCATTCTTGGGGTTTTTTTGTTTGTTTTTTTCCAGATTAGGACCAATACCTTAAAATGGTAATGGAAGTAGAGTGGGAGCCAGCGAAAAGAATGGAGCATGGGCTTGGTATGTTCATGGCTCGTTAAACTGTGCAAGTGGGAAGCTGTATTTTGCACTACCTTAAATTTTTGCATCGTTTTCACATTCAGTTTCAGATACCCTTTGAGACTGGTTTACTGTAATTCAGTGTATGTCTACACCGTAGATTGAACATATAAATTCCAGCTCCAATAGATGTGCCAGCATTACCTGTGATCCTGCTAGTGCTCTAACAATAGAGCGGTGGGAAGGGTCGCAGTCCTGAGGATCATCCCTTCTGAGATCATAAGTACATGCTCAGGTAGCTAACCTCTTCCACCACTCATGGTACTACAACTGAACTTCTGTTTTTAATGTGCTAGCTTGATCAGAGCTAGTCCAGGTGTGTGTTCAGTGTAAGACACACCCAAAATGACACATGCATGGATTACTGTGGGGAGGTCTTCATTGAGGAGCTGGAGGTGAAATAAAGCAATTTGAGTTACTAATGCTACCTGGTCATCCAAGTTCAGTGATGAGTCAAATATAACTCTCAGGTTAGGGTTGCCAATTTTTTAAATGCACAAAACTGAACACCCTTGCCCTGCCCTGAGGCTCTGCCCCGCACTCAATCCAGCCCGCCTCCCTTAGTTGATCACTCACCCTCACTCACTTTCGCTAGGTAGGGGAAAGGGATTGGAGTTTGGGAGGGGGTGAGGACTCCATCTTGGGGTGCAGGCTCTGGGGTGGGGCCAGAAATGAGGTGTTCAGGGTGCAGGAGTGGTTTCAGGGCTGGGGCAGGGTTTTCGGATGTGGGAGGAGGTGTGGGCTCTGGGAGGAAGTTTGGATATGGGAGGGGCTCAGGGCAGGGTGTTGGGGTGAGGGAGGGGGTGAGGGCTCCAGGAGGGAGTTTGAATGAGGGAGAGGGCTCAGGGCTGGGGTTTGGGGTGTGGGAGGGTTTGCAGGAGTGGTTCCAACCTGAAGGAGGGGGTTCCAACCTGGAGTAGGGGGTTGGGGGCCAGGAAGGGGTTTGGGTTCTGGCCCGGCAGCACCTACCTCAGGCAGCTCCTGGTCGGTGGTGCAGTAGGGCTAAAGCAGGCTTCCTGCCTGTCCAAGCTTCATGCTGCTTCTGGAAGAAGCCGGCATGTATGGCCCGTAGGTGGAGGTGCAGCCAGGCGACTCTGCATGGTGTGCATGCCCACGCCTGGAAGCGCTGCCCCCACAGCTCCCATTGGCCATAGTTCCTGGCCAATGGGAGCTGCAGAGTAGTGCTGGGGGTGGGGGCAGTGCATGGAGCTTCCCTGATAGACCCTGTGCCTAGGGGTCACAGGGACATGCTGGCCGCTTTCGAGAGTTGCATGGAGCCAGGGCAGGCAGAGAGCCTGCCTTAGCCCTGCTGCACCGCTGACTGGACTTTTAATGGCCTGGTCAACAGGGCTGACCCAAGCTGCCAGGGTCCCTTTTCGACCAGGCATTCTGGTAAAAAATCCAGATGCCTGGGAATCCTACATGAGGTTTTTGCTCCACTTTTATTAATGGTGCTCTATGTTGTTAATGGAAATGGAGGGAAACATTTTCCTAGCTAGTTCTTCAAAGCATTTTCCCTCTGCCAGTCCACATCAGCTTGGTTTTGCCTGAGTGGAGTTTCAATTAGCTTCTCTTCATGCCGGAACTTATTTCTTGGGGTGTTGTGATATGTTAGGAGTGAAAGTACTAAGCATTTTGATTAAGCATTCAACTTCTGAGTGCCTTGTCTGAACTGAACCTTTGACATTTTTGAAGTTTATCACTCTTTTCATATGCTTCAATTCAGAATGAGATACTCAGTTGGTTATCATCAGCATATTGTTGGTATCTGAGCCCATGGAATCTCACTCTCTCTCCTCTGGTCTTGTATAGATAATGGAGAGAAGGCAGGACAGTATTAATCCCTGCGGGATTCCATAGCAGTCAGTGCCAGGCCCAGGTGCTAGCAGTATGGCTAAATTGTTAGAACCAATTTTGGGAGGTAGGGAAGGGGATGTGTGGGACAGAAACCAAAGACAATAGTTGGCGCCAGAGTCAGAAACCAGCACCAAGAGTCAGAGCTGGAGTCTGGAACCAGGAACAAGGCTGGAGCTGATGCAGGACAGGAGTAAAAGCAATTGCAACTGTGCGCTGAAGCACTGGACAGCCAGCGACCTGCTGCTACTAACTGAAAAGCAGGCCTGCTGGATTCAGGAACCAAGCCTAACTCTCCTCAGCCAATCAGGCAGTCCTACAGCAATCTAGCTGAGCTGTTTAATGTGACTGGAGGCAGGGATGGCTTATCCTCAAAGACAGTTCAAGGTGTTTAATCCTGACCATCACCATTCTGATTCTGCTGAAGCATCATACTTGGAGGAAATATAGTGTTGCACCATCTACTCATGCTAAATCATGGAGGTATATTAGCAATGAACATGGAAATAGTGCTTGTATCTATGGACATAAGTTTTTAGTGTTATCATGCCGGTCTCCATGCTGTGCCTTGGTTCGGAGACTGAGTGCAACTTAGCCAGAATGTTGGGATATCACAGGAAGACTAGTGAATGTGAATATGGAGAATGAAAAAGGTTTCTAAAAAGAACATTGCAATTCATTAAATTTCCAGCTGCTGAAATTTTCTTAGGCTATGCTCTCAATAGACGTGTCCATGTGTCAAGCATTAAAGGAGACAAAGTTAACCATTAAAGCTGGTTTACAATTTGAATTTCAAAATCTGACAGAAAAAGGGGAGACATTTCACAATTGTTTTTTACAAAAATTGTTCCTGTTTTCAATTAGCTCTATTAGTCAATCAAAAATTGTTTCAATTAATTATTAGTTTGGATAAGATAACTGACTCAGCCTTTTGCCTGAAATTCAAACAAAATATTTTTCAAATTCAAAGAAGCTCATGTACATTTTTCACGATTACTTCACATTTTCTCATGGATCTCCATTTCCTGGCTCCAGATAGAAGCAGAAATTAAATTTCCAGCTCAATTTCTCTAACTCAAGAAGTGCAGACAGGCCAGGTAAGTTTTGGTTAAGCCTCCAACTTCTAGGTGTCTTGTTCAAAGTGAACTCTAGCCATTTTGGAAGTATATCACTTTTTCTCCATCCCACCAAAATCTGTGTACAGCCCAAGCCCTTATTCAAAGACTAATTAGTTTTCCCATTCCTAGCATCCATTTTCACTCTTGCTTCCCTAATTTCCAATTTTCTGCAAAACATAGGGCCAAAATTTAAAGCTATCCTCCAATTTTGAACTCATAATTTGCTGGAGGGCCAAAATTTAAAGCTATCCTCCAATTTTGAACTCATAATTTGCTGGAGTACAAATTTTTCAAGGAAAATGGCTGTGGATGCAAATTTTGGCAAGTATCTAACGTGGAGCAATCACATGCCAGAATTGGTGCCCAAAAAATTGTGCCCTCATTTGACTGTGAAGGACATGTTAAGGCTTCTTTAAAAATTGATCTTATAATGAAAATGTTGTTCATCCTATTACATTATTACATATTTTTCAATATTAGTTGTCATATCAGTGAAGACATAGTATAACATATCAAAAATATTTATTATATGCTTAGGACACTTACAAACATATGATAAGCTTAAATTAAATTTATTGCTGCTTGGGTTTTACTTAGGGCAGTCAATTAATGGCAGTTAACTCACGTGATTAACAAAAAAAATGGTGATTAAAAAAATTAATTGTGATTAATCACAATTTTAATCACAATGTTAAACAATAATAGAATACCAATTAAAATTTATTATAAATATTTTGGGATGTTCTAAATTTTAAAATATATTGATTTCAATTACAACACAGAATATAAAGTGTACAGAGTTCACTTTGTATTATTATTTTGATTACAAATTTTTGCACTGTAAAAATTTAGATTTTTTTGTTACATAACTGCACTCAAAAACAAAACAATGCAAAACTTTAGAGCCTACTGTTGTAACACCAGGCCTGCTTCTGCATGTCTGCCCTGGCCTCCATGCTTAGATGCAAAGCCAGCGCGTACACCGAGCTGTTTCCTGTTATTGTCTTTGCCAGTAAAGGCTGAGGGTTGACCATTCCAGTAAGGCTAAGGCTGAAGTTTGACCGCTCTGTTGCAACTTTACAGATATTTTGCAAACAGCTTCCAGTAAAGGCTAAGGCTGAAGTTTGAACGCTCTGTTGCAACTTTACAGATACTTTACAGATATTTTGCAAACAGCTTGCAACAAAATATCCCCCGCTCTGGGGAAACTCAGCGAAACCCTATCTATAGTTAATTTTACCTTATTTGGTAAACGAGAAGCCCCATATAGCTGTCAGCGATTTCTTCACTAGATCTTGAGGGGGGGGGGCGTCACTTTGGGTACATCTGTCCTGCCCACAGTTTGGCAGGCAGAGAGGAGAACGCACCTGAGTCACTTGCACCTTGAGTGCACCCGTAACCGAGCCTGATCACCTCGAAGCCTCTCTCAGCTCTCGTGTTTCAGTGGAGCTTACGCATCTGCCGGCCGTAATGAGTTTGCATTGGTTTCTGTTAGTAAGTATGCTTTATAACTAATTGTTTTTGGAAGTTAACAAGATTTTCTTTTTGGGTTAACTGTATATTGTATCTTTCTTTGTATGAGTATATTGTGTGTTTCCTTGTATAAATAGAGTTGTTAGTCAATATTGTTTCTGTATCACTAATAAACCATTAAGGTAAAGCCATATGTCTCAGTGCCTGCACGCTCCAACACTGTGCCACAACTGTTCCCCCTCTAAACATCCAAGAACGAACCTCTATCGTTTGGTCACCCCTGCAACCTGGTAGATAACAGGTGTGCATCTGACTACTTGGGTCCTCGCATACTATCGGGTGACTAACACCTACAAGTCCACTCAGTCCTACTTCTTCTTCAGCCAATCGCTAAGACAAACTAGTTTGTTTACATATATGGGAGATAATGCTGCCTGTTTCTTGTTTACAATGTTACCTGAAAGTGAGACTTTTGTAGCCAATGTTGCAAAGTATTTACGTGCCAGATATGCTAAACATCTGTATGCCCCTTCATGCTTTGGCTACCATTCCAGAGGACATGCTTCCATGCTGATGATGCTAGTTAAAAAAACTAATGCATTAATTAAATGTGCGACTGAACTCCTTGGGTAAGAATTTTATGTCTTTTGCCCTGTGTTTTACCCACATTCTGCCATATATTTCATATCATAGCAGTCTTGGATAATGATCCAACACATGTTGTTTGTTTCAAGAACACTTTCACTGCAGATTTGACGAAACGCAAAGAAGGTACCAATGTGAGATTTCTAAAGATAGTTACAGCACTCGACCCAAGGTTTAAGAATCTGAAGTGCCGTCCAAAATCTGAGAGGGACGAGGTGAGGAGCATGCTTTCAGAAGTCTTAAAAGAGCAATAGCCCAATGAGGAAACTACAGAACCCAAACCACCAAAAAAAAAAAATCAACATTCTGCTTGTGATATCTGACTTAGATAATGAAAATGAACATGCATTGGTCTACACTGCTTTGGATTGTTATTGGGCAGAACCCATCATCAGCATGGATGCATTTCTTCTGGAAGCATGAAGGGCCATATGAATCTTTAGCATATCTTGGACATAAATATCTTGTGACTCTGGCTACAACAGTGCCATGCAAATGCCTGTTTTCACTTTTACTAACCAAGAAGCGGACAATATTATCTCCTGCAAATGTAAACAAACTTGTTTGTCTGAGCGATTGGCTGACAAGGAAGTTAGGGGTGAGAGGACTTGTAGGTTCTAAAATTTTATATTGTTTTATTTTTGAATGCATGTTCCTTTGTACATAATTATACATTTGTAAGTTCAACTTTCATGATAAAGAGATTGCACTACAGTACTTGTATTCGGTTAATTGAAAAATACTATTTCTTTTGTATTTTACCGTGCAAATATTTGTAATAAAAAAATTTAAAGTGAACACTGTACACTTTGTATTCTGTGTTGTAATTGAAATCAATATATTTGAAAATGTAGAAAACATCCAAAATATTTAAATGGTATTATATTATTGTTTAACAGAGTGATTAATCACACAGTTAATTTTTTAAATCACTTTAAATAGCTCTAGTTTTACTATTAAAACCTTTCAGGAAATAGAAAAAAGAATGAATAAATAGCTTATAAATAGAAAACACTTCTCTGGGGTCACCATATCCTTGCAAGAGTTCTCTGTTCTACAGTAGAGAAGAGTCTCCTCTAACCTATTTGATCTCTTGAGTGCTTGATCTTAGTCAAAGAATAGCTCACTAACATTCAAGTTTCTCCACTATGTCCACAGGTGTTTTCTCAATAGCATGTTTTCACTCAGAGGTTTCATTATATCACTAACCTTCATTAGCCAGGGAGTAAGCAGTCACATGGAGAGACTCCTTGTGGGTTCGTTTTTCACAGGCATCATGCTGTTTTCTCTTCACTGATGGCTGACTGCTTATGCCTGAACATACCCAGCAATTTTGGTTTAATGTTTTTTTTTCTACTCTTACATCCATCCATCACCTATACAGTAATTAATGTCTATTTTTGATCAGTTTTAGTTATGACGTTTCCCTAGAAGCAGGGAAGATCAATGCCTAAAACATGTTGTGCTCACTTGATCAATTTCTTTAGATCAGCAGCATGGTAGGGTAGCCAAGCTTGCAACAGAAACTTATCAACTTGCTTTCATATTTCAGCACCTTTTCTTCTCTTGGAAGTTTACTTTATTTCTTAGTGACTGTAGCTGGCTGGCTGTCAGCGTAGGCTTGTACATCATCTCTTTACGTCTCTTGCCTGTGGATCGCCTCTAGAACCCCCACTTGTGGGCAAGTTCATTGTTCATTTTAGGAGTTAAGCTCAACCTCAGGGTTCTTTCGGAGTATAATTATCTCTAGTCCCTGCTGCTGCTCCTCAGATCCAGCTACAGGGCACTGATGGAGAGCAGACATCCACAACCCCTCACAGGGCTGCAGTGTTTATCTGCCCTAAATAAAGGTGGGGACGGCTAGCCACTGCCTCAAGCTAGGCTCCATAACAAACTTCCCCCTATAATCTGTGGCCAGCTTCATCTTTTTAAGCTCCCCTTCTCAAAGTAGAGCATGTGATGCAAGTGTACTTAATTGGCACTGCCTAAGTGCAGCGATGCTCATCAAGCTTTTAGTCAGTGGGATGAGGGTGTTTTCCATTATAGAGACATAATGCTCAACATAAATGTTCGTGTATTTAAAAGATTTTGAACTGAATAATAATCAAGTAACCTCCCATCTTCAGTAAGTGTATGGCAGTACAAAACACTAATGATATTACAGTAATGACGTTGCTTCTATAGTAATACTTTCTTTCACTCTTTTGTTCTTGTCTATTTACATTGAAACGAGGGCTTTCCCTTATATGCGTAGGGATAGTGCCTAGAACAATAGAGCCCATATCATAATTAGGGATTCCAGGTACTACCAATATACAAATAACATTGATAAATGCCATACCATGCATTAGAGACAAACTGGTTGGAATACACACCTATTGGCATGTAAAAAGTACTTAAAATATGTCATTCACGCAGATGTTTCAATGTCAAAGACTGTAAAAAGTACTAAAAAGGATGTCATTCAAGCAGATCTTTCACTGTCTGCCACATCATTCCCAGAACTGCTGCTTTTAGGCAGGTTTATAAAGGCAGGTACAACATGGCGCACACCACAGGTAGATAATTGTATGGGTAGTAAAATGGCCACTTTATCCATAGCCATCTCCACACCCATCTTTTTTTAGCTTCCTGAAACATTCTAGCATGGTTTACCTTGTCTCTGCCGTGCCGCCTTCAATGAAAACTTGTGCTTTGTCCCTTAAATATTTTTGTACTTCATCTCACTGACACTGAGTTACTTTTTGACTCTCCTTTTCTTGGGGTCTGCAGTGATGAGAAATATGTAAATTACAGGAGAATTGGGTTTAATCAATTAGTGAAGTGTTTTGAGCAAAAATCTCTTCCATCCCTCAACTTTTCCAACCACCAATTAGACATTTTTTCATAAAAATCATGTAAAAATAGCATCAGTAGTCTTTGTCATCCCAATTAACATTCTTCAGTACTGGCACACAAACCTTCAGAAGAAACTCCCAAATGCCTGATAAGCAACTCTTCAACTAAACAGGAGTTTAAAAATCAATAGCCAGTTCTTCCTCATAATCCTTAGAAAGAAATGCCACCGACAATTATTCTTGAAATCTTGTTCATGGGTAGCATAGTGTGACAAGCTAACTCCTCACTGTTCCAGTTCCAGCAATGTACTGCATAATACATCAATAATCTCCTCTTCAGCCGTGGACCACTACCGAACATAGAAGTGCTGGCATTTGGGAAAGATAAAGTAGTGGATCAAAATCCTCAGCAGGATCACCGGTCACAGGAATGTCAATTTGCTAGTTGTTATTCATGCATTGATTGAAGTCAGTTTTTGATTGCAAGATCCTAACTTGCTTGACCAGGATGTCCCCTTCCCCTTAATAACTCAAAGGCACAATTTCCTTTACACTGCACTTTCTAATTTCCCATTTGGAAGCTTAGGCTATATGAAAAAGGCCATCTTTGATAAATTGTTCAATCCTGTGTTCTCCTCTCTGATGACCTTTAATCAGTTCCTGACTTTTCCTGTAAATTAGATTCCATGTATCAAAGGGGTCTTTTTTCTCTCTCCTTATTTGGTGCTTGCATCGTGGATTATATCATCATTTTTTGATACATTATTTGTTTTTCATTCTCTGTAAAGATCAGCATAAACTTCCCCTAATCTATTGCTGTCCTCAAATATTGTCCCAAAGGTATATTTTTAAATTGCTAAAAATGACAACCAACTAAATCACAATAAAATTTAGTCATGAACTTAGGATGAAAATTGTCAGGAAAAAATGCTTTTATTCCAGAGAGTTTCAGAACCAGCAGATGACTCTAGGCTCCAAAACATTAAGAGCCAGATTCTAAGCAGCTGTGAATTTAAAAGCACCATTCAATCAACCTATGCATATTTACAGTAGCTCAAGGTATTGTTCTTAATGCTGAATATGGCTGTGAAATCTTGGAGAAAACTGATGAGGCAAGATTACAGTCTTGTACACACTTTGCTGCTTTTCTTTTATATAAAGGACTGTAAACTAGTGGGGTTAGGAATGTATTTAAAATATTATGAAAAAAAATCTCTCCTACAGCTCTCCTGTCCCTCAATACATACTTTAATGTTTGTTCGTGTGTATGTGAAATCACCAAACATTTTCCCCTGACTTGTTTCCATAAAATCACCAAACATTTTTCCCCTGACTGGTTTCCATCTCAGATTAAACAACTGAACTGATAAAACTGCAGGATGTTCCTCAAAGCATGGTAATAAAAAAATACTTAGCACTTTCCTTCAAATTGCTTTGCAAACATTAAAGCCCGGATCCTGTCAAATGCTGAACGTCCTCACATCTCATTGACATATTATGGAGGAAACAGATGTTATTAATTATGACCTAACTCCAGTTTTACACCTGTGTAAATTTCTGCACCAAGATAAGCTCTGCATAGCAAAAAGGGACACTGCCAGGGAGCCAGTTGCAGCTCCTTTCATCTCAGGGCTTGGCTACACTTGGAGGTGTGCAGTGCTGGGAGTTACAGCTGTCTTCGTACAGCTGTGTAGGAACAGCGCTGCAGTGTGGCCACACTGACAGCTACCAGCACTGCAGTGTGGCCACATTTGCAGCATTTGCAGTGCTGTTGGGAGTGGTGCATTGTGGGCAGCTATCCCACAGAGCACCTCGTCCCATTTTGGCGCCATGGGTTGTGAGAAGGGGACGGAAGGGTGCGGGTCATTCCACTTCCTGTCCCAAAGGCCCGTGGTGCAACGCTTCACATCCCATCAGTCACTGTTTTCTGTCCACGTTGGCGCCATCGTGAGTCTCCCAACGGTTTGTGTCTGTGGGAAATGGAACCCGAGCTGCTGAGGACTTTGCTGATGAGTGTCACCAGCACATCACGTTTGGCAGCTGAGCTATTCCTTCAGCTCCAAAGTGACAGTGAGGAGTCCGACAATGATATCGAGTCGCCTGAAGCGTATGACACTAAATTGCTTGTGGCAGTCACGGAAATGCTCAGCACCGTGGAACACCGCTTTTGGGCTCGGGAAACAAGCACTGAGGAGTGGGATCACATCGTCATGGAAGTCTGGGATGACGAGCAGTGGCTGCAGAACTTTCGGATGAGAAAAGCCACTTTCATGGGACTGTGTGAGGAGTTCGTCCCCACCCTGAGGCGCAAGGACACGAGATTGAGAGCTGCCCTGTCAGTGGAGAAGCGGGTGGCTATTGCAATCTGGAAGCTGGCAACTCCAGACAGCTACCGATCGGTCGCGAACCAGTTTGGAGTGGGAAAGTCGACCATTGGAATTGTGTTGATGCAAGTTTGCAGGGCCATTAATCGCATCCTGCTAAGAAGAACCGTGACTCTGGGGAATGTACAGGACATTGTGGATGGCTTTGCACAAATGGGCAATAGATGGGGCGCATATTCCTATTCTGGCACCACCCCACCTAGCATCAGAGTACATTAATCGGATGGAGTGTTTCGCTATGGTTCTTCAGGCGCTTTTGGATCACCGTGGGCGTTTCATTGAGATTTATACAGGCTGGCCTGGAAAGGTGCATGATGCACATATCTTTTGGAACAGTGGCCTGTTCAGGAAGCTGCAGGCTGGGACTTTTTTCCCAGACTGGAAGATCACAGTAGGGGACGTCGAAATGCCCATTGTGATCCTTGGAGACCCTGCTTACCCGTTAATGCCTTGGCTCATGAAACCGTATACAGGGAAGCTTGACAGGAGCAAGGACTGGTTCAACTACAGGCTGAGCCAATGCCGAATGACTGTGGAGTGTGCTTTTGGCCATTAAAAGGGCACTGGCGATCTCTTTACAGGAAGCTAGACTTGGGAGAAAGCAGCATCCCTGCGGTTATGTCCGCGTGTTGTACTTTCCATAATATTTGTGAAGGGAAGGGTGAAACATTCAGTCAGGAATGGACCTCCGAGTTTCAACGCCTGGAGGCTGAATTTGCACAGCCAGAGAGCAGGACTACTAGAGAGGCCCAGCACAGGGATACAAGGATTAGGGATGCCTTGAGGGCGGAATTTGAGGCTGAAAGCCAACAGTAATGTTTGGTGCCTTGCACGGGAGTGAAGTGCAATGGTTCAATGATTTGCAGTGCCTGTTTTTTCCTTGGGGTACGGTATCTTTCACTTTCTGCAATAATAAAAACTGTTTTAAAAGCCAAGAAATCATTTATTGAAAAGAAAGTAAGGAAAAGTGGGGTAGGGTGGTGAACTGTACAGTCAGAGGTTTGAATATGTCCTGCCTGGAGTGCTGTGCAATGACTGCTGCACTTCAGGATGAAAATGCTGCATGGTGATGGGGATTGAGTGCAGAGGGTAAGGGTCGTAGTTCTCAGGGCTGGTGGGTGAACGTACAGGTGTTGAGGGCAGCTGGTGGTGGTAAGAACCTGGATGCTGGAGAAGGGGGTTTGGAGCTGACATTGGGGCACAAGGGAGAGAGCTTTGTGATGGGGGGCAGGGGGCAGCACAGTAGTGCTCTGCCTGTATGGCTACGAGTGACTGGACACAGTCCGTTTGGCGCGCCAGGAGGCTTATCAGCTGCTTTGTGCTTTTCTTCTTAGCCAATTCCTTTCTCCTGCTTTCTCTTTCCCTCCAGTGCTGCATTTTCTCTCTCCAGTCCTGCAGCCTCTTACTCTCTCTGGCAGACTGATTCATAACTGCTTTCACCATATCTTCTTTGCTTTTTCGTGGCTTTTTCCTCAGGTTTTGTAGCTTTTCAGCAGTCTGTGATATGGCCAGTCCATTTGTAGCAGTAGTCAAGGACACTGTTATTAGAAAAAAGAAAAAAATTGAAACATTTAACAGAAGCAGCATTGTGTATAATCACAGTGAAGGAGTTTGCATTCTCACTTTAGCATAATTTCCACATACCAAACACAGCACAGAGAGCCCACAGCAGCGAAAACATGGTGAGTAAGGGGTAATGAGTGCAGGAGTTAATTAATCCTGGAAGCCATCTCACTGCCGCGGCTCACCTGGGAAGGGGAACTGATTGGTTCAGGGCTGCATTGGGGTTTCTGTGTGTTGGGGAAAGCAGAGAGCTGCGGGGGGACCTGCAGTGAACACTATCCCTACATTTTCCACCGGAGTTAATCCTGGAAGCCATCTCACTGCTGCGGCTCACCTGGGAGGGGAACTGATTGGTTCAGGGCTGCACTGGGGTTTCTGTGCATTGGGGAAAGCAGAAAGCTGCGGGGGGACCTGCAGTGAACACTATCCCTACATTTTCCACCGGAGTTAATCCTGGAAGCCATCTCACTGCTGCGGCTCACCTGGGAGGGGAACTGATTGGTTCAGGGCTGCACTGGGGTTTCTGTGCATTGGGGAAAGCAGAAAGCTGCGGGGGGACCTGCAGTGAACACTATCCCTACATTTTCCACAGGAGTTAATCCTGGAAGATATCTTACTGCTGCGGGTTACCTGGGAAGCAAGGGAGGGTCTTCTACAGCAATGCGGATTCCGTCCTGGCCCCTATGCAGCTTGCCTGTGTGCAGCAATGGTCCCCCCACCCCTCATGGCACAGTGGCGCGGATGCGTTAGCTTGACTGGGACACGGACCACAGTGGCTCTCCCTATAAACTTGCGCAAGTGCATTGCCCACGCTCTGGCAGAAATTTTTGAAGAGATTACCGAGGCCAATTACCGCGACGTGATAGACCACATCAATGGGCTATTCCACATCTAGGCATGCATGCATGCAGCCATAACCCCCCCTCCTCTCCCGAAACATTTCCATCCTGAAAATAAAAGCTGCTTACCGGGAACCCGCTCCTCTGCTTCTTCTTCACCAACAAGTTCCAGCTGCTGCGACTGGCTAGCTTCCTCCTGGTTTGATCAGAGCTCCTGGCTGCATGCCTCCTGAGACTCCGGGGTGTCTCCCCCAACCCCAGTACCCTCACTCTCGGTTTCCTCCCCCCCTCCACCTCCCTCTCCTCTCCCTGCTCTGAACTGTCCATCGTGGTTCTCAGATTGGCAGTGGGGTCACCCCCAAGTATTGCGCCCAGCTCCTTGTAAAAACGGCAGGTCGTAGGGGCAGCACCTGAGCGGCAGTTTCCCTCGTGGGCTTTGCAATAGGCACTCCGCAGCTCCTTTACTTTAACCCTGCACTGCACTGTCTCCCGGTCATGGCCCCTTTCCATCATGGCCTTTGATATCTGCCCAGAGGTATCATAATTCCTACGGCTGGAGCGTAGCTGTGACTGTACAGCTTCCTCACCAAAAACACTGATGAGGTCCATCAACTCGCCATTGCTCCATGCTGGGGCTCGTTTGGAGCGTGGAGGCATGGTCACTGATTGATTGCACTCCACACCTGGCTGAGCAAACAGGAAGGGGATTTTTAAAATTCCCGAGGCATTTAAAGGGCAGGTCACCTGAGGCCAGGGCAGTAGAGTGCGAACTGATGAGCAGAGTGGCTGAACAGGTATTCTGGGATACCTCCTAATACCCTGGAGGCCAATTACAGCGCTTTTGGTGGCCACACTTGATGAGCAGCGCTGCATCACCAGCGCTGCAATCGTTATACCCCAAGCAGACCAGGTGTACAGCCAGCGCTGCAGCTAGGGAGTTGCAGCGCTGGATGTGCCTTGCAGGTGTGGACGGTTACTAAGTTGCAGTACTGTAAACCCACCACCAGCACTGCAACTCTCCAGTGTAGCTAAGCCCTCAGACTGTCCTGAGATCTGTTTACTTATTCAAGATGACTATGTGCCCTAAGGATAATATGCCAGCTGAAAATTGCTTTGTTCTGCTCTGCCCCTCATATACCCACCTTTTTCTGGCATGATCCCTGTTCTGTAGGTGGTGGCCCCCCCGGCTTTACACCAGCTGATCATTTCCTCCTGCCAGGGAAATTCTTAACTGTCCAGCTGTGGCCAGATTATCTCTTCTTTGTGCTGCTCATTTTGGAAAAAGGGGAAGGAACTGGCACATTGGCGTCACTGACGTTACACTGGTACAAAACTGGAGTAGTATAGTGGTGAATCAATCTATAAACTCACAACACTTCTATGATGTAAGCAACAATTATTACTTCACGGAGACTGGGGAACTGAGGTGGAGGGGTTCAGTGACTGGCCAAGATCCATAGTGTCGTGTCATCTGAGAAGCCAATGTTAGAACTCAAAACTTTCTGGCCCCTAATTTTGTGCTCATGCTACCAGATCATATTTCCTTTTCTAAAATACATTTAATATTTTATAAAATAGCAAACTTGTCCTTGTCAAACATTGCAAAATGATTTTGGTTTCCCCTCTGTTGTTTCTTTTGCCTTATACAAGATTCAACTGACAAACTAATTTCATAAGGGGGTTTCCAAGTATTCTTTATATAAAACTATTGTCAAAGTATCTCCATGTCTCTTGGGCAAAGTGTTAGGAACAGGAAATAGGAAATTAGGATTCCTGGGCTCTATTCCTGACTTCAGTAGTGACTCTTGTTGAACCTTTCTGATCCTCTGTTCAACCATCTGTAAAATGGGTATAACAAAATTCAGTTCACTAGTGGTGAGTAAGAAACTTAACTCCATCAAGTCACTGAAAATAGCAGTAGCAGTTTGCTATTGAAATTGAGATAATTAACGAGGCCTCTGTACAACTAATCTTAGCAACAGCAGTAATTTGGATGAGTCTTTTTAGTTTCATTCAATTGCTAGTCTTGTAAAACTAAGGTCTTACTGGAATAAAAGTTAAATCTCTCCTTTCTTGCACCTTACAGAGCAACAGAAGAAGATAGTATTTTTGCTGTTGTTGATGCTTCTAGGGTTCTAAGCAAAGGCAAAGCAAAATTAACAAAAAAGTCTGGTTAGTGCACTGTCACTGTTCACAAGGCTATTGGGTATCAGTGAAATAGAGTAGAATCATCTGTTTCAGCCTTCTGCAAATGGGATGAAGCATGAGTAGCAGCAAATACAAAAGGGTGATCGAGGGAAAGATCTGTAAGAGTCCATGGAGAATACAAACAGCATGAAAGACAGAGAATGGACAGGAATTTGGGAGGAGGAAATGTGGGAAGAAGATCCTAGAATAGAGAAGGATAAAGATTGTCTGTGCGAGGTGTCTTCTTGTAAGGTTTTATTTTTCTTTTCTTTTTTTCTTTCTTTTTTTAAAATTTGAGCACAATCCCTTCAGCTTTCTGAGTTACGAGTCCTTGATAAAAATGCATAGTTCACATTTTACAAAAATATCTGGTCACTTTTTATTCCCCCATGCAATAAATTCAAAATTGGTTGATATTTGAAACATCAGACTTGATGCACATGAATCATCCTCCCCAAGAGTGTGTCCTTGAATAGATTTGGAAAAGATAGTAATAAAGTTAGAAGCAATTAAACAAGTCATGTATGAGCATGCTCAGTGGCCTTCTGATAAAGCTTTTAAACTAATGGAAGTTCATCACTTCTGAACATGTTCTTCCTGACTAGGGGCACAGTCAAGGACAGGCTATTGCCTAAGACAGTTTTATGAGTGATGCTCTAAATGCTTGATTTAAAAAACACATGAACAAACCAAAAACACAACTGGAAACCACCTTAAAAATTACTTTAACATCAGAGATGAGAAAAAAATGGACACTGTACAAAAGAATGTGAATAGACTCAAAACAACGGTATTAAAAAATCCTGGATCTGTGACTTTTTTAGGATCCCTCCACAGTTTTTGATGTATTTGTCTTCCCTCTGCAAATTCTAAACTATTGTTATTGATTTTTTAGTTATGTTTTTGTCTCCTTCTGTTGCTAAGATACTGACATAAAGATTTACTATTAACACAGCTGTGCAGACAAACAACATCCATCTGTTTATTTCAGTTTTTAAGAGTGCCCCAGGTGCTCATGCAAAAATTAAAATGACAAGCGCATAAACAATTACTGCAACTGCCCAAGCCTTCTACAAATACACAGTCATTTGCCTGCTAATTAAAAGGACCTTAGCAAAAATTCCCCCAGACAAAACTTTGTTAATTTGTAATTCAGGGTGCTTAATGCCATACAGAACAAGGCTTTACACACACAATTACAAACTATGGAAACCCCAAACTAAGGTTACATATGCAATTATGAAGGTAGCATTAAGTCACATTTTTTTTCTCTCTCACACATATACATACCCTACTCACTCCTCATTCAGATACACCTTAATTCGGGAGTGTTTTGTTACAGCACCATATAACTACTAAGTGTACAACCATATCTAGGTTAGAGATTTACCCAAATTAAAATATTTTGCTACTAGCCATTGATATAGCTGCATTGGGGCAGGTCTGAATTCAAACTGGCAAGCAGGGCTCATTGAAATTTGGGAGAGGGAAGTTCATGTGCTTTTTTTAAACAAATTGTTTTCATTTCATTCAAAATTTTCCCATGATTTTCCCTGTTTTTTACAGTGAAAACATTCAAAATGATCTGTTTCCAAATGAAACAGTAGTGGTAGTAAAAGTGAGCAGGAGCAAAATTTCTCCCCACCTCCATCCTTTCAAACCAAAACATTCCATAATTAGGGGGGAGAAGTTAGTTCTATATTTTTTCTGTTAAAAAAAATAAGAGGATAATGAAAAATTGATGTTGTCTTCCAAAACCAATGTTGTCGTTGGGGATGTTGCTATGGTGCTGGGTCCAGTAGAGGGAAAGTACAGCCTACCATGTTGTCTTTTTGCTCTGACCTCTGCAGGACAGTTTGGGGGTGAGGATAAACAATATAGATATTTAAATTATTCAACACCCTCTGCCCCCAAGCTGAACTGTTTCTTTCTAATATGACACCAGAGTGTTCCCTGTTCTTTTTACTTTATCAGAGCATATTTGTTTTTAACCGAAGTGATTCAGATAACTGGGGATATACTGTTTAAAATAAATTGTCAGCGTAGTATATCTGAGACTTGCCATTAAATCTTACTGTTTTGCTTTCCCTTTCTTGATTGCCAAATTCTCCATTTTCATACAGGTCTGCCACTCTAATATGGGGTAACATCAGCCTCCTGAAAGATTATACATCAGTGAAAGATGAATGGAAGAAATTGTTCCTTAAAAAATTACAGGATGACTGCAGAAACGCTCATTGTAAAATACTACACTGTTCACTGTCCGTCTGCTCTTGTCCGTGATTTTGTTTCAGTTTCTTCTCTGTAATCCCTGGAAGGATGGCTGAGTGCTTTAGTTCATTGGGCTATATTCTGAAATCTGAAGAGGCATCCTGATCTCTCTGTTGAAGTTTATTTTCATTTACCTGATGGATCTATAGAGTAACAGGAGAAAGAATAGTCGCAGCACCAAGTATGGTTACCATCACACTTCAGACAGATGGGTCTGTCATAAGTATATCAGTGGATAGAGCATTGGAGTGAGACTCAAGAAACCTGGTTTCTGTCTCCAACTCTGCCACTGGTCTGCTGGGTGACCTTGGGCAAGTCACTTCCCCACTCTGGGCCTCAGTTTTCCCATCTGTAAAACAGGAGTAATGAAGGTGATCTCCTTTGTAAAGCACTTTGATATCTACTGATGAAAAGCACTATTTAAGAGCTAAGTATCATCATTTAGTATTATCTCCTCTTCCTATAAATTTCAATTAAATATCTCAGAATCACTAATATTAACTTATCTAGAATAAAGAGCACAAAGAGTTAAAGGTGTTACAATGATCTTGAAACAGTACAGCAACCAGTTTTAAACAAGGATTAGGGGTTGGTATACAGAGACATTAGCTTGCTTAGTACCATGGCAAACACACTATAAAATTCATGCCAAAGGTTAGTAATTTATTGATTGAAACACACAAAAGGAAAAGAATCAAAATAAGGTAAAGAGCATTGAAACTGAAATTGACTGTTTATGCAAAACAAACTTAATCATAACCTGTCAAAGTCCTGTATTGGAGACAGTGCATATTGGTTAATGTCTCTTATTTAGTCAGAAAGTCCTTCTTAGTAGGGAAGAAATGGTTAGCTTTGTTGTTTAACTTTGAATCAGGAATGATAGTTACTTTCCTGCTTTAGACAAATCAGGCAGAAACAGAAGGATAGGATAGGAAAGATGAGGGAAATATGGCTTTGCTGATGTTCTCAGGATACAGGGGTGGCTAATCAGTTACTGATGGATGCTTTCATCCGGCAGGTTAGCTACGGTTAGGGACATCATCTGGTTGGTCCGGTCATGTTTCTCTCCTTCACAGGTCCTTTTTAGGCCGAGCAGAGCTGCATGGGCCATCTCATCTTACTATGTTGGTGCCGTGCATTGAAGTTGATTTCAGGATCAGTTGAAAAGCAGAGAGCGAGAGAGAAAGGATAGGGGAATGAGGCAGAGCAGAAAGCAGCACACAAGGGAGGGGAAGACAGAGTAGGTTGTTACATATATCCAGTTGGGGTCCTTGCTGGTATATCAACGATTGTCAAGTGTCTTCACTCGAGTATCAAGGTTGGGTGTCATGGCAACAATCCTTCCTTTGCAGCCACAATGATGGTCAAAGGTTATTTTTCCCCAAGTTTCTTTTAAAGGCCCCATGCTGGACAACCAAAGCATTATTCTTATGGACCCCAAATCAGAATTCAACACATATATATTTTCTACTAATACATTTATCAAAGTATTAATTAAATGTTAACTTGTTACCTTGAGACCATGGGTGGAGACATTATGTAACTTTTTAACCATTATGTAACCTTTTAACCATTGTGCTGTCTTGTCTTGCTGCTAGACCTATCCAGGGGTGTGGAACTGCCTACCCCATCACTTTCCCCCGCCCATGGAAAATCCATATATTCCTTTGTAATCAATTGATTGTGTCTCTGAGCCTAATAAGCAAGGTGACACTTCATCAGCACTGTACATAATAAACTCCTATGCTTGACTTCTACACGGTGTGGATTTATGTTCCTTCACCTCAAAAAGGCAATGAGTGGATGTGCATGCACCCCTCCATTCACACCCTAATCACTATTGTAATAATCTTTGTACAAGGTATGACTTGGAAGATACCATTTGAAAACTCAATTTGCTGGTCAGTATTGTCCTGATAAAATGTGTGTGGCAACACTATATGTAAAGTTGTAAAATTCCCCTGTAGGATGAAACACATGTTCCCAAACCTACAGCCCTGGCCAAGCAGACATCAGCAGACTGATCTGCTCTAAACAAAGCAATGTGTGCTTGCCTTAATTTGCATTAAACAGTAAACATCAGTCAGGAAAGGAAAACAAAGAAAGCTCAAACAGATGAAAAAAGTCACCAGGGAACATCTTTCCATATACACTCTTTGGCTCCTGATACTCAGCTGGAAATATTTTTCAAGAGGAGTCTGGAACTATTAAAAAACAGTGGCAAACACCTCAAGACACCACCCCTTTCGCTCTTTCCCTGTCCTCCACATTTTCTGTACCTGAGAAGACAAAAGCAAAGAGTTTGATCAGTAAATTTGTTGGAAGTATGTGGTGAGAAATTGTGCTTGAATCTAATATAGTTTTTAGGTTAGACACTAGTAAGTGTTTTGTCTTTATTTTTCTTGTAACCATTTCTGACTTTTATGTCTCATTGCTTTTACTCACTTAAACTCTATCTCTTTGTAGTTATTACACTTGTCTTATTGTTTTATCTAATCCAGTGTGTTTAAGTTAAGTGCCTATGTTTAAGTTAAATTAAGTATCCCATTTAAGATAATAAACTGGTATATTATCCCCTTAAAGTAATAACAGACTTAATATATTTGTACACTCCAGGAGAGGGCTGGGCAGTACAGGACATACATTTCTGAAGGAAAATCTAGGACTGGGGTTGTGTTGGGGTCACCTTGCAGTATAGCCAAGGCTGGTGAGATCCAGGGTATAATTGGCAGCCTGCAGTTACACAGACACTCAGGGCATGGCTTGCATGCTGGCAGGCTGTTTGTGAGTGGCCAACACAGGAGCTACTACAGCAAAGCATTGAAAGGCAGGACAGGGGTGTGGACTATGCTCCAATATGTCACTATGGAATAATCATTCTTTCATTATTTTGTCCATCAATTAGGCTCTATTTCTGACACATCAATTTTGGTTCTGTGATTTCCTATCCTTTACTCCTCTTGTTTACCAGTCATAATCTTAATACAGTCCTTGAGTGATATCACTAGACTCTTTCAGTCTACTGTCGCCTTACATCTTTTCTTAAACAGTTTTATATAACAGGTCATTATAAGAATGTATGAACTTTTATCCACTTTTCACCCACTAGGCTAACAGTTGAAGTAGGTCTGCTAGGCCTCAGTTATTACAACACACTTTGTTAGTTCTAGTGAAAGGAGTAAAATATTTTTATCTGCTGATTTACTCCCCTTTTGAATTCTGTTGCTATTAACCCACATGACTGAAGGATAGTAGAATCTGAAAGAGAAATGATATGAAAATATGTGTTTTGGTAGGTAAACCTCACCCTCTTGTGCAAGGATTTATCTTTTTTTGCCCCCAAACATGTCAGAACTTGAGCTTGTAGAATGGTTAAAAAAAATGGTAATAAAAGCCCAGAGTTTAGCTATAATTAACAAAGACCTATTCATAATTTGTGAAATGTGAAGTTTGCCAAGAGAACATTAACTCTTTTTATAAGAGCATGTGCTTTGCCTTCAAACTGTGTTTCCATATGCAGAGAAGCTCTTTTTTGTTTGTTTTTAATTTTTTGAAAAAGATGAACTTGGAGAAATGCTTTGCTTTTTCAAAAACATGGTAAAATATTATTTTATTGATACCTGTTTTACCAGCCATCAGATTTAATTTTTTTTTAATTCTTAACACATTGGCGTTATCGGCAAAATATTGTAAGACTTTTTGATTGATGGAAGGTAGTGAAATGTTTGACTTTTTCTTCTTTATAATCTGTAGGTTTATTAAAAATAATTAGACCACAATATTATATGAAAAACTATAATGCCCTATCTGATTTATTTGTATTGGGGTAGTGCCGAGGAGCTCCAGTCATGGATCAGGACCTGTATTAGATGCTTCATAAACACGGAACAATAGGTTGGCCCCTGTCCCCACAAGCTTACAATCTGAGTATAAGATGAAAGACAATAGGTGGAGACATAACATGGGGAGCACAAAGAAACCATGAGACAATAGTAGTCAGCATGATAAGCAGCAGCTGTATCATATCACCTGCCTAACCACTGTCATTGGTTGAGCAATTAAATACAAGAAAGAAATGCTGGTTAAAAGAAAATTGCAGAGGAACTGAGCTGGAGAATAGGTTCTCCTTAACTGAATCCATTCTTGACCTTACAAAAAATTTAGACAACATCTGGGCTGAGGTTTCCAGCTGATTCTCATTTTGTAAGAACTAGTTCACGCATCTTATTATTACTTTGGCATGTCTTCATGCCTCTTCAGTTAAAGAGAGACAGACAGTGATATAACAGGTAGTTCACAGAAAACTTATTGGACAGGCAAAGACAGTTTTTCCTTCCATTTATCTATTTCTTATGATCAAAGCTCATGCTTATTATAACGCATACATAAATTAGGGTTAGGTTGTGCCTGGCCCAGCACGGGTGTATGGGAGATGAGAGAGAAGAAAAAAGTCTTTGCTTCCTGCTCCTTGAACTAATGTGGGCTGAATGAAATCTCAGTCCTTGTGCTCAGAGAAAGATGGCTCCAGCTACTTAGTGTTGTTCCAGTCTCCCCCAAGAGAATGGGGAAAGGAGGGAATCCTAATTTTGTCTCCCACTCTTCACTACCATCAGGGCAAGAGTAGAGTCCACACTGCAACTGCTCCAAGGGGATAGCAGCGCTCCTAAGTTCTGAGATGCATTGCACCCGTAATAGGCACATGCCTCTTGGAGGCCAGGATAGTGTCCTTCCACATTGTTCCTTACAGGAGCCTACAGCATGAAGCCAAATTCTAGCCATAAATAAACAATTAGTTCTTCAACAGTCTACAACAGCTGTTAAAAATATCCAGGGCTTCATGCTAATGAACTGGCACAATATAATTAAAAAAACAACAAGTTTTATTTTAGATTTTGTGTGTTGTTTGTCTGTCTTATCTATTTAAAGTGTAAGAGCAGGGACTGCCTCTTATGCTAGTACATATTTGTGCAATGTCTTGTACAATGAGATCCCGAAAATGACTGCAATACAAATGATAAATAATGCAGTTAGTATGCACAGTGCCATAGAGTCTTCCTTAAATGACATTTAAAAGGAAAAAGCACTTGACTGTACTGTGCCAGACAACTCAAAGACCTCTGCCCAAGAGGGGCTGCAAATCAAATATTAATCACAGAAAATAATAATAAGTAATAAAGGAAATAGCTGCTGGTAAAGAATGGCTCTAATCTCCATTAGGTGCCTGAGATAAAGAAGAAAGTTGGGCAACTTCTCTAAAACAGCACTTCTTACCTTGGGGAAGGGAGAGGTGCTCTGATCTCTTTAAGGGGAGCTGTGAACACAGTCAGAAGCAAAGAGGGGTTAAAAAAAGAATTGATTTTTTTCTTTCCTTCTTAAACATTTTCACTTGAACCTCATCAGCTGTGGGACTTGGTATTGTCCACTGAATGCTCTGTTGCATCCAAACACTTCACAAATAGAAAAAGAACAATTTAGCAGTCTCAAAAGGTGATATTTATTAAAAATAGCATTAGAAAACATATGGTCATCGATCAAATTAATCCAAACACAATAATGATTACACCATCTGAGAGCTCCAAAGTGGGATTTATGAATTCTAGCTGTCTTTTCTGGTGTCTGCTTTTATAGGTACATTTTAATATGCGGGAACTATTCTTTTTTACATGACACTTTTGTATCTGAAATGTTTTTAATCAAATATTTTTTGCCCATCTCAGCCCTCCCTCCCACTCCTTTTTCACTGTTCATGCTTTAGCAAGGTAATACATAATTAATCTAGAATAACATGCATGAAGGAATCATAGAATCATGCAATTCTAGGTCTGGAAGGGACTTCTGGGTCACTTTTTTCAGCCTCCTGCATTGAGGCAAGAACAGGTATACCTAGACCATCCTTGACAGATTTTTGTCTTACCTGCACTTTAATACCTCCAGTGACAATGCCTTGTAATCTATTCCAATGCTTCATTATCCTTATAGTTAGAAAGTTTTTCCTAATAGCCCCCCTAAATCTTCCTTGCTGCAGATTAAGCCCATTACTTCTTGTCCTGTCTTCAGTGGATATAAAGAACAATTGATCACTGTCCTTATAACAACCTTTCACATATTTGAAGAGTGTTATCAGATGTCTCCCCAGTCTTCTTTTCTCAAGACTAAACAGGGTATTTTATTAACTTTCCTCATAGGTCAGATTTTCTAAACCTTTTATCGCTGCTGTTGTTCTCCAGTTAGTCCACATCTTAAAGTCTGACACCCCAAACTGGACACTATGCATGCTGAGAACTCACCAGTGCTGAGTAAAGCATGACAATTACCTCACATATCTTGCATATGACACTCTTGTTAATACAACCCAGAATATTAGCCTTTTTTACAGCTGCATCACATTGTTAGCTTGTATTCAGTTTATCATCCCCTATAGCCTCAGATCTTTTTCTGCAGTACTACTGCCTAGCTAGTTCTTCCCAATTCTGTCATTGTGCATTTGCTTTTTCCTTCCTAAATATAGTGCTTTGATGTTGTCTTAACTGAATTTCATTTCTTGCTTTCAGACAAATTCCCCAATTTATCAAGGTCCTTCTCAATTCTGATTTTGACCTCTAAAACGCTTGCAACTCCTCCAAGTTTGGTGTCATCTGCAAATTATCTAAGAATATTCTCTACCCTGTTATCCAAGTCATTAATGGACATATTGACTAGTACTGGACCCAGGACAGATCACTAGGAGACCCCACTAGCTCTCCTCCCATTTAAGCACAAACCATTAACAACTATTCACGGAGTAAGATTTTGTTTTAACCGGCTGTGCACCTACTCTGAGGCGATAGTCTGCCCCCTTACAGTGGTGCCTAGTGGTCAGCCTCCCCCTACAGGTGGCCTTGCTCTTTACTATTTTGAAAGGTCTATTATATGTAAAAGGACCTAGGAGATATTGATTGAGAGGCAGTGGTCCTGTGAATAAGTGGTGCTTGGGAGGAAATCTCATCACTGTATCTTTAAGGGCTTGGGGTCAGGAGACTTGAAGAGAAGGCAGGTAAAGGCTCCCCTCTCGCCCAGCTAATTGGGAATGAGTTGGGAGAAGGGGACCAGCATAAATACTGCCTCTTCCTGTATAGCAGGGCAGCTGCTAGGTAGAGGAAAGTGATCTGTTGAATCCTTTGAAAACTAATTGAAGAAAAGGGGCTAACAGAGGGAGAATGTGACTAATCTCCTACAGATGCTTAAATTATAACCTTCCTGCACAGCTAGGGACTCCTGATTTAGAGGTAAGAATTCCCTTAAGTATTCACCTCTAGGTTGTAATTCCTCTAAAAGAGTAACAGAGAGGCTGCAAGGTAACACAAAAGGGACTGGGCCCAGAGAGTAGGTTTATTTATTTGGAGATTTTGTTTGGCCTTGTTTCCTAAACAGGGATTGAAATTAGAGTACTCAGCCATGTGAATCCTGTGAGAGCTAAAAAAAACACCTGGAGGAGGAAACTGATACAGGCTCCATGGATCTTGAAAGTGCACTGGGGAAGGGGAGTGTTGATCATTGTGGAAGTGGAGATCCATTTACAGGTTTTGCATCTGTTTTTCTGGTAGACTGGTGTTACTTGGAATTGGTGTATCCTGATCTGTAGGGCTTGTTTCTGAAGAGGAGAATTTCTCAACATAACCAATACTTGAGTGAGTTGCACAAATCTGGGTAAAAAGAGGTTTTAAAAACTGAATAGTATCTTTTGTGTGGTTTAAAAGAAAAGTAAAAATTAATAAAAACAAAAAATGAAGGGTAGGTGTTAACAGCTGTGTTCTTTTCTAACCCTGTTTGAGTATCTTTATATGAGAAACAACTAAGTCCTAAGTGATTTAGTAAAATGACTGTGAAAAAAGAACCAGCTGCCCCTGTCCTTGGGCCAAATATTGCACTTGATGACAGCATGCTGCTCTCTTTAAAGTTACATGTCAGAAGGAAGAATTGAGTGCTCTGGGTGTAAAACAGATTCCTTAAAATGAGGATTTTTTTTTTTTTGTAATTTCCTCCTGTAGACTCATTGTGTGTGTGATTTGTTTCTTTTCCCTCCAAAAAAAAAAAAAAAGGGAAGAAGCCTCAAATAAATCAAATATATTCTGCCCTTTGGGCTTTTGAAACACCAATGTCTAAGAAACTCTACATGTTATATAACTGCGTGGTTTAACAACTTAAAGAAATTACATCTAGTTGGCCTGTTAATATGCCCACAAAGGGAGCAGCTGCTCCTATGTAGGGAATATCAAAAGGGGGTGGGGGAGACTGAACTTGTGGTGTGGTTTTGTTTTGTTTTTTTATGGCAAGGTCTGATTAATCAAATCTATTGTCAACAATGAACGTTCTTTACTGGCAGAGGGTGGGAATGAAATGAGAACTTTGGCTCCAAACAAACAATTTGGTATAATAAGACTATATATAAGCAGAGGTGAAACTTTTAATAGATTTTTAAAAACATGCTTGAAAACATTGCAGAAGAATATGGAATCTCAGCTGGTCCTCAGTAAATCTGTATAATTTAGCTGATTTAATTCACATTAGCAAATGATCTGGGCCAGGAATTATAAATCAGCTATTTTTGGTCAACAGCATAGCATAGAATCTGCAATAATTGCTACCAAGATTATACTTGTCCTTTGTGTTAGCGTGTATTTCTCAGTTTTCTCACAAGTGTCCGTTACAGCTATTCCCCTATTCCATTTTGTTTCCCCAGACTCCATTTTGTTTTCTGTTCTCCTGTGGCCGCCCTTCCCTGGCTGTTAAGTTGTTTACCAGGGCCACTGCCCTTCTCAAAGGGAGGGCCCCTTAAGTTGTTTAACAAGAGCCATTGCCCTTCTCAAAGGGATGGCCACTTGTGCTGCATGCTAAGTGGGACCACTGCCCTTTTCAAAGGGTTAGTCCTGTTATCACCTCGTTGAACCTGGGCTTGGTGTAGGGTAGGCTATGTCCAGAGCTGCAAGGCCTATTGTGGTTTTAAGATCCTGGGCATGAGTCATAGTCTCATGTGCTCTTGAGTCACCTATTGCACAGGACTATGTCCAGGCATGTCTCTGGGCTTACCTTCAGTTTTTCCCCTGTGCCCCCTCCCCTGTGACAGAGGGAGCCTATCAGGATTACTGGTGGGAAACTGCCCAAGTTTGCCTTTAAAACCAGACATTTTTGAAACACACCTCAGAAAGGTTCCTGCATTGCTGCCTGGTCTGATCAGCCAGGGGTTCTGGGGGGTCCTTTCTCCGCTCTCGTTTTATTTTTGAGCGTACCCCCGTTTTTGAAAACCCCCCCCCACGAAGAACGAATTGCTACCTGAGAGATCTCCTGATTATTGAGACTGTACCGAACCCTCCTTGCCTCTTCTGATGTTGCTGCTGCTTCTGCCTTTGCTGCTGCCTTGGGGACTGGTAAGAATCCCTCTGTAAAACTTTCTATACTTTTATTTTATTATTTTAGCTGCTGGCTCTGTTTCCCCAGCACACAGACTCAAGCTAAACCTTGGTCTGTGTCTTAAAACCTCTCTTAAACTACAGGGCTCTTTGCCACTGCTAAGCTCTGCTCCTGTGGGCTTTGCCTTGGGGCTCTCTGCTTTCAGCTGTATCCACCGCTGTAGCCACCATCCCTTGGCTTCCTTGGGAGCTGGGTCCTGGATACATACCACTCTGCCCTCTGTAACCTCCCCATAGCATAAGGTGCACCATAGGTCTTGTTTTTTTTTTTAATTTAATAAGTCATAGTTTGTTAAGATTGTAGAGCTTGTAAGTTTCTGTGATATTTGTTGTGTTGCCTAATTGTTGGTTAAGATAAGTTTAGAAAATCATTGCCTGGTTGTATTCTGTAGCTGCTTGTCATTTTATATAAGTTTGATTAAGTTAGGGGATAGATAAGGTTTTTACTATTTGAATTTGTCTTCCCACTGCCCCAATCCCCCCCCCCCCCGAGCTCCCCAGTCACTCATTGCAGTCTCTCTGCTGTTTAAACTTGCAGCCTGTCTGCTCTCTGTGTCTCCCTGAGTTTAAATCTCCCTCTGTAGCGCCTCTATCTTTGGTTTCTGCTCCATCACGTGCTCCTCTTCCCCCATCCCCTAACCTCATTCCTCTACCACTGCCTTTCTCTCTCTCTCTCTTTTAATCCCTTCCCCCACGTGTTCACTCCGCTCCTACTGCTGCCAAACCTCAATTGTATTACTGAAGTCTAGCATAAAACCCCATTGGTTACCCTTTTTCTCTCTCACACACCTCACATTTTATATTTACACCACTGTGACACATTTTTACCTAGAGTTGTTGGTTATTTAACACATTTTACCCATAACTGTTAGTTGGTTATATGCTGCTGTGACACACCCTTTACCTAGAAATTGTTAGCTACCTGTTACATTTATACTTCAGTGTTAGTTGGTTACCAACTGTATTGTACCCCACTGTATTGTACCCCACTATTGAAACCCCCTATACTATACTAAAAGAACTCCCTCCCCAATTGCCTACCTTAACAAACCCCATACCCCTCACTATTAAATTTTCCCTGTTTTTGCATTTTCTTAATAAAGTTTATTTTGCACCCCACCTGTGTGGTAATTGCTCCCCAAGATCCCATATACCTGCAGGCAGGGACAACAAGATGGTAGGATTACTTCTGCTTTTTTGTTTCTTTTCTTTTCTGATCTCCCAGATGCAAATGTGAACACAACCCATCACATGACTCAGATTTAAGCTTGTGATTATTCTGATCTTCAGCAAGGAAACAGCTTTATTTTCTCAAGCAGCAATCTTCAGCAGCAATGAGTGGGGCCTGTTGGAGCAAAAACCATTTTTTAAACATCAAAATCACTTCTTAAAACAAGAATTCATAGGTTTAATGTGCAAATCTCTTCCTCCAGCACTGCTATCCAGCTACTATCTCTAAAATAATCCTCAGTTGTTAAAATTGGCAGTGACTCAAAATAATGCTCAGGGAAACAAATTCCTAATATAGCAAAATTCAAAGCACAATCACTTTGCACAAAGATGTTTACACTTAAATAAGAATTTTCATGATACAGACAAGTAACAAATTATACTCATCAGGGTCCTAATTCAAAACCCATTAGGTCCAGTGGAAAGACTAAGGATATATCTATCCTGGTCATGGCTGGCTCAGATCAGCTGATGTGGGCTTGCAGGGCTATAATACTACAATTTAGATGTTCCAGCTTGGATTCTGAGACCTCACAGGGTGTCAGATCCTGGGTTCCAGCCCAAGTCTGGAATTTCATGCAATTTCTAGCCCTTGAGCCTCAGCGAACCTGGGCTCTGAGACTCGGTATCAGACTGTGGCCCTGTATTAGGATCTCTTTCTGAATCGACCCATAACTTTGGGTGTGTGTGGGAGAGCGGGGGGGATAGGATAAGGTGTGAGAGGGAAGAAAATACGAGGGGAATTTTTTTTTACCTAAAATGTTATCAGCACACTTAGAAACATTAACTCTTGTCTAGCTTCTCTTAGCTCTAATGGGAATGTTTGTTTTCCTTTAGAAAAATATATCTCTAGAGAGGATGGGTAGGAGGGAAAGACAGATAACTAGTTTTAGTACAAGCTCTCAGTAAACAGCTGTTTACATTGCTTTGTTAAATATCAGGCTTAAACTATGAGAAGGGGCAGAGGGAATTTATCAAGAAATCCTATTTTAAATTACAAATTGAACATTTCATATTTTGACTCCAAACTTTGTTTTTCAGAATGGCACTTGCCAGTGCCCTCCTTGGCTCTAATTTCTATATGTTTCAACTAAGCTGAGTTTGTGGTGCAGTTTTGTGTGTGGTGTTTTCAAAAAACAAACCCCAAGCTTGACCTAGTTACAGCTCAGCTGTGGAAAATTCCCCTTAAGTGTTCAAAACAACCTTGCATGTTAGGATTTGGCAAACTTGCACCCAGCCTATGAGAACCAAATGTATAGGTTTGGTTTGCAAATACTTTGTCTCACTGAACCCAGTTGGATTTATGCATCTCAATCTATTCTATTCCTCTACTTTAATCCAGAATAAATTCTAGGAACACGAATATCACCATACCAGCTCAGACTGGTTTCCTGGTCTACTATCCTGTCTCTACACTTACAGTATCAAATAACTTACAGAAAGGTCCTATCACTCTTTATAATAGACAATCTTGTAATAACCTGCTCCTAACAGTTTCACCATAACCCCTGTCAGTTAGTAATTGACTTGTATCTAAAAGTTTGAAGACCTACATATCTGTTGTATATTTTTAGCCAGGGGCGGCGCTAGACATTTTGCTGCCCCAAGCACAGCGGCATGCAGGACCTGCGGACCCTCTGCAGGCATGCCGCAGGAGGTGGCCTGCTTGCCGCCCTCCTGGTGACTGGCAGAGCGCCCCCAGCGGCATGCTGCCCCAAGCACACGCTTGGTGTGCTGGGGTCTGGAGCCACTCCTGTTTTTAGCCTATAGGTTGCATTACAGATGTTCATCAGTATATGCTTAGTTCCAAAATGGATTTTTTTGTCATATGTAAAGTGGTCATAGATAAAATACAATTTAGATAGTGGGGTGTGTGTGTGTTTTCTTTTTCTCTTCTTTTTCTCTTCTTCTTTTTCTTTTCTTTTCTTTATGTGTTAAAAGAAAGGAGTAGGGGGAAAGGGAAATCAATAGAACAAGAGGAGAAAAGCAGGTGATATTTCCTGCTGTGGGATAAAACTCGGATAAGAATAGAAATCTTGATAGGATTTTCCTATGACTCAATCAATTGTGCACTCTCTCTCAATGACACAATTGCTGATTTAGGCTCTAAGCATGATCTTTCAATTTCATACTGTTCAACTTCTACTTTGCCTTTAACTTTTTTGTAGAATATCTTTGTCCTGTATGAATACATCTCTCTAGAAATAAAAGAACAGCGCTTATGCTCAAACTTTTTTTAAAATCTTTGTTTTAATTCATTTAAGACTCTTTACTTACCTGAATTTATTTTTTACCTAGAATAGTCATGAGGCTCCAGTAAATTTCATGTGCACTGTAATGAACTACTTCTCAGTGTATACCAATGTTTTTTTCAAAGGAAAGAATGGATTGCTACGTCCCACTTTTCATCCTTCCTCATCTCTGATTAACAAATAGTCAATTACTGAGCAATTTACTCAGTGGACAAATTTTATAAGTCAAAATATTCCTTGCACCATCATCAACACCATATATTAAGACCCACCAGTTCTGAGTGGTAAAGAACAGATAACTATGTTGGACCACACTTTCAAAAGAAAAAACCTTCTACTGTGGGTGCTGTTTGAACCTGCAACAGCATTGCTTATGCAAATTTTAGATGTATACATCTGTATACTTGTGCCTCTAAATATCAGGTTGCATGCAGAAATCAGGGATAGGGTATATGCTCTGACTTACATTTGTCCTTTGTTTTGTAGGTACTGAAATGCAGATGAGAATGTGGTGATATGGTTTTTCCCCAGTAACTTTTTTTTTTTTTTTTTTTTTTTTTTTGCCTGAAAAGTTGGGTGTCAACCATTTTGAAATGTTACCTCCTTGTTTACAACAGACTGACAAGATGGGTTGAGGATACCATGAAAAGCAATTAAATATCGAGGCCCTAACATTGAAATAGCCTTCAAAATGCATTCATAGGAAAACTTCTTCTAATAGCATTTTTGTAATGATTCTCAAATACAGCTAGACTATGGGGGGAACAATGCTTAAAGATAAAAAGTTGAAATTAAAGAATCACCATATTTTTCATAACTCCCCATCCCTTTTTAATTAAGAGTATCACAGAATAACATTGATTTATAACACTGAAATATTAAAATGAATTCTTAATTGCTATATTTTTAATTATTTGTAACTATGATAGTGACAGAATGCAGATGAGGTAACACTTAGCTCATGTCCTTGCTGGCATAAGTGTGGTTATGCCAATTCTTTACATCACATTGGCAATCTGCTTAAAATATTGCTGTTGAGAGAACAAAGGTAAGAAAAAAATATACAAACATAATAATAAATAAAACTCTCATCTTTTTGGGAAGATTCAGGGCAAGGTGCCACAAAAAACATGACCCAAACTGGAAACCCAGCAGGGTTGGGTAATTGAAGCTTGTGCATGCTTAATGTGTGGCTTACCTAAAACCCCAAGGGTTGACTGTGCAAAAAGAAGATTGGACAAAGATTACTTAATCTGTAATGTAGAAATGTATACAACCCGTAAGTGAACATGGAGTTTAAACTGGAGAAACACTGGACTAGAAACTGAAGAATGGGACTGAAGGAACCAACTCAAGGATCAGAGAAGGGGATGACTATCATGGAAGGTAGAAGAACTTCCTTGTGCTCCAGAATGTGGTAATTTGACCCTATTTAACAATTCTGTCTTGTCTATTTATCCGGCATAATGTCTGGCTGTCTACACGCTAAGTGACAATTCTGCCTGAACTGTATAAATAAAAGCAAGAATCGATTGAACCTAAATTAGGTGGATTTATGACTCATTTTCCAACTTTGACCACAATGCTGGTTTACACTGGAGTGTAAACTTGATAGAAACAGATTGTGGAGCATGCAATATGGCCACAAGGAGGCCCAAGGCCCATTTTTACTCGCTTGTGCTAGCTACCCGAATTGCAAGTAATCGCAAAGGGAGGAAAGCAGCTTCCACAGTGTCACTGTATCCTCTCCCATGCAAATGTGCAGCCTATGCAAGTGTGCAGCATTGCAGAGGGATTGGACAGAGCCAAGGGTCTAGCACCCCAGTGTGCTAGCTTGTATAGCTGTCAGTTTGCCAGGGGAAGGACCTGATGCAAGGTATTTCTTTGTTGAAATAGGGGGAACCCAGAAGAGACACTGATTCAGTCACAATCTGCTCCATAGCCTGCTGCTCCAGGGAGAAAGCAATAATGTGTTGCCTCTTGCTTGGTGCTGGGAAAGTCTCACAATAGAGCCTTTAATCTTCACTATTTAGCACTAAATGCTTTAAATCTGTAAAGACACAACCTTCCTCACTCTTTCTAGAACCTTTGTTTCCAAGTGAGAGGAACAATCAACAGTGTGCATGGTCAACATAATTAGTGACTACTATTATATTGTAGTGACCACATTCAATCATGTGCTCAGGTTGTCAGTCAACTACTAGTCTCTGCCTTGCAGGTTGGATAGAGTTCTGCATCTAGCTCCCCTCTAATAGCAGAGCTCTGACTTGCCCTGGCAAAGAGCAAGCAAGCCACACCACTGTAGATCAGCCTCATTTAATTACTGCACTAAGTAGTAATGTGAAGTACAGGTGAATTGTTACTATAAAAGTAAGGTAATGGCCACTGATGGAAACTCTGGTCGTCATGTACTTATGGTGTTTGTTTCCCCCCATTAAGTTTATTGAAGTCACTAACTGACATAGGAAGAAAATACTAAACCTCTATTCTGCTTATTACTGGGCAAATCCAAGCAAGCAATGCCTACCACTAAGGTTAAGATCTTGTCATGGGTATTTTTAGTAAATCATAGGCAATAAATCATAGAAGCCTGAGCCCTCCAACCTTGGTGTTGGATCTGAAGTCCATCTGCCAAGGGGGGTTGGCAGCCCCACCACATGAAGCTGAAACCAAAACCTGAGTGGGGTTGAAGCCATGGGGGGCTGTTCAAGTCACAGAATCCGTGACTAAATCATACCCTTACCTACAACCAATAAAAATGTTTAAGAAGGGGTTGTGTGCATATTTGTAGGGACATTCCTTAGGGGTCTGATCCTCCTCCCTTTGAGGTGAGTGACTAAACACCTATTGAGGTATGTGGGAATACAATTGGTCTCTCTAGTCTCCCCCAGTTCAAGATTGCATGTTTCCCTCTTATGAATATCTTAAATACAGATTTTCCAAAAAGAGTTCACTTAAACAAACTATCATTAGTCTAGGATACTCTTTCTATAATGAGCATTTTAAACAAATTCATCTCTTGCTCTAGAGAGAAATATCATAAGTAAATATATCCATTGCTGTCTCTGAATTCTGTATTTCGTTAGACACAGTATATTCTTAAGATATTGCTACTCCTTGCACTTATTAAAAATGTAACTTGTGAAATGTGACAGCTTTGAGATATATTTGTATTTCTTTTTAAATTGAATCTTGAACATGCAATGAAGGAAAAAAAGAAGCAGGCGTAACTCTAAATTCTGGGCAAACCTCAAGAGCCAGCATTAATTGAAGAAGACAGAGTCAGTGTGTCCTGGGATCTTCGTATGTTCATTATTACTCTAGCAGGCTGACTGGTAACCACTATCAATTTTTAAATCTCCCTATTTTATGCAGTAGTAACAAAGACCCTACATGAGAGACTTCTAATCAGTGAGTCTAGCTTTATCTTTCTAAGTTCAGAGACTAGATACAGAATAAACCTCTGTTCCTGCAAAGCTAAAATTTATTCATGAATCATGTCATACATATGTCAATATAATTGCTGCCTATTATAACACTCCTCTTTTCAGTAAGAGAGAAGACTTAGATTTAATAATAAATGCATTGCACTTCTATAGGAGTCTATCCATACATTTCAAAATACTGTAAGATACTAGAACACATTTTATTCACAGGAGGCAATTTATGCTCAATATTTCATAGTAATATAGTTTTTTAAAACTAGAATAGTTCAGCTTTATAAATAGCCCAGAAAGAGCCTAGTTCCACCAGACTTAGAACCTTGCACAGATTTACACCAGCTGATTCCATCACTGGAGTTATTGGACCTATGATAGTTTACATCAGTTGAGGATCTGACCTTTAGTCACTTAAGTGATCTGCTAATTCAAGACCCAGGTTCTATTAACTCTTACTACCAGTGGTGGCTCTAGACATTTCAAGCACAGCGGCGTGCCGTGGGGGGCGCTCTGCCAGTCACCGATCCCGTGGCTCTGGTGGACCTCCCGCAGGCGTCCCTGCGGAGGGTCTGCTGGTCCCACGGCCCCACCGAAGCCGCGGGACCAGCGGACCCTCCGCAGGCACGCCTGTGGGAGGTCCACCAGAGCCGCGGGACCAGCGGACCCTCCGCAGGCATGCTGCCCAAGGCTGTCTACCTGCCGCCCTCCCAGTGACTGGCAGAGCACCCCCCTCAGCATGCCGGTCGCATGCTTGGCGTGCTGGGGCCTGGAGCCGCCACTGCTTACTACATAGCCTCTGTGGCATATGGCCTAACCAGGGTCTTGAAAACCTTAGTAATACAGCTCCAGTATAGGAAGGTGTTGGTATGCACTGGAGCAGGTAAGGGAACATGGCCTACAGGTGTCTTTTTTTTTTTTTTTCTTTCTGATTCAAATTAAGTCTTGCATCTCATTGCCTGGATACCACAATGATGGACACTCCTAGAAATGCCCATGGGTGGCTAGGCAAACTTCTTGGCAAAAATCTATTGGATATAGGGTGACCTGATGTTATAGGGACCGTCCTGATTTTTGGGTCTTTTTCTTATATAGGCTCCTATTACCTTCCATCCCTGTCCTGATTTTTCACACTTGCTCTCTGGTCACCCTAAATGGGGAAAAAATAAAAGGAAATTGTTTACCTTTATGAAACTGATCAAATGTTTGGAAGCAAAGCATCTTTATTAACCAGCACAGATGGATTATTGAGGAACAGCATCTGAGATTCTGCACAGCATCAAGTTTGTGCCTTCTGCATATTCTGTTCATATGTAGTCTCCTAGTTTTGAATCAGATTTTATGAGCAACTAGGCAAGTCCAGATCCTGTTTGGGTAGTCTGCTGTTGACCACTCCCCTCCCAAGTTCTGAATGGGGAAAAAAAATTGCAGAACTCCAAACAAATCTTTGACTTAACTAGGTCTTAAATTATTTAAGTGCTGCTATAGTTCGCCCTGACTATATGCAAATGTCTAAATAACGAAAACAGCACTGACACCAACAGACTGGCCAACTTGTCTGTGATCCATTACACTTTAATACCTCCTGCTAAGTTATCAAGGCACCCTATTTGTATGTGACTTTCAAAGAAATGTAACAGACTTGAATCTTTGTTTGCCTGTATTGTTAGAGAATCAAGGGTAGACACTAATTGTATTTGTCTATTTGTTAAACTTGTAACAAGATATAGGTAATGTGACCCAATTAGCATGTAGATGCTAAAATCCTGTTCTTGTCTGCTAATGATTCATTACTATATTCTATTGACTCCAGATCAAAGACATACTGTAGGAACTAATATATTTATATTGTCTTCAGCTTTATTGATGATGCTATAGTGAACTGTCCTGATAGTTCAAATGGTTATTTGCCTTATGTTAATGAATCCAAGGGCCTGTTCTGACAATGGCTGACCAGAGACTTATCAGATGGCTTCAACTATAAAGGAACCTTCAGGCCCGATCTTTTTAATCTCAGATCTGCTTAAACTTTTGACAGGGAAAGTCTAAATCACAAGACTGAGGTCTCTGGGCTTACTCCAGATTCACCCTGGAATTCTCATGGAAGAATTTGAATAAACTTTGCACTTGGACTGCCCATAGGACTATAACTTTTTTAAAATTAATTCCAGAAAGACTTTTACAAATCATAAGCCTCAACCAAAAGATAACTTTTTTTTAATTAAGAACTAGGCTGTAAGCATGTATTTGGGTGAAGTCTGAAATATTCACTGACCTGGTAGGCAATGTGTCCTGTCTTTTGGGACTGGTAGAACTTTGATATAGTCAATAAGGTTTTCAGTAATCTCTCACTGTATTAGACTTGGCTGTCTAAATGGGACCCAAATGTTGGATTGCATAAAGGGACTGTATTGGACTTCTTGATAACCAGTGAGGTGTCATAGAAGCTGTTTTTATTACTAGCTTGGAATCAGATTATAGAAGAGCCCATCATTTTTTGGGGATTGTGTGCCCTATTCCCTGCAGTTTGCCCTAAGTAAGCATTCTCAGTGTGGTCCCTTTAGGCACCAGAAACACCACTGTAGGCAGTCTTAATGTTACCCAGCTGTAGCTTATAAAAGTGTGTATTTATTTTGGTGCTGCTTTTTTTCTATAAAACAAAATTGTAATTCGTAGGAAGAGTTTGTTTTTTTTTCTGACTAAGATACTGTTCTCTAAGGCTTTGATTTAAGCTAGCCATGGGCCCAAGCTGCCAAATTCAGATCGAGACTTAAATGATTTCCCAGAGCTTGGTTGGAGATACTTGTGACTATAATAGGGCAAAGCAAAATCCATAGAGCTAGAGTTTTGCCATAAGGCTAGTTTCTAGAACAAGACATACTTAAAGTATTTCTTTTAAGGGATAGTGAGTATTTGGTTAGATCTTATCCCTACCTATTAATGAACTCTAATTCATTCTCTTGCTGTCTTAATACTTTGCAGTTCAGTACTTATCAACCTCATCTTTATACTAAAGACTTGATAATTGTTTGCTCTACTCTTGGTGGACCTATAGAGGGAGCCTTCTCACTCCCCTGAGTTTGGGGCTGAAATAGACTTTGGTCTTATTATGGTCATGGCTGTGAAGTGTATTAGTACCTCTAAGATATGACTAGTGCTCTCAGTGCTAGAGCAGACTTTATCTGAATATCTCAAAGTGCTTTGTAATCCTTGGGAAAACATTTTGCCCTGGAATCTGGGGCCTCATCTGCATAGTAGTGACTGCCTTTGTCTCCCACTCAAGCCATTAGAAATTGAGTGCTTGGCATCTTTCAGGATCAGGCTTTTAGTTGCTTACATACAGTGAAATACTAGCCTTTGTTTTCTGTTCTATATGCTACCTAGTCTAAAATTGCATTTTAAAATCTTTAAACACTATTTTGGGTGAGGAGAATGGGGGGAAGGAGAGGGGAAGACATCCTTTGTTCTTAACACCTTTTTTTATTGATTTGTTTTCTTTTAATATTTTCTGCTTCGTGATACAAAAGCACTTTGAGATTCCATGAAAGGCACTATAAATAGGGAAGTTCTTGCTGAAGAGCTGGCCCAGATGGCCGAAGTACAAAGGCCAGATGAATTCAGCAGGCTGCTGTAATATTCATGTTGCAATCTTGAGATTCACCTTGAATTTCTGTATAAGGGTGTAGTTTCCAATACAACCCCCCCCTCACTTTCACTGTAAATGGCAGAGAAACTATTTTAATCAAATACTATACTTTTACTTGAGCCAAAGTATACGTTCAGTGAAAAAACTTCAGACAGACCTTAAAGGAGCCAGTACTATAAGTAAAGCTGCATATTTGTAGTGAAAGTCAGACAGATTCAATGACTTAGATATGTACTTTAAAAATAGATGATGGACATTTTGGAGAGTAAGATAGAAGTGCACATTTGATAATGATAAACAGGTGAATCAGTTTTGCCTGCAACATTGAGAGTTGACCAGCTTAAACTTCTGGGTTACATGACAGATGTACAGAGAATGTGAGTTTGGCAATAACCTTATAGGGATATATGACCGGAGTAGTGAGCACATGAATTTCTCTAGCAGTGCTATCTTACTCTATCAATTACCTAATGTATGGATTCTCAATGCATAGCTCTCGAATAAGCTCTTGTGGTGCTAATTGGGAAGGGGTCTTGGCAGAGGCAAATTAAGGTTTCGTGGGACCTTGGGCCAGCGCTGGGGGGGGCCCTCCCTGACTCTTCCACCTGCACCCCCACCCATGGCCCCACTGCAGCCCAACCCATTTGTTCCTTTCTGCGCCCTCCCCCACCCCGCAGTCCTAAGACTGGAGAAGCTCTGTCCTCCCTTCCACTGCCCCCTGGGCCATCGCTGGGAGTGAGAGCTCCTGCAGCCTGGAGGCCACAGCACAAAGCTAGAGCTCTTCCAGTTCAGGGGCTGCAGTTGGGATGTGGGGGCTTCCCCTGCCTGGCATTCCGCAGGGGACTGCGGTCAGGGTGTGGGGGCTTCCCCTGGCGTTCCAGGGCCCCTGGGTATGGTCCCTATTGGCTAATCCACCACTGGGTCTTGGCTAGATCCCAATTAGAGTGGAGATGGGGGTTTACAATATTGGGCAGTCAAGAATCACTGACCTAATGCATTCACGTGCTATATTTTGGACTTGTATAGCACCAGGCATTAAGCAATACTGAATAGAGCTGATTGGAGATTCTTGGCTGAAATACAGATTGCTTGCTTGCTTGCTTACTCAGTAGAGGTGTGGCTTTCCACAAGGTTGTGCTTAGCTAGCAAAACTGCTATAAATGGGGGACAAGAAGGAAAAGGAATAAAAACCTGACAAGAATGCAGTAGTAAGGCTGAGTAAACAAGCGCATATTAGAATCCTTTCTAAAAAAAACACAAACACCTCTATGCCTAGAACATCTTATTACACATTCAATAACAAACATTTAGCTTTTCTTTTAATGGGGAAAGCATCAGTCAAAAATGCAAATGTCCAAGATAATGTGTTGTCTCTAAGGTTTTGAATTTCATGACCTTTTGTGTGCTCAACTTCTCAACCTTAATATAGTATTAATGTCAGATTGGGCATGTAGGTCCAGTTGCTGCAGAACTCTTAAGAACATGCATAATCTGAAATCAATGGGATTATTCATGTACACACATACCAGATCAGATTCCCAATTTTCCTCTTCAGAGAACAAATAGTTTGTCACCATTAAATGACTACAAGTAACTTTCATTAAAGCTAAAGTCACACTTCAGTGCTGAAAAGAACTTCTAGAAATAATAGCTCATCGTGGCAAAAATAAACTGCATCTTTAAGGGGAGGACCCTTATATGTAAAGGGTTGTGTCTACACTGCCGGCAAAGGTGTAAATAGAGTTTAAGTAGGTTATACTTGAACTACCTTTAATCTAGCTACTTATGCCTAAAAAATAGTAATGAAACTGGAGCACAGACTGTACAAGCCCTCCCAGAACCCTGGCTACCTACTCTTGTTAGCCCCCACTGGGCTCCATGTCTTCATTGATGTCCCTGACCATGCTAACTATGTTATAGCTAGCATGAGTTTGCTTCCTTGAGCTGCAGTTGCACTGTAAGCATACCATTTAGCTGCAAGTGATGAAGAGACTTAAAATTAAAATGGCTCTGATGTGTGAATTAACATTATGGGACTAATTCAATATCTAATTAAATCAACACTGTCCATGAGTTCAGAAAGCATTGGGCCAGGCTCTATACCCCAGATTTCTTGCTTGTATATGGATGTAGCATTCCAAAGTTTTGTGCTTGGAATGATTATGATGCTTCTCTGTTAATTCCATCAATATAAAAAGCCATAGTTAACTGTAGTCACTCTCACTTAAAAATCTCCTAAATGAGATTATGCTCCTATGCTGACTGAAATTTGAGGGATGAAAGCCTATTATGAGAAGGCAATCCCTCTGTAATTGAATGTTTTTCAAAGAACTTTCCTTTATTCATCATAAATGTGATCACAAGAGATACCTTCACAGATAAAACATTCCTTTGGTTTTCATCTCAGCTGATAAGGTAAAGTTCTGATCTTCTGCATGATAAGAAGATCTCTGGGCCTTTATCTCCAGGAAAAAGCTACTTCCAAAGCTATGTTGCACAATAACAGTTTCTTAATGAATCTTCCTCCCCTAGGCCATCCACCCATGATAACAGAAGGCAGACTTCTCTTAATAATGAGGAATTCTTAAGAGACCTTTTTCAGTTTGCAGGAAACCTTCTAATGGGCAATGGAAGATAATATTTAAAATCTTTGAACCATGTGTCTTTTGAGAGAAACAAGCAGTAATGGTGGTGTTAGGGCATCACTTCAAGGGCTTTGGGATTACCATAACAAAGATGTATTGTTTGGCGTGGGGCAGTTTGTTAGGCTTCCTCAGAATTACTCCACAATTAGTCCCATTGAATTCACTGAGACCATTTCTGGATAAAAGCATCATTCAGCATGACAGAGGTTGGCAGAATTAGCCCGAACAGTGACAGCACTGTTAAAACTGAATGTTTTAAGAAACTATAAGGGAAGTAGAGAAGGTTCTAATAGACTTGGTCTATTTTGTGCTAGTAATAAGGATGAGGATCCTTCTGTTTTTCATTTAAAAACTAGTAGAGTAGCTGACAGCTGCTTTTTCTCCTAATGAACTGACATCCTGATGTCAGCATTCTGTATGAAGCAACATTATTTCTTCCAAACTCGCAGCTTAACATTATCAGTAAAGAGTTGGGTGTCTTTTTTTTTTTTTTTTAAACCCAAGCTAATAACGTTGTAGAGAAAATAACTCTTACCCTTGTAATATTGCATCTCAGCTCTGACTCATCTGACACTGTCTTTATGATCCCATTTTCTGCACAGTTAATTCTGAAGTCACCTTAATTACTTTGCAAGTTGAAATAAAGTCCTGCAAATGAGCATTTGCTGTATGTGAGAGTGTGGGAATAATATGGTCTGCACTAACAAACATGGAAGTAACATTTTGACATGCCCTTCCACTTGTCAAAGTTGTGTCCTCTTACAATCATTAGGTATCATAGGGAATGCCAAGCCCCTGGTAATGAGAGGGTGAGCATGAGTTGAGAGATTTCTCTTGTTAACAATCAAAAGTACTAACACTAAGAAGAAATATAATTTAATGGCAAACTTTCTTTTTTTTATCATGGAACTACCCATATAAAACCATACCTGAATTTCATAAAAATTTTCATCAAAAAATTACTGAAGCACTTTAGTGGCACAAGGGTGCATCTTCTATAAGAAACGTATCCTCCTCTATCTGGCACCCCATCAGTGTGAAGTGATCCATAAAAAGTGGGGCAGATCTGTACCCCATTCACCTTTTGAGGCTTGTCAAGCCTGAAAGTTTGGGCTACAGTGCCTCAAGCTGAGCAGTTAAGAAATGGAGGAATCCAAAAATGGCCTCCATTTTTGAATATGTAATCTGTGAGAAAAAGGAGATTACTGTAAGATTAACTCATACTAGATGACTCATCTCCCTTGCTGTTTTTTCAAATTCTGTTTCTTCCTTTTTTTGTTCAGTTTCTTTCTGCAGGTTTAAAAATGTCATTTTAGGAAGCTTGTTTTTATATAAAACACAAATGAGTATTTACTTTTACTTCTGAAAAATGAAAACATAAGCCCAAATGTAGTTTCATATTCTATATTTATAGTTGTATACTCAAATATACAATGTTTACAAGGAAGGCAAATAATTTTTAAGTCTGGATGGACAGAGATGACACGCAGAAGACTGTTTATAAGTCAAACTCAAAGTATTTTTGGCATTCCTGATGATAATATTAAGCACTTAATCTTCTATCATACCTATCCTCTGCTCTTGCAAGATTCACTCATGTTTCTGTGATATTGGCATGTTGACATTCTCTGGTCTTGGTAAGTCTTATTCCTTAACTGCTCAGCTTGAGGCACTGTAGCCCAAACTTTCAGAGTATCTCAAGTTGGGCAGGCAAAACTTGCCTCACCTTTTTGCATTTTGCTGTCCTGGGACTGCTGTATGCAAGGCCTTTCACAGAGTTTAAATAAGCACAGCCTGATGTAAATTCTAATTTACACTGGCTACTATTGGCCCCAAGTGATCAAAACTGCAGATGAGAATTGGCATAACCCTCTTATTTCCAACTATGAGGGGCCAGGCACATGGGCCATGCGCTGCTCTTGTGTCCCCTGCCCAGGGCAAGTGGAGGGTCCGGAGTTCCCCACAGCAGCTGTGGCAGCTCTTACCATAACCCAGCTTTGGCCTCTGACCTGGCCAGGGGGAGGGTTGTGGGAGATGGTTTGGGAGAAGAGGAGGGGCAGGGTCACTGAGTGGTATTCCCACATATGTCACACGTTTGCCTTTAGAAAAGGTGGCCATCCTAATTACATACCTTATAAGGTCAGCAGGGAGGAGATGGTTTCAGAACTTGGAATTTATGCTCTGGATTTATGCTAGTATAAGATGGTCGTGCACTGGAGTGATGCTTTGTGGCTAGTTTCTACAGCCATGTGGTGCAGTGGTCATATCTCATGGAAGGATTTGACCCAATATTTTTTTAAGAGATATTATACCATAGAGCATATGATTTACCCAAGAAACTGTAATGTCTCCATGAGAGAAACTGGATTAAATCCACTACTACTTTGTTTGGCTGATGTAAATGTAGAGCAACAACTATAATTTTACATTTAGATGGTTAAGCCAGATAATTGCGTCTGGAATAGCTGAGTGTCTGGAATAGCCAAGTGTGTTGCTGTGATACCTCCTTTGTGTTTGTGAGTTGGGCACTGAGTTGTTATACATTCCATGGTCTGTTCTGGGTGACCACAGTTGCACATGGGAGTCTTTTTAATTTTTCATTTGTGCAGCAAGTATCTGATCTGTCATAGTTTTGTGCGGATGCGGTTTTGGATAGACCACGAGCTTTGTGGGAGATCAAAGCCAGGGATCTTCTGCATTGGGTCTTTCACAACTAAATTCCCTATTAATATAAGGCTGTTCAACTTCTAGTTTTCAGGGGCTCAGAATGTCCAATTGTCTTCTGATGGTGTATTATATTATCTAGCTACTAGTGTATGATCCACTTTTAATCAAGAAAGTTCTAAAATGTAAGTGCCGAATTCAGACCTGGCATAAGCAGATGCAGCTTCTAGTGACTTCCATGAGAACTCCACATACTTACAGAAGGTCTGAATTAGGTTGTAAATATTTTTTTTTATTTAAACAAGATTAAACATTTGGTCTTTAGTATCTGGAAACACTTGGCTCCCTGTTCCTGGTGTTGCACATTGACTTTTCAGCAAGAATCTTAGAAATGCCTGTGTTTAACTGAAAAACTGAATTTCAAATACAATTGGAAATTTATATGGGGAAAAATTGTTCTGGATACTATCAACTTTGAGACCGTTCTGCAGAGCATGATGAGTGCGGATCTCTTCAGTTCTGCTATTACAAAGAGAAACGCTACAGGGTAACTGTTGCAGTGCCTAGAATGAGTCATAGCTGAGACTACCAAACTCATGACAGGTTTTCAGAAAATAGGGCAGATGTCCCCAGACTGGTGGCATATTCTATCATTAGATTCACCATGCCAATAATAAGAGTATTCCTGAATCACTATACTAGTTTTACTACAGAATACAGACAATTGTCTTGGAATTCCAGCCCCCGTTTGTCACCCAAGCAACCTGGACTTTATGATATAAGGTTATTAAAACCAAAATCACCACACATTAGGTTCCTCTAACCCCAAGGGGTTAATTACTCACCCCAGGTCACTGGATACTTCAGACTAGCCCTAAGTTACCAAGTTATATGCAGTATTGTAGCTGTGTTGGTCCACACTCCTGAGTGGCATACTTAAGCCGACCTAACCTCTAGTGCAGACAGCACTAGGTCGACAGAAGAATTTGTCTACCATCTCTCAGGGAGGTGGATTACCTACACCAATGGGAGAACCTCTCCTGTCAGTGTAGGTAATGTCTACGTTGAAGTGTAACAGTGGCACAGTTGTGTTGCTATAGCATTCAAGTTACCAAGGAAGGGTGACTTCCTGCTTTCTTATGCGAAGTGACCCCCTGCCCATTTTGAGGGGGCAAGAGGTGGGTGGGGAACCTTCAAATACCCCAGGAGTCCTCTGCTTCCTTACGGCTAGTCTACACTGACAACATTAAAGTCGTGGCAGACTCTAAAAAACCCACCTCCACAAGGGGCATAGCTACCAGTGCTGGTGCAATACCTACAGTAGTGCTTTACAGTGATGAAACTTGCTCAAGAGAGGTGGTTTTTTTTTTTTTCACACCCCTGAACGAGAAAGTTGCAGCTCTGTAAAGTGGCAGTTTAGACAAGCCCTTAGAATCCTTTCATGAATTTTACAAGATGTCCCAAAGTGACACTTTTGGGGAGGGGAACTCTTAGTCCAATGGCTCAAACTCTCCCTGTTTAAAGAGGTTTCAGAGTTAGCAGCCATGTTAGTCTGTATCCGCAAAAAGAACAGGAGTACTTGTGGCACCTTAGAGACTAACAAATTTATTTGAGCATAAGCTTTCGTGGGCTACAGCCCACTTCATTGGATGCTTAGAATTTAATATATAGTAAGGAGATATATAACAAGGATCATTGGTTTAATAATGGAGCATCACAATCTGCAATACCGATTCTTAGTCAGATGAAAATGTATGCTGTGCCAATAACACTCACTAAGCTGTTTGCAGCTATAAGTAGCTGCAGCATTGGGAACAGTCCTGCCATCTCTGATCTGCTCAACAGGGAACAGGAGTACTTGTGGCACCTTAGAGACCTAACAGGAGATATATATATCAGCAGATCAGAGATGGCACGATTGTTCCCAATGCTGCTGCTGCTGCTGCTTATAGCTGCAAACAGCTTGGTGAGTGTTACTGGAACAGCATACATTTTCACCTGACTAAGAATCGGTAATGCAGACTGTGATGCTCCATTGTTAAACCAATGATCCTTGTTTTGAAATGAACCTTCTACTTCCCATGTGTATACACACACAATCCAGTTACACTGATTTACATAAGGTAATTGCTGGTCATTCATTATAACAGAGCTAGATAATATCATTAGTTTCATGCAGTGTATATACACATCTTTGATATTAAGGTTGATTGAGTACAGGATATAGACAGATGAAAATAATACCATAAATATTTTCCTTGATCGCTTATCAACAAAAGTGAATGGATTGATGTGGGCTAGTCCATTTAACAACCCTTGAATTGCCCTGATTACTTTGCAATGCCTCTTGATATGCCTTTAAAGTTTACACCCAGGTGAAGTAGCCTGCTAATTTTAACCCTAGCTGGTTTGTCAGTGTCATAGCAACCACACTAAAGAAGTACTGCATTCTATGCTGCACAGTACAAATGGGGATGCAGTCGAAGAATAGTTTGCCTACATATTTTCCTTTTCTGTTTTAACAAATTAAGGAGGGGAAAAATTATTCTGAAGCCACGTCCCCATGCAAGAATGGAAAAAAGTTTCTTGTAGCAAGATACAGTGGACACAAGAGCCCTTCACCTCGGCTCTTGGAGATTTGGGCTGGGAGACTGTCACCTCCAGAGTTAAGTTGATACCAGTAATATACAGCTTGATGTTAACTATTAGGTGGAGTTTTACTCCAGGATATAAAAGAACCATGCTCGTGGGCATAAAGGAATACTCCTACAGGGGAGGACTTAATGATTTTTAAAATTTCAGACATATGAGCAAAGAATATACTTCAGTTAACACTTGAAGAAATTTACATGAAGTTCACCAGTTGCATATTAATGAAATTTATTTTGTACATTAATTTTATGCAGAAGTATGATAGAAACTCTTATTTCACTGGCAATAATAAGAGCAGAAGGTATTTCAGAGTGATTGCCAGAAGGCTGTCTCCATTTGATTGTTTCACATATGTCTCATGTCATGCTCACTTCACTAAAAAAGAATCTAAAAAAATGATGAACATGTGGTTTGTACAGTGCTCAAGAGGCAGCCCCACTGGAAATTGAACTTTGGGATAACTGTATATGTTGCTCAAAGAACTGCTCCTGGAGTCCAGTTGTAGCTCTTTACTTTTGCATTTTATGTTGTAAGAATACAGTTCTATGTGCTAAATTTTAAGAGATAAGCTTCAAAAAAAAAGTATGAAGCATGTTTTGGACTGTCCTCTTAAAAAAGGAAGCTTTATAGTTCAATTATAATTGGACCAATTTGTACATTTATCTTCATTAGGAACCTGGCAGCTTGAGCTTATACTTTTTTCTGTGAAAACACACTGAAATCAGGTAGACACTACAGTCTACCATTTCAATGGATGAAAGGGCCAATCTTTTTCTAAGCCCACCTGCTGGGTTATTTTTGAACTCGCTGTGCACTGCATAACTCAACTAATATTTTATATGCAGCTCATGCTAGGTAATTATTTTGTGTGCATACGTACATACATATAAAAATAAAATTATAATTTTAAAGGCCAGATTCTCAGCTGGTGTAAGTTTAGATAGGCACTGAAGTAACTGATGCAACTCTGATTTATGGTAACTGAGCATCTGGCTTACAACCTTCATATATTTCCAATGTTTAGAAAAATGTAATGTCAAATGGTGCCATGTTTGACAGTACAGGGTACCTCTTCATGAGTCCTTCTAAAAATTTGAATAAAGAAAAGTTCTCGAGTAAAAGCAATGTTGATAAATAGATATTTTTAGCCAGAGCCTTTGTAACTTAGCTAGAAAATTTGTTCTCTAAAGTAAAACCAGTGCATACTCACAGAATTACTGTGTCTACACATTTCTAAACAAAATAAATGAGATCACTTGTTTAGAATGATGAGTATAAGAGCTAGTGATGAAATACCATCTTGACTGCTGGAAAATAGGAAATTACAGATACTCTTTGAAGGCTAAATCCTGGAAATCTATGTACAACCCAAGTAGATGAGCATCAAGAGAGGATTCTCTGAGACATGGAAGGGAAAGAATCCCTGAGGCTGAAGTAACCACTGTGCAAACCCCTCAGCAGAAAGTGTGTATGCTTCCCAGTAGTTTCACCAGTCTTACATTGGCTTCTCCTCCTGCCCTTGGTTGTAGTATTATGCAAAGAGGTGAATGAATTGGTCTGGGTGAAGTAATTAGTGCTCCAATAACGTGGTAGTGGGAAAGGTATAACTATTTAAATATGATAGAATTAAACAAAAATACTGACCTTTGATTTCAATTTGGGTCATAACTAGAATGACATTTTTGTGCTTAAGTTTGAAAAGCTTTTTGTTACCCTGTACTGCCTCATTTTAAATTACTAGCAGAAAGCACCAAAATGCTTCCAAAAAAGCTATCTTTGTATATTTTCAGTCTGCTCCAAACTAGCAAACACTGGTTTACCAGAAAGCCTTTCCCTGTGAGATTTACCAAACAATTTCTAAACAAACATGTTTGGATTCATATGACACAGGAAGATTTTGTTCTGTTCTGTTGAGGTTCTTATACTGTGCTCGTCACCATGGTATCTAAAATCACTGGGCATTAGGGGCCTAAATATCTTTTGGGAATCTGGCCTTGAGTGTCTTCCAGTAGTACACTAAGCAATATGACTGTACATCTGTCATGCATGGGAAGATATATCTGCAGTGGAGTGTCTTGTTTTGATAGGGTGTCAACTCAAGAGGTCAAGGATCAGAATAAAACCTTTTGGGGATGTCCCATCACAGACTCTGAGACTGAGCAAAACAATGATGGGAGCTTTAACGCCAAATTTCATAACTTTTAGCTTCTTTGAACTAAGAGTACCTTAATGTAGCTCAAGAAATGATCATTGATATATAATGTCCATGTGTGACTTGGATTTCTTTGTATGAATTCAGACATAATCCCTATGTTGCTACATAGACCTGGAGCTCCCAGCATCCCTCATGGTTGTGTCAAGAAAACAAAAAGATATGTGACTTTGAGCATATTGAATGTATGTAGGATGTGCTCTATAAACAATGGAAATGTGTCTTGGGAATGACACACTTTCATAACCTACTTTTACAGCTGCATAAGATAGCTTTTAACTGAATATGTGCTTGGTAGCTAAAATGTGATTTGGTTCTGCTACTTGAATAACAAGTTTTGAAACTGTAACTGAAACCACAAGAAAGGAGTAGTAGCCATTGAGAACCCTTTTTCACAAATCATAATCCCTTACTGCTGCATGTGGGGACAAAAGGCCTTGATTTTTCCATATGATTAACAAACTATGCCTCTGTTCTTATGGCAGTATTGCACAAGTCTGATCCCTGGATGCATTTAAGCTGCAGCCTTCTCTGTTAAAAGTAGCTTTCTTTTCTGTTTTATATAAATTTTTATGATGTGTTCATCACCATAGTCTCTAAGCACTTTCCGCTAGTGCATTAGGTAACATGACTATACAGCTCTTTGTTTGTTCTGTCAGCTTCTCCCTACAGGGAGAACTGTGCACAGTGGAGTGTCTTGTTTTGGTAAGGTTGTTTAATACACACTTAGCAACAGGTGTTTGTTATAGAAAGTAGGTCACAGAAATGAATCTGTCATTGGGAGCAGAAATGGTGAGGTTTGTGATGGCCCTTAGTTCCTGGAGGAGTTATCTATATATCCTGGGTCCAGGTAATGAATTGCTGTGGGCAGTACATTCTCCAAAAGGGGCTCAAAACTAAGCCTCAAATAGCCTAAATTTGTTGATCTTCAAGGGTCCAGACTTTGGGGAAGAAAGGATGTTGCAGGCTAGGATTTATGGCTCAACCTAGTCACTGCCTGCTTCTTTCTGGACCCACAGCTCCTGGTGTCTCCCCTGCTCTGGCAGTCTGCATAGAATAGTACTGAAGTGTTCAGCCTTCTTACGTGCAGGGTAAGAACCAATCTTGCACTCTGAAGAATGTCATTTAATAGGTATCACTGCTCTACAGCCAAAATGCTTCTGAAATAAATGTAGTCCAACTTTACTAATTCTGGGTCACTGAGAACGAAAATGATGCTTAAAATTGTTGATTGGCTCTAGTTTTCAAGATATGCTATTGGGTCAGTATATACGACCCTTGACTTGGGAATGGCGGAGGATAAGTGAGTGTTAAAGGGAAGGCATCTCAATTTAAACCAGAAATGACTAAAATACATCTTTGACTAGATCTATGAATAAATCTATGACTGGGTTTGGACAGTACTTGCTTTTGAGGCAAAACAATGAATGATGCAATCTGAAGCTGGTATTACGTCATACATGATATGAATTGCATCATGTTATTCCTAGAAGTCATGGATGATGCAATCATAACGAAGCTTACATCACTCTGCTGAACAAATTGCCCTATATCAGCTCTAGAAATCATACAGTGTTGTGCTCTCTTATTTGTCAGTGTTTGATTTTGCAAAGGGACCCATTTCTGTTTAGCCAAAGTGAGCAAAGATGCCTCGTACTTGTGTGAACAGTGCAGATAACTTCTGCTATGTTTGTGGTGAAGTGACCTTTTTGCATCACAAAAGCGCAGTATAACCACTATGGTTAAGAAAGCCTATCACTTTTATTTTGGCTGCAAAATTGGAGATCAGGACAAGAGGTGGGCCCCACACATATGCTGCAACACTTGTGCAACAAATCTTCACCAGTGGTTGAACAGGAATAGGAAATCTGCGCCTTTTGCAGTGCCAATGATTTGGAGAGAGCCAACAGATAATACCAGCAATTGTTACTTCTGCATGGTGCCTCCAGTTGGGAAAGGTGTGTCAAAGAAGAAAAAGTGGACTGTGCATTATCCAAACATTCCATCAGCTATACGCCCAGTACCCCACAGAGAAGGACTGCCGGTTCCTGATGCACCAGAATCATTCTCACTTGAGTCAGATGAGGAAGAGGAAGAGGATGAAACTTGTGGGTCCTGTGACATTGATGGTTCAGGACCAGATTTTCTCCCATCCTCCTCCTCTGAACCACACCTCATAATACAAGGTGAACTGAATGACCTTGTCAGGGATTTGGAACTACCCAAGAGTAAGGCAGAGCTGTGGGGCTCCAGACTACAGCAGTGGAATCTCCTGGCAGGCTATCAGGGCAAATGGAGCCCATCAATGCTTGCAGACTATTGCTGGACAGTGACAAGAGATGCTCCATTTAATGAATACAAGAGACAAGCCAAGAAGCACCGAGTAGACACTGAATAGGACTAAACTATGTACATAATAGTTTTTTGCCTTTTGTTTCATAATACATTTTATTTATATAACCCTCTTGCTGATTTTTAAAGTGTTACATAAACAGGACAGGTGAAATATTATCATGTAAAGCAACCATAAACATATGAAGACCTAGGTTTACAATTTATGATTAAAACTCTACTATCTACACAATATACATAGACATGAAATGTAAAAACTTAAATATCTTAGAAACAGTAGCCAATCAGTTGTTTTAATTGTCATATTTGAATTCAGCACATCAAAATACATAATAAATATCACATTTTATCTCTGAAGCAGACAGCGTCTCAAAAATTGTAGACCAGTGTAGTTTGCTCTGATTAGAAATCTAACAGTGAAATATGCCCCTTTTCATGGATTTCTGTAAAGAACTTTAAACATCACCTGGGAGGGAAATGAAGCCGAAAGTGAAAGCTGAGAGAGAGGAAACAGGTTGCATAAGTTTTTTTGCAAACATTTTTGTATGCTCATTCAATATTTGAGGTTTGCTCCTCAGCAATTCCATAATTATAACTCTTATTAAAGCCATGCATTGAAATTCAGAGATGAATAATATAGACGTGGTAATGCCATGTTGTTTAAAGTTGAAACAAGAAATGATTTACCCAGAAAGGCTGCTGAACATAGCCTCATCACTTGTGCTAATACATGGCTCAATATTCATATAAAATGCTTATTGTGACGCTAACCTACAGGTAATGCCAGTGTCGGATATTATGCTTTATGTACATGCTTTATTTACCTGAGGGGGCTGGTGGAATATTGTATATTACAGATACTGATAGTACTGACTTAAGACTTTTTTTGTTTTCAAATCTTGAATCCTGATGTTTACTCAATTCTCATCTACATCAAAGCAAAACTTAACAGGTTTTGTATTTCACACCCTTGCTACTGATCTCCAGTGGTCTAAATTCATTCATACTGAGCCCCCTAAAACAAGGGATTGAGAGAAGACTATACTCTGGAAATCAGTTAGGAACCCTCAGACATTAAGTAACAGACCTGTTTAATACAGTCTTCTGTTCATGGTATATCCATCCATATTTAATACAGTTCTCCTTTAATTAGCTTGCTTAGTAAATTTCAATTTAAAGTTAATGCTCATACAAATTATATGCAGCCTGAAATAGTTTAGTAATATTTAAGTAATGCAAATTGTAGTCCTGTCTTTTGTGAGAAAGAATACTTTGCCATGGCTTCTGCATTTGTAATGCATTATAGATTCCATTAGTGTCTTAAGCAGGCCATCAGAACAGATTCTTTGACCCAACAGGAAATGGGTGCCCCAACTTTAAAAAGGAGGATGCAATGTACTTGTTATGACTGTCTCTCCAGTCTCAAAATAGAAAGCCCAAAATAGAAAGCATGGCCATCGACAATGTTGGACAGTACATGGATGTCATGGTGACTAGGAGGTCTTGAACAAGGCTGTGATTCAGCAAAGTACTGAAGTATGTGTGCAGCATTACATAAGTGCATCATCCCACTGATGCTAATAAGACCATTTGTGGGCTCAAAATTAAGTATATGCTTAAGTGCCTTCCTCTGTCCAGATCCTAATGAACAGATTGGAGAAGAGACAGTCTGTTTCATTCTTCAGAAGGTGCCCTGGGAGAGAGAATAGGATATTTAATTCCAATAAAACCCAATAGGTAATATGAGGATTCCTGAGGTTTGTTGGGGAGAGGAAAATCTGTAGTCCATGACAGGCTAATATTTTTACTTCCCCTGAAATGCAGAAATGGCTCCCAAGAATTTTCAACCCTATTCTGATAAAAGCCAGAGAACAGGAGTAATTGAGGTGTGGATGTATTTATCTCAAACACCTTATTGGAACCACGGGTAAAGGGAGGGAAAGCTTTTCCCTCATCCACTCCTTGGCAGGGCCGGCTCCAGGCCACAGTATGCCAAGTGCGTGCTTGGGGTGGCACGCTGCGGGGGGCGCTCTGCCGGTTGCTGGGAGGGCGGCAGGCGGCTCTGGTGGAGCTGCCGCAGGCGTGGCTGTGGATGGTCCGACCGTCCGCAGAAACACCTGCGGGAGGTCCACCAGAGCCGTGGGACCGACAAGCGGCAGAGCGCCCCCCGCGGTGTGCCGCCATGCTTGGGGGCGAAATTGCTAGAGCCGGCCCTGCTCCTTGGTCAAGGAGGTCTTTTCTTCCTCTGATCCTGTTGGATGGGAGAATGCCCTTCCGGAACAAGGAGTGCATATACTTCTAGGTTGGGCTGCTGGTCTTGGCAGGATCAGGCTGGTACTGGCAAAATTCCAGTATCTGAGATAATACATGCCTCATGAATTGAGTTCTGTTTCTAATTTCAAGCCTATAATGTTAAAGTAGGTTAGAAATTAAGCAAAATGCATTTGCTCATTGCTGTTTGTAGTCCACATAAGCAAATACACTTGAATTTATAGGTTTTTTTTTTTTAATTCTGTCCTAAACCAAACAATGTCCATTTTTTGACATTAGCTATGAAACCTAGATGCAGGTGGGAAGAATGTAGATACATCAACAGCTTTGACTAAGATATTTCTATCTGTCACAACCTTAACATGACCTAAATGTCTCGCATGAAAAATAAGGCTTGACACCACATCCAGTAAAAGGTCCTTCAGAGTCATCACATAGTCTCTTGTGTGAATGGATATCTGTGTTGCCTAAATAAAATATTTTGTTTACTAGGTACGTTATCAAGGGTTTTTCAAAGGGAACACAGTTACAACGATGCACAGTTGACATGTTCTAAAAAGATACTTATATAATTATCCAAATTATCTGTTGTGTCCTGGTTGGAAGATAGCATGTAATTAGCATTTTGTTCATTATTTAAGTTACTTTGGAAATGTGGCTCTTGTATCCAAAACACAATAAAAGTTTCTATGTATATATTGTGTGTATTATGCATAAAATAATAGTTTATAATTCTGGAAAAATAGCAGAAATAATGATTTGTGTAACTTTTATAATGAAAATTCTGACCATCTTAAATATAGTGGGGGTAATGTTAAGGGTAAAAGGCAGAACTTCAAAGGAAAGAAATTGGGCATTAAGGTCCAGATCCTCAAAGGTAACTATTTAGATGCCTGGGAATTAGGCACCTAAATGAAGATCTAGGATTACAGCACTTAGGGTGAAATTCTCAGTCCCTGTACAAAGCCTGTAAAAATTGACTTTATAAGAAGATCAGTGCAGATTAGGCGGATGGGATGCTTCCTCTTCATTTCAACATAGAGCTGCCTCATCTTTAAACAAGTTTCTTTCATCTGTCTGTCCTAATTTCCAATTTTAAAATCACACACTGCCATGGATTGGTTCTACTCTTGGGACTCTGCCACAGCACCATTCACTGTAGTGGATGTGGATGAAGGAAGCCTCACAGTAGGTGGACCAACTCTAGGGCTAGAGAGAGATCTGGCTTGTATATTGACTACTTCATTCCTCAAAGCTACTCAGGCAATCTGCATTGCTAGTTGCTGGACAATGGCCTCTGTCTGCAGAACAGTGGAATGAACTTGTCTCTTCCTTAGCAGACAGAGCTTCTGGTCATCTAGTACACTCTTGGGGGTCCTCCACATCCCAATCATGGATAGTCAGAGTAGTATGAAGTATTTCTTCACACAATGCACAGTCTGTGGAACTCTTTGCCAGAGGATGTTGTGAAGGCCAAGACTAAAATGGTTAAAAAAGGACTAGAAAAATCCATGGAGCATAGGTCCATCAGTGGCTGTTATGCAGAATGGGCAGGGATGGTATCCCTATCCTCTGTTTGCCAGAAGCTGGGAATGGGCCACAGGGGATGGATCACTTGATTACCTATTCTGTTCATTCCCTCTGGAAGCACCTGGCATTGGCCACTGTCAGAAGACAAAATACTGGGCTAATGGACCTTTGGTCTGATCTAGTATGTATGTTCTTATGTTCTCAAAGCATCATGACCCCATGGAAAAAAATGTTGTAGAAAATACTTCCACAATTTTTGTCCACCCCTATCTGCATATATTAAGCAGAGCGGTCTATAACTTGCTAGTTTTGCTTCCTAGAGGTTCATGTAACCCTTTTATTTTCCAGTCTTGATTTGCACCCCTAAGTTTTTGCTTTGAGCTTCAGGCTTTGAACAAACACCAAAGATCAAAGAGAAAGTAGCTTAGTTTCTCCCCTGTACTATGAACCTTTAGTTGGTTTGTGTGAGGAATCTCCCAGCACAGGCACTGTGTAGGATAGACATAAACTGCCCTAGTCAGGCCCTCTTTCAAACCCTGAGAAGGCTGAGGATGGGAGGCATTCTGTCAGATGTGGGAGGAAGTGAGGCTATAGTATTCACTGCTAAGGCGATCCTATGCAGCTTTGGATATGGAGCTGCCCTAACTTAGCACATGGACCTGTTATATTGGGAGCCTCTCTGGTGCCCAACAAGCCTAGAATTAGGAGAATTGCCTCCTGGAGACACAACATGCAATCTCATCCTTCGTTTTCTTCTCAAGCCATGTCTTGGTCCAAGTCTTCAGTTTGTAAAGATGATGAAAGTTTTACATAGTCCACTATTAAAGTTAATACAGTTGTAGCCCATCTCTATTTAGTGCATGGTTTAATATTTCAATTTTAACTCAAAGAAAAATGAATGATTTTAGTATCATATTGAAACTTTTTTCCACAGTCCAGGCTAACTGAACTTTGGAGTATGCAGACATAGATTCCGTGGCACTGCTTTAAGAGCCAAAGAAAGAAAATACAAAATCTAAATAATATCTATGAAAATGCTGTGTCTATTGGAAAGCTAGACTTTGCCACATTATTTACATGTATTTCAGATCCCAGTAGGACTGGTTGCTAATACAAGACAAGAAGCTGACTTCTTTAGAGCTCAAAAAGGTTTGAGTGTCTTTGTGTATTATGAGCTGGAAGGAAATTCCAGCTTTCTGCTGAATGGATGTTCTATGAAGCTGGTACAATCAATGACACCACATTAAAGCAGAGGAGAAACAGACATTCAAGAGGATGCCAAGCAGTATTTAAAGATTCTGAAATACTTGTAAAATGTTCATGCTGCTAGAATACAGTGCAAGAAATGGAATTCTATTGCTTCTCCAGGAAGTATTTATAACACTGACTGCCTTTCCAATCAGACAGAATAACCCTTTATAAATTTAATCTCATTCTTTGATTTTTGTAGTTTTCCAGTAGTTTTGCAAAATTGAAACAGAGACAACCATTCAGCTATCAGCGTCAGTGAGAAAGTGGTGGTGGTGGGGATTTTGAGAAATCATTTGTAATAATGTATTAGGTGCTAATTTGGGACAACTTGCCACTTTTTCCCTCCTAAGAAAGGAAAAAACCTGATAGAATCCTCTATGGTTTGGGGAGATGCTTATTTTTTAAGTGAAAGAAAAAGTTTGAGTTGTCTCTTTTTCCATTACATTAAACACAAAGTGGAACTTTGTGTGGATGATAGTTTAAATTTTATACTATTGCAGGGATTATTAAACTCAAATGGAGAGTAATTGAAAATGTATCATTCGTTGAAATATACCACTTTATCCTGCTGACAGATAATTCACACCAGGCTAAAGGTATTAGGCTTAAAAAGGACAAACGTTGTTGAAGAGCAAAGGTGCTGGGAGGGGGGGGAGGAAGGAATCTAAAAAGCGATTTGCCTGCCTTTATTCAGGCAAAACTCTAGCTAAAGTAATTGAACTCTATTTGCACAAGTCACTCACTTTTTTGTACAGTTCAGGGCAGTTGTCATAGAATGGGAGAGCTGATGGCAAGGAGACAACAGCTGTGGCTGGGGAGAGCTGTTCTTTAACATGGTTAAACGGCTCCTACTACCACCGCTTTAACCATGCGAGTTTAGAAAGAGATGTTAACAAAAGGCATTAGAGATTTTCCCCTGTTAGATTCTCATCACAGAACGGCTTCAGGGACTGAGAGAAGATAAAATTTGACATGTGGGTGGTGATCTTCACCTTTCACATGCAATTAATGCAGCCTGAGCGTGCAGTGCTGAGTGTGAAATGGGATTTAGTAGAACAAGTGAGATTTTTTTTATAAGTAGGTAGATAGATCACTGAGAGACATCTAAGTATCTATACATTCAACATCTTTCCCAATGTTACTGGTGTAGCTCTTGTTCAGCTGCACGATAAAAGACCATGCACAGAAACAGACATGTATATCCTTAAGAAATAGGATAGCAAACACCATATTAAATCACTATTATGAGCAAGTCAGTTATCTAGCTGAAGGAACAATATACAAAACAAATCTGATAAGTGTCTTTATTTTTCTAAGTAATTTCCCACAGCTAAGATTATTTGGGTGCGGAAGTGGAAGAAGATACCATAATACTTTAATAAAAGCATTTGACTTTTTTGTTTTACAAAAGCCACACGAAAAAGCTATAAGACATTCTCTGATGGGTTTATAAATGAGCATTTTATTTCAAGAAATGATAGTTCTGCTTTTAATCTCATCAGCTAATCTATGGAAGGTTAAAGTACCCAATCTAGGAATCCCTTAATTAAAGACCTTTTTCATTCCTAACCTAGTCAATGAACAACCAGTTCGTATACTTTTTTGGAGCCCTTTTAAAATGTTTCATGCAGTTTCTATAGTTTCATGGCATTCGCATTAATCTCAAGTGAGCTCACTATGTTTAATGTTTTTTTATTTTTATATATATATATATATATATATATATATATATATATATATATATATATATATATATATATATATAATGCACACACGCACATACATACATCTACTAGTGGAATTAATCATTAGGATCTTTTTTTTAAAAGTGTTACCAACATTTTCTAGACGACTGATGCATTTTTTTCTACTTAGCTTGTACTGTTTTATGTACATTTTTGTGATACAATTTTCTATTGATATTCTTTAAAATGTTCCATAGAGTTTGCAGTAAATATTTAATGTTTTCTAAGTTTACCCCCTATTTTACAATCCTTCATTACAACATAAAATGGACCTTGAGCCAACTTTATCAATCCTGTTGATAATATCGATAATTTAATTGTCTTCCTGAAAATGTGACTAATACCCTTAACCTTCTGAATATTTTAACATTCAATTCTTAATGCATGGGAAAAAAATTCCTCTCTTGTTGCTGGTCACCATTTACAAAACCCAGAGGTTTTGTCTTGACTAGGGTTTAAAGGTATGTTATTAGAAGGTGTTGGCTGATTGCAGCTAGCACATAGTAAAAGTATACACTGTCTTCTCTGCACTAAAGTTTTCAAATATTAGCTGGCACCTTCTAATGACTCATCTTTAAATCCTAGTTGTGACAAACCCAAGGGCATTGTCTAGACTGCAGTTTTAGATGTAATGTTAACACATGAGATTGTGTGTGTGTAAGGCAGATTGAGTGAAATCCTGACTGCACTGAGATCTATACCAAAACTTCTCTTGACTTCAATGCAGCCAGGATTTTATCCACTGTAATATATACTAACTAGTTGAGTTTAAAGCATATATTAAGGACAATGTGCATTGTCTAGACTAAACGTGAGAAGGTGTTAATTAGAATTTGCTAGCTAACAGTGCACCTTTAAATCATAGTGTGGATAAGACCTAAATGGCCTAGATTTCAGCAGCTTCCTAGACTTCAAACTCTAGCCACAGGCCCTGCTCTTAAACAGACTCCAGAGTAAGCCTTTGGGGAGCCAGTGGCAGGTCCTTTATGCCTGGATTTTGTATTACCAGAAATACTTCTGAACTGGCCATCTCTTCCAGGTTTTATCAGGCAGCTTTGGTACTCATAGCTTTAGCCCTGCTGATAAACTTGCAGTGTTGTTGTGCAGTGGCGAGGGGGTTCTGAGCCCTTTTTTCCCCTGTATATCCTACTTGGAAAATATAATCTATGCCGTGGAAAGTGTGGCCAAATACCACAATGGACACCCTATAAATGACTGACTAATGATGAATTATCCACTTGAAATCACATACATATTGTCTAAGTACATCAGCCCATACTACCCATCCCTTTTTTCTCCAAGGTTGTTATTGAAACCCCTCAATGGAAGATAGCTCTGCAATGATTGTGTTTGGTGGCATGACAAACAAGGAAAATGAATACTGCTAGAACTGTAAGCCCTTCCTACTCATGGCACCACTAACTTTACATACTCACTTTCCATCTGCACTTCTGGATTATTTTAAATCTGTATATATGGCAAAGTATAAAAATGCCTGGACATCAATGGTATTTTAAAGTATTTTTCATTCAGTTGCCTGAACTTTTTTTTTAATTGAGGAGCAGAATGTTATATGTGAGATTAGTGATCTCATAGGGTTAAAATTAACAGAGTAGTTTATAGTTATGCTTTTTTATTATCAGTATATGTTTTTAAATAGGAAGGTTTACATCTGAAGACTATGGTGCACCTTCTTTTTATTGTATATTATAGTTCAGCAACATGTGAAAGAAAAGAGCAGATGTTCCTATGCATTATTTCCCAGGCTAATCTCAGACTTTTTATTTTGCATTTGTTTTGTTTTTAATTTCTCATTGAACAACCTTTTTGTTTTTATAATGGTTTAAAAATAGTTCCCATCATATTTCTAAATGTTACTGAAGTTCTGTACTATATTGTACATAATGCTTAAAGTGAAACACACACTTAAACTGTACCAGCCTGACGTGTATAACATCTTTAATCATACCACTCAGAGGTATCCAATTTCTTTCACACCATTTACACAGCACACATGTGAAAATTAGTGTGGAGCTAAACGCTGAACATCATATGATTTTGTATTAGAACTTTGGTTTAATTGCTTTGCCACTTTGCATTAATAAGTTTAGAGGGTAGTATATCATTACTTTAATTTCCCTTTCACAAGCTAACTGCTTCAGCTAAATATGTTCTCTATCTGTATTTTAAAAACTCTTGCAGCCAGCATATATTTCTTTACATTTGTCTACATTAAATTTTGGTAGCCAAATCTGTAAACCCAGTTATACAGAAGGATTCACATCCTTTTTGTTTTTGTTTTTCTTGCTGCTTCCTATAACTTTACTGCTCATCTTAAATTTATATGATCACAAACATCTGTTGCTTAGAGTTGTTTCATCTTTTTTTTTGTGTCTTCAGCCATCCACTATTTTTAAATTAGGAAGCATAGAAACTTTGATTCTGGGACCTAGTTATTTGACCAAATGGTGGAAAGGGTAAGGCTGGGTGGAACATATACTTCATTAAGTAGTGCCTTCATAGAGTTAAATGCTATCTTATCATGCCAACAATGTACAACAGAGCTGGTTGAATACTGAATACAATTAGTCGTCATATAATACACTTGAGAAATCACAAATTATTTGGCCAAGAGTGCTCAGTGAAGTTCTAGTAACTTTTAACTCCATGCTCCTACATCTCATCTTCCATTAAACTGTGTCTTAGTTGCAGATGAATGAAAAAGGATGGAAAAAATAATTCTTCCATGAAAATCCCATGACTCCTTATCCCCACTTTTTTTTGGGGGGGGGCAGAAGGAGGGGCAAAGAGCTAAATTTGAATCTTTATAGGGGCTTGAAATGTAAAACTACTTTTATTTCCAAAACTGGCTTTAGTACCCGTTCCACTTTAGTAGGTAAAAAGCTGTTCTTTCAGCATTTCTGGCTGGGACCAGAAATTTTATACAATGAAAGAGCTTCCTTGAGATTTCAGGTTCAATTATGCAGACTCAAAGGGCCAAACTTTCAGAGGACCTCTTCCTGGTGCATCCTTTTATATAAGCAGAATTTGCTTTTGTACCAACAAATGGATTTTGAGCAATTACCCAATCAATACATTTCAAGTACATTCTTCTCATACACACACTTAATGCGTGACAATCAAATTATTCACCTACAGACTGAGAATGAAGAAAGACGGAGACAACATTGTTTCTATTTCTAAACATTTGGGAGCTGCTCAGATACTATGGGAATGTGGACTATAAAAATTCATCTTTGTCTATCTTAAACCAATTTACTATCCAAAACTTGCCTCTATTTGAGTGCAATAATTCTGCCTCTCTGCTACTTGATCTACACCATTTAAAAAAAAATCATTTACAGTTTTAGACACTTTATTGACATCAATTTATTCCATTCTTGTCAGGATCTCACTTGGTTGTAAATCCATTTAAATATACTTTCAAAATGTCAAATGACAATGTTAGGTGGTAGTCTGGCTCCTTGAAGATAGTGGAACATAGTGGTCAGTTCACCCCTGGAATGTGATGTGGTCCTTTAAGTTTGTGGAAGGTCTGATGATGCAGCGCTTTAGGACTATGTTGGAAATGTAATCCATCACTTTGGTGGTGGAGTAGGGGAAACCATAGCTCCTGGTCCTGCTTGCAGGCTAAGGCACACTATGGGGAAGCGTGCGATAACAGTCAATCTAGTAAGAGCCAGCCGAGGACAAGAAGGGGTATGTTATGCCTCTCTGTTTTATGGAGCAGCCTGCTCTGTCTTTTGTTGTTGGTGGTTTTTTGGGGTTCTTGTGTCCTTATTCTAAATTCTAAGGAATAAAGTAGTCTTATGCCAAAAAGTTTTTCAGCAAGAGGATTTTATGGGGTTTTCTAAAATGTAACTACTCTGTTTTTGTGCTGTAAACATAACACAATATATGCAAGGACGTGGAAGATACTAGTAAAGAGGAAGTGGTCCTGGAAATAAATAGCATTTAGAAGGAAGTCTCATTACTGTTTCTTTAAAGGAGCCAGGAGTGGTGGGAATTGTGGAGTCTGTTTTCCACAGATCTACAATGGACAAGAAGGGGTAGGAGCAGCCCAGGGAAGTGGTGGGGAATACCACAGAACAGTCCTTGGCTGCCTAACACAGACTCCGTAAGCTGGGACCCAGAGGAAAGGGCTGGCTTGGATTCCCTTACTGCTTCCCCAGCAAGAGGGGAAGTATTGACCTCAGGACTAGAAGAAGCCAAGAATGATGAGTCTCAAAGGGTGGTTGAGAGCCTGACATACAGGCCATTAGATTTTTTGGGTTGTGGGGTGGGAGGGGATGGTGGGATTCTTCTATTAACCCAGGAAGGTATCTGAGAAGTGACCAGTCTGGAAGGCAAGCTACAGAAGTTGGCATCTGTTGTGGAAGCAGGAGGACTGACAAGGGGGTGTAGAATGAAAGAACCCCCTGCAATACTGCATCTTGGCATGAGAGAGTGCTCCTGTTAATTAGAAAAGAAATGACTTGTCTATTTTATGATGCAACAGAATGTAAAACTTTGTTTTTACGATATAAATATGTAAACTCTTGTGCCTTTTTAAAGGGCCTGGGCTGAATCCCTTTGAAGTCATTGGGAATTCTGCCAGTGGGCACTGTCTCTGGCCAAAAAATGTCTGTCTTTGCACTATACAGTTGCTGTTATTTCCCAAGTTTCAGTTCAGAGAAAATCTTAATGGTTAAATTAGATGCAATCTCTGAAAAGAGTAGCCATTCAGTAGAATTATTAATTGTCTTCATTATAGAGTCTGTTACAATATCATACCTGTCTATTTATCTCACATTGGCATGGGAATGACCGAGGCTACATCTACGCTATGAGCTCGGCATGTGAGCTACGTGCATAAGCATAAATGAGTAATAATGACAGCTAGCATGAGTGTAAAGAATAATGATGTAGCACAGGCAGTGAAGGCATGGCTGAGCTATGCTGCCACTGCCCATGCTATTGCAGCTATTCATCTGTTTATGCTCATGCTAAGTCTCATTGAGCTACTACAAGTATGTGTTCATAAGCAGGAGAATCACACCTCTAACTAATACTATTGTCATAGTTGGAGATTTGGGGTATTGTTGGAGGTTGGAGACACTGAAAATGAGTTCATGTAAATACCTAGCTAGATTTTAATGTATTATACTAAAACAGAATTTTCACAGACAAGCAGAACACAGGGCTGTTTTACCAATGGGATGATTTGGGAATGTTTGAACAATTTACAAACTCTGAGATTATGAACCCTATGTATCTTTGTCAGGCTGTAAACTCTATGAAGTCATTTGCCTTCTCTGTGTTCTGTTTGCCTCAATGTTGGCCTGAAGCTCAACACAGAGATACAAGGCTAACAGTCCATATAAGGTTGATAGTCCCAGAGGAACTGGTTTAACAGGGGGAGCAGGGCTGGCCCACAAGATTTTGGCACTGGAGGTGGGGGGCTCAAATGATGTCCCCATACCCCTTCGCTTGAGCCAAAACTTTGAAAGGTCTCAATTCTGCTTTCTTCCTGTTCTACCTAACGGTCCACAGTCTGGGCCAGCTCATGCCCTATTGAGATGGCTGCTTGGAGAAGCTGCGTTCTCCACTGGCAACTGTTACAGGAAGTGTTAGAAGTATGCGCAGAGCAACAAAAGCATTTGGAAAGAGGGTGTTTATCTTATTTGTGTGCACATATTCCAGAACAGCCTTTGAAGTTGATCCTGCTGAAATGTATCTTGAAAGAGCTTTCAGTTCATCACCTAAATCACTTGCATCAATATCGCATATGTCGTCATGTGTCAACACTGTCTCTAGTGCCCTGCGTTGCTGGTGTAGGTTTTCTTCAGGTATAATGAGGAGTTTTGGAATATCATACAACATACCAAATATACTGCTGTGTTCCTTGAGCTGCATGAAACATTTTTCAACTGGCTGTATTGCACTTTCTAGCACCTGGTTAAAGAATTCAACTTTGAATTGTTGTTTGGGGTCTCTTATGGGATTATGCCGTGCCTCGTAATCAAAATGTAGTCTTCTTTGGTGACTCATGTATTCTTGAATGGGTGGGGAAATAGCTTCAGTGTGAATTTCCTCTGTCAACTTCTGTGAACTGTTCAGAATGTTTTGAAATCCCTCATCTGACCAGTCAGGTATAGGTATGACTTTGCTTTGTCCAGTTGTTCCATTGCTTCAGATATCAAGGTCAACTGAGATGTCTCTGGGGTCAGTGTTGGTCCTGGGGTCCTTGGGCAGGTGAGCTGAGGAGCTCCGTTTCTGAGAAGAGGTAGCAAATGGAGATTCAGTGCTCAGGGAATGTGCCAGAGAGGTTAATAGAAGAAACAGTGCTGCACTGTGCTTAAGCTCCAGAAGCTCAATATTTCAATGATTTAGGGACACAGAGACTTTCATTCCCCTAGGTCCTAGTGAGTAGCAGGGTTTGGCCCCAACATAGTAAACTAAACAGATTGTTTGTTTTCCCTGTATTTCTTCAAGATCAGAATGCAAACTATCTCTGTTTTTAAAGTCAATGAACAAAAGTGTGGGAGACTTGGTTTTCAGGTTGTAAGAGGAGGTTATAAACACTAGACATTGTCAAAAATATTTTTCAGTATGCATATTTTTAAAAAGTCCATTTGATCCTTCACTGGACGCAATCTGTTGGGGAATCCTATTGAGTATAGCTTCCAATAGATTTCTATTATAAACTTTTGAAGCCAGTCATGTCACAGGAAAACCTCTATTGTACCAGGGTTTGTAATATTTAGTTCTAAATCTGAGTTCAGAATATTTTCACATAGACATCTATTGAAGGCTGATCTCAGTGGAACAGCCAGCTCATGTTAGGCTTTGTCATAAAACACTGCTGAATTCAGATCAGGTTTCAAACAGAAAACTTCTAATTAGAGCTAGGTGAATGCTGTAATAATTTTAAACAAAAATCTACAATTTTGTATCAATTTTTAAACAGCTCCAGATTGTGAACTCAAAAGGTCCTGAATTCATTTAGGGAATACTGTAACATGTAAGATTATTGGAAGGAATGTGTGAAAAAACAACCAATCTTAAGGACTTATTGGAAAACATCAATGTAAAATGAATTACAGGTTTGTAAACATGCATATTTGCATTAGTTCCTGATTCTAAGCATTACATACATTGAAACAAGGAAAAGAAACATATCAAATGACCACCTGCATGTAAATAAAAAAACTACCCACTGCAGCCTGAATTGTGAATATCAAATACTCTCTCAGTGAGCAAGTTACAGACCAAGAATTATTTGCCTAAAATATTCAGCAAATAACTTTGGTTAATTAGTAAATTTGAGAAATTCACAACACAATTCAGGGAATAAACATAAATAAGTTATTCTCTACAAATTCTTTGAGATCCACTATTGGTACAAAAAGTTAAAACCACTAATATTCTGATTCTTGCATTAGTGAATGCAATTCAGAAGTCTTGATTCAGGAAAGTGTCCTTTTTCAGGAACAGCATTTGAGTAGATGCTTCAGTTCTGCTGAGCTCAGTGAGACTTTAACACATGCTTAAGGTTAAGCATAAGCATTGTCCTGAGCAGAGATGAACTTAAGCATATGTTTAAGTAGAATCATAGAATGTCATGGTTGGAAGGGACCTCATGAGATCATGTAGTCTAACCACCTGCTCAAAGCAGGACCAATTCCCTATTTTTATTTAATTCCCCCCGTCTGATCCCTAAATGGCCCCCTCAAGGATTAAACTCACAAGCCTGGGTTTAGCAGGCCAATGCTCAAACCACTGAGCTATCCCTCCCCTGTCCTTAGTTCCCATGAAAGTTCTTTCCATAGTACTTTCATGACCTAGACCCAAAGTGAGTAAGGTTTGCAGAATTGGGCCTTAGTATTTTGCTTTTTAAACAAATTAAGAATAGAGCTCTGAATAACTTATAATGATGGGACTACACATTTAAGAAAAAGCTATTCAATATGAATAAAGGTTGCAGAATAAGTCCCTAAAGGAAAACAAAATATGATATTATAGAACCCTGCAGGCAAACTATAAATAATCTGATCAAAACCCAATTAAGTTGTCATCTTATCTTTCCATTATTTCTTTTCTCATTATTGATGATGTCCAAGATTTCAGGTTGCAGATAGCTTTCTCCTTTCTTATTAGCTTATTTACATAATGAAAACAGCAGCTAATATCACTATCACAGTTGAGTGGTAAATTATGACGACAGACATAATTATGAAGCTACTGAAAGCCTGATTCTGCTACCTTTTCTCACAAAAACCCAGATCAGTCCTCATGGATTGCACTGGTGTACATGAGAAGTAGAGAACCAGGTTTGGTATGAGTGAAGGTTGAAGAATTTGGTCCTCGGGGATGTTCTAAATCAATGAGTCAGACTTCAGTGGTTCAGGAGCCAAATTAGCAATCAACGTTACCCAAAAGAGCCACAGCAGTGTGACTTCGTTGTTTCATTTACTATTTTATTTATATAATTCTCACAGCAAAATGACTGACAAAGTATTATTATTTTATGAATTACAAGTGATTAATAACATAGTAAAAGCGTCCTGATGGGTTAGTAACTTAGACTGGTTAATAATTAAATCATGATGTCTTAAAATCATTGCTCTGCAAAGAGCCACAAGAGCCACATTAAAGAGCCACTTGTGGCTTGTGAGCCTCAATCTGAGTATCGCTTGTTCTAAATGCATCTGCGATATAACTTACCACTAACTTGATTCTGCAACTCCTTACTGCACCAGAATAGTTTACATGAGTTGCCCCAAAGGATTCAGTTGGACTGCTTGTGCAAGTAAGTGCTATACAGCTCAAAGGGGAGGAACTTGGAAGAACCAGCCTCTCTATTGTATGTTATGAATAAAGTTTGAAATAATGCAATTTTCATTTTTCATTTCTGAACTGGGAAGAGTAAGTGGCTGTCTTATTTGTTTTACAGTAGATGATGAATCTGGCACAAAGCCCATGAATATTACTGAGGTAAAGGAAGAACAGCTGGATGCTGGGAATGTAGAAGAATGTCACTCTTTTGTAATCCATTAGCTGTGTAGGAGGAGTTTACAGTATAGTCAAACTATTTCATACATGTCCAAATACAAAGTACATCCAAATGCATGGGTGTGTACTGAAACTACAAACAAGAGTGTGTGTGAGAGACACCCAGCTTCAGTAATATACACAAGTAACTCAGAGCTGTAAGAGACCAAAGATCTGTTCCCTTTTTTCTCCAGTAATGCCACTACTATAATGTGCTAATGGTTTGTTATGACAGTAGTTAGTCAGGATATCCATGCAAACAGCTGTGTAGCTCAGTATCCTCAAGCTACATTAAGAACAAATATCTATCTATGAATAATGATGACAGAAAAATCAATGTGGAAGCGAGCAGCGGGTCTTGCAAGCAGGGGAGTACCCTTCCTCCCAGTACATTGCATCATGGCAATTGCCTCTGGTGATGAGAGGGGCAGAGAAGCACTTACAGCAGCACTACCGGTTTGTTCTTAGCGCTACTGGGAGAAGTAACTGATCTTAATCTCCCCCAGCCTCTGGGGAAACCTAAGAGCCCCAGGCTCTGTTTCTTAATGATGGTGCAGCTCTAACATTGGAGAGAGATTTTTTTTCAATACATAAAGAGCCACTATATAGTCTGACTCATTTTTAGATTAAGAAAAGCAACCAAATGAGAGAAAATGAATGTGTAAAAGTCCCCACAAGACTAAGGCCTGGGCTACACTGTGTGTGTGTAGGGGGTGGGGGTGGAGGGAGTTTGAACTAAGATACGCAACTTCAGCTACACTATTTGCATAGCTGAAGTCGAAGTATCTTAGTTCGACTTACCTGACTGTCTTCACAATGGCAAGTCGACCGCCACAGCTCCCCCGTTGACTCCACTTACTCTTCCTGCAGAGGTGGAGCACGGGCATCGATTTGGGGATTGATTTATCACATCTAGATGAGATACGATAAATCAATCCCCGATACATCAAACACTAGACATACCCTAAGTGTGTGAGATTCACACTAAGGGACCCATGGAACAGACTCCTTATCAACAGAAAGGTGCAGTATGCAGGAAACCATCGTCATTGTTTCAGAGTAACTGCACCTGTTTTCGTCACCCCCATGGTCCATTCCAGGAGTGCCTAGTCAGTTTTCCAGACATCACCTGTGTCTAGGCAGGGGACCTTATCCCAGTCCCTTCTGAACAGGGGGCTTTAAGGCACTACAGCTCCCTGTCTTACACTGTAATATCTCCAGCAAGCCAGTCTGCCTAAAGGCCAGTGCCTGTACTTTGCTTTGTCTGAGGACTGTGGACAGTGTATTGCCAGCAGTTGCACGTTACCACACAGATCCTTCTAAGCAAGTACATATATTCTTGAGGTAAAAGCATTACAGGGAAAACATAATAAAACAAGAAACAGATTTAAATACACACTAAACACACCAGGGAGTCCTATGGGGCCCTAGTAGGCCAATGTTCTTCCATCCCTTCCACAAGTATTGGAATTACATTATTCTTTGAAACAACTGTGGGCAACTACTGTAGGAAAAAAAGCTGCTTATCTGCTATTTTTGTTCGTGCTGGCAGAGTCTAGTTTCTGATTAAATACTGCTTGGCTCCGCCTTACTTCTGTGACTACCTGTATGCAACATGCAGGACCCATTCACCAGTACTTGATACAAGTTAGTCTACTGCTTTGCTGCTTGTGTAGTCATGATTGTGCACTGTGCATGTGAAATGTTACCAGGGATAAAATGTGACCATTCAGATCTATGTGTACAAATGTATGTGGTGAATCAGGTCCATTACTAGTAAATACAATGGGAGCAGGTCTTTTGTAGAAACCAGGCTGGAAGGTCCATATAACTTGCTGCCACCCCAGCCACCAATGTTTTTCATATTGTACTTAGTTTTTTGATTTGAGATATTCACTAACTCTGAGTCTATGTTCATGATGCATCAGGCATCGTAATGACAGAAGGAAAGAAGGGAAAATACTGGTTTGCAGTTGGAGCTTCCTCAACTCCCTCTCTTGGGAAACCCCTTTAGGCAGGACCCTAATTGAAGGACCAGAATTGTTTAGCAAAAAATCAGCAGAGAAAGAAATGCCCCATAAATATACTGCTACTACTACATTCCTTGGCTTCACACTCATTAACATCTGTGAATGTGGGGGCTGGACATAGAAATTGGGCTGCTCTAAACATCCTTCAGAAGATGCAATGTAGTGGTAATTATTTCATGTGGTGATTGCTTTCTGAAGAAATTAAATCACCTCCTTTATAAGGTAACAAATGTGACTACATAATTCATAGATTCAAAGGCCAGAAGGGACCATTATGATCATCTTGTCTGACCTCTTATATAACAAAGGCCACAGAACTTCCCCAAAATAATTCCTTTTGAACTAGAGTCTCTCTTGGAAAAACATCCAGTCTTGATTTAAAAATTGCCAGTGAGGGAGAATTCACCCAAATCCTTGATAAATTGTTCCAATGGTCAGTTACCCTCACTGTTAAATTATGCTGTATTTGCAATCTGAATTTGTCTAGCTTCAACTTCTAACCACTGTAACTTGTATCTTTTGTCTTCTAGACTGAAGAGCCTATGATCAAATATTTGTTTTCCATTGAGGTGCTTAGGGTGCAACCACACAGGAACTTAGGTGCTTAAATCCTATCTTTAGGCACCATTGCAATCCACAAAACTCCTGTTTGGCTATTGCTTTACCCTGTAGGCACCTAAAGCTTTTGCTTCTGGGCATGTGCATTGAACTCCTTCTCTAAATGTCTAAGCATCTAGCTCTCAGAACCCCAGAAAGTCCAAATCAGGCCCCTCAGGTGAGGTTACACAAAACAGCTGGGAGTGGGGGGCCAACCTCCCCTTATAGCCTTTGAACTAGTGGATAGGGTACTCACTTAAGCTAGGGGAGACCCTCACTTCAAATCATCCTGCTCCTTCTGAATAGGAGAGAGGATTTGGCCAGGGATTTACTGCCTCCCAGGTGAGTGCCCCTAGGCTGAGGAAGACCCACGTCAGACTTTTCCATAATCTCTCCTATTGAAGTTGTTCCACTTTAAAAATAATAATAATAAAAAAACTAACTGGGCCAGTGAAAGACTTAGACTCCACTCTAGTGGGTAGGACACTTATGAGACATTGCAGATCTATTTTCTCCTCCTTAGTACCTCCGCTCCCCTAAGGGCAGGGACTAAGATTTGCATGGCTGCAAGTCAAGGGATGGAGAGTATTCCCTACTCTTGTCTCAACTCTGTGCAACTGTGTCAGGGCAGGACACAATGTACATATCTACTCACTTTGGGGTGGTAAACATGACATCTGACTTGTTTAAAAGTACAGTAATTCCATGTTGTGTACTTGAAATTTGTCATTTACAATGTTATACTGTAAATGCTCTTTTGTGAAAAAAACAATTCCATAAATAGTTTGTTCAGTGCTAACTGGAATAGTTAGGCTTGGCAGAGTTTGATTTGATTTTATTTATTTTTTAATAATTTCAGTGGATCTTTCTTTTTAAGCATTTTTTTATTTTTATCAGTTTTAAAATTTTCACAGTTGCAGGAAATTGTGTGTGTGATGGGAGATCAGACAATAGAAGCAGTCAGACAATTAATGATGTTTTGATTCAAAAAGTTAAAGATTTATAGCTATTAAAACACTAATTGTCACCATCACCTGTCAAAATATACCTAGTTTAATATCCTTAAATCAGACTCTGAGTTCTCAAGCAGCATTTTTTTAACTTTGCTTACCTCTAAGTTTTGATTACCATCTATGGAAATATTTTTTTATTGGTTTGTGTGTGTAAATTGATGTTTACTGACATTTACTGATTACAAAAAAAATCCGATCTTTCCAAGTCTAAAATAATTCGACTTTTACAAATTTTAAAACAGACATTTAAAATGATGTCTTAGCATTTTATACTTCACTGCTTAAAAAAGTGTCTCAAGTACTGCACAGCGGTGGGGAGGAAAAGGCTTATTAGAATGCACTGCATAACTATGTATAAAAATAGGTCTCTTTTTAAAAAAAAATTTTGTAACTCTTTTATTCCTTCTCTCTAGTCTACATTTGTTTTAATTAGCACTTGAAGCTATCTAAAAGTTACATATCCTGACTGCTCAGAAGTATGTTATCATGATCAGAAAAAAGCCAATGCAATTTCAAATGTGACAACTAAAGTTAGGCCTCAAGAACAACCTGTGGAAATTTGTCCTTCATCTGTGCATAACTGTCAAAACGATCACTAATTTTCTAGAGTCCTGCCTAAGTGTAGGTGGAAGCAAGTAGTACTAGTCTATACTTAATTATTTTTGGAGGGGGGTTCCTATCTTTTTTTTCTGCTTATTACATAACATTTGTTATATTGGGAATAAAGAAACGATAATTGGAACATGCTGGCTCTTTTTATAGCCAATGACTTTACATGTTGTAATAAGTATCAGCTGCAGAAGAAAAGACTGTCAAAATTGATTCAATTCTATGTGATACGTCTAAAATTTTCAACCAAGAATACTACTACTCCAGTGCCAGTATATTAATGCTTTAAAAATTGTTTTGGGGATTTGGTGTACCAGGATTAGTAGCTCCCCGTACTCTGTATTACTTAGACTGATGCCTGTTTCAATGGGAAAGTAGGGTGACCAGACAGCAAGTGTGAAAAATCGGGACAGAGAGTGGGGGGTAATAAGAGCCTATATAAGAAAAAGGCTCAAATATCAGGACTATCCCTATAAAATTGGGACACCTGGTCACCCTATGAGAGTCTTCCCAAAGCTCTTAATAGCTGGGATTCTAAACTGCTTTGCTGCCATTTATACTTTCTTGTTTTCATTGCCTGCAGCTCTTCTAAATCCATGTTTGCTTTTCACTTTGCCGGCAGTCTGGAGGTCAGGTTAAACTTTCACCTCCGACGTTCCCCCGCAGTGCTATGGAATGCACTTCGCATCTCACGGTTTCCAGAGGTCCCTCAAAGACCTCTAAGCCTTCATGAATCTCTCTCTAATTATAAGTCTCCCTTAGTCTTTGCTGAGTTACCGAATGGGCTGATCAAAATGCGTGCAATGTTTTCAAGCTATGGTGTGAAGTGTATGCTACAAAACAACCCATGCGTGGCAGATATGAAAGAGACAAAACAGAGACAGAGTATATTACATGATGGAAGATCACCCTCCTTCCCATTAATATTACCACAAAACAACCCTCGAGTGATTGTTGTAATATCCAGAACTTTACTTTCAAGAAAGCAAGCCCTCAGGTACAGACAAGCTGGAAATTGGAATTCCACGACAGTGTTAGTAATTTCATAAGGTTTTAGATAAACGAATTAAGTGCTAGCAACCAGAGAATTAATTCTAAAAGGGTCACTTAATACTTTACAATATCAATCTAATATTCATTTTGTGATCTAAGCAACAGAAATTCAAATAGGGGTTATGTTGCCCATAGAAACAGGTAATAAATATACCAACACCTTATAGCTCATAAACATCTGCTACTTTGCTGTATTCTAAACAAAGTTCCTGCGGCAGCATAGAAAACAGTTGCCACATCAGAGTCTTGATGCTGCAATGCATTTTGCTGAGTCCCTTCCTTATGCTAAATATAACTCTTTACAAGCTTATAGTATACATTTTCCCTTTATAATAATTTACATAATAGAGTTGTTTAATGTTTAAACACATTGTAAATGCAGAAAAGTCAATACATTGACTAACAAGCACATAAAGGTTATACTCCTTCAATAGGACTACTCCTGTAAGTGAGGACTGCTGCATTGGGCCTAAAGGAGGAAAGTATTTTGTTTATTGGAAAGTATTTATTTTCCCTAAGAAACTGAGATAGTCACAATATTCCTTTATTGTGAACTCGTTTAAGGAGTTCTATATTCTAGGGAGGCAGTTCTACATTCAAAGGCAGGGACTGTGTGATTGTATGGACTGCTTGCTTAAATAAGGATATAGAGTTCTTTCCCAAGAAAAATACCTGTGCCCAACAGGCTGACCAAAAAGAGCAGATGGAGAAATATTTGTATGTTATGAACAGCTCTCATTGTTCCTTACAATCCTGTATGATGCCTGTAATACTGTGGTGATAGGTGATATCGAAATATTTAGAAAGAAAGCTAGATAAGAAGTCTTTTTTTGCCCAGAGGTTATCAGTTTGGTGGCTCAGTAGCAGCTCAGTTTCCAGGCTGGAGAGAAATTGATGTCATGGAGTCAGGTCTGGTATAACTTGTTTATTTTCACGTACTTGTCTGTATTCTTAGCTATGTTATCAACATGAGTCCTATTACTCTTAAACCAAGTTCATACCTAAATGCACGCAGGCAATCTTGGAAAAGCCAGCTCAGTTAGACTGAACTACCAACAGCAACAGCTACCTTACCACTGTCCCCCAGATCCCCAGTTATTCAACTATCTTTCCCACTTTCATAGAGCTGTCCCTTTCTGGCTGCTTTATTACCCTCCAGTCAGGAGTCAGAACAACAGGAGATTCATCCTCAGCAGATTCATCACACGGTCCTGAGCTGATTTATTACTGTTCAGCAGCTTCCTTACAACAAAGCTGGTTGAACATTGAAATTTTCATCCTGTGAGAAATTCTGATACGTTGATATTTGTTTTCATCCAGAATTGGGACCAAAAATTCAAATATCACATAACAGAAAACATCTTGAGTCAGAAATGTAGTGTTTCATTTTGACTCAGACATTGAATTATGTCTGCCTGAGCTGCTGCCGTGCCTCAGAGGAGCTGCCATTCGGGTGACTCACGTCACTATTCTTCTCTATGGACCAGGTTCCATGGCTGTACTGTAATGCCCCATGATTCAAAGTGGTCATGGGACTTACAAAATACACCACAGAGTTTCAGCCAGAGGAGAGATTGCTGTGCATCACGGGAGATATAATCCAGCCATAGAGCACAGCTCATAGAATTGAAGAGGGGCATGAGGCACCAGAATGAAAGCTCAGATGGACAAAAATCAAAATCAGTGTAGCCTAAAACAAAATATTTAGTTTTTCATCTGTGGAAAACTTTTAAAATATTCCACGAAAATCAAAATTTTCTACAGAAACTGTTTTCTCCATTGCTAAAACATTTTGATGGAAAATTCCCATTAACTGCAAACTTATAAGGTATTTTATAAGCTAGCTTTTTTTTTCTCTCTGGTATTACAGCATGCTTTCGTTTGCCATTTGGGTGATTTAAAAATAACCCACTTCATTTCAGTTTGCAGTACTTAGTATCACCTAGAACTGAGCAAAATGTTTTCAGTGACACTAGACAACATAGGAACCTTGTCTAATTTCAGAGTTTCATCACACTCTAACATCAGACTAAGGCCTCAGTCCCACAAACATTTAGGCAGATACTTAACTTTACTCACATAAGGAATCCTGTTGAGGTCAATGGAACAACTCTCACATGCCTCAAGTGAAGCATATGCATCAATGTTTGCAGGCCTGGGGCCTGTGGTTTATAAAAGGTTCACTAAAGTCAGCTTTTCGTGTAAACAGAGTGATTTTTAGGGCTAAACTTTCAAACTGTTCATTAATTTTGGGGGCCAAATTTGATACACCTATTTGATCTTCCTGTCATAGACCCAACACCATATACAAGAAAAAACAACTCAACTCACATTCATCCAGCAAATTGGACTGAAAATCAATCACAATAAGACATATATCATGACTTTTAATATTGCCTCACCATCACCAGTATGGATAGAGGATTATGTTCTCATCAGTGTAAAAACATCCACATACTTGGACAGCGCCATCAGCCAGGATGGTGGAACAAGCCAGGACATCCGGACAAAATCAATAAAGCCAGGAACACCTTCAGGAGCTTAAATACAATCTAGAAATCATCAAAATACAACACCAAAACCAAACTAAAGATTTATCAGAGCTGCGTACTTTCAACACTACTTTATAGTGCAGAATGCTGGGGAGTGAGAAAGTATAACATGTCCAAACTGTGTTCGTTCCATACAACCTGCCTCAGAAAAATCCTCAGTATCTTTTGGCCCAGAACCATCTCAAACCAAGATCTACTGACACAGTGCAGCCAAGAGGATCTGAGCACCATCATTGCCAGGAGGCACTGGAGATGGATTGGCCAAGTGCTTCGGATAGAAACTGATTCCATCACCAGAGTAGCAATAAGATTGAAACCTGAAAGCAAGTGAAAATAAGGCTGCCCAAAAACAACATGGTGAAGAACTGTGGAAGCGAAGCGGAACAACCTGGGGCACAACTGGGGAACCATTGAAAGACTTGTCAGAAATAGACAGGAGTGGAGGAGTTTCATTGCTCCCCTAAACACCAGAGGTGTAATAGAAACATGATGATGATGGTTGGTTGATTGATCTTCAAAGCTGCTGAGTACCTGCAGCTCTGATTACAGCTGAAGATTTGCGATGTTTAATACTTCTGAATATCTGGCCCTAGCTATCTAAAATTGGGCACCCAAAACCTCAGGTACCTCAATTAATGGTCTTAAAATTGCTTTGAAGTAATTATAAAAAGTGGGTTTTAATGTGACAAAGAAGGGAAACTAATATTTGAGATCTTTTGCTCAAACCCAGGGCACAAAGGGAAACTGGAGAGGTAGCATGTACAAATCCACACAGACTGAAACAAAAATGTCTGCATGTATCTCTGTGAATTAAAACAAATGAGTTTTTCAGGCAGCTCAAGTTTTACTCAAAGAGCTCAAGAGAGCCTTTTATAAGAGCAAAGGGAAGGCACAAAAGCAATTACAAAAATTATGTACATACATTAATTGAGGCTTGTCTGTACTTGCTCATTAAGTAGAGATTGCGTCCAAGTCATGGAAGGGATATGCCATGCAACCAGCCTTTTGTCTGGTCACATCTCTGAAAAGAGAAGTTCTGAGAAAGTGGGGAGGGTAGCCAGAGACCAAGGACTGCACCAGCCACATGCTCTGTAGAGGGCAAACAACCTCATAAGGGTCTGTAGCGGAAATGGAAGCCTCCCCCACTGACCTGTGAAACTACCTGGTCATGCTGAACAGGGCAGTAGGGAGCCTGCCACACCACCATGAGATGGTGCAATTTGCAAACTCCCCATATGCACTGAAGAAATCTGGGAAGGATTATGCATCCAAAAGCTGCCCCTGGTACAGGCATCCCCTTCATGGACCCATTCCTATTTGGAGCACTCTGGTCCTAGATTTTAAAGAATTTTAGCCATTAAAAACAAAATGTGTATTCCATAAAGATAAAAACAGTACAAAAATACATCCTGAGCAGGGAAGATAATCCCTTAAAATAAAATGCAAGATTTTCAAATCCATTCCAGTGAGTCCCCTGCAATGCAACTTTCGGCCCTGGAGTTCTGATTTAACACTCATTTACTCTCACCAGTCTGCTGAATTATCTTCAGTAGTGGCAATGGGTCTAGTGATCAACAATTAACCTTAATTAGGTGCCTACCAATGTAATTTTGCACACAGCTAAGAGAACAAAAGTTTAATTTTTTTCATTTGAATGTGAGGTGATATAAGGAAGGGCCCAGACTCCAATATTTGTCAAAAAGTAAGTTGCCGTCTATCTTTGCCTTCTCAAAATGCATTCAAGGCCTTAGCACAAGGGCAAAAACTTCTGTTGCCCCCAAATCTAAAAGATTTTTTAAAAAATGTAAACAATAAAATGTTAAGATAATAGATTAAGAATAAAACCAAATGAGCACTTACCATACACTGCATGTGGAACAGCAAAACAAGTTGTGGGAGCTGGAGGTTTAGGTGTTCTAATGTGTCGTCAGTGCCCTCACCAAACATAACTTTGAAATTATTGAGGCTTTTAATTCTGTTGTTCTTGTTCATGTTCCTCTCTTGTAGTGTCTGTTTGTAATGGCTAGTATTTCAAAAGCATCCTCAAATTCTAAATCTTAATTATGAAATAACATTTGAAATGCAATTATCTTTCTTTCTCTGCAATATCACCGTCTCCTATCTCTTGGTATCACCCTTTTATTTACTTATTTCATGGTATTTCTCACAGTAAGGGAGCTGATATCGAAGAGGCAAAAGATTAATATTTAGATGTATTTGTTCAAATTTATGTTAAGTGCTACCCTGAGGGTCTGGCTCTTATACAAATATTTAAAATATGCAAACTAATCAAGATATGACTAACCCATCCAAACTGACCTCAGCTTGCAAAAATGTATCAAGCACCTCACCAAAAGCTCAGGAAAGTAGCCTTACTATGTGCTTCGTAGGGCAGACTGAGGTGATGAGTGAATTCCAAAGTCAGGGACCACTCAGAGAAAGCACTCAACCACCACCTCTTTCCTTTGCTTAGATGCTTCATAGCACAAGTGCCTATTCTGGTTAAAACTATGTTGGTGACACTGATGGCAAGAGAGAATAGAGACAGCTGACCAGACTGGTAGTCATTTCAAGCTTTTTACACTAAAAATCAAATGCATTAAATTCCAGCTGTGAACTAAAAGGGCAGATTTCAAAGCAACATTATAATGTGTCCCCTTCTTTAAGGTCCACTTAATAGAGGAGAATGTGGCTGCCTGCTTAACTTGTTTCTAAATAGTCAAATATGATAGACACCTTGTAAAGGTGCACGGCCGGGGCTCAACCCTCTCTGAGGAGGAGGGGAGCCACACCGGCCTTGATACACGTCGTCTACGTCAGCCCCTTTCTTCAGGGCTGAGCGACGCGGCACAATCATTCGGGGCCCCGGCCTTCTGCTATAAGGTGGGGCAACAAACACAAAGTTATAAAGGCTCAGACCCTCGTGGCTCAGGGTCGAGCAGTAAATAGTTCAGGCTTAATGGCCTCCTTAGGCCGGGGAGAGGGGGATTCTGCCACCCGGGTATGGGTGGCAGGGGGAACGCAGGCCCACCCACTCCACTGCGTTCCAGCCCGAGGCCCTAGTAGTGGCTATCACCGCTAACGGTCAGTGGGGTTCCTGACCGCAACACACTGACATGGGTTCAGGTATACTTGCAGCCTGACTGGAGTTGGCTGCCCCCGGGCTACTTCCAATCTCCCCCTCTGGGTCTACCTGATCCGTGGCGTCAGCCCCTGGGAAGTCTAGTAGCATGGGTCCCTCCCGGCCAGGGCTGGGCGGTAGGTCAGGCAGTACCTCTGGGAAGTCCAGCCAGGCCTGCTTCGGGGGTTCCTCGGGGTAACAGCAGGGACGGGGCAGATCTGGCAGCTCCTTGTCATAGCGGGTGTGGGGAAGCTCGGGCAGCTCCTTGTCGTAGCGGGCGTGGGGAAGCTCCGGCAGCTCCTTGGCGTAGCAGGCGTGGGGAAGCTCCGGCCAGTCAGGGCAACGGCCCTGGGCCTCAGCAGCTTCCCAGTCATGAGCACCCTCTGGCAGGTCTGCTCCCAACGGTGGCTAGGCTCCAACTGAGCGCTGATGGCCGGCTTTTATACTTCCGGGTCACCTCCTAACCCTCTGAGGGGCGGGCTCACTGATCTGTGGCCCCGCCCCTTTAGGTATCTGATGGGGCTCGACCCTCCCTGAGGAGGAGGGGAGCCACACCGCCTCGCTACACACCTAAATGTGAATCTGTGTGGAAAATGCACCCCTTCAATGAAGGGAATGATATTACTGCTGTTTATTAAGGTTCCTTCCTCCAATGTATCGATGTTATCTCAGTTTGCCTGGTTTGAGCCTTATCCCGCTAACCTTCATTCAAGCCCTAATATTGGTAAGATACTAGATAAGTCACTCATACCAGGTACTTTGGATGAGATGGAGACATAGAAGTGGGTGTTGTCAACATGCTGAAGACACCATAACCTATGCCTCTTATTAACCATCCCAGTAGCCTCGTGTATACATTGAACAAGAGGGACAACAAGATGGAACATCTTTGAGAGATCCTATGGGGCAGAGGAACAATAACTCTACACTACCTCCTGGGAGATCTCGGAAAGAAGAGTAGAGCTATTCAAAAGCAATTCCATCTCCCCCTCTTAAGGACCACACATGTTGTCAAACCTTCACAACTAACAACGTTGAAGGCAGCTGAGTTAGTGCAGACACTTGATTTTTATCTCTTACTAGGAAGATGACACTGACCATGATATGAGCACTATTTCTATACCCAGGTTTGAAATAGGCTAGCTGGGATCAAGAAAATCTGAAAATTCCAAATATTGTATGGTTGGAAAAATTTAGGTGATTTGTTTGGTCAGAATTTTCTGACATTTTGGCAAAATTAGAATATTTTTGTGGAGATGGTCAAATTTCACCTAAGTACAGCTGGAAACTAAGAAGCGTTCAATTCAAAACCTGCCTGGTTTCTTGTAAGTTTGCCTGTCCAGATTCTTAGCAGCCTGCTTGAGAGTCTGGTCTTCATCCCTGGATCAGCTAGCCATGAGAAATGCTCCACAGGCCATGACCTTAAGGCTTCCAGACTCTGTGGCTTCAAAGCAGACTGCCAAGCAGACCCTGCCTTGAGGTGCCATTCCCTTTTACAGAGAATGTTATGAAATTTTTGGCTTTCATTCCTAATTGGAATGAAACTATATGTTGAAATATCAAAATCTTCCATGTAATGGAATTGCATACCTGAAATTGTAACCTGCTTGTTAATCTTCACCAGACCCAGAGAAGTTGTAAAAATAGGATAATACCTGAAATTGTTTGTCAATAGATGGTTTTGTAAGTATATACCTCACAAGGCCTTTGGATAGCTGACACCTTGTCCTCCCCACAAGTAGCACTTGATCTCCTAAATAACAGACCCAGAACTTCCCAAAGCCTTCACTCAGGAGATATAACTCATAGAAACCAACAGAACTTCACTGGCCATCATCTACAGTCCTTGGCTAAAACCTCTCCAACGCATCATCAGTGATCTACAATGGACAATCCTTTGTGATCATCCTGGACAATGATCTCTCTCTTTCACAAGCCTTGGGAGGCAGGCCAGTCCTCGCCCACAGCCCTCCCACCAACTTCAAGCATATTCTCACCAGCAACCACACATCGCACCATAGTAACTTTAACTCAGGAACCAATCCATGCAACAAACCTCAATGCCAACTCTGCTCACATATCTACACCAGCGACATCATAACAAGACCTAACCAGATCAGCCACAACATCATCGGTTCATTCACCTGCACATCCAACAATGTAATATATGCCATCATGTGCCAGCAATGCCCCTCTGCTATGTACGTTGGCAAAACTGGACAATCCCTACGTAAAAGGATAAATGGACGCAAGTCAGATATTAGGAATGGCAATTTACAAAAACCTGTAGGAGAACACTTCAACCTCCCTGGACACACAATAGCAGATTTAAAGGTAACCATCCTGCAGCAAAAAAACTTCAGGACCAGACTTCAAAGAGAAACTACTGAGCTTCAGTTCATTTGCAAATTTGACACCATCAGCTCAGGATTAAACAAAGACTGTGAATGGCTGGCCAACTACAAAAGCAGTTTCTCCTGCCTTGGTGTTCACACCTCAACTGCTAGAAGAGGACCTCATCCTCCCTGACTGAACTAACCTCGTTATCTCTAGACTGATTCTTGCCTGCATATTTATACCTGCCTGTGGAAATTTCCACTACATATATCTGACGAAGTGGATATTCACCCACGAAAGCTTATGCTCCAATATGTCAGTTAGTATATAAGGTGCCACAGGACTCTTTGTCACTTTTTACAGATCCAGACTAACACAGCTACACCTCTGATACTTAATTTGTATATTATAACCAAAAGCTCTCCCAGAACCTTCTGAATTTCATCAAACAACTCTGCCTGAACGTCTCAGTTCAAATGAGGTTAACTTTGTGCTTCAAGTGACAGAAAAATACCTCAGAGCGGGGGAGGGTGGAAAAACTTGACTGTCTGAGTGAAGGCAGCCGAGATCTGCAGTGCTTGGTGGGGACTTAACTTCTATTACAGCACAAGTAAAGAACCTTTTCTTCATCTTTTTTGCACACAGTGGCATAAGATTTTTTTTTTTAATTTTTTTTAAATCATCATCAGTCAAATGCTTGTGCACAGCAGATAGTTCAAATTTCAAGCCTGTTCAATCCTTGACCCTGGATGCTGCTGAGGCTGTCAACGGAAATAATCATATCCGGGGTGACTAAGATTTAACTCAGTGCAATTTTGATTGCCCTAGATATACATTCCTGAAAGTAGAAAATCCAACAAACCTTTAAGTGTAGCAGTTTTACTGAGTGCTGCTTTAATCCATGAATTCATCTCTTCATACCATACTATGGACTCTATTTCTGCTTTTTTCCAGTGGCCTGTCTGTGGCTCTGGGTCCAGTGTTCACTGCACACTCGTGCTTACTCAACAAAATACTCTATGAAGGGGGAAAAAACGAAGAATTACATTTCAGTATTCATTGGAAAGAACTCTCAGGGCAAATTTTTAGAATAAGGATGTTAACTCAAAGCTGTCAATATAAGTGGTTACAGATAATCAAGAGAAAAATAAAGAAAACCCAAGACCTAACTGAATTCGATTTGCAGCTCAATTTCTTGTTGACTGTTATGTTAACAGTAGGAATTGGAATGCAGCAGCAGGGCAATAACTACCACTGACTTCTACTCTTTGGTAGCTGCAATGTATGGTATCTGTTTTACTAAAGGGAATTTGTGCCTTCCCTTTTATCAGCAAAAAAATTATAATTCATTCTGCCTTGAATTTTTGACATTGTGGTATCTTTCCTGTCCACAGCAGTGCCTTCAATTATGCAGTTAGTGTGTCACTATGTCAATGTGAAGTTTTGTTGTTGCTTTTCTAATGTGAACAATAGAAGTTCATTAGTCAGCAGAAGCCACGTTCTCTACAGGTCTGTGAACCCTCAGTGCTTGTTGCTAAGTACATTAATCAGGGGTAAATAATCACATGTCTGTGGTGTGACACACAGGGTGCTGGTATGAGACTGACTTTTTCATTTCCTGATTCCAGTCATATGACATGAATCAGGATTACAAAAGATTGTACTCCTGTCACATAGTCTGTTGCCTCAGCGGTTGCTGTTACAGACTGTCTGTCTGTTTTTTGCCTAGAACTAGGAAAACAGAATTCTTGTCTGATCTAATTTAATTAAATTAACTAAATTAAATTATCAAATTAACTCACTAAAATTGTACTAGATTAAACTGTTGTATTTGAGTCTACTATCATCTTCCCTCTGAATGCAAGCAATTGAAGGATAACCCTGAACATACATTTGCAATTAGTTTGATTTTATTTTCTATTTTTAGGGTTTTTTCCCACTCCCTTTTGATAGACCTGGCATGTGATCCTTAAAGCCTTCTGCAGGCAAAACTCCCATTGACGTTAGTGAAATTTTTTTACTATAATGAGGATGACAAAACTGGTTGGCCAGTCTCTAGTTGGTGACAAAATCAGTATTTACTCAAACATGATCAGGCTCTAAGATGCTATGAATGTACATTCATTTCCCAGGAACTGTGACTGACTTTTTTGGTGGCTGAGGATAGGGGTCAATTGGATATTTTATATATAGATTAAAATTCTCCCATAACTTTTTTTCCATGGCACCTTCACTGAAAATTCACTATAGCCAGAAATGTAATGTTACATTGTAATTTATTGTAATCTGGCATTTTCATTCCATTTCACTATAAACAAATACTAGTTTATACCATATATTTGTGATCTTTAGCTAATGTTTTAGAAATGTCAATTCCAGAGTCTGTATATAATCAGTAAATTGCAAACTGGTTCAGATAACTGCAGAAGCCACCTGACCTGTTTGCTAACACTCCAACAGAACCTGAACTGAACCTTATTTTGGATTTGAAGAAAGATGGGTTTACATTTTAAAAGATGACTTTATTTTCAGATACTTCAGCCAAATGCACATAAGCTGAGTTACTGTGAGAGGAATTGTTCTTGCGTGATTTTTCTGTTCAACGGGAAGCCTCGGTTATGAAAGAGTTCTGGATAAATAATCTATCATCATTTTTAGGTTCTTTAATCACTATAGCAGTGAGTTTTTATGGAAATTGTGGAAGAAAAATTTCTTCTAATCAGAATTGTCGTATGACCTTTTTTTTTATTTACATGTATTTATATTTCAAAGGTATTCTTTTTCTTTATTTACCTTAAAATGTCTATTCCTTGGACTCTTTTCTGATCTTCTCTCTCTCCCACCCCTGAAGCTGGACACAGATCTCAATTTAATAGCTAGTCCATATTCTCATAGTAAGAGGAATACAACACATCCACATACTCCTATATTCTGGGGAGGAGAGGTCAAAAATCTAAATCTGTATATTTTTTTAAATCTTGGACCCATCTCTACTAAATATTTAGGACTATAACTGCATTTTAGGACTATAACAGCATTTAAAAGGGAACTGGATAAATTCATGGTGGTTAAGTCCATTAATGGCTACTAGCCAGGATGGGTAAGGAATGGTGTCCCTAGCCTCTGTTTGTCAGAGGGTGGAGATGGATGGCAGGAAAGAGATCACTTGATCATTGCCTGTTAGGGTTCACTCCCTCTGGGGCACCTGGCATTGGCCACTATTGGTAGACAGAATACTGGGCTAGATGGACCTTTGGTCTGACCTGTTACGGCCGTTCTTATGTAAAACCAAAATAATCCTTTCAGAGTGAAAAGAGACCCATTTTTGAATACTATTTAGTAGTGTGAGAGTTAGAGAAGTTTGATCTTCCCCATATCTCCCCCAGCAGTTACAGTTGCTGAAAACACCAAAGGGAATCTTCTTGATTTACATCAGTCAGTGGTGGATGCTTAAATCAGGATGTCCTCCATTAGATTATCATATTTGAAAGGTCAGAGTTCCATAGATTGGTCTGCCTTTGTTGCCTCTCTGTTAACTTCTTGTTAAGAATAGATTGCCAATGGAATTAAACATATAACTTTTTTCCCTGTATAATAACAATAACACTTGCTTTGGTTTGATTTTAAAAATGCATCTTGAAAGAGATGTTGACCTCATGCAGTTTTTCCATTTCTGCTCACCATGTTGGAAGTGAAATGATCTTTTAAACCACTTATTTCCAAGATGTGCTTGGAGACCCTCACTTTACAGATTATCATTGTTTGCCTTTGCCTTTACAAGGTTTAAATTGCTGAATGTTGTAGGCACAGCTCTGAAAAAGATGGTCATTCAGCTGCTAATTTTCTTTCTATAAATTTGCAGAGGAGGGAAAAACTGTAAAACGTGACTATCGTCAAAGCTGTAACTGAATAGGTATCAAGAAAACAGCTACCTGAACACATCTGTGGCCACGCATATCAGCTATATATTTTTCTGTGTGATCAGCAAATTAAATTAATGTCATCTGTAAAACTCAATTTAATTTCATTAATTTGAGATAGTATGAGTTCTTTGCAATCAGTTAATATTAAATGTCAGATATGTTTTAGTAAACCAATAGAGACATATCTCAAGGTGGAGTGCACTGTGGAAATTCTCAGCTGCAGAATGAATGAAATGCCCCTTCCCATCTCTGCTGAGATGGGGAGGAGAAGAGGGTAGAGCTTCTGCCCATACATGTTGGACCAAAACTCCTCTTTGCACCACACAGTACATGTGGGAGTAAGGGATGGATTTGTGGTGGGGTAGGCAGCTTCTTTACCTGCCATTGGCCATCCAGAGGTAGTAAGGGGAGCTGACTAGCTCTCTCAAAACCATCAGTCAGCTGCTGCCTAACATTGTATGACACCTAAATTTCTAACACACCTAGGTTTCTATTAGGGGCATGGCACGTAAAGTCCAGATGCTTCTGAGCTGTTTGGCACCTTAGCTCATGCTTACGCTGTAGCCCATAGTGCTAGCTCTAGCATTTATTTTATTCGGCAGTAATGCAAGGAACCTTAAAGCCTGTATCCTGTAAGACATTGGCTGCATCAATTAGCATAAGGCTTGAGGCCTAAGAACTTTGGCACAGATAAATGGCCTAAAAGTCACCCCTGAGTTTTGGGAATTTTGACCATAATGACATCAGCTAACCACAAGAACATGAGTTAACACTAACTTTTGGATAGAACATCCGCAAATGTCTGACCACAAGAGTGCCAGGGTATTGAATTGACAAATATGATCATAAATTGAGATTATTAATATACTAACCTATACGAGACGGACACTCCATTAATAGGGTGAGGAAATAGAAATTAGGAAGAGGGGAAGAAACCCCAACTGAATATGCATACAATACAGTAGCATCAGCATAACACACAAAAGTTTTATCCCAGCCTGTGGGCAGTAGGAGAGAGGGAGATGTAGCCCTGGGAAGGTGCTAGGATAATGGCCACTGGTGATGAGGAAGATAATGGCTAATATGTCAGGTTGTTCTCCAAGGGATGATGTGAGTATATGGATGTTCAGATGTACATTCTGTATTAGCTCTACCTACCTTTCTGGGTTAGACAGTTTGTAACTTTTTAAAATGTATTAATAAACTATTGTAAATTTAGAAGGGGTCTTATAATGTGAGTGTTGCAACTGTGCACATCAGATTTCCCAACTATACAGTAATTTTAATAATACTGGGCCTAAACTTGGGACAAGAACCTGACTCTCAAAAGTGGTAACTGGGAATTATTAATATAATATAATAATACATAAACTATAGGTTATGCTACAAAGCCCAGTGGGATTCTCAAAGTGGGCATTCCCTGTCCTATGTCATTTGAAGGTCTCTGAACTGGTAGGCATGCTCAGAGCACAGCTAAGTCAGATAAAAGACCACCAGGAGGAGGTGGGAGAATTCAATAGCCTGCGGGGTAACAGCGCTCACCTGGGATATGGAAGACCCATATTCAAATCCCTCTGCAGATGGGATACAGAGATACAATTTGAAAACAGGTCTCCTGCACCCCAGGTGAGTGCCATATTCGTGGGGTTACTGGCTATAATGAGGTAGAGAGTCTATTTCTCTGGCTTCCCTCATGAGAAAGGGCTGACCTAGCTTAGGTGTTTAACTCCAGGAGAGGGTTCACAGGTGTGAATCCTAAGGAACAATAGGCAAGTAAGTCCCTTTTAGGGGAGGGGATTAGGCCAACCCCTCTCCTTGACATTTCCTACTGTCTAGGTAAGGTCGCTTTCAACTCGTTTTGCTAGCTTTTCTACATCCCTTTCTTAGATGCCTAACTCTCCCCAGGCATTATATTGGGACACTGAGCACCTACAGCCAGGCTGTCCATTTCACTAGGTGGAAGGGTACCTACATTTAGGCTGAGGATTGCAATGCCTAAATCCTCTTTGTGGATCCAGCCCTTGCGCCTCAGTTCCCTAACTGTAACCCTGAGGCCAATAGCACTTTTCTAGTTCAAAGAGAGAAAGAATGGAGATTATTCACAGAAAGATTGTGAGGTACTCAGATGTCATGAGACAAGTCGCTCCAAATGAGTTACACTTGGGCAAAGTTTTTGTACACTATATATTGAATAAACATGCATCATGCATTGAAAGTTTTGTGAGAAGGGAAAATGTGAATTTCATACGTTTCAGAAAAGTTACTTACTTGCTATCATTTTAGCATGATCAAAGTAAATGGAAACCAACAAAAATATAAAGTCCACAGGATGATTTGAGTGCCTGGGAGTAAATACACATTGCTTCAGACGGATGCATCTTGAGAAATGTGCAACTGGATTGTGCCATTGATTCTGACTGGAGATGAGCTGGGATAGCTGGCAAACATTATGGGACCTGTCGTCTTAACCTGATTCATTTTATAAGACCTGGCATCTATGAATATAAAAGAGGCCTACTCTTAAAACTTTTCCCCTTGAAAATTGTCATTTCAAGAACAATTTACCTTGCAATCTTTTCCTTTAGAATATGTTTCAAACAAGGAAATATAAATGAATCACATAAGAAGTTTTGATCAAAAAACAAACAACCCCTCCCCCCCAAACCCATAACTATCTGGTTCAGTGAAGCAAGATTATTTTAATGAGTATTTTTCCCATTACCTGTGAAAAGATTGAAGGTGGAGTTAGAAAATAGATTTTTGGGTCTGAGGGTAATTACAAGTAAAGTGAATGAGGTTCATTTTCTTTATCTAAGAAGGAAAAGACCTATTCATACTTATCCATTTATTTTCTATTCCAGTGAGCAAGGTGAGACTAGCAGCAGCTCTTCTTTAGCCTCATGTGTCTTCCGCTTCTTTCTTCCGCTTCTCATCCCGCCATGGGGATGGAGAGGAATCTGATTGCTTCTTCTCCCCGTTATGGAGCCCTTCCTTCATAATGGGAGAAGATGGAAAAATGAGATGGAATTCTGGCCCCACTTAAGTCACTGGGAGTTTTACCATTGACTTCAATGGAGCAAGGATTACACTCGGGCTCTTCTTAGTCTCTCCCTTTGTCTTGACCTTCTCTTCTACCACAGAAAAAAGACATAATGTCTTTATTTTTCTCCCCTTAATAAGAATCCTCCTGGGCAAAAATTCTTTTCCTTCCCTTTCTCCTCCCCACAACATAGAGGAATATGAGGGACCAGCATTGATTCCTCACCCCATTTGGGATAAGAGGAAACAAGCTGTGGCTCCTCTGCTGCTACTAGAATGATCAACAGCCTCCTAACAGGGATTTGATAGATTAAATCAACTTTATAAAATTTGCTTCACGTGGGCATTGATTTTAGCTAATGTCTCTAGGTGCTACTGAAATTGTCAGTCCATATTACTATACACTCGTGTGGTATGCTAAGAAAAAATAACTGCAAATGTGCAGACAACAATATACGGAAAAAATATACTTATTGAATCCCAAATACCATCTTGCCTGAATGACAAGGTGGGTGAGGTAATATCTTCTGTTGGACCAACTTCTGTTGGTGAAAGAGACAAGTTTCCAAGCAACAAAGAGCTCTTCTTCAGGTCTGGGAAATGTACTCAGTGTCACAGCTAAATACAAGGCGGGACAGATTGTTGAGCATAAGTAGTTTACACACATTTTAAGAGATTACTCAAGATGAAGTGGCGTGTCAATGTCTCTGCAGTCATAGGACAAAACGGGGAGCTTAGTGGGTTACAGATTGTTGTAATAAATCATAAATCCAGTGTCTGTAAAACCATGAAGTTGAGTTTAAGCTGCCAGGTTTTATGATGATGTTGTGAAGGTTTCCTTTGAAGAAGAGGCCTGAGAGGTCAGATAGAGGGTGACAGTTTTGTGAAAAATGATACCCACTGTAACCAGCATGGCTACAACAATGCTATAAACATCTGAATGTTGGTTATGTCCTCAAGGTTGAATTCCTTACACCTCATATATCCAAATGCTTTCAGTCCACAATCTTGGGCCAAATTCATCTTTGATGAAATGCCATAGAAGTCGGTATAGTTACTCCAGTAATAGTTTGGCCCTTTATTTAAAAGGCAATTTTACTGTAGTGTAAAACTAATGTTCATACAGAAGAAAAAAAATAAAGTTTCCTGGATGTATGTAAGAGGTACTTTCAAACAAGCATGTGAATTCTGTTTGCAATATTTTTTTATTTCTGGCATGTGCTTAAAGTTAAATTCAGAAGTCTTTGAACATCATTAAGCTGATGAATATGTAATTTTTAAGACTTGTGCACAAGAGAAAAAAACATTAACATGCTGAACTATTCCCAAATTAGTCAAAACAATGAATTCAACTAAAAGAAAAATGTACCCTTGGTTTGAATTTATCACAAAATAGCATGCAGTTATATAAGCCTTAATACACGGGAAAAATTCAATATTTTCACAAGAGAGATAATTAACCTTTTCAGTTCTATGCCTCTAACTATGGTATTAGCATCACCGGCTGTCACAAAGAATTCCACTAGGTGTCCAAATGAGATTGAGCATATATGTACACTTACTTAATGTCCTCAAAATTATTCCCAAGAAATATCTTGTGGTTTGCACTGTGGTGTTTCCTGTTGATGACTAAAATGCACAAATCCTACTTTTTCTTAATATCAGTGTGTCACGGCAGCACTATGTATTTAAGGCTCTGTCATGACTTCTACTTAAAGGTCAACTATTCCAAGTTCTCTACAATCAAAATGTTTAGTCAGATTCATTTGCAATTTGGCGTGCCTCCAGAGGGACTAGGTTAGCATTAGTAACCACATCTGGAGTCATTTGAGTTAAAGGTTGTGGAGATATAAACCCCCAAGAAAAAAGCCATATTTGAAAAACATTTGAAGTGCCTTTGTTTTGTTGTGGTTTTGTGCAGTTACAGATCAAACTATTGATGTGATGTGTGTCAAAATGGTCTCAAGCTGTCAAATTTTACCTAAGGCAGTGCATGGCACTCAGTAATCTCTGCAGGGGACCAAAAGCAAGAATGATATTTAAGAAACTGTACATACTTTTTTTCTACAGTGTGCATGTGACAATACAGAAAAATGTCTAGAGGATTTTCAGTCCTGCCATTTTATATGCTTTAAAGTCCAAATATTTTATAAATGCTCTAAAATCTGAACTTGGATTGCTTTGATATTTAATATGCATCATGGGGCATAGGGTAGTGCTAGCAATCCACAATTGGGGTCATTTGACCAAAGATTCCAGAGTTACAGCATCCTCACCCCCAGAACAGTTTCCTTCAGTTTCTTTCTCCTTTACTGTTAAACTGAGAGGTATTAATGGCTGGATGAATCTCAGACCTTGTTGAGATTAATGGCTGCGAACTCATCCTTCAATTAATATAACTAAGGATAAGTTAATCACACAGCCCCACTAAAACAAAAGGAGTTTTGGGGCTTATCTTCATATACGGCGCTATGGTGGCAATTTAGTAAAGATGCTACTACGCTGATGGGAGAATTTCTTCTGTTGGCAGAGTTTTTCCAACCCCTAGAGAGGCAGTAGCTATGTCAGCAGGAAGCTTTCCCATTTGGCACAGTCCTGTCTACAAGGGGGATTAGGTCAGTATAACTATATAGACATAGTTTGTACATAGGTCTGTAGTTTAGGCCTGGACTTCGAGTAATTTGCTGGAGGTTGCTATAATTTGTGAAGCATGGGTGGCAAATTTCTTTGGGAGGGAATATAATAAAAGTGTGCTTCCTGGCAGAGGAGGGATATTAGGGGGCATAGAAGAGAGGAAATAGGAAGAGAGGGGTTTAGGGTTGCAGCAGAAGGAGTGGGGTTATGGAGTGGGAAATGAATGAGGAAGGGTAACAGGGGAGGGGGAGAAGCTGGGCTCAAGTGAGGAAGCTGTGAAGATTAGAAGAGGTAGGGGGTGGAAAACTGGGAAAGGGTAACATGGGGGTGAGAAACAGAGGGACTGGGAAGAATAGGGGCAGGGTCACCATCAGCCCCACATTCTTCCCATATGTGTGTCCAGATCTGTGGGGTTTCTGGCCCTCTAAGTGGTCTGAACACCCCCTCCCCCCCGTCATACGAGTCAGGGGTTCTGGAAGTGTAAGACCTGAAAACGTAGCAACTTTCCAATTTTTTTCTAGGCAATTTTGTTTTTGTTTGTTTCTAATTCATATAATCTAATTCATGGTCTCATTTGGTCAGTTTTTACCCAAAGTAGATCTTGGCACCCACTAAGTTTTTTGGGGAACCCAAACTGTTAATATTCACATATTCACTTGCATATATGTGCCATCTGGAAGGATTCCAATACACGTGCCAATAAAGATAAAACCCATGAGTGGGTTTCTCTGCAGCTGCTTCATGCTTTCCTGGGTAGTTCATTGGTGTGTGCTGATGCCATTGCCCCTGCTGCTAACTTTTCTAAACCAAATCTTTGTACAAAGATGTTGATGTAATTTACTTAGACATCTGTAAGGTGTTTGACCCAATATTTTGATTAAAAAACTAAAATGATATAAAATTAATATGCCACATTTTAAATGGATTAAAAGTTGGCTAGCTGAGAGGTTTCAAAATATGGCTGTAAATGAAGACCCCTCATCAATTAGGTATGTTTGCAGTGGGGTCCCACAGGGATTGGTTCTTGACCCTACACTGTTTAACATTTTTATCAGTAACTTGGAAGAAAACATAAAAATAATCATGATAAAGTTTGCAGATGACACACAAATTGGGAGAATGGTAACTGATGAAGAGGACAGTCACTGATGTAGATAGCTTGGTAAACTGGACACAAGCAAACATGTTTAATATTGCTAAATGTAAACATATACATTTTGGAACAAAGAATGTGGGCCATACATACAGGATGAGGGACTCTATCCTGGGAAGCAGTGACTCTGAAAAAGATTTGTGGGTTGTGGTGAATAATCAGGTGAACGTGAGCTCCCAGTGTGACACGGTGACAAGAAGAGCTAATGTGATCCTTGGATGCATAAACAGGGAACTCTTAAGTAGGAGCAGAACTGGAGCTTTTAGGTCACCTTTACGCTGGTCTGGCCATCTCATGCTGTGTAAAGGGGCCAGAGCAGAGGTGAAGATCTCACCCAAGGTATTTTGTCTATAAGGAGGTGAGTATATAGCCCTTGCTGTCTACTAGATTATCTACATACCAATGGTTGGGTTTTGTATAGATTGAATGAAATTACACTAACAGGCTTTTAATATACTGTATATCCTTTATAAAAGGATAACAGTATTACACATTGTAGTAAAAATATGTATTAGAGCCATATACTGTGAGCACACATAAATAATTCAGATTTTAGAGAGATTCCCTATATTTAAAATGGGGAATACTGCTGAACTGCTAATATCCCCTGAAGCAGAATGAACTTTTTAAATGTGCCCTGTACTCTTTAATCCATATACATAACCACTTCTGATGAGTAGACCATCTAGTACACAATAAGGGCTGTATAATCTCCTTTATTCACATCAACAGTTCCCTTTCACATCAATAGAAGTTGGATTTACAGACTGATTAAAGTATATTCCCTCCACAGTGAATTAAGTAGGCTCACAATTTCCCATTAGCAAAGAGTCAAAACTGAAGTGAACATGGCTATAAAAATCAACACCAACATTTTCAAATTTACAAGTTCAAAGTTAAGCACTTTAATAATAGTGGCCTGATTTTCAACAATTCTATACACCCAGTAGCTCTCATTAATTTTAATGAAAACTGTGAGTGCTCAATACTTCTGAAAATACTACTGACTCACCAGTAACCCAAGACATTCAGCATTTCTTCACTTACAATTTTTTCCTCACTCTTTGGCTAAAAGTTAGACTGATCACACCTACCTTACCCATCTCAGTTTTGTTGGAGCTGCTCCTAAAGTATATAATTTACTCTCTTGCTATATCTACTTTAATCACCCATCTCACCTTTAAAGAGCAGTTTTTCCAATCTTGTTTCAATTCTATACTGCTGTTCTGTGATGTTTTGGATTGGATTTATTTAAAATTGTTCTTATCTCCTTGCTCAAGTTCTGAAAGTTTTAAGCATTATGATGGTGATTTAACATGTGCTAGTACTGGAGCTTAATTTTGTCCATGTACATGGGTGGTGAGGTGGCACTAAAATATTACATTGCCACTTATATTAATTGATTTAGTAAAAAATAAATTTAGTGGATTGGAGGTTTGGGAACAACAGGCTATTCTCTGTACCATATTAGTATGCACTAAGCATCCATACCACAAAGCACAAATAATGTAGCAATGATATAGCCTAAATTGGCCTATACCATCATCTTGTTCACTTATGCTAAGTATCCCATAACTCCTTGCATTTGCTTCGTAAGCAGTTGGAATAATCCGACAAGTTCATTCTATATCTTAGAATAAGCTAGAGAAGTACCTTCATGGACCTACCTGGCATGCTAGTATCTTAAATAAAGTTAAGGAAGGAACAGAAAAACAAGTTAGGGAACTGGGACAAACTGATGGGTTGGATTTTAGTGACATGTAAAGAGTTGTGTAACTTGCACAATCCTATAAATAACACCAGTTGAAATGTGTAACTTTGGGAGCACATCATCACCATGTTGTAAAGTGAATGTAACATTGCTGTTTGAGATTGCTTCCTGGAATCTGGTTTCATATAGAGCATTTTTTCTGTACTATATTATTAGTATTGGCTTAAAGCAATAAACCTGACTGACACTGGTTATTTCGTCTCCCTAATATATTTCATAACGAACCAAAATGTGCTCAAGCAACTGATTATACTATTTATCGACAAACATTAAACAAGGAACAGACTGGGAACATCAAATACCAGGTTACTGAGATTAAAGATGGTATATACCAAGGATGTTAAGGTTTTTTGAATGTGGTGAAAAATTAATGTGTCTTCAGAGACAAATGCTGTACCTTGGAAATATAACTGGATCTTAGACTTGGTACAAATTTTGCTGCCTTGATATTCTTGCCTGAGAAAGCAGACTTCTTCCGCTCTTGTGGGTTGCTATGTACCTGTAGCCCCAGTCAAGGTTTTCTGCTTCCTTTGCAGCCATGAAGTGTCACTCCTACTTCCACTTTTGAGTCTCTGATTAGGATACTTGAAGTAATTACTCAAGATGGTGGCCTCCTAGTATCTACAGTTCAGATATAATTACCATCAGGACAGATTACTCAGTCAGTCTTATGTCTCACTGTATTTTCACTTACCAGAATAGCCACAGCATAGTCAGTAAGGGTGCGAGGCGACTGGCTTTATAAAGCAGGTATAACCCGCTCTACCTCACTTGATTTTTCCCTCACGCTAAGGGAATTCTTAGCTGGCTGGTCAAATTGATTTTATGGTCCCTATATGGTACCACAGTGGTAAGAAGGGCCTACATCCAGCCCAATATCTGGTTATATGTCTTTGCACTGGCTTCTAATTTTCCTTGGATAGCTAAATCCAATGAATTTGGCAATTCAGGGAATGAAGGCTGTTCTAGACCAATATGTTAATCTGGGATAACTTGCTAAACCTTTTAGAATAGCTTTAACTAGCAACTCTTCTTGCAGCATTATAGATCTATTATATATATATGCCCAGGTGTCAGAAGTGGCTCATTACAACCAAGGAAATTGGGATGCAGGAAAAAAAAATCTGAAAGGATTTGAATTCTTCCTTTCTGCAGTTTTAAAGCTTATTGGATTGTAACTCTTCTTTCTTGTTGCAGAATCGTAAAATGAGATAATCTGTTGCCTTCTGTCATCAAAAATGCATCAACATGCCTGCAAATAGGAGACATGATTTTAACCATTTCCTTGTGGCAGCTGCAAGTCCATGTAAAACCCATCATATATAATATGACATGGTTTGGTTTAAATTCCAAATGGGAAATGCAGGCTTAGAAGTGGAAGAACATTAAGTTAAGAGTGGGAGTTCCATCTGCGATATCTCCATAGTGTTATTTGCAGCCTGCAGGTCTGAGGACAAAATCTGCATTAATCATTACTGCAGTGCATCACTGCAGGCAAGCACAGCTTTGCAGTTGTGAGCCTCATGAACTAGAATTATTACTTCCTTTCGGTAGGAAAATGTGGCATTGTACATTACGGTTTACAAATGGAGTATCTTTGAAATTTCACCATCCTGGGCTAAACTATACTTCTGTTCAGATTTGTCCAAGCATGTAACCTTCCTCTTGCTTGTCTAGCTGGATCTGCCTCTTTACAGGCACTTGCCATATTGGTGTCTTCAGAGAGGACAAGAATCAGGACAGATGACTAAAGAAATAAGAAATACCCTTAATCTTCCTTAAGACATATATCAATACTTAACCAGGATTTAAAAAACAAAGAGAAATAAATTATTTTCTTGAAATTGTACAAATTAGTGACAACTGTGTTAATAGTGTGTCTGTGTATGGTAGTTGTAGAAAAGAGAAAGTGTTAAACTACAGTACTTAACATTGTATTAGTAGCCTATCGACAGCAGTGCTAGTGGATCCTTGCTGTTCTGTAGCCATAAACTATTTGTTAAGAAAGGAATTTCTTCAGATTATAGATTTCCAAAATTTACATTTAAGGTGTTTTAAATATGCCACAGCTTTATCATTTCCCAATATTTGACTTACTGTCAGAAAGATTGATCTTGTCTAGTTGTGTTTTTACTTAGCACGTTATTGCACAAACAGTAACAGTATAACACATTCTCCAAAGAAAACTAAAGTAAACTACAGTTGTTCAGCTGTTATTATTTCTAGAGTGTATCAAGCAAGCCACTATTTCCTTCCCCCACCCTCCATGTCTTCATTTTGAAAACATACTTATTTTTGGAAGACAATTTTGCTATGGTATATATTAATTGGAGTTGAATCTTCTAGTCCAGAGGTTTTCAAACTGTGGTCCATGGGCCACGAGTGGTCTGCAAGCTCCATTCAGGTGGTCCATGGATAGTTCCCTCTAAGGTGTGTGCCTTGACGGCTGCACACACCAGAATGAAGGGCCACCCACCTAATTAGTGGAGCCTCGCAGGCATGGCTCCACTAATTAGGTGCCTGGATCCTGAAGAAGACACACATGTAAGGTGAGGTGGTGGCCTTGAGGGGAATAGGAGGTAAGTGGGAGGGGACAGTGGGGTGAAAATAGGGGATGGGGGGAATTTGGGATGTGCAGGGCTGTGGCAGCCAGAGAAAGAGGAGACTTTCCTCAGCTCCAGGGCTGCAGCTGCTGGGGAGAGAACCCTCACTCCTTCCTAGCCCCAGCTTGGGGGCTGCTGCGGTGGGGGAGAGAGGGAGCGACCCCCCCCCTTCCTACGCCCAGCTTGGGGGAGGGGGGCTACTGCAGCAAGAAAGAGAGGGCAAGATTTCCCCCCCCCATGCTTCTTACCCCCAGCTTGGGGGGCTACTGCAGCAGGAAAGAGGGCACATCTAGCGCATTAGAAAGGTAAGACTATGGATATTAAAATATGAGTTATGTGCTTTTATTTGTAGAAGAAAAAAAACTTAGAGGCCTGACTAGAACAGTGCTTCTCAGCAATTTTCAAGTGGTCTGCAAAAAAAAAAAAACAACAAAAAAGTTTGAGAACCACTGTTCTAGTCAGGCCTCATCAGATTTGTCTATCGTTCAATGTGAAACATTTCATAAAACAGATCAATCTGATGGTGTTTGCTATTTTACTTTGCTGTGGAAGAATAAATGTTTATTTCTAAAACAAACAAGTGTTCAACTGTCTAGTACAAAGATTGGTGCATGTTTAATGTTTAATTGTTGTTTGCTCTTAGATGGCCTTATATTTTTGTTCTCCTGTTTAGATTTTTAAAAAGTAATTATTATGTTTTCAGTTTTCATGGCCTTTTGCCTTCTGCTAAATAATTATCAGTAGTTCAGATTTCTTTTATGGAAATTAAGCCTATTCTTAACCCTATGTATGCTTTAGCACATACATTTATTAATGAGGAATAAAAGCTTTCCACATTCCCATTTATCATGGATAATATGTTATGATGCACATGTTCTGGTGTGTGCATAACATCAGATAAAACACCAGTATTTGTAAGTAACAAGGGAATATGCTGCTGCCAGTACAAATATACATGACACTAAATGGCTGCAACAATTCCAAGTTGACAGCTGCTGAACTTGAAATTGTTGGCAGCTTTTTTCCTAAAAACAAAACAAAAAAAAAAAACAGACTGTCATAAACGGATAGTTAAGAGTTAATAGAACAGAAGTACTTCATCTCTCTTTTGCCTATAAAGGGTTAACAAGTCCAGTAAGCCTGGCTGTCACCTGACCAGAGGACCGGTCAGTGGACAAGATACTTTCAAATCTTGAGGGAGGGAAGTTTTTGTGTGTGCTGTTAGAATTTGGTTGTTGTTCACTCTGGGAGCTCACAGGGACCGGACTTGCAACCAGGTTTCTCTCCAATCTCTCCAATACAGGCTTTTGTAAGTTTAAAATAGTGAGTACTGGGTAGATAAGGCGAGCTAAGCTTATGTTTGTTTTCTTTATTTGCAAATGTGTATTTGGCTGGAAGGAGTTCAAATTTATATTTTGCTGAAAGAATTTTAATTTGTACTTGAATACTTAGGCTGGGAGGGTATTCCCAGTGTCTATAGCTGAAAGACCCTGTACCTATTCCATTTTAAATTTACAAAGATAATTTTTACTGTTTTTTCTCTCTTTAATTAAAAGTTTCTTGTTTAAGAACCTGATTGTTTTTTCATTCTGGTGTGAGACCCCAGTGGACGGGGCCTGGATTCACCAGGGAATTGGTGTGGAGAAAGGAGGGAAGGGGGAGAGAGAGGCTAATTTCTCTCTGTGTTAGGATTACTTTCTGGGAGGGAGAGAGAGAAGGAGGAGGGGAGGTAAATTTTCCTCTCTGGTTAAAGATTCAAGGACTTTGAATCACAGTGATCTTCCAGGGTAACCCAGGGACGGGAAGCCTGGGAGAGGCAATGGTGAGGGAAAGGGTTTACTTTCCTTGTGTTAAGATCCAGAGGCTCTGGGTCTTGGCGGTCCCCTGGCAAGGTTTTGGGGGGACCAGAGTGTACCAGGCACTGTAATTCCTGGTTGGTGGCAGCACTACGGGTTCTAGGCTGGTGATTGAGCTTAGAGGAATTCATGCTAGTACCCCATCTTTTGAACGCTAAGGTTCAGAGTGGGGGAATTATACCATGACACAGACTTGAATTTTTTAAAAGTTCAGCTCTTTTTGAAACACTGATTCAACTCAATGGTTTCCATCAGAGGATGAGACCCCATCAATGTTTCCTTATAAAAAACCCTAAATAAATGTAGCAGTTTTGAGTGTTGTGCCCTTGGGACTTGATCCTCCAGTTGATGTGAGTGAAAGTTAAGGGTGCACAACCCCCTCTGGGAGGTGCTCAGAAACTTGAAAGGCAGACCCTTTAAAATGTAGGTAAGACAATCTAATGGAGGGAGGACTTACTCACAGTGACCTCAGGAACTGAAACTGGTTGGAGCTGGAGACCAGAGCAAGTTAGTGGGGTCTGATTTGCCACGTTGTTCCAGTTTTAAGATGGTGCAACTTGAGAGAAGTCAATAGAATGACATTGGTATGAAACTGGAGTAACTCAGCAGGCAATTGAGTCCATTGTTGTCAAAAAATTTTAAACCATGCAAGTGTCCTTTGAGAAAAGTGTGGCTTTACATTTTCTATTCTTTAAAATAGATGAATACTACCAAAAAAGCAAATAATAGAAATTAGGAAGGAATATTTTTATTTTAAAGTATCTGTTCCAAAGAGAAGGCCTGATTCTCCACTGCTTTACTCCTTGTGTAGACACATATTTAAGTGAGAGTAAATTACTACCAAGCAGAATGGCAGCACACTATGCCCACGATGCACAAACATAAGGGCTGGACTTCTAATATATTTAGGTGCCTGAAAATGTAAATAGGTGCCTAGTGGGATTACCTCTATCTTTAAGAACCTAAATACCTTTAAAAATCTTCCTGTGACCACAGAGGTGCATGCAGTGGAAAATGAGATCTATGGGATTTTAAGAAAGCAAAACAGATCACTCCAATTGTTTCCAGAAAGAAGAATATTACAAGGCAAAGTATAATATTTTGTAATTTTTTTTAATGACACATGAACAATGAGTTGCCACATATCTGAAATATTCTGGCTTAGTTTCAGCCTGCAGTCATGGCAATGAAAGCCAGCATTAATCTTCTGTGGTTGGAGGTCTACCACTATAGGAGGAAGCAGCAGTGAAAAAGCAGCCACAACATCCCCTTCTTCAAGGGGGAGGCAGAGAGGAATAATGCCTCCCAAAGGGTGGATGGTGTTCTATGGGAAGGAGGGTAGAATGTTGGTGAACGGGATGACCCAGTGCATCCTCTAGCAGTATCCACTGCTGGGGTTGCTATGGAGCCTCTGCCAAAAACTAGAGCTGCTCTTCAGTAGAAAGACAGAGACGATGAAATAAGAGTAGCAGTGTCTGACCTTCCTTGGGATGAATTCCTTCTAAAGAGCATGGGCCTTCCTGGTGGAAGGTCTAATCTTAGAGTTCTTACTCACTCAAAACCCCTAGTTACTTACATGTGAGCTTCTTGTGAGTAAGGACCAATCTCTCTATTAATTAAAAGAAGTGGAACACATACATCCAGGTGCTTGTACTTCCTCACTCACTGCATTTCTATTAGCCAGGAAAGTAAAAAACAATACATCATTATGCCAATTTACAAATGACTAGAAATAGGCATCTCTATTACCAGTATTGATGACTAAATAATGTTAGTGAAAGGTGCATTAGCAACAAGGGAGAGAGAAGTTAGAAGTGCATAGCTGTAACATAAGTGGCGATATGAAGTATAATGTAACAGTATGATCTGCTGTTCTAAGTTACTGACAACTAGACAGTTAGGCATCAGTGCTTCAAACTCTGTATAACAGATTCCACAGTGATCTCAAGAACACCGCTCCCCAGACTGCTAGCAAGCATCTGCTTTGTGCTGGTAAGGTATTTGCTGACAGAGGAGGAAGCAGCTAGTTTTTGTGCTCTTCACGCTTTTCCTGCCGGCTGCTGTACAGCAGAGCATGAGACTCTCTGGGGATGCACATCATGTGACTTTCTTATTGACTGTATCTCTTTAGGTGTTTGGGAAACTTGGGAGGTAAGAAACAATGGAAAAGGAAGAGACCATTGTTGCTGCATGGTCCCCATACACAAGCCCCCCACCGTCTAGTCCTTTTATCTAATTTTCTGCTTATCACAGAAGATTAGGGTTGGAAGAGACCTCAGGAGGTCATCTAATCCAACCCCCTGCTCAAAGCAGGGCCAACACCAACTAAATCATCCCAGCCCGGGCTTTGTCAATCTGGGCCTTAAAAATCTGTAAGGATGGAGATTCCACCACCTCCATAGATAACCCATTCCAGTGCTTCACCACCATCCCAGTGAAATAGTTTTTCTTAGTATCCAACCTAGAACTTCCTCACTGCAACTTGAGACCATTACTCCTTGTTCTGTCATCTGCCACCATTGAAAACATCCGAGCTCCATCCTCTTTGGAACCTCCCTTCAGGTAGTTGAAGGCTGCTATCAAATCCCCCCTCACTCTTCTCTTCTGCAGACTAAATAAGCCCAGTTCCCTAAGCCTCTACTCATAAATCATGTGCCCCAGTCCCCTAATCATTTTTGTTGCCCTCTGCTAGACTCTCTCCAACTTGTCCACATCTTTTCTGTAGTGGGGGGCCCAAAACTGGACACAGTATTCCAGTTGTGGCCTCACCAGTGCCAAATAGAGTGGAATAATCACTTCTCTTGATCTGCTGGCAATGCTCCTACTAATGCATCCCAAGATGCCATTGCCAAGAAGGCAATGAAGGGCACACTGTTATCTCATAACCAGTTTCTCGTCCACTGTAATCCCCAGGTCCTTTTCTGCCAGTCAGTCCCCAGCCTGTAGCAGTGCATGGGATTCTTCCATCCTAAGTGTGGGACTTTGCACTTGTCTTTGTTGAACCTCATCAGATTTCTTTTGGTTCAATCCTCCAATTTGTCTAGGTCATTCTGGACCCTATCTCTACCCTCCAGTGTATCTACATCTCCCCCTAGCTTAGTGTCATCTGCAAATATGCTGAAGGTGCAAACCATCCCATTATCCAGCTCCTTAATGAAGATGTTGAACAAAACTGGCCCCAGGATCGACCCCTGGGGCACTCCACTTGATACCGGCTGCCAACTAGACATTGAGCCATTGATGGGTAGTCGTGGAGCCCAACGATTTAGCCAGCTTTCTAGCCACCTTCTTGGCCATTCATCCAATCCATACTTTAAATTTCTGGCAAGAATACCATGGGAGACCATATCAAAAGCTATGCTAAAGTCAAGGTATATCACGTCCACTGCTTTCCACAGAGCCAGTTATCTCATCATAGAAGGTAATCAGGTTGGTCAAGCATGACTTGCCCTCGGTGAATCTATGTTGACTTTTCCTGATCACCTTCCTCTCCTCCAAGTGCTTCAAAATCAATTCCTTGAGGACCTGCTCCATGATTTTTCTGGGGACTGAGGTGAGACTGACCAGTCTGTAGTTCCCTGGATTCTCTTTCTTCCCCTTTTTAAAGATGGGTACAACATTTGCCTTTTTTCCAATCATCCAGGACGTTCCTCAATCACCATGTGTTTTCAAAGATAGTGGCCATATGCTTCCTTTCCACCCGTAAACAAGAAGACATACAACTCACTTGGTAAACTGCTGCAGAGAAAATGCAAGGCAATCTCCTTCACTTTCTGTATTCACACACCCCCCTGCCCCCAAGTCTCCCACTGTTCACTGAAGTAACAAAGACAAAAAAGAGGATTTTATTACATTTACCTTTAACACATGGTACCTAATAGTTTTCTTTAATTTAAGAGGGTAGGTTTGCAGAATTTGCTCTTTAAAGAAAGAGAGACAAATATATGATGATTGGTGCATTGCAGCTATTAGGATTTGGAAGGAGTTTTCCACAAGATCCTGACCAATTTTTTCACAGGTGACCATCAGTTATGTGCTTCCTGTTTTCTGAGAAATAAACTTGACAACTGGAACCTGATTTTTTCAGAACAGTTAAGCACTCTCAACTGCAAATAGGTCAATAGGAATTGTATAGAGTCAGCACCTCTGACAGTAAGATTGTGTGGGATGAAGGAACAAGGAAAGGATTGTGGGTCAATAGGCTAAGAGGTCTAATTTGGCTCTGCCAGTAATTTACTGTGTGGTGTTGGGCAAGTCATTTTATATATTGGCCTCTGTCTCCCCAATTGTAAAATGGGGATACCCTTGGTATGGACCCTCCTTTTAATGAGCACCCATGCAACAGATGCAGTGAAAATGAGTTCTTGGAAATAAAGTTCCAATGAGGCTGTGGAAGCACAGGGCCTTAATGTGGATGGCAGTGCTGCCATGGGGGACACCTAACAGGGATGGACCATGATTCATCCAACAGAATGATGTGATGAAATCTCTGCCATGGAATCTTTGGAGATTTCCTTCTCTATAGTCCCCTTCTAAGGGTTTTAGTGGTGGAATGGGAAATCTAGCTCTGTCTGTGGGGTGAACTTTGCAGCCTCCGTATTGAACTCTATGCAACCTCTCTGAGCATGCTCACAAATACATTATTAAAATAGAGTCCTATAATGAATATGTAAATCTTTGATTTTTATAGCATAGTATTTTAGGTTTTTTTTAATTATGCACTCATCTATGGTAACTGCCACAAATACCTACCTAACTGCTATAAATGTGCTGAATGATCAAGTAATAGATGAACTAATAAACAGAGAGCCACCAATTCATCTATAATTTCAGTATTTTTTCTATTGGTATTCTTTCTATGTTTAAGAAACAATGGGTGACAGGAAGGGTGGGAAGCTGTCAACTTTCATGAGCAAGAAGGATTACTGTGTATTCAACTATATAACATCACAGAGTAATATGAGGTTATATGAAAGCAATTATATAAGAAATGCACAGTAAGCAATTAGAAAGCAAGATCAGAAACCACTGAAATAACTATACTGTTCTGGTGTGAACAAGAAGGTTTTGGCTTCCCCGACTGTGGGATGCTGCTCCAGGAAGGAGGAGACATGGAGTCCACCTACTGGAGAAGTGGAAGAGTATCTTCAGACATTGACTTGCCGAACTAGGCAGGAGCACTTTAAATTATTTTCAAAGAGGATACATGATAAAAGTGCATAGATAAGTATTATAAAAAATAATTGTCCTTGACAAAGGGCTGGAAGTTGTTGGGGGAGGGAGAAATAGAGCGTTACAGGAGCAACACTAATAAAAACAGTGGGGAAATCTGCTCAACATCTTAGATGTCTATGCAGTGAGTATTGGGAATAAATTGCAAGTCTTAGTACACAGTTAAAACTATGACTTAATTGGCATTACAGAGAGTTGGTGGGATAAATCTCATGACTGAAATATTGATATAGGGGGCATAGCTTGTTCAGGAAGGACAGGAAAGGGAAAAGGGAGAAAGTATTGCATTGTACATCGAGAACACTTACTCTGAGGTCCAGAAGAAGGTGAGAACTGGGCCAGCTCAAAGTCTCTGGGTGAAGCAATCAGGGGAGGGGGGGGGACAGAGGTGAAATCATGGCAGGGAAGTGGATGAGTCATCTGTAGAACAAATACACAAGACTGGGCAGTAATAGGGTACTGTAACTACTCAGACGTCTGTTTGAAAAAATGATACAGCGAACCACAAAATCTCCAGTAAGTTCTTGGAATGTGTTAAGGACAACTTATTTCAGAAGGTGGAAGAAGTAACCAAGGGGGCAGCCTCTTTAGAGTTGGTTTTAACAGCGAGGAATTAGCTGTGAATCTGATGGTGGAAGCCAAATTGGGTGAAAGTGATAATGAAATTCTGGATTTCATAATTCTAAAAAAAGGAAGATGTGAAAGCAGTGGAATAAGGACAACATACTTCAAAAAAAGCAGACTTTTAAAACTGAGAGTATTCAAGTTGTCCAGGCCTGGTGAAATTCACCTTAGGGTACTTAAGAAACTAGCTGAAACAATGTCGGAATCATTAGTGACTACCTGAGAGAACTCATGGAGTAGGGGTGAGGTCACAGAGGACTGAAGAAGGGCAAACAGTACCTAACAGTGAAAAGGGGAACAAAGAGGTCCAAGTGAATTAAAGGTAACTGTCTAACATTAATTCCTGGAAAGCTACAGGAACAAATTAGCAATTGATTTGTGAGCATGTAGAGGATACAGTGATAAACAATAGCCACCATTGATTTGGCATGATCTGTTCTTGACAAATCCATCTAATTTCTTTCTTTGACAGGGTTATTGACCTAGTGGATGGGGGAAAGGGGAAAGAGTAGTAGGTGTGATATATCTTGATTTTTAGCAAGACTTTTGACACAGTCCTACATGACATTCTCATAAACAAATTAGGGAAATGTGGTCCAGATGAAATTACTGTAAAGTGGGTGACAACTAGTTGAAAAATCCTACTCAAACAGTAGTTATCAATGGTTCGCTGTCAAACTGGGATGCCATATCTAGTGGGGTCCTTGTAGGAATTTCCTGGATATAGAACTAGTCAATATTTTCATTAATAACTTGAATAATAGAATGGGGAGTACACACACAGAATTTCAGAATAAAACCAAACTGGGAGGGTTGTAAGCACTTTGGAGGACACGATTAGAATTCAAAATAATTTTGATTAATTTGAGAATTAGTCTGAAATCAACAAGATGAAACTCAATAAAGACCAAGTGCAAAGTACTGTGCTTGTGAAAGAAAAATCCAATGCACAAATACAAAATGGGAAATAACTGGATAGGCTGTAGTACTGGATCTAGGGGCTATCATGGATCACAAATTGAACATGAGCCAACAATGTGACGAAGTTGCAAAAATGCTAATATTATTTTAGGGTTTATTAACAGGCATGTTTTATGTAAGACATGGCAAGTGATTGTTCTCAGCATTGGTAAGACCTCAGTGGGGGAACTATATCCATACGTTCTGGGTACCACATTTTAATAAAAATATGGAGGGAGTCCAGAGGAGAGGAACAAAAATGATAAAAGGTTTAGAAAGCGTAACCTATGAGGAAAGTTTAAAAAAAAAACAACTGAGCATATTCAGTCTTGAGAAAAGGAGACTGAGGGAGGACCAGAAAACACTCTAGAGATATGTTAAGGGCTGTTATAAAGAGAATTGTGATCAATTTTTTCCTTGTCTACTGAGGATAGGACAAGCAGTAATCTTGTCTAGGCTTAATCTTCAGCAAGGGAGATTTCAATTAAAATTTTATTTCCCAATATCTAACTATAAATATAGTGAGGGTCTAGAATAGACTCCCCATCACTGGAGGCTCTTAAGAACAGTTTGAACACCTCGTGGGGATGGTCTAGATATTCTTAGTCCTGTTTCAGAACATGGGTTGGACTTCATGGCTTCTCAAGGCCCCCTCCAGCCCTTCATTTCTATGATTCCATGACTTTGTAATATTTGTCAGTGTTCCCATTTTCTGCAATGGGTGACACGGTTGTTGTAAGCAAACTGAACAGTTTAATCTGAATCTGTCTCCTGTCTAGAACACTGAATAGCAAAATTCCCTCTCCCACACCCCCGAAACAAACCCACCAGAAAGAAACAGTTAATTTGACATCCATCCCTGCAAACAAGAAGCATTGGAGTATAGAACAGACATGCTGAGACCACATTTGAAAATAACTTTTGTGCTTTAGCAAGCCAAAACACAGCGTTTTGGAAGGTTTGTGCTAATTACCGGAAATTCTAAAGAGCATAAAAAAAATTGCCACAGGGTGAGTTAATGGTGAATTTTTCACCCATCTGTAATATGATACACCTATTATTGTGGAAAGGAAATTACTTTGACCGTGTCAATTGTAAAGGTAACTTCCACAGTGGATTCTTTTGTGTTTGTTTGCTGTTTGAACACATACAGGATATTAATTTTGTTTCAGTTAGTACTTACATTGTTTCCTTTTGTTTTCTCATCTTCTACGAATGTTTCTAATAACAGTGCACATTACTTTTGAAATTCAGACCAAGCTAGAACTCTCTTTCAGGTTTCAGTTGAAGATATTATGGAAGACATACCGATATTTAAATTAGTTGCATATTGAATATGTATTATATGGGAGATGTTTTTCAGCCTAGAGAGAGAGAGCGAGAGAGAGATTTGTTTATTTTTATTACATAACCAGACTGTGATCTGGTGTATACCCAATACAAGCAATGAAAGAGTTAATATGGGCCTGAGAGGGAAATTATGCTATTTGATTGCCTGGGAGGGTGGACAAGGATTAATTAAAGACGAAGCCCAACTGAGGAATGAGCTGGGTGGTAACTGTAAAGAAGGAGAATGCAGATTAAAAGAAATTCTGCAAACACTCTCTGGACCTAGAAAGTGGAGAGACTGGGAGAGTCAAAGAGGAAACTCAGGGGGATAGCTGGCCCTTAAATAGTGGAGTCTGTCAGGAGGTCAGGAGAGCACTAGTGGATGAAGAGTCCTGATAAAAGGGCATAATCTGGACCTCCAGGGAGGCATTCAACTCAGGAAAGTCTGACAGGACAAATCCTGGATGCTGGTTATAGTGTCTCTAGACAGGAACCCATCGTGGAGAATGGGCGTGAGTTCCTCTTACCAGCTCCTGGTAAAGGTGTTGTGAAGACCCTGAAAAGGGGATAAAGACCTGAAACAAGGGTGTGAGGATCAGGGGGCTCAGAGTCTGTGCCAAAGACCTTTTGTAAGGATATTGGACTTGTAATTGTTTGACTTTCTGTTATCCCAGAAGGGGTGGGATGAAACGTGACCTGGCTAGAGGGCTGGGTCACAAGAAGAGGCAGACCACTGCAGGACTAGAGCAATTGTCATAGGGAGTGCTAGATGAGGAGAGCCTGCTACTCCATGCCTACTAATGGTGGGGACCACTCCAGTGGACTGTCCACTCCAACAGTCAATTAAACAAACCCCTATATTGAAGTAAATGGGACTATTTGTGTGCTTAAAGAAATGCACAAGCTTAATTATTTTGCTGAATTAGGGCCTTCCCTATTAAATACCAGGTTAGGATTATCGACACTCTAGCTAAAGACCTCATTTATTATCGGTTTGATTTATACAGATGATATCCCAAACAAAACAAACAACATGACTCTGATCTCTTATACTGATGTAAATCTGGAATAACTCTGCTAAAGTCTGATGTTACATTACTGTAAAATTGGGTGTAAATGAGGAAAAATAGATGCATAGGGTGCAGGTCCATTGCTGGTTTAAAACTTGTGGAGTCATCTGTACCAGTGAAAGATGGCTGTAAAATTCAAGGAGAGAATATGGTTTTGGACCAATGAGTTCTAAAAATGAAATGAAAAGTCTCCTTCCTGCTCTAAGAACTGGATCGAAAGTGATTTAAGCAATGAAAGTCTTCACATTCAATGTCACAGATGTTTTGGATCAGGCCTATTGCTGCTCAGTTTCAGTCTCTTGCTTCTTATTGTGAAATCATAAATTCACTAGTTCTCCAACCACTATAGAGTCTCCCAGGATAGACAAGTCCTGAATTTCTGAAGGACAGAAAAAAGTAATTCTCTATCAAGTATGAGCTCGGTTTAAGTAGGTCTGGAGTTAAGTAAAACCTCCGGAGAGACCCAAATATTATAGTATTAAGTTTTATTCTATAAAAAATAAATACCAGAAATTACTAAAACATGGGCTCTAGGATTTGAGAGTTGTTTTTACCTTTAAGAAAGTACAAATTTCTCATGATAAGATGAGCTACATCCATTTATGAGTCCCAAGATGAGCCTTACAATACTGATTGATGCAATCTTTTCACAATTTATTGCTTTTCTTCATTTCCAGTTTCAGGGCTATAAATCTATCTGTTCTTTTTCCAAATATGATAATTTCTACCTGATTAGGTAGCATATCCTGCTAATATTTCATGTATGTGTATTAATTCTGGTCAGGCAATAAAAGTCGCTTATCATTGAGCAGTGCATGAATATTAGTTCTCTAAGCTAGGGCATCCCACTTGTGCAACTGAATATCACAGTCGTCATAAGCTGGCCTCTTAATCTAGCCACTGCTGACTGAAGAGAACTGTCTTGTGGGATTTCTCTATTACTAAATCTTTACTTAAAATAACACTTCTTTGGTATTTGTATTACTATATGGAGTTTTGCTGTCAAGAAAAAAAAACAAGTATTATACACTGCTAAGAGCTAGGTAGTAATTTTAGGTGGAACCCCGAGCAGGGGATATTATGTAAACTGCACCAATCCAGGAGTATCTCCCACATGTCCCCAAAACAAATTACTATAACAGTTGTAAATAACTACGTACCCCATCCCTCCATGTTAGCTCACTTGTGTTGGCCAGTTAGTGGGAGTGAGTGCAACCGGGGTATCTTCTATTCCCAGACCCTCCTTGTCCAGGTTCAAGAAAGAGAGTAATCTCATTTACTCTTACACACCTGGACCTAAGATTGGGGTAGCTCAATTAAGGATGTGAATGAGGTTGTTACTCCCTTGTGCAGGTGTATATTCAAAGGTACAATCTATGCCTAATTGATTATTCATTAGCAGTATGAATTTTCCCACCTGACAGGATGGATGTCTTTATTAAATATATGTTGGAAGGTTTAACAGTATTGTTAAATTAACCAGAGGGACTAATTTCACCCCATTGTATTTCTGTGAACAATAGGGCTGGGTTTGCCCTCCAACAGTATCTGTTTCTTGCAACTCTATGTTGCTTTCTAAATAAACAGCTTAACTCTATGCAAATATTAATGGCTTTGACACAGCTTAATCTTTGAATTGTAGTTCTGAGATTCTTTGGTCTCTGTTCTTCTTGTTGACAAGAATCTCAGCATATTTTAATGCCCCTTTTGGTTTTTAAAATGAGCAGGATTGAGTTCTCTTGAATATCTTAAAGACCCTAAATAGACTGGCAAAGCAGTGCTTTTTTTTTTTCTGAGCAGTTTTGGGCAGGATTAAAGGCAGGCCTCTGCCTTTGAAGCTGTCTCAAACTCTTGGAACAAAAAAAAAGTCCCCTTTTTAGTGCAAATTGTGGATCATCATTAAGATTGTTTATCATGGCCATGATTTTCATGACACAGTCTGTGACTTTTAGGTGTGTGGGTTTTTGTTTTGCATAAAAGATCATGGTCTCTTTCCTGACAGTCTGCCTTCTACAGAAGAAGACTCCCACATTGTTTTTACACAATTGGCTCTTCTTTGGTGCTTTGCTGTTTCCATGCCTTTTATGCTAGCTATTTACTGTTTTTCCACTGGAAAATACAATTAATCACAAAAATATTGTGTGCTGTGACTTTTCCAATTTTTGCTGCAACAGCCATCATAATGGCTTCTTGCTTAGTGATCACAGAAATACCATATAGTGCTCAAGACCAGAAATGGGTGATCCCTTGCTAAGAGTGGTACTCATTTTTTCTGAAGGTTAAACTCATCTAGGAATCAGGGTACAATACAAAGACTTGTACTGCACAATTCTCAAACCCTTCTTCTAGGGCCATGATGTACGAACTCTTGGTGACCTCAGTTGTCAGCATCTTCAGCATTGTGACTTTATTCTTAAACATTTCATTTAAATTCTCTGTAAGGAGGTGTGCTTCCACAACCATGAAAGTACATTGTTCAAAAGCTTGGTAAAGGTGGCCCCTCGGAGCTAACATGGTAACAGTGAGGTTTAGAGTCCATCACTATAATAGGATTCTGTTCAATCTCTTTTAGACCATTTTAGTCAACTCCCCTTACTTTTCCCATCTGGTCATAGTCTTTTACAGTTCAGTTCCCTAATTCGTCCCATTACATTTGTGTTTTTCAGTGTTAGGATGTGGAATTCTGCCCTGCTCTGAACAGAACATGCACACACTGTCTGTAGTCTGAACTGTCCCTCTTTCCTGATTGGCTTTAGAGGTAACACAAATTTACAAAACAGTCAAAGTTTGGCTGTTCCCTGAGCCCACGTCCAGACTAGGTATTAAAATCGATTTTAGATACGCAACTTCAGCTACGGGAATAACGTAGCTGAAGTCGAATTTCTAAAATCGAGGTACTCACCCGTCTGGACGGCGCGGCATCGATGTCCGCTGCTCTCCGTGTCGATTCCGGAACTCCGTTCGGGTTGATGGAGTTCCGGAATCGATGTAAGCGCGCTCGGGGATCGATACATCGCGTCCAGACTAGACGCGATATATCGATCCCCGAGCAATCGATTTTAACCCGCCGATGCCGCGGGTTAGTCTGGACGTGCGCTGAGTCTTTCCTCTAGGACTGTCTCTGTCCTAACTCCCAGCAGTTCCCCCTGCTTCTGAGAGAGCCATTCCTATCCTTCCTATGAAGTGTTGTGTTGTGAGAAGAAGGGGCATGCCCTCTCCACACTATCCTGCACTGCAAACCAGTGCACCAGGGGAAAGAAAACAGCACTAGTTTTAAATAAAATAAAAATAAAAATCTGTTTATTCATATTTTCTGTCCACCAGGGTGCTAAGAGTGATTGTGCCTCTGTTAAGTACAACCCTGTACCAACCTCCAGTAGGGCTCTCTCTGCATTATTCCCTCCTTCCCGTACCCCTCAATTTGGGCCTGTGTGGTTTTTTTTTTTTTTTTCATAGTTTGGCTAAGAACAGCCACACAATACCCTGGTCAGGCTAATAAAAGGCTTTTTATTACCTCCTACCAAATTCTATGTAGGACTAGAAACCATCAGAAGCAGACTGAAAATATGACCCAATGAGTGCTCATATCTTCCTCCCCCTAGCTCCTAGAAATAAGCGATGTGTGCAGCCAAAGATTACATTAGCCCCTATCACAAGTAACTTGCACAATGGTGGTAGTACATTGAGTGATTATCAGTACTTAATCAATAATTTTGCCCATACATTGCAGGAAGCGGCAGCAGCAGCAACATGGAAATGTGTTGACAGTGGTTTTGATAAGTCTCACTGCAGCTGAAGATCATCTTTAACATTTTTGGAAACACTTCTGCTGCAATATCTCCTTGGTTTGCCTTGGCAAGGAAAAGGTGCTGCTTTCATTTTACGGAAGAAATGGCTGAGAATATTTTGATTCCTGGCTGCTATAGTGCTGGGCAATTTTGTCACAATGTGAATGCCACCATCTTGACGAGTTTGGGGACATCATGTTGATTTCTCATCATCACATTTGCTGCATCCTGCTCCCTCCTTCTGCAGGAGGAACAGATAAGAGTCGAGAGGCAGCTGCTTTCATCCTCAACAGCTTCAGTGCTAATCACTACAGTCTCTAGATGATTCGCTTTAATATGCATCATATGTTTGAAAAGTTCAGTTCTGGACCTAATTGATTCAAGTAAGAAAATGAGCAAGCTGTAGTTGGCTGGGCTATAGAACTAGAAAGCTTACCTTGAAGTCCAAATTGTCCACTAATTTTTGCTGATCATTCAATATCATAGCAACTTCATAGATAGAAGCTAATTAGCAATGTTGACAGGAGCTCATGTCAATACCAACTCCAGACCCATTTGTAATTTTCAATTCTGTTGTATTTTAATGATGTATGAAAGTGTAACAAAATGAAATAGATCAAACAAGATTACAGGGATACTGCTAAACATATTCCTTTTAATGGTTTTAATTTTGTGTTTCACTGTTGATTAATCCATGGAAGCTTGAACTGGTCTTTTCCTTAGCAACATAATTTTCTTCTATGGCATCAGCACTCTATCAAAAAGTTTCTTTGATTGACAAGCTAATAATGACTGAAATCTCCACTGGCACTGCTAAATTATTTGCCCTGGACTGGACAAAAGCCCCTCCAGGGACTTGGGGATCCATGTTCGGGGTTGGAGTAGGAGCTGGGTGTGATGCAATCATCCATCCATGTACTTTTCTGAGAAGCAGCACAACAAGTAACTCTAAACATATGAGGATTTTGAGGATTTCACTGTCCATGCTGTGGAAACTCCTGGTATGGTGTGTGTGCGTATGTATTCAGAGGGCTGAGGTCACCTATGGGGGCCCCTCACAGGTGTACGGTACTGCTCCTTTGAAGGGCTTAAGAAGCTCTGGGAAGGAGAGTTCAGGAACAAGTCATCTGCTTAGATGGGCCCTGTCTCTCATGGATATATGCCAATCCCTGAAAAATCTGCAGGTTTTGGAGGTTGAGCTGCCATTTCAGGTTCTAGTGCCCCTCAAGGAAATATTTGGTGGAAAAGTACTGGAATCCAAGATGCTTATGTGGATTTTTACTATAAAGGAGAGTTTGTTTATATTTTTGGAAAGCTCCCAAATACTACAAAGGGGCCATAGAAGTACCTAGAGAGATTACTAGGTATCTAAATAAGTACTAGATAGAAAAAATAAAATATACATTACAAAAAGCTGCTTTGCAACCAGATTGCCTTGACAATCTCCTATAATAATTGCTTTTTCAATTAATAAAAACATTCTATTGTTGTCTTCAAACCAATATAAATATAAGCATTATATAGCATAGGCCCCAATTCAGCAATCCATAACTACTCAGCAAAGCACTTCAGTGTGTGTACTTAAGTCCCATTAAAGTCCCAAAGAAGTAAATGGAATTAAAACATATGTTTAAAGATAAACGTGATTAAGTGCTCTGCTTAATAGGGATGAATTTAGGCATGTGCTTAAGTGCTTTGCTGAACTGGTGTCATACAGTCTATGCAACTATCTCATATAGTATCAGTGGGAGAAAAAGAGATTACCTGCTCATTGTGTTCTCTAAGAAAACAACACACTCCTCTCAGATCTCTATGGTGTGCGCTTGCCTTAAGCACTCTGCTCTCTCTGCATGTGCAGTTTGTCCATTAATGATAATTTCCATAAAATTGAATGAAGTTGTTTCTCTGGGATTAAAATTCTTTTCCCCCTAATACTTGAAATTAGACTAGTGACACGTTATCCAAGTGAACATCAGTTACCATGTAGACTGATTTTTTTTTTATTGTTTTGTTTGCTAGGTTGTATAATTTGATAGCTGAACTGGCTACCACAGTTATATAATAGAGGCATGTCAAATTGCTGAAGAGGGACTCCAGGAGAATTTTCAAGCTAACTATGGTACTGTGGTAGGTTGAGTCTGTGAGTGGGTGTTTTATTTACTATGTACTATATGGTATCTGCTCACATCTTTAAGAGAAACAGTCCAATTTAAAATCCCTTAAAGGTTTTGATTCTATTATTTATTCTGATGAAAATTAGGAGCACAGAGGAGAAGACAAAAATTCAAATGAAAAAAATACAGTAAATAGAGTGCCTGTTTGTTTGTGCGAGCTTAGACTTGGGGCTTTTTCTTTTGCCCTTCGGTGCATAAACAATGCATTATAAGATATGAATTACAGGTTAAATTTGGGTCATTAACATTTTAGGGTCAGATTTTGAAAAACACTTCAGCGAGTTAGGATCACAACTCACTTAAGTGTTTTTCAGAATTCTACTCTTTAATAAGAGGAGCAAAATACTGCAGTTGTCTGCTGCCCTTAGCTTTAAGAAAAAAAGACAGAGAATCATAGAATATCAGGGTTGGAAGGGACCTCAGGAGGTCAGCTTGTCCAAACCCCTGCTCAAAGCAGGACCAATCCCCAACTAAATAATTCCAGCCAGCGCTTCGTCAAGCCTGACATTAAAAACCTCTAAGGAAGGAGATTCCACCACCTCCCTAGGTAACCCATTCCAGTGCTTCACCATTCTCCTGGTGAAAAAGTTTTTCCTAATATCCAACCTAAACCTCCCCAATTGCAACTTGAGACTATTACTCCTTGTTTAAGTAATACTTTGCCCTAACAAGCCAATTGAAAGATTAAATTTTTATATAAACTGTATATCCAGATTTAAACTCTCTTGGTTTACAGACATTTCTGTAGGGTTTACCGATTAACAAATTCGACACAAATCATTTTTAAATGGAGGTAAATTGCTAATCTACATACAGAATATAAACTATGTAAATGTCTATTTTTCATGCAGTATAATAACCCTCTAAAGCCATTTATTTTCTAATATATTCCAGTCCTTAAGCAATTAATATCAGATGTAGATTATTTAAGGGATAATCTTTGCAGCATTGAATATTTGTCTTTTTCTTAATTACATTGCAAGTGTTTGTCACGGTTTTAATTAACATCTAAGGAAAGGCTAGTAGACCGTAAATGAGAATTTTTTTTTCCCCCTTGTTCATTGTCATGTATAGTCTTAGTGGTGGCATTCATTAAAAAAAGATGCTTTGAAGGTTTTGCTAGTGTTTCTTGTTTGAAACTATTATCATGTAAATGGCTTTTCAGACTAGGGTGACAATTTTTCAATATATAATGTAGTCTAGGTCACAATGATGATGATAAAAAGGAATATCATGCAGTATATGTTCCAAATTTTAAAAACTCAGATATGGGTGAATATTTCAAGAGAAACAAACAAAATGCAGGAGGCTTGATTTCAGTACAAAAATCAAAATTCCTCATTCAGGCACACTTTAGAAACAATGTAAAGGATTTATGTAAGTGAAGCAGATACAAATGAATTGTACTGCACATAAGTATACTCTGATTTATTTAGCCATTCCTTTCTCAACATATTAGTTTATTAATGGTTATTCATTCCTTTGGGAATATTTTAATGTCCAAGGATTTGTTAGATAAACTATAGCCTCCAGACTGACATTCTGATAATATTTTTCCTCTGTCTCAGCTGATCTTTCATCCATCTTAAAGAATCAGAAAGGAGCTGATTGACAGGTGGAATCACTCATTGGGGTGTGGTGGGATAGTTTATTGCATGACTATATCTATATAAAAAGCTACATAGGCACTATAATGAAGACATCAAGGTGAATAATGACTGGCCTTAAAATAAGTCTTGCCAGGGCAGATGGTGTTTGGTAACCTTAGCTGGCAACTCACCTAGGAGAAGGGATACTTTCTCTTCAAGCCAGTGGTGTCAAGCTTGGACACCCAAGCTGCTAAGTTCATCCAATAGATATACTCATATGAACTAATGCCTACATCAAGTGGTACCTCGTACAGGTAGGGCATTCCCTGCAAGCAATGTTCAACAACCTTGCCTGACTGTTGTAACTTGGCAAGGCCCACTAAAGTTAAAGAAGTGATAGAGTAAGTGCAGTAAACTGTGATATGCCAGTAGTAACGTAGGAACACTGGCTGCAAGAAGCTTGGAGCTATGTGAGGTCTTAAAGAGGCGAAGAGTAATTATGACATGTACAAGAGACTAAATGGAAAGTTGTAAACGTGAGATGTTAGTAGAAAGTTACAAAATCTGCTATTCAGGGAGTTCAGCCTTCTGAAAGAGTAGTTTTATTTGGATGAAAACTTGCAGAGATATGTGATTGAGTTTACCAGAAGGTTGGACCAACTGATGAATGTTAAACTGTGTTGGGAGGAGGTAACTATCCATATAGTAAGTAGTTAAGCACTACAGGGAGGAAAGAATCAAAAGATAAAAGAGGAGTTTTTCAATTAGTTGTTTTAACTTATTGGAAAAATACCACCCACTGACAAGATAATTGTCAGAGCAGATGCACACACTGAACGACAAAGACTGGATATGAAGCAGTTAATGGAGGTAATGACATTGGAACCAGAAAGTCCAAGGAGGAAGTGGTCCTACAGACTTTTCTGATACTTTGAGAAGAGGGAAACTCACCTCATAATTTATGCCAGTAGAGGACACAAGTCCTAAATCAATGTGTTTTTAACAAGAAGTGATAGATCACAAATAATCATTGTGAACCAGCACAGACTTTCTATGAATGTAGAGACCTCACAAACATTTGAACCCCTGGGCACCAGAAAGGCTTAAGTGATGGAAACTTAAAGATGAGAATGAAAAAAATCTCTAAACAAGAAATAATGCACAGACTTCCTGCCTACACACGGGGATGTGTAGAGGATATGGTACAGACTGAAGCTAACATTACTAGAAATGGAACATGAAATCCTAGGAATTGTGAAACTGATGCTGAAAAAGAGAAGAAGGGAGATGCGGTGGTGGAATCTACCAGTTAAAGAATTTGTTGAGAAAAAATGAGTAACCTGTAAAAATGGCAGGCCAGTGTCTTTAGCAGTGGTAAGTTGATGTATATGGAGGCAAAAGGGAAGGCAAAAGAAGTGATGCAACAGCTAAAAATGTGGCCTGTGATGAGCTATATAACTGACTAGAAGGATATGATGGAGAAAAGACTATCAATAAACTCACTAAGACAGGAGAGAAAACAAGGAATGTGAACTAGTTTGCTTACATTAGAGTTGAACATGGTATATTAAAAATGAATGGTGAATCAGTCAAAGTATGGAGTAATTATTTGAAAGAGTGATGGATGAGTTGAACCAAAGGGAGGAATTAAGAACATGTAAACTGAACTGGGGTGTGATAGATTGTATTCAGGAGGAAGAGATTTTAGAGGCATTAATGAAAATGAAAATAGAGAAAGCACTTGGGCCAGATGAAGTACCAGTGGATGTGCTGAAGTCATTAAGTATTTTACAAGTCTGTTAAATAATATTCTTTAGAAAGAGAACATGCCAGATGAATGAAATAAAAGCTTTGTCATGCCCATTTTTAAACACAAAGGAGATATTATACTGTGTGCTTATTATTGCTCAGTTAAACTGACATCACATACAATGAAATTATGGGAGAAGATGTGGAGTGACTAGAGTAGTCAAATGGGGCCGGGACAGAGAATTTCCAGTAAACATTGATCTGCAGCAGGGTTCAGCACTGAGCCCTTTTTTGTTTGCAGTTAGCCTGGATATGGTAAGTGAGAATAGATGGAGGAAGCTGCCTTGAAATATGCTGTTTGCTGATAACTTAGTGATCTGTGAGGAAGATTGAGACCTTGTTGTGACCAGGGGGCAGCTCCTAGGAGCAGCGCAGCAAGCACGTGCCTGGAGTGGCAAGCCGCGGAAGGGGGCAGCCTGCCAGTCACTGAGAGGGTGGCAGTGAGTCAGGCAGCCTTCGGCGGCATGCTTGTGGGCACGCTGAAGGCGCAGAACCAGCGGACCTCCGGCAGAAACGCCGCCGAATCCACATTGGTGGAACTCCTGCGGACAGTCCTCTGCTAAAGGCCGCCTGACTGCCATGCTTGGGGCAGCAAAAAACATAGAGCAGCCCCTGGCTGTGACACAGTGTGACACATGTTTTCAAGGATTGGGACTAGGATTTTTCAGCTTGGAAAAGAGACAACTAACAGTGGATATGAGAGAGGTCTATAAAATTATGACTGGTGTGAAGAAAGTGTTATTTATTCCTTCGCACAACACAAGAACTAGGGGTCACCAAATGAAATTAATAGGCAATAGGTTTAAAACAAACAAAAAAGTATTTCTTCATATAACCCACAGGCAACTTGCCAGAGCATGTTGTGAAGGCCAAGACTATAACAGGGTTGAAAAAAGAACTAGATAAATTCAGTGGCTATTAGCCAGCATGGGCAGGGATGCAAAACCATGCTCTGAGTGTCCCTAGCCTCTATTTGCCAGAAGCTGAAAATGGGTGACAGGGGATGGAGCCAGTGATGAGCTGGTTCACACAAATCGGTTGATAAATTTTGGAGCAGTTTCAGAACCAGCTGTTAACTCGCTTCCCTGTGAGGGGGCGCTGTGGCTTTGATGGGCTCTGGCTGGGAAGTGATGTAATTCCTCCTCTGGCTGCCGGGGGCGCTGTGCTGCAGGAGTTGTATGGGTTGCCGCCTGGCTCTGGGCATGAGCCCTATTGCTGCTCCCTTGACCCCTGGCCCTGGGGAGCTCTGGGCTGCATCCTGCTGCATGGGCTACTCTAAGCTTCTCTCTCCGTGAGTACCTGCCATCCTGCCCTCACCCCCTGCCCTGCCCGCAGCTAGCCTCTGCCGCACCCCCTGCCCTGCCCGCAGCTAGCCTCTGCCACAACCCCCTGCCCAAAGCCAGCCAACCCCTGCCACACACCCCTGTGGCCCTGCCCAAAGCCAGCCAGCCCTGCACCCCTCTGCCTTGCTTGCAGCCAGCCCCTCACCGCCTTGCTTCCAGCAAGCCCTGCACCCTCCTGTCTCCAACCAGCTCCGCACTCCCTGCCCTGCCCAAGCCAGCCCTGCACACTCTGCCTCCAGCTAGCCCTGCCCCACACCATCCATTGGTGCCCTGCAATTCCCAGGGCTGTAACCCTGCACACCTGCTTCAATGAGGGGGGCAGGGAGCAGCTGGGATCCACACATGTGCATACCCTAGGGTGACCAGACTGCAAGTGTGAAAAATCGGGATGGGGTGTGGGGGGTAATAGGAGCCTATATAAGAAAAAGACCCAAAATCAAGACTGTCCCTATAAAATTGGGATATCTGGTCACCCTGGCAAACCCTCATGTGAAATGGAGCTCATTTCTAGTTCAGGCCCATCTTTTTGAAAAGGAACTTTACGTGGGGCTAACATACGACTGTATTTTCCTGGACATGTCAGGCTTGTTGGTTCTTAAACCTGGGATAAAAATGGACGTATGGTAACCCTATTGGTACAAAAAATACATACTGTGGCACATCCCTTAAATCAAACATTTTATAGGGAACTGGTTGTTAAGATTTTGGCAGCTCATCGCTGGATGGATCACTTGATGTTCATTCCCTCTAGGGCACCTGGCATTGTCCACTGTCGGAAGACAGGATATTGGGCTAGATGGAGCTTTGATCTGACCCAGTATGGCCATTCTTGTGTTCTTATGTTCACTCTGATCACTCAGATGTTAATTAGTTTCCCTGGAGGAAGCTGAGAAGGGTAATTAGTCAATCAGCCTGACTGGCTGAGGCAATTATTCTATTAGCCCAGGGCTGATAAGAAGGCGGCACAGGAAGGAAGTGAAAAGAGGTGGAGAGAGGAACAGGGTAGCTGAGCCTAGCCCCACAGAGGCTCAGAGTAGGGAGATCTCTTAAGTTCCTCTTAGCTTTTGGCCCTCTCACCAGGACCTAAGTTAACATTGTAAATAGACTGCTGCATGGGGATTGTTGTGAAAAAGGTGGAGGGAACTTAAAATAAAAGGACACGGTGAAGACACAACCTGTGGAGTCTGTGGGGAAGAAGGTGGGAGAGGAGCCATACACTGTGACACTTGCAAGGAAGTTTTGAACAGCAGCAACACAATTTTGAGCATATGGGACTTAGAGTGGATGTTGGTAGATGTGGATGTTAAGTGAGGGAAGGGGACCCACCATGAAGATATTCTAGGCAGAGAGCTTAGAAAAGTGAAAGAATTTAAATACTTTTATCAATGGTTGCTGACACTGGTGCTCTCTGGGGTCGTCTGGCATCATACCTGTCATAAACAGATGGTTAAGGGTTAATGTCTCTTTTACCTGTAAAGGGTTAAGAAGCTCAGTAAACCTGGCTGACACCTGACCAGAGGCCCAATAGGGGGACAAGATAATTTCAAATCTTGGTGGAGGGAAGTCTTTGTTTGTGCTTTTTGTTTTATTCATTGTTCGCTCTCAGGACTGAGAGGGACGAGACATCATTCCAGGCTCTCCAAATCTTTCTGAATCAGTCTCTCATGTTTCAAACTTGTAAGTAATAGCCAGGCAAGGCAAATTAGTCTTATGTTTGTTTTCTCAACTTGTAAATGTTTCTTTTTGCTGGAAGGATTTTTACCTCTGTTTGCTGTAACTTTGAATCTAAGGCTGGGGCCGGGGGGTCCCTCTGGTCTATATGAATCTGAGTAACCTGTAAAACATTTTTCCATCCTGATTTTACAGAGATAATTTTTACCTTTTCTTTCTTTAATTAAAAGCTTTCTTTTTAAGAACTGACTGATTTTTCCTTGTTTTAAGATCCAAGGCATTGGGTCTGAACTGACCAGGGATTGGTGGGGGGAAAGAAGGCGGGATGGTTAATTCCTCCTTGTCTTAAGATCCAAGGAGTTTGGATCTGTGTGAAGCCTCTCAAGGCAACCCAGGGAGGGGAAAGTCTGGGGGGAAAAGGAGGGGGATGGTTAATTTCTCCTTGTTTTAAGATCCAAGGGGTTTGGATTTGGGTTCCCCAGGGAAGGTTTTGGGGGAACAGAAAGTGTGCCAGACAGTAAATTATGGCTGGTGTCAGCGTACCAGACCTAAGCTAGTAATTAAACTTAGAAGTGTTCATGCAGGTCCCCACTTTTTGTACTCTAAAGTTCAAAGTGGGGGGAAAAAGCCTTGACAATACCAAAGCTGCTTGATGCAAATGATGGGAGCTGACCTCAGTCTTTTGTGCTACAAAGATTCCAATAATGTTAAAAGGTAGAGTTTATACAACTATAATTTGACCCCTCTTAATGTAAGGAACAGAGATTTGGCCAATAACAAGAAAAGAAATCAGTATGCATTCCACTATGAAAACTACGATTTTCAGATAGTAAAATGGTTGGACACTCTGTGATAAGAAATGAAATAGGGTTGTGAGTGGCCTAATGCATATTTCTCCAAACGAAGACAAGTTGATGGAGGCTAGGCTATGATGGTATGGACATGTCCAATAGAGACCTGAGAGATACTAGTCAGATGGCCCTTTCAAAGACTGTGGATAGAAAATGACCAAGGGGGAGGCCAAAGACTTGGTACGCGGAACGGATATCAGCGGATCTTAGAAGGGCCAATTTACACAACAGCCAGGTGAATATACAGTCATGAATTTTGGAAGAAGGCTATAAAAGTTGCCAACTCTGATGAAGATAGTAGCAAGGAGCTGAATGCTAACTTGGCCCCCTATGTTGTCGCCGAATCTTTATTTGCATGTTGTTTTTTTAATGTTCACAGAACAAAAGCTGCTTCACAAACTGCTTGTGGATTCAGGCATAAAATGTGGACCTGTTGCTGACCAGATTAGATCATCCATACCTTCACCAAACATCAGGGTCTAAAATGAGTTTCTACACGTGAGCAATATGTATAATTTTTCTTTGTAATTGCTTCCTCCAACCTCTCCATCCTTACTCCATAGAAAGAAGACATAGTAAATATGTTCAAATCCATGCGTCATCCTAATGTCCGTGTTCACTCAGTGAGAAAAACTCCTCAGTGACATTTAGTCTAGAGCAGCTTCACAAATCCCAGAAAGTGTCTCTTCTTCATCTGTAAATATCCATTTATTAGAAGAAAGCATTGGAAAGAGGGCAAGAAAGAAGATTGTAAAAGAAAAATAACACCAACCCTATTGATAGCAGAAATTACATACTGTATAACAACTTTCTTTGAAAAGTTCCTTTTTCTAAAAAAAAAAAAAAAAAAAAAAAAGAGAGAGAGAAAAATCAATAGAAAAGCTACATAAAAATCAGTGCAGTGAAACATTCACTAGAGAACACAATCCCTGTGGTGACGATATACCTTCTAGTCTCCACTGTTGCTTTAAAGTTGAATGTGTTCTGGTAAACAACATACAATAACAAGTTTTGTCCACAGTGTATAGGGCACTGGTAATGCTGATGTGCTTGCCTATTTAAATTTATTTTGAACAGCTGGAGATCTATTGAGTTGAAGGTTGCAGAAACAATATTTTTAGTGAACATAGTAAGACTGAAAAAACAACAAAGCTGCATCAAATCAACATCGAATTGATTTAATTATGTAGTCTGAAATTTCGGGTCTATTATTGAAACTTTAGCCACTACCTCACTTTAAAGTATTGTCCCATTATATTGAACTGAGTTCACACTGAAATAAAACACAATAAAGCCACTTTACCAACCTGAGAATAATCTGAAGAAAAAATTTGTACTTGTGCTTAGTTAGATCTGAATTTTATTGTTGGCCCTCACCTGCTCATGAGCAGAGTCTAAAGACCTGCACATAATTCATATTTTTTTTGGGGAAAAAAGAGCTTTAACAAAGGCTTGACCAAAACCAAATACAACTTGTCTGTGAAATGAAATCTGTGAGCTCGGTAGTTAAGCTTTTGAAGGACAGCTGTTAATAATCTTTGAGCACTGAGGATACAAAAAACACTTACTTACCCTAGAAAATGTAGTAAGGTCCTTTGTGTAAGTATGTAATGGGAGAAAATTCATTTGGAAAGCAGTGCCAGTTGCCCCAGGTAAGGGGAAGCAAGACCAGATATGAAGCTGAAGTAGATGCAGGGACTTTATTTATAGGTCCTGGGGATAGCAGTGAGACATCTTTGGATATCTCAGAATTGTGATTTGGACAGCAAGGGAAGATTCCAGTCTAACCAAAGAGTGGCTAGAGAAGATTGCTTTCAAGAAATGCAAGCTAGTCACTTTTCTCTGTAACTAAGGCTTTGTCTACACTACACAGCTTTTAGCAACATGGCTGTGTGCCCAGAGCAGTGCTGCTAATAGTCACACAGTGTAGCCACTGTTTGTTGGCTTTCCTGCCCACAAACAACTTCTACCCCCAACAAATGGCGTTTGTGTTGTCGGCAGGATCGCTCTCCTGCCAACAATGCATTGTTCACACTGGCATGTGTTGTGGCAAAAGTTTTTTGTTTTTCAGGGTTTTTTTTTTTTAACACCTCTGAAAGACAAAAGTTTTGTCATTCAATTGCCAGTATAGACATAGCCTTAGATAAGATACCTTAGCTAGATTTATTTATCAGAAGTGTAAATCTGCATCTCTCAAAAAAACTATTTCTATTTCTAAAATTCAATTTTCTTTCTTGTTTTAATAAATCTTGTTTCTATTAAGATTAATATTGTTTGGGAAACTCCACAGTGACTCTCAAAGAGAGCTCTGTAATTTCTAAGAGGAAGTGCTAAAGGGAAAAGTTTCTGAAACTTACCCCCCCCCCACACACACACACACACACTCAGTCTTTGACACAAGGCTTGGACAGAAGAGTTTTCTCCCAGTTAGCTGTGTTGGCATCAGACAGGGATGGATTAACACAAGATGAGAAGTCAGAAGATCAAAGAGAAGATGCAGATGCTGGCCACAGGGACAAATGAAAACCCTACACTAAAATACTATCAAATTGGAATGGATTGAGAAACCTGTATCTGAGCCTGTGGGCCAGGTCCATCTCTAGTAATAAAGTGAATGTAATTAAGTAATGGATAGTAATAAAATAACAAAATCACTGTGAAAAAGCATTTCTCTTTCATCCCCATGCCTCCCCAGATTAAGACAAGTGCATATTTGTTAGAAACATCTAATTGAGAGCTGAACACTTGAGAAAGGCAGATGCTTGAGTTTTTCACCAGTTATTTAAAGACTTGATCCAGATTAGAATTTGTTGGGAATTTTCTGACAATTTTTGAATTGAAAAAGAGAATAATTTCAACATTTTCTATACAATAAATTCATTTTGAATTTTAATTTTGTTTTAACATTTGTTTTTATCCTAAAAAGGCTATGTTTTTTAAACCTAAAATGAAATGAAACTTTTTAATTGACCCAATCTGAAAAATAATCTTTCAGATTAATGGATCACAAAATTTAAAGATTTTGATTTTTGTAATCCCATTGCAAGATGGTAAAAATGTCAATCTCAAACTCAGAGATGGGAAAAACATTTCCTGCCCAGCTCTGATCCAGGACTTTCTCAAGTAAATGGAGTTCTTTCCACTCATTTCAGTGGGCTTTGGGTAAAGGGCAATGCCTCTTCAGGTGCTGAGTGGGAAAACAGGTTGAGGACAGACTTTGGGGAACTTGGACATATCATGCTGCTTCATTCCTGCTTGATCATATGATGCAACTGATGAAGTGGGTTTTAGCCCATTAAAGCTTATGGCCAAATAATTTTGTTAGTCTCGAAGGTGCCACAAGGAGGACTCATTGCTTTTATTGTACTGATCAGTGTAAGTGATATGATGATACATCCTTCCAAAAATCTAGAAAGTTCCTGGCATACTACACTTCCTCTTCTGCCATTTCTAGGTTTTTCGGAATGGACAGGGAAATATTTCATTTTACTGTCAAAACAAAATGGCCTACCTTCCCTTTCAGATGCTCTGATATAACACCGCTGGAGGCATTTATAGTAGAAATTAAACAGTAGAGAGCGTGACATTGTTTTGTGTGAAAATTGCTACAGCAGCTTTATTCATAAGAATCGTCCAGATCAGAGGTGTTTATATATTTAAAAAAAAGAAAGGGTACTCTTGTAAAACAGGAAGGTTGAGCAAGGTAAAAATATTTTTTTAAGCATTACTGCTTACAATCAAGGGATATTAAACATATTTTGTTGAATTTCAAAAGCTTGACATCGAATATATCACTTTTACAGATTAATGTAATTTATGTTGAGATGCTGGTATAATACTTAGCAAAAATACCTTTATGTCCACAAGCTTATGCTTAGCATTAGAAAAGGAAGCATGTTGTTGTCAGATAAAGTTCCTTTTGGAACCAAAATTTGAGACTATTATAAAAGTCATAATAGGAATAGTAGATTACTGACAAAGAAGGATTAGCTGACATAAGAAAGAATCAGCTTGCAATACAAACTGCCATAACTCAGACTGTAGGAACATAAAGGAGGATGACATATGATCAAACAGGAATGAAACAGCGTGATATCATCAAGTTTTCCCAAAGTCTGTCCTGAACCTGTTTCCCACTCTGCACCTAAAGAGGCATTGCCCTTTATCCAAAGCCCACTGAAACGAGTGGAAAGAACCCCATTTACTTCAGAAAGTTCTGGATCAGAGCTGGGCAGGAAATGGTCTTCCCATTTCAGAGTTTGAGATTAGTTGCCTCTGATGAAGTGGGTTTTAACCGGGGAAAGCTTATGCCCAAACAAATGTGTTAGCCTCTAAGGTGCTACAAGGACTCCTTGTTTTGCTGATACAGACTAACACAGCTACCATTCTGAAAACTATCAGTACAGTTGCAGAAAAGGTATTGAATTGATTTTCAGGAAAACTAGGGTGTCTAGTTTTTAGTTTAGTTGTCACGTTCAGAGTTTCCTCTGGCTTTACTAAGGTTTTAGATAATTAATTGGTGTGGGGGAAAAAAAAACAGATCTCGAGCTTGAGTGATTGGACTGTTAAAAACACGGAGGATCTTAACTGCTGCTTGAGTTGGCCTGTCTCCTGCTCAACAAACTTTCCTAAAAAGGGCAGATTAAAGACTGGGTGTTAATTACCCTGTCTTCTAGTCCTGTTTTCATCTTAAGAGTGATTCCTTTCCAGTTTATCACATCTCCTGCATGGAGGTTCAAATGTCCTCCGTAAGAGCGACATTTCACATATCATCTGAGGACAGTTTCCTTTGATGTCAAATAAGGTAACCTTTCCCCAAGCATCTGATATGGACTTTGCAATTGTAACCCTTCTGCCCCTCTAGTTGGCAGCAACAAGGGCCGGGTTCAGTATCCAGGGGTTCCGTTTCAGTAACACAATGCATAACCGGCTCGAGCCCCCACCCAGTGACCTGGGACACTCACATACCACACCCCCCTGGGCGCCTCTAGGAGGCAATACTTCCCCTCTCGCAAGCACAGAGTCTGAGTGTAGCAAAATCTTTTTTAATAAAGGAAGGAATCAATGCGGCATCCCATTGGAGAAACACCACAAACAGGGTTATAACACAAACCATAAACAAAAACCCACCTCCAAGTACGTTTGGCACTGTCCTTTTTCTGCTTAGGGTTTTAAGTCCAATCACCCCAAAGTCCAACAACCCAAAAGTCTCTGGTCAATGCCACCCCAGAGTTCAAGAGTCTATCTCTAGAGGTCCCTCCCCCCAGCCTGGGTAGAAAGGGGCACCTTACGTGGTCCAGGGCCAACTGCCCTGCCTCTCCGTGGGTTCTGCTTCCGCCTTCTCCGCGAACTGCTCCGCTTTACCAGCTGCTCCACTCTGCTCCTCCAGCCGTCCTCAGGAACTGCTCCACTCCACCAGCTGCTCTGCTCCATGAGCTGCTCTGCAAAACTGCTCGGCTCCGCTCACTCTGTGGGTCACTCCACCCATCCCACAGCTACTCCGCTCTGCTGCCACCAGCTGTCCCGTGATCCGCTCCAGCCATCCCCGCAACTGCTCCACTCCGCCAGCTGCTCTGTTCCACAGCATATCTTCAGGCTCCCCCACTAGTTAGCACAGTACTCAGTGCTCTCCGCTCAGTCATTTCAGCTTTTTTGTGATTTCAACTCTTAGTGATCTCAGCTCTTAGTGGGGGAGCCCCAGTGCTAGTGCACCATTAGCCCAAAGTGCGTTCAGCTCAGTAACCTGTATTTAGATTCTTGAGGGAATAAAAAAATCAACTCTGACATTCCACAGTGGAGAGAGGAGGGGGTGCAACTGGTGCTTCTGGCTCCACAAGGAGACTACACCACCAGGCACAGATACCTGTCCCCAGCCTCTCTACTTCACTGGGTTTTGGAACCCATGTCCCTTGTCTAGCAAGTACCACTCAACTGAGGGTGAGTCATTTGTCACCAAGCAGTCCCACCGCTCAGCAGTCTGGGATAGGGTAGGCGTGCCTATGCAAATACACTCTCTGAAATTCTTTCCACCAGATGTCAGGGTAGAGCTTATCCTGACTCTGCTTACACAATCATCCCAAAATGATGAGACAAAGGGGCTTTAATATTTAACTAGAAAAGAAAGCATTAGGAAATATCCTTCAGGTAGAGATGGGAGAGACACAGCCACCCTCTCAAAGGTGGGATGCTAGGTGGGAAGGGAAAATCTCTGCACCCACTTGTACCGTAGCTAATTCTACAGGAATTGAAACAGACATTCATCTCTGTTGGTTGTTCAAGCTGCATTCATAAGGCTGTCTGGTTAATGTTTCATCATTTTAAGTATCCCCAAACCCTGAATTATTTTTGGGACTCTCTACTGCTCCTTTCTTATCTCAGCTGCAATGTTTTTTTTCCCTGTAGCATATTTAGGAATGAATCCAGTGTTGCAAATGGGGTCCTAATAGTGCTTTACAAACTGACTTAATCCTATACTTAATACTGAAGCAAATAAGCTCTAAACCTATTTTACTGTTTTAAATATTATGCAGATTGGTGGTAGTATATTTTCTATGATTACTGTCTATTCATTTTCTCAGCCAGTATTTGGTAATCTGTGACTTATTTCTAGGCCATTGCCTTTATATTTAGCTACATTTAGTCTTTAACCTCATTTTGCTATCCTGAACTACATGTCCGCTTATCAGCTTTTGAGTCTAAATATGCCCCAATCATTTTGGATTCTGTTATTCTGTAACTGCATCAACCCACCTGCATTCTCCCTTAGCCTCTTACACAATGGAATATCAGCAGCAAAGCTAACTACCTGGGAAACAGTGCCCTTGTCAAGGTCACTGTGACTAGCTTTATTTTATTTTTCTGTTTTTTAAGATTGCCTTCCCAAAGCTCTGTCAGAGTTGCAGGACAATCTGCACTTTAGACCCATTTTAGTCTCTCTCAAGTGCACTATTTGAGGAGAAGGTTCACTACTTTCACCCCTCTGGGGGTGGAACACTGCACTCCAACCAGTCTTAGACTAGCTCTCTGGACTGCAGCCTCTTTCCCAAGCTTATTAACCCAACATACTCAATTGGTTTTAGTGACTGGAAGCCCTTTTCTGTCAGGAGCTGGTGCCAGCACCTGATTAAAGCAACTCTGTCACAGGGTGTGTCATAAACAGATGGTTAAGGGTTAATGCCTCTTTTACCTGTAAAGGGTTAAAAAGTTCACCTTGCCTAGCTAACACCTGACCAGAGGAACCAATGGGGGAACAAGATGTTTCAAAAGGAAGGAGGGAAGTTTTTCCTTTGTTTTAGAGTTTCAGTTTCAGCTGGAGTGAAAAAGATCAAGGAACCAGCCTCTTATCAAAGTAGTAAGTTTTAGAAAGGAATAAATAGGTTTATGTTTGTTTATTTGTAATCTGCTTTATGCAATTAGAGAGAGAATCTATTTGGGTATTTTTTTTTGTGTAACTAAATTTGTGCCCAGGGGAACATCCTTTGTGTTTGAAATCTGTTGTCTGTGAGAGTAGCTGGTATGCTAATCTCTCCCAGAGGGTTTTCTTTTATCTTTCTTTTCTTTAATTAAAAGCCTTTTTCTTAATACCTGATTGATTTTTCCTTGTTTTTAGATCCAAGGGGATTGGATCTGGACTCACTGGGGATTGGTGGGAGAAAGGAGGGGTGGTGGTTAATTTCTCCTTGTTTTAAGATCCAAGGGACTGGATCTGGACTCACCAGGGAATTGGTGAAGTTTCTCAAGGCTATCCAAGGAAGGGAGTGCTTGCGAATGGTGGCAGCGATACCAGATCTAAGCTGGTAATTAAGCTTAGAAGAGTTCATGCAGGTCCCCACATCTGTACCCTAAAGTTCAGAGTGGGAAAGGAACCTTGACAGGGTGGCTGCCCCCTGTAAATGAAGGAGGTTCAGCTGCTCTGTTGCAGATCAGGTGCTCCCAGCTGGGCTGATTAAAGAGGGGGCAGGGCTGCACCTGGGTCTGTAAAGGGTCAGAGAATGAGTGAGAGAACACAAGGAAACTGCAGGACTGCTAGATTCCCTGAGAGAAGAGACAGTGACAGCCTAAAATGTAAACGGTGAGATGAGGAACTGGACAATAGCCCTGTCTAAAAGAGATAATAGGTGCAGCAGTGAGTCTTTAGCAAGGTGGGGAGAAGTCTTGACTTGGGACAGGCTCAAAAAGAGCATATTTAAAGGCCAGTATTATTTTATCTTTCACTGGGTTACTGGTCCACTAGGCTGGAGGGAAGCTGTAAGCGTGATTTTAGTACAGTGTTTGACACAGTCCCATCTGACATTCTGATAAGCAAACTAGGGACACGTGGTCTAGATGAAATTAATATGAGGTGGGTGCACAACTGGTCGAAAAACTGTTCTCAAAGATGCATCCGACGAAGTGGGTATTCACCCATGAAAGCTCATGTTCCAATACATCTGTTAGTCTATAAGGTGCCACAGGACTCTTTGTTGCTTTTACCGATCCAGACTAATACGGCTACCCCTCTGATACTTGTTCTCAAACAGTAGTTATCAATGGGTCATTGTCAAACTGGAAGGACTGCATTAGAATTTAAAATGACCTTGATAAATTTGAGAACTGGTCTGAAATCAACAAGATTAAATTCAGTAAAGACAAGCTCAGAGTATTTCACTTAGGAAGGAAAAATCAAATGCACTGCTACAAAACTGGAAATATCTGGGTAGGCAGTAGCATTTCTGAAAAGGATTTGTAGGGTATAGTGGATCACAAATTGAATGTGAACCAACAATGTGGTGCAAAAAGGGCTAATATTCTGGAATGTATTAACAGGTTATATTATGTAAGACATTGGGAGGTAATTGTCCTGCTCTACACAGCACTGGGGCCATTTTTTTCCACCACACTTGGTTTGCTTTTCTCAAGACTAAACATGCCTAGTTTTAATCTTTCCTCATAAGTCAGAAAGGCAATAAAAATAAATTATTTAGAAAATCTGATTTATGAGGTGGAAACCTGATAAGTCTTCAAATATGTTAAAGGTTGTTATAAAGAGCATTGTGATCAATTGTTCTCCATGGAAGGTAGACAAGAAGTAATCAGCATAATCTGCATCAAGGGAGATTTAGATTAGATATTAGGTAAAACTTTCTAACTATAGGGATAGTTAAACACTGGAATAGGCTTCCAATGAAATCATGGAATCCCTGTCACTAGAGCAGTGGCATAGCTAGGAGTGGAAATCTGGGTGAGCCCTGACTTTTGGGTGGACAGGCAATAACAGACTATGCTAGCTCAGCCATTCCCTCAATGCCAAGTCCTCTTCCTAGCCTTGGTGCCCTCAGATACAGGGCTTCACCTGCCGAGCTGGGCACGCACATGAGTTGGCTCAGAAAATGGCAAGGCAGAGCTGCTGGAGCATAGCTTTCTGAAAGACAGGCACATAGCTCCCTCCTGGATTTCAGGTGCCCAAATGACACTCTGAGGCACTGTGACAGCACTACAACCCATCTCAGGTTTGAGTGCGCCTGGATTCTAAGTGGGTGGGCTGCAGCCCACCCATAGCTACGCCCTGCACTAGAGATTTTGAAGAACAGGTTAGACAAACACATGTCAGGTGGTCTAGGTATACTTGATATACTGATCACTGATGACAACCCACTTTCTCCTTCTTTCCTAGGGCAGCTTCTTTAAGTTTTTAGTACCCTTTGCTCTGAGCTTCCAGTCTGGAAAGAATAAACCTTGAGAGCCTAACTGGAGCCAGGCAGGGGGTATTTACTCAATTAAGACTATTTTCTCAAAAGACCTTGGTATTCTCTGGACTATACCTTATTTTTTCCTCCATTTTGTTTCCTGTTTATTTTCCCACTAACAGAGTCCTTTGATTTAACCCTTTGAAATCAGGCAGATTAATATCATACAAGTAAACAGAGGTACACCTGATGGTCATAAAATAACTCTCTCATTGTCCACATATTAGGGGCATACAGATTTTATTTTAAAAAATCTCTGGTTAGACACTACCAGAACTCCCTATCACCAAACATAGGCTCAACATAGGAGCTCTAGAAATGGAGACAGCACAATATTTAGCACTTCCCCTCATTTAGCCTCCAATCACTGGGGCACCTTTGGTGGCCCAGATATAAATTCAAGTTGCTTGCCTCAGCAGGATTCCTGCAGGAAGTTGGAATTGCCTACCTTCCTTTTGCCTACCTTCCTTTATATGATGATCTTACAAGGAACCATGCATGGAGCAGAAAATAATAGCTCCCACTGGTACTGATCTTCACGTATATGGCCAGGTGGGATTGACTGATAAATCCATAGTCATGGGCCCTGTCACCCCACTCTCATCCCACCTTGGCTTGTCCCATCCCAAAACCTTGCTTTTCACTAGTTCATTGAGGAGTACTGGTTGGGCTGTGCTCCACAGTAAGCGGAGGGTTTGAATCTGCTATTCCTAATTTTCAGTTTTGCAGTTTTTTGTAATGCCTTTATTGTGCTTTAGGGCTTCCATGGCCATTGAGAAGACAGGTCCAGATTTTGTTGTCTACTTCAATAGTAATTAGACTAGCTGGAAAAATGGATCTTTTTCTCATGAAAATTTTTGTAGAAAAAATATCCTCTTTTGAAATTTTCTTGAGGAGAAATTCTGCCACATGAAAGGAAGTCTTTTTCTCTCTCACTTGCTTATAATTTCTTCCTGTTTCTCAACTTTAATCACTCTGAAAGGAACACTTTTTTTGGTTACAGTTTACCAACTGGCAAAAGTTGGAAAATTGCCAAAATGGAGGGGGGTAAGGGAGAAACCCCTGCAATTTTGAAACAAAATTCTGAAAATTAAGAAAAAAAATTCATTTTAGAGAGAAGTTCAGGTGTTTCATCTAAAAAGAACTGTTTAAAAATTATGAAATATCTTCCACAATGATTTTTTTTCTGCGAAAACATTTATATTCTGCCAAATCCTATTTTCCAGGGAAAAAATAGTCTCATAAAATTTTCAACCAGTTCTAATGGAAATGTGCTAACAGAGATGAAAACATATTCCTGGATGAATTGACTAAGTTTTACACCAAAGTAGCTTATTTTAATATACTCCTCACTTAACAGGTGATGAGGTGATATCACTTCAAGGTGAAATTCATCATTGTTCAGAGAGTTGGGGCAAGGTCTATGCTTCACTTATGTCCCTTTTAAGTCTTCAAGTGCCACATAAGTCTTGAGTTGTGTCTCTGCAGAAGGGTGAATTTTACCCTTCGGTGGATAAATAATGCAAGGAAAAGTTACTGAAAAAGTCTCATCAATACAGACCCTAAGGCGGTTAAGCCCTATTGAAAACCACACCTCACAAACAGACTTATGCAATAAGTGATTTTGTGAAATCGATCTTCTCATTACTATAGGGAATGAAATTTTAATTCAATACGTCATGCATCATAAAATCAGTGTGGAGGCAGAATAGATCTCTTGGATCATCCAGTCTGACGCTTTCCTTTTTTCTGGTGTCTCACTCAGTACATCATCTCCATTAATGTCTTATCTATTCCTGAACTTTACAGGGATGGTCCTTAGCTGCTTTCTCTTTTCGTTTTTCACTGTGCTGTTACTTTAGTTGTTATGTCTATGTTCATATGTTTTATCTTCAGATTCTTACATCCTTTAGTTTCCTTAATATTTTTTCCAATTTTCTACAACTTTATCAACTACAAGGATCAGAATGAATATTCCATGTGCAGTTCCATTACTTATGATGTGAGACTTACTTCCCTATTTGAATATGTACATTTAGAGGGATAACATTTAAGAATAGTATTCTCCACAGTAATCTTATTGCAAGCTTGTATTACTTGATGATCTACTATTGTCCATAAGTATTGCAAACTTGCTGTCCACATACAGATTGGGAAATGATAGCTATCTGTGTTGTTATATGTGCTCTCTCTAGACGTATTATTGAGTTAAGAGCAAGGTTATCCTCTCCATATTTAGGGATGGAGAGAGGTTAGTCTTTCCATATTTAGGATTTAAGCTTTCTGTTTCCATAACTTTTGTTTCCTCACTTTCGATGCCAAGCCTCTAAAATTTTTAAAATTAAGCTAATCCAAATGAAATTTTACATACATGATTTTGTGCCACTTTATATAAAATTTTTGAGGCAAATTGAACAAGGTGTTCAGGAGATATGAAGATTTAAAAAAAATTTCACCAGTTCTAAATAACTAAAAAGATCCAAGTAAAAGCTGACAAGTGAATAATATTTTAGTCTATGTTTGAGTCTTTCTATCAGTTTTAATATTTGTGATATCACACTTCTGAGAAGGGACCTACATTTAAATTTTCTTGTATAACTTTGAATTTTATTTGTGGATGTTATTCATATTGTAGGATGTTTTGGAATTACCACACCCTAAACCACATTCACTATTGTGTCCATAATTACCTAGAGAAAGAGAGATATTTAAAAATAAAATATGTTTAAAATAGAGGTATATTATTTTGAATAGAGGACATTAAAGAATTTTTTTAAGGCACGATAGAAGCAGTTGCATGGGCTGAAAGGCCAAAATAGGAAGCTAGCAGCCAACAACAACAAGATGGCATTCTATAGAAGCTTTTAGTGGTTAAATTATTCACGTGTAACTGGAGCTACAGTTAGTGTTTTGTTGGTAAAATTAAACTGGTGATTGATTTATTATCAGTGATATATATTCTTTTTTTTCCATTCCCATCTCGGGGCCTGATTCTCATTTACATCAAGGCATCTTTTCACCATGCTGTCAGCATTGGCATCCACTTTAAGGTCCCATTACGCTGATAGATTGACTGGACATGGAAAGTCAACTGCTCTCTCACATCGGTAGAGATGGCTTACTCAGAACAAGTTTGAGAGTCGTAGGAAGGACAGTTTGAGGAAGACTCTATTGCCTCTGCCTATGTTGTACCTGTCCTTTCTTTGGATAGATCACTTAATTTCTGAAGGTATCAGCATGACACTTCCTCCAAATCCTGAATTCATATATGTTTTAAAAGTAATGCAGAAATATCCAGACAAGTACTTCAGGTTATGCACTTTGTAGTGAGGGGGCCCCACTCCCCCGTGCTCCTGAGGAGAACAGGCCAGAAAGGGTGCGACCATGGGCGGAGCCCTTGCCCCCTGTCCCTGCCCCCCCGGAAGTCAAGGGGCCGGACAGGAAGTACAAAAGCCCAGCCCCAGCGCTCAGTTAGGAGGAGGCTGTCAGAGAAGGCAGACGCTAGGGCCCGAGCTCCCGCTGGGCCCGGCCTACCCGGTACCCGGAGGAGTACTGGCCTGACCTCCCCTGGGGCCAGCACTCAGAGGAGCCGACTGAGCGGTCCGACGCTCAGCCTGTGGAGGAGCTGCCTGGACCTCCTGACGCCCAGTACCCCGAGGAGTGGACCGGACCTCCCGACCCCCAGTACCCCGAGGAGTGGACCGGACCTCCCGACCTCCAGTACCCCGAGGAGTGGACCGGACCTCCCGACCCCCGATACCCCGAGGAGTGGACTGGCCCTCCCGATGCCCGGTACCCCCAGGAGTGGACCGGACCTCCCGACCCCCGATATCCCGACGAGTGGACTGGACCTCCCGACGCCGGACACCCTGAGGAACCCATGGTCTGGGACCCCCCGGATGATGCTGGCAGAGGGCTGGTACCCGGTGAGGGGGAGGTTGGAAGTGGCCCAGCAGCAGCTGACCCCAATCAGGCTGCAGGCTCACCTGAGCCAATGGCAGTGTGTTTCGGTCAGGATTCCCCACTGACCGTCAGCAGCGTTAACCGCTGCTAGGGCCCCGGGCTGGAACGCAGTGGAGTGGGAGGGCCTGCGTTCCCCCTGCCACCCCGTCAAGGGTGGCAGACTCCCCCTCCCCTGTCGGTGGAGGCTCTATGCTGGTCCCCGGTGCTCAGCCCCGCTGATGAGGCCTGAGCCTAGACTGTGTGTGTTGCCCCGCCCTGCCCAAGGGCCTGGGCGTACTTATATACTGCCACCTTGTTGCTCAGCCCCTGCTGAAAGGCCTGAGCGTAGGCTGTGTGTGTTGCCCTGCCTAAGGGCCTGGGCCACTTGCTAACTGTTGTGGGTCACTCCGTCCCGCAGCCAGGGACGGACCCCGAGTCAACGACGCGCGGTGGGCCGGTGTGGCTCCCCTCCGCCCACAAGGAGGGTTGAGCCCCGGCACCGCTCTACTACACTCCTAAATACTTCAGACCTATTTTCCAGATGCGCTGAGCACCCAGTGCTCCCATTGACTTCAGTGAATATTTAGATGAAAAAGAATGGATTTAGGTACCTAACTTTAGGCACCCAAGTTTGAACATTTTGACTAGAGTGGAAATTCTTTGCAGTGTTTCTGATTGGTGAAAAAAAAGTCCTTTTTTTGAGAGAGAGGAGGGAAGAGAAAGAGAGGGGAAAAAAAGACAAATTGTAGCCATCTTTGAGACTTTCCATTTTTTTTTAAAGATTCCGTGACATTTGTATCAATATGTTATGAAGGACATTTATCAAAATTATATTTTCAAAGTTACTGGTCCATTTTGAATCCCACAAAACAGGAACTGTTTTAAAATGTCAACATTTCTTATGAAACTGTTTTTATGGTTTTTGACAAGATCAAATTTTGGCCTACAAGTACATTAAGAATACAAATTTAAACAAAAAATAATTTATCCCATTCTGTCATAACATTTACAGTTCGTTAGTATTTAAAAAGTTGGTAAAATGTCCCTTCACTTTTCAGTGTACCTGGGAAATAGAAAAATGGGAATGCACAGTATTAAAAGTGCTGTCAGTTATACATTGCTATAATGACTACTAATAGTTTTTGATTAGACATGCTCTTTTTCACACAACATGTCTCTGCTAATTCTGGAATTTTAGTTTTAGTGCTTTTGTTATAAAATGGCATTTTGGAAGGATGACTTCAATTTAGAAGATTTTTCAGTTCATAAGCTGTTAGTGTTTTTTAAGGAACAGCTCAAAATCACGGGTACTAGGAACTGATGATCACACAGAGGTCTCAAGTGACTTTACAATGCAAATAGCTGAGGCAACAGAATCTTTTGAGGGGGAGGGGAGAGAAGAGCTGAGGAAGAAATAGTTACAAGTCAAGAAGAAAAGAGATGAGATGCTAGAGCCCTGATGTACAATGGATACAGATCAGTGGGTTGCATCTAAATAGATATTTTGATATATTACTTTAAATGTATTTGAAATCCTTCATAGACTATGTGAAACAAGAACAAAAAATTAGTTAGTATATGTCAGCAGGTAGTGGCTTGTTGGTTGAAATGGAAAATGAAACCTTGGAGATAGCAGTTAATTAACAAAAACAAACAAAACCTAACTTTTCTGTCCAGTAGGTGAGGACAGTTATCATAACCTTAGTCCCAGATTTGGACCTTAGCGTCCAAAATATGGGGGTTAGCATGAAAACCTCCAAGCTTAGTTACCAGCTTGGACCTGGTACCTGCTGCCACCACCCAAAAAGTTAGAGTGTTTTGGGGCACTCTGGTCCCCCTGAAAAACCTTCCCTGGGGACCCCAAGACCCAAATCCCTTGAGTCTCACAACAAAGGGAAATAATCCTTTTCCCCTTCCCCCCTCCAGGTGCTCCTGGAGAGATACACAGACACAAGCTCTGTGAAACTACACAGAGACTCCCCCCTCTCTGTTCCCAATCCTGGAAACAAAAAGTACTTTCCTATTCCCCCCAGAGGGAATGCAAAATCAGGCTAGCAATCCAACACACAGATCTCCCCGATTTCTTCCTCCCACCAATTCCCTGGTGAGTACAGACTCAATTTCCCTGAAGCAAAGAAAACTTCAACAGGTCTTAAAAGAAAGCTTTATATAAAAAGAAAGAAAAATACATACAAATGTGCTCTCTGTATTAAGATGATACAACACAGGGTCAATTGCTTAAAAGAATATTGAATAAACAGCCTTATTCAAAAAGAAGACAAATCAAAGCACTCCAGCACTTATATTCATGCAAATACCAAAGAAAAGAAAACCATAGAACTTACTATCTGATCTCTTTGTCCTTACACTTAGAAACAGAAGACTAGAAAGTAGAAAGTACTTCTCCAAAGCTCAGAGAAAGCAGGCAGGCAGACAAAAGACTCAGACACTCAATTCCCTCCACCCAAAGTTGAAAAAATCCGGTTTCCTGATTGGTCCTCTGGTCAGGTGCTTCAGGTGAAAGAGACATTAACCCTTAGCTATCTGTTTATGACACGCCCCCCAAATTGCAGACAGTGGGGAAGCTCACTGGCGGCGATTTCCTTCTAGAACTTGAAAATAAACAGATTAATACAACACATGCACCGTTACATATACCCCTAAGTATATAACTAACAGACTTCTACATTTTAAGAAAACTTTTTAACTACTGAATTCTGGGAAACTCTCACGGGAGAGTGCATCAGCTACTTTGTTAGAAGCTCCTGTGATGTGTTGAATTTCAAAATCAAAATTTTGGAGAGCTAAACTCCAACGAAGAAGTTTCTTGTTGTTCCCCTTGGCAGTATGAAGCCACTTTAGTGCAGCATGGTCAGTTTGTAGTTGGAACCGCCGTCCCCAAACATATGGGCGTAGCTTTTCCAGGGCGTAAACAATGGCATAGCATTCCTTTTCACTGACTGACCAGTGACTTTCCCTCTCAGACAGTTTCTTACTGAGAAACACGACAGGATGGAAGTTGTGATCTGTTGCTTCCTGCATGAGCACTGCTCCTATACCACGCTCAGATGCATCTGTGGTTACTAGGAATGGCTTGTCAAAGTCCGGGGGCCCTGAGCACAGGGTCAGACATGAGCATCGCCTTAAGCTGGGTAAAGGCCTTTTGACACTCATCAGTCCACTTAACGGCATTTGGCTGGGTCTTTTTGGTCAGGTCGGTCAGTGGGGCAGCGATTTGGCTGTAGTGTGGTACAAATCGCCTGTAGTATCCGGCCAAGCCTAAGAAGGATTGGACCTGCTTCTTTGACTTTGGGACAGGCCACTTTTGGATAGCATCCACCTTGGCCTGTAGGGGGTTCATGGTTCCTCGACCCACCTGGTGCCCCAGGTAAGTCACTCTGTTTTGGCCTATTTGACACTTTTTGGCCTTAACAGTTAGTCCTGCCTGCCTGACGCGCTCAAAGACCTTTTCCAGGTGTAGTAGGTGTTCGGGCCAGGAGTCTGAAAAAATGGCCACATCATCGAGGTAGGCAACTGCAAATTCTCCCAGTCCAGCTAGTAGACCATCTACCAGCCTCTGGAAGGTGGCGGGTGCATTTCGAAGGCCGAAAGGAAGGACATCGAATTCATACACCCCCGCATGGGTGACGAATGCTGACCTCTCCTTGGCAGGTTCATCTAGCGGTACTTGCCAGTACCCCTTGGTTAAGTCTATTGTAGAGATGAACTGGGCACGTCCCAACTTTTCCAATAGCTCATCGGTACGTGGCATTGGATAGTTGTCCGGACGAGTTACAGCATTTAGCTTACGGTAGTCCACGCAAAAGCGTATTTCCCTATCTGGTTTGGGTACCAGAACCACTGGAGATGCCCATGCACTGGTAGATGAGCGGATTATACCCATCTGTAGCATGTTCTGGATCTCCCGTTCTATAGCAGCTTGGGCATGAGGAGACACTCGGTAGGGTGGGGTTCTGATTGGGTGAGCATTACCTGTATTAATGGAGTGGTATGCCCGTTCAGTCCGTCCTGGGGTGGCTGAGAACAATGGGGCGAAGCTAGTGCACAGCTCCTTGATTTGTTGCCGCTGCAGACGTTCCAGGGTGGTTGAAAGGTTCACCTCTTCCACGCCACCGTCTTTTTTCCCGTCGTAGTAGACACCGTCAGGCCACTCAGCATCATCTCCCTGGACTGTAAACTGACAAACCTGTAAGTCTCTGGAATAGAAAGGCTTGAGAGAATTAACATGGTACACTTTAGGCTTTAGTGAGGAATTGGGAAATGCTATGAGGTAGTTTACAGCTCCCAGGCGCTCTTGGACCGTGAATGGCCCTTCCCATGATGCTTCCATCTTATGGGCCTGTTGCGCCTTCAAGACCATAACCTGGTCTCCTACCTTGAAGGACCGATCTCTGGCATGTCTGTCATACCAGGCCTTTTGCTCTTCTTGAGCATCCTTTAGGTTCTCTCTAGCAAGGGCTAAAGAGTGTCGGAGGGTGCTTTGTAGGTTGCTTACAAAGTCCAGAATGTTAGTTCCTGGAGAAGGCGTAAACCCCTCCCATTGCTGCTTCACCAACTGTAATGGCCCCTTAACCTCGTGACCATACACAAGTTCAAATGGTGAAAACCCTAAACTGGGATGTGGTACAGCCCTGTAGGCAAACAGCAACTGCTGCAACACTAGGTCCCAATTATTGGAGAATTCGTTGATGAATTTTCGTATCATGGCCCCCAAAGTTCCATTGAACCTTTCCACCAGGCCATTGGTTTGATGGTGGTACGGGGTGGCAACCAAGTGATTCACCCCATGAGTTTCCCACAGTTTTTCCATGGTCCCTGCCAGGAAATTAGACTCTGAATCTGTAAGGATGTCGGAGGGCCAACCTACCCTGGCAAAGATGTCTGTTAAGGCCAGGCACACAGTGTTAGCCCGGGTGTTACCTAGAGCTACTGCTTCCGGCCATCGGGTAGCAAAGTCCACTAAAGTCAGTACGTACTGCTTTCCTCTGGGCGTCTTTTTTGGGAAAGGGCCCAGAATATCCACAGCTACTCGCTGAAATGGGACCTCAATTATGGGGAGTGGCTGGAGAGGGGCCTTGACCTGGTCTTGAGGCTTTCCCACTCTTTGGCATACCTCACAAGACCGGACATACTTGGCAACATCCTTGCCCATCCCCTCCCAGTGGAAGGACTTCCCCAACCGGTCCTTGGTTCTGTTCACCCCAGCATGGCCACTGGGATGATCATGGGCTAAGCTTAAGAGCTTCCCCCGGTACTTAGTTGGAACCACCAACTGTTTTTGCGGCTGCCATTCTTCCCGGTGTCCACCAGAAAGAATTTCCTTGTATAAAAGTCCTTGGTTTATAACAAACCGGGATCGATTAGAAGAGCTGAGAGGCGGTGGGGTGCTCCGTGCCGCCGCCCAAGCTTTCTGAAGGCTGTCATCCTCTTCCTGCTCAGTCTGGAACTGTTCCCTTGAGGCTGGGGTCATCAGTTTTTCCTCAGACTGTGGACTTGGGCTTGGTCCCTCTGGAAGCGATGTAGGTGATGGGGTTGTTTCCGTTGCTGGTGAACCGCTCTCCGCTGGTGCACCAGAGGGTATTTCAGGCTCTGGCTGAGCCTTTTGGGTATGGCTGTCTTTTGCTTCTGCCAGTTCTGGCTCGCTGGCGCCCTCTGGCGTTGAGTTTGAAGATGTGGTTGCACTTGCTGGTGCTGGTTGCTGTTCCAGTTCCGGGCCTGGAACTGGAGATGCTGTGGCTGTTTCAGTGGTAGGCATGGAATCTGGGTCCACTACCTCTGTCTGGGTCTCTGGTAACACAGACGGGGCCTCTGTGGACGGCTCAGGATCAGGAATGGGTCTGGAAGCTTGCCTGGTTTGGCTACGTGTAACCATTCCCACTCTCTTGGCCCGCCTCACCTGGTTGGCCAAGTCTTCCCCCAGTAGCATGGGGATAGGATAATTGTCATAGACTGCAAAAGTCCACATTCCTGACCAGCCTTTGTACTGGACAGGCAGTTGAGCTGTAGGCAAGTCTACAGCTTGTGACATGAAGGGGTAAATTGTAACTTTGGCCTTTGGGTTGATGAATTTGGGGTCAACGAAGGATTGGTGGAGAGCTGACACTTGTGCCCCCGTGTCTCTCCACGCAGTAACCTTCTTTCCGCCCACTCTCAAATTTTCCCTTTGCTCCAAGGGTATTTGAGAGGCATCCGGGCCTGGGGATCTTTGGTGTGATGGTGGTGTAATGAATTGCACTCGCATGGTGTTCTTGGGACACTTGGCCTTGATATGTCCCAGTTCATTACACTTAAAGCATCTTCCATCTGATGGGTCACTGGGCCGAGGTGAGTTACTGGAGACTGGTGAGGTTGAAGGGTAGGGTATCTGTGGCTTCACTTGGGTGGTATGTGGGGTCTTTGGCTGTCCTCGGTTGTAGGGTTTATGGTCTGTGTGCCCCCTGGGGTAATCATTCCCCTTGACAGTAGCTTTCTTGCTTTCTGCCAGTTCCATCCATTTGGCTCCAATCTCCCCCGCCTCAGCGATATCTTTGGGATTTCCATCTTGTATGTACCGTGTGATGTCTTCAGGAACACCATCCAAGAACTGCTCCATTTGTATGAGGAGGTTTAGTTCTTCCAAGGTTTGAATGTTGTTTCCTGTTATCCAGGCCTCATAGTTTTTTGCAATGTAGTAGGCGTGTTTGGGAAATGACACCTCGGGTTTCCACTTTTGGGTTCTGAAGCACCGACGGGCATGATCTGGGGTTATCCCCATTCGGTATCTGGCCTTGGTTTGAAAAAGTTTATAGTCATTCATTTGTAGCTTAGGCATTTCAGCTGCCACCTCTGCTAAAGGTCCACTGAGCTGTGACCTCAATTCTACCATGTACTGGTCTTCGGGGATGTTGTACCCAAGACAGGCTCTTTCAAAATTTTCCAAGAAGGCCTCGGTGTCATCACCTGCCTTGTAGGTGGGAAATTTCCTGTGCTGTGGAGCAATAATTGGCGCCGGGTTGTTAGGGTTGGCTGGCACATGCAACCCAGCTTTTGCCATCTCCAGTTCATGTTTTCTCTGTTTTTCCTTCTCTTCATTCTCTTTTTGTTGTTTTTCCATTTCTTTTTGTTGTTTTTCCATTTCTTTTTGGTGTTTTTCCATTTCTTTTTGGTGTTTTTCTATGTCTCGGCGGTGGGCCGCCTCTTCTTCTGCTTGTTTCCTTCGGTAGGCCAACTCTTCTTCTTCTAGTTTTCTTTTGTGTGCTGCCTCTTGGGCTGCCTGTTCTCTTTGGAAGGCTGCCAGTTTCATGCTTTCTTCCTTTTCTTTCATCTCCATCTGTTGCCTGTGTTCAGCTTCTTTGATTTGTTCTTCGGCCCCAATTTTTGCCTCAGAAGTCATGGTTCCTGTTTTCTTGTGTTGGGGTGCCCTCCGGTGTTTATCTTCTGAACTGCAGGTTCTCTGTTGCCTCCTGAAGTCTGCCTAGCAACAGTGTTTTTTTCCTTTTCTCTCTCTAGCTAATGTTCAATGAAGGGAAACCAGAAAAACCACTTTATTTGCATGCATATAAGTGCTGGTACTTGCATCCTAAGGGAGGGCTATTGCATGACAAAAGACCCTTAACAGTTTGGTAATGGCTTCTTGCTTAACATGCAAGCCACAAACTGCCAGAGAGAGCAGAAAAAAAATTATCTCTGGTTCCCTTTTAAAACCAACTGTTTCTCTCTGCTAAAAAGCCCTTAGCAGAGAAAAGAAAAATATAATATTCCTACTGGCTTCTGGATTCTGTCTATATCCCACCAGCTGCCACTCATATCATAACCTTAGTCCCAGATTTGGACCTTAGCGTCCAAAATATGGGGGTTAGCATGAAAACCTCCAAGCTTAGTTACCAGCTTGGACCTGGTACCTGCTGCCACCACCCAAAAAGTTAGAGTGTTTTGGGGCACTCTGGTCCCCCTGAAAAACCTTCCCTGGGGACCCCAAGACCCAAATCCCTTGAGTCTCACAACAAAGGGAAATAATCCTTTTCCCCTTCCCCCCTCCAGGTGCTCCTGGAGAGATACACAGACACAAGCTCTGTGAAACTACACAGAGACTCCCCCCTCTCTGTTCCCAATCCTGGAAACAAAAAGTACTTTCCTATTCCCCCCAGAGGGAATGCAAAATCAGGCTAGCAATCCAACACACAGATCTCCCCGATTTCTTCCTCCCACCAATTCCCTGGTGAGTACAGACTCAATTTCCCTGAAGCAAAGAAAACTTCAACAGGTCTTAAAAGAAAGCTTTATATAAAAAGAAAGAAAAATACATACAAATGTGCTTTCTGTATTAAGATGATACAACACAGGGTCAATTGCTTAAAAGAATATTGAATAAACAGCCTTATTCAAAAAGAAGACAAATCAAAGCACTCCAGCACTTATATTCATGCAAATACCAAAGAAAAGAAAACCATAGAACTTACTATCTGATCTCTTTGTCCTTACACTTAGAAACAGAAGACTAGAAAGTAGAAAGTACTTCTCCAAAGCTCAGAGAAAGCAGGCAGGCAGACAAAAGACTCAGACACTCAATTCCCTCCACCCAAAGTTGAAAAAATCCGGTTTCCTGATTGGTCCTCTGGTCAGGTGCTTCAGGTGAAAGAGACATTAACCCTTAGCTATCTGTTTATGACAACAGTAAGATGAACTAAATCCAATGTTCAGTATGATCAGTCAAGCCCGGATTCAACAATTCCATGTGCATCCAAACAGGAATTTGAGGTATGAAAGAAATGGAAATTGGGGCCAAGATGTCTAAATGTTTTGTAAATATGTAATTTTTCTGCATTGGCATTTCAGTTTTATAGTTTATTGAAGTATATGTATTTTGAATTGGAGGCATGCGGAACCCAGTTTTAATAAGGCTCAGCTCATGCCTCATAGATCTCAATACAGTGGGGAAATCGGTGTGTGGATCTCTCCGCTTCACTGTGGACTGGCAGTTACCGGCAGCTTTCATGGGACACCTCTCTACAGAAACCCATGTAGGTTTTTCCATGGAGTCCATGCAAGGGGACTCATTGTAAACTGGACAAGTCAATGGAGAAGACAGTGGACAGAAAGAAAGAGCAAGAGAGATGCACATCTCCTCCCACACACCTCTATGCTCTTGCAGAGCTTAGGTAGAATAATACAGCCTGAGGCATATTATCTTTTCCATTGAACTGTCCCCCTAGGAATTCGAAGGATTGCTGTGACCCAGGGGTGCCTGTTAGTGTGGCCCAGAAAGGGGGAACCCCTCCACATATTAAACCATTCCTTTGGACATGAGGGGATCCTCATAGAGACATCTTCCTTCAGAGCTTTCTCCCATGGATTGTTCCACAAAAAAGATATTGTGGCCTAAATAGTGCCACTGCCCAATCTCCTTGCCCTGCCTCCTTTCAAAAATTGCAAAAGGCTCGTTGCCAAGCCAGCTAACCAAAACAAACTTGGGGTTTCTAGCCCATGCTATTTTATGTGTCTTACATAGAGAAAATAAATGTATTAAAATATTTAAGCAAGATCACTATAAGATTTGTATCACTAGATCACTTTGCCATGCAGGTGTAAATGCATAAGGGCTTGATCCTGCTGCAAATACTTATTTTTGGTTCCAAATCAGTGAGGTATTTAACTATGTGCTTACTTAAAGTATGCATGCCACTGAAGCCAATGGGGTTACTCAGACTTTATATTTAACCTAGAGCTTCTAGCACCTGTTCCAGCCCCTTTAGTATGAGGTGAAAAGGCTGGAGTGATGTAAAGGGGCCCTAAATTCCCTGGTTTCAGCTGGAAGAGGACTTCCCCCAGCACAGGGAGGGCTTGAGGGCTCTGGTTTAGGATTGTGCCATGGGTGGGGCTGGGGACAGAAGGTGTGCTTTAGGATCAGGGCTGGTGCATGCAATGCTGCAGTCTGCTGAGATTCTAAGAAGCACTATGGACTATGAGGTAGCCCACAGAAGTTTCCAGGAGGGACTTGGACAGACCTCCAGTGCTGCCTGTTATAATTGGGGCCTCTCCAGTCCCTGGAGCAGCCCTGCATCAGGAGGACGCAAAGATGGCTTGAAGCTGCTTTAGCTCCCCTGCCCGTGAGATTGTGTTGAGCCTTTTAGAAGATGTCACTTTAGACATTTAATTCCATGTACTGGGGCATGGAAGCACTTGGTTGTTTCCATTACCTTTATGTTGTACTTTTGTAAAGTCTGTTTACTCCCTTTTTTGAATATTATAGAAAATATTGATTCTTTGGATATGCAAATTATAGATGAATACTTAGAGTGATTTGGGGAGGGTTCTTATAATTGGTGAGCATCAGAAGTTGAGTGTAATAAGAGATGGAAGCGGATTATGTAAAATGACTCGGTCTAAAGGGAAGGGCTTTTTCAGAGTAATAAAAAGAGAATTGACGGAAGAGAAACTCCTGTAACTGCAGTCGAGTACTACTTTCAGTCATTCTGGATCCTTTTAGAACTCTGCAATAAAGAGTTTGAATTTTCTGAATAGGCTAATTCTAATCTCCTGCAGAGTAATAATAATCTTTCCTGAGGCAGAATGAGAAATTAAATTGTCGGATTTGGGTTGGAGATGGTTTGTAGGTTACTTCAGGTAAAAATCCTTGGAGACTCTTGCAAAGCTTAAAGTTTGCTTCCTTCCTCTCCCCCTTCCCCAGCTCTCCCACAGGCCGCTCTGCAGGAAGCAGGTAATTCTGATGGGAATTGCCATATGGAAGACTCCCTCACTGTAATGAATACTCAATGTTCTCTACAGGTTTGCAAAAGTTAAGTTGGAGAGCTGCTGAAATTTAATCTTGTCTTATTGAAAGTGGTTTTCCAAGCTGTTCCATTGGCCCTTGTCTCAGCCTCGTTTTCTGCTTTGCAATGCGATATATTTACAATTTCTATCTTTCATATATCAGTGCCTATTGCCATGGGTACCACTCTTTCTTTGTTCACTATTTTTGCTAGTTTCTAGCACTAAAAATTGCTGTAGCTCGTATCTTGACTTTAAGATTTTCTGAGATTGAAATTCACCCCTTGCTAAGGGCAAGCACAGTCTAGTCACCATCTAAGCCCCACATAAGTTCTATATTGAGGGCTTTAGTAGAGTTTAAGTTGTATCTAGGCCTTTTGTGCTGCCACGCTACATAGGGGTGAATTTCACCATGAGTGCATGATGTCTGTGCCACAGAGCACTTAAAGGATCTCTTTTCCCCTGGAGTTTGAATAGTCCAATTATCCTAAATTTGTGGAAGTTGAATTAGTGTGGTCAACAGATGGATGAGGATGCTTTCCACTCCTGCAAATAAAGAATTTGGTTTAATTTATTTTTTACTTAATTATTTTCAATACACAGGGAAGAGGGCAAGCAGTCATTTATGCAATTTTAAAAATGTCAGTATGTCAGCACAATTTTAATTGACATTTGATTCAGAACATTTAGAATTCTATGTGGAACTGAGTTGTCATGAATAACAGAATTGAGTGACTGAAATAAGTTGTTCTTGTAAAACAGAAACTTGGGGCTTCCTAGCATGCAACTACAATGTAATAAGTGGGAGGAAGGCAAAAGGTAATTTAATGGAGGAAACAAACAAACAAAACCATGGATAAGCATACTAACTGACAGGCGTGATAGTGGACTGATGGTGAACATACTATTGTCTATATAAATCAGTTTAGTTCTGTCTCTAAAAATGTTTGCAGCCTTCACTGCTAGGCATTAACCCAATTTTGTGTGGTGCCCTTGATTTATGATAAAGAAGTTGTGACATCTCCTGAGAGCCAGGGAAGACTTACATCAGGCTGTGATGGTGATGAAGGAAGAAAACTCTTTTATGTCTCCAGTGATTATTGAATGGGGACCTGTAGAAAAACAATACAACTTCAGATGCTCTCATGTCATTGTGTTTGTGCACCTGGTAGCTAAAGAGAAAATCTGCCCTTCTGTTGCCTGTGGGCTAGATTAGACTAAAGTGACAAAAGGAGATGTGCAGTATTGCCTAAAAAGATGTGGGGAAGTTGGCAGTTGCATTATAAGAAAAGCAGCTGTCTTATTTATAGGAACAATGTCTGTAATTTAGGGAATAAGAATGTAAACAGAGTCAAATTCTTCAGCAAGATGTAGGGACAGCTACTTGTCACTGCCTGGAGTTACTGTAGCTGCAGAGTTTCAGGAGTTCTAGCTTTTGACGTTAGTATATTTCTTAGCACAATTATTTAAAAAGCCTTCTAGGGAACAGTCCCCCTGTAATGCTGTTTTTGTTGGTGCCTAGGGAGAAGGAAAAACTGTTCTTTAAAATGCTTTTAAACAACAGTTAAAGCAATAAACAGCCTTTGCAAAAGCCATTTTTTTTTTCCTCTCCACTCCCTGTCTCAAATACTGTCTTGATTGGGACATCAGAATGGTTGGGAGAAGAGGCAATTCTTTAAGACTCCTTTAAATAATGCCAAACATATAAATGCTCTTTGAACACTATTTTATTAACTGGTTTTAAAGAGCTGTCCTTGCTCCTCTTCTTCTGAATTATGTGGCAATAGCTAGCTGGCTGCTTCCTGCCATCTTTCATAATATTAAATCCTACCCACAGCCTTCAGTGTATGTTGGCAGTGCACAAAATTAAATGCCATGCCAATGGAGTGTAAGGATTTTGTCTGTACTTCCTGCTCCATGGCTCAGGGTCATGGGATCCTGCAAAGTTGGGGGTATGTAATGTTAAAATAGGAAGAGATAAAAAGTTCTGTCAGAATATTATGGGAGGTGTTACTGAAATGACCTCGTCTAGCTTTTCAAAAGCTCTTAAGCATATGCTGAAGGTTGTGTGTGCTTAAATGCTTTGCTGAATAGGATTGAGTCTTGAATAGAAGCTCTGCCTAAACAAGAATGATTTTGTTCTAATCAAAGCAGCTGAATGCTGAGAATTCCATTTATAAGTAACTTTTCATAAGTTGAATTTATATGTACAATATATCACAAACTTGTGTAACCTATTCTGTGACGATTTAAAAACTGATACATATTGCAATGGGTTTTTCAGTGCAAACAACACTCCTCATACAGTACATAAAACATGGTACAAAGAAAAGACTAAAATTGAGCACTGAAAAAAATAAACAGAACGTCTGTTTCTTAAATGCTCTGCTGTTTGCACATATGCCTGTGAAGCAAGGCAGAAAATGTGAGCTACTCTGAGAGTAAGGTGCTACTCAGGTGAATAAGGATAGCTGAATTGAGGCCCACACTGAATGTCTCACCTGAATTCTGGGAAAACAAACATGCAAGTTGTCATCTAAAATGAAAAAAGTTATTATTTTATGATATATTTGAATTCTGGTAGTTTCTAGGAGCCATGTAGAGGGGCAGACTGCCCCACTCCCTGGGAGGATGGGCTGTGGCAGGCCAGGAGCCTGCACAGCCCAGGAGCCAATCAGAAAAAGGCTTATGGGGAGCCAGTCAGGGCCCAGATTGGAGGGAACCAATCAGGGCCAGGCTCACCCATATATAAAGGCTGCCCAGAGCAGGAGCAGTCAGTCTGTCCCTGGTCTTTGAGAGGGGAAGGTCAGTCAGTCTCCAAGGGGGAGACTAGCACCGCGGACAGAGCAGTGCTGAGCAGGCTCAGGGAGGCTAGAAGGCTCTAGCCGATAGCTGCCAGGCTGCAGGCCCTGAGGGGAAGGGCCTAGCGGGTGCAAGGGGCCGTAGGGGAAGCGGCCCAGGGAAACAGACAGAGGAGGGGAAGAAAGAGGACAGCGAGGCTGATGCCAGAGGGTCCCTGGGCCGGGACCCAGAGTAGAGGGCGAGCCTGGGTCCCCTCCTTGCAGTACATCCAGCCATTGGCCAGAGGGAGCGGCCATTATAGACTACGCCCGATCCCTGACAAGAGGGCTTAGACTTTGGGGTGTGTAGTTGCACATGGTGGGTGGAGTGGAGGACTGCTGATCACCGATCCCCAGAAGGGGGTGCAGATGGACTAAGGGGCACTGCCGGAGGGCAGTGGCCTCGAAGAGGACGCCACCGAGCAGGGAGTAACATGGGTCCAGAAATGCCAACTGAGGGCAGAAAAATGGACAGGACACCACCAGGAGGGGGCGCGCCACTGGAATCGAGCTAATTCCCAGAGTTACCAGCAGGAGGCGCCGGGTGATGAGTCCCAACCTGTTTATAAGCCCTAATCAAAGATCAGAATCTCATCATGTTAGACTCTGCACAAACTAGTAATATGACCACAGTCTGTCTCACAAGACTTCACAGTCTAGGCTTGTGACAATTTGTGTCTACAGCTGCTCAAAAATGCAAATCAACTTTCCGGGAAACTTATACAAAATTGCATTTTATAAATTTCCAATGACAGAGTTTTGGGTTTCAATGAGAAACTAAAATGTTTGTTTTTCAAAACTAAGTTTTTTTTTTCCTGTGAACTGAAATTTTCTTGATGATCTCAAGTAAAGTATGAGAAACAGATAAAAGGGATGTTGGAGAAGTCTGATCAAAAGGACTACATAATAGTTACCTGAGCATTTTTTGCATAGTAGACAATGTTTTTCTATTTTACCGAGTTTAAAAGTACAATAGTATCTCTCAGTTTTTAAAATCAACTACCTTATGTGGCCTCCTATATACAGAGACATAAAAAGGTGGTTCAGATCAGCACTACACAACAAACTTCTCTGATTGTTGAGCTGATTCTAAGAACAGAACTAATGCAAAATGAACTGGAGAACCAAACACTGTCAGAAAGATGCATCCCAAAAGGTTTGTGTGGTATTTATTAAAAAATTCCTTCAGCAAAATGTTCTTACCTCATCTACACATTCACTTACAAGTACATCTTCACCTATGATGGCATGTAGTGTACAGACACTGTATACTCAGCTAGCATGGGTATAAATAGTAGGGTAGATGGTGAGTAGAATATAGTGCCCTACATGCCTGAATCCCCAGGATATATACTCTACATGGATCTCTGAGTCCAAGCAGTGCCTCACACAACTACACTGCTATTTTTAGCAGTGCAGTGTCCCACTGCCCCTTCCCTGCTGCAGTGAAGGGAGGGGGAGACTTTGGGAGGGAGGAGGCAGTGGTGAAATCCACCAGGAAGTCTCTGCTGTCTCCTCCTTCTCAGAGCCTTTTGCTGTTGTAGTGATAGGTTCCAAAAGCAAGGAAAGATTCTGGCAGGGAGGAGACAGCAGAAAAAGGCTCCAGCAGCTTTCTGATGTTGGGTGCTTTCCCCACTGCCTCCCTCCTGCCAGAATCTTTCACTACCACATGTAGCTGCATATCACAGTGACGTGTGTGGATGCAGCCTGCTTTCACTGTGGCATGTAGCTACACATGTAGTGCCTGTACTCTACATGCTGCTGTAAGAGTAAACAAGGCGTTAGACTTGTCTGTCTGTTGTTTGGGTTTCCTTCTCTGGTGGTGGTTGGAATATTTACGTCCTTAACCATATTTCAGATACTTTTATTGTCATAATTGTTACTAAGGCTATGTCTATACTGGCAATTGAACGACACAACTTTTTATCTTTTAGAGGCATTAAACACCCCCGCCCTCCCAAGGCAAAAGTTTGCCGCGACAAGCACCAGGGTGAATAGTATGTTGTCGGCAGGAGTGATCTCCTGCCGACAACGCAAACACTGCTCATTGGGGATGCAAACTTTCTGTCAGCAGGAGAGCCAACAAACAGCAGAACATTGCACGACTTTTAACGGCACAGCTGTAGCAATACAGCCATGTCACTAAAATCTGTGTAGTGTAGATATAGCCTAAGTGTTTCTCCTTTTACTAAGGGGAAAGAAAAGAGACAGCTATAAAGCGTCTGCTGGCATTGCTAGAAGTTTCTAGTTGTCCTGTGACTTTGAGTGGCAAGGGGTAGTCTGCATTTCCAAACTGAACAGATTCTAGCCTAGTGATTCTCAAACTTTTTATATTGATGACCTCTTTCATACAGCAAGCCTGAGTGTGACCCCCCCATACTCCCCCTTAGAAATTAAAAATGAGATGCTTGTGTTAATTTAATGTAATATTAATTTAGTTTAATTTAATGGGGGCTTGGGCCTGTCAGTCACATGGGGCTGACAGATCACAACTCCCATGTAACCAACTCACAATCCCCGGAGGGGTCACAACCAGTTTGAAAACTCCTGCTCTAACTTTTTTACTTTAGTTTTGCCAGAATAAAGAAGGAAAGCAGAATTAGTCTTGTTCGGTTATGGACCATAATCATATAGCTTGAAATTAGTTACCCTGCCTCCTTTTACCCAATAAGCCAATAACAAATGCATATGCTAAATTGAATAATGTACTTCCTGAAGTACAGACACATTTTTTTCAGTGCTGGAGACACTTAATCCAGCTAGTGAAGCTGGTCTTACGTAATGCAAACAGCTGCAAATGCCCAGCAGAGAATTCCCTTGTCAGAGGAGATCTCCTTTCTGGTTGTGTGTACACCATACCTGAGCTCTGTGTCTGCCTCCTTTTCTCCCAGTGTAATGGGGCTATCAGGGGAAAGAGGCAGCATGTTGGTGTCTTGGAGGAGGTGTGGTGGAACCAGAGCTCTGTCACAACAAACTTCCAGTGGCATGGGATCTATAAAGGATCCTAAGCCAGTGGCAGGACTTAGAACAGCCTGACGGCAGCTGTAAGCATTGTCCGAGCTGGCCATTTCAGCAGAACAGAGTGCCTTTTGGTGCAGGAGAGAATCTGCCTCTTGGTTTTTGACAATGTGCCATAATATTTTGATATGATGGTTGTTTGCCTATTATGTTTGCTGGGCAGCTTTAGGTGGAAGGACCTAGATCTTCAAAGAAAATAAACTCTCATAATAACATGTATTACATTCGATTTTAAAAAATCAATGTTGGTCCCATATTTAACAGAAGTAGAGCCTGCAATTCTCCTCTGTCTGACTCATATCAATCATATAATAATGACTTCAGTCACACACAGGAACACATTTAACTGGAAGGAAAAAAACAGCGTCCCAATGACATTTTCAGCATGGAAGAGACAAATCTATGGGCCTCCTTACATACTGTGTGTAGTCTAATATTTGGTTATTGAAAAGATGTGTATTGTATAGGTAGTTTCCAGGACTTTCCTTGCTAATGGCAAGCTGTAAAATGGCTGCCCCTCCCAACCCAAAATCAATCAAACTAAGCAGTTACTAAATATTTGCTGCCTTTGATATTTTGCTCCCCAGGCAGTCCTCTGTTGTGCCTTGTATGGTAGAAGTAGTTTTTGTTCTCGTTATACCTGGAAGAATTGTTTTCTGTTTGACCTTTCTGTACAAGGTTTTCTTAAATGAGCCAACCTGTCAGCTCTGCACCATGTATGCGTTTGTGAACAATGGGAAAACTAGAAATTTCTGTGTGATGGATGTTTAACAATTAGAGATCTTATAGAGCAGGTGGGATAGCTGGAAAGGAAAGTGTAGCTACTCAGGAGGATAAATGATGATGCAAAATTTATTAATAAAACATAGGTAGGACTACAGTAAATGCAGAAAGTGGCAAGGTAAAAAATGACTTAGACAAACAAGTCAAGGAGAGAATCAAAGAAAATAAGAAAAGACCACAATAAAGAAAAAGGAGATCAAGGGGAGAAATCAGTGTATTCGGGAAAAGAAAAACAGCCCCAATGCAGCAGAAATGATATAATAAGAAACAATCATGCACTGGCAGTGGTGTTCACCTGATGACCCAGATAGATAGGTCTTCTCTATCTCCTATATTTCTATGAATGGAAAAAAGAATTATACAAGAAACATGGTACTATTTAGTGCTAATATACAAAGAATCCTGCAGTGCCAGGGGATGAATTTCATGATTATTTTTCTCTTGGATTTCACTAGCTAGGTACTGTCAGTCAACCAGAGTGATGTTCCACAACAGTGGCTGATGCATTTAGTCAAAAGCTAGTTTAACCGTCTACATCTCTGACATGCAGAGATGGAGCCAAGGAAGTTCAGAGGAATATAGGTTGTCTGGGAAGGATGAGTGCCTTTCCCTTCACCTGCCTTTTCTGAGTGGTGTTAGGACTGCTGTGTTTCAATTAGGCTGAATTCTGCCACACTTACTGCTGCGCTGCATAGTACTTTAATAAGTATTTGCACTAAAATGCTTAGGACTACACATGTAGGAGGAAACTCTTCACTGGGTGAAATTCAATCTATACACAGAGTGACTGAGGACCTGATCTCTACTCTTTTACAGCAGGTTATTCCAGCGTAGCAGCACTGAAATTAATATAAAGTTGGTGTACCAGAATAGAAAACCAGGCCCTGAATATTTGGGTTGTTTGTGGAGGAAGCATGAAGAGGTTTGGGAGGCCAAACTCATCCCCCAAGCAGTCCCCCCTGCTTCTGCTTTTCCGTCTCATGGGCTAGAATAACAGCTACAACCTCTCACTGTCACTTGAGGAGGTGTCAAAAAAGCCAACATATCTGTGTAAATACAGATCTACAACTTCTTCCCTGACCAGCTTGTGGTCTGCCTCTAAAATGACCTTGTACATAGGCTGGTGTGCAAACTAGTCTTGTGCCGTTTCTGTGTGGCCACACAGTAGGTCAAATCCACCATACAAGCACCTGTGAGGCCAGTCCACTGATGGGCAATCCCACCTCCAAGATAAGTGTTAAGAAGGAGCTTTTCCTGGGCCTTTGCATTAGTGTGAATTTCACCTGAGGGGGCAGTAAGTATGCAGAAGTTCGCCTGTAAACAACTACTTTTGGGAAAGAGAATATATGGCTTTAAGGTTCTAAAATATATACACAGACACTGGCATTTTGATTCTAGGATATCTATTTTAAGGCTCTACTTTAAATCAAATAATTTCTTAAGGGGAAATTTTCTGTACTATGTGTGGCAGAATAGACAGCAAATTTTAGATAACAATTGGATTTATGCATGGATTAGTGCTAGGCATGGGAAAAAGTACCCCTTTAGTGCAAAATCCATAGCAGAAAAAAGAGCTAATGTGACTGATGAAAGAATCAAAAAAAGCAGCATGAATGCAACAAGTGTGTGTGCTTCAAATTGTAGAACATTAATGCCACATAATGTGTCATAACTTCAATGGAAGTAATTTAGATCAATACAAATCTTGTGCTACGAATGTAAAGAAACACATTTTCAAAATGGTGACCGGAAACAGGTAGTGAACAAATTTAGTGGGCTTTTTTTGTAACAGATTTTTTGTTGCTGGTCTCAACTGTTAAATGAACATTACATTTTAAGTTACATATTTTGCTCTTCACATATTTGAGAAAACTTGCACTTCAATTTAAAGAGTATGGCTTGGAGGGAAGAAGGGTGGGTTCCAAGAGACTGGATGGTCAAAGGCTTGTTACTAGGTTACCTATATTGAGCTTCCTACCGAAGACTATTAAATGACATTGATTCATTTTCATGTGGGGTGTAGCCCTTTTCCATTCTTCAGGCAGAAAATATTAAAAAGGAGGATGATGTAGAAAGATTTAGGTCCCCAATTCAGCAAAGCACTTATGCACAAGATTAAGTACCATTCATATCAATGGGAATGTATGGTGTTGCTCATCAACCAGGAGGTGCTTTTCACCTTGCAGGATCAGGCCTCTGTTGCTTCCTCCTTTTGTGTCTGTGTTGCTGCTTGGTTAATCCAGGCTTGCAAAATAAATAAAAAATCTTCAGCTGAACAATGCCTGAACCCAAGTTGTGTGATCAGCGTTCTCTCCTCTTGCATCTCATTTGCCACAGTGAGGTATGAACTCTTCTCCCTCAAAATATAGCACTTATGTGGTCCATATGCCTTGTTCTGGCCCTCTGATAAGGATACATTTCAATTATTTGTGCAGTGTGGGTATGAATCCAGATTATTCACTGTTTAAACCATTTTTATACTGAAGCATTTTTATACCAAAGCATTGATTTCATCCTATGAGTACCTCAAACTATGTGAATTTCCTGCCATTTTTGTTTAAATAAACAGGTTTTTTTTGTTGTTGTTAGGCATAATGTTTTACAAAAGATTCAGCTCATGATATTGCAGTGAAATGAAATGTGTTCTGTGTATATGCACATATGGGCCTAATTCTGTTCTCTGTTACCTAAGTTTTTTCACCCGTTTAAGTAAGTGCACAATATGGACCTTTTCTGTAAGAGGTGCTATGAAGCATAGCCTGTGATACTATTACAGTGATTGCTGAAATAGTATGTAACATCTAACATTCAAATCAGCAGAAAAATAAAGCACTTTAAGTTCTCACATTCTCTCCTATCTGACAGGAAAGCAATATGGGTACTCTTCAGATTTAAAACAAGAATCAAAAACCTCATATGAACTGCTCTATACATAGATAGTAGGTACATTGTTATGATATCATCAATGAAACTAAGATGAATATTAAAGCGCTGTCTTGCTCACATAGATGCAGCACACTCAGTAAGCTGGCATTTTAATTATAGTCCACTCCTTTCCTGCCATTGTCAGACTCCTCTATGTTGCTGACTTGGCTTTTTGGATTAGATCACTAGAAGGTGACCCCCTCTTTGCACAGTGCATTTTTGAATACATTGATTTTTTTATACCATCACTGCACAGTGATCGTTTCTGATGCCATTGTGATTAGCATATGCACCAACTGTAGCATGTCCTTCCACTGATTGATCTTCTCCAATGAAATGTGAACCTAAAGTGGAGTTTTTATGACCATGCTGAATAAGCTTTTACAGAAAGCATTAGAGTGTGCGAGAAATATATTCTGATAAGTATGACAGCAGCCTGAAGTGTGGTTTCTCAGTGGCTAGCTCCATCAGCTATGTGACACCTGTTGACAAAACTTTTCAGTGCTTCATTCTCTTGAAGATACAAGAGCGACATAAAACAGTAGAGGCTTGAAGCAAATGAGTCCACAAACAGTTAATTATTTCTTCTCTTTGTGGTGACAGCAGACAATTTCTCCTGGAGATTTTTAGATTTCATATATCGAATTTCTACTTGTGCTTGTGCTTTGCCCAGTAAAACCCAACTGCACAATAAGTCTCTTGTGCCAGACTCTCCGGATAAAAATCCCTTTACCTTGGCAATAATCTGGCAACTTTATGCCATTTCTTAAAGCTTTGCTTCTCAATTATCTGACATGCTGCAAACCCAGTAAATGTTGCTGCATCACACTGTTTGAATCTTCTGTTGTGGCCCCAATGACAGAGAGGCCATCCCTTCCCTGAGTGATCACTAAGGAGATCATCAAACATACAAACTCTATCTCTATTAGATAGTTTCATCAATGCTGGCTGTAGTTTATGTACTTTATCATTCCTTGAGTCATCTTGCTGCAGTAGCATATTGTCAAATCTAGAAATAATGGCACATACAGCTTGTGAATTGGTTCTTTTTCACTAACTGAAAATGACCTGCCTCTGGCTCTTTTTTTCGGCTTCACATAAATTGTGACCTTTGGCTGTCTTTTGTCTTTCTGTTGGACCAGATTCACTTTCCACCGTGTCTGCATCATGAGAAAAAATGGCAAAGTCCATGCCAAATCCCAACAGCGTCTCCCTACTGTAGCAAAAGATTTAATCTGAGAGGCATCTGCACTTTCCTTTCTCCTATCTTCCCTGAGCTTTTCCTTTCATTGTGTACTAGCAAAGATACACAGTAAAGTTTTAAGGGCTCACATTACAGGTTTAATCATTTGGGGGACAGTTGACTGTCTAATCCAGCTTCACAACTATCATTCAGATTTCATTCAGAACATTTCGAGACTTCTTATGCTTGTTCATCATTACTGAGGCATTGTCCCAACTCCCAGGACTTATGCCTGCAGCAAAAAGACATTTTCCCACTTATCTTCGATGCCATGGACTGGTATAAAGTGCCAATTAAATATTTCATTTTTCCAGGGTCATTAGCATGTCCAAGTCTATTTTTCACTTTTATTGGAAATTTATTGGTGGGAAGGCCACTTCTTCTTTTCAGCAGGTCTAAATAACTATTTGTTTCTAACCTCAGCCATGCTTACTTTGCCAGTGTGATCAGCGAACTGCCTTGCTTTTGTGACATCTGCATCTCATTTAGCAATATTGCTGCCTAAGAATGTCCTGAGCAGTTGCACCTGGCTTGGTAAAGCTATTATTTAATAAGAAATAGGAAGCTTATGCTCAAGTTTGAAACAAATAGTGGGGTATATTTTGATGCCTCACCAATCAACGTGTAACCCTTCTGCCAGCTGGAACAGGCAGTAACCAGGGTCCAGTTGGATATCTAGGGGTTCCTTTTCAACAATACAACACAGACCCGGCTCGAACCTCTACCCAGTAGCCTGGGAAAGTTACAAACCACTCCTGGGTGTTTGAGAGGCAATACTTCCCCACTCATAAGCACAGAGTCTGAATGTAGAAAAGAGAATTTTAATGGAAGGCAGGAAGTCACCCAACATTCATTAGGGAAAATGTCACAAGCAGGATTCATAATCATAAAACTATGAACAGGGTACCCACCCAATAGTGCGTGGTGGCATTGCCTTCTGCCTGGTGTCATTGAGTTTTACAACCAACAGTTCCTTTTCTGTGCCCCTCTCTGCTCCCTCACCATACCCCACTCACAGTGGTTGTCTTTGGTCCGTGAGGACCCAGGTTCAGAGGTGCATCTGTATGAGTTCACCTCCTACCAGGGGAAGAAGGCACCTTGCTTGCTCCACCATCTGCACACTTCCTGTGTGCTGGCCATCCCACCAGCTGCTTGTTTGTTAGCTGGCTGTCAGTCACCTTCTGCTGCCACCTTCCTCTCTGCCGTGACCTCTACGCATCAGTCTCTTTGTGATTTTTAACTCTTTGCAGACTGGGTAGAAACACTGCCCCATCTCAAGTAAATTCCACTCTCATGTGAGCACTTTAACGTACCAAAAGTTTCCTAATGAAGCCTATTTAGTTCTATCTTTGAACAGTGGGATGGAACAGGTTAAACCAGACTGGTGACCCCTGGGGAGAGTCCACACCACCTGGCTGGGACACCTGTTCCCACCCCTCTTATTTTCACAGGGGTCTGGCATTTGAGCCCCTGGCTTAAAGAGTAGTGTCAAAGAAGTAATGTGTTGCCTATCTGAAAATTGCATTCAATCAAAGACTTGTACAGCAAAGGACAAGACAATAACAAAAACATGGTTGGTTGGCCATTATAACTGGAAAGTGTCATGGAAGAATGTAAGGTGGTTGCTTTGTGGGAGGTTTTGTTTTGTGTAAAACAAAATTCCTCTTGGTTCAGAGAGCCCACACAAAGTCCATCTGTCATTGAAATCCTTCTTCAGCTGCTATAGTTAGGACTTACATAGGACTTAAATGGTGCATACATTGTGTGACAACCCTGTGCAGTTCCTGCATAATTTATATATTGGTAGAAGCATTGCCTCCATTCTGCAAGGTACTCAGAACTCTCAACCACTGTTAATGTTAGGGGTCATTAATGTTAGACAGTACCTCACAAGAATGTTCATCACTTCTTCACAGGAGCACTCAGCACCTAGGAAGGTTGAGCCCTAAATGCCTACTCATTCCTTGCAAACTGCAAAGAACCCTCAACTCCCAACAGAGCTCTCACCATTTTATAGGAATCAGCTCTTCCTGAGCACAGTGGTCACAATAGAGGGGAAAAAAGTCGATTTTTTTTTCTGATGGCTTATTAGCCTTTTTTTAAACCATGAAATGTTTAGTAAAAACTGGTTAACAACTTTAACATGTTCTGTTTTTCACAAGTTTCCATAACGTTTTTCTCAAAGTTTTCTCTTACCAAAAATGGTTTATTTTGAGAAAAATAGCAATTCTGAATATGATTTAGATTAAAAAAAATTAAAATATATTAATATCATAGAAACTTTTGCAAAAAACTGACTATAGGACAAATATGAACCCTGAAAATCAGAAATAATTTTGAAATTTCCCTCAATCTTTTGTTTTTGTTTTTCAACAAGCTCTAATGAAAAGTTAGTATTTTCAAAGAGTTATTAAAAAATGTTGTACCTGAGATTAACAGAATATCCTTTGTCAATAATATCATTGACAAATAATCATTGTCAATAATCACTGACAACGGTTTAATTTATTAATGGTATCTATTGTTTTTAGGGTGTATTATGAAGATTTTGCCTTCTTCTAAGAATCACTAAAAGTAAATCACAGTGGAACAATTTAGATTGCAATTTATATATGACTTTAAGCAGACCAAAATCAATTATTGGCCCTTTCTAGTCTCTTCCCACCATTCCCTTGGTTCTAGTCTATTCTGTTCCTGATCACTTTATTTTCTTACCTAGACTAACAGTTCTAGTGCTGTTACCATTTGCCTTAAGAGACTTTCTCTCAAGTTTGGTTGTTGACAGAGCCTTAACACTTAATTGTTTTGTCAGGAGCTACTTCCCATCCCTCTCCTAGAATCCTCTGGAGCCCTTTAGCTATACATGCATAATATATTAGATGGCAGAGCAAATTATGTAGGCCTGGAACAATGCCAGAGATTATTTTAGTCTTATTTATCAACTTTGGGTGTTTGTTCTCAGTTAAATAGTAAGGCACATCATGACAGTACTCCCTGGTGTACAAGTTGGAACTGTCGGACCACTGTGCTCGGCTCTCCAGCATGGGCTGTATCTGACAAGCAGCAAACCCCTCCAGGTGCTGTTATCACTTAGCCACCAGCATACAGAGACACATCCAGCTAAATTGCATATATGCAATCTAAGACACTCATGAACTAAACAGAGAGAAACATCAACAAATCCCCCACTTCCGCCCTCAGCCTTGCACCTCAGAAATGTACCATCTTACACTGCTCAAGACCTCTTGAACAATGCAAGTTCATCAATTAGTTCACCACTTTGTCAAAGTATAATGGACATGCACCAGCCTTTTTAATCTGAGCAGACTTTAGATAAACACTGGTAAAAATAAAACATTAAAATAAATGCATTAATTACAGAAAGATTTTAAGTGGTAGAGCTAGTTACTTGAGAAAATTAAAAGTAAACATGCATTCTAAATCCTAAACTTGCAGACTAAGCAAGATTTGAATCAAACAATTCTCTCACTCCACTAGATGTTGCAGATAGGTTACAGTTCTTAATACACAGGCTGAATGTTCTTCTCAGACTGGGACCAATCTCCCCAGTTTAAAGTCTTTGTCTTTCCAGCATTCTTTTTGCCAGAGGTGATGCATTGGAAGGGGGAAGGACATGGAGGGTCCAAGTGCCTTCAGGCAGGGACTAGAAGGGGTGGGGATATGCTGGGACACTGCCCGGTTCAGCTCAACAGCTGACTGGGAGAGTGCCTGGCTGAGTCAGTGGCAGGCTGCCTTCCACCCAGGCTCAGCTTCCGGGGACAGTGGCTGAGTAAGCCAGAGCCCACCTCCCTTGGCATGCTGAGAGATGGCCCCTGTCCCCAGAAGCCGAGCCTGGGCAGGGAACTGGCTGCTGTCCCTTCCCAGTGAGTTGCTGCTGCACATATGCTAAAGGGGGAAGAGGAACTCCAGCTCACTCAGCTGCTTTCCTGGAAGCCGAGCCCAGGTGGGAATCAGCCTGCCACCGAGGGTGATGAGACCCTGATTTTACAGGGACAGTCCTGCTATTCAGGCCTTTTTTCTTATATAGGTGCTAATTACCCCCTCTTCCCCGCACAACCCTTGTTCTGATTTTTCACACTTGCTATCTGGTCACCCTACTACCACCGCCACAGCCAGACGCTCTCCCAGGCAGCTGCTGCGCTGCACCAGGAAGCATCTAGGAGCGGCTCCGTCCAGCTCCCTGCTCGGGTTTTGCTGCCAGGAAGAGCAGCCAAACATGCTGGGGGGGTGGGGGTGGGGGGGAAAGCTGGCACAGGAGGATAGAGCCCCCTCCTTTCCCCTGCAGGTAACGTAGGGTAGGGGGTGGGGACAGTGTGGGGGCCCAGGCTAGGAGCAGGGCAGGGAGGAGACACGTGGGAAGATTACATGTCATCCCCTTTAGCTGACACCTTTTCTTCCCCCTCCTCCCCCCTGCCATATGGGGAAGCACCAATAGTCTATACTTGTTGCCTTCAGAGTAGGTGGAGGAGAAGAGAGGTGATCTCCTGGTGCCACCATCTCTTGTTTTATATTGTTAATTCCAGTCCCAGGGAAGATGCTGGCCCAGACATGTCCTGGTGGGCCCTGCTGAGTCACAGAGTTGAGCAATCCCCATGGTGTGGTGCTTACGCAACTGAATCATAGTTACCCAATCATCATTGTGTGGTGCATGCAAAACTGTCTCACAGAATTGAAATCTCTTGTTTACAATTCCTCAGTTGGTCAATGGCTTGTGATGGTTATTTAACACGTCGGTGTCGTTCTCCACCTTTATTGTCATTGGAGACCTAGCAGTGGGTGTCTCCCAACCTCACAACATATTTCAATAACAATCATCTAGCAAAATCTCATAACTTCATACACACTAATGATATACCTACCTGAAACAATGAGTTTCAGCAGATCATAACCTTTCATATGGAATCTTAAATGGCATGCTATGTATGAAATATCCCAACCATATACAAACTATGAATATGGTGTTTACATGGTGTTCCTCTGAGGTCCAGTGCATTACACACACATTCTGCTATTGATGCACAAATCTAACTTTCTCCCATTAGTATTACTGAGAATTATGTGTTTGTATCAGAGAAGAATATAGTCATGGGATCTTAAAAAAAGCCTATGTGTCTCAAGCAGCTATACTTCATTGTTTTAAAATAGTTTTGTTTGCAATAAAGTTTTATAAATTTTGTGTATAAAACAAAATTAAGCCATTCAGAGCAAAGGTGCAATTATAGTTAAAGTGAACAGTGCATGGAGAGGCAGAGAGAGCCCATGTATCTTAAACTAAAGTTTCAATAGCAAAAAATGCTGCAGAGGCTAACCAAAATGTTGTGATCTGCAGATTTTAATAATCTTTTTTCAAATTGAGTATTGAAAATCCTTTATTTTTCTGCTTTTACTTGCCTCCCATCTGAAAGAAACATCTTGATGCTGAAAGTGACAAGAAATTAACATAAAAAAGCAAATTTGCTTTTCTGCCCCTATTCTGAGGTGTTTCTCTAGATTTCCTTTATTCTTCTCTTCTGGTAATGAAGTGCTCCTTCGTTATAGATTTTTGTTGCAATGGAAAGTAAAGTAAAGAAAATAAGTCTGGAAAAAGATAGCAGGAGCAGTAAAGGAACTTCTTTAGAATATAAAATAATACTGGGAAAAAGGTACTGAGAAAATCTGCCAGTTCTGTGTTTAAAGACTAACAGACAAATCTTCAACATTTCAAAAAACTGTACAAACTAAAATTGCATTCAGCTATGGTAAGGCAGGTATACATCTGCTATGCTGGCCATTTCTGTGGAGCCTGAGGGTGAAAACCTAGCCTCATCAAAGTCAATGGCAAAACTCCCATTGACTTCAATGGGGCCAGGATTTCACCCTGAGAGACAGATCCATGTCAGATGTAAGTTGTCAAAACTCCAGAGACGTCAATGGAGCTATGAAAACTTTACACAGGCTGAGGATCTGCTTCTGAGTTATTAGTACTTTAACATTTGAAGCCTCATATATTTATTGACATGTTGATAAAAAATTGGAGTGTAGTTATCGTTTGTTTTGCAATGTGAAAAATGTAATTGTTACTGTATGGTATCTACCTTATAACGAAACCATTCTGTGTTCCTGCAGATGAGTCATGGCCAGATCATTCTTTCAGATGGGGGTGGGGGAGGGGGCACACACGGGAGAGGAGCTGGGAAGTGGGAGAACTCTATGAGGAGCCTCTAGCGGAATTTCCACCCTTCTCAGGTAAAGCAGCAGTTCTGCTCAGCAGCTATTCCAATCCTCTCAGTCAATCAAATTCCTCTCTCTGTAGCTTGGCATTCTTCTGGAACATTTTTATGCAGAATTTTATTTCACTTCATTTTACATTCTTTTTTTCCCTCCTACCCTTTCATCTCCTAAAGGGGCAGGGTAGTTGGGTTTTTTCCCCAGCCCCCCAAAAATGCAAAGTCAATTCTACTCAAAGCTTAAAATAAAATCAAACCTTCAAAGAGTCTCAGGAGTTCTGGCAATCTCTGCTGGGCTATCTGCTGTCCTTAAAATTAAATCTCTTGCATTTTGGGGCATCCCTGCTTCTAGACTGAGGTACAGGGAAGGTGGTTAGCAATGGGTACAACAATTAATTTGGAGAGTCTCTGACCTTTAGAAGTCCTAGACTACATGAGATTTGACTTGACCTTTCCATGAGAGAGATACTCGACCTAAGAGACTGACTCTTTCTATAATTAGTTAAATATCACTGAAGGCAGGAAAAGGGAGGCCTCAGGCTGTTTAGATAAGTTTCATATGATCATTTGGATGTTGACATTGTTACTTGAACTGAACTCCCTAAGAATTCGGAGGCTGCACAGGATGTCAGAATACAATTGATAAGTATTTTTTATTTTCAAAGTGTTTTACAAACATTAAGTTTCATAACAATCCTGTAAGTAAACTGTATTCATAGTTTACTACTAGGGACGGTGAAGCAGAGAAGTGAAGCAACTTGTTCAGCACTCAAACACTTGCCATAGCCATATTAGGCTATATACCATATGGCCAATTAGATACAAACAGGATAGGCCATACTAGAGACCAATGATCTAATATGGCAGTTCCTACTCTTTGTTCCTAACGATTATCCCTTCAGTTCAGCTAACAAATAAATGTCCATATTTCAGTAAACTGATGCTCCAGAGACATGCCTTTTCCTTCTAGTTACATAGATAAGTTTATATCCATTTACCACTAGCTGACACGATAGTTATTGTCACTAGTTCCCAGTTTAATATGATACATCATTTCACCAACAACATTACTATATTTACAAACCTTTCAATTTGCATAGGTGTATTCTTTTAGCAATAATTCTTAACAAATACACTACTGTAGCCAAACCAACCTTTCTTCAGTTATTTTAAATAATCTTTGATACCTCATTCAAAAACATCTATAAGTACCATGCAGACATGCACAAACATGTAATTCCTCTAACTAGTTAACATTTATATGTACACTACCAGAAATGAACAATTTCATTCTATGTACCCTTGAATGCATAAAATACATAATTTGTACAAAATTCATACAATTTCCTATTTATTATCATTAACCTATTTATATAATATACATATATTTGTTCTTGTTATATAACTGAAAGGTTCTTATAACACCAAGAGTCAGATTCTGAACCTCAGTATGGTCCTGGAGTCAGGAACCAATTAAGAATATACTTAAAATGAAGAATCAGATTAAATATTTTCCTAACAGGGATGTTTTCAAAACTAGAGCTAGGGCCTTTTTGTTCCGTTCTAGTGGAACACAGACCAGAAAACTCATCATATTTTTGACAAAGGAAATACAAAGAGGAAAGCTACTTCTAATTTTTTTTGTTTGTTTTTAATGTCATTTAATGCTCTCTCACATACTATCTGTGCCGAAGTTTATTGTGAGGTGACTAGCTTTTTGAACATTCCAAATGCTAATTCTATTACATCATCCCTCGGTAAATGTGCATGCCAGGAAATCAAGTATCAGCTTTTTATTTAAATGGAACTGGGCCCCCTTGAGGTTGATAAGTTATATTATTCCCATTTTACTATTGAGAAAATTGAGAAGCAAAGGTTAATTGCCTTGTCAAGGGCTTTGTGTGGCCTAGTACTTTAGATATAGAACTAGGAATTTGGAGACCTACGTAATAATCATAGTTCTAACTCAGGCTCTGGCTGATCTTGGGCAAGTCATTTACTTATTTTTACTTTGTCTTCCCAGCCCTGTCTGACATCTGTTAAATGGATATAATGTAGAATGGATTTTTTTTTCTCCTATGGAAAATTTTTACTTCTTTACAAAAACAACTACTACAACAAAAACACACCACCACACAACTGATATATTTCTATTTGGAAATACTACCTGGCTGCAGTTCCCCAGGCTAAATGGTCAGGTTATGTCTCTCACAAATCCTATGCACCATGGTTTTCCCCTCTTGCTAAGGGGAGGTGGTATGGGACTCCTTGGCCATCTTGCATCATGGGAGAAGAAGTCAAGCTGGAGAACCCAGCCCATAGGAAAAAATGGGGACATGATGTAACAATTATTCCCATGGAGTATCGCAGCAAGATAGGGGAACCAGAATATTTCAAGTGTTGTCTGAAATATTTTTGGTTTTGGCCAACAGACACTTTTTGTGCCAAATAAAATAAATAAATTATAATTGTTTGGAAAACTAGGTTATTGATTTTTAAAGATAGTTTATAGAAATTTTTCAACCAGTCCTAGGATAATATATATTTGTATAACTTACAGGGTGTTGTGAAACCTAACTAAGGCTACTTCTGTTGGTATAATAATTCACTCAGGGGTGTGAAAAAACAACTCCCTGACTGATATAACTAACACAAACAGAAACACCGGTGTGGACAGTTCTGTGTCAGTGCAACAGCTTCTCCTGACAAAGCTACCACCACTGGAGGTGGTTTTACTATGTCAACAGGAATTCTCTCTCCCATCAGCATAGAGCAGATACACGAATGATCTGCAGCTGCGTCAGGATTGTTGTGCCACTGTAAGCTTGCTAGTGTAGACCTGGCCCGAATAAAGTTTGTAAAGTGCTATATTAGTGCTATGAAATTATTAGTGGTGCAGGTGTTCTTGGGTTTCACTTAGGTGTTCATTCCACATCATGTGGCAAATAGGGCAACATACTGTCCTCTATCAGGGATTTCACAGTATTCTGGACTTCTGAAAGCTTTCAGCTTTGGTGGTGATTAAAAGCCTTTGTGAGTTTAAATCAATCCAAAGTGTCCCTTGATAACGCCAACATTCTAAGCTGCTTCCAGTCAAGCAAAACAATGAAAATGCCCACTCACAATGTTCTAATCCAAGCTAAACTACTCCAGTGTTCTAATTCAAGCTAGAGTACCTACTGACAATTCCTACTGGATATGTGGGGGAAAATACAACTCTTCATAGTTACAGACCTGAGCCAATTTTTTTAAGTTTTACTTTTTTTAAATCTAGAGATCTACAAACCAAACCAAATATGAACATGTTTCAATCAGTGTTGACTTATGTATAATCAAAATTTCTAATTCAAACATGAGAAAATGCCCTTTATTTTTCTTACTCACATAGCACTCAAAATGACTGAAGAGATTTTACTCAAACTTAAAAATACTCTTCTGGTATTACTTGAATGTGGAAAATTTCATCCTCAATAGAATCTGTTTCAGAAAATCATAAGCACTTGAAAAAGGCTTATCATATAGTTGAGGTTAAAATACAACTCTATATTTCTTGTGTTACTGTGTCCACTACCGTAAATGTTTGATTCCTTCCCAAACTTCAAATTCAGATAATAGCATTGAGAACAAATGAAAGAAAGTATCAGTAGTACATATCAGGTCAATGACAACATCTGATGGTTAAGTAAATTTGAATGTGGTTTTGAATGAAAAAACAAACTCAGAGACACAATGAAAGTCATAACAGAGAGAGGGTAATATGAACACTTCATTTTCACATTGCACTACAAAGAGATTGGCAAACCTGAATTAACCTAAGGCCTTGGACACTTTAAATATAACATTTATTTGTCTCTGAGCCCTTGATTATTTAAATTTGAATATTCTACTGGGGAATGGCTCTATCAAATAATAGTTTTTACAACATAGCCTGAGAGACAAGAGACAAATATTCTATGAAACCTGGAGTGCAATGAAACTTATGTGGATAGTCAAGTGGTTTAGTCTGCTTCCGAGCTCACCATAAATGATGGTTCAGAGTGTCAGCATAAAAGAGCATGCCACCCAGGACTCTGTGTGCGCATACATACACTCACACAAAATCTTTCTCACACCCACTCCCAGATTCCTATGCAATTTCAGTCTCTCTCCCCCACTCCTGTGTTTCTCTCCCTGATTCCCCAACTGATTGCCCAGTCTCTCCCTGTCCCAACTCCAGCTCCCAGTTTCCCTCTCCTCCCTCCTCCTTCTGTCCCAGTTTATATACACACTTGCTCAAAGGTGTGGCTCTTGTCTCCATTCAAATCAGGCAACTTCCTAGTTAAATTTTGGAGAAGTTATCTTGGGGAATGTTGTAACTTGGTTGAACCCAGGGGGCCCAAATACAAGGCAAGTATTGGTATTAATTCCTAGGAAGTGAAACTCCTGAGTTTCTCAGATCTCTTCTAGTTGTCTTGCAGGTATTGGTGTTTGCTTTGTAAGTGCCTTGCTATTCCACATCCATTAATATGTGCATCAATTGTTAATTTCTATGGATCAGATTGTGGTTGGCCCCAGTGCAAGTTTTCACATGTGACAGATGATGCAAGGGCTTTTTTTCTCCCTTTCCATCTCCCACAAAATAGCTGGTCACAAGTACAGTCTCTCTACTTTCCTGGATTCAGGGCTGTGTGGCTCTGGGGCCCTAGAAACTCCAGAGGATGCAGAAAGAAAGTAAGAGCTTGGCTAATGATTGAAATACTTGTTGATTACAGATTGCTCTCGCCCCTTGCTCCACCGATATGGCCACCAGGTGCCCGTTATCTACCGGGTAATGAGCGTTGGAATAGGGCGGAGGTTCGATCACTGGATGCCCTGGGGGGAGGTGACAAGTGCCCAAGGGTAGTGACGGGGATAACGCAAGCAATCAGTCGTAGTGTTAAAGATTAAGGATTTATTAAATGAGTCACAGATAAGGATAAGGGATAACACAATTAGTTACAGCTTGGGCTTACAATATAATACTAGAACAAATAAGACAAACACTACAATTACAAATAGAAGCTGGCCCTGGTATTTTTCTAAGTCCCAGTAATTATTCAGGTCGTCCCAGGGGTTAGTAAAAGTGATATTGGTGCTATTAGTAATCATAAATGCAGCAACTAATCTTATTAAACACAAATTGCGAGGCTCAACTGGTCCCCCTTGCGTTCAAGGTTTCCTGGTCAACGGGTTTCCCCTAGCAGGAGCCTTGGGGCGGCTGGAACCAGTCTCTGCCTCTTATCTAGCAGTACAGATATACAGATATCCTTAACAGCTAATCTTACTTACACATACAAACCACAAAAGTTTCATTACGGCCGGCAAGCTGTCAGGCTTCAGGGAACGCATGAGCCCGGAGAGAGACTGCAGGGTGATCAAGCCTGGATACGGTTCGACGGGAATTCGATTTCTCTCTGCCCGTCCCCGGGGGGGGGCCAACAATATATAACGAATTTTTCGTCATAATTTATAATAAGCCAATTGCAGGGTCGCGAGTGGCTCATGCCCATACAAGGGAGGCAATCGGCCCCCAGCATCTCTACCCAGGAAGCAACCGTCTGGGGGAAACTTCCCCTCCTCAGGTCGGCCGACCGCAAGGTGCTGTTTCCTGTTACAAGTTCTGCTTTCTGAGCAGCTATGTGATCAGTGGCAGTTCTGGGGGCTGGGGGAAAATTCCGTTGGGGGGTGGAGGCCGGAGCACCTGCTGTCTGGCCCTAGGGCCCAACTTGGGGGTCTAACATGCCCCCATGCTCCGGCCGACAACGCCCAACGTACCTAAACCTCAGTGTCCGAGTCAGCGTCCGCTCCTACGAGCGGACGCGTCTCAGTGGCCGAGGCAATAAGGGCACTTCCCACCATCCGCCGAACACAGGCCTTAACAAAAGCACACCCGAGGCAGAGGAGGCAGAGGCCCACCACAAGCGACACAAAAAGGGCCTGAAAATAAGACTTATAGGCTCCAAGGCCCAGCCACTTCAGCCATGACCAGAAGCGGAAGGTCTCTCTGGACTCACGCACAGCAGTTCCCAAGGCCTGAAGGTCATTAATCACTTCAGTTAAGTTTCCAGAAATAGAAGACAGAGAGATACAGCACTTATCTTTAAACTGTGGATACATAGATATGAGGGTTTCACAAAAATCCCGTGATTGCAACAAAAATTGTATCATTAAGCGATTCTGAAAAGAATAATCTGCTAATTCACCTAATCGCTGATTAACTAAGCTAAAGCCCTTTGCAGTGGTGTTGGCTAGCGTTTCTATAGCTAACGATTGGAATAATACTTGCTCACGCAATAACATATATCCTACGGGGTTAAATGAGACCACTGAAGATACTACAGAGGACAACGCACCCCTTGCCCTCTCCCACCATCCCCAAGAACGTCGAACCCGCCCGACTGAACTGGGCTGCCAGGTCTTAACGTAAATGCCACCTCCTTTTATTAAAATGGAACCAATGGTACATACACCTCTAGGATTGGGAGGAAGCACCGCATAGGCTGCCTTGCCACACAGCCAAAAGTGCCCGGGTCTGAGGAACCAAGGGGAAAAGGTCGAGTCCTGACATGCCGAGCCTCCCTTAAAAACTAACTTCTTAATGTGGCTGTGGGATAGATATGTGTGCTTAAGGGGCTGATAGAAGTTTTTGCCGTTATAAGTGTTGCCGCCGGACCCAATTTTCCGGCCGCGGTTACTGCATAAAACGGGGGGTGGGGACGTACGATTGAAAATAGGGCTGCTGGCCGTCTCATTTCCATCTACCAGCTGCCACTGGGAACAATTGGGGTAGGCCCCAACCCAACTGGTTTCTGTTCGATTATTTCCCAAAAAGGCCCAACAGTGGGATGCCATGGGCCTTTCCACAGGTGACAAGGGGAGTGGGCCCATACGACGTACCCGAATTTCATTAAAAATAGGAAAAACAAGGGGGGAAATGGGGTCAAAAAGATCATTTGTGCAACCTGTCCATTGTACGGTGGGGAGCCACTGAGCAAAGGGGGAAGAACAATTGAGGGGATTATTAATACTACTAAAGTTAAACACTAATGGCAATAAATCAAACAAAGGCCTATTTACAGACAGCCTGTTGGAACATGCAAGACAGTTATCAGAGGTCAGCGAGGATAAGTCAATGTTTCCTCCCAGGGCTTCCTGGATCCAATAGGCTGCGAACAGAAGCTGATGGATATTTTCGCCCACACGATACCGTCTCGGGTTCAGCAGAGGTGGGTCCCTCTGATCGTTGTTCTGGCTTCCCGCCGCTATGGCGAACTGTAAGACAGAACAGAAGGCGGCCTTATTGGCCCCCGTTAGTTCGTTCCTGACTCGGAACGCTTGCTTATCCAGTTATGATGGACCAAGGTGTGGGTGCCCCGGGCATCCACAATTGTGTAGGTGTTAGGATATTTACCTGCACTTACAATTTGGGCAGCGTAGGGTTCTCGGTGACCTGAGGCCTGTGGCTCAGCCACCCAGACTAGTTGGTCAGGCTGATATACGGGAGTCCAGGGGCCTCTAGGTCTGGGGCTGATTTCAGGCCAACGAGAATAGTTTGCATTGAGAGAGATTAGAACCTGTGGTAATAGTGCACTCCAACCCTTATAGTCAGCGTTGGGATTAACTGAACGAATCATGGTTTTCAGAACCCCGATTTTCCGCTCTACAACACCATTACTTTCGGGGTGATACTTCAAGTGAATATGGAGGGAAGCCCCCCATCCCAGCACTAATGCTTCAAAACGTTTGCTGGTAAACGGGGGTCCTCCATCTGCTTGAACTTCGGAGGGCACACCCCATGCTGCGGCTACCCGTTGCAGTGCCCCAGCCACAGCCGCAGCCGTGGTGGTATTCAGGGGAATACAGTGAGTTTGACGGGAGCCCAAATCTACCACTACCAGAGCCTTTGGGTGGCGACGGGCTCCAGGTAGGGGTCCCATTAAATCTATTTGCCACACCGCGCCAGGAGGGAAATACTCCGCAGCGTACGCCCACCGCTCATAACGTGGGCGGTTTTGGGACTTGATTTGTGCACACTTAAGGCAGGACTGCACGATTCTTTCACAGTCCTGCCGCCGTACCTCAGGTTTTCCCTGAGCACCTAGGGCTAACTGATTATATAGCCGGCCGCTAGGCAAATGCCCCCAATCCTCATGAAGCCATCGGAGGAATGGGTCGGTGTTTAGCTGGGGCTGCTGCCCCAGGCACACTTGGGGAGCTTGAATTTCCCTCATTCTGTGATCCAATTCGGAGTGAAGGGGGTTAGACTCAGGACGATGTGACGGGCAATGGGTTATAAACCAGGGCCGGGAGAACTTACATACGAGGTCAAAAATAGTCTCCCACAGGGGCATGAACGCTGTGGGGTTAGCCTCTCCCGTGAGGATGCTAAGACAAAATTGTGAGTCTATACCCAATACGACCTGAGCAGAAACAGAATGGGCCTGGGTAACGTGCTGGGCAGCGAGAAGGACCCCACGAACTTCGCAATGCTGGGCCGATAAACCCGGGGGAAGGAGATCAACCTGAAAGTGGTCGCATTTAGCACAGAGAACTCCTGCCCGGGGGGTCGGGGAAGTGCCCCCGTCGGACACAATCCAGGGGTCATATTTTGTTTCTATACACAAGGGCTCCGAGGCCGCTGGGAATCGGACATCGTTTGGCAGCGATTTAAGCGTCCATTCCCGCCACGTGATTTCCCCCAAATAACACAGCTGTTGCCAAGTTAGGCTGGTTCCATGAAAACTGGGGGGGGGCAGCCGCGTGAGCCATGGAATGAGGTGTACCTCGGGGCCGATCAGGGTCCCTTTACTAGATAGCGGGGCCCAAATGCGTGCCTCGCCTGCGGCTAGTAACATAAGTCCTATGGGTCCATATCGATACTGAGGACCCTTGAGCCGTCGGGCCCAGTTATAGACCGGTTGCCCGTCTTGTGATACCGAGTACCCATAATGATGTTGTGTAAAGAACAGGGTAATGATAAAAGGTGAATCCCTTTTATATCGCGCTAGCCGTGGGTTAGAAGCAAACCAGGTGGCTATTCGTTCCAAACTCTTTTGGGCCTCAGGACTCCATATTTCCCGTTTCCGTTTGGACGAGAGGGGTTCCTGGATCGTTTCCAGGTCTACAAGGTGTTTATCTGGAATGAAGTGTCGGTGATAATTAATCAGGCCTAAAAGTCTCTGCAGTTGCTTTTTATTCTCGGGTGGGTCTTTAACCCAAGGGTCTAAAATCCCCGAGGTGGGTTGGCCACAGTTATAGGGGTCATAATGTTGGCCTAAGAAGGAAAAGCTTTGAGAGGGCACGAGGTGGCTTTTTCTCTCATTAATTCGCCACCCATTGGCCCTTAGCTCGGCTACCACGGTGTTAGTTACGTGTTGGACTATGTGTTCGTTGGGCCCAATTATGATTATATCGTCCACATAGGCTAGAATGGTGGTGCCCCCAGTGGCTTCTACCCCCTTTAAGGTTTTTGCAAGAGCGGCCGTGGCCAAGGCGGGGGAATTACAGAACCCTTGAGGGCACACCTTCCACTGGTACTGCGCGCCCTGGAAAGCAAAATTTAGAATTTGGGGTTTGTCCTCCAACGGGATTTGATAGAACATATCCTTTAAATCTAGGGTGCAGGCCCACCTCCCACTGGCATCGCTTAACTGTTGCCGTATTTCTGGAATGGTGGCTGGGCCTGCGAATGGGAGGTGTCGGACTCGGCTATTTGCCTGCCTATAATCAATGACCAATCGAAATTCAGAGGGGTTGCCGGGCTTGGGGATACCCCAGCCGGGAGATAGATAGTTTGACGCGGTCGCCTGTGTTATCCGTCCCTCTTTTAATAATTGGTCGAGGAGTTGCTTAATCAGGGGGATGCCTTCAGGCTTCGTGGGAATGGGAGAGAATTTCCATGAACTGTTATTAACAAGCTCGGGGCAATAAGGGGGGGGGGCTTCGGGCGACAGGGTGACAGGCAGAGCCTGACAGACTTGTTTTTGTAATCGCAGTCGTTTTATATCCCCAACCCCCAGCAAATTTGTTCCTCCCAACAAAGCCTTAACTTTTCGCTTATACCCTTATGAATCAAAGTAAAGCTGACTACAGGCTTTTCTTCAATACTGTTAAGACCCTGAATAAACATAGTAGAACTTGTGGATACATGAGGCACATCGGATTTTATAACAGAGATTTGAGCTCCGGTGTCCAACAAAAAAGATACAGGGGTGTAAGGGGGTTTGGGACCGGCTACCAATAGGGTGTGATATGGTCGATCATCCCAAGTGTCTGTGGAGGCCGGGGCGCACCCGGCCTCTACTCGTTTTTTGTCCTCAAATAGTCATCCCAGTCCTTCCATCCTAACTGTTTCCCCAAATCTTGCTGCTGGGAAGTGGACATCTTCCGCAGTGTTTCCTTGGGGATCCCCTTATGTAACAGGAACCCAAAAAGTGCTCTTTCAGCCTTCGTTCGTTCAGGGTGTTTAGGCTGACCCTTGTTAACAGGGCTCTCAGCTGGAAGGGCTGAAATGGGGTTCTTCGGGGCTGGTGGCATTCGGAGCCGGGACACGGCCTCATATAAGGTAATAAGGGGTTGCCCAACCCAACCATGCAACAGCAGGAGTCCCCCTGTGTCAATTGGTGGGGCGCCATCTACGGCCAAGTCCACCGCGTCCCGTTGGACCGGAATTTGAGTGGGGTCTGTGACATAAATAAAGGGGACACCTGACTGAACCTGTTGCTGGTCTAAATTTAACGGTACCGTTTGTGGGTTCCACACTATGATGGACGCTCCGGCAATAGCCCAGATGATCTCATGGGGTGTATTTACGCTGCCGGGAGGTACATACAGTCCCTTAAAACTGCCTTTCATGGCCAAGACGGCCGCGGCCGGGGTGGTGAGCGGCCATACCTCATTTCCCAAGAGATGATGACCCGGGAACCCCGACGCCCAATTGGACGTTTTGGCCAGAACAGCGGCTTCCTCCCTATCCACCATCTCTGCCCCGTGATCCAGGGCCAGACGACCCAGCCACACTAGGGGTGCCTCGCCCTCCCTGCGCCTTGTGTCTGCTAAGAATTCCTTCATCTCCGCCTTGGTGTGAGTTCGGTACTCGGTAGTCGTAACTGTCTGACCTGTATAATAATCCACCTTACTTTTGGTGATAGCAACAGGCATGGCCTCCATCTGCCCCTTCTTCTCAGGCGCAGGTGGGGCTGAGGGGAGTGCGGGATAAATTAAAGGGCAAGGGGGGGCTTCATAAGGGGGTGGTCTCCCATCCTCCTGCTCTTTGCCACTTATCTCACACTCTGCGCTGTCGGTGTCGTTAGCAGCGGCTTGTTTAGCAGCAAACATAGTGCTTCCATGAAGGACCGCACAGAGGTCCAGCGTTTTGTTTAATGCGCTGAACAAGACCGTGGACACGTCTTCCAACTTATACTCGTCTGGTCTAAGTTTCCTTGTCCGCCTGGTCTGTTCCAATTCCTTCATTAAGTGGACTAACAACCCGTGGGCTGGATCACCCGGCTGTACCCGGGGCGGGAGTATGAGTTTGGGAACGGTGGCCCCGGATCTTTTTATGATACGGCTACACTCGTTCCAAATGCCAGACGGTGTCTCGGTCCGACTAGTCTCCGCAACCCCCGTGCACTGGGGTTGCAGGGAACTATCGGCCGGCTGACATTTAAAGGTGGGATGGCAATGGAGGAGACATCCTACGGCAGGCAGGGTTAATGAGGTCGTATAGCTTTTTGACCCTGACCCTGATTCTATAATACAAATCCAATCTAGGGTGGGCTTCGCAGACTGTCTGCTGGCCACTTGGTGAAATTGCAGGTGTTGAAATTGCTCGAGCTCAGATTGCTCACGGTCCCCACTACACCACGGGCACTGACCCTCCCGAAGGCATCCTGTTCGTGACGCCATGTTGATTACAGATTGCTCTCGCCCCTTGCTCCACCGATATGGCCACCAGGTGCCCGTTATCTACCGGGTAATGAGCGTTGGAATAGGGCGGAGGTTCGATCACTGGATGCCCTGGGGGGAGGTGACAAGTGCCCAAGGGTAGTGACGGGGATAACGCAAGCAATCAGTCGTAGTGTTAAAGATTAAGGATTTATTAAATGAGTCACAGATAAGGATAAGGGATAACACAATTAGTTACAGCTTGGGCTTACAATATAATACTAGAACAAATAAGACAAACACTACAATTACAAATAGAAGCTGGCCCTGGTATTTTTCTAAGTCCCAGTAATTATTCAGGTCGTCCCAGGGGTTAGTAAAAGTGATATTGGTGCTATTAGTAATCATAAATGCAGCAACTAATCTTATTAAACACAAATTGCGAGGCTCAACTGGTCCCCCTTGCGTTCAAGGTTTCCTGGTCAACGGGTTTCCCCTAGCAGGAGCCTTGGGGCGGCTGGAACCAGTCTCTGCCTCTTATCTAGCAGTACAGATATACAGATATCCTTAACAGCTAATCTTACTTACACATACAAACCACAAAAGTTTCATTACGGCCGACAAGCTGTCAGGCTTCAGGGAACGCGTGAGCCCGGAGAGAGACTGCAGGGTGATCAAGCCTGGATACGGTTCGACGGGAATTCGATTTCTCTCTGCCCGTCCCCGGGGGGGGCCAACAATATATAACGAATTTTTCGTCATAATTTATAATAAGCCAATTGCAGGGTCGCGAGTGGCTCATGCCCATACAAGGGAGGCAATCGGCCCCCAGCATCTCTACCCAGGAAGCAACCGTCTGGGGGAAACTTCCCCTCCTCAGGTCGGCCGACCGCAAGGTGCTGTTTCCTGTTACAAGTTCTGCTTTCTGAGCAGCTATGTGATCAGTGGCAGTTCTGGGGGCTGGGGGAAAATTCCGTTGGGGGGTGGAGGCCGGAGCACCTGCTGTCTGGCCCTAGGGCCCAACTTGGGGGTCTAACAATACTATATTGGAATATGTCAGGTTCAATTTTTCAGTCTAATGATTATTCTTAGTAATGTATTTTAATAGCACGCAAAAGAACCAATCAGGATTGAGGGCCCATTGTTCTGAGCTGGCGCAAAGATCGAAAAGAGATGATATGATAAAATGTGGCCTTTTGGAACTCTGATGACCACGCCTCAGGTGTAATATAATGTATCAAAACCTTACAGTAACAACACTGAACACTTTTCCATCCTCTGGGAACCTGTTCATTTGAAAAGCACCAAACGTTTTTGTGCGATTTTTTTTGATGATAAAAATTCAATAATGTTGGGACCTCTTTGAACATAATTAGCACTGTACATTTTTAAAAAAATAAGGGAAATTTCTTTAGTGTGTGAGATAGAAAGTGATGGGTAGCAAAATGGGGAAACCTTGAACAAGTTTGCATTTTCACTTATATTATAATTAGGCTTGGAAGGACTAGATTTTTATCTGTAAATGCTGGTGAATGTCAGTTTCCCCATACACACACAAACCAATGAAAAAATATTTCTATAGAGAATAATCAAAATTTACAGCTAGGAATAGTACCATAAGGCTGCCTGAGAACTTATTAGAGTTTGATTTAAGGATATTTATTTTGTATTTTTTGACATGATGATAATTTGTGATTTAAGAATTATAAAGCTTTAACTTTTGGTATCACAACATCTACTGTAATGAAATAATTGTCTCCATAACTGTAAATCAATAACTGAAAAAATATTTAAATATTTTATCTATCAAAATTATGAAATAAAATAATAATATTCTGCCAAGCTTAATTATAATGCAAAGAAATGAAAGGACATAATCCAGGGGTATGCTAATAACCAGAATAGTGCTGTTATATGGGTCAACCATAATTTTATCACTGTATTTCACTTCATGAGGGGTAGTAGGTTCCAGATATATGGCCCCTCTTAGCCTTAAAAATGCCATACAGAGTTTGACATAAATACAACAGTCAATGCTTTCCTTTCTAGTCATTCAAAGACCCATTCTGGATCCCTTACATGCACATTCACTCATATATATGCAAAAGGAACAGCACAGGACCCACTATTAAAAAAAAAAAAACTTAAAATATTTTAATATAAATAAGACTCTTTTTTCGTATTGTTAGTACCATCAACACATTAAAGGAGGACAAAACCTTCCCATTTTTTCTATGTTTAAAATACATAACACAGCAGGGTATTTCTATATAACTATGTCAAATGTTTAAACTTTAATGGAACACGTTAGCTAATACATATTTAAATTTCCTTTCTGTTATTCTCTTGGTTAACTATGATCCCTCCCTCACTAGCCTCTTTAAATTTCTACTTCTTTGGCCACTTTCCAGTTTGCCCAAACCTCTATAACCATCTGCCTGGTACCACCCCCACCCCATGCAATTCCCTATCCTGCACCATCTCTGTCATGGTATAACCCCCACTCTGAACCTTAGCGTCCAAAAGATGGGGTACCAGCATGAATCCCTCTAAGCTTAATTACCAGCTTAGATCTTGTAGTGCTGCCACCAACCAGGACTTGCAGTGCCTGGTACACTCTGGTCCCCCCAAAACCTTCCCAGAGGACCCCAAGACCCAGACCCTCTGGATCGTACACAAGGAAAGTAAACCCTTTCCCCCACCGTTGCCTCTCCCAGGCTTTCCCTCCCTGGGTTACCCTGGAAGATCACTGTGATTCAAACTCCTTGAATCTTAAAACAAAGGGAAATGCACCTTCCCCCCTCCTCTTGTTCCCTCCCCAAGAGGTAATACAGATTCAAGCTCTGTGAATCTAAAACAGAGGAATTCCACCTTTCCCGCTCCCTTCTCTCTCCCTGTCTCCCACCAATTCCCTGGTGAGTACAGACTCAATTCCCTTGAGCCTCAACAAGGGGAAAAAATCAATCAGGTCTTAAAAAAGATAAGTTTTTAATAAAAGAGAGAAAAAAGTAAAAGCTGTCTCTGTAATTAAGGTGGTAAAGGTTACAGGGTCTTTCAGCCTATAGACACTAGAGAGAAGCCTTCCCCCCAGCACAAATACAAATTAAACTCCCTCCAGCAAAATACACATTTGCAAATAAAGAAAACAATCAAAAAGACTAAACCGCCTTTGTACTTGTACTTACTATTTGAACAGAAAATTAGAGAGCCTGTAGGTACGTCTAGGATGGTCTAGACAGTATTTGGTCCTGCCATGAGGGCAGGGGACTGGACTTGATGACCTCTCGAGGTCCCTTCCAGTCCTTGAGTCTATGAGTCTGGTTACTCTCAGAACCCAGAGAGAACAACCGACAAACAAACAACACAAAACAAAGACTTCCCTCCACGGAGATTTGAAAGTATCTTTTCTTCTGATTGGTCCTCTGGTCAGGTGGTCCAGGTTCACTGCTTGTAACCCTTTACAGGTAAAAGAGACATTAACCCTTAACTATCTGTTTATGACAATCTCCTTGTTTTTCTGTTGGGGCCTTACTGCTGCTGACCACATATGTAGTTCAAGTAGAGACCATATAATGCTCAAACTCATTGTTTTTTCTGATTCAGACTAACACGGCTACCACTCTGAAAACTTTCCTTTGACTTTCAACTCCTTTCCCTCCCCTCTCCACACAGCAATGCCCAGCTTGATAAATGTTTGTGTCAACACACCTAAATTTCCTTACAGGGAAATGTCACAGCCAGCTGTTTTCAGAAACATATTTAAAAAAATAAAAAGAATGAAAAGAAAAATCTGCTAGTTTCATTTTCTCTCTCTCTCTCTCTCTCAAACTCACCTGACAATTTTCTTTAATATCATCAATGCTTCAAATAGGATATTAAAAACTGGAGCACTGTAGTAAGCATATGAACTAGTATGTGGAAAGCGAACAAACAAACAAAAAGATTCTATGCCTCTTGAATATTCCAGTGGGGATGCAGAACCTTATCCTGCTGAGTGCTTCCTGCTTAGTGCTAAGTACCATCAATGTGCACCGAAAATATCACTTTTAATGGTAGGTGTAATCACATTGTTGTACAATACAGTGCATGAGATGGCATAACAGTTTACAGCATCTGTCTATCTCATCAATATAAATTGAAAGCTGCCATGTAATTAAATGCTGCTAAGATTTTCAAATTATAAGACAAGCTAATTTGATTTTAAGCAAAAAGTTTTAACTTCAGCTTTGGAGGTTTAAATGAAATCCCTAATGCAAATTTAATGTAGCTTTTTATGGCTAAAATTGATTTTAAAGGGAACACTTTCTTAAAGGAAAATGTACCTCTAATGTACAATTAGAAAACCACAAATTACATATTTAGAATTTTCTTCAGCTATTATGATTATGTTAGTATGTGGTTTTAAAATGTCTGATATTTATTTTATCCAGATAGTGGCTCCACCTTTTAGAGCAAACCAGTCCATTCAGTGCCTGCTTACAGAAGTGTTTGGTGACCCAGACTACTGGCCTGACTTTGCTGGAGCCATTTTGGGTTTCGTATAAAAATGCTTATACAACTTTTGATGAAGTGCACATACTTTATTTTGTCAGAATCACTGCCAGTAAAATAATCTGACATATTTAACTTCATAATCAGTTCTCAAAACTGCTGGAAAGACTGTTTCATAGAACATCAATGAGAAGCAAAGGGAATAGAATTCAATGTGCAGACGCCCTGGTTTTAGGATCTTTTCCATAAATTTTACTGTTCTCTCTGCTTTCATTCAAAAGAAAAATGAAATGTCTGTCATTCTAACTGTGATGATAATCTATTAGTTTACATTCTGATGATTATTCCTTTAGAATTGACACCCAAGCAACTGAACAAAGCTGCATGCATGATCAAATCCCATCCCCTGTACCTAGCCTGTGAGACTGCGTTTAGACAGGGGGGTGGCATGGATGAAGGAATAGGAATCGTCTAAAACTGCAATAGCCCCTGTTGCTTCTGAACCCTGGTTTGACAGGGGCTAGTATAGAGTAGCCTCACTATCCCACTATCCCACGTCCACATCAACACACAGGGAACACATGTGGAGTTGGACTCTATAGCATATAGCTGGTGTAGATTCCTGAACAGACTCCCGAAACCCTGTCCATCTGTCTTTCCATCATCCTGCTGGATTTTGCATAATTAAAATATGAATTTAAATCTTATAAGGTACTAATAGAAGAGACCTAATAGGTCATCCCGCGAACGCTGTGCTGTCCCTTGAAGTATATTTTTAGTGTTGTCCAATTCATTAGTAATGGGCTGGTAATTCTGAAGCCTAGTTTAATTTCAGTGCTTACCTTTACACATTAAACTACTGATCCTTGTAGAATGATAGTCTAGTTGATGATTTTAGACCAATGTGAATGTATATGTCTGATTTATCCTGTAGTTATCTACATTGCAGAGAGAAAAGGCTAATCGTCAATTTGTCTAAAATGGCCTCTAACTCCAAGCACCTCAGAGGTGCCTCACTCTCAGTTTGCTTCCCTCCTCAAATGTTTTCCCAAGATCACTTGCATACCAAGGATGACAATCTTCAAATTTTGCTACCAGCACAAAGCTTTTTTAAGTGAACCTTACATTGGGAAGGCAGTACTTGAATGAAAAAGCCTTGAAAAGCTGCCCTGACAAACTGGGGCTATGTCTACACTGCTGTAGTGCTTCAGTGTAGCCACTCACTACAATGACCAGAGGGGTTCTCCCACTGGCATAGGTAATCCACCTACCCAGAAGGCAGTAGGTAGATGGATGGAAGAATTCTTCCATCAGCCTAAGGCTGTCTACACTGAGAAAGGTCAGTTTAACTATGATACTCAGGAGTGTAGATTTTTCACACCCCTGAGAGCCATAGCTGGATTAATGTAACTTTTTAGTGTAACTTGACCTAAAATAATGGATTGTCCTGGGAATGGGATTGTGTTGCATTTCCTGATAAAGAATGTCTGGGCTGAGAGGAATGGAGACTAGAATGGTGAGCACCTAGAATGTGTTCCTGATGTGGGTGGATGGATTGATTGATTGATTTGTAATTTCCGAGATCTCAGTTGAATTGATGGCCCTGATCTTCCCCTTGGATGAGTGTGTGCAACTCTCACTGATTCACTGGGAGTTGTGAATGTGCATTTAGGGGAAGCACTAAGCCCTCATGGACTCCTGTACTTTGATCAATCCATAGATGGGGAGGAGGTGAAACACTGTTGTACTGTCTCTCTCTTTTCTGCTATAAATATTGCAAATTTTCTAAAAGGTTCAGTTGGGTGTCAGAAACGTCACAGCCCAGGGTAAGAATATGATGTTTCCACAATTCAGAATCTATTAATCCAGCAACTCTGATAGATTTATTTATGTACAAATGTGATTCCTATATGTTATATGCATCGCATAAGCTTTGTATGCTCACCAAAATATAGCCAGCTGGCTACCAACTCTTAGCCTCTGTGTCCCTCACCTGGTCCCTGCACCTACTCAGCAGCTACTTGGTCCCAGCCCAAGAAAACAACCTACCTGCTTCTTCCCCCTGCCTGCTTCCCTTCTGCCACTTTCCTCCTTCCTCCTTTCCATTGCAGACTTGAAAGTTACCTTAATCCATTCCGCACCACTGCCCCGCTCCCTTCTTGATAATAGTTATCAGTGTCCAAAATTCACATTGTGCAGATTCAAATGGCCAGTATCCATATATCCATCAATTCCCAAAAAACTGAATTTGTCACATCCCTAGTTCACGCTGCTTTTGGATATTTTTATTCCATCCTTATTAATAAACATGCCAGTTTTTCAATATCTGAAATTACTTTAAATCCTGGATGCTCAGGCACTAAAATACTAGTTACAACTCCCCTGCCCCACTATGATTTGACAACCCTCCAAGAAACTTCTCCAGAAGGCAGTACTTCCAGCAGGGTTATTAGAGCCTGCAAGAAATCCACATTGTGCTGCAAATTACCCAGGTTACTTTCAAGTACAATACCTCACCAAATGTTCATTGTACAAAGTTCATAAAAGTTAAAAGCCTGTCTGTGGAACAGTTTGCAATGCTTGCATCTGCTAAATGCCAATTTTAAATATATATTTTATCACTATGTTCTTCACTAACATATAATGCACTCTGTATGACTACAAACTTGTTTATGCGTATCTCACTTGTTTCTGTTCTATAAATTACTCAGTAGTTTTATGTCTAATAACATTTTAATATTATTTCCACACCCTGCAAAAGGGCATTATTTTGATAATCCTAACTGTATATGGTAGCATTCTTAAAATAAATTTATTTAGGATGTAAATTTTCTCTGGAGTATTTAATCTTCCTCTAAATAATACTCATGTTGAAAACTACTTTTTTTTTTCCATATTGAGGTTTTATTCTTTTTGCAGCTTGCAAACAGCTCTCCTGTTTACAAAGTTTTGGCTTAATGCTGCCTCAGTTATACCCGTTAGCCACTGTTGAAGCCACTAGTGGGGTTGTTCACGTATAATTAAGGGCAGAATTTGGCCACGTGAATAAAACTGATTTTTATTCAGCTCAATTTCAGTGCCCAGCCACTAAACAATAAGATCAGGCTCATTTGTTTTGTCTTTGAATATGCTTAAATCGGTATGTTGCTGCATGTACCCAAAGATGCTGTTGAACATGACTTATTCTAATGAAGTTTCTTAGGATCTCTCTAGCTTGTCTTTAGAATCTTTCATAATTCGATAGTAAAAGAGTGTTTTCTTAACAATACAAGGCACAGCTGTGACAAAATTTGAACTATGTCTGCCTAAAATAAGCCCAGTGGTTGTTAAATAGCAGAGCTCTTTATAGTGCACATAGATTTCATAGCTTCACTGAATAGATTAAATGGTATAATTGTCCATCCTAAATTGCCTTGTCTCATATCTTAGAAAACATTAAATAGAATGGAAGTACTCTCCAGTTCATTTTGGTCATTTTATAGAAAAATCTTTCTGAATCTCTGGACCTTGATGACAACATATAAAGGAAAAATTGAAACCATGATGAATAGAAATCAAGGCAAACACCTTGCCAGCTAACTGGACAGCATGTCATTCTACCTTTCAAACTATTAATGGCCTTTTTTCTATCTTAGGAAGAGTCCTATTTCTAACACATCTTAGACTGGATCAGAAAATAAATATGTATGAGAAGAAAAATACTTCATATGATGCCATGTGATGTAGATGAATTATTTTCCACTTAAATTAGTTTGCCCACAACCTAAATTACAGAACATCTAACAAGTGGACAAGCATCAAAAATAGTCTACATTAAACCATATTAAATGCCTGGGCAGGCTTCTTTTGTTCATATGGAAAGTCTCAAGCTTTATGTAGTCAAGGAACACAATGTTTTCCTCACCAAACATCATGGAATAAAATTATCTTTCCTAAAATGTGCTAGGGAGTAGATATAACCAGTTTAATTGTGTTTTCAGTATATCATGTGACCAAATGTTTTTATATTTAGTAAGACAGATGTTAAAGTCTATTAGAGATAACTCTCTATTAACAGACAGATCCCTTATTAGGATATAATTTAATGAATGATACATTTTTGTTATACTCAACTGAGTTGCCTGAACAAGTAAAAAATCCACAGCTGCTCCTTCGTGTAAAATAATATGGTAGAGATGAATAGTGACAAATAGGCTGCATGGTGATTGTGTGGATAATTTGCCATGAACAGCAGCTTTTAAAAAGCATTTGTTTATAGCCTTCTGCTTTTCCAATACACGTATGAAAAATGTTCAAAATCTGAGCAAATCTTTTTCACAGATGTTTTAGATGAGAATTCTGTTGATCTGCTTTAACAGAAAGCAATATATTTCTGAGGCTTGATGTATTTATGCATAACTTTCTATGAAAATTAGTCCAGTTGTCCAATTTTCTGTTATGGGCCACTCCAATTCTGTCACTATGAGCCATTCCATTTTTGTTATCCTAGAATGTGACTGAGCTTGTGACTTGGGCAGAGACTCAAGCCATTGAAGACCAGGCTGGAGGCAGAGAACCAACAGGAGGTGCCAGAAATGGGGCCTTTTGCTGCTTCTCACCCTGACATTTGGTGCTAGGATTGGTGATTACACTACCTTACAGTTCCCTCCGCTTACAGAAAGGCATTAGGCCTCAATGTCAACAGAGCTTCATGGCTGTAACCAAAGATCTCAAAACAGCAACAAGCTCCTGCTGAAATAGCCACTCTGTTCATCCCTACCCAACTAGGATCTCCCTATGCAAGGAAGATCACGGAACATGTATACCTGATGACCCTCTAATCAATGCAAGCAAATGAGTTCTCAGCCATAGTGACAGAATAAATGACACAACTCACATTGAATCTTACACATAAATATATATGATTAGGAAAGCAGACAATGCTATTATCTACTTGAAGATTTTAGGTATTAAATCATACTATTAATACAGCTATTTCAAGTTAGATAGCAGTCTCCATCACCAACATACTGACTAAGGATCCAACACTACCTTCCCTACACACATACAACTCTCATTGGTTTCAGATTTCAGTCCTAAATGCAATTTGAATGTATTAATGCATTCATTTCTTAGCCACTGTAATTTGGGTTAATTACATATAATCTAGGCTTCCATATTACTACACCTCCATAATTGCCCTTTTAAAAATCCGTAGACATTGCAATTCTCTTCAAAATAATTTTATAAAAAAAATATCTGTCACAACAGAGACTGTGCACAGGCATTGCTGAGTAACACACTAAGGATATGTCTGCAGCTCAATTAGACACCCATTGGTCACCTGAGCCAGCTGGCTCAGACTCAGGCTGAAGGGCTGTTTAACTGTAGTGTAGACTTTCAGGCTTGGGCTGGAGCCTGAGCTCTAGGACCCTGTGAGGTGGGAGGATCCCAGAGTTCAGGCTGAAGCCTGAGTCTGGATGTCTACACAGCAAAGAAACAGCCCCCAGGCCGAGCCCTGGGAGCATAAGTCAGCTGGCACGGGCCAACTGCAAGTTTTTAATTGCAGTGTACACATACCTGCAGATCCTTTCAAGGTAGGGTTGTCACTTTGCTTATTTCACAGGGATTTAACATAAGCCATGCCCATATGACTCAGCAAAACAATTTGTTAGCAGTGGCTTTGGCATATCAACAAGACTCACCTTCCAAAGGGGGAATTTTCTCAAAGTTCCAGTTCAACACTTCAAGATGGGTTGCCTGTTTTAAATTTGTACATATTTTGGCCCTGATTTAGCAAAACACTTAAGCATGTGTTTAAATCGGTGGGACTTTGAGGGGCGCTTAATATTTGCTTAAGTGCTTTGCTGAATCAGACCACCACAACATATGAAGGACAGAGGTCTCTCTTTTTTTTTTGACTCATGTAAAACTCCATCAGGACTAGCATTCAATAATATGGAATGACAGTGATAAAGGTGATATACACTGGGAACCCCCAAATTTATTCATGGAACTCTACTAAGATTAGTATGACCCCCTCACCAGAAACTGCACTGTTTAACATAGGCCTAAATGAGCACTTGTATATATTCATTAAAATATGGTCAGCTATTATTTTGTACTAGGAAATTATGTGGCTCCAAAATATATACAGATGTGTCATCTGCTGTTCATAGCCTCAATTTGAGCCACTATAACACTTCTTAACACAGTATTATGGAATATGGCATGAAAATGAGCAGGAAATTAAATTGGTTATGAAAGAATATTATTAAATATGAATATAAAAGAGAAAACTTCTGTGTATAAAACGAAAAGTCTAGATTAAAATTTGAATCATGCTTCAGTCTTTCTTTCAGCTTTCTGTCATATGGGAATGAAAAATTAGACAAAGCCTAGATATGCCAATATAAATTTAATGCAGCGTTAAAAAGGAAGTTCACCACTCATTGATTACGAATGAAACTGGACCAGATTGAGAAACGGTACCCCACATATTCTACAGCATTCTCTGAGTTCTCTGAAACAGTGGGAGAAATCTCATTTTTAATGTAATTCCCAGAAGTACAACCTCAATAAGAAGTACTCAGCATGGGGGAGGCATGGGCCAGTTAGCATCATCTGGGATTGTGAAATTATTCCTAGCACTACAGTATCCTTTCAGGGAAAGGACAACTTCCAGCAGTGATGACATCCAAAACTATAATGGCTTCAATTCTGAAATTATGCTGGTAAAGCAAAATACCCAATCTGCACATAAGCATCTGAATGCTTCTGTGTTTTGACTCTCTATCGGTCTGCTTCTGGCCATCTAGTTGTGACAGAATATAACATGATGAGATAAGCTTTTTAAAGAACAGCAATTCACAAAAGAAAATATTCCTAATGTATCATTTCTCATTGAGCAGGTAAATAGGGCAAGATTTCATACTAAACCAGAGCAAAGCCTGAGGCAGTATTGGGCTAGGGAGACCCTAGCCCTCAGCAGCTGCGGGGCATGTTCCAGATATAAGGACAATTTTAAATGGCACTAGTAGCCTAGGGAAAGGAGTTACAGGCTGCACCAGTCAAGACACCACTGACTTCCTGAGGAAACTACAATCCATCGGTGATCTTCCAGAAAACACCATCCTGGCCACTATGGATGTGGAAGCCCTCTGCACTAACATTCCACACAAAGATGGACTACAAGCCATCAGGAATAATATCCCTGATAATATCATGGCTAACCTGGTGGCTGAACTTTGTGATTTTGTCCTCACCCACAACTATTTCACAATAGGGACAATATATACCTTCAAGTCAGTGGCACTGCTATGGGTACCCACATGGCCCCACAGTATGCCAACATCTTTATGGCTGACTTAGAACAACGCTTCCTTAGCTCTCGTCCCCTAGCACCCCTACTCTACTTGCGCTACATTGATGACATCTTCATTATCTGGACCCATGGAAAAGAAGTCCTCGAGGAATTCCATCATGGTTTTAACAATTTCCATTCCACCATCAAACTTAGCCTAGACCAATCCACACAAGCAGTCCATTTCTTAGACACTAATGTGCTAATAAGCGATGGTCACATAAACACCACCCTATATCGGAAACCCACTGACTGCTATACTTACCTACATGCCTCCAGCTTTCATCCAGGACACACTACATGATTCATTGTCTACAGCCAAGCTCTATGATACAACTGTATTTGCTCCAATTCCTCAGACAGAGATAAACACCTGCAAGATCTCTATCAAGCATTCTTAAAACTACAATATCCACCTGCTGAAGTGAAAGAACATATTGACAGAGCCAGAAGAGTACCCAGAAGCCACCTACTACAGGACAGGCCCAACAAAGAAAATAACAGAACGCCACTAGCCATCACCTACAGCCCCCGACTAAAACCTCTCCAGCCAGGGCCGGCTCTAGTCATTTCACCACCCCAAGCACGGCGGCGTGCTGCGGGGGGTGCTCTGCTGCTCGCCGGTCCCACGGCTCCGGTGGACCTCCCACAGACGTGCCTGCGGATGCTCCACCGGAGCCGCGGGAGCAGCGGACCCTCCACAGGGACGCCTGCGGGAGGTCCACCGGAGCCGCCTGCCGCCCTCCCGGCAACCGGCAGAGCGCCTACCACTGCATGCTGCCCCAAGCAAGCGCTTGGCACGCTGGGGCCTGGAGTTGGCCCTGTCTCCAGCGCATCATCAGAGATCTACAACCTATCCTGAAAGATGATCCCTCATTCTCACAGATCTTGGGAGACAGACGAGTCCTCACTTACAGACAGCCCCACAACCTGAAGCAAATACTCATCGGCAACCGCACACCATACAACATAAACACTAACCCGGGAACCTATCCTTGCAACAAAGCCCAATGCCAGGTCTGTCCACATATCTATTCAAGTGACACCATCATAGGACCTAATCACATCAGCCATACCATCAGGGGCTCGTTCACCTGCACATCTACCAACCTGATATATGCCATCATGTGCCAGCAATGCCCCTCTGCCACGTACATTGGCCAAACCAGACAGTCTCTACGCAAAAGAATAAATGGACACAAATCTGACATCAGGAATCATAACATTCAAAAACCAGTGGGAGAACACTTCAACCTCTCTAACCACTCAGTGACAGACTTGAAGGTGGCAATTTTGCAACAAAACAACGTCAAAAACAGATTCCAAGGAGAGACTGCTGAACTCGAATTAATATGCAAATTAGATACAATTAACTTAGGTTTAAACAGAGACTGGGAATGGTTGGGTCATTACACTAATTGAATCTATTTCCCTACGTTAAGTTCTCCTCACATCTTCTATGAGTCATGTCAATTATCACTTCAAAGGTTTTTTTTCTCCTGCTGATGATAGCTCATCTCAATTGATTGGACTCTTCCAGTTGGTATGCATACTTCCACCTTTTCATGTTCTCTGTATGTATAAATATCTCCTGTCTGTGTGTTCCATTCTATGCATCCAAAGAAGTGAGCTGTAGTCCACGAAAGCTTATGCTGAAATAAATTTGTTAGTCTCTAAGGTGCCACAAGTACTCCTGTTCTTTTTGCGGATACAGACTAACACAGCTGCTACTCTGAAACCCACCAGGTAATGGTTTCCAGTTCCAAAGGGTTGGGGGAGTACAGGGAAGAATTTGGATCACCACTTCCGTAATAGTGATCCAAATTCTTCCCTGTCCTCCCCCCACCGTTTGGAACTGGAAACCCAAAGAGGCCTTGAAGAACGAGATGTTGTCCCCCTAGCAAACTAAGCTGATACTACTAAAACTGTGCCCATGCCCCATATGGAGGAGCCACAACCTAATAGGAGGACCAATGAGTGATCTAGACACTGTAATACAGCTTTAGGGTTCTGGGTCAGGACCTGCTGGAGTGAAAAGGCCTGGAGACATCTACTCTGCTCCCCCTTCTCTTTATTGTGAGAGAACCCAATGAGAGAAGAAGGGACTCACAGGAGGGACTGAGGCCAGCTGTATATGAGCTGGCATGGTCCTCTCCAGAACAAAAGACTGAGGCGAATGGTGGAACCACTCCCAGATCACTAGACCAGCTGGCTATCAGACTGACATGACTTAGGAGCCTAAATACCATTTTACCTAAGTCTCATTGTTTGCCAGTTTCTGATGATACTATTTTTTCAGTGGAAAATAGTTTTCCAACTAAATGAATTTTTTTGCAAGCAGTGTCTCCTTGTTGTAGAAAAAAATGATTTTTTTCATTGAAAAATGAAACTCCTGAAAACAAACATTTATAACCAAAATCTGCAATTTTTTAAAATAAGATATGGTGTTGTATTGTAGTTTGTAGTTCAGGTACCTCATGTCACCTTTGTCCTGTATGGTCATGGCTCTCCACCATCACTCCATCTTCCGTGATGCACTGCTTCCCCTCAACTAGAGGGAAGATTATGATCCATCTTTGGAGATGTAGTTTGACCAGGAAACCAGAGCTAGAGAGGAGAAATGGGACCTGAGACACTACAGAGACATTTCTGAATAAAATTATTTTGTTTTTCAGTGGAACTATTCTGATTTTTGGTTTTGTTAACCTATAGAGTTGTGACCTTACCCCTGAATACTAGATAGTTTGAAGTAGGTATTACTTCTGTGTATCAACAGTAAAACCATAAGACCAGATGTGTTCCATACTTAGACCAAAGTGAAGAGGGTTGAGGCAAATAGCAGTGAGAGTGGAGGTGGTGTCAGGACTGAATAAGGATTAGGGCATTCTGTGTGATATAGGATTGGGGGATCAGGACGCACTGGTGTGGAAGAACAAGGATTGAATATTAGATTTGAGGAGCAGCAGGGAGACTGAAGGGCATTGTGGAATGTTTGATATGTGTGGTGCCTAATAAGCTAATATAACTCTTAGAACAGTTTGAGATTTCTTCAGAGAAGCAGGAAGGTTGTGGCCTGTTCTTATTTCATATTAATAAGTTCAGTCTTCCTTATAATACATGGTTGACTTCACACTTGGAGCTCTGATGCCATCCATCAAACCTGCACTCTCTCATAGTCTATTATGTCAGCAAATATCCATAAGTGAATTACAGCTTTGATTTTACTCTGGAGCTATCTATTATCCTACCGTGATGTCCAATGTAGAATTTAAATAGGAAATGAACCAGTTCCCAACCAATCTTGCTTCTTGTGAGGTTAAGCACTTCTTAGTGGCCATCAATATGTCCCCATCATGGTTTCAGAGCTAGCTGCACTTCTTGTCCCCTTTCCGGTCTCTGAATCCATTCCACCTCCTCAAATATTAGGTGTTTTGCCCATTCCTAACATATATATCCTTACCTGTCTCAGGGTGGAAAATCCATATTTGTTCACACTTTGACCAGAATCTGGGCATGCTACTCCTATGTATACCAACCACTCATTGCCATGCAGCCCCATCTCTGTTTGAGTATCTGTTTCATCCTCCTTTTGAGACCCTGTGACCAGGGGTATTGAGCAAGAGCCTAAAACAGAGTGTTTTTATTTAGTAGTTGGAATTAAACATTAAAACACACTACATTTTAAAGCACTCTATATGCATATTTAGTCTCACCTAATCTTACACTTCACTAAATAACACCTCGTAATTTACAGAAACAGAACTGAAACAATCACATTCTCTTAAAAAGCAAAGATCCTCATGTGACCCATCCTAGTCACAATGAACAGAACTGTGACTTGTCTAACCCCTGTTTTTCGTATCTGTGCAGGTACGTCTATGCTGCAGCAGGATGGGTAGGTAGATTTATGCACTAGCTTCAGTCAAGCTAGGGAGCTAAAAATAAAGCAGCAGCATGGCTAGCTGCCTAAATACAATTTCATCAAAGATGCTAGGGTACTCGGGTGGCTAACCTGTGGTCTTTGACAGAAGTGTAGTCAGGCAACTAGTCCACTCTGCCAACAGCACTTCTGCAGCTGCACTATTTTAGCTCACAGGCTCTATCAAAGTTAGTGCATGTATGTCTACCTGAGCTGAAAACTACACCTACAGGCGCACTGTAGTCTTACAGAATACGTCTATCCTAAATAGAAAGGAGATCCTCACATTGCAGAAGGAATCCATTACTATAATGCTCAATCATTTTGTTTGTTTCAGGGTCCAAGTGTGAAGTTTCCTGGTGCCCCACACTGGTTTTTCCCCGACCATTCAATAGTGTGTATCAAAGAGGATACCCATTGTTGGGGGGTTAGACCAATTTGGTCCTAATGGCTTGTATCACTGGCTTAATGGCTATGTCTCTCTTGTTGATGAGGGTGTTGAAACTATTTCCATGGAGGCAGTTCCTTCAACTCATTAGTTTAAACCACAATCTTTGAAGTGACGCACACGAATCACAATTTGTATAAAGAGCAAAATATGCAATTAATATAGATACTTATGAGGATATATTGTCACAGTGATATTGTCTTTTAACAATTTGTGATCAGAGTTTGTTATTGGTTGTAGAGCATTGGCATCTTCTATGAATATTTATTAATTCACACTTCTTTCCCATTGTGGGCAATGATTATAGGGTTTTGGGTTTCTTACTAATGTTTTTGAAGTACCCTAAGATTTCTAATATATTTGAATTTGAAGTACAATGTTCTATTTTCATTATTTCAAATTGTTCAAACTTTCTTCTGTAAATTATTCACCTCAAATGAGGTGGAAAGCCAAGAGCTAACAGGACCCTCTCGAGTGACTTGCAGTCACTTTCTTGGTCATGTGCTGCTGGGTAATATAACACGTTGGGGACTGAAATGAGGATGAAACTTCCTCATCCCACTTTCTCTACTCAAGGGGAGTGACATTAACCTATCCTGATACAGGAGAAAATAATATATGCATACCTTTCCTCAGTAGCCTATTCCATTGTCTAGGTTGAAGACATGTTCTATGACTAAGATAAGTGGGATGGGAATATATTATGACTGAGTCCTCTTTAAGGTCCTGAATGATCTGTACCATCCATCTGGCATAGTTATAGTTGCTTGTGGTTCTTCTTTCAATTGTCCTGTTTTCTCACACAAGAACATTCTTCAACTTCATGATAAAATTGTGCATAAATCTGTCTGATTCAAAACTAATTTTCTCTGCTTGTTTTAACCTTTGTTACGAGAGGGTGAAATTGCAATGTTTACTTTTAAGAGCGAACAATGACTGCATGCTCTGTTGGCTATAGTGAAACATTTTTATAAGAAGAACCCAAGAGAGCTCAACAGAGGGAGATAGCAGGTGAATGTGAAAAGGTATGTTTGGCCAGATAGAATGATTGCATATGAAATATAAAACTAGCTGACAGTGAATTTCATTTTTTGAATGTTAATGAGTCAATGGGGAGGTTAATAAAGGCTGAGTTGTGTCTTTCTTTAAAATACAAATGCTATCAAAATACAAGCAGTGTTATTAGATTGACAGAGCAATTCACTTATATCAATCTTATTTCTGAAAAGCTTTCTGTGAAAACTTCCATAGGCATCTAGCAGAGTACAATAAACATATATGAGGTCTTTTATTAAAAGGATAGGAAGTCACCTGAATCTTTCACTTTACTTTTTTCTCTTCCCAAAAGTCCAATTTGTCAACTAGAATGTGCATTTGATTTAATGATTTGAGGAGCTTACATTGCAGTGAAAAGATACCCTAAGAATCCATGAGAGGGCTTCACCTGGCTAACAGGAATTTATTCTTTCTGTTCCTGGAACTGTTTCTCCCTTAAAAGTATTTTATGAAGTACAAATCTTTAAAAATAAATAACAACATCCCCAATTTATTTTTTCTATGGAATGTGACGTAAAACTGATTTAAACATTAATCATAAGTGTTCTCATGCAGTTTATAAATCTAAAATCTAACAGGAAGTTACAATAGTGAATTATACACAGTAATAAAACTTTTACTAAAGTGAACAGTCTACAACATATAACAAATTTATTCTGTTACAACACTCAGTAGGGAGACGAGAAGATTGAAAGAAAAAAGTGTCTGTTTTAAGAAATAGACTTGTGTTCATAATGCCCCATTTATTACAAACCATTGACATACTTCTTTCTAGAAAGGACTAAAAGAAGTAAGAGCTATATACAAAGGACAAATAAGAGGAGCCACATTATAAAATAAACCAAGTTCCTCATTGAATCCTTTAGTTAATTTTTCAATTTCAGCCACAAACCACACCTGTCAAAGCCAATCAGTGCAAACACTGGCTGGCTGGCTGAAGCAATGCCAGTTCCTAACAATCACATATCAGCCAACTAGAAGTAGATGGTCTATTAATTTTCTTGAATTGGTATCTTGTGACAGCAATTATTTGGGAAATTTATATGCTCCTATCAGGGTAAGTGGAAAGCCCATTCCATTTATTAAATAAATATGTTGATGTATTTCTTTTCAGTACGACACAGTAATTGAACAGGACCATAATAAATGTATATGTCTCCACAGCTCCTCTTGACTTATGTGATAGTCCATTGAGAGAGTTCCCTTTGTTATCAGGCATCCCACAGAAGCTTAAGTGAAAAGTTATTGGAGTTACTTTAAGAAAACCAGTAAAGGCTTGTGACAAATTGTGACCCCAGATGTATAAAAATTCAAGTATGTGCATGATGGTCCTTATGAGAATAGTCTCATGATCTTTAATGGGATATTCATGTGTGTGAAGTTACACACAAGAGTTTGCAGATTCAGAGCCCCAGAGGATCTTTTATGCCTGCATTTTTTTTGTTGCATGTCTGTTTCCATTTTTTGTAACTGCAACTTAAGCACAATATTGAGAATTTATCACTGTATTCTTCATAGGACACACTCTTTAAAAAAAGAGTCCAGTAGAAATATTTTACTCATACTAAAGTAAACAATCAACAAGTTCTAATAAGGGCAGCTATCCCTCATTCTATTTATATGCCTCCTTTCTTTTGGTTCAGACATCACTAGTTTTGATATCGGTATCCAATAAATTAATGTATTTAATTATCTGTTCTTTTCTTATGATTGAGGTGCAATGAATCAATTTTTAAAAATATGAGATATTGGTTACCATGCATTAATTTACAGCTGAATATGAATCCAGGATATCAAAGGGCCGGAGAGAGAAGAAACGCAGTAGGATGGAGCAAGTGAAGAATGTAGTCCTGAAATTAGGGGAGGAAGCAAATAGACCAATTCAGGAGGTGGGTTGGTGGGAGGGAGCCATAGGGGGATGAGGGAAGGCAGAAAATGGTTATCTGGGCTCAGACAGGAGGAAGATCGGTCTTCCTCCCAAATTATGCCCTCAGAGAAAATAGTGCTAAAATGGCACAAGTGGGGGGTCTCTGGTAATAGAAAAGGTGGGTAAGGTCTGATAAGTAGGAGGGAAAAAAGCTAGGATCGTGGAGTATGGCAGAAGGCTCACTTAATTTGCATGTTTAGTTATAATGGTTGTACACACAGAAGCTAGATGGACAAGTATGCAGACCTCTTTGCACATGACTCTGGACTGCTGATATTTTGAAAGTCAGGCCTTATAAGATGGGAAGAAATGGGCTTGGTTATCTCCAGTACCCGAGCTCTACTCAGTGAGGGGAGGAAGTGGTAGAGGCCTGGCCTTGGCTATAGTTGCAGTTGCTTCCAACGCAGGGTCCAGTTGATGTCATATAGGCAGAGTGCCATCATGCCCACTTCCTTCTCCATCTCACCCCTGACAAATTCTCTACCGTGTGTGGAGGTGTGGGGGGCGAGAAGCTCAGCAGATGCAGGCCTGAAGATAGCACACTTTGTGCCAGAGTGTCCTTTTGAAAAGGGGAATTCTCTGCTGACCAGCTGCAGCAAGATTATGGGCCCTTTGCATCACTCCAGTGTTGCAAAAAGGCCAGATCTGATTACAAAATGTGGCTGAATAAAGCAAATATTCCTAGAATATATTTGAAATTTCAAATTTGTTTTCAAGTATAGAATCATGCGCTCTTTAAAGTATTAGACCTGGTCTATACTACACAGTTAGGTCGACATTAGGTTGACCTAATAATGAATATGTCTACACTACCAGGTCCCTTCCACTGAGGTAACTTGCCTGCCTCTGTGAGAGGTGTAGCACTTAATTCAGTGTTGTTAGGCTGATGTAGAGGCAGTGTAGACATTGTGTTGCTTATATTGACATAACAGTCCTCCAAGAGGTGTCCGAAAATGCTCTGGTGTGACCACTCTGGTAAATGTTTTCAACTTTGCTGCACACCAGTCATGTACACAGGAAATATCCCCTCCCCTATTAAAGGACCAGAAACTTTTGAATTTTATGTCCTGGTTTTGGTATGAGGAGCTCATCTGCACAGATGATCATGGTGGCTCCGCACTCCAAATGTGCTCCAGCCTGGAGTACACAGGAGATGGTGGATCTTCTTGGTCTGTGGGGAGAAGAGGAACAGCTCTGATCCAACCATAGAAATGTAGACATGAGAAAGAATGGTGTTGTTAGATGTCTGGCTGCTTGTGTGTGTTTTCTCTGCATGCTGTACTGACTCTGGGCAAATAGCACGTACAGCAGGATCCAATCAAACTGCCCAATAACCACAGACTCAGTTCATAGCGAAGGAACTTGGTCAGGTTTATTGCCAATGAAGCACTGTCCTAATGTCCTTTCTCAATGGTTACAGGTACACTAACACATGTATGCCCCTTGAAATGGACCAGCTCAGTGAATGGCAGGACTTGCTATTCCCCCCAAGGCCAGACAGAGGCACTCCCTTTGAGGTTTCATTTTATACATCAGTACAAACAAGTTACGTATTGCCCCTCTGACATAGTTATTTACTGTCTCCTGACATGGATTGTTACCATCCCTTACCTTGTACATGTTGATTAGGTCAAAACATCTCTATCTATCACATGGTCATTCTGACCTTAACTTTAGCATGAGTCAGCATGTTCCTATTATGTTTAGAGATTGTAGTAGTATCGAGGTGTTCTGATACCACACTTCTGGAATGTGTTTGCGTGAGTGCTCTGGGCCTAGCACCTCTTAGGAATGTGTGTTTTTGCAATATCAGTCCTTTTCTTGCCAGATTCTGTGAGCAGGGCCTGCCACTAGCTCACAGCCTGATTTTGCTTTATATCAGCAAAGCTTTGATCACTATTTTAGCCCAGGTCTCAGGCCTCTGATACAAGGGCGTATGTTTCAGGCCCTCTTCCTACTACATTGGGCTACACCAGGGACACACAGCAGTGCGACGTGAAAATCAAGGAACTGTGGCAGACATACCAGAAGGGAAGAGAGGCAAACAGTCACTCTGGTGCCGCACTGCAGATACTTCTACAAGGAGCTGCATGAAATAAGGGGAGTGATTTTTATGTAGCAACTCTGCACTAGACACTGGTTCTTTACTGACAATGGTTGCTTTGTGGTTTCCATGGCTTACAGCTGAAAGTGAGACCTTCAGCTCTTCCTCCACACCAGCGGAGAGGCTCTCCCAGATAAGACAAAGATGAAAGAGAATGCATGATGACATGTTTAGTGAGATTATGAATGCCTCTGGGACAGTGGATATTGAGCAGAGAGCCTGGAGGATTTCTCTCTCTGGAAAACTGGGCATGGACTTGAAGAGCAGGAGAGCAGCCCAGGAGAGTGAGCACGGCACACAGCAGAAGATCATGGGGATTCTGGAGGAACAAACAGACATGCTGAGGCATCTGCTTGACCTTCAAGAGAAACACCTTGAGGCTAGACTCCCTCTGCAGACCCTGCAGAATGGCATTCAAACATTGCCATATTCCCTCTCTGCTACATGTTACAGGAAATAAGGGGGAAACTGCACTATCCCTTCCATTCAAGGGTCCTAAGAATAAAAGCCTCACTACGATAATGTGTGACAGGCAAGGCTACTGTGCTTTTAAACACAAGATGAATGTGTTTTTCCCTACCAATTTTATTCCACTGTGTGTCCAAGGTTAAATTCTGTTTGTGCTCTTTAAGTTTCAGAATGTTTGTCCAATAAATGTCCGTGTCTTGAGAATGAATTCATCTTCAATAATTTAAAATGGTGGGTGGGGAAGAAGAGCGACAGAGAAACTGAAGCAATGGAGGGGATGTGCTAGAGAAAAAAAACCCAGCAGTCACAGCAAGTTTCATGCTATGGAAAGGCAGAATATCAAGAAGCAGCACACATTATTTTGGGTCATTACTGAAATGAGTTTTCAAATCCTTTCTGAGGTGCAGTGTTCCATGCTGTGCTCTTCTTATAGCCCCAGTGTCTGACTGCTCAAAATGATCAGACAGCCTATCCACCTTCATATTTTACCCCAGCGGTTCTCAAACTGTGGGTTGGGACCCCAAAGTGGGTCACAAACCCTTTTTAATGGGGTTGTCAGGGCTGGCTTAGACTTGCTGGGGCCCGGGGCTGAAGCCCAAGCCCCATTGCCTGGGGTCAAAGATGAAGCTCGAGGGCTTCAGCCCTGGATGGTGGGGCTCAGGTTACAGGCCCCTTGCATGGAACTGAAGCCCTTGGGCTTCAGCTTTGACCCCCTTGCCTGGAATGATGAGGCTCAGGCTTTGGTCCCCCCCCCCCCCGGAGCAGTGGGGTTAGGGTGGGCTCAGGCTTCGTTCCTCTCTCCTGGGGTCGTGTGGTGATTTTTGTTGTCAGAAGGGGTTGAGGTGCAATGAAGTTTGAGAACCCCACCTCTAACCTTTGGAAACTTCTCTCCCTTTGCTTCATAGATATTATGAAACACACAGCAGGCAGCTATAACCAAGGGGATATTGCTTTCACTGAGGTCTAACTTGGTCAGCCAATTGCGCCAGCACCCTTTAAATGGCCAAAGGTACATTCAACCACCATTCTGTATTTGCTGAGCCTATTGAACCAATCCTTGCTATGTCCAGTGTACAGCTTCATGAGCCATAGGAATAAAAGGTAGGCTGGCTCTCCCAGGATCACTTTTGGTATTTCAATGTCACCAATGGTTATTTTGAATTCTGGAAAGAAAGTCCCTGTTTTCAGCTTTCTTAACAGTTCTGTGTTCTTAAAGATGCACGTGTCATGCACCTTCCCTGACCATCCCATGTTAATGTTGGTAAAACGGCACTGGTGATCCACTGGTGCTTGCAATACCATTGTAAAGTATTCCTTTATGTTTATGTACTCTTTGGCAAGGTGGTCTGATAAGAATATGCATGCCATCTATCGCTCTACCACAGTTAGGGAACCCCACTGTGGAAAAATTATTGTGTATCTCCTGCACATTACCCAGAGTCACTATCCTTAGCAAAAGGTAGTTAATGGGCTTGCATAATTGGATCACAGCAGCCTCCACGGTGCCTTTACCAACTTCAAATTGTTTCCCCCCTGACCGGTAGCAATCTGGCGTTGCGAGCTTCCACACAGCAATTGCCACTCGCTTCTCCACTGTCAGAGTAGGTTTTAGTGCTGCAGGGCTGGGGAGAGTTCCGCACAGTTCATGGAAAGTGTCCTTGCACATATGAAAGTTCTGCAGCCACTGATCATCATCACATAACTGCATAGTGATGCAATCCCACCAGTCAGTGCTTGTTTCTCAGGACCAGAAACGGCACTCCACTGTGTTCAGCTGCTGTACAACTGCCAGCAGCAACCAGGAATTGTTTCATTCTATGGCTTCCAGCAGGGCTGCTTGAAGGACATTGCCATGTTCCACAAGGCACCTATTTTCGCAGCTCTAGAAGTACTGCAGGATAAGGCGCACGGTGTTTCTAATGCTCACAACAATAGCACACAGCTGAGCGGGATCCATGCTTCTCAGGATATGGCGCATGTATGACTATGCCAGCCTTTTGAAAAAAGGCACAAAATATTATAGGTTCCAGTTGAAATCAGAGGAGGGAGGGAGAAAATTGCATCATGGGACACTCAAGCCATGTTCCCAGGACCCCCTGCGAGAATGTTTTGATCCCATGAAGCATACAAGCCCTTCCCAAAACCCCCTGTGGTGAGTTGTACTGTGGGATAACTACCCACAGTGCACTGCTCTTTGCATTGATGCATGTGCTGCTAGTGAGTATGCTCTCCAATGACAGAAGGAGTGTGGTGTGGACACACATAACTGACTTAAGTCAACATCCAGCTGCTGCAGTAACTAACTGAAGTCGACATAAATTTGTAGTATAGACATGCCCTTAGAGAGGCGCAGCAAAATGTAATAATTATCTTAATGTTTTTTATTGCATTACACATATCATATCAGCAAGTATAGTACAGTAACAGCATGAAATGTAGTGACTGAATGCTGACTGTTCTTGATCTATTGTTTTATAATTCCTTTGGGCTTGACACACCTTAATCTGATTCATGTCCAGTTGTTCTGCAGTCATTTGATCATTGAAAGACTCATGTAACTTGCTTGAACTGAAGAAATAGACATAATCAAGGTTTGGAGTTTGGGGATAGAATGAGTCATAAAAGTTACAATATTATCATACTACACAATTTTTTTTAGAGATAGAACAATAAAGTTGGTGGTTGCTGAGTGTCAGAAAAATCAACAATAAATTATTTCTGTAGTCCTGTAACAGTTGATTTTACAAATATAATGTGGACAATGGGTTGTCATATGAATAATGCAATAGAAAAAAAAATAAGGTTACTCCTAGAGTATTTTATTCTCATTTACATCCTTACTCAACAAAATCAATCAGTTTGGAAAGATAATTCCAGGTAAGATTATTATCTAAATTCAGTTTTAACAAACAACCATTTGAAAGAAATGTGGCTATTTAAAGAGTAATGAACAATGTTTTCTCATCTTGTGACACACACACATTGTCCTAAAGCTTACTTTCTATATTAAGAAAATTTAACTTCTTTACAAGGTGATAATAAGGATGAAATACCTGCATATTCAATTATCTCAAAATTTGACCTACTTCTTAGAGAGGCCTCAGCTGCTAATTAACTTCAGTAATATTCTAGGCCAATATTTTAATCAAATATGTTATTAATAAATTTGCAAGAAGAAACTGTCAGCATTTGAATTAATAATTGTTATGGGGGTACATTTATATAAATTTCAATATAGCACATTGGGTTACATTGCATCTTACATAATTTAGGCCATGACATGCAAAAGCCCGATTTAGTTTACATTTAGTGGACTGCCCCTTTTATTTCTGTAAACATAAGAGTACATTTTAAAAGCAGTGCCTGATGGTTTAGTCATGTAACCCTTTCCAAATCCAATAGGCTGGATTCTTTTCTCAGAGTGTTGTAAATCCAGATAACTCCGTTAAAATCAATGGAGTTATACCAGTGTAAAATCAATGTCAGAGGAGAATCAGGCCCAGTTCTTGTTAAATAGCTAAATCTATGGGGTATTTTATTTAAAAACATTCCCAACTTTGAGTCCACAGTGTTATGTTTTTCTCTCTATCAAAAGCAAACGTAAGAATATTGTATCTTCCCCCTGCATATGGACATGTAAGAGAAAGAAACAAACTAAGATACACGCAGGTTAAGTTTAAGGAAATTATTAGGAAGCCCACCTGGAAAAAACAGTTGAATCTGACGGAGTTCTGATGGGGAAAGAAAGAAAGAACAAAAAAAAAAAAAACCCAGCCCACTGAAAAGTCTGCATTGGGACTCGCAGAACTTTAATCAGTCAAAATATGAAATATTGAATAACTTCTTGGTTGTGGGGATTATTTTTGGATCATTTCAATGCTCAGTCCATGCTCCTGTCCTCTTCTCTCCTCCTATTTCAGTCTGACAGCTGTGTGAAGAGGAGGAAAAAGAATTTAATAGTGTTATTTTGGAGCTAGAAGAATATTCCCACTTTGTCTTTCTGACACCATCACTGTCAGACTTTCTCTCACACATACATACATGCACATAGATCTGATCCAGAATGATAACGTGACTGTTATCTTGTTTTGAAAATTACCTTTTAGATTTTAGCAACCCTTTCTTGCTGATTCAGGAGAATAACTTTGTTCATATTTATTTAGATTTGTTCTCAGGTGAGGGGTGAAATAATTTGTTTGCTGAAAGTTTGAGAAGCCCAAAGAATTGTGTAGCTCTAATTACAGTGGGATGGCATCTGTTCAGCAGTGTTTTTGAACAATATCATTGGCTATTTCACTTACCTGTTTAACATTTGGAAATCATCCTGAAAAAAAAATCCTTCCCAATTACTCTTCCCATTGTATGCTTTGGTGCTGGAAGCATATTACATATAGAGTAAAATCCTTGCTGGCTTGAATTCAATAGCAAAACTCTCATTGACTGACTTCAATGAGGACAGGATTTCACTGAGTGATTCTTAGCTGGGACATAATGTTTTACTTCTTCATTAGATAATGGACATGTAAAAGAAAGAAACAAACCAAGATACAAGCAGGATAAGTTTAGGGAAATTATTCCTAACAAGGAAGTCCACCTGGGAAAAACAGTTACCATTAGATAAAACCCACTTTTATCAAGTGATTCATATTAGGCCTCACTATGGAATTGATCCAACATGCAAGTTGCACCATTTGTAGACTAAGAACATTATTGCCTGTATTGAAGAGATTAGCAACATTGTCAATGATCTCAGCAAGAAAATACTTTGAGATGTTTTAAAATTATTATAGGGCTATTCATAGGGCTCAGCTCTGATCTGCACGTCACCAATGAAAATCTGAGTTAACTGCACTGAACTAAATGAAGTCAAACCAGTATGTCAATGTCAGGTCATGGGCAGCCAGACCTAGAGTTCACAGTCAGAAGCCAAGAGTCAGCTGGGTCAGGCTACCAGGAGATCAGAACCACAAGTCTGTAACCAGAGTCAGGCTTCATCGGGATACCAGGGAGTCAGAGGCATGAGACAAGAGATCAAAAACACGTCAGAGATCAGGAGTCAAGCTAGGTCAGGACATCAGGAAGGGGAAGGGGAGTAGGTGCAAGAGGCTCAAAGTGCACAGTCCAGAGCAGAGTAGATCCCAGCTGCTTGGACAGCTTCCTGTTGCTGGCTTAAGTAAGCCCATCAGCTGCTCTGGGATTCTGCCACTGAGGCATCAGGGGTGGATCGCAAGTTGGTAGCAGGCTGCCAAGTGGAGTGGTGAAGCATGGCTGCTTCTGTGGACGTGAGTTCAAGGCCTGTGTGTCATGATACTGTATAAGTAAGATCAGACCCATAGTCTTCTGTCTGAAATTAAACCAAACATTATTTAAATGCAAGAACTATGGTTATTCAACATATTTATGGGGAATTTCTGTACTGCATAAGCTTTTAAATGTAGGGTACAGTTGAACTACTGTTGCTGTGCAATAATAATTTTACACTTTTGTGCATTTAGCAGTGTTGTGTGACAGTAATTTGTGGTATTGAATTTTCTTGGTTTTGTCATTTAAAAAATCCTCTTCACCTTCCTGACACCATGACTATGAGGCAGGGTCATACAATTGTCAAAATAGTTTTATAACAAATGAGAAGAGAATCCCAGATCTTGAGCTACCTAGAGGGGTAAGAGAAGGAGATATCATGATCCCCAAAGGAGATCAGTAGCTGCTGTTGAGGGACCCCTGGAATGTAGGAATATCTCACCATTTCCTGTGCATGCAATGTGGTCACAGATAATAATTTATCTATATCTGGGACTTGCAGCTTTCAGGCAGTTTCCATGGTGCCAGTGAATATAAAGTTGCTATTCGGGTTAAAGTTTGAAGTCTTTCCTCTGTCACGACTGTCTTCTATCTTTACTCTTTCCATTATTGTGGTCATGGGGAGGTGCAGAATCCAGGAAATTAGTCCTAAATCACATTGGTAAAGCAGAGCACAGTTCTTAAGTTGCCAACAGCTAGGTGCTACATCACCTCCCAACACAACATATCCAATTTATTGTCTAGTTTCACTTTAATTTGGTCGTACTTCAGACAAACTTAAATTATGTCTTATACAGTTGAGATGACAAGCTACTTTACACAGCAGTGACCTATTACTTTGAATGGACAGGATATTTTTACTTGAAAAATGATGTATAAAGACTCCCCCCCCTCCAATCAAGGAAAGTAGCTTGCTCTAATCAGTGGAAGAGCTCAAAACCATTCAGAATATAAAGTAACTGCAAGTGTATCAGGATTCTATTTTCATTTGAGGCTATTTAACTGTATTTCTTTTAGGAAGTTGTATATGTTTTTGTGATTGTCCCAGTTTTGTTTCCTTTGCTTTCAATGGAATTGGGCCACGGATATCAATAGTCAGGTCCAATATGCCTACTGTGAAACTTGTTCCAGGGACCACTTTCATAGATCACCAATTAAAAGTGTAGCCATGTTTTCCTGTATTATTTTGTTCTTTAATTAAAGAACATTTTTGATAAGTAAATATTTTTCTGGTCTGCTGGGTGGTTGTCAGATTGCTGTATGGTGGATGCTTCTGACAAATCTCTTATTTCTTGACTGTTTGGTAAATTGTTAATGGTACTAGAAATATTCTCCATCATATGCAGAAGAAAATACCTGCTGGTTATAACTAGTAGTAATACCTGACTCAGTGGTGAAAAGGAAATTTGTAATGTGTGCTCATTGTATAAAACCAAAACACATTTTTAAAGTCTGATTTTGATAGATAGCTTTTTTCCTGAAATAAATATCATTTAAAAATAAACTTCAAATTATAAAGGAAAAATAGTATCCAAGATACTTTGATTTTGTTAAATGTTGTTAGTTCCTGGACAATAATTACCAATGGACTATTTACTACATATTTGACCTGAGACTGTTTTCCTTGTGGTAACTTGGAGTCTAGGCATAAAAAAAATGCCTGATTCTTATTTTAAGATGGTTTATCTGAAATTATTAGCATCCGGAATGAGTGAACAGGTTCAGATAAAATAATTTCTGGACATCTCACATGCCTGGACAATCTCCACTAGTTTTAGAGCTGTAAAAAATGGAACCTTGTGCAGGTTATCAAATATCTGGTTAAATGTATAGAGAACTGGGAAACACTGGTACTAATTTTTTTTAATTAAATATGGTGCATGCATCTGTATTTATGATGGCTTACTTGCTATGGCATTAGACCAAACAAGATTGTTAGAGGGACCAAGCAGACAAAGTAAAACAATGACACAGGTAAGAGTCCTAGAGGAAACAATGAGGAAACTGTTAAATGGTCAATCCCCCTTACTTGGCTGTATCCTGGTTAGAATGGCTTACTTTTCCCAAAGCTAAGCCTATGATCAAAGCATGATATTAAGCTATTATAGGACCCCTGGGCTAGAAAAAACTGAGAGAAGCTGCTCATGGAGTGTCAGTGAATGCTGACAGCAAAAGAGACAGTCAAGGTCTGCATAATCAGGCTTGGTCCTCAAGAGAATGGGGGAGTGTGATGGGCCATCTGCCCATTATGGGTTAATAGAACCCTAAGGAGGCTGCACAACAGGCAGCCAATTGAAGAAGACACTAGGGAGGCTATGCAGGAGACAACCAATTTGAGAGGGCTACGACAGGCAGCCAATCAGGGCCAGGCAGGCCCATATAAGAAGAGTTGCAGTGCAGAACAAGTCGGTGACCCCTGGATCTTAAGAAGTGAGGAGGACTGGCTGCCTTGCAGGCAGAGGACAGCTAGCACCTTGTAGAGAGCTGTCCTGGGTAGGATCAGGGGAGTGAGAGTGAGCTCTCAGCTGACTGCTGGCATGCTGGGGCCCAGAGACAAGAGCAGAGAAGATGCTGAGGGCAGTGGGGAAGTGGCCCAGGGATGTTGACTGCAGGGTTGGAGGGTATGCAGCACACGGCTGCCATCTACAGGATCCCTGGGCCAGGACCCAGAGTAGAGGGCCATGTGCCACTGTGGAAGTGGCTGAACAGTGGACGATGGTTCCCCTGGGAGCAGGGAGAACAGAGTGTGATACAGCTGAAGGTATGTGTCCTGAAGAGGACACTGTGTTCATTGGAACAATTTGTTTCCTGGAGCAGAATTGATAGCGGCGTGATGTCATTGGACAAGCGTGCATGGGCAAACTAAGCTAATTCCCAGGACAGCCAGCAGGATGCACCATAGGGGTGAGTCAAACCCTGTCACAGGGAGTCAAGGTTACCTAGTGGTCTGCAGGGGTATACTAAGTGTAAGTAAGATAATAACTATATAGGTCTCTTGTTTTCTAAAATTAATTTCTTATAGTGCTTTGAACTGTTTGGCAAATAAATTCTACTCTGTTTGAAGACACTCCCTGCATACTGTTACTCTCTATGGACGCACAAAAAGAAACTCTTGTAGGTACCAAGCCTATTGCTAGGTATCACAATTAGTAACCAGGTACCAAGTCAGAAAGTGATTAGGTTGTGGGGTCCCATCTCAAAGAAGTGGAGGCATGGGCTGTCACTTGGAAGGGGTACATTTGGGAGGGGGACTGTAAAAGGGTTTTAGAAGGGGAAACCTATCTAGGGAGCATGACCAAAAGGATTTTACACTTTTGATTTCCAGCTAAAACTGGAGCTACAAACATCAAAATGCCAGAAGAAAACACATTAACACAATATTACCTGCTAGGACCTTACCTCCTGTAAAACCCACAGGAAATCCCATTCTCAAGAGACTTCCACGCCATTTTTCAGTCTCCAGAGGTTTGCATAGTTTGGATGAGGTATAGATGAACAAACCAAAGTTTGGGTGTTCATTCAAAATGATCCTAAACTTTAAACCTATTGAGGATCTCCTGAACTTCAGCCTAATTAACAAGTGACTTATCAATAAACACAGTTTTAAAAGAAAATTTTACCAGGAAAAGGAAATGAATGATCCACATAAGGCTTCATGAATGTCGAAGTCAGTTAGTTATGGAAGTATGGCCAACTGCAGCAAAAGGGAAGCAGTTCAGTAGGGATTTTTCCAGACTCATAGACTCCTAGATTTTAAGATCAGAAGGGACCATTATGATCATCTAGTCTGACCTTCTGCACAATACAGGCGACAGAATCTCACCTACCCACTCCTGTAACAAACCCTAACCTATGTCTGAGTTATTGAAGTCCTCAAATTGCGTTTTGGAGACCTCAAGCTGCAGAGTATCCTCCAGCAAGTGACCCGTGCCCCATGCTGTAGACAAAGTGGATTGCTCTAGAAATAGGACGGTGTGTTTATTCCTCGAAAGGACAAAATCCAATATTTAGTTAGTTAGTTTGTTTTGGCTGAAGCCAGACTTTATTACTTATACAAAAGAGTTTGTTCTAGAACTGTGAGGGGAATAGAGTGCAGGTTTTATTTATTCACCTTGTGAACTACAAGGGTATTATATATTTTTGCATTGCTGTTATTTTAATTGGCAATATCTTTTGGCTGTTTTTTAAATGGATATCCACTATTCAGCTAAAAAAAAAATTAAATACCTTTCCTATGGTTTGTTTTTTAGTGTACAGCAATTCTGCCTTTGAATTGCAGTGCGTTGTTTATTACTCAACACCAAACATTTAAGAAGTGGATTGCACTTGAAAAATATCTAATTATTTAAAGTTGTTGTGGATATGACCAGGAAGAGCATGTAGAGATGAGTCTACCCATCGTGTTTTGATTATACCTTCCCTAATTATTTGTCAAAAGAGCAAGGTGGGGAGCGGGGAAGGGAGAAAAGAACAAAGAATATTTTTGTGACCTTTACAGAGCATCTTAAATAATTCCAGTGTTGAGAAATATATTTCCTTGTTTGGTGTATTTTAGGCCAATGGCAGCGATAGCAGCAACAAGATTTTCCATGTTCAGAGGAACAGCACTACTGTAGTCAGGTACTTATATAGTAGCTGAGCTAAGCCTGTTTGGTTGTCAGACCTCCTACTGACTCACAATGTACTTCTCTTAATATGGTTATTTTAATCTGCATACTATGGATATATCAACATATATGGATATATCCACATTTCCCTCACATTCCTAATGATTTATCCATTACAGAAAGCATGACGTTTTAGGCAACAATGGTGCAAAACACATCATAAAAAAACTGGGACTAATTCCAGTTATCTGAAGTATTTTTAAATCCATATACTGTCTTTGTTTTACAATTAGTGGGCCAAATCTTGAGGTCCTTACTCAATATTTATTTAGCCTTTTACTCAGGCAAACATCTACTGATGCCAATGGCAGTCTTCCTGGGGGAAAAAAAGGACTGATTAAAAATGATGTAAGGACTTGAGGATTTGGGCCACAGTAATATTTGTCTTTTAATTTTTCAAATGCTTTTAATACTTAGGGTCAGATCCTCTGGTGGCACCAAGAGAATGACTCAGGATTCTCTTTGCCTGCAGGAGTCCCTGGGTGTGCCTGACATCCTCTCCAGGCATAGAGGATGTAGTGAGGGTATGGCCAGTGTGGTGATGGACTCTGGTGATCTTATTTCTCATATTTGCCCCTTAGGCTCAGCACCAGCTTTCATAATTACAACAATCCTGAAGAAGCTTTCATAGAACTGGCACTGTACTCTGGTGACCCCAGGATATGTGTCCCTCTGTCTCACTGCTGTGTACCTCTTGATGAATAGTCTGCAAGCCTCCTGATGCCCTTTCTTTGACTTTGGCTTGCTGAGTCGGTGAATGCTGCTTCTTTGTTCCTCCTTTCTGATCAGGAACTTGATCCTGGGTCTCCCACATCCTATCTGAGTGTCCTACCCCCAAAACTATACAATCAGTCTATCTTTCTAGCCCTATAAATATTTAATACAAAATGGAGTGGCTCCAATAGATAACCAAGGAGGAAAGAAGGAGAGTGACTCTACAGCAGGGGTGGGCAAACTTTTTGGCCTGAGGGCCACATATGGGTATGGAAACTGGGTATGGTGGGCGATGAATGCTCACAAAGGGGTAAGGGCTCTGGCTGAGGGTGTGGGCTCTGAGTGGGGCCAGAAATGAGGGGTTCAGGGTGCGGGAGGGGGCAGGGGGTCAGGATGCAGAGTCTGAGAAGGGGTAGGGAAGAGGTGAGGGCTCCAGCTGGAGGTGCGGGCTCTGGGATGGGGCTCAAGATGAGGAGTCTGTGGTTCAGAAGGGTGCTCCAGGCTGGGACTGAGGGGTTCAGAAGGTGGGAAGGGGATCAGGGCTGGGGCATGGGGTTGGGGCACAGGAGGTGGTCAGAGGTGCAGGTTCCAGACGGCACTTACCTCAAGTAGTTCCCAGAATCAGTGACACATCCCCCCTCTGGCTCCTATGCAGAGGCGTGGCCAGGTGATTCTACACACTGCCCCGTCTGCAGGCGCCACCCCCGCAGCTCCCACTGGCCATAGTTCCTGGCCAATGGGAGCTGCAGAGCTGGCACTTGAGGCAGGGGCAGTGTGCAGAGCCCCCTGGCTGGGCTGCCCCTATGTGCAGGAGCCAGAGGGGGGACATGCATCTGCTTCTGGGAACTGTGGGGAGCCATGGCAAGTCCCTGATCCTGCTCCTCAGCAGATGCTTGAGTGCCAGATTGAAAGGTTTGATGGGCTGGATGCAGCCCACAGGCTGTAGTTTGCCCACCCCTGCTCTACAGCCTGGTGGTTAGGGCACTTGCCCGGGGTGTGGAAGACTTGAGTTAAAGTCTCTGATCCACTTTATTCATTTGCTGATTAGGCTGAAGCTCAGGAGAACCTGAATAGGTTTAGAGTTTGGGACTGTTGTTCTGCACAAGCATCCAGACTTTGGCTTGTTCATCCAATCGTCTTCCAAACCAGGCAAATGCTTTGAAGCTGCAAAACTAGGCTGAAAATCTCTTGAGAATGGTCTTGCTTATGAGATTTCCAGGAGTTAAGGTCCTGGCAGGCCATAATGTGTATGGCCATAATAGCTTTTCTATTATTTCATTGCTTTTGGTTCCAGTCCAGCTTAAAATTAGAAGTGCAAAGTCACTTTACCAGACATTTCAAAGCATGAACAAGGTTCTATTTGTGTCTGAGTCTAACTTAATGAAGAGTGCCCAGGGGGTGGGAGATGTTATAATTTAACCTAGTGATTTATCAAAGAACACAGTCTAAAACGATTATTCCAGGAGAAAGGAATAGGTACTCCACTGAGGACTTCATTAGCATCCAAGTCCAAACAGGTAGAGGAATAAGTGTTTTCCCCGGAGTGTCCCAAATTCCAAGTTTAAAAACAATTCAATGTTCTTGGCAAACAAAAACAAATTTCAAAAGTGGCTGTGAAATGCAATTGTCATCCTCTGCTCAGTTCTACATTGTATGTCTGAGTCCTTGGCTTTCTTTTCTTCTTTTTTCACCTGTAGTTCAGCACCCATATGGGCAGCCTACTATGATCTTTGTGTTCATCCTCAAAAACCTGTGTCCTTCTCCTTTCCAGACATAGGCTGTGTCCTGTAAAATGAAGCCCTTCGTTTTGCTTCTTCCCAAACAAAAGTATGGGTGTATGGAACTAGTAGTTTTATAAACATCAGTCTTGCTTATCTAAAACAATCTCTTTCAAACTTATTCTAATTTAATGGTGAGTGATTGTACATTCATTTTTGAAGATAGCTGAAGCTTCTGCAAAAGCAGAAAAATATTATCATTTAATATTAAAAGAAAATTGCCATTTTCAAACAGATTTTAGGACAGGATCAAAGACCTGTGGCACAGCTGTGGCTGGCCTTAGTCATTTAACTTGGACTCAGGCTGCAGGGCTGAAAATTGCAGTGTAGATGGTTGGGCTTGGGCTGGAACCTGGGCTCTGAGACCCTTGACTAGAAATCCTTGATGAGACAAAATGGTATCTAATAACCTCTTCCTTTTTTTCTGAGTCTGTATTATCCTTGCTCTGGGCCCAATTACTTCATTGTGCATCCTTGTGGGCATAAGCACCCTCTTGCACTATCCTGATTGCAGGATCAGGGCCCATATTTGTAAAATCAAAGTCTTGTGAGATATAACAGGGATCAGTATGAGTCTCCGTGTAAACTCATTTCAGTGGAGAAATAATGTTATAAAGCATCAGTTTTAAAGGCATTTGGGCTCAACTGTGTCTGGTAGAGCCCTGAGTAAAGAGCAGCCTAGAGCAGCACCCTCACAGGAGTAATTTGGGGAACTTGTGTCTCAGGGAGGCACAATGCCCCCCAAAGCTCAGTGCTATACAAAGGGAGAGCACCTGCTGCCACAGCCCTTGGAGTTGGTGCAGAATGTGTTCCCTGAATGCTCTGCCAGTGTTGCAAGCTAGGGTGAAGGTAGTCAGGCTATTGCTGCTGCTTCTTCGCCCCTGTCACTCCATCAATATTAGGGTGGTTAGTGCCCAATTGCCCTTGATAGGAGTAGTCATTGATATTGGAAAAGCACAGACACCACGACAGTGCCCATCTGCTGTACCATGGCGGAGGCTCCAGAGAGGAAATGTTTCTACACACTGTATCTGGGCATGTGCAGTGGTGCTATGTTATTTAAAGAAATGAAAAAGGGGTAATACCTGACACAGCAATGAATAATAATTACACAAAGAGAGAAGAGAGCACACAGGGAGATAGATCTCATGCACTATTGCAGAGTATCTAACAGAAGACACAAAAAAGGTGGGTTATCTTTAAACTGATAGATTTTTATCTTTAATACATCATATTTGTCAATTTTGGCATTAGAAACCATGTTCATTTTTTCCTCAAAGTTCTGAAGTGATGACATGTTTTCATTTTTTGCTGCTTCAGTTTTGGTTATTTTGTGTGCACGGAAACATCACAAAATAGAACATGACATGACTGTGTTGAAAGGCAAGCATTGTATACTCACTTGTTCATGTTTTGTGCCTTTGAGAAAGCTGCTGACAAATATTAGTAGCTGTTATGTGGTTTTATAATGTGCTTAAAGATCCTCAGAATAAAAAAGAACCTCAGCAAAATTATCCCCCACATTTACTTCATTCTAATGTTTGGTTATCTGGAGCTTCCTTCTCTACACAAGGTGTTATAAATCTTATACATAGGAAGTCTTTTGCAATAGCTATAGGAGGATTGCAAAACTTTGATCTCTTGTTTCAATGGCAGTATTAATATCTCTCTTTCTATCATTGTTATCCCTTCAGGATGCACTTACATGCATGCGCACAAACACACACAAAAGATATAGCGGAATGTTGTCATGAGTGTGTTACAAAGCAGTACCAGATCAACGCATATACTATAGAAAAGTAGTGATAACGGAGGGATTGGCAGTCATGCCTGTGACAGAAAAATAGTCTGAAACAGAAGTGAAGAGGAAGATGCACCAGTACTATGAGTAGCTCCCATCCCCTGGGGAGTGGAAGATGAAACAGTGCAAGTCTAATTGGGTCCCAAGAAACTTGGAACCATCATTTGACTGTCAATTGAAAGACAGCAATGCAAAAGCATTTTTTGTCCAAAGAAATAGAATTGTGTTAGCTTTGCATGAGATGTGTAAATGCAGAACATGATAGCTGCTGAAAACTAGTACTAGTAAGTTGCATAGAGTAATGAGAAATGTGCTTTGCCTCTTCAGTATGCAAGTTGTTCAGTATGTGTGTGGTGGAGGGGAGCTGAAAAAGGAATGTGTCTGGCTTGTCTCTAGAGTTTACAGCTTCAAAAATATTTAGGTGACTATCTGCCTCTGTAGGTGTCTAAGACCACTATGTAGGGTCCACTTTCAAAACCATTGCTCAGCTTCTGCCTAATCCTGGAGAATCCTTAGGCACCTAAGTTTCCATCCATAGGCATTCACAAACCCACCTAGACTTTCACACCACTCCACAGCTAACAAGCAGCTCAGAGCCCTTGTTCAAGCCAAAGGCCCAGATACCACAAAGTGGGTTTCTCTAATTAGGAGGAGGAACATCTATCTCGCTGGCAGGGCCCAATCATGTAAGGATGCTCTGAGCAACCCTAAGATCAGATACAGGTCAGGCCCCATAGCAGGAGTGCCAGAATGCTGATAAGTAGAAGGGGAGGACAGAACATGCACAAAATCCATGTAGAAAGGGCAGCACAGCACCCACAAAAAAAGAAAACCAGGGCACAGGGAAACATAGGGTGAGTATGGAAGACATATGAAGTGTGAGCAGGGAAAAGATGCTTAACTAGAGGGGAGGATTTGTAGCTGAGAATGCCATTCATAAGGAGTTGCTTATCTCTGGTTTTTCACCCAGGAACACCAGATCTGCAATTAGGTGCCTAAGTCCTTCTCCTTTCCCTATCCCTCTCCTGGCAGTTCACTCCTGGATAGCTGAGGTGGCTCCCCATTCAGCTTGCTGGCCTCTAAGAATCCCTTTCTTAGGTGTGTAATTCTATTGTATACAGGGAGTAGTGGCCTAGTTTGGAGCTGTGTGTTCCACTAGGCAGCAGGATACTAGGGGTTAGGCATTGCTTGATGTTTGGAGTTTTGAGTTAATCTGTTAATTCATGTTAATAAAGCAGACCCTGGAAAGAGAGTGTAATTCCAATGCACCAACTGCTGTCATTTATTTGATGGTGCAAAAGTTGGAAACTGAGGCAGGGTCCAATACTAGGTTTGGGAACACTCTGCCACATGGGTTTTATGTACACTATACACACAGAGATGTTAGATAAAATCATAAATACTTTTAGTGGAAGGATGCAACATAAGTGTTTGCAGACTGCTAGGCCCAGATAGTGCAGTTCCCTGCACCTCCCTAGAGCCTCCTGGCCGTCAAGCAGGAGCAGGAAAAAACCACAGAAATGTAAAGCGACAGCCTAAAGTTTTAGCAATTTTTTTTAATACAACAATGGATACAAAATAGCATCCTGCTGTAAATGTGACAATATAACTGAGCAATGCAGTTATACCAACCTATCCCCAGGTGCTATGATGACAGAAGGGCTTCTGTCAACATAGCTACCTCCTCTTAGAGAGGTGAAATACTTATGCTGATGGGAGAAGCTCTTCCATCAGTATAGATCACTTCTTCACTAAGGCTGTGGCTACACTCAAAACTTCAAGTGTGGTTGCGGCGCCAGTGCTGTAACAAGGGCGAGGCGAGCGAGGCACTTACCTCAGGTGCACAAAGCTGAGGGGTGTAGAAAGCAACAGATAAAAAAAAAGCCACTGTCAGAGAGATATTTATAATCCAGGTGATCTCCCCCCGCCCCCATTGCCCCCAGAGCTTGCTGCTGCCGGCAGGGAAAGGGCTGGGGAGAGTCCTCCTTTCTGGCTCCTGTCCTGGAGCAGCCTGCCTGCACACCAAACTCATCCCCAGCCCTGCTCCACCCCAGAGCCCACACCCCCAGTCAGAGATTTCACCCCCCTGCCACACTTTCAACCCTCTCCCCAAGCCCTGAGCCCCTTCAGCACCCCAAACACCTTATCCCCAGTCCCAACTAGAGCCTTCATCCCCCTGCACCTGACCCTCTGCCCGAGCCCTGAGCCCCTCCCACACTCCAAACCTCCCAGCCCCAGACAGTCTCACCCCTACTCTCACCCTGAGCTCCTCCCACACTCCAAGCCCCTCATCTTCAGCCACTACCCACAGCCCTCACTCCTGCACCCCATCCCTCTGCACCGCTCCCATGCCCAAACTCCCTCCCAGAGTCTGCACCCCAATCCCCTGTCTCAGCCTAGGCCCTGCACCCAGACCTCCTCCATCACCAAAACTCCCTCCCAGAGCCTTGGGCAGGTGGGGAGGGACAGAGTTTTGGGGGGTGGAGTTAGGGCAAAGGTGGATTCTGGGCACCACCAAAATTTCTACAAACCTGCCACCCCTGATCCTGCCCTGCAGACCTGAACTCCCAGCATTCTTAAGACACATGCTGATCCCGAGTGGCCACTGTGAGTTCCTCTGTGGATTGGAACTGGACTGGAACCAAAGACAATCTTGGAAGCAACATTACCAGCTCAAGCAGTCAAAAATCATGACTTAGACCCCGCAAAATCACAGGCTCTACTGCTGCCTCTTCATTCATTCTTTGGCGGCAATTTGGCGGCAGGCCCTTTCCTGCGAGAGGGACTGAGGAACCCACCACCGAAGAGCCAGCCCTGGGGGAGGGCATAATTTTATATTCTTGCCTTGGGCACAAAAATACCTAGTTACGGCTCTGCCCAGTGCTACAGGTACTCCAGCTTTGCCACTGCAGCACAGTAAGTGTAGACAAGACCTAAGTGCAACCCTTTGTAACATAAAAGATAATACTCAACATGGGTCCACAGCCTTTTTTCCATATACATATTTGCAACTGCATTGGTAAGTAACTGAGGCCTAATGTTAACTGCATAGCAATTTGCATCTCCATTGGGGGTTTGGCCAGTAAGATAGACATAGTAATAACTCTACTGTCCCCACTCCAGCACCTCTGCTGACCTGCTTCTACCCTACACTGTCAAATGGTCTGAAACACAGGGACAACCTGAAGGGCTGTGCTGTCAGAGGTGAAAGGCGTGTGGAGTGCATATATAAGCTATCTAAGTCTGCTCCTTGTGGAGTGGAATGGCACCTTTTCCACTGCATTCGGAGTGATCAACTGCAGATGGGCTGGAATAGGACTTGACCCAAGAACTTTTTTTAATATCATGTGATTTTGTTGCTCAAAAATTCTCCCTCTGTTTGTGTTGCAGCAACAGTTAGAGCCTGATCCAAAGCATACTGGTGTCAATGGAAACACTTTCACAGATATCAATGGACTTTGGATTAGCCTCTTAACTAGCAAACTCTGTTTGCCAGAGATGAGCTGTTCTATTAACACATCATCATTGATAATGATGTTGAGAGATATTTAAGTACAACAAAACATTACTTTAAGATGGTCCCATTAATTTCAGCTCCAGGAAATTCAAATGTCTGGCAAAATGAAAGAGGAGAAAATCACGAAGGAAAAGGTGCTGTTTTCAAGCTTCTAAAATGAGGCATAAAAATGCAGGTAGTGGAGAGTAAGACAAATTAAATCCATTACACATCAGTGTTTGGTTAATTTTCTTTACAAGAAGTTTAAAAAAAAACTTCTTCCAAAAAACCCTTTTAAAAATAGTCAAAAATAAATGCACATTAATGTTACTGTTCACTACAAAAAAAGAGAAAGAAATAGCAAACTCCAAATGTTAAATCATGCTTTTAGACTATTAGTTTAGTAAAGAGATAAAATGAATGTCTGGCACTTCACAGAGAATAACTCTAAAAAAATTGTCCAATAAAGCATCAAGACAAAAATGATACTTTTAGTTACATGATATCTGGCAGTTTCAAGTTGTCTGTCACTTAGAAAGACTCTCTTAAAGATAAAAAAGTGTTATGTAAAAAGAAGCTTCTTCAGCAATTAGCACTTCAGTTCAATTGTCTGAACCATAAGAAAAATAAGATAGATCATATTAACAATGAATGCTTCTGCCTGCACTGATGCTGCTGTTCAAAGAAAGCCAAAACCTCATCCTCTGAGGTTGTCTTTGCAACTCGAGAAGATAAATTCCTTTCCATTTTTGACACTGAAATGTTAATGTGAAAGGTAATAAAGCATTAATGACTTTTAATGGTGACAGAATACTCAAAGAGAAACTGTTAACATTAATGAAGAAAAAAAACAAAAAAAAACAACAACTGAATTCTGATTGAGTCACTTGACTCTGAGACCTGCAAGTTCTCAATGTTTTGAAATTTAAATGGAACAAAGTCACATTTAAAAAAAAAATCTGAGACTTTGGTGACATTAGACAATCTACTGTGAACAAGGTGCAGTGGAGGGAAAGGGGACTGGCATGTTAAAAGAGCTTTCAGCTGTTGGACTTTTGCACTATAGGGTGGTAAACTGAAGCAATGGACTATTGCTCAAGATACTATGTGGGAGGTGTTTACTAATAGTTGGCATACTTTTGAATTGTTGTGGTCCCTTTCTCTTTTAATGAAACTTTTATTTTGTTATACACAGACTTAGTGCTTGGGAATGGGGAAGCATTGCCTCTAAGGCGGCACCAAGGGGGGGTGCTTAGGATTTTTCAAGGTTCCTGGGAGAGGACTCAAGCAGTGTCTGTTTTGTAATGTTAGGAGGAACACCTAGGTGTTGAACTTGACCCTTGTTGCTGATGATACCACCTAACAGAAGGGTTACATGTTGAACAAAGTGTGTGCAGGAAATAAGATGGCAGAAGCCTCCAGAGTGTCTACCTCCTGTGGGCACTGTGGAAGTGTCCTTCAGGTTGGTTCCTTCCATTTCCACAGTGACATAGCAACATTTGGGGACAAAGTGGGAAGGGGGAAGAGCGGGGCTGTGCTGGTGGATCCATTCCAGTGTAGATCCATTGTCCATTCTTTGCCCTTTTACAGAGGGGGATCGCACCAGTCTCTTTTTTCTGCAATTACCACTTCAGTTCAAATGACTGAAGGAGGAGTAAATTTAAAAAGACCACATTAGCAATATATGTTTCTGCTTTCATTTCAGCTGCCCTTGCTGTTCCAAGTAAGTGTTTCAGCAGGAAATAAAATGGGTATAATTTGATGAAGAGAATCAAATAGAGCCTGATAAGCTACTGCATTACCCTGGTTTTACAATGGTGCAATTCAGCTGATTTCCGTGGTGTTACTCTTATAAAACTGGAATGTAGCAATGGTGAATTAGGCAATAGATCTAAATATCCTTCTCAATGCCATGTACATATACTCAGGCCTTGTGCAATGAATTGAACCGATCCACAAATAAACAATTTAGTGAAACAAAGTCCCTGATTGCTGTGTACCAGGAACACCCAAAAGTATCATATAGTGTTATGAACAGCATGTCCGTCTTGCCATTTGTTCAGAAATTTGTCATTTTATAGCTAACCTACATTGGTGCCCTCCACTCAGTGGTTTGTGTGCAAGTAGAACAACCCATATGTGACTTCAGATTTATTTCTCAAGGACTCATTACTATGGAAATAAATTGTAAAGCAAGTTTTGCTCAGCAAGAGCAATTTTTTAACCTCTGAGAGGTAGATGCCAGCAGCCCTGATTGTAGTTGAATAATATACTGGCAATACTTTCTGGAGGGTTTCAATTATAATGGAAGTGGTTTTTAAGTTGTTCTTTCTGGCACTGAAGACTAATGCTTCAGATAGATTTACTAAGAAACTCATTTGGACCATGAACCCATGAGTGATTTCCAGGTGAGCTAATTGATTTGAACCTTGCAGGAGGGCCAGAGCACCTCCCAAGACCAGATTCTTATTAAATATTTGTTTGCCATGTAGATACTTAATCACATCCTTTTGCCTTCTCTTTGTTAAGCTAAATAGATTGAGCTCCTTGAGTCTATCATCATAAGTTATATTTTCTAAACTTTTCATCATTCTTATGTTTCTTCTCTGAACCCTTAAAATTTACTGGACACAATATTCCAGCAGTAGTCACACCTGTGCCAAGTACAGAGGTAAAATAACCTCTCATATATAAAAAATCTGTTTAACATTATAAAGGATCTACGTCTTTGTCACAGTGAGAGCTCATTTTATAGAATGAGTGAAAAATGATGGATGTAGAAGACCTGATTCCATTTGTCCTACACCTTGTGTAGTTATTTATATTAGTACAAAGATGGTATCAGATTTACCATATAAGAATGATAGTATTTCACATCCACTTTATACTGACACCAATGACTGCACAGAGTGTAAGGCCAGTGCAGAAAACTAGACCCAGAGAGGCCACATAGTCACTTAATACATATCTCGTACATATCTCATGGCTTATATACCTTAAAGGTATAATGTGTTGGATTGTTCTTTTTTATTATAATTTTTTTCAATTATGGACTTAAAAATCTGTTAGGCTTCAAGCTCTGATTATTATGTCTGGCTGCTTATTCCACATATTGATGACCCTTTTAGCAAACGCCTGTTCTTATATCCAGTATAAAATTTCTTTCCTTATCGTCAATTCTTGACCTTGAATTACAAAATGACTATGTAGGATGAACATATCTTGCCCTGCAACATTATTATCAGCCTGTTTTTTTAACCCTAGCATCTACTAGGGAATTTTTTTAGGTCTCTCCTCACAATATTTGAATATATTTTCCTTAAAACTAGGTGACTTCCAAATGCAACTTTGTGCATAAGAAAGCAGTGGTCTAAATGCCATGATCACACACTCTGCTTTAGAGACATGCAAATATCTTAATACTAGTCATATTCCTAACTATTTTCCTATTTTTTTGTACTAATGGGAAAGAGGATGTTTCATTTTTCAATACTAATTTTGCATGTATTTCAGAAGAATATTTGATATTTGACAAGATAACTATATAATATTCTTATGCTTTATTTATTTTTAATAGCAAATATCCTGCCAAAATAGCAATAACAATATTTACAAGAAATGGTATCAATAAAAAATAAACAAATACCATACTGACATTGCCTTTACTGTTGTATCACCTATTACATTGGTTTTTTACCTATGTTAAAAGAAAGTTATTTATACTGAAACATCAAGCACTCAGCAACCAGGAAGAGCTATGAGGTGAATGAGGCAGAGATCCTATAGAAAAAAATAGTATATGATAATGTATTTAAAGACTGTAGGTGGAATCTTGTCTCCACTGAAGTCCATGAAAGTTTTTCTATTGACTTCAGTGGGCACAGGATTTTGCCCTGTATCAAAATGCATATGCACAAAACAGCAGAGCTAAGGTTGCATAGAACATTTCCTAACTTTCAAGTGTTTGACTTGTTAACATTTTAAATAATAATAATAATAATAATTAATTTTGTGCACGAAGACTAATAAATGAAAAGTTAAGACCTCTTACAGTGTATGCCCTCTACTATTCCACCCAGAGAGAGACAACTCCTCACTACAGCAGCTACCACGCACCACAGATCTTAATGCTGCTCCAGCATCCCTTGTCTAAACCTGAGCAAGTGACTTTTCCAGAACTGTGCAGAAAAAGACAGTTTTGGGAGGTGGGGTGTGAAACCTGGTCAATTTGTGGTGGTGAGTCTAGGGAAGGAGGTAGTGGATGTCTGGTATCCCTGCTGGGACAGTTATGGTTGTGGGGCACTATTTGTGATGTATGATGATGGTTTATCTGTAGGATGAGTAAGAGTGATATGTACAATTAAATACCTTAACTTTTTTTCATTTCCTTGCTTTTTGTGTTATGTACATTCTAAGCTTCATGGTTAGACAGTGCTGAATTGCTATGTATAAATAAACTATCAGAATTATATTAAATATATGTTGCAGATAATGAAGTTAAAGCTTGGTGTCTTTTTTCAAAATAGAAAATAACTTAATTCCAACAGTAGATTAGCACAGGCACTCACTAATCCTCTCGCAAATACAGTTCATGCAGATATTATTTACAAATAATTTTCTACTTGACTTAGCATTGCTGTGACTAATGTATGTGTTTTTTTAGATTTGATTGATAAAATGTTATCCTGGCTTAGTTAAACCAACAGAGAATTTTGGAGAGTCCTTCAAGCCTCCCAAAAATTGAGACAGTCCTTTGGCTTCCTTCTGGCTAATGACCTACTGATATCAGATTCTAGGGAAGTGTGATGTTTTTGAAAATTACTATGAAAGCCATTACTGGCTTAGTGCCCCTACAGATAATGTAATATTGATGATAACATTGACTAACTAGATGGAAGCATGTTTCTTGGTATAACTTTGAATAATTTATTTCCATCTCTTGTATTATTTTCACACTTTTGCTGGGGGCAGGGAAGAGGAGGGGAGAAGATGGAGATGGGAGGGAGAGATATTGAGAGATATTGAGAGAGAGAGAGAGAGAGAGAGAGAGAGTGTGTGTGTGTGTGTGTGTGTGTGTGTGTGTGTGTGTGTGTAAAATTGAGACACAAACTTTTTGATAGGCCTTCCTGAATTAACAATGACAATATTTCTCTGAAGATAAATAATCAGATGAAACACTTTTTAGAAAAATCACAAGCAACATGTAACAAGGCACATATATATTTACACATATAGAGTAAAGTGCTTTTAGTCATTATTGTGTTTAACTTAATTATGCTAACCAGCCTAATGGGATCTGGCCAATCTGTGATTGGTTCAGGAGCTAAGGGTGTGGACCAGACATAGCTTCCAGTTACTTTTCTACTGCCTCAATCCTAGGGTAGCAGGGCCCTGCTAATCTCCTAGCACAAATTAAGGCAATCTTGGAGTTACTCTAATTTGCAAAAACTAATGAAGGCTCTCACCCGGTCATTACACAGTTTGCAGTTGCTATTGTATCAAGGTCTGAGGATCTGGACCATGTTGCCACTATGGAGATGGTGCACTAGTAATGAGTACAGAGACAATACCTCTCATCTTTCTCATCTGCACATCATAAAAGGCATGCAAGGATCCGTTATTTAAGGTTTCTTCACTGGAAGGAATTATATTCCGTGCATCATCCTTTCATGGATGTATCTTGCACTTTTGCCAGATGGGCACTAAACCCAGAAAACTTTAGCTTTCACATTATCTCTAGTGGTAGAAATTCTTTAGCCAAAGGCCTTCCACTTAGCATTTGGCTCAGATGTACAGAAGTTTTGTCAATCAGCCACAGAGATCTTTTTGATTACAGTTGATGTTGGTTAAAAAAGTGTGGTCGTTGTGACATCCAGGGCTCTGTCCATAAGACAAAAATTCCTCTAGCTATTTCTACACGGAATCCTGAACTTTAAATGTACCACTTTAACAAAGAATGATTTACACAATCACTTCCTTATATGTAGCAGGCATCCCATATGCTTTCAGAATTTCCTTTGTGTAAGCATGGGAATAGTACATGATGTAGAAGGATGGGGGATACACATGCTATTGTTGCTTTTATAAAATGTCATCAATATGCAAATTGTGTCCAAGATAGATATGTCAAAAATTAAAAGCTTTAACTAAGCTTTATATTGTGCATTAAAAATGTTCTTGGTTTATAAAATATTGCATTAAGACTAATTAGGTATTGTAAAAATGCAAAAATAGATATTTAATACTATTACTAAAGTAGCAAATGCTTGCATTCAGGCTTTACTGAATCATGAGCTCTGGGTATGAAATCTTTGGCTTTATGGGGAACATGTTTGTTTTTGATTTACAGTATTTACAATCTCCTTATGCATTCAACCTTCTGCACTTGCCTCATATGATAAGAAACTGTTGCAGACAATGAGACAGCAGAAAAAAAGCCATTTAAGTGATGAATATGAATCAGTGGCTTTATTTCAGAATTCATTTGTAATAAAATATGTGTAGTGTTTGCTTTAGTATTTTTTCCCAATCTGTGGCAAATTAGATAGATTATATTTTAATTCATGAAGAGACTCCATTTAAAAAACAAACACACACACTCACACAGATCCTTCTTTGAGTCTCTCTGTCATTCTTCTGTGACCCTTATGGAAAATTGGGGAATGCAGGATGCAGTTCACCAAATGCTTAAGCAGTTGCCTAACCTGAAGCAGGTGAGAAGCTCAAGGAAGTAAATGGGACTCAAGTGTATAAAATTAGGCACACATTTAAGTGCCCTGCTGAATCAGAAGATAACAAATATATTTAAATCTAAACCCTTAAAAACTCTAAATTTATTAGTCTTAACCTCCAAACAGATCTAATGTTATATAAACCTTTCTGAGAATTATCTTCCCTAACAATTCAGATTGATTTTAGAGTAGATGCAGAGAAATGTGAACATTGCTTCATATTATTTGGAGAGGTTCAATATGGCAACAATTCTTCTGGAAGGCATCTCATGATACAGGTCCTCAGATGCTCTTTTCTCCAGCAATCTGCATAATGATGGATGACTCCAACCTTGGAAGCACTACTCAGTATAACATTTGAGTTAATCTCTTGCTTTAGTCTAGCAATATTTCCATTGAAAATTGCAGGGGCAAAGACCTGCCACCTGGGATTGAGTACATCCAACAGATTTCAGTACTTGTGGAGTGATACAGACTCAGTTACAAAGAAAATAAGAAAATGAAGTACACAGTATTATGGGATTTGTTCACATTGTACATTTGCCAACATTCTAAAGATTAATGGTGCTGACCCCGATGTGCACTTTTAGTCAGGAGTTATTTGACTATTTCTTGGTGACTGTTAAAAAATAGGCATATATGTATGTATCATAAAATATGACAGTGAATAAAGTCACTGCAATAGTTTGCAAATTCAGTAACTGCATATGCAAGTGAAGCATGCATGTTTTGTTTATCTATTTATATGATCTAATTTTCTCATTTTGCACAGACATCCTTAATTCTAGTTTTTCCTACTTTTTGAGTGAGTGATTTTGCAACATAAATAATGATCTCTTAATTATGTGACAATAGTAGTATTATGGACATAATTAGGAGCTCCAATCAGAGTGCACGCGCTAGGGTGACCAGACAGCAAATGTAAAAAATTGGGACACGGGTGTGGGGGGGTAATAGGAGCCTATATAAGAAAAAGACCCCAAAATTGGGACAGTCCCTATAAAATCAACACCGCAAAGAAGGGATACCACAAAAGAAAGCCAGAAGCCCATGGAGTGCTGGGACAGAAAGCAATGCATCATGGGACATTTAGCACTGTCCCAAGATGTGCGGCAATCCACTCCTTTGTCCCACAGCCCCTAGTGACAGAAGGACTGTGGGATAGATACTCACAGTGCATTGCTCACACTGTCAATGATAGTGCCCCCACTGTGGGTGTGATCTGCCAACAAAGGGAGCAAATGAGACCACAAAATTGTGATTTTTATTATGTTGACTTTTGGGTGCCGACATCACTTTTAGTGACACAAATTGGTAGTGTAACCATGGCCTTAGACTCCCTATACTAACTAGATTTGTACAAGGGTCATATGGACTTAATTTACATGAGGTGCCAGAAGAAGTTGTAAGAAGGCATTGTATAATTAGAATGAAGATGCTTAAACTTATACCTTCTTACTCTTTCCCCTTCCTGCATTTCCTTCTTTGGGTCCCGCAGCATGTGTCTTACTTCAACTCAGACTACCTTAGACACCTTAGTGGGTTAAAAACTGGTGTCACTGAAATCAGTTGCAAAACTCCCATTATCTTCAATGGGGCCAAAATTTCACTCACTGGGTCAAATTCAAAGGTGATGTGAAAGGAGGGGTTTGTAAGTTACACATTAAGTGGGTGTAGATCAGAGGGAATCTGAGTTGGTGTAACATATGCATGAAGAATGTGTAGGTTACACATCCAAATTTAGTTACCTCTGAAACTGGCCTTCAGGCCCTGAAGCTGCCTACTTTTTCTGCAAAGGAAAAATAGAATCTAGTCCAACCCCTTGCTCAAAGCAGTACTAATCCCCAGACCGATTTTTGTCCCAGATCCCTAAGTGGTTTTCTCAAGGACTGATCTTACAACCCTCGGTTTAACAGGCCAGTGCTCAAACCACTGATCTATGGTCACATCAAAGGAAAGTACAGGGAGGAAACTATTGGTTCTCTAAGACGACAGGTAGAACAAGTGGGAACTTGGGGCAGGGAGAACAAAGAGAAGGGGAGACAGAGAGAGACTAATAGGAATTTAGGCAGGGGTTGAGGCACGGGTGTATGGGGTTTAGGATAAATGTTTTGTGTTGGTGACAAATAGATCAAGGTTGTTGTGCATTTAGATTATTGCCAGGGTGCATGTTTGAATACCTATGTGAAACACTTGGATGCTTCAAAAATCCTGGGACTTGGTATCAGTACAATAGCTACCAGATTAACCATTTATTGCTTTTCCATGAAAAGATTTAGTAGAAGTTTGTGTAGGTGATAATGATTACACTAATTTGTTATTAATAAAATCCTAAATTATAAACTATATAAAGCTTCACAAGTTAAAAAACACACTAGAAAATCTTACTTCACAGGAGTCACTGTCTTTTTCATGCTAACATCAAATCTGAGTACTTTCTATATATCTTTTATACAGTGTAAAAACAGAATATATGGCACGCTAGCATGACCTTCCTTGAAATATTAGACACATCAGTCACAAGTGGCAGAATGAAACCAAACCATGAGTGGATAAAGAACTCTGCTCTGAACAGCATATATAAAGCCATGATTGTGAAGAAGGTCATGCCATATTTGATTTATACATTACCTTATGAGATAACATTGGATAAACAGGTGTGGCTGGAGGAGGTGTTGGGGGTCTTTTTGTTGTTGGCTCCTGTCTCTATTACCTTCTTATCTACCAAATGCCACTGGTCTGTCTGTTCTTTTGTATCATATTGTCTAAATCCCAGATTGGGAGCTCTTTGGGGCAAGGACTATTTTTTGTGTTATTTGTTCTTACTGTGCTCAATACAGTGGGTTCTAATGTCTACTTAGGGTCCTTTGACAATGAAAGGAATAATCAAGTGAATAAGGAAATTTCTTTAGCTGTAAAAACTGTTTTGCATTTTTTAATGTTAAAGGAGAAACTGTAGAACCACCAATAATATGATTAGGATAAATCCCTTGGAAGCAGAATTTAAAAAAAAATAATTTTAGCTTGTTTTTAATATATAAATGTTCTGTTTCTCTGTGTTTTAATGATTTCAGACAGATGTCCCTGGTCTGGCTGAGCTGCACTCAGTATGGGACTGGGTCCAGAGATGGAGGGGAAGTGTAGCGAGGCAGTGATGTCACCTATGAGATTAACCAGCTCGACTGCCGGAAGAAGACCCAGAGGTACCATATTAACCTCTTGAAACCCTGGCAAGAGCGAGAAGGCCTCCTGATCAATCCCTGTCCACCAGAGCCGGAGTTAGGGCCCTGGGCTACGCCGCCCGAAGACCCCACGACACCCCAGCTCGGGGTGTCACTAATGGAGGAGCAACGGAAACAGACTGGGTGCCTCCTACAAGCGTTCCATAGAACTTTCACTGCCCAGCCAGGCTACACGATCCTCGAGCACCCCACCGTCCAGACTGAGCCGGGAGTGGTGATCCGAGAGTCAACTAGGCCCTTACCCTATCGGATGTGGCAGTTCATCGAGGAAGAAGTTCGTGCGATGCTAGAGCTGGGCGTTATCGAACGGTCATAGAGTGAATGGTGCAGCCCTGTAGTCCTTGTTCCCAAACCAGACTGCACCCAGCGCTTCTGCATCAATTTTCGCCGTGTCAATTCTATTTCAAAATTTGACGAGTATCCGATGCCGCGGGTAGACAAGCTGCTGGACCGGTTAGGCAAGGTCCGCTTCCTCACGACCCTTGACCTCAGCAAAGGGTATTGGCAAATCCCCCTCGACCCTGTGTCCCAGGAAAAGACTGCGTTTGCCACGGCCTCGGGCCTCTACCAATTCACCCGGATGTCCTTCGGTCTCCATGGTGCCCCTGCACGGCGCCGTTCCAGCAGCTCATGGACCTCCTTCTTTGTGCACATCAAGAGTACACAGCTGCATACCTAGACGATGTTGTTTTTCCCAGCGATCGCTGTAGATGACATCTGGAGCATGTGGCGGCAGTCCTGCGGTCCCTACGGGCCGCAGAGTTGACTGCCAATCCAAAGAAGTGCCTTATCGGGTGGCAGAAGACCACCTACCTGAGGTATACTATCGGAAAAGGACAAGTGAGACCGCTCGTGGGAAAGGTCCAAGCCCTAGCTGCATGTCCACCCCCCACCACGAAATGGCAGGTGCACCAGTTTCTCGGACTGGCGGGCTACTATCGGAGGTTCATCCCCGAGTTTGCGTCCATTGCAGCCCCTTTAACGGGACTTCTGACTAAGACCAGTCCCCGATGGGTAGAGTGGACCGCAGCATGTGACCGTGCCTTCCAGGTCCTCAAAGACGGCCTCTGCCACGAACCCATCTTGTACAGTCCAGACTTTTCCCGAGAGTTTGTCCTCCAAACGGATGCCTCAGAGGTGGGACTAGGAGTGGTCCTGTCCCAGGAAGTGGATTGGGAGGAACATCCCGTCATATATCTCAGCCGGAAATTGTTTCCGCGAGAACGGCACTACGACGTGATTGAGAAGGAGGCCTTGGCGGTAAAGTGGGCCTGTGATGCCCTGCAGTACTACCTCCTGGGGCCCCCTTCATACTCGTCACCGACCACGCCAAGCTTCGCTGGTTAGCTCAGATGAAGAATAATAATATACGGCTCACGCAGTGGTATCTGGCTCTACAGCCGTATGCTTTTACCGTCCACCACAGGGCCGGTAAGGACCATGTTAACACAGACTTCTTGTCCCGCCTGGGGGACGTAGAGGGAGCTGACCCCCACAGACGGGAGTCAGTATTTGGGGGGGGGGGGTGGCGAGGCGGTAGGATCCCCCACAGTCCCGCTAAGGGACAACTCTTCCCCAACCCCGCAGTGGGCAGAGCCACTGGGTCCTGCGCCCGCCTCTCACTGGTTATGGCGCAGACCTGGAAGTATAAAAGCAGACCTGCAGAGCTCAGTAGGAGCCCAGCCACCGCCAGGACCAGACGTCTGCGGCCACTGCCAGCTGGAGCTCACACCCAGCCAGCCGAGCCTGCCCCGCGCCCGCTACCCTGAGGACGACTGGCCGAGCCTGCCCCGCGCCCGCTACCCTGAGGACGACTGGCTGAGCCTGCCCCACGCCCACTACCCCGAGGACAACTAGCCAAGCCTGCCTCGCGCCCACTACCCTGAGGAGGACTGGCCGAGCCTACCCCTCGCCAGCTACCCCGAGGAAGGGCCGAGCCTGCCTCTTGCCTGCTACCCCGACGAAGAGCCTAGCCTGCCTCTGGCCAGCTACCCTGAGGAGCCGCCAAACCCACCCTCGCACACTTGCCCTGAGGAGCCAATGGTGTTTGAGACTGCTGGTGGTACTTCGACGACTCAGGTACCTGATGAGAGGGAGAGTGGAAGTAGCCCGTGGGCAGCCGACCCCAGTCTGGCTGCAGCACTGCCAGAACCAACGTCAGTGTGTTGCGGCCAGGATCCCCACTGACAGCAGCGAGTTTCTGCCGCTGCTAGGGCCCCAGGCTGGGACGCAGTGGAGTGGGAGGGCCTGTGTTCCCCCTGCCACCCTTCCAAGGGTGGCAGACTCCCCCTTTTCCCTGGCCTGAGGAGGCCGAAACCTACTATTGCTGCTCAGCCCTGCCTGAGGGCCTGAGCATACTAACTCTGCACTCGCTGCCCCACCCTGACCTAGGGCTGGGGATAAGACTGTAGCTGCTCAGCCTTGCCTGAGGGCCTGAGCCTACTAACGCTGTGTCTGTTGCCCCACCTTGACCGAGGGCTGGGCGGGAGACTATTGGTAGCGAGGCAGTGGGATCCCCCGCACAGCCCCGCTGAGGGACAAAGCACGGCCGGGCCGCACTACAAGAAACAATGATAGGGGTAATATAATCAACTCAAACAAGTCATTTCCACATTCCCCATGTACTTAATATTTACTGTCTAAGACACACTCATTATAAAATGCTGGAGTTTTTAGCTCTCTGCCATGTTACGATATCTAAGGCATCATTAGCTGACCTTTCTTCCCTTCTCTCCTGTATGAATTTGGTAAAAGGTGCTTACCTGACAGATTTGAAAACTAAAGCTCTCTTTTCCCATAAAGCAGGTACCGCACAGATGGAAGAAGTGCAAGTTCCCACAGTTCCCCCAATATGCCAAACTTGACTTGGAATGTGCATCTCTAGAGCAGAGAAGATATATTCAGTCCAAGGTCTCTGCTGAGATTACTAGTTAGAGGCAGGATCGTTTTTGTATTGTGGATATTTCTACCCTGGGAAATGGATTGGGACCAAAAAACTCATTTTACGTAGGCCAAAATATTGTCATCAGATAGTATGACAACAATTTCAGCTAGTACTGATCTATGTTAGATTTGAACTGACAACCTGGAAAGGATAGATTTAATTTCATTTTACGCTTTATCATACAACAGACCTAAACCTCCTAGTGTTTTGAAGAATCATTTAACCTAAAACCCCCCAAAACTAAAACACATCATTCAATTAAAGTTCTATTTCTAAGGCATTTGTATTAAAGACCTGTCTCATTTCTATAAACCTACTTATATTTTGTATATGTTGGTCTCATGCATGCCCTAAAGTGAGTTCAGCTTTATATGATAGAAATTATTTTATCCATAGATGGAATAACTGACAGCTTTTCATCCTAACATGCTCCCAACCCTATTGTACTTGTCTTTTAGCAATATTTTTTACAGAACCTGGATTAATTTTCATATCTATTAAACAGCTCCTAGAAGAGGCCAGCCCAGTGTACAGAAGAGAACAGTTACAGTCAGCCTCATTAATAAACAGTAAATGGGAACTCCCCTAAAATATGAATAGAATGAACTTTTGATCCCATACTATATTCTTAAAGGAAATACCCCATACCAAGAAACTAGAAATTACATTGTCACAACTTGTTGATGTTTGGTGCAACATGATCACACTGTTCCAGAACATTAACAAATTGCATTGAGATTTACCAACCCGCTAATGTAGTATGATAGGCTAAGATAGCATGAGACTCTTTGTCCCAGAAAAAGGTGACTATAGCACCTAGCACAGAAATTGTCCAAGATTGGGGAAGTAGGCCAGGGGCCAGGAAGTATAGAATACCTGTTCATGGCTGATTTGTCTATATTCCATCCTCTACAATGTTTTCCTTTTTTCTTGGTGAGTCTAATCCAAAACTTATTGTAGTCAGTAGTAATACTATTGACTTCAGTGGGCTTTGGATCAGGCTGTTCTTTTTTTCCTTTTTTGTGTGTGTTGGTCTAAAGAAGAAGAATAAAATCAAAATTCACTCAGCTCTCCTTTTTCTCCCAAGAAAGGTATTTTGTTTAGTAAGAAAATTCTTAAATAATGCTTTTCCTCTGAAGGATTTCTGAATGTAAAAGAAAGAAAGGGGAATTTACATTTGAATTCTAAATATATGTCTTCTTTATTTTGCTTCTTTCTTATGCATATGTTTAGTAAATGTTTAAACAAATATCTGTGGGGAGGTTGCTATAATAAAAGTGAGCAAAAGTCCCTCTACATAAGACTCATAAACCCATAAATAACCATTCAATGTTATAACAGTAACAAGAGGTTTCTAGTAACAACTTGAGCCAAGTAATATACCTGCACAACATCACTAAGTTTCATTTATAATCCAAGTATGAATCTGAGATCTCTCATTGTTTATCAGCAGTGATATAATAGGATTCCAACCAAGATCAGAGGCCAATTGTCCTAACTAGGCAATGTGCTTTCTTATAGTAAGATCCACTCACTGCACTGAGAGTTTACAATCTACATAGACAGGATAGAAAAGGATAGAAAAATAGGTATATTATTATTGCCATTTTACAGATGGGAAGTTGGGGCACACTAAGGGTGAAAGGTTAGTGCACAAACATATTATTTCACCTAACTTCTGTTATTAACCCAATACGTCTCTGGGGGTATCTGAATGTTTGTAGGGAATTACTTCTGCCCCCTTTCATCAAAATTAGAGCTTCTTTACCTTTACATTTCTTATTTGGTATTTTGGCTAATATCACATAATCTGTCAGAAGCAAATGGAGTGCAATGCAAAGGACACTGCATACACACAGCTTCCTCAAAGGGCAAAAACATGGTATTGATGGGTCAGCAGGAATGTTTTGCAAATAGTTTAGCCACAAATCTGGAGATCTTGCAAAGTCGTTCAGAATGTTATTAATAGGAGGAATATTTAATTTGAAGCTTGCAAGGATGGAACGTGAAATGAAATATCTGCAAAGACTGAAAACCTGAAAAGGCAATAAAGTGTCTGTCACTATCATGCACTCCCTTTAGCAGACAGATTCATCTAGTTCTAAACTAATCTGCCTCAAAATATGTGTACCAGATTCTCAGACTGATTTCAAAGTGTGGCTGGACTCTATTTCTCTGACCCTTGCATTGTAAAACAGTGAAAGTTAATATGATTCTTTCTAGACAAGCATGGTGCATTTTTTTAAGCTCCTATACAATGCTCCCTCCCACCTTCAGGCTGGAAGGTTTCTTGTGGGAAAGATGCATACATGATTCTTAATCAGTTTCCTTCTCTAGCTGCCTGATTTCTCTGATGGGAATGGGGAATTTTCCCTCGCCTCTTACATAATTTAGGTCTTGGGGGGTCTAACATATTTTCCACAATGAAAGTTCAGATCATATACATGCATACATTTATGAAAGTAGTATTGTATTTGTCATCAGTGACACAATTTTGTGACTCTTAATCATATTGAATAGTAGTCTCATGGATTTCAACCAGAGTAAGGCCACATCCACACAAGTCTTTTTTGTGTGAAATATCCCATTTTTTCACTACTGCTGGTGCAGCTCCAGAAGGGGTAGCAACAGTGAGACCATCCACTAGCATGTGTCATCTAAATTTGCTCAGAGCAAGTCTAGATGACACTGGTAATAGTGCCAGGCAATGTCCATGCATTGTTTAGACTAGTTCACCTTTGCTAGCACTAGTGGAGCTGCAAGCAAAACAATTGGAGCTTCTCCTGCAAAGGCTATTGTAAATATAATCCATGTGTCCAAAGAAAGGAAGACCAGAAACTGAATAAAGGAAAGGATTTGTGGGACCAAGATGTTCACAGAGCAGAGATTTCATCCACAAGTATCCAAAGGAAAACCATATTCAAAAGCAGAGGATGGAGGGATGGTAATTATTGAGCATGCTTAATAGTTTATTGAAGCCAGTGCAGAAGTTATCATTAAAGGCAGTTCAAAAGGTCAGTCCAGGATTGGATCCAATCAGAACCAAGGTGGGAGGAGGCAAAGGGTCAGATGTTATATATAGAGGAGCTAATCAACATTCTGTTTAGAGTTGGCTGCATGAGGAACAATAGAGGGTCTGGGAATGTGGTTGCTGCCAGGGCTGGAAGTTTCAAATGCTGCAAAATTGGGTTCCAGGTAAATGTTATCCTAGCCTTTACCTATTAGAGAAGGTCTTAATAAAAATAATGTATGTCCTACCAGAGTATTTAATGGGACTAGGGAGGTTGTTGGGAGAGGAACTTTTATTACTTCTAAAGAATGGGAACCCTACTGAAGTAACATTTAGCAACTTGTTAATCACTTTAAATTGTTAATAAGAAAAAGAAGAAAGGCACAGCTCAGTGTGCTGTGAGTCTGTAAACCCTATATGTGACTCAGCTGGATTTGTAAGGGAAGGACAGTGCCCTATAGAGAGTGGCTCTCATGGAAATCTAGGTGGTGGATTATTTACTATACTGCTGTTTTATAACCTGTAAGATTCTGACTGTAGGCAAGACTTCCTAACAGATCAGACAAATAGAAGTGAATGAGTCATCTTTTCTATGGCAGGGGATCCCTAGCTGGCTGTTTGAGATAGAGTTCTGCCCCTTTGTGCTGCCAGAGTGGTAGCCAGGCTTGGGCACTAAGGCATTGACTTTTAAAACTGTAGCTCTCTTTTCAAACTTTTTCTAACTTCTAACTTTTCTAACTATTGATATTTACAAGTTCATAAAGGCTTGCTTCAAAGTAATAGATCTAATCTAAATACATTTCCCCATCTGTAGTTAAGCTTCACTTAATTATATGGGTTGGCAGTGCAAATATTTAGTAGTGATACCAGTTATTAACTATGCAAATTGTCCTTCTCAGATTTGCAGATTTCAGGGTGTAATATTTTTTTCTAATTAGCAACTCTAAGGAGACCAGAGCCAGCAAAGGGGACATGTATGTTGAAGAGGAGAACGTAAGCAAATGTCTTGCACTGAAAAGGTGGTTGTGTCCATATTTGCTGGGTAGAGGGAAGGAAGGAGGACTTCTGGAGGCTGTCAATGTACTTGAAGGGGAAATGAAAATCAGTGTGGAAAAGCTGTAGTATTGAATCTGAATTTTGCAAATTGGAGGTGGGCTACTAAAACCTGGCACAGCTGATGGTGGTGTAGTGGAAAAATGGGATTACTGCTTATGGTGATTGAGGACATTGATGAGCCAGCAGAGACACCTGAAACTGGTATTATTTCCCTGCCAGCTGTGCTGACTGATGAGATCCAAAAGTAGGGAGTGACTTGCTCAGAGGAAGGAAAGGACTAAGATACCTTGGCCATTTCTGTGAGAGAATTCTATCTGGAAGACTAATTGTAGCTGCCTGTCCTTTTCCCATCCCAAGCCATGCTCCTCTCCATATTCAGCCACATAAAGGAGAGCTGAAGAACTTTGTATTCAGTTGCAGAGAAGTAGCAACATGTCAACAGAACAAGTGAGGTTCAGTCTTCTCTCTGCAGGTTTTCCAGTGTTTGGCAACTTTCTGCACAGTGAAGATTGCCAGAAACCTTTTACTCAAAATCCTTAAAGGCTTTGTTATATAATTTATCACACTTGCTTATTGCAAAGATTCTGATTGCAAAGTGAAGTATATGGTCATTGATGTTTCATTTGATTTGACAAAATCTGTTGTGATATGAAGAGCAACTTCAAAGGTCTTGCTGTCTAGGATAGTGGGTATCAAAAAGACCATGAATGGGATGTCTCAAAGCTCTGAATCCATGATGAGGGGAAAGAGAACAGAAGAAGGGATAAGTTATTAGCAAATTCAGAACTTCCTGTCTGCACACTTTGTAGGGTTTTGGCATAAAGGAGGTCTTGCTTCTGCCTTTCCATATGGAGTAAGATGTCTTAGGTTTTTCTGTAGTATACCTATTTTCTAAAATTCCATAGTCCTCTCTATCTCCTTCTATTTTTCCCCAAAGGACTTCTACCTGAGAGAATCAAAACTTCTGTGACTTATTCTGATGGTTAGCCTCAGAAGTTATCTATCCAATCATAGGACAGAAACAATTTCATATGATTAAGTGACCATACAGTTCAAATATGAAATTTTGCATATTAACTTTAATGACGAATTTACAAATGAGAATTTAATGCAAATAATTCAACAGATCCATGTGTATAATGAACAATTAGTTGAAATTGTATAATTAAGAGAAAAAGATCTGAATTCAATCAATCATTTATTCACTGACATTTGTCACTCTGTGAACATACCAGACTAGGTTCATCATGAATCACTGTGTTTATGGGGCAGGGTGATACACTATCATTTCCCTCTGCAAGTAAAGGAAAATTGTTTCACCTTTGTTATTATGCCAGAATATGCGCATTGTTGTTTTTCAGCTCTGACAAGATGCAAGTTCATAAAAATGAGATGGCCTTTGTATCTAAACCTTACAAACAGACACTAGCTGTACAGCATAATCAGATAGGGCTTCAAATTACAATAACAGAAACCTTACACTAAAGCATTCCCTGCTGAAAATATTGTGGTAGATTTACTCTGTTCTTTTCTGTCTGGTGATCGCTTGAGTAACGAGAGTCAGACCCCAGGCAGGCCTTAGTTTTCCACAAATAAAATGCCACGCTTGTAAAGCAACTTAAAAACAGAAGTCTATGATGAAAATTTAGGGAAGAAAGATAAATATCTCTGTAGACAAATGTGAAACGGGTAATCACTAATTATGTGACTATAACTGTGAACGTGGTTTAAATTAGATTTTCTGCACTTGCTCAATCAGCACACAGTCCAGCGCCCCTGCAGTTTACACAGCCAGGCTCTATCTGCATTGCAGTTTTTTTTAAAAATTACACATCAGCTAAGATTTCATCTTGGTTAAACATATGCTTACAGAATAGATTGGCCTAAAATCTCCTTCCCCAGCATCAGTTGCTTTTGTCAGTTGTGAAAGCATGGTATATGCGTCTTAAGATATATAGTTCAAGCACTGGATATTGTTTTTTATTCAGGGCAATGTAATAAACATGAATGTGTATGTATGCAGGGTCTTCAGCTATTCATTTAAAACTTTATAAGCTGTTTGGACAGGAGGAAAAAAGACACCTAACCGCCTATCAGTGCAATAGTTACACCAGGTGGATTCCCTACTGTATGTCATAACAATCCTTCAGGCAAACAATGCCAAGTATGACATTGCAGTTAAACAGGATGTGCTTTAGGGTAATGGCTTAATGAAAATTAAAATTTCCCGCTTTTCTGGGGGAGAGTCTATGCTGTGTATAGAAATCGTTGTTTGATGAAAATCAGAAGCTTATTTCTGCTGCAAAATCTCCCAGTAACTGTTTTGTTGGAGGTTCTGTTGCTTCATAGGAAAAGAAGGTAAGAATCAGGGCAATTTCTACTATATTGAATGTAAAAACCAGTGAATGCAAATATGAAAGATACATAGTAACACTGTACAGCTTTTATACACTGAGCTTCTTGACTGTAACTTATACAACGAGGTGAGTGAACACTAAGAACTACTATACAGATATGGTCATATGGTATGAGCCCATATTAAGCTACCAGAGAAGTGTAGTTCTTGGGGGTAGTGAAGAATCTAAGCCTAGGAAACCAGGGATTAGAAAACCTCACAGCCATTAGCTTTTTCTGTTTTCTTTTTTTGCCGCTCTGAATTTTTGAGGCCTCCAAAGCCCAGCCAGCTCAGCCTGTGCATGATCTCTGTATATTGGCAATTAGGGTGATAAACTGCCTTTTTGTTCAGGTTGGTCTATATGTACTAAATTGTCCCAGATACCTATTTTCTAGAACTTCAGGACATTTTCACCTGTGTATTCATATTTGTATCCAAGCATGCAATGCAGCCCTGAAAGTTGCATGACTGTGAATATTTGTAACTCCTCATCTTTAAAATAAAATAAGTTCAACATATAGCTCACAATTCAAATCATATTAGGTACTGAATTGGATAGTACAATATCTTCTGTATTCAAAAAAGATAACGGCTAAGTATCAGGAAGACTTTAGAGGCCATGATTCTTGGCTATGGTCAAGGAATGTACTGTTTAACTTTAAAAGGGTAGGTTGGGCAGTTGGCTTAAGCCACTTTTGCAGTTCCCAAACTTTTGGGTTAGCCGTGTGTCCTGGAATATGTTACTGCAGCCTGAGTGCTGCACTAATTTACTCTGGCAGTCAAATAGTTCCAATGAGCTATTATGACATCTGGGGATTGCCAAGATGTCCAGATTTCCCAGGTATAGCTGCAGCTGCATAAGGAATAAGCTTGTTGGCTTTGTGTAAGTGGAGTTTTCTTCAATTTTCAGTGATAAATTCTGGAGGTGTTGGGGAATGTACAGGCTACCACATGTGAGTTAGAAGTTCTCTCTCTTGATTAGCAAAAAACAATGGAGAGGTTTGGGGACCATCATAGGAGTTCATTGGCAGCCTCTCTTAAAGAGAAGGGAGAATGCCAGCTTCTCTTAAAAAACCTCTAATGTTAGGTCCTTGCTCCAGAATTCATTGTCTTACATGAACAACCTCCGTAATTATTGTTTCCTATTAAATCTCCACATTTTTGGAGAAGATTATTGAAATGATTCATGCAAAAAAACCTTTAGCAATATCTGGATTTTCCACATCTCTTTGACCTCTGTCAATTTTGTATTGGGCCTGGATATAGTATAAAAAGTGCACGGAGAGTACAGGTGGCTAATCCTTCTCCTGGTGAGGGATAAAATTCTAAAGCCTATATTAATTCTTATAGATCAATCATTTGCCTACAATACTGTTGATCAAAAGGTAACATTGATGTTTCTATAGGGGTCAGAAGGTCCACTTTCAGTGGCTATGATCCTTTCATTTTGAGAGGCCCCCAGGATTGGGCAATTGCTCTGTCATGTGGGGTTGCCCAGATTTTCATCTTATCTCAACTTTTGTTTGCTGCATCTAGAATTGTGCAGGACATTAGTGGAGAGGAAAGATTGGCAGTGCCTTCAGGGTGTGAATGACATCCATATCTATATTCTGTATCTTCTGATCCTCAACATGGGATGAATTGAGAAAAGAAGGGAGGATCCATTGAATCGCATGGGAATAGAAAATGGAAGCTCTCTCTCTCTTTTTTTTAAATATAGTCCTCTGGCTAATGTGCATTGCCATTTTATTAAAGTATGTGTGTTTTATAGAAAAACTAAAATGTACATTGAACCCAAGACAAGTAAATTAATAGAAGCTGTTAATAAATTATAATATGACTTCCATATTCTTAAGTATAGAGATGGAAATCCTTAATGATTCCTGGCCATTGTTCTATATACGCAGGGTATTTTTTTCCCCAGTGAAGGACATAATAGGTAAAATGTATGCTCATTTTAGTTAAGACCCTCAAAATATGAGTAAGATGTATACAGAACAACTGAAAGCAAGCCTTAGGACAATAAATAGCCATAACAAATAAACTGCATTTAAACAAGGGAAAATCTTTTTATTTTACATTTCATTTTAGCATGTTGGCTAAAACAACCCAACCACATATTGTAGTCCCTTCTGCGAGTGAGTGAATTTTGCTTCATAGTAATATTAATATAACAAAATATATGTTGACTGTAGGTTTCTGTGATTTTTTCCCTAGGGAATTTAATTATCTGTTTCTGAAGTTTGTCATAGCTGCAATTGAAATATCATTTCAGGTGTTTGTTTTTAAACCATAAAGGAAGTGGGGGTTTTGGTATGAGTTCTTTCTGATTTTTCTCCTCCTTTTTGATCATTTAAGACCAGGAACAATAAACAGTTCTGTATGACAAAAGGAATAATGTGCCTTTTTAACTCTACTTCATAAATCTGTAAATTCATCCAAGTATTCTGTTCAGATTGAGCCATGAGAGTAAAAGGTTAAAACAGAATTTTATAGGTCTAATGCTCTTTCACAGCATTAGGACCAAATCCTTCATCCCGTGATCATATAACTCTGAACACGTTGACAACACCGGCTAACTATATGGGCATATAATGACATGCCTTATAGTTATGTTTTGACCAAATCAAAGGAAGACTAGATTTCCAAAATGCTGGGGAAGAGGAGGAGGAGGTGATCCTCCTGTATAACCTTTACCAGTGGTTAGTATACTCTCCAAGCCCAATGGCTATGAATTGCCACTATAAATGGTACTGAATAGTCATTGGGAAAGGGAAAGCAAGTGAGAGAATGACTCTATAGATTAGTGGCTAGGGCCCTCACTTGGACTGTGGGAGACCCATGTTCAGGTCCCTATTCCAATGGCTACTTAATTATTCTACAAACTGGAAAAGCTCAACAGGAGAGACTGAAAGAGGTGCTGTACTGGAATATGCTATAGCCCAATGGCTAGGATACTGTTCTGCAGGGTTAGAGACCCAAGTTCAAATCCCTTCTCCATATTAGGCAGAGGGGTGACAAAACTGAACCTGGATATATCTCACCTCAGAGGAGTACCCTAACCACTGGATTAAAGATCATCAGGGAGGACTTCTCTCCCCACTCCCCTGGGGTCTTGTGAATCTAGACCTCCTTTGTTTCTGTCAAAATGCTTAAAAAAATGTTTCAGCGCCTAGATTTTTCAGTTCAGTCAAAACTATTAGGCAAACTTGACATGCATTTGTGAACACATTCAAGTTGATCAACACTGCATCTGCTGAAAAAAATTTCACCCAGCTCTACTCATGATCAGAAACTGAAGATCTCTGCAGTGACAGAGGGTAATCTATTCATTGTTTCTTGTGATGGATGAATCTTAAGATTCATATGCTGGTGAGCCATCAGAATTAACCCACCCGTTAAGCTGGTGTAAAACCAGTGTAAATGAGAACAAGTCTTGTCCTTTGCTGCTTCATACTGGATGGTTTTAAGAACTGTGTCCAAACTTATCAGACAGCTTAAGTCTGGCAGACCAGGTTGGAAATCTCAGAAGAACAGGCTCCAGCAAGATTTATTTTAATACTTCCTCTTTTCAGTCAGGCTGGAAATATCACAATTACAGCTTCACTCAGGGTATTTTAAAGCTTGCTTTCCAGTTCTGGCCAGGACCAGAAAGTTCTGAGGCATACAATGATGAAAAGATAATTATAAACAAAAACAATACACACATTTCAGAAAGTTTGCGAACAATTTCAAACTAAGGTTTGGATTGATTCTAATATTTTTCCAGACCGATTTTTCATTGATGGTATCCCTTACACTTAAGAGTTATTATATTGTTTTATTCTTTCAATTTAACATTTTTATTCTGTCTTGAGACAAGCATTATCTATGTGCTCTCTAATGGACATAAAGGATGTTTTGTTTTTCCTTAGAGGTTTTATAGAAAGTCCCACGGAACCATTTGTATGGCTTTAAAAGCTTAACTATCACTGTAAATATCTATTTGAGAATGAACAACTACTCTTTTCCACTGAGAAAGTCAAGTATAGGAAAGTGCACTTCATGAGTATGAGAGAGATAAAAATCAAACACGGCTGATTTTTGTGGGGTTTTATAGCTCTTTCTTATTGCCTCTTCATTTACCAAAGAGGGAATCTGAACTGATTACAATGAGCATTAAAAAGGAAAAGGTCTTAACAATTCTCCTATGCTGGACTTTTGGTAGGACTCTTCTCTCTTTCTAGATCTAAATTTCTCAAGTAAGTGGAAAGATGTCTTCTACAGAAATCATTCAGTACTGATGGAAACCTAAATAATAAAGAACAAAGTATGCTTGGAACTGTATGGGTGTGCCAGAATAGAAAGAGGGCACAAGAAGTGCTCCACCTCCCACCCCCTGCAGCGAGCACCCAGGAAACAGTCATGGTTTGGTTGTTACCATTAGGAAATACAACTGGAGCCTCTAGGGCTGTCAGAAGTGCTAACTATCCAAGGCTGATAGGACTGGGTGTTACAGTAGAAGAGGATAGGGATACAGTTCAGAGCAGTGGCTCTCAGCCTTTCCAGACTACTGTACTCCTTTCTGGAGTCTGATTTGTCTTGCGTACATACAAGTCTCACCTCACTTAAACTACTTGCTTACAAAATCAGACATAAAAATAGAAAAGTGTCATAGCACACTATTACTGAAAAATTCCTTACTTTCTTATTTCTACCATATAATTATGAAATATATCAATTGGAATATAAATATTGTACTTACATTTCAGTGTATAGTATATAGAGCAGTATAAACAAGTCATTGTCTGTATGAAATTTTAGTTTGCACTGACTTCACTAGAGCTTTTTATGTAGCCTGTTGTAAAACTAGGCAAATATCTCGATGAGTTCCTCCTGGAAGACCTCTGAGTACACCCATGGGTATGCGTACCACTGATTCTGAGCACTGGAAAGCTGAAGTAACAGCATGAGATAAAGGAGGCTACACATCACTCTTCTTTTCCAATATCTGTGAAGAAATATGACATTCAGTTGTGTCTCCCTCCACGTTCACACTGAGCTCTCTTCCACAGAACTATACAGTGTTCAAAGCCACAATTTAGTACAAAGCCTGTAAAGAAAAGGACATAGATAAATAAAATGGCCCATCTGAGAAATCAAACCTGCAAGGGTAAAGTAATCAAAGACTCCATCAAACTTTTAAAAGTTAATAGTGTGTAGAATTTATATCTCCACCTGGGTAGCATAAAGCAGCGTATCATTTCTCTACAGTGTTAACTTATGTAGCACACTGTACCCCATGAAAGTTCGTAGGCTGCCTAAATGCTTTGTCAAGCAGCAGTACTGAAAGAGCAATCTGCAGGGTGCAGTCCTGCAGCAATCTGCAGGGTGCATATGCTTATATGGAAGACTCTGAATTGAGTACTTAGGGTACAAATCATACTACTCTTGGTGTGTTGAGTACTTTTACTCGCATAACATGAGTAGCCCAGCTCAAAATATCCTTAGAGTCAGGAGGAAAGGATTGGTTGTAATAAATTGAAACAGAAACCCTCATTTATATTCTTAAGATTGGCTTTGGATGTGGTCTTTGAACTTTTTAATCAAGTATCTTTGGAAATATTCACTATATCTAAACCACTTGGCTTTCATTCGATCTGTACTTTTACAATGTATTAAGCTTATTCTTTCTCTGCCTCTGTTCTTTATACTTCTGTAATAAACTGGATTTTAAAGAAATAGAACAATGACTTGAAAGAAAAGAGAATTTGTCTTTTTGTTGTTTCCTTTTGATTTTAGATTGTTTAGATACCAATATGCAAGGCAAAAATAAAGCCAGTATCATATGACCTATTTATTTATGTTAGGTTTGCTCATACATACCTAGAAGCCTGTTTCTATCCTGAGCATGGACAGAAGGAGCAACCAAACCCCTGCTTATGAAGCACATCTCAAAGAGTGGGCATATAGTTTGGCTCCCCAGCTATTACTCATATGAGAATACTATTCAGCACACTCACATGACTTGGAAAAAGGGGTAAATAATGAGGTGGCAAAATGTGTAGATGATACAAAATTATCAAAAGATAATTACTCAAGAAAGTTAAGTCCAAAGCAGACTGAAAAGAGTTACAAAGGATCTCACAAAACTGGGTGACTGGGCAACAAAATGTTAGACTAAATTCAGTGTTGATAAATGCAAATAATATGCATTGGAAAACATCTCAACTATATACACAAAATGATAGCGTCTAAATTAGCAGTTATCACTCATGAAAAAGAGCTTGGAGTTATTGGAGATAGTTCTTTAAAAACATCTGCTCAATGTGCAGTGGCAGCCAAAAAAGCTAAGAATGTTAGAAAATATTAGGAAAGGGATAGATAATAAGACATAAAATATCATTATGCCACTCTATAAATCCATGGTACACCCATAACTTGAATACCATGTGAAGTTCTGGTCACTCCATTTAAAAAAAGATATATTAGAATTGGAAATGGTACAAAGAAGGGCAACAAAAATGATTAAGGGTATGGAACAACTTCTATATGAGGAGATATTAAAAACACTGGGACTTTTCAGCTCTGAAAAAAGACGACTAAGAGGGGATATGATAGAGATCTATAAAAATGTGACTGGTTTAGAAAAAGTGAATAAGCACATGCTATTTACTGCTTCACATGACACAAGGACCAGGGGTCACCCAATGAAATTAATAGGCAGCAGGTTAAAAACAAACAAAACAGGAAGCACTTCATCAACCAGTGGAACTCATTGCCAGAGGATGTTGTGAAGGTTAAAACTATAATTGGGATAAAAAAAGAACTAGATAAGTTCATGGAGGATAGGTCTATCAGTGGCTATTAGCCAAGATGGTCAAGGATGCAACCACATGCTCTGAGTGTCCCTAGCCTCTGATTGCCAAAGGCTGGGAGTGGAGGACGGGATGGATTTCCTGATTCCTGTTCTATTGATTGGCTCTGAATTGCCTGGTATTGGCCACTGTCAGAAAACAGGATATTATGTTTAAATAGACCATTTTTCCGACCTTGTATGTCTGTTCTTACATTCTTACATATCAGCTTTTCATTTTTGGTGGACTTGTTTACTTATCTGCATACTACATAGTATTTATATGGAAGGTTATGGAGTTGTTTTCTTCTGTATGCATGCATTTTTAGCAAACCTAGTATGTTTGTCTGCTTGGGAGGGCAAGTCTTGTTATGTGATTTAGGAATCTTGGTGTTTGTTTTAGGAGGAAAATTAGCAATTAATATTTATAATATTCACATACACACATTCTTCATTTGAGGAATATGCAACTGTACTAAGGAATTAGTGCTGGAGCAGAGAACAGTTTGAAGGGAAGCAGAGGACAGTTTGGAGAATTTTAAAAAAATTGGTGAAATGTAACAGATTGGAATTATATTATTGCTCAATTGACATGTAGGTCATGGCCTATGTGCTATTCTAGTTTATCCTTTCACATGCATTTGTAATGTTGAAAATTATTATTCTGATCTTGAAATGTCACAAGCAAACACTTCTAGCAACAGTATTAGTTCCATGTATATAATTGAAAAAGGAACTTCAGTTATCACTGATGAAGTAAATTGTCTATCCAAATAAACTCTGCATGTATTAAGTGTGGCAAATTGCCGGCACTATTTTGATGGGCCTCGCGCTTTCTCTTCTTTGGCGAGGGTTCAGGGCACCATTTTTTGCCCCTGCAGTGGAATGTTAACTTCCCCACTAGTGTCCTAGAGGAGGGGAATGGAGAGGGAGGGACCTGGACCCGCCCTCTACTCCAGGTCCCAGCCCAGGGGCCCTGAGGATAGTGGTAAACCACTTGAACTGACACTTCCTTCCCCTGGGCTACTTCCCTCTCCTGCCCTTCAGCTTGTGGGGGGCTTCCTGCCCTTCCTCTGTACAAGCCAGGTGCCCCTTTACCTAGGGTATTGGACTTTTTAGCTCTCCGCAGCACTTCTCCAAACTGTCCTCTGCTTCCCTTCAAACTGTTCTCTGCTCCAGCACTAATTCCTCTCTGCTCCAACTCCCACACTGTCTGATTGAAGCAGGGGAGTTTTATCATGTGACTGGCTTCAGGTGCTCTAATTGGCTTCAGGTGCTCTAATTAATCTATAGCAAACTTTCTTCCCCTTACAGGGAATAAGGCTCCCTTCTAATCCTCTCCTGCTGCCCTCTGGCCATGCTGTATCACATAAGGCTAAAACAAAAACACTGTAAATTAACAGTATTATAGTGACATATCTTTTGAAAGAAATGCTATCAAATGATATCCTAAATTACTTCCGAAAATGCCAAAAATTCCATTTTAAAAAAAAGATAATATGATCCATGGTGTAAACTGCAAAGCTTTGTCAATAGATATTATTAGGAATATTACCTTAAATATAAATTACTCCTGAGTGAGAGAGATTTAATCAAAGGAGGTGTATGCACCAATAAAGGAATTCTTTATTATTTTTAGATTGCCAAGATTATTGTTTACAAGATGCTTTGTTTTGCTCTCAAGGTATACCAAATTGTTTTTTTGTGAGGCTTTTAACACTTTAATTTCCTATTATCCCAGTCATTGGCACATTTTCCTAGGGATGAAGTTCTCCAAGGAACTATATATATGCGGTTATAAGTATCAAGGCTTGGCTACTGGTCAACTGTACGTCACTCGTGAGCGAGATGGCAATGAACCATTGTCACTATAACTCCTGTTGTTCTCCACCAGTATCTCTATATATTAATAGCTCATTTTACTTAACCTTAAATGTCTAACAATAATTTTCCCTTTACATTCGATATTTAATGCCCTTTTACTAAATGAAATGCACAACTAAGACTATTCACATGGTTAAAGTTAAGCCCATGCTTAAGTGATTTGTGCTGTTTTTCTCTGCTTCAGTGCAGATTTATTCCAAAACCACGGCACCATTCATGCACACAATTGCCACTGGAAATTATTAAAGCTAAGCTAAGATTACAGCTAAAAATAAAGTCTAAGAAAAAGCAAGCACAGTCATGCCAAAATTTGCTACCTCACAAGTTCTTTCCCTTGAACATGCATTACAAATACGAGCAAGAGAGTATAATAACTGTGTCCTGGGTAGTTTTAAAAAACAACACTCTGTCACAAAGTTGAGGGCATCCACGAGCATGAGAAGAGTGGTATAGCAATGTACACTGAGTATTGATAGACTGTAGTGGCAAAGGGAGAGTCTGGCAGTAGAGAGTCACTCTTAAGTGACTCATAAGAAATAGAAGGGTTCATAGACATAGAGAGAGCTGCAGAACCCAATTGAAAGTTAATTTTAGAGGTTAGTATGTAAGTGAGGTCTGTAATGGATAGAAATAGGCCTGACCCATAAGTTGCCACATTTGTATCCAAGTTTTCTTTAAATTTGGATTTAATGAGATGCAGGGTTTTGGTTTGGGCTAGTTTTACAAACTGTATTATAAAGATGAGACTGCGTAGTGATGTATTGGGTCCTAGTGCAAATAGCCAAACACGGGCCACACAGACAGGAGTGGCGCCAGCGTTTCTGACGCCCTAGGCGGACGGCCATTTCGCCGCCCCCCCGCGGGTCTGGTGGACCTACCGCAGTCATGCCGGCGGACAGTCCACTGCTGGAAAGGCTCCGGTGGAGCTGCTGCAGTGATGCCGCCGGGCAGTCTGCTGGTCTAAAGGCTCCGGTGAACTTGCCACAGGCATGACTGCGGTAGGTCCGCCGGAGCCTTTAGACCAGTGCACCATCTGCCGAAATGACTGCGGCAGCTCCACTGGAGCCTTTCCAGCAGCGGACCGTTCGCCGGCATGACAGCGGTAGGTCCACTGGACCTGCGTGCCCCCCCCCCCCGGCAAAATAGCACCCCCAAAAAATTCTGGCGCCCTAGGCCATTGCCTAGGTTGCCTAAATGGTAGCTCCGGCCCTGCACACAGAATAATAACAGATATAGTAAACATAGCCAGGCCATATTGCCAGGACTGCAGGGTGAATCATGCATGGTGTTGCAAATATACAGCTACAGCATATTGTCCAGGGTATTAGTAGGAAACATAAGCCAATTATATTTTCATAATAAGTGGTTCAGTTGTGATCATCTATGATGATTGCATATTGTTTTCTACACTCTCCCTTACACTCTACTCTCTCATTCATAGACCTGAAGGTATGGCTGCTTGGATGGGAAAGGTATTAAACTACATTCCATAAATAGATATATAATAATTTGCAGAGATGTATTTTTAATAATAATATGTATTACACTGGTTCCAAAGGGTCCTAGTCATGGACCAGGGCCCCATTGTAATAGGTGCTATACAAAACTGGTGTAGCCCAAGAGGCATAGGTACCTCTCTTGTCTATTTCTTTACTTATTCTTTTTTAACTTGCACAACACTTTCAAAAGTCAAGCTTGGGAGCTTAAATTCATAATTTTGCTATATCAGGGATTGGCAGCCTTTGGTACGCAGCTCACCAGAGTAAGCACCCTGGTGGGCCGGGCCAGTTTGTTTACCTGCTACGTCCACACGTTCGGCCAATCGCAGCTCATGCTGGCTGCGGTTCACCGCTCCAGGCCAATGGGGACAGTGGGAAGTGGTGGCCAGCACATCTATTGGACTGCGCTGCTTCCTGCAGGGGGCTTACCCTGGCGAGCCGCATGCCAAAGGTTGCCGATCCCTGTGCTAGATACTAAAAATCATGGACTGAATAGATACACTAGATTATTACAACAATCTGTAACCCACTAACAGCATCCCCACTCCGGTTTCTTTCACCCCTGTGACTGGAGGTGTGTTAACAGCCCACTTCATCTGGAACGGGCCCTTGTAATATGTGTTAACTACTTATGCTAAACAATCCATTCCACCTTGCATTTAGCAGTGATACTCTGAGTTAGTTTCCCAGACCTGAAGAACTCCATCTAAGCTCCTCTCTCATCAATAGTAGTTGGTCCAGTAAAAGATATTGCCTCATCCACTTTGTATCTCTAATATCCTGGGACCAATGAGGCTACAACAATACTGCATATTCTTTGCATGTGAGCCTACACTCAGATCTGCCTTCTACGGGGTCTATTAACTGCCCTTATAAGTTCGTATCCCAGACAGACAAGGTAAAAAGCTTATATTTCAATTTATTTCTGTGTTGCCACTATGATCCATCCAGGGCCATGTTTTTATGATATTTCTTGATTTTAAAAATATTTCTAACAACTCCATTTCTTTACTTGGTCATGGACTCCTTTAGTGCTGGTGTCTCTGCACCTGACTGTTTCAATGAGGTTCAATGGCACAGTTAGTGTTTACTTCCCCACACCCCTGCCCACATCTCATCTCCCGGTACAGCTCTTTTAAAGCAATATGGGATGATTGGGCCCTTTACCATTGATAGTAAGCAGAAATATTTTCTCGAGCTTGTCTCAACATCTGCCTCCCTCCACTCTTGACTTTACCTAACTCACTCGAGCACTGTAACTGGTGATTCAGGATACTTAATATAGTAGCTTCCAATTTGTTTCTTTTCTGTTGGCAGTTGATCTATTGTGTCATAGAAAATATAGAAGTAACAGCCATCTGGCATATTTGGATACAACAGTGCAGAAATGCTGGCTAATGCAGAGCCATGGCCCAATCTCTTCCCACCCACCCTCTTTATTTAGCTGGGTATCCCTAAGAAGGGAACAGTCCCTGCATGCCCTTGAGTGTGTGAGCCACAGTTCAGTCCAGCCCTTACACAGGCTGCATAAGGGATGACATTTTTTCCACTAGCACATCCTTGTAAATGGCAGACAGACTTTGACTCTGGGAGTGCAGTACTGAAGTAAGTTATGTTTCTGATATGTATAGTCAGCAATGGACCAATGAGGGACCACTGAAAGGTTGGTTAATTTTCAGGTCCAGCATCAATAATGCTTTTCCTGATAAATGTGTGCTTTTACAACTGAAACAACACAAAGTATATTATTTAGTTATATTACGTGTCCTTTGCTGATCCTTCTGACATGTACGTGCTGCAACGATATTTAAAAATCATACAATGGTAGTATTTTATCCAAAATTTGCCAGAGAAGTCAGTTCATGTATATTTAATTATTAGAAGAACACTGTTCTGTTGGCTGAAGTTCAATAACATTTCTCATCAAGGGTTTGAACAGGAATTTACTGGGGACATAAACATTTTAATTAGAGCTGTTGAAGAGGCCCTTGTAAATTTTCTGCAATGACTGTGAAGATACCTGCTGACCACAGTATAATAGCAGCATAACAACACAGTAACTCTATTTGAAACAATTGTAATTACTTAGTAATACATGTTAATTGCATTGTGTTATCTCCTGTTAGCTGTGCAATGAACCAATGAATTCACATCCTCCTCACTGTGGCATCTCACTTGAAAAAGCAGAGACTTTTCAAAGTCTTTTCTTCCTCTTTTTATCCTGGAGAGGTTTCCTAAGACATGAATGCTCAGGCAGCCTGGCAGTTTATACATTTCAATTTTAACTTAAATTAGATGATTCCTGCACTAAAACCTCAACTCTAATCCTCAAGGTTTAACTACTGAAGGGCTCATGCACATTTTTGACTTGTTCTGACTTTAACATTCTTCAGGTGTGAGTGATTTTTTTCATGATTCCTGAGACTGTTGTCTTTTATTGGATTGCATATTCCAACTTTTGTCCTTTTATGTCTGTGTGAATGTGTTTATATTGTGTGCTACTACTGTAAAGTATCTAAACAATTAATAGAGCAAGGAGGCAGGCTAATTAAACTAGTAACCAGAACTTTCATTAATTTCACATTTGTTCACAAACCCTTGTTTCTGCTACCTTGGAAAACAGCTAAACTGTTCTTAATTACATGTCCATCAGTAGCAACAGAGGGACAGTGTTTATATAATGTAGTCTTTTGGCACTTGAGACCTATTATGGCAAATTTTCAACAAATTTCAATACTAGCACTGCAGAGATCTTGGACGTGATTCATCATTCCTGTATACTAGTTTTCTGATGAGGTCAGTGAAATGGTATAAATTTGGTATAACAGAGTAGAAATTCTGACCCTTTGGCTTCTTGGGCCCTAATTCTGCTACGTTTCAATGCTTTATAGTACCTTACTAAATAAATATTTTTTTTCAATCTGTTTCAGTGAAACCGCTTGCAGAGTAGGCACTATTCAGTGTGCAAGACATGCACTCCTAAGCAGAGGGCCCATAAAGACCTGTACAGCACTTACATACTCAAAAATAGAGTTTATCTGGGACTTAAACAGCATATAGACCTTGCACCTAGCCCTCTGCACAGAGATTAATTTCACCTTGTGTGAATAAGGATGATAAAATAGAATCTTCTGTGACCAAGTCCATGTTACTAGGCTGTTTAGTTATTTGCAAACTAGAGTCTTGAAAGCTTATCACAATTCATCCTTGTATTTCAAGTTTTAAGCTGAGCAGAATTTTTCTTCAGTAAGGTAGCACTGGTTTTCTGGGAGAGGTAGACTTTGTACAAGGGCTGGGTTTCAGCAATCACTTCCTCTCATTGAGTTTTGATTGACTCAAGGACCTTATTGCTTTCCTCCCTCATGGTCAGATCATGAGGGGCCCTAGTTTGGCCACAGAGGTGCATGCAGGGAGCCTTTTCCCATTGTGTAGTAGCTCAGACCTCCAACAATAGTAATTCTGTGGTCCAGGGTGCACAAACTGCTTCTTCCTGCTCCCCACTAGGAGTACAAAACGGACTTTGAGTTTGTCTACACTGCAAATAAAAGGTGTGATGTTACCCCAAGTTAACTAACCCACATTTTCTAACTTGGATAAAAATAGCAGTGAAGATACAGCAGTTCTCCTTTTAACCTGGGGTGAGTTCGAGCCTGTAGAGAAGTCTGAGGTTGAGCTTGACCTGCTAATCCAAGTTAAAAGTGGAGTTGCTGTGTCTTCACTAATGACTTAACTTGTGTCAATACGCTTGACCCGAAGGCGCTTTTCATGGATAGCTGTTCCATAGTTAAGGATGTAGCTGAGTTTTCTTTGTCTAATTTTTATGCCTCTTACCCATTCTAAATACACTGAAAAGGCCAGAGTGGTCTCAAGAATGGTTAATTAAGTATGGGGACAGAATACAGTATTTTTGGAAATTTTGAAATGATTTGGAGAAGGAGTTCCTGATCTGGGACGTCCTTATAAAAGATGGTGTTTATCAAGCTACCAAATTGGCCATGTCTCTTCCCCTTATTCCTCATTTAGTGTGTTGGAGGAGGAGGAAGAGAAAAAAAAACTGTAGGTTTTCCTAGCTGAGATCTAGTGTGATGATACCAAAGTTAAGGCACATAACCCAAAATATGAGAAGTTATTAGACATTGTTTGGATTTATATGTGGGAAGTTGGCATTTAGGGAATCAACCTTTGGATCACCAACAGCCATATAGGAAAGCAGACAGCATGCACTGATGCCAGAGAAACTGAGATGTCAACTGTGCTTCTGAGACAATTTCTGAATTATTCCTCCTCCCCTGCCCATCTTCCATGCTTTCTCTTAGTTTTGGAGGCAGAAAACTGATAACTGAAGCTTTTTCAGCAATACAGCTCACAGTATAGCTTATCCACCAGCTATACAGACAGTGAATTTCCTGTAATTCACTGGCTGAGAGCCCTAGTCTGATGAAGCAGATCTGATTTGTTACAGGAAGATGCAGCAGGGAATAACTCTTCTATTGACATCTTTATGGGTCCTGTGCTAAACTGGATCACAATCAGGCCTTGTTTGTTTCTACACAATGATGATGATGTGGAATTGCATTAACCAGTCACCACAACTGTTTTATCAAGAAATGTTGTTTTGTAAACAAAAGATTCACATACAGAAAAGATTTCCCACAAGCCTGACAACATTGTATTCCAATGGGAAACTCTCTCTTGATTGAAACAAATTTTCCAGCTCAAATCAAACCACTAAACTTGACGAAACAGCTAGACTAGAATGACTGATAAACCCTTTATTTCTATACTATTTTTTACAGAGCTTTAAAATTGAAATTTCTGCACAATTATTTAATTTCAATAAAGTGCTTTACAATACTAGGTAACACTTTATATTTCTTAATCTGACTTCAACATTTGTAGGAGGCCAATCTCCACTGTAGTTATGTAGCTTTAATACCTGAAATATCAAGGGCCAAAGGCTCAGTTATGGGCTGCAGCAAATATATCAACATAATGCACTTGTACCCCTTGCACTAGCAATAAATATTTTGTACTCCCAAATCATATAATTACGTATACATATGGACAGCTATAGGGGTGAGTATTTGGTTCACCTTTTATGGAAGGAAGTGAATATTTGCAGGTGTATGTTTGGTACCTGCATTTTAAAATTGGCCCTTTATACTGAGTATTGGAGCTGTTCTGAATTTTGATTGTTTTAAACATATTTTTGACTGTAGAGCATTAAGTGCCATGGAAAAGATGTTGTAAGCTCTGGAGAGCTGTGAAACCTTTGTTAAAATGAATTCTGTTTAATTGAGTTTTATATACTCAGTGTTTAAAGGTCGCAGCTGGACATGCTATGTACTTTACAATAACTTCCTACTTAATAGACAATGTCATCTTTCATGAAAAGGGACCATTCCATAATAACGCTACACTGTAGCACAGTACCCTGGAATCTCACATAAAGTCCATTATGGAAAAATACCATTGAATATTATACTATACTATACATGTTCAGTTATCAAGATTGTTGCTTACTGTAGGCGGTTTGAGAGAATGAAACAACTCATGTAAATTTGAGTGTACAGGCTACTCTAAGACAGTAGAAAGTAATGGTCTTAGGTAGAACAATATCCAAATACATTATAAATTATGTTTTAATTATTTGTCATCTTTTACTTCTATTAACAAATGTACCATACAGCAATTATGCAGAATTACAGGATATTCAGCCAAATCATTGACATTAGGCACATTACAGTACAGTATACAGAAAAGCAGATCCACCAGCAACAATTTCTTTAGTAAATCAGCTCTACTTATAGCACATTTTCTATTACTAATAATTAACAAAAGAAAACACATCAAAACCTACAAAATAGCTTATAGCATAATGTAGAGTATTATTATACATAGCAAAATAAAGCATGTAACTGAGCAATTCAAATGGCACAGTAGATATTGTGCTGCATGCTCTAGGGGACTGAGTGTAGTTTTGGGCAAATGAATCTTTGCTGACCTATAAAATTGGAATAAAACTTCACTACAACTGGAAAGGTGGTGTTTGGGACTGGGTTACCTAATGTTTGTTATAACACGTTGATGGAATACATTATGAAAGGGCTAAGAAGTAGTAGTTGCCCTCCTAACTGGATTGGTTAACCAACAATTTGCTGCTTCTCCTCAAGGATATATTCTTTTCTCCATAAACACACTTGGTTCTGGGAAGTCATGAAACAATGGAAGTTGTGAGTCCTTTTCAACTTTTGGAATCAAGCCCATAGACCTCTCATTGATACTAACTATAAATGCAAATTCATATAGCAGGAAGAAATTACTCAAATTATTGGCTATAGCTGGTATTTAATCACACTGAGGTCCTATTAAGGTGACCAAATAGCGACATAATCTTGGTATCTGTCTTTTAAATGTTTGGCCAACTCTTCCATTGACAGGACGTACAAAGTGCATTGGGTCTATTCACTTAAGAGAGGAAAGGTTAACCTGCATCCATTTCTTTGTCTGCATTAGTAAATGTGAATGTAAATCACAGTAACTTAAATGAGGTATAATGTTTTGGGAGGGGAATTCACAGTTTCAAAATGTCAGTCTAAGCTTATTACTGCAAATTAATTTGAGACCCAGAGAAGCATGCACTTTTAAGATACAGTCACCACAACCAAAAATACAAACACTCTGTCCACATCCCTTCCAGCATATATAGAGGGGACATAATTATGTGAACACTTTTAACTTTTCTACTGGGGCTAATATATCTGATTTTAGTAGTTCAGTAGTACTTTTTTGTGTCTCTTTCATTGAACTGATCACGGCAGATTTAATTTTATAAAAAAAGAGTACAACTTTCATGGCAGATTTTGCAAAATCATCTTCTGCTGTTCCTGTGCTGAGAGCAGCAGAATAAGGACAATGGACTTGAAAAAAGCAGAGATCTGGTAGGTAGGGTTCAATAAGAAGAAAAGCTAAGGGGAAAAGAGTTCAGGAGAGCTGGCAGCTACTTAGAAACAATGTTCTATTCAGTAAAGACAAATGGAATGTATTGCACTTAGGAAGGAAAAAAAATCAAATGCACAACTATGACATGGGAGGTCATTGTCCTACTCTACTTGGCACTAGTGAGGCCTCAGCCTGGAGTATTGTGTCCAGTTCTGGGCACACTTTAAGAAAGATGTGGAAAAATTGGAGAGGAATGCAACAAAATGGTAAAAGGTTTAGAAAACCTGAACTATAAGGAAAGGTTTAAAAAAATGGGCATGTTTAGTCTTGAGAAAAGAAGACTGAGAAGGGGACATAAGTCTTCAAATATGTTAATGGCTGCTATAAAGAGATACATGGAAGTCCATTCTCCATGATGTTTTCAAGCAAACTGGAGAGCATAATTTGAAGTTCAGATTGTTAAGAAAAGTGTTATGTCTTTATTACAATAAAACAGTAATATACAGTCAAAAGTTGTCACTCTGACATTGGATTTAAAATGTTAGTTTTGCCTTTTGAATTACTAGTATGTCTTGATGATTGTGTATCTGTAGGGCTAAATTAGCAAATGGCTTGTGCCTTTTATATTTGAAAGAGTGATGACATCATTGATATCACATGCTGCCTAAGGGGGAGGAACAGATTATCTGAATGAAGTAGTCAGTTGCGAATGAAGTATGGTAGTCAGTTGCACAGGAGGAGGAGGGAAGAGCTTCAGTAACTGCTTCCTCACATAAAGTCATTGGGGAAGAGGTGGAGATGGTGAAGTGAGATTGACCAGCCACACTACCTCCACTAAGACTGAGTTTTCTAGTCTCAACTGAGGTTGCATAGGTAAATGAGGAAGGCTGAGCCAGCCAAACGAAGTTACCAAGTATCCCTCTCCCTCCCCCAACCCAATAACAGAACCTTCTTTTCTAGAGCTGTCTTTCTGCTAGTTACACTACTTTTCTGGTGGCTAATAAAGGGAGGTGAGTGACTCAGCTATTGTTGCCACTGCTGTTCTAGTGGCCAGGCCAGGAAGGAGGGGTCATGGATTTCATCTGTCTTCTAGGAGCACAGATAGGGACCTCAGCAGCCAATCCAGTAGTCATCAGGGAGATATGTGTTTTGGGGAGAAGTTCAGTTGCTGCCACAGGCCTTTTGGAAGCAGAGGACTGGAGGCCTAGGCAATCGCTTTTTCTTTTAGGCCTGTAAAGGCTAGGAAGAAGAATGCCTTCATTATCGATGGCATTCTACATGCCTGGTAGGGAAGGGCCTCTAGCTATTTGTCAAGGGCTTCTGATGACTAGAGATCAGTCAGCAATTCTAGCCTTCTGGTGCCTAAAGAGAAGTAAAGGGCCCCAACGACTTCCTTGGGGCTGAGGCCCTCATTCCAGTTATTCTGCTTCTCTGAGTGTCTACTGTAGAACTGGATGCCCTAGGATGCTACTGCCAGTCTTCAGGTGACTGAGAGAGGGGAGGATCCCACACTGTTGCTTTCCTTGAGCAACTGGAGTTGAGTGTCACTTAGGGCTTGTCTACATCAGAAAGTTGCAGCGCTGGTGAGGGAGTTACAGCGCTGCAACTTAGGAGGTGTACACATCTGCAGGGCACCACCAGCGCTGCAACTCCCTGTTTGCAGCGCTGGCCGTACTCCCGTTTTGTCTCGGGTGTAGAGGATCCAGCGCTGGTGATCCAGCGCTGGTAATCAAGTATAGACACTTACCAGCGCTTTTCTTGACCTCCGTGGAATAAGCAGGTATCCCAGCATACCTGAGGAAGCCTCTGGTAATCAAGCTGGTCTCCTTCCCCGGCTTGCTCTCGCGTTCCCCGAACCCTGAGCAAGCAGGTCTCCTTCCCTGAGGTTTGCTGGGTGGTTCCGGGAACGCGAGAGCAAACCGCGGCGAAGCTGGTCTCCTTTCCCGGTTTGCTCTCTCGTTCCCCGAACCCCTGAACAAGCAGGTCTCCTTCCTGCGGTTTGCAGGGTGGTTCGGGGAACGCGAGAGCAAACCGCGGCGAAGCTGGTCTCCTTCCCCGGTTTGCTCTCTCGTTCCCCGAACCCCCGAGCAAGCAGGTCTCCTTCCCTGCGGTTTGCAGGGTGGTTCGGGGAACGCGAGAGCAAACCGCGGCGAAGCTGGTCTCCTTTCCCCGTTTGCTCTCGCGTTCCCCGAACCCCCTTGAAGCCGCCCAACAGCGCTGCAGTGTGGCCACATCTAACACCACTTGCAGCGCTGGTTGCTGTAAGTGTGGCCACTCTGCAGCGCTGGCCCTATACAGCTGTACTAATACAGCTGTAACAACCAGCGCTGCAAAATTTTAGATGTAGACATGGCCTTAGAGTACTATAGCACAAGTGAATATCCTTTATCCTGCTGTCGTTTTATGGGACTAGTTAGATCCTCATTAGATTCTGGTAAATTAAATTTTTTCTGCTTCTTTTATACTACTCAAGAAGGTTAAAAGTTTAAACTTTAAACACTTTATGCTCTCTAAATTGCTATAGCAACTCGACAGCTGGGTTAAATTACAGTCACTAATTGATTTGTAATGATAGTGATAGAAAATAAACAATTAGTCTATTTAGCTTCTGTTCTTTAGAGATTAAAGAGAATCTGGTTTTATTCCTAATTTGGAAAGGACACTTTATTATCACTGTAAAGATACATAAGTAGTTTAGAGGAAAAGATAAAGATTTTTAGTATCATCAGTGAGAAATGAAAGCTTTGCTAGGAAACCTCCTGGACTGTAGCACTTCTTCGGTAATGAATAAAAATAAGTTAGGCTTAGTTTTTGTTTTGTTATTCCTCTTCATTGAAAAAAAATAGGTCTCACGTGAAACTGAAAAATAAATAAATTCAATAAAAATGTTTGTTCACAGTCAGTGAGAAATACAGCTGCAGCACTTTGCACATGTATCTCATCTTTGCCAATACAAAATTGTACTTCAATTGGTGTGACAGCAATTTCTAAGAAGTTTTACATAAGACTGAAATTGGCTTCAGAATGTTAATAAAAGTCGCATCTAAACTCAAGCAGGGAATATCTTCACATTCTGAAGAGTTTAATAGGATTTTCAGATGGATTTTATGTGAAATGCAGATTAGATGTCTGCCTGCAAAAGACACAATGGTTTATTTTCCAAAAGGAATGCCTGAGTTCAGGATACTTACTTGAGATCTAGTCTTACTTAAACTTTTGAGTCAACAAAGCCACACTATTCCAGTTCTGACATCAAGCACCGTCGCAATTTCCATTCATAGCCCATCTCTATCTTTAGCAATGAGCCATGGCAGAGAATGTATTTTGTTTCTCTCTCTGCTCCTGGCTCAACTGCACATAAATGGCAGAATTGAATATTGTTATGAGCTATCAGAATTCTACATTAGTCCAATAATGTTGGAATAGTTTCATAGATAACTTAAAAGAGCTGTAAACTGTACAATTGACACTTACAGATAATAAACAAACAGACATTATGAGCACAATGGAGTGCAGAAAAGGAGAGTTTAATTTTAATACTATCTTAAAACATTAGAGAACTGGGTAAAAATAATAGCATAAAAATTAATTTGGATAAATAAAAGGAAAAACTAATGCTAAGCAAAAGCACAAATAAAAGAATATTAGCTAAAAATCACCAGTGCTGAAAAGGATCTGAGGGAATGATGATGGCCACTAAGTTAGACACAGTGGGATACAGATGTAAAATTCCCCCTTTCCTGTGACCAGCATTCAGCCTGAATGCAGTTCTGGGATAGCAGTGTCCTGTGACAATACAAAAGATATGATGTCACTTTCATCTAACACTGAACAAGGAACTTCATTAGACTAAATCAAATAGTAGTATCCCTAAATTACTATCCTTAAAAAGTTTGGTTTTTAAATGAAGTAATTTAATTCTTGTTTGCTTCATTGTCCTGTTCCCCAGTCCTCTCCCTACCATACCTCCTCCTACTCTTGTAGAGAAAAATACTTGTATCCTCACAGCAAGTGAAGCTTGAAAAATTTGGATGTTAGCTTTAGATAAGCTTATAAAAGTTCAGCTGCTTACCAGCACTTAGCTGAACCTCTTTGCCCTAAAAATCAGATGATATACCACAGACATAGATTCTTGTGATATTTTGGCACTTTTAATTCTTCTCTGAGCCAAAACAAAAAAATGAACAGGCATGTGAAAAGGAAACCAAAAGCAGGGTGGCTAATGAAATCCCTTAAGGCTTTTGGTTTATCTGGGCAAAAGGCAACTCTTCTCAATGGATTGGTTTGCCCAATCCATTATGAAAAGGAATCTGACATGTAGTAATTAATGATGGGCATATTTTAGTTTGGCTAAATGTGCCTAAGTCCAGACATTTAGCCAAACTTCTTGATTCTATACTATTTGGTTGGAAGTCTCATGAGAACAGGTTTCCTTTTCCTTAGGATTGGAACAAATATATGTGCACAACAGTGTTTCTGATAGTATTTTGACAGTTTTAGTTCTGGTCCCAGGCAAAACTCAGCAGTTCAGAGGCAACAAGTAACTTACTATTTTGAAACCTCAAGATTTTGCTTGAGTTCATTTCCTGAAATGGCAAAAGATCTGACAGGCTTTTATTTTACCTAACCATTTCACAGTTACCTAGGAGTACTTTTTCCCCTTCATATAGGCTTTGGTAGGCCACAATCAGAGTACTGTGTACAGGTTTTTTATTATTATTTTGGGGGGGGTTATCTTCATTCTAAAAAGCATTAATGAAATATCAAGTATCTCATACTTTCATCATTGTTATCCTTTAAAGTACTACTCCTCTCCAGTAACATTTAACTTTATAAAAATTACTGATTAATCCAAAAGATTGATTAACCATAATGCTCTGTGCATCTGGAAGAATGTTTCTTTTCTTTTTCATTTACTTATAAGATAAGGACGCATACTGTACAAAACCACCTGCTGCTTTGAACTGTAAGTGCTCATTTATAAAACAAATGTAGATGCTGATTTCTGGTATTTGGATGGGAGCTTTACTATCTGAAATGATAGTAAGTAGCAGACATGATACCATTTAGTTGATATTTATATAATCTCCTTGTAAGAACTTGTAACTGAAGTACATTTTCTTAGTCTAATTTATCAGAACTTTTATAAAATTGTCACATATATACATTACACAGAGTGAATTTTGCTCTTAACCTCTTTTCTCTTTTCCCTACTCACTGAAGTAGATCTTCCAACTTTATTTTATTTTGCAATGTTTGTATTAAAAAGGAGGTAAATGACAAAGGTTGTGCTTTTAACATAGAGCTAAATTTTCCTCTCTGTTCCATATGGCTAAATGCATAAAATGTAGTTTTCCCAGAGCACTAAAAATAGCTAGCCATGCAGAGCATGTGGACAAACTCCATAAAGAACATTACATTCTGGTGTAATCTATGCATGAGCTTTACAATCCTGCCAGAATTGCTATTTATTCTGCTCTTCCTTAATGTTTTCAATTGCCATCGGTGCCAACGGGGATTTCAGTGAGGAAACTACACTAGCCATGTAGGCCTGTAACCTGTAGATCAGAACATGGCTTAGGTCTGTCCCTTCAGTACCACTGGGCAGTTTAAAAAGAAGTGTATTTGATACTGAACAACCTCTGTGACTCTTAAAGGCATGCTGACATCACCAGGCGCAGTTGCAAGTATATTGTGAAGACAGTATAAATGGCAAATTAGACAACAGTATGCTAACAGATGAATAGATACTATAATAGTGGTAAGCTGACAAAAAGCAACGTGATGACAACAGCTGGGAGAGGAGCAAAAAAGTATGCTGGCCTAGTTCTAAATAAGTTGTACTCTTTGTAAAAGAATCACTATATTTCCTTATTTTTGGCTGACCCCGCAGATCAGGGATATAGCTCATTAAATGATGCAGAAATTATTGATGTTGTCCAAAGTAAGAGTTCTTTCCCTCTGAAGCACCTGGCATTGGCCCCTGTCTGAAGACAGGATACTGGGCTAGATAGACTTTTGGTCTGACCCGGAAGGGCTGTTCTTATGTTCTAAATGATACCACCTCTGGCAAGAGCAGAGAGCAGAAGGAAGAGATGGGTACCTGTTAAGTACAATTTCCCACAAAGAAACAATGCAATCCTTTGACTGGGTAATTGGGCCCGCCCTCTACCCTGGGTTCCAGCCCAGGGCCCTGTGGAGTGCAGCTGTCTAGAATGCCTCCTGGAATAGCTGCGCAACAGCTACAACTCCCTGGGCTACTTCCCCATGGCCTCCTGCCAACACCTTCTTTATCCTCACCACAGGACCTTTCTCTTGGTGTCTGATTATGCTTGTACTCTTCAATCCTCCAGCAATATGCCTTCCCTCTCTCAGCTCCTAGTGCCTCTTGCTTCCAGCTCCTCACATGCACTCTACAAAAGGAAGTGAGGTCCTTTTTAAACTCAGGTGCCCTAATTAGCCAGCCTGTCCTAATTGATTCTAGCAGTTTCTTCTTAATTGGTTCCAGGTGTCCTAATTAGCCTGCCTGCCTTAATTGGTTCCAGCAAGTTCCTGTTTGTTCTGGAACTATCCTTGTTACCTTACCCAGGGAAAAGGAATCTACTTAATATGGGACTAACATAGCTGCTTCTAACACTCTCCTGTAGCCATCTGGCCTGACCCTGTCACAATGGATATAATAGCTATAAATAGGTTAAGCTGAGGAAAAAGTCTTATTTGAAATGTTTAAACTAGTAAAATTCTGCCAGATAGAACTTTTTTTTATTCTATGAGGAAAAAAAAATTTCTCCTGTTGTTTAATTTTTTCAATAAACTGGGAGCTTCAAGGGTCTCATGTGATCTTGATCCTTTTAGTAATGTATTGAAAATTACATGTAAAGCCAGCATTACTTTAACAAGGATTTTCTTTTAAAGTGCTTTGGAAGAGAAAGGAAACCCTCATATACCAGGGCAAACTAACTGTGTGTGGTTGTTGGTGAGGTGGAAGGTAGGAAAAACTCCTTTCCTTGTAGGGCAATTGTTCCATAAGTCACTATTGTGGAGTATCTTGCACCATCTTCTAAAGGATCTGATGTTGTATGCTGTTGGAGACACAATTATGTACAAAATAGACTACTGGTCTCGTTCAGTATGGCAATTACTACATTCCCCAGCATTCCCAGAGGAATAATTTAGTCCTTAAATTGCATTGTCTAGTACACTTACATACTTTGCACATTTATTAAATAATTTGAGTTGACTTCAGCTTTCATCAGGGAAATGCAATAAGGGAACTAAAGACTGAATGTGTCCTTATTCAAGATGAGTAATTAGTTTATTCTGCCCATGGTAGATCAAAGAAAAATTCATACTGAAACTGTTACAAGTCAAACATAGCAAGTGCCTGCTAAATTAATCTAGCAGCTGGGCTATCCATTAGTGTGCTATATTACACTTGATTGTTGATGCTCATACCAATCAGAAGAGCTGTAGAGTAGGTTAACTAAAAACTGTTTGACACTCATCACCGTTGAGGTTAATATTCTGTGAGTGAAGTTGCAGTTAGACTATCACAGAACAAATTATCTTAGACTAAGCACAAGACCCTACAATAGTTGTATACAAAAATTGTAACACCAAGAATGGAAATGCAGCATGTGTTTCATGTCTCAAAACCACTTACACATATTGCTGAGTTTTGGAATTTTATATAATCTAACAAATAACTTTCCTTGTTTTATTTCAATAAGAATATTTTGTAATTTGGCATAAGATCCTCATGAATGGTCTCCTGAAAACATATGATTTAGTCCAAATGCTGATATTTCATGATGTTGGAAGTGAATCTACTGCATAACCAAACTTTGTGTAATTTGTAGCAGAATTTAGTTAGCTACAAAGGCAATAAAAAGCTAATGTAGTTATATATGTAAATTAGCTATGTGTTTTGCATCTTTATTATGATTCAATAGTTTAAAACTAGCACAATAAATGACACTTAATTAAAATTGGGACTAATTATTGTAATTGTTGCCCATTGTATGCTCAAATGAGATATTGCTTTCCTGGCAAAATCACTTTGCAGAAATATTATATTACACAAAACTGCTAGAGCAGCTCCTTAATAAAGTTGTGTTGAGATTTGTACTTTGTACTTTGTAGGGCTTTATTCAGCTCCTGTTGAAGTTGATGAGTCTTGACTTCAATGGTTGTTGGATTGGGCTCATGGTATGGATTAAAACTTCATTATGAATGACACAGTTTTATCCCCTTGTCATATGGTGGTCTGCCTCTTTAGGAGAATCGGATTAGCCAAGCTCTATTTAAAACATGTAGGTAATCACCTGAGTCAAAGGAAGTAAGACAAGAACAAGGCCAAGCTAGCCAGGGAAGGGAAATGCTTGTTTAGAATTGGCTAGTAAGCCTTGTATCATTTTGGGTTAAATCTCCTCTTTCTTGATAATAAACTTTGTATGTCTGAGTTCCTTTCCCAGAGGTGGGGAGGACTAAATACACTCCACAATCTCTTCATAAGCTTACTAATTGTTTGGTCTCCACGGGTATGTCTACACTGCAATTAAACATCCGTGGCTGGCCTGTGTAAATGTTCAGGCATATGCTAAACTATCTGGTCCACCTTATATTTAGCTGTAACACTCTAAGAATGTTTCCCAGACCTGCAGAAGAGCTCTGTGTAAGCTCAAAAGCTTCTCTCTCCAACAGAAGTTGGTCCAATAAAAGATATTGCATACCTACTTTCTCTCTCAACAATGTATTGGTATATTAATTTCCTTAACTAGAATGACAGCCTAAAAACAATCTGCTTTAGCGAGGCAGGCTTACTTATTCTATTCTACCAACTATGAATGATGAACATAGTAAACATCAGCTGTAACACTCTTGTTTACTGTTTGCTTTACAAAGGAGTAAATCTTTCCCAGCCTCTGTGACCACCAAAGTTCCATTAACAGTGAAATCAGTACTTTTCCACTGCCACAGGGGCAAGATACCAGGGCACCTGCACAGAAGGTGGAGCTGAGACAGAGGTCAATGGTTGGGGCCATAATATCCACTGCTATGCAGGATCCCCTGCTTGCTTCCTCCTTCCTTTCCCATGGAGTAGAGTGAGAAGTTGGTATGGAAGCTGCTACTGCCTTAACAGCTTCTGAAAATTTTACCCACAGTGAATAATATTTGGGGGTCCAACCTAATGCCCAAATTGAGGTACCCAACATTAAAAGATATGCTTGAAATATTGTAAATAACTTTATTGACTTTGGTTGAGTTTTTCCTGGTTTAAACCAGCATCAAGTGGCATCAGAATCAACCTCGTGGTAAGATACTTTCTTGAGCATAAGTTTTGTATACAAAGTTGAGTTTAAGAAACTGAGAGCAAGTAGACTGATGCTTTATTAAGCACTTGAATTTATTTTCATTTTAAATGAATTCTTGCAGACTGGGCAATACAGTACTTCATAGACTGGGAAGTAACTGCTAGTTGTCCACCTTATAAAATTTCAGTGGCAATTTTGCCAGTGTTACCTTTGCTAAGGGCCTGGATCTGTAATGCATACATAATACTAAAATCTGAAGAGAAAGTCTGAAGCTTTTCTTTGAGGAAACTCTTGTAGAACAACATCTTATGTTTAGATGGGAGTTTTTCCAGTTGGTAAGTATACTTCTTTTTTTTTTCTTCTTCCTGTGTGAGAATGGAACTAAAATTAAGGATAAATATTTTTGAGACAGATGCTTTGTTTCATATCCAAAATATTCCTTTCTCTATATATGAAATTGTATTTGCATGCACTACCCATTTTCATGTGCAAGCAATTGCATGCCATTGTGTGTGTGTTGCCTTTAGACATTAGCTTCTGTTTAAAAACAAATATGTATAGAATATATTTCACACGCCATGTTACCAATATGCAGATGTATAAACATCACTGAGCCAGTAGAGAATGCAGAACATATTTTGGGGGAAAGTGCCATTTAAAAAAAAAAGGCTCCTAAAAATGAGTAGTGCTTTTATTTTTTTTAAAGAAAAACTTGGCAACTGCTTTCATCAGATCATATAATTACTTCAGGATAGGTAAAATATGGCGAGCGATAAAACTTGCATTGTCATCTTTATTTTATGTTTAGAGAGTTTTCTGTACAAGTCTACTAGTATAAAAACAAAATGACTTTTGAAAGTTCATTGGTAATAGTGTGTGTGTGTGAGAATGTGTGTGAGAGAATGAGTTTTAAAAAAACTCCCCACCACTATCTGAAAAAAAGTAAAATATTAATTATAATAATAATAAATAATAAATGCATTGTATCAAGTTTATTGAAGGAAACACAATACTTTATTCTCATTTTGTTCATTTGGTAAAATGTCAGAAAATAATTTATTTCAAATCAAATAGGCTATGGGAAATGACAACCTCAAAAATGACAGCAAAAGCCAAACTAATCTTGAATATTTTTTTCCCAAAAAATAATGGTTCCATTTCAGTTTTCAAAGTTGCTGGGTAGACAATTTTGAAACCTCATCTCTCCCTCTCTCCTTCTTTAAGCTGATGCATATAGCTCAACTGATGGCAAGACTGTTCGGGCTCTCTCAATTGTGCAAAACCTTTTATTAATGACTCTCCTAAATATGAATATAATTCCAAAAAAACCCCAAACCCTTAGTGGGGTTTGAGAACTGGGCAAGCTAATTGATTTTCACTTCAAGCTGTGCCTTAACAGTTTTCAGACATATACTTTATTACAAGATTCATTGCTAAGTAAGAACCCGAATCCTGCAGAACTTGTTCCTGTCAATAGCCATGACGTGAACAGTCCTACTGACTTTTTTGGAGGGGTAGGGGGGGTGAAGGAGAAGGTGTATTGGGCCAACATATTCACCCTAATTGTGAGCGCAACTGAGAGAAGTAATGTGACATTTTATGGAGTTTCACTGTCTATAACAACCAATGACAATGGAGAAAAGGTACAAAAGGGAAACAGACTGAACTAGTACAAACAAAAAGGCCTATTGACAAAGGGCTACATTAAATTCATAGCTGGTAAAGAAGAAAAGTGTGGGATCAGAAACCAATTAACCAAAATTGGTGTGCTGGATTTAAGCCTAATTGATTAATCAAATGATGAGGGGATGGGATATTCGATCCATCACATCCTTTTGGTCATCCTCAAAAAGAGACTTATGGGGGGAGGGGCAAATTAAGAAGAGGTGAATAGAACAATTGCCCACTAAAAGACTGGGAAGGAGCAAGCTTCATCATCATAGCTGCCACCTCCACTGCTTCTTCAGGCCCTGAGAACTGCCATAACACAGCTGGGGTTTCATTGCCCTAATCCTAGGAGATGTCCTGAACAGGCCAAAGAGGTGGACCCCAAAGACATCACCGGCTCCAGCTGAATCCAAAACACCACTGGGAATGTGAGATTTTGTTCTCCCCCTCCCTCTTTTCTTCTCTACCTTATTTCTTTTTTCCTATCCACCTCCTTTTATTTTCTGCCCATAAGAGTCTGGTTTAACTGGCCAAGCCTGCATAATTTGCAATACTGCTGTAAGCTGTGACCAGAAAGAAAAGTAAAATCAATGCCTTAAACAACCTGACACTGGTACAAGTTTACCAGGTCTTGGAGCTGCTAATAAAACCATGCCTGTGTTTCTCCAGCAGTGAGATCACAAGTGAAAGTCAACACTGAAGATAGAAACTGCATTTTCTCTTTGCTGTTCTTTTCTTTCCCCTCCTGCATGTGTTTATTTTGTCTCCTAAGAAACAAGATCTGACTTTAATGACAACAGCAACAGCAGCTCCTTCTTCTTTTGCCCCAAAAGGACAGTTATAATTTTTAAGACCATTTCTAAGAGACTGTCAGTTTTTTCCTTCTAAAGACTCTCTAATAAATACTTTTTTTTTAATTTCCAGTGTTCTAACTTTTTTCTCTTCTTTTCTGCATCATTAATAAAAGGTTTAAAAGATTTTTTTAATTATTTGTTCACCAGGGTACCAAGCAGGCAGTTATACCAAACCTTGCTTAATGCTGTTTAATGTTGGACAGTGACAGGGCCTATATATTTTCTCTAAATTAATGCAACAGGGTGTAACAGGGATGAACCCTTGGGCAGTTAGGGGGGAAAAGGAAGACCTCATTTTAAATCATAGTTGCTATTCAACAGATGACTTTGTCATCTTATGACTATGATGTTTAGTTGCAAAGCTGTTAGCATGTTGTAGTTTTAATTTTTAAAAGACTGTTATTCATTTCTGCAGCACTCTAGGTGTGCATGACATTACAAGAAATACAACACTACAAGCTCCCCACCCACCCAAAGAAATCACAGTATAAATTAGATTGCCTGAAAATGTGCATGTATAAGAATGAACATTATAAAGACACTTTAGTGTGTTGCTGAACTCTTGCAGTTCCAGGGTTGTTTTTCTAGATAGTTATAAAATAATAGTTATATAATTATTTGTGCTATTTTAGGCATAGGGATCAACATAAAAAAGGCACAGAGGCATAAGCAGAAAGAGAATGAAAGCCTTAGTGAGACAGGCAAAGTGGGCTGTAAAGAGCATGAGTGATATAGAATAAGAAACTTGGGTAGCAGCTTTGTCGGGACTGGAACTTGGATTGTCTTGATGTTAAAGTTGATGAGATTTTGTGACTCAGAATGAAATTGGAAGTGAGTGGATGAATAACATGATCAGAATGGTGGGCAAGAATTCATGGGAACACATACTTCAGGTTTGAAGCATGAGTTCAGATCCCCTGGATGTCACTTTTAAGTTTCTGGCTTGAACAAAACCCAAAGCTCAGCTCAAACTGCCAAGTTTTGTGTTACTTCATCCTGAAACAGATCTCCAGGATCCTACCTAGAAGGCACTTGAACCTTTCTGTAGTTACTCTATAGTGGAAGGTAAACAAGGGAGACCATAGAGATGCACTGTTACAGCCTTTCACACTTTGCTGTCTTCCTGGGGAGGATCATTGGGTTGCTTATGACCCCAGCTCTCCTAACACTTTGGATAGGTAGAGGCACGTGACATTCCTGAATTCTTAGGTGTGTGAAGAAATAACAAGATCATCTTGCTCTTCACCTTCCAGCCACCTCACTCACTCCATCCCCCTTCCCTCCATCACTTGCTCTCCCCTACCCTTATTTGCTTGCTCATTTGCACTGGGCTGTGGAGGATCCCTTTTCAACCAAGTGTTCTGGTTGAAAACCAGACACCTGGCCACCCATCTAGTCCATGGAAGTTCTTGTCAGAGAGAGAGAGAGGTTCAACCATGTCTATGCAGGTGCCCCCCCAAATAATCTAGATTCTAAATGGGAATAGAGAGGAAGGTTGGCTGACATCAAGGTAAATAGTTCATAGAATCATAGAATTCTATGAATCATAGAATCATAGACTATCAGGGTTGAAAGGGACCTAAGGAAGACATCTAGTCAAACCCCCTGCTCAAAGCAGGATGAATCCCCAACTAAATCATCCACTACCTCCCTAGGTAAGCGATTCCAGTGCTTTAACACCCTCCTAGTGGAAAAGTTTTTCCTAATATCCAACCTAAACCTCCCCCACTGCAACTTGAGACCATTCCTCCTTGTTCTGTCATCAGGTACCACTGAGAACAGTGTAGATCCATCCTCTTGGGAACCCCCTTTCAGGTAGTTGAAAGCAGCTATCAAATCCCCCCTAATTCTTCTCTTCTGCAGACTAAACAATCCCAGTTCCCTCAGCCTTGCCTCTTAAAGTCATATACTCCAGCTCTGTAATCACTTTTGTTCAGCCTATTCTTTCTGAGCGGTGACATTTTATAGTCCCTCCTGCTATTTCCCGTTTTTAACCTTTTTTACTATTCTTCTCTGCATTCTTAATAAAAGGTTGAAATAGATCCTCATCCACCCCTATATTATCATTCTTACTGACTGCCTCTCACCAAAATTAAATTCCTTGCTCTGCTCTTGCATTTGTTCTATTGTTCAGTTCAGCATAAGGTCAAAAGGCACTTTCAGCATATGTACTGTGGTCCTGGAAACACAGATAACCATCTGCAATATGGATCAAATCTGGAAAGAGTTCTGGATTTTTCCTGCCAAAACTTAATAACGATGTTCTTCTGATGTGGTCCATCAAAGCTGATTTCTTGAATTAGCACATATAGAATCAAAATTGTTTTGGGATACTGTTGTTCAAGTCTGATATGCTGCACCAGCTATGATCCTGTCTTAGTAACAGTCAATTGCACCTTGGAAAAATTAAAGCCGTATTTTCAAAGAACTGTGCAAATGATTGATTTAAAAAAAAACACACGCAAAAAGCTGAACATACTGTTCTATGTAGCCGCACAGCTTTTGGGCACCATCTGCTGTAATGTATCTGTGTGAGTGTGTGCGGTGTCACCGTTTAGTCACTACACCTTTTACTATTGCAAAGAAACATTTTACTATTTTAAAGAAGTAATTTTAGTCCCTTGGAAGAAGCTTATGTTATTGGAGTTGAATGATCATGGTTATAATTCCAGCTGTCTGATTTATGTAATAACTAGAGTTGATTTTTGAGAGAAGATTTTGCTTGGAAAAGAACCTTTTACCAAAAGAGAAATCTTGCACGCAAAAAAACCCCAATCAATAAAGGAAAAACAATTAAAAAAAACAACCTGACAGTTGCTAATATTTTCTGACATTACTTCCTGTACTGAAATTTTTGTTAATGTAAAAAAAAAAGTGAATGGAAAAATTTCAAATGATACTTTAATACATAACCAGAAAATTTCACACAAAACTAAAAATAGGTCAATTTCAAAACCTGCAAAATGGAAACCAATTTGAAATTTTGTGTGAAATCAGTTTCTCATTATAGATTGTGGCCCTTCCTTTAGATATAAATTCCTGTTTTCTGTGATATAGTTGGTGTATTTGTGATTTTTATATAGTAAATCTGTTTGTAACCAATAATCTTGCAATAGTAGGGTTTTTATAACTCCACTGGCGAAGTAGTAAAATCCAATATCTTATATAGTATCTGCATCTGACTTCAATAGAGCAGGGGGAAAATTCTGTAACTTTATTTTTAAAAAGGGGAGAGAGAATTTTCATCCATGTTTTGATCACTTCTACTTTGTAAGATTTTTAATAGAAAATATTGTGTTGTGTATGGCAAATATAGCATGAATCCCTGGTTAGAAACACAGACACGTACACAGAGTTGAAGCCATGATGGCTGACTTACCATAGCTAAAGAAGGGGAGGGGGGACATGAGAGGCATTACTCCACCTGAAAAGTTCTTTGTGTGCCCTGTAGAAATAAGATGTATTTCTGGGGGGGGGTTCCCCAAGTTTGTCTGTTTTCTCAGATGAGTGAGATGAGGCTACAGAGTAGTAGTCATAATTCCAGTAGCCATCAGAAGCCTGGGGTAGGGACAGGTTACTGACAGTGTTTCAGCTAAGTGAAGTGTGGTGACTGCATTGAATTGCTGCCATATTAAAGGATGTGTAACACTGGTGAGAAGTGTCTGCAGAGAGGGCCTCTGCAGGGAGGATTGCAAAATGAAGCCACAGGGCTCAATGCCAGATGTTCTGTGATCACACTCTGCTTACCTGATTGGAAGAAAAAGAAGGGGAGGAGAAGAGAGTTTCTTTCCAACTGAGAAAGGAGCAAGCTCTTCTTGGAGTGCATGAGAGAGAGTGTGGATAGATTGACTAGAACTGGTATGCTGCTCTAGAGTCCAGAAGAAACCTTACATGGATTGTCAAGGGCTAAGATTCTACTTCACATGGTCAAAGGTAATTGCTAGATTGACTGGCAATAGGGTTGTGAGTACCATCTCATCCAGAGACTGTGGATTGTTAAGCTCTCTTTCTATTTTGTTTTCCTTTTCCTTCACACCAGTGAATGTCTTTTTTGAGTTGAAATTAAGCTGCTTCTGTTTTGGGGTTAGGGGTCAGGGAAGCAGCCTCAGAGTCTTGCTGAAAGACACTTATCTTTGAGGGGAAGGTATAATGAGACTGCAAAAGACCAACAAGGGCTGGATGCTCTGCTAGCTGTAAAAACCTCTATGTGTACGTACACACACACACACACACACACACACACACACACACACACACACACAGTGGAGGAGAATACACCACCACCTCTGGCCCCTCTAGAGACACTCTGAATGGCAGTAGGTGTAGCATGCAGCTGCCTACACACTTGTTCTCCTTCTGGGGCTGAAATTCAAATCTCCCATCTGATTCCAAGCCCCCCATTGGCTGGGCCCATGGTAAGACAGGTTCCCTTCCTCCCATACTTCCCTTAAGATCTGTAGCTTGGCCACTAGATCATTGCATAGAACCAACAGCTTCTCCATACTATTGCTATAACAGCACCATATATGCTTGCAGTTAGGCCCTTTTTTTACATGGTGGAATAGGACCTAAAAAGTAGCTTTCAAAATGGACATATTTGTGATTCATCCATCTCATAAAGAGACTTGACCAAGCTCACCCTCTAATTCAGAAGGTAATACAGAACATAGGTTATATATATAGCCCAGTTGCATGGCCTCATTGCTGAAGATGTTACACAACTAATTTTGAAATAGTTCCATGGACTGGGTCTTGAGCCTCAACATACTTTTTGTGCTTTGAAGGTGCCAAAGTTATGGCAGGGTTCAAAAGATGTCTACAAATGCTTTTCCAATAGAAATTAAACAAGCAAACATAATTTACACACACTGCTTGGATCACCAATTACAACTAATGGCTATTAGTGCATAAGAAGAACTCAATAATGGCAGATATGTCCTCAAATTGTTAGTCTCTATACAAAAATTTGTGATGGCATGACGTGCTATACTAAGGCCAGCAACTGCCTTGGAAATAAATCCTCAATAATCTGGAAAAGATGGAGTAGTCTGTCAAACTTTGTGGATGGACAGATTGACATATCCATTTAATGAAGGGCTGTTGGAAGTTACAGAATTATCCACATTCTTGGTCTTAGCTGAGGTTATGATTGAAAGTTTTTGCTCCTTTGAATAAAAGGAACTAATGCATCTTGCTAAAAGAGTTGAATTGATCACTATTGCCTGGGAAGAACTTCAAAAAAGGAAGAGACATCTGAAGATTTTTTTTCTCAGAGATTTCATCCAAGCACTCTTTTTTGAGAGATGCTTCTGATGAAGCATGAACATTAAAATGTACCACCAAAAGAGCCAATGTATTGCCCCCAAAATTTCAAGATTCCATAGGCACTGAGCATTTTCCAGGGTGCCAAAGTATAAATGAACATCAGTGGTCCCAGATTTATGATCAGTTGCTTGGTTTTACAAAAGGTAGATTGTGCTAAACCAACCTGATCGCCTTCTTTGAGAAGGTAACACATTTTTTAGACAAAGGAAATACAGTGGATCTAATTTTATCTCTATTTGAGTAAGGCATTTGATACAGTTCCACATGGGGAATTATTAGTTAAATAGGGGAATTATTAGTTAAATTGGAAAAGATGGGGATCAATATGAAAACTGAAAGGTGGATAAGGAACTGGTTAAAGGGAGACTACAACGGGTCATACTGAACCTGTCAGGCTGGAGGGAGGTTACTAGTGGAGTTCCTTAAGGATTGGTTTTGAGACCAATCTTCTTTAATCTTTTTATTACTGATCTTGGCACAAAAAATGGGAATGTGCTGATAAAGTTTGCGGATGACACAAAGCTGGGAGGTATTGCCAACAGAGAGAAGGATTGGGATATCATACAAGAAGATCTGGATGACCTTGTAAACTGGAGTAATAGTAATAGGATGAAATTTAATAGTGAAGAGTGCAATGTCATGCAGTTAGGGATTAATAACAAGATTTTTTTTATAAACTGGAGACTCATCAGTTGGAAGTAACAGAGGAGGAGAAGGTCCTCAAAGTATTGGTTGATCACAGGATGACTAAGAGTTGTGATATGGCTGTGAAAAACAGTAATGTGGTCTTGGGATGCATCAGATGAGGTATTTCCAGTAGAGATAAGGAGGTGTGTGTTAGATAAGGCACTGGTGAGACCTCATCTGGAATACTGTGTGCAGTTCTGGTCTCCCATGTTTAGGAAGGATGAATTCTGACTGGAACAGGTTCAGAGAAGGGCTACTAGGATGATTCTAGGAATAAAAAACCTGTCTTATGAAAGGAGTCTCAAAGAGCTTGGTTTGTTTAGCCTAACCAAAGGAAGGCTGAGGGGAGATATGATTGCTCTCTATAAATATATCAGAGAGAGAAATACTAGAGAGGGAGAAGAATTATTTAAGCTCAGTGCAAATGTGGACACAAGAACAAATGGATATAAACTGGCTATCAGAAAGTTTAGACTTGAAATTAGATGAAGGTTTCTAACCATCAGAGGAGTGAAGTTCTAGAAGAGCCTTCTAAGGCGAGTAGTGGAGGCAAAAGACATATATCTGGCTTCAAGACTAAGCTTGATAAGTTTATGAGGGTATAGTATGATGGGATCACCTAATTTTGGCAATTAATTGATCTTTGACTATTAACAGTAAATATGCCCAATGGCCTGTAATGGGATGTTGGATGGGGTGGGAACTGAGTTACTAAAGAGAATTATTTCCTGGGTGTCTGGCTGGTGAGTCTTGACCCCATGCTCAGGGTTTAGCTGATTGCCATATTTGGGGTTGAGAAATAATTTTCCTCCAGGGCAGATTGGCAGAGGCCCTGTTTTTTTTTTTTTTTTTTTTTTTTTTTGGCCTTCCTCTTCAGCATGGGGCATGAGTCACTTGCTGGAGGATTCTCTGCACCTTGAAGTCTTTAAACCATGATTTGAGGACTTCAATAGCTCAGACATAGGTTAGGGGTTTATTACAGGAGTGGGTGGAAGTGCAGAAAGTTAGACTAGACAATCATAATGATCCCTTCTAACCTTAAAGTCTGAGTCTATGAAATCAGTGGTTTTCTGAGAAGCAGATTTTCTGAGAAGACTACATTATAGAAAAGCTCAATAGCAATCTATTCCACCAGTTCTCCAGACTTCCTAAGATTGAAATCACTGAGTGCTTTCATTGACTTGCTTGGATTAGGTATTGAGAAGGTGAAAACTGAAATGGCTATATTTAAAGCTTTGAAGGAAATTGCAAGAATTTGAAGAAGTTCTAGGTGCTGCTGCCAAGAAATTAAAAGAGGCTTTCCCAGGTGTTTTTGAAATGGTCTTGTTTGGAAGCATCAACTGCAGTTTGAGAATTTCTTTTCCAACATGAAAAGAATGTTATCACACCCATGACCCATGAAAGTAAGAGAAACCTAATTCTCCTGTCATATGAAAGTGTTTTGACTTCAACCTGGATGTCTTTGTGAAGAATTCAGATGCTATCCAAGAAGACTTAAACTTTAGTTTCATGAACAGTTTTTACTTGATACAGCACTTTCATGTTAAGAAGAGTACTTTTATATTTCTGAATCTTTGAACTTTTTGAATGCTTGAATATATTTAAACTGAACTATCACATAAATATGTATCTTGCTTTTCTTATTTCATAAAAATTGCTTTTTTTAAAAAGAAAAGGGCTTCTGACTGAGACTGTTTTTCACTGAGTATGTGAGCTCCTGAAGGAAATCACATCTGCTCCTCTTGTCTGGCAGTCTGCCCCTACTATATCCTAGCTATGTGAGGCAGGTGGTGGTGGTGTAGTAACCACTATAAAGCAACAGATTGAACATAAGCAACTTCTTAAACCATAAACTGCAATAAATTCACATATCTCACAAAATGAAGTGCTTTGTTGTTAAAGGAGATGTAAAAGCAGCAAAGAATCCTGTGGCACCTTATAGACTAACAGACGTTTTGGAGCATGAGCTTTCGTGGGTGAATACCCACTTCCTCAGAGGCATGTAGTGGAAATTTCCAGGGGCAGGTATATATATGCTAGCAAGCAAGCTAGAGATAACAAGGTCAGTTCAATCAGGGAGGATGAGGCCCTGTTCTAGCAGTTGAGGTGTGAAGACCAAGAGAGGAGAAACTGGTTCTGTAGTTGGCAGCCATTCACAGTCTTTGTTCAATCCTGAGCTGATGGTGTCAAAATTGCAGATGAACTGAAGCTCAGCAGTTTCTCTTTGAAGTCTGGTCCTGAAGTTTTTTTTGCTGCAGGATGGCCACCTTAAGGTGTGGTCAGGGAGGTTGAAGTGCTCTCCTACAGGTTTTGTATATTGCCATTCCTAATGTCTGATTTGTGTCCATTTATCCTTTTCCGTAGAGACTGTCCAGTTTGGCCGATGTACATAGCAGAGGGGCATTGCTGGCATATGATGGCATATATTACATTGGTGGATATGCAGGTGAATGAACCAGTGATGGTGTGGCTGATCTGGTTAGGTCTTGTGATGGTGTCGCTGGTGTAGATATGTGGGCAGAGTTGGCATCGAGGTTTGTTGCATGCATTGGTTCCTGAGCTAGAGTTATTATGGTGCTATGTGCAGTTACTGGTGAGAATATGTTTCAGGTTGGCAGGTTGTCTGTGGGCAAGGACTGGCCTGCCAACCTGAAACATATTCTCACCAGTAACTGCACACCGCACCATAATAACTCTAGCTCAGGAACCAATCCATGCAACAAACCTCGATGCCAACTCTGCCCACCTATCTACACCAGCGACACCATCACAGGACCTAACCAGATCAGTCACACCATCACTGGTTCATTCACCTGCACATCCACCAATGTAATATACGCCATCATATGCCAGCAATGCCCCTCTGCTATGTACATCGGCCAAACTGGACAGTCTCTACGGAAAAGGATAAATGGACACAAATCAGACATTAGGAATGGCAATATACAAAAAACCTGTAGGAGATCACTTCAACCTCCCTGCCACACTATAGCAGACCTTAAGGTGGCCATCCTGCAGCAAAAAAAACTTCAGGACCAGACTTCAAAGAGAAACTGCTGAGCTTCAGTTCATCTGCAAATTTGACACCATCAGCTCAGGATTGAACAAAGACTGTGAATGGCTTGCCAACTACAGAACCAGTTTCTCCTCTCTTGGTCTTCACACCTCAACTGCTAGAACAGGGCCTCATCCTCCCTGATTGAACTGACCTCGTTATCTCTAGCATGCTTGCTAGCATATATATACCTGCCCCTGGAAAATTTCCACTACATGCATCTGAGGAAGTGTGTATTCACCCATGAAAGCTCATGATCCAAAACGTCTGTTAGTCTATAAGGTGCCACAGGATTCTTTGCTGCTTTTACAGATCCAGACTAACACGGCTACCCCTCTGATAAAGGAGATGTAGTTCTCTAAATGTTCTGCATGGTAGGTGTGACACTGCACCCCATGTTCTTCATAGTGATGATGGTATGATATGGTTATAGCAGAATTATGATGCATTTTATGCAAGATAAGTCATGTGAGGTGTCATTGGAAAAGTAATGATTTGCAGAATAGGATTATCCTATTTCTATGCATGTATCATTTTTGTATCTGAAGTTATGAATATTGACTATTTATCTGTATTTCAAATGTAGTTACACATGGGTAACACACACTAAACAAGATGCTTTCAGTCTAGATAGTGGGTGGGAAAGGGCCTGTTCAGGCCAATGGGCCATTAGGAAAAAACAATAGGCATTAGGAGAAGCTTATCTCCCACCTGGGAAGCCTTCCTGAGAATGCTACGAACACCCTGTGAGTAATGGCTGCTATGGCTCTACAAGGACAGGTTATAAGACTAGATGTCTCTAGACTCCATCTTGGGATGTCAATGTTTTTCCATAGACTGATCTGGGAACCAAGCTTTGGAACAAAGGGTTACCTCCATATGCAACACCTGAGGAACAAAGACTGAACTAGGGGAAGTGCTGGACCTAGGCTTAAGGGATTTCTAGCCCATGAATGAAACACTTGGGGATTCCAACCTATAAAGCAAGTGCAGCTTGCCCCTTAAGAATCTGCAGTCTGCATGTATTATCTCATAGGTTGAGACTCTGCTAATTCATATCCAATCTATTTAGTATATTAAGCTTAGTTTTTAGTTTTTAGTTTATTTTCTACATAATCTGCTTTGATCTGTTTGCTATCAGTTGTAATCACTTAAGATCTATCTTCTGTAGTTAATAAACTTGTTTTTGCTTTATCTAAACCAGTGAGTTGGAGTGGTGTGCATGGGAATCATAGCTCAAGGGGCAAAGGCTGTTGCGTATTCCTCTCCACATTGAGGTAGGGGGCAAACTTTATGAGCTTATACTGTATAGTTCACTGTGCAGCACAAGACTGTAAAATTTTGGGTTTATACTTCAGATGGGGTGTGTGCCTGGGGAGCTGGGAGTTGCCTTAGCTGTAGTCTTTCTATTGTTGGTTCCTTGCGGGGGCTAGACAGAAAGTCTGCATGTAACTGCAGCTCTGTGTGTCTCTACCTATATGAATGCTGGTGAAAGCGCAGGCTGGAGGGCTTTGCAGCTTGTTACAGCAGTACAATGTGAGAGTGAGCCCAAGCTGGTAGTCAGGGGGATCAGTGGTACCCCAGTTCCAGGTGGCACCCCGAGGGGGGACACCCATCACAGTAGGAAATAGGAATCCAACATGTCCACATTTTCATTATTAGTAAGGGAGATAATACTGAAAATTTACCTTGAACTTAGAAAAACTGCTTGTATTTGGCTTTCCTCACAGGAGTAACTGTCAATGCATTTTTCTTTTCTCAGCATGATTAATTACAGTATCAGTTTTTCATCCAAATATTCCCCAACAAGTTTACCAGGTGTTCTGTGCAAACTATATGCATTGTGTTAAGCAGCATCTATTTCAACTATATTTCTCTACAGTTGTTCATATGTGTGACATTCTCATAAATCTAATGCAAAAACTGGCTGAAAAGTATAATTTTTACACTTTTCATGGAGTATTTTTTTCAAATTGTCAGTTTTATGGTTTCTGTGAAATTTGTGAGGCATATGAAAATAAATCTTATGTTTACCAGCCCACAATATTTTTAAAAAAAATAAAAATACTAGAGCTGATTTGATTTTGATAAGGTCTTCTGTATCTTAGAAATCAGAAATATTCATTCTACCCTCTCCTTTCACAAAAATTCATAACTGACTGCCACAAAATTGAATTTAAAATTACGTTATTGGATGACTTCAGTTTGCAGGGGCGGGAACTGGCTCTCTGCAGTTCTCCTCTGTCATCCAGCCTCTAAGCCTCACAAAGCAAGATTCTCACTTCAGCTGGGAGAAAAATGTTGGTCAAATATCAAGTAATATGATGCATCTGAAGAAGTAAGGTTTTTTACCCATGAAAGCTTATGCCCAAATAAATCAGTTAGTCTTCAAGGTGCCACCAGACTCCTTGTTGTTTTTGTTGGTCAAATAGTAACTCTACTGAAAAAATGTGATTGAAACTATGTGTGAATTCAGGTAGAATTCTGTAAATAACTCTAGCTGAATACAAATTGGGAGTTGGGGATGGAAGATTTTCAAAAAAGCCCAAATCATTTGTTTTGCCATATTTGTTTAGAAACATTTTTGTTTGGCATGAGACTTTTTTTTCAAGAAAAACAACAAAAAGAACTTTTTAAAAAAAATGTTTTTGGCCACTGAACCAAAAATCAATTCTTCAATCAACTCAAATACTCACATTCCCCTTCCAGCATGGTGAAAAGAATGGAACAGAGGTTCAAAGAATAGTATTAATGCATATTTCAGTAGACATCCTACTCACAGTAATGAAACATGTACATGGAGTGCACCTGTTCTTACACCTCATAGGTTGTCTTAGACTTAATAGTTCTGTGTTCTTTGATTACTTTCCCCCCACACTTGTAGCTTTATATTGCAATTTTTAATTCTCCACTCAATTTTTTCTAAACGAAGTCTATTTTTCCATGGCTTTATTTTTATTGCGTTTTATTTCTTTAACAGAAGAAAATTAGCCAGATAACCTGGCTACACTGAATAAAAACCAAGGACCAATTCCAGATTACAAAAACTTGAAAACTGACTTCTTCACTACTAGCCTTCATCTCCTTACACCATCTTCATCTTCATGTGATGCTATTTTAAATGGCTGTTCATGACATCAGTAAGAAAAAGGAGCAAATTAAAACAAGTCACAGTACTCTACATTCCTAGTCCTATAACTGTAGTATAGATGGATCAGATCTTGGATAACTTTATATTAAACTCTTTTAGATAGTCTCTCTTATGGATATCTTTAAGCCAATAATCGGATTCTACTTTGTAACAACAGTATCTGGAAATAAAGCAACCCAGTAAAACACTGATGAAGACAAAGGTTGGTTCTAATTTATATGCATATTAATTATTTTAAATGCTTAAATTATTCATTCATGATTAAATCTTTAAATACCACTTGCATTAATTTATGACTAATTAGAGGAAAAGGAGATTAGTGAAATGTAGTAATAAAACAAACTCTCAGTGAAAATGACTATGCAATTTATTTAATATTGTGACCATAACACTGCTGATAAACACTTGATTTTAAAACAACTTTTAGGAAAAAACATTTTGGTGTTTTATAATGAGCACCATAATTAGTGAGACAACATTCCTTCCAGCTTTTTCCTAAAATAACTTTCTAGAGTATAGAAAAAACAGCAGCACGTGGTTTTGGGGTGTTTTTATTAGTGCCATTGGACAAGTTTCTGTATGACTGTTCCACATCCTAGAAATAGGTTTACAAGGAGGCAAAGGGATTTTAAATCAAGTTTATAGCTCCTGAAGTAGCAACTCTGATGTGAGCCTGCCCACCCTCTAACATACATTTAAGTGGCCCCAGAGATCCTGTAATTTATTTGCTAACTGCAATGGCTTTCTTGGGCTTCCAGACAACTGAGAGTACTCAGGGCTTGTCTTCACTATTGGGGTAAGTAAACCTAAGTTACACTATTCCACCTAAGTTAATAATGTAGCTGGTGTTGACGTAACTTAAGTCAACTTACCCCGGTGTCTTCACTGCACTGTGTCTATGGGAGATGCTCTCCATTTGATTTACCTTACTCTTCTTGGGGAGGTGGCGTACCGGAGTCAATCGGAGAGTGCTCTGCCATCAATTTAGGCGGTCTTCACTAGACCTGCTAAATTGACACCTGCTGCATCAATTGCAGCAGTGCTGATCTCTCCGTTAGTGAAGATAAGCCATCAGAGTGCAATTATATCCCCTCTTGCCCACAGCACATTGCCTTTCGAGGGGCTGAGAGAAAAGTTGGTATAGGCCAGTTTAGCACCTCTACTCCAGCTGTGGAACATCTGTATCCCAGAGGAATTCTACAATGGCCTGTTTACAGTTCCTTTATGCTACTAGAACAGGGGATTGAGAGAACTCAATAGTTTGTTCAATTATTGATAACTCCTCCTACACATTTAATCTGGATAATTATGTACTGTACTTAGTTTAAAGAGAAATAGCTACTTTATTATCTAGTCATCAACTGCTAATTTAAGGCTTTTTAAAAAATATATCCAGGCCAACTTGTTTAAAAATGGGTCTTTTTCGTAACTTCAGTTACATAATAATTCAGAGTGAGAACCTTTATTTTTTTTCCCTCCTTTCAGTGTTGACAGATCATAGTATATGTGATTGTGCAGCCAAGAAACCCACGAGTGGTTAATGATCTATATTCCCTTGTACTGGCTGTGCCAAAAACCCAGCTGTGAACTTTATTCCTGGAGTTTCAATCACAGATCTCAATGAGCCAAATGTGTCCAAATGCTTTGTTGATCTTTCATCTAGACCACTCATATGGAGGGGAAAAAAATCAACATTTTGTTCTTGTCTACTCTTTAGAGTATTTTAAAATTCAGTGAAGGCATATTACATGCTTGAACAGGTTGTATTTTAATTGCAGCCACTAGTTCATTTATGACAATTCCATAATGCCCTCCACCACTTTTTTTTTTACTAGAAATAGCAATAGGAAAGACTAGTGAAATGAAGAAAGAGAAGAATCCAGTTGCTAATGGTTTTAACAGCCTCTTTTTGCCAGTTATCCAATTCTAATTTAACTTAATTATATTTTAAATAAGAAATTCAGAATACTTAATTGTCACATTTATCTTTTCAATCTCACAACTTTGCTCAGCAGTCTTCTAAGTGCAAATGGTTATTCCCAAAATTGTGTGATCTAATTTCTCATGATATTAAGATTAGACGATCATATGTCACACAAACCACTTATTTTGCAGATGCTAAAACACATTTGTGAAAGTTGTGGCTAAAAGCTCTGAAAACATTTCACTACCTTCATTCGGTTGTTGAAACAGGATTTTTCAATGAAGATTTTCATGCAACAACACAAGGTGACTATTAAATTTGTCTCAGGATAACATAGGATTAAATCCTTATTGACTTGTTTAGATGGGTGTAAGTTTTTTGGCAGAGTAGTATGGAAGCTCCAGCATGAGTGTAAATTAGGTGATCAGTTCATTTAACTGATTTTAACATTTACTTGTATAATTCTATGAAAACATTTGCTATTATTAACAATTTCATCTCTTATCTTTCTCCATTTTGCAAGGAGAGAAGATCCACATGTCCTTTACTATTCATTTTGAAGCTATTGCTTAAAAAAACCCAAAAAACCTTCTATCCTTGCCCAGTTTTAGTATAGTAGAATGGTGAAATACCATTAGTAGACCATTTTCATAATTATAAAATAAATAGAAGCAAAACTGAAAGAGCAACATCAATCCTAACCTTCTTGAAATAACTTGTCCTGCTGAGAAGCACAAGTGGACCATAAACAGACAAATATAGAATACATGGATCTATTGAATTTGAAAGAGTAAAGCCTGCTGAAATGAATGGGAGTCTTTTCGTTGACTTTATTGGGTGCCTGATGAGCCCCTAAATGGAGAAGTTGGTGAAATTTGCTAATGTCACCAAACGATTATGTTTACTAAAAACAAGAAAGATTTTGAAAAACTCCTGGGTGGAAGTGAGGGAATATACCGGGGGACAGGCAAAATATTAACAGAAACATATCACGAATTAGAGTATGATGATGCAAAAGCAAAAATAGTCTGAATTTCTTATATGCTGACTTGCTTTGAATTTGCAAGATCCTCTGAGATTTTGGAGTTATAACTAGTTCAGAGAAGATGTGTGCATAGTTTGCCACAGAAATTAAAAATTTAAATAGCATATGTGGATATTTTTAAAACAGGATAGGATAAAATAAAGATATTATCAAATTGGTATTGTATAATGATATGCTTGCCTTTTTGAGTTGTGTCCCGTTTTAGTAGCCTTAGTTTAAATGAAGAGCTATCCAGAGGGTCCAGAGAAAGGTAACAAAGTTGTTTAGTAATATGTCAAGACTTTCATACAGTGAGAGGTTTGTTTTGTTCATTCCCATAGAAAGACAGGATACTGGGCCAATATGGCAGTTCTTATATTCTTACCTTATATTTTAGTCAAATAATGTAGCTGCACTTTTAAATGGGTTGTTATTAACTGTTTGTTTTTTTTTATGACTGTTAATAACTTTTGTAATTATACACGCAAAGATCATTGTAACCAAATCTTCTGCACCAGCCATTATGAAAACACTACATCTTACAATATAAATTGTGCAGTGTTTTAGATGTGTACTGCAGGTTTTCTTTTTTCTTGAGTACAAGAATAAACTGGTCATCTTCAAGCATTAAAAAGGATTTCTTTCTTAAGAAGCTAGTGTGATTTCAGCTTCCTCTGAAGTATCTAATATTGGTGACCTCCAGAAAGAGAGAGCCTGACTAGATAGATGACTTGTCTGATCCACTATTGGAAATGTTATTTTCTATTGCAACCACCATAATAGTAATGGAGATTCTCAATACATTTAACAGTACAATTTTCAAAAGTGTTTAAGTGACATTTTCAAAATTGACTGAGTCACTTAGGTATCTAAGTCTAATTAAAAGTCATAAGCTCCTAAGGGCCAGATTTTTCAAATATATTTAGGAACCTAAAATGCTCTCTGAGTTTTCTAAAATTCAGAAAGCACTTGAGTTAAATGGGAGTTAGGCAACTAACATACTTAGATTTCTAGTGGGATTTTCAGAAGTGCCTATCTGCATTTTTGGACACCAAAATGTCTTTGGGCCATTTTTAAAGTACCCAAGTCACTTTTGAAAATTTTACCTTAGGTCCTACCTTAGATCTTTAATTAAATTTACTAAAAATGAATGATGGCGTCACTTCCTTCACCAATCCTTTCTTTGCCTGTGTGGAGAGAGCCACAGAAATAAAAAATTATGCAAAAATACCTGAGTAGAATCTTGTCCATACATTGACCAAGGGCCATTATCAAACTTCAGAACATTGTCTGACTTTTCCCATGATGCACACAAGCTTAATGATCCTGGAAAATGTTCTTAATAGGAATATAGTAGATGTAGGTTTTAGAGTTTATACAAGTCTCATTGCAATGTCTTGTTAGATAGCTGGAAATGAATGTACTTGAAACATTCTATTTTTCTTTACAAAACTGCTTTTTGTTACAGAAATTTGTGGGTTTTTTAAAAGAAGTAGAAAGATCATACAAGATACCTTATAGTCCTTTGAAATATGCAGAGCTGAGCCTGGACTGTACTGACTAATTTTAAAATCAAATTTAAAAAAACTTCATATATTTACACATTAGTCAGATACATGCTTTTTTCATGTCATCTTTGCTATAATTGCTTCTTCCTCTTCTGTACTTTGCAGTAACATCATCAATGCTATTACACTATTAACAGTTTTTATTATCATTAATATTTTGACATTATTTCCCAGAACTATGTATGGTATTTTGTTTTTTCATCTAACTAAAAAAAGCTTTGAAAAATCATATAAAGAACACGTGCCTGACATTTTACATGAATTATCCTCTCTGGAATTTTATATTCTCTTCTAAACAAGGCTATTATAGGTAATAAAATCATTTAACACTGCATTTTGCATGTTGATAGTGAAGGCTGGAGTTTTGTTTCAAGGATTCTGTAATCATATCCCATATAATTAGGCACTTAAGCCAGATGTTTAGCAACTGCATTTCTAGATCTGGGAGTTGTTGGCTTCAGTAGCATGTTGTGCTAGTGCTGTCTTCTCTATTCTGAGGAAATTCTACAACAGCAGAAATGAGTTTTTTGTTATCTGATGATTCCAGATCATAAAATAAAGTTTTCAATAAACAGTGAGTAATTATAAATCAGTCTCCATGGGCATGTCTACATGGCATCATAGTGCAAAATAGAGGGGTGTGAGTTGTAGAGTGCTGTAAATGGCCCCGCATAAACCCTGCCGACACAGACTAAACATACCTAGTGCACATTAACCTAGCCCTGTAACAAGGCCACTCTGTGGAGTTAGAGCACAGTGGTAGGACTGGGCATCAAGCACCAATAGTAGTTCAATAGTGATTTGAAGATTTTTCAGAATTACACTATCTGCTTAATCGCTTAAAATCATTTAATACATAAAATTAGATTTTAGTATGAACTGTCAAGTTATGACTACAGTATTTTATATGAAAGGCTGTTGTATGTTTTTAAAGATATAGTTGTCACAATTTTGTTTAATCTACTGATACAGCAAACTTGATAAACTGAGTGCAAGTAAACAATGTGTTTTAATGTGGCAAAATGTAAATGTATTCATCTAGGAACAAGCCATACTTACAGGATGGAGGACTCTATCCTGGGAAGCAGTGATTCTGAAAAAGAGTTGGAAGGTCATGGTGGATCATCAGCTGAACGTGAACACCACTGTGGACAAAAGGGTTAATGTAGTTCTTGGATGCATACATAGAGGAATCTCAAGTAGGGACAGAGAATTGGCAAGATGGATATGTATTTGACACTGATGTTCATGACTGAATAAAGATGTTGATAGGTTTAAGAGGGCACAGAAAAGAGCCACAAAAATGGTTAAAGGATTAGAAAACATACCTTAGAATGCTAGAATAATGGAGCTCCATTTATGTAGCTTAACAAAGAAAATGTCAAGGAGTGACTTGATTACAGTCTATAAGTACCTATGCGGGGAGCAAATATTTGATAATGGGAAAAGAAAGGTATAACACAATCCAATGGCTGGAAGATGAAGCTAGACAAATTCATATTGGAAATAAGGCATACATTTTTCACAGTGATGGTAATTAACCATTGGAACAACTTACCAAGGGTCATGGTGGATTCTCTATTACTTTTTAAAATCAAGATTTCATCAGTGGGGTCACTGGACAATAGAGGTGCTAAAAGAGCACTCAAGGAAGATAAGGCCATTGTCGAGAATTTAAATGAATTCTTTGGATCAGTCTTAACCGCAGAGGATGTGATGGAGATTCCCTCACCGGTCCCGTTATTTTCAGGTGACAAATCTAAGGAACTGTCCCAGATTGAGATGTCATAGAGGAGATTTTGGAACATATTGATAAATTAAACTATAATAAGTCACCAGGGCCAAATGGTACTCACTGAAGAGTTCTGAAGGAACTTAAATATGAAATTGAAGAACTACTAACTGTGGGATGTAACCTATCATTTAAATCAGCATCTGTACCAGATAACTGGAGGATAACTGATGTGGCATCATTTTTTTTTTTTAAAAGCACCAGTGTCAGTCCTGGCAATACGGTCTGGTAAGCCTAAGTACAGTACCAGGCAAATTGGTTGCAACTACAGTAAAGAACAGAATTATCAGACACCTAGATAAACACAATATGTTGGAAGAGTCAAGACGGCTTTCGTTAAGGGAAATCATGCCTCACCAATCTATTAGAATTCTTTGCGAGTGTCAAGCCTGGGGACAAGGTTGAACAATTGATTTTGTGTACTTGGATTTACAGAAAGTCTTTGACAAGGTCCCACATCAAAGGCTCTTAAGCAAAGTAATCAGTCAAGGGATAAGATGGAAGGTCCTCTCACGGATCAGTAGCTGGTTAAAAGCTAGGAAACAAAGGTTATGAAAAAATGGTCTGTTTTCTTAATGGAAGGAGGTAAATATTGTGGTCGCATGAGAATCTGTATTTGGACTTGTGCAGTTTAACATATTCATAAATCATCTGGAAAAGGGGAGGAACATAGAGGTGGCAAAATTTGCAATGATATAAAATTACTTAAGATAAGTCCTAAGCTGAGTGTTAAGAGTTACAGAGGAATCTCACATAACAGAGTGATTTGGCAATAATGGCAGATGAAACTCAATGTTGATAAAATATTCCACAATAGAAAACAGAATTCCAACTATACTTTCAAAATCATTTGGTCTAAATTAGCTGTTAAAACTGAAAAGACCTTTTTGAGTCATCATGGATCATTCTCTAAAACATATGCTTAATGTGTGGTAGTGGCCAAAAAAGCTAACAATCTTAGGAAACATTGAGAGAGGAAAAGATAACGTAGAAAATATCATAATGCCATTATACAAATCCATGGTATGCCCACACCTTGAATGCTGCATGCAGTGCTGGTTACCACATCTCAGAAAAGATGCATTAGAATTGGAAAAAGTACAGAGTTAGGCAACAAAATAATTAGAGGTATGGAATAACTTCCATATGAGGAGAGATTTAAAAGTCTGGAACTGTTCAGCTTAGAAAAAACAAACAAACAACTGAGTGGGGAATATGATAAAATCATAAATGGTGTGACATGATTCTAACCATCTCTTTTTGTCTTACCATAGTATAGATTATCAATAAACTACATTTAATTATTTTTAGTCACCCTCACATTTCCTTCTCCACTTTATTGCTTGAAAAGAGTACATATCTATATCCCAAGGCCCTCTATTGTGAAGACTGAAAAGCAACCATTTAGTCTTATTCTTCAGTGAAATTACTTGTTTGACCAACTGCTCATCAGTTCAAGTAAGGAGTTAACAGTGGAGGGCCACCAGGGGCGGGGGAGGCAAGAGGGGCAATTTGCCCCAGGCCCCGGGCCCCACAGGGGCCCCCATGGGAGTTTTTCAGGGCCCCTGGAGCAGGGTCCTTCACTTGCTCTGGGAGCCCCGGAAAACTCTCTTGGGGCCCGGTCCCCCGGAGCTTCTTCTGCTCCGGGTCGTCTTCGTCAATTTGGCAGCGGGGGGTCCTTTCGCTCCGGGGCCCACTGCCAAAGTGCCTCGAAGACCTGCGGTGAGGAGTCCTCCTGGCACTTCAGCGGCAATTCAGCGGCGGGGCATCCTTCCGTCCTGGTACCCACCGCCGAAGTGATGGGTCTTCAATGGCAATTCAGCAGCAGGGGCCCTCCACCGCTGAAGACCCTAGGCCCCCTGAATCCTCTGGGCAGCCCTGTAACAGTGAGTCATATGGCAAGCACCTATTTCCTGTGTGCTAGATTGTGCATATAGGCCCCACACTCAGGAGCACACTGGTTCCTGAAGGTCCTGTTGAACTACAGTGGTAGGGGAGAAATTTGCCACACTCCTTTGTGGGGTGCAACATACTTTTCCGGTGCCTGTAGCTAGTTCTACTGGCCAACACATTGTGAGACAGACCCATGGAACCCTTCACTCACCACCCTATCCATCAATTTGCAGCTAGAGGAGCATATGATACATGGTACAGTACTGGCACACTGCATAACTAAGATCCAGATAGCTCTAATGTGGTCATGCAAGGTGATAATTCTTACTCCTTTATCTTTGTGGTAATGTTAAGATTAAGCCCATTCTAGCCTTCATCTAGGTCCATGCCAATAAACAACAGTTAAATAATATTTCTGTAACAACATTGTGAAGTGCTGTAAGCAATGTCCAAAGTGAAATTCAGTGACAAATTTGGCTTCCCATATATTCAGTTGTTTGTTTTGTTCTGACTTCAATTATTTTTAATATTCCTGTTTTGTTTCATTTCTAATTAAATGTTGCTATTGTAGCACTTCTGTAGATCTTACCAGATTGTTAATAGTAGTATCCAACGTGTTTCTTTATTCTGAGCTTTCAATACTTAAGTTAGAGCCAAACAAAAATAGAAATGACAGAAAATTAGTTTCTCTGTGTGTGTTGAGGCTATAATAGCTACATATTTATGAAGGCTTTGAAGAATGAGTGGGAAAGTGGGACTCCTTCCTGCCTCTCCGCAGGCCTGGAGACAGGCCTGATTAAATGGAGTTTTTCGAAAGAGTCAGAATAACAACAAAACACTTAGGTGTCTGAAAATGAATTCCTGTTTTTGTACTTAACTCTTATTTTAAAATGATAGAATTTCTATACCAGTGCTAGATATCTAATATGGAAAAAAGAAACGCAAAGAAAACCACCTTAACATTGTCTTTCCAGAAAATAAATAAATAAATAGCTTGGGTTTTGTTTACAAAAAATTGATTTTAGTTATTGTAAACTATTTTTAGACTTTTTTTTTTACTATATAAAATGTCAATGTTGCTGCCTAAAATAAGTATATAAAAATATATAGTCCTTCCTTTGGATTGCAAGTGAAATTTTCACCACAGTAACAGAGGTCACGTTTTGCTGTGTTTCTTTCCAACAAACATGAATGATGTAGACTTGAAGTTCTTTTTATTGGCTAGGTGTCAAGTACAGGATTAAAGGAGGATTATTCGATCAGGGTTTGGATCTGGGTAATCATACTACATAATCCATATTTGTTTTGGATGTTGGCCAGAAGTTCACGAAATATATTGTTTGGCCAATGGATTGTGGTGCTGGCACAGGATGATCTTATGATATCTCCAATATCTATAGGCTAAAATATTATTAAAATCTGCTTTTGTAGAACACTCTGCTAGTGTAAGGCTACTGCAACATACATCTGAGTGGTGCTGGAGGACCAATATGAGCATGTTAACAGCCCAGCTGGGGAAGGATCCTGAACTGGAAGAGAAGGAAGATAAACTATAGGGAGAAAAAGGGGGGGAAATCCTCTTCCCCACTGAAGTCAATGTAAAAACTTCCATTGACTTCAATAGGGAGAGGGTTTCACCCAAGGTATTTTGTGAGAGTATCCAACCTAGAATCCAGCAACTCCACAAAGATTCCTATGCCAAACAATTGCACACGGAATCATGGGACAGCTAGTATAAACAGGTGTGATGCCTTTGTCTGTAACATAACTACATTTATTACACTATCTGAGGCTCTGTAGCCTAGTAACATGAACCTCTTTGTTGTCCAAGAATGGGCAGAGTCCCTCTTTTTTGTTTGCATCATATTGATTACCGTGTGTAATGTGTCTGGACCAGAAGTCCTGCACCTAGAATAATTCAAATTAACAAGTAAGAAACGCTAGCTTTCTAAGTTTGTCTTAGAGATATTAGCACTTACTAAGAGGAAGCACAGCAAAGAAAGAATCAGAAGCTCATCATAAATAGCAGCTACAATAACCACCAACAGTAGTTTGTCAGTATTGAAAGAAGCAGATCTGATCTCCAATAGCAGGAGCAGTGTCAGCATTACCATGGAATGATTTTTTTTTCTGGTGACAGGCACATGTTTTAGTGTCATAGAATGCTGAAAGGAAATGTGATCTTACTTAGGACCCAGTCCTGCTCCATTTGAAGTCAATGTAACTTTGGTTATTGACTTAAAAGGACTTAGCATCAGGCCTTTAATTGCATGTCTTGTGGGAAAAATTGGGGGGAAAGTAGGCAAATTATTTAGCTAGGAGAATGTCTTTCTCCCAGCTGCTCCAAATGCTAGTGATTTTTCAAAAAGTTACTGAGGCAGCAAATTCCATAGTTCATACTTTGTCATGATCCATGACTGACACAACTCATTGTGTATAATGGAGCCATTTAGTAATGGCAGTATGTCCTACTGATGCAGAATTAGAATAGTAAACAGCTGAAATGAATGATGGCATGTGATAGATAACTACTCTTGATCAGGCTGAAGTTTCTATTACCATGATGCACATGATAAATATTATGACATATGCTCTTTGTGTAAAACCCCAGTGAATAAGAGAAGACAGTAAGAACATCTTGGTATTCCTTTAATCTATCATTTCATGGTGAATGCATGCCAGTAAAAGAAGAGATGTCCTAGAACTAACTCCTTGCTAGAGCAAAGATCTGTCTCCCCCTCCAAGATCATGGAAAAATTAGCTCTGAAGCAATTGTTGGCATAGGGAAGCATGACCCAAAGCATGTCATTTCTGTTCTAATAATTTTGGGCCTATCCCTTTCTTTCCCCCTTTTAAACCTCTAGCTTCTGAACAGGGAACAAGAGGAGCTACCACCAGAATTGACGTGATCTGGGTGCAGGGGGATTGTTAAAGTTCTTCTAGCCTTGAGTTCAGGGACTGAGTTCTTCTTTCACACTAGGATACTTGTTATATTTACTCACAGATACTAAAACATATTGACTTCATGTTGTAGTTGGCTGCTGTCTGATAGAACCTGGCAGGAGACTTCAAATTCTTGTATAGTTCTAACCTTCTTTCAAACTGTGATTAAGTGCCACATTTGTACTTGCTCTTTTAAAGTTTGAAACATACCCACACTATTCAGTGTGCTGTTTAAAATGTATGTATTGAGATGGTGGTGGTATTGCTCTTTGTTTCAGTGGGAGGCATGAGAAACACAAACTGTTTCTTTGAAACAATATTGTCCCTTTGAAAAACATGAATTGAATGGCTGGGCCACCAGGGGTGGAGGGGCACAAGTGTGGCAATTTGCCCCAGGCCCCACAGGAGCCCCCACAAGAATATAGTATTCTATGGTATTGCAACTTTTTTAATGGAAGGGGCCCCCGAAATTGCTTTGCCCCAGGCCCCCTGCATCCTCTCGGCAGCCCTGTTGAATGGCTTCCCTCTGTGGGTTACTTTGTATGACTGCCATGGCTGTGAAACGGATGTCCTATCTGAGCACCAGTGGCCTCTGTGTGCTTTCTGCAAATATCCTTTATTCACTCCCAAGTCTTGCCCTTAATGTGCTGGAGAGTAGAGAAAGGATAATACTTGGATTAACTCTTGTTTTGCCAGTTTGGCTCAGTTTGCAATTAGTTCACGCAAATGATCCCACATCCTTTCTTGAATTGCGCTATGTATGCCATATCTTCAGAAACAGTGTCCATTCTCATTCTTGTCTAGGGTTTGGGGTCTTTCACTGTACTCTTCCTCCATGAATGTAAAACATAAACTAGGAGTGGGTTTAGGTTTGTGAAACTAACTTTTACCAAAAGCAAAATAACCTCTTGCCTTGTCTCCTTTCTAATTTTTAAATGAATCATCACTGAAATCACTTGACTAAGTCAGATGCCTAGGTACACTTATTCTCCAAATGCTGGAAATTTGAACTGAATATTTCAACAGACCACTTAGCCCCAAGTCAGGTATTGGAACAATTTTTATTGAAAGCCACTGAACTAAACTGTAAACCCTGTATGTGATGGAAACCACTTCAAGCCAAGGGGTGCTGCAGCACCCTCAGCACTCCCAGTTCCAGCACTCCTGCCCCAGGTTTTCACATTTTGTATGCAGGTATCCCAGGATTTTGGAAATCACGTTTAACACACATATCGATTTTAGGTTGCTTTCTAAAGAACTCTCTTTTTTGAGGCATCAGTCACAAATATAACCTTGTGAAAAATGTATCCTGTTCAATTCCTCATGAAGGGTTTTTTTCAGCATAGCTACAAAGTAATAGAAGGCATAACATCAACAACTTTCCTAGTCCACTGCTTCTTCACAACTTTCCATTGTTTAAATGTTGTCTATATAGATCTATATGTAGAAAGTTGACACAATACTTCAGAGACAACCTGGTATTGCATGGAAAACTCAAATATTCTATTACAAACACTTCTAGCTGTGTTCAGTACGTCTTTTGTTTCTCTCTCTTTCACTTTCACACCCTTCATCTCAGTTCTCATAAGTGGTCCTTAAGTATTTGTTATTTGACAGCAGCTCTGGTAATGGCACAAATTATGGAAAAGGGCTCCTTCACTGGCACTCCAGGGATCAGGCAGTTTTAATCTCCAGAAAGCCTTCTTCACTGCCACTTCCTCTTAGAGATTGGAGTTTTATTCATCTCTTCAGGGCAGTTTTAGACATTTGAGGAATTTCACTCAGTCTCATATGATGCAATTGAAAGCAAAACTTGTTAAGAATGGAGAGAGAAGATCAGATTAAAACAAAAGAAACCTCATTCATAATGCATCTAGTCTGACTTTTGATAAAAGTTTAGCTAGGTTAGTACCTTTCAGGTTTCTTACCGTTCATACAGAAACTGCATTCTATTTTATCACAGAGCTTTCTTCTCTCCCACTTGATGCCTCTGTGCATCTCAAAGTCCTGTTCTGCGAGCTCTTTTGAATTTTGTCTCAAGTCCATGCCTTATTTATTGGCTGTGATTCTTTTGAGCTTAATGCTATTACCCTGCCCATTATAATATTCCACATTTCTCTCAAAAGCATGTGAACTGGTGTCCTTGTTCACAATCATATCAACTCTCCCCTCAGCAACGCCATCCCCTCAGAGTAGTTCAGGACTGTGTTGAATTCCTGTTTCTGCTCCACTTTTGCTTCCTAGTACCTGAAAGTATTCCTTTGAAGATAAATCCTCACAGCTGGGGATTTCCTGCTTCCTTTTCTAAGTCATCTGCATTCCATGTCATTGCCAAACTTTTCCTGCTGGCCTTAACAGTGTATTGACATGTTAATTGATTTAACTAGAGTGACAGCCTAAAACAATCAGCTGCTTTAGAGATACAGGCTGACTTGATTCTATAATTCATACCTAATATTAATTCTGTTCTACCAATTATCGTATAGTAAACATCAGCGGTCACACTCTTGTTTACTGTTTCATAAAAATAAGATAATGAGGTATTGTGCTTTACAAATAAAGGGGCTAATCTTGCCCAGCATCTATGACCACCAAGATTCCATTAACTGTAGACTCTATACCCTTCCACTGCCACATGGGGCAAGATACCAGGGCACCTGCACAGAAGGTGGAGCCAAGAGAGTTGGGACCAAAGGATCCATGTGGTTGAGTGAGAACTGGATATGGAAGCTACTGCTGCTGCTCTTTTGTTTAGGAGGGAGGATCCCATTCCAGTGATACATCTTCTTCTCCCCCTTGCGTCCACCATGAAGTAGAGTAGTGCAAAGTCTAGATTTCTGAAGGCATGCTCTTGCCAAGGATTTGGGCTATATAAAACAAATTTCTGAAGAGGTCACTAGCACTTGCTGACAATACTGCAGACTTGGAATAGAAGGAGGATAGCTAAGAGCAATTTGTAATGGATAAAACTGAGACACTGAATTTTGTTGGACTAACTTCCTCTCCCTCGAACTACACGCACACACTCAGTTGGAGAAGTAGAATCCCTTCTTTTTTTTTTCTTATTGATCACCCCTGAAGATAGGACAGGGGACATGTATGAGAATTACTGGCAATGACTCAGATTGTCCCTGGGGATAGTTAATGGAAACTGACATCTCCAAACCGAGCAGTGAACATTACCACTCTTTAATTACTATTAGCTTCCGGAAATTGGTTTTGTCATATAGGCAGTCCTTTGACAGCTGGCCCACAACTATAGCTCCATCCACTCTGTATCCATTTAGCAACTGATACAATTACTAATATTTCATTTGAATTTTTAGTATAATATCACAAACAACGAAGGGACGTCTTTAATACAGCAACAAATAAGCAATGTCTTTTTAAAAAAAATTTATTGAAGGTTGTAGCTATGTAATTTATACATGTCTTCATAACTCTTTATCACATGGCAGTACAGATACAGGTAAACAATATAACAGCACTTCACCCACATTTCTGCAGTCTACTCAGCAGATTTACATAACTATATGTGGTTTTACAGATAGGATACATGTCATTAAACTAGAATACTCAGACAAATATTTTGCTGTCTGTGTTAAGGTTTTAAGAATGCTGTATAGCAGAGGATTCATAGGCTCTTTGGACAGAGATTGTAAAGCATATTTGTATTTTCCCAGTGCTGTAGGTTTTCTGAAGTTTAATTGATGAACCAACTTTCATTCAGTACTAAATTGAATAAAAGCGATCATATACCTAATTGACTGCCATTGCAAAAGTGTTAATTGTGTGTGTAATAGCAGTAGAAGATTACATTAGAACAGGGTAAAATTTTTCTGCTGAAAAATGTAGATTTGATTTAACCAAAACAATTGGTAAATTCAAGTAAAATTTGATAAAAAAACTGAAAAATTGAAGTGTTACGATCAAAACACCGTCTTTTGTTTAGAATTTCACTGCAATTTTACTTTTTTTTTTAATTTAATTTTATTTTTTTTGGAAAAAACACTTGTTTGGGAAGAATAAAATGTTTTAATTCAACCCAAAAAATTAGTTATTTGCTCTATATTAGATTAAGAGCCACCTCAGAGGGAGGAGATGTATACTCTTGGATCCTGTCCTCCGCCACTCCCCTTTTATCAATATCATCTTCCATTTAATTAGTTCTCTCCTGAAGCTGATTTTCTTTGATATCTGCACTCTCACACAGTAGGAGTTATTTCCTATGTCCTATAGCCATCTCCTCACATTGTCACCACATATACAGTCTGCATCTTTTATCATTCGTTTACCTCTGTCCTGCTCAGTTCACGCTGCTTTGTAACCAATCATTTTATTCCTGACATTTCCTGTTCAAACTCCTTTACACTCCACCTATTTTCTCAATTATCTTGTTTTCATACTATCTCTTTATCCTTTATATTAACTAAATGCACAAAATCATCCTTACAAAGTTTGTAGGTAACCCACAGATTAGGGCAGTGGTAAATAATGAAGAGGACAGGTCACTGATATAGAACAATCTGGATTGTTTGGTAAATTGGAGGCAAATAAACAATATATATTGCAATACAGCCAAATGTAAGGTTATGCATCTAGGAACAATGAATGTAGGCCCTCCAGAGCAGCCCATAGCTTGGTTTTCTCAATGGATAACCCTGTGCACAGCATTCGCTCCCCATCTCTGGATTCAGGAGCTTTCAGAGATGCCCAAGGCCCTCCATCTGTTAATCTCTTGAAATTTCTGAATGTCTCAGAAGATGATCTTTTCATAGTCAAACCTAATGAAAAAGAAGGAAACCAGAGGGAAGTAATGACTCTGCAGTCACTCTGACCAGGTGGTGGTGGTGGTGGTGTCATAGTGGATAATCAGCTGAAAATGAGCTCCCACTGCAAGTCAGTGTCCAAAAGAAATAATGTTATTGGGTGTATAAACAGGCATTAGCCTTGAAGCTGGGGAAGTCACTTGGGCCATGGCCTGACCACTTTTTGGCCCCGCTCAAGGTAGGCGATCTGGCAGTGCCAGGACCAGAGTGGGGGTGGGAAAGGGCATTGAGGAGAAAGAGCCCTGCCTGCATGTTATGATGAGAGCCAACCAGGCTGGAGTGGGGTGCTGGGCTGCCTCATGGAACTTGAACCTGTGCAGTGTAAGTGCAAGGTTGTCTCACTCTGCACCATCACTGGGGTTTACTCCCTGCCTCCTCATCTGAAATGGCATTCCACAGTAGCAGTAAGGAAGTTGCTTCCTTTTTTGGTACCAGCGTGAATGGCTACTAGACTAGTATATCCAGTTATTTTATCCCCATTTCAAGAAGGATGCTGACAAATTGGAGAAGGTTCAGTGGCGAGCCAGGAGAATGGTTAAAGGATTGGAAAACATTCCTTATAGTGATAGACTCCCACAAGAAAAATTTATTTATCTTCTCAAGAAGAAGGTTAAGAGGTGATTTGATTGTATCCTATGGGTACCTACATAGGGAACTGAAATTCAATAATAGAGGGCTATTTGATTTTGCTGACAAAAATATAACATGATCCAGGGGGAAAGTTAAAGCTAGACAAATTCAGAATAGAAATAAAATGCACATTTTTTACCACTTAGGATAATTAACCATTGGAACAGCTTTACTTTCATGTCTGGGTACAATTGGGGAACAATGAAAATTCAACTCAGCACTAGGAATTTAAACAAGCAAAGGTAGAATACAAAATAAATATGTACGTGAATCTTGAGAAACAGTCTTCTGTCCTCCCCTCTGAGGTTTGTCTCTCAGTAGGTTTGCAATCAGCTTCTGAGGCATTTACAAAATCATAAGAGAAATTCTGAGTGACTAACAGGGCCTTTAGATCTCTCAGAAAACTCTTGAAATACAGAAATGGGGAGCGAATGTAGGGCATGGGTTTATCCTTTGACAAACCCAAATGGGCTATTCTGGAGGGCATAGTTGGTCAAAGTTTAGGCTGTTACAGTAACCTTTCAGTGTTGGGAATGGAGAAGAGTTAAGGATGAGGAGATAGCCAGAGGCTAAAAGAAAATGGAAATTGAGGAAGAAGTGGGTTGTTCCCAGAAGATCTCTGAGAAGCATCAAATAGACCAGATAAATGTAGATTTTCATCTGAAAACTATTCAAAGATCTGACTCTTGAGTATTAGCTATCTTTTAGAGTTTCTTCAGATGCTGCACACCCAACCTGCATCTTTGAAGTATTCAATACATCAGATGACTAGATTACCTGTTAGTATTTTGGTGTTTCTGATAATGGATGTGGACTAGATGTTTCAGTAACTGCCATGTGTTGCCTAGGAGAATGTTTGCTTGCTTAAGAAGCCGTTATAATTTACCTTATAACCACTAGCCATTATTTCATATTGCATTGGTTTGTTACAGTTCAGGAGTGAGCTTCATTTGTGGTCCCTCTTTCTGTTGCCTGTGGGCACTTCTTTCAAATGTCAGGCCTACACCTGCACTTCTGTGAATGGAACTCCATAGTTCACTCTACTTTAGACAGGATCACCAGGTTACTGCACCACGTTTATACACTGTATTTACCTCCAGCAGGCCCACCTAGATTTGGAATCCTCTCTGGGACCTATGATCTTGTGCTGGTAAAAACAGTGACTGAAAATAACTTTTCAAAACAGAATATGATTTATTTATCCCAAGGAATATTGTAAGCAGAGAGAAGTGGGTTAAAAGTAACAAAAGCCTAAATGTTTATTACCGTGGACCTACCTGACCAACTCTAGGTAGATACCCTCTTTTCCCTGTCGCCTCTGCATTTGGGCACCATGTTAGCCTGTTTCTCTGCAGACCTTCTCTCTCTCATCTACTTATTCCAAGGCTCTGCATTTTTTACTGATTCCAAGCCCTTTGTCTGAAGGTCCCCACCTAAAAGCCTTTGAGGTTTCCAGCTCAAACCCTGGGAGTTTCCTCCTCTCCATAGTCAGATTAGCCAAATCCTTATTCCACATTCAGAAAGTAAATTTCAGAGGAATTATCACTTCCATTGTGTCTCTGAATATGGCTATCTACACCTAGTAGATTTTGGGTTCCTGAAGTCCAAAACTAGCACAAACTGATTTGACTCCTTAGTTACCCTTTAGCCAGTAACACAATAACCACCAAGTTTCTCTAACGTTCATGGAAATGAATACATATATAATTCCCAGGTTATTTCACACATGTGAACACAGGTTTCAATGGTGGTATACCACATAGGGTATTAGAAAAAAAACTAGAAAGATTTTATTGTTAAAATCAAGTGTATTTCATTTTAAACCGACTATGTATATGTGAATCTGTTCTGTCTAAAATAGCTTATAACAAGGTTCTTATAGGCGATCCAATTTACTTTCCAGGTCTACAATATATTCTGCCTTTTGTCATATTAAAATAGGTACCCTTTTTATATATTTTCAAAAATGGATTATGTGATATTTAGGTATGCAATACAGCTGGCAGAATGTTTGAAAATTATTTTTCCACACAAAAGTCTGGTAGGTTGTATAAATGCAGGTCTTACAGTTCAACAGACATCATTAGGTTTGGAATGCAATCTCTGTGCTCTGGAAGTGAAGGAGCCAGGGAAGCTTAAAAAATAAAAGAGTAGGTGAGTTAGTAAATAATTCAAAATCATGCCTTTCAAACCATATCTCCGTACAGCTTGAAAGTCTGATTTTTAAATGCCAATATGGGAGAAAGCACATATTTCTAGAAAAGCTTTGACAAGGTCCCTCACTAAAGGCTTTTATGCAAAGTAAGCTGCCACGGGATAAGAAGGAAGCTGCTCTCATGGATTGGTAACTGGTTAAAAGATAGGAAACAAATGGTAGATATAAATGGTCAGTTTTCAGAACGGAGAGAGGTAAATAGTGATGTCCCCCAGGAATCTGTTCTGGGACCAGTTCTATTCAACACATTCATAAATATCTGGGAAAAGGGGTAAACAGTGAGATGGCAACATTTGCAGATGATACAAAATTACTAAAGATAGTTAAGACCCAGGCAAACTGCAAGAGCTACAAAAGGATTTCTCAAAAGTGGGTGACTGGGTAACAAAATGGCAGATGAAATGTAGTGTTGATAAATGCAAAGTAATGCACATTCGAAAGCATAATCCTGACTGCATAGAGAGCCAGTCCTTTATCAGTTGAAACTGAGCCAATCACAACATGTCTTCCAATCTTCTCTCACTCTGGCCATCCTTTGCCATCCTTGTCAATATCTCCTTCCTAGGAAATCATCCCGCCTCTTTGGAGGCCAACCATGTGACCATTTGTCTTCTTGTGGATATCACTCAGATATAGCTGTGCTCCATCTGTTGTCGCTGAGTCGGGCCACATGTCCCGCCCACCACATTTAGCTGAGCCTGCTTTCAATAACAACGGCTCGCACTTGAGACTGTTGCCAATTATTTTGTTGGCTGGTGATTGTGGAGTGAAATACCCAGAAATGTTCGTTCCAGCACCTTCTATGTGACAGACAGTTGATGTTCTTCAATATTTTTCAGTGACCATGTTTCACTGCCATATAACATCGCTAGAAGCATGGTTGAGTTGAAAAGATTCACACAAGTTGTTTTGTTGATCTTTCCTTGGAGGATGTCCTTGATGTCGTTGAATGCGCACCATCCAGCTTTTTTTCTGCGCGACAGTTCACCTTTCTGATCGTGGCACATGTTGACTTCCTGGCCCAAATAAACAGATTTATCAACTTCTTGGATCTGCTCTCCTCCAAGAGTTATTTGAGTTCTTGGCAGAACATCTAATCTCATGTATTTTGTTTTCTACCGATTCATTTTTAATCTGACTTAACTACTTTTCGCGTTCAGTTCTTTACAGTCCAGCTTGAGAGAATGCTTATCTTCAGCTATCAGTACTATATCATCTGCGAACCTGAGATGGTTTAGCTGTTCGCCATTGATATTAATCCCACCTTTCAAGGCTGCTCATTGAAGAACCAATTCAAGACAGGCTGTGAATAATTTTGGTGAAGCTGTATCTCCTTGTTTCACACCTTTCTTGATGGGAATTCAGAGGAGATAATCAAACAGTGATATGTCCATGCTATAGCCAGAGTTTGCTTCCTTTTAGTAATGTGATATATTTCACACCTATGCCCTGTTCTAAAGAGCTTCAAGAATGGAATAAGTCTCCATGCTGTTGAACGCCTTCTCGCAGTCCAAGAAGGCAATGCACAAAGGGAACTTCTATTCCCTTGAATGCTCCAGAAGTTGGTTTAGAGTGAAGAGGTGGTGTATTGTGATATAATTCCTTCAAAAGCCAGCCTGCTCTCTAGATTGCTGTTCATCCAGATTTCGTCATAGTGAACAATTTATAGATAACCGATCGGGTGATAGTTTTTTAGATTTTCTTAATTGCCTTTCTTATGCAACAAGATGGTATTGGACTCTTTCCAACTGGACGGTATCTTCTGGATTTCCAGGTAGTGGCTGAGTTTTCCAAAGTTCCTGACTTCCTGCCTTAAGCACTTCCGCTGTCATACTGTCCTTACCTAGAGCCTTCCCCTCTTTCATTTGATGGACTGTGTGGCGGATTTTGCTAATGAGAACCAGGAGTATGTGTTCATTGGTTTGTTGAAAAGATGGCATTGGGACGTCTATATAGGATGCAATCAGCTGGGTATAGAAATCCCTGCAGATTTCCTCCATCTCTGCTCGATCGGTTTCTGATTCTCTGTCCCTGTTCTTCAAAGCCGATAATGATGACCTCTACAACGTCAGTTCTCGTTTGCATTTTTAAGACTTCTACAATCTTCAGCAGCCTTTAAGAGCTTTTTGGTTCAAAATTTCTTTAAGTCTTCCTTCAAATTCATTCGTATAAGCTTGCAGAGAAGGGAGTACTCAAGCCTGTCACTACCATTTCTTCTCATTTTCCTCCTCTTCTCTAATAAAGTCTTTGTATTCTCCGAGATTCTTCCACTAGCTCTTCTTTCATGTTCAGCTGATTTCACACACCATTTCAGTCTCTTACTGAAGTTCTCATAATCATCATCACAGTCATTCATGAGGCTCCAATCTTCCCTAGAAATGTTTTCCTTCAGGATTGCCTCATCGAAAGCTACCAGTTGGTGCCTTCTGTTCACCATACACAGTGCCTTTTTCTCCACCTTCACAGTGAACATGAGTCTGGCTCTCAGTAGGCGAAGATCACTACTGATATTGAATTATGGCATTACAATATCCTGCATGATGCATTGTCTATCGATCAGAAAGTAATCAATTTCATTTTTTGTCTTCATGTATAGTGTGATCCAGCTCCATCTTTTGTTGGCCTTCTGGTATGCACACATCTTGAATGATGTGTACAGATGTGATTGCCCCGTCTCAATAAAAGATATATTGGAATTGGTAAAGGTTCAGAAAAGGGCAACAAAAATTATTAGGGGTATGGAACGGTTTCTGTATGAGAAGAGATTAATAAGACTGGGACTTTTCAGCATGGAAAAGAGATGGCTAAGGGAGATATGATTAAGGTCTATAAAATCATGACTGATGTAGATAAAGTAGATAAGGAAGTGTTGTTTACTGCTTCTCATAACACAAGAATTAGGGGCTACCAAATGAAATTAATAGGCAGCAGGTTTAAAACAAATAAAAAGACTGTGCATTGTGTGAAGAAATACTTCAACTGGTGGAATGCTTTGCCAGAGGATATTGTGAAGGCCAAGACCATAACTGGGTTAAAAAAAGGGCTAGATAAATTCATGGAGGATAGGTCCATCAATAACTATTAGCCAGGATTGGCAAGAATGGTGTCCCTAGCCTCTGTTTGCCAGAAGCTTGGAATGAGTGACAGGGGATGGATCACTTAATGATTACCTGTTCTGTTCATTCCCTGTGAGGCACCTGGTACTGGCCACCGTTGGAAGACAGGATACTGGGCTAGATGGACCTTTGTTCTGACCCAGTGGGGCCATTTTTATGTTCTTATGTACCTTTCTGTAGGTTATTTTAATAACTAACCAATTGGTTGAAAGAACCAACATTATTAATAAACTTGTATGTAGATCAATGAAATAAAGTAGCCAACCTATCTGTAAATAGGGGAATTTATTAATTAGGTTTGGTTATTGATCGTGGCAGTTACTGAACTGTTCCTGAAATTGGGATGAGTTTGTATATTCCAAGAGGTCTTTTTGTAAAAAAAATATTTGTGACCCAAGAATTTTGGGTTTTTTTTTCTGTGTGTGTTTAATATATACCAAAAGACATTACATTAAAATATGTACCACTGATCTCTTAATATTTGAAAGTAATGCAAATTATAATTCTTAGCCTTTTAAAATATTTAAACAAATTACAGAAACAGATTATTCAGTTGCCTGGAGGTAAAGGATATGGGAATGATTTGAAAATAAATACTAAAGAAGAAAGCCTGATAATAATAAATAAATAAAAGGAGACTTAGCAATCATCTCAAAGGTCAGCATTTATAAAGCTATAGAGGATGAGGTGGACATGTCATACATTAGTCCCAGGAAAAACAAATGTATTTCACTAGAATGGCTGAATACAGTATCAGAAAACCTTTCTGCTTTCATGAAAAGTCTTTATGGACAACTATGAGATAACTTGGGGAGTGAGCCAGCCCAGCAGCTACAGAACTACAGGCCCATGACCAGTGGCACAACCAGAATTTTCCTAAGGAGGAGGCCAGAGCTCTCCTCACCCAACCTGCACTCAGCTGTAAGCTCCCTCCCCCATACCCAGCCCCACACACTCCACCTTGCACCAAGCCTCAAGTTCTCCCCCATAACCAGTCCTGAGTGCTCTCATGCTGTCTCTGCTCCCAGCCCTTTGCTCTCAACCCTGCACTCAGCTCCACACGTTTTCCTCCTGCTGTCCCCCACTGAGAGCCATGATCCCCAAGCCAGACACAAGCTTTCTCCCAGGGAGGTGGTAAGGCTGAAGAGCTTCATACCTACAATAGGCCAGTCTATTCTGGGAGCCTCAGACCCCATCCTCTTGCATTTCTGCTTCCCTAGGAAGGAAGCATCAACAGCCTGGATCCAATCCTCCCACCTTTCATGAGAATTGGAGGGTTCCAGTACCCCTTGCTCTGCTTTTCTGCAGGGACTAGAGGTGCACGGTGCCCATCAGCACCAGAAGAACTGTAAAGATAGGAGATGGCATATAGAGTCTCAAATACTCAAATTTGGCCTGGTCACTCCCTGCCATGACAGATGGGTGGCCAGGCCAAACATCCAGCTCTGGTTGGTGCCTCAGCCCCCTTCCACTTGTCCCATGCTTGTGACAGAGCACTGCACGAAGAATTCAGAAACAAGCAATAAAATTATCTGTCTTGGGTGTGAATAAGGAAAATGCTGGAAACCTTGACTGAGCTGGCTATAGACAAGGAGAGGTTAGTGTAGAAAAAGACCTTGATGCCTTTGCAAAACTAAACAAATCCTGGGCAGAGATCAATTCATTAATGTCATTCTGAATAATGATTTATTATGGTGTCTGTAGCAGAAGTTCCCTCAGACACTGCAAACTGTTGCCTTAGAAATTGAGCCTCCCTAATTAGCTAGCTGACATATAAGTGGATCATTCAAGATGGTGCACTGTCTGGTCTGACTGATGTGCAAAACAAGCATCAACAATGATGAAACTGGCAAAAATAGATAAAGAAACCCCCAAAGAACAACAGTAGAGACAGCTGGTGCAACAGATCAATGCAGAAAAGCTCTAGGAGATAAATTGGAGCCAGCTCACCCATTAAATACATATAGAATATGTTAACGAGTCGAGCATGCAGCAGAAATGAATCATATGTTTGTTTATAAGCTAAATACAGCACTGGGTAAAGGAAATCATGAATATGTTGAGGAAGTGATATAATGGGGCATGGAAAGGGACAAAAAAAGGAGCCGCTTTCTAGGTATGTATGCAGTGTTGTTGTAGCCGTGCTGATCCCAGAATATTAGAGATATAAGGCAAGTAAGGCAATATCTTCTGTTGGATCAACTTCTATTAGTAAGAGACACAAGCTTACACTGAGCTCTTCTTCAGATCTGGTCTGTGTAATCTTGAAAGCTTGTGCATACATAATTTTTGAAAAATAGAACCACAGAACTAAGCAGAATTCAAATCTCACTGTTATCTGTCCCAATTTAGACTCTGATCCTGCATGTGCTTTAGACACAATTATCTTTATGCATGTGAATAGTCCCATTGAATTCAATGGGTAAAGTCTCTCATTTGCCTAAGTATTTGCATAATCCAGGCACTAGAGACAGCAGCTCTCAAGCAGGTTTTACCTTTAATAAAATTATTTCTCCAGTCTGAATTATAACCCCTGTTGGTTAATTTGACCAAGAATGATATTTCAAAAGCGAGAGGTAGAGGTGCCTTGGCTGGATGCTGCTATTGTGGCCTAAGCTCAATATAAAAAGGTCTGAGGATGTTACTCGTGTTGGAAAGCTGGCAATGTCTACCAAATAGCATTTAAGGATAAAAAATTTCAAGTCTAAGGACTCTCTTTTGCTGCAGATTTTGAGAATAAATAGTAGTGTTGGGTGTTTGAATTAGATTCAAGATTGTCAATAACAGGCTCAAAGGGAATTATTTAATCAAAGATTATTAATCAGAGATTAGTACAGCACAATACCGAAAGAATACAAACATTACCTTCCTTGGAGTAAGGTAAAGAGCTGGCCTCTGTGTCTCTCCCTTTTGTGTCTGGTGAGATGCTGACAATTTTGCATTTTCCAAGCTCACTTTCAAGCCTTTGTCTTTTACAGGCTGTGAGACAAAGAAAACCGCTTTGGTGGATGGAATAAAAATTTTCCACGATCAATTTCACTGTAAGTTTGACATGTTTGTTTACCTCATTACTTATTATTGAGAGAATAGTTAATATGTATATAAAAGTAATATTCCAAAAGGGGACTAAAAGGATTAATATTTACTAATAGGTACTAACTGGTGAACTGAATAGTTAATTTGATAAACAGCATGAATGTTGGTGCTATTCAGCCAGCTAAGTAATACTTGCTACTCAAATTCATGTTTACGCATCTGAGCTGCTGCTATTTGACGCAGGAATGGACTGCAGTTGTTTCAAACCTCTCTTCATTGCTATAATAATAGCTAACTGAGAGGAGATGCAGGCACAGAGTAAAATTCCAAAACATATATTGTATGGATAGTCACCTAGGTAGGGAAATCTATATTTATCCCCACAGACACAGCTTTCTAAATAACTTTGGGATTTTACTGTGTAGAAGTTAGATATCAATATCTAGTTAAAAAATTTCACATAAGCTTTTTCTAAGTGCCTTCTTATTAAAATAAGAATATTCGCCCTAAATATAAAGTAATCAGAATTCTTCCCTCTTTTGTTTTACAACTGCTCAGAAAAATAAAATCATCAGACTCTCAAATCTGCCAAGTCTTGCTTTAAGCTAGAAATGAAAAAGGTGTCAGTCATTCGCTGAAGCTATGGCAGTGTCTTGCCTGCGAAGCATAATATAGTGCTCTCTTCCTCTCTTAAAAATCTCCCTCTTCAAGAAATTCCTCCTCCCCTCATCTCATTAGTGCTCTCCACCTCTCCCTCCTACCCTGATGTTTTATTCTGTTTTCTCTTGTGGTTGTTTCTCCTGTCTTATCTAGATTATGACTCTTTAGAGTGTGGCAATATCTGTAGCAATGGGTCAGATCTTGGCCACGCTGCAAAATTGAGGTGACCCAAATCAGCCCTAAAGCTAGGGGATCAGGAAGTCTCTGGCAGAACCATCCAGATTCCTGAATTCCAGTCCAGTGTCTTAAGCACAAAAGATTTCATTTTGCAGTCCTATCATATCCTTAATTCTAAAAATTCTAAATAATTTCTAAATAACTTCTAAATTTCTAAATAAATTCTAAATAACTTCCAAGGTTTGTAGACATCCTGTCATACACACACACACACATACACATACATACTGTTTTTCAGCATCCGTGATGTCTACAAACCTTTGGAAGTTGGGGTTGTTAACCAGCTTGTGCTCCCTTTGCTAGATGGCTGGAATCAGAGGGAAATACTTTTCCCCCAGCAATTTGCTAGGTATCTAATTTGGATTATCTGTTTCTGAAGCATCAAGTACAGGCCACTGACAGATGCAGGGTACTAACCTACATTATGGCATCATAAGTGTATCAGTTTTTACAATCCAATAAACCAAAATATTACAGAATAATATATAAACAGTGGGTAGTGTATCCTTGTATTTATTTACAGTAAGAGAATGTTTCTTTTTAAATATATATTTAGAAGCCAGAGAACCGTCTCCAAACAAATTATAGATATTTCAGTGTAAATCAGATCTGTGATTTAATTTAGTTGATAGAAGGTCTGAACAGGTCTGCAGAAATAATAGTATCTCCAAATATGTAGTAAACAACTCATTGAAAAGGTACAGAGGTAAAGTATATTTTATAGATCTCTATTCATGGAACACCCCTAAAATACAGCCCTATATTTTGAGATCTGTTCATGTCAAACAGGTATTGAGAATATGCAGAAGGAGCTCACGGTATGCTGAAAAGCTTCCTGGTGAAATGATTCCTAAAGGATTATCTATTATAATATTTCTGGACATGATGATGCACTTCTCTGGTATTTCATGAGCCTTGAACATTTATAAGAAGTCATTTCACAAACTTGAGAGGCAACTTTTCAAGTTGGGGAGAAATTTCTTATTGCTGCTCAGCTAGAATTTTTATGACCTTTATTTTGGAAGTGTCCACATTTTTTTCATGCCATCATAAGTATATATTCAACCCACCAAATTATCTATTGCTATCTTCATGACTCTGCCTGTTCTCAGAGCATTTGCTTTGGTGGTAGCTCCTCTCCTGTCACACTCACCATTGGAATACCTGAGAACTCTGTCCTTCACTTGATACCTAGCTGACCACCTATGCTCATGATTCTTAATTTTACCTCCTCATTGGCCCTTCCTCTCTATTTCCACACTTCAGACTGTCTGTCTGACTGTCATAAACAGATAGCTAAGGGTTAATGTCTCTTACACCTGGAAAGAAGTAACCTGAAACACCTGACCAGAGGACCAATCAGGAAACAAGACTTTTTCAAATCTGGGTGGAGGGAAGTTTGTGTCTGAGTTCTTTGTTCTAGTCTTCTGCCTGTACTCTTTTGGCTATGAAAAGTGATTTTTCTGTTTCCTGCCTTTCTAATCTCCTGTTGCCCAGTTGTAAGTACAAAAAATCAGATAGGAATTTATATGTTTTTTTGTATTTACATGTGTGTAGTTGCTGGAGTGTTTTGAATTGTATTCTTTTTGAATAAGGCTGTTTATTCATATTTCTTTTAAGCAGTTGACCCTGTAAGTGTCACCTTAATACAAAAAGACCATTTTTATGTATTTTTTTTCTTTTTACCTAAAGCTTTCTTTTTAAGACCTGTTGGAGTTTTTCTTTAGTGGGGAACTCCAGGGAATTGAGTCTGTACTCACCAGGGAATTGGTGGGAGGAAGAAGTCAGGGGGAAATCTGTGTGTGTTAGATTTACTAGCCTGACTTTGCATACCCTCTGGGTGAAGAGGAAAGTACTTCTGTTTCCAGGACTGGAAATAGAGAGGGTGGAATCCCTCTGTTTAGATTCACGGAGCTTGCTTCTGTGTATCTCTCCAGGAACACCTGGAGTGGGGAAGGGAAAAGGTTTATTTCCCTTTGTTGTGAGACTCAAGGGATTTGGGTCTTGGGGTCCCCAGGGAAGGTTTTTGGAGGGACCAGAGTGCCCCAAAACACTCTAATTTTTTGGGTAGTGGCAGCTTTACCAGGTCCAAGCTGGTAACTAAGCTTGGAGGTTTTCATGCTAACCCCCATATTTTGGACGCTAAGGTCCAAATCTGGGACTAGGTTATGACACTGACATATCCAGACTTTGACACCTATAGTGCTTGTCTCCAATCTGCCCAAAACATGTAGGGCTGCTTTGGGCCATCTGAGTATTGCAAAGCAGCTTTAGCTGTGGCCAAGATCAATTATACTGACCAGACCATGCTGTTGCCTCTTTTGTATTTTCTATTGAATTTCATTTATCCACTGCATCAACTTTAAATTTCTCTTTACCTGTAAGGCCCTATAGAACTCTGTTCCACCCTACATCTTGATTACTGTATTTCATCACATCCTACTTTACTGTAATGGTAGTCTCAACACTCCATTAATTTCTTTTCCCACTCTGGTCTCCATGCCTCCTTCCTTTTTCCCCCCTACTCATGGAATGACTTCCAATTCTCATGCCCTAAGCTTCTACTCACTTCTCTTTCAGATATCTCCTAACATGTCTCTTTTTCTACTGATCATGCAAACACTAACCCATCTTAAATACAATCTTTGCCCCAAAGTCATATTAGAAGTGAAATGAGTTAAATCAGAATAAACCCAAAATATACAATTCAGCAATACAAAATCTACTAAAAACTTCCTCCTCTGGGTTTCCCATACATTTTATTTTCTCCATAGATTTCAGATGGTAAACTCTTTGGGGTATGGACTGTCTTCTGTTGTTTTGTTTTTTTTTATTCTGTGCACATAGTTGACTCTTGATTTCAGTGGATTATTATGACTATTAAGTTATAGTTTTCTGGAAAATTCTTTATTTGCATGTATTGTATCTCTCATTTTTAGTTCAATATATTTCATTGTTTTTAATTCATATCATGCTTATTATATTGGGAATTCTAGGTTACAGTTGCATTTTACACTTGCCCACATTACTGGGCCTTCAGCTATTCTGGTATGTCTATTCTGTATCTTCTATTGAAACTGTTCTACGGTGTGTAAATAATTGTATGTGCGTTGGGCCACAGAGAGAGAGAGAGAAAATGACTGACTGTTCCAGTAGTTAGGGAGTCACCTTAGAGATGGGAAACCCAAAATCCCTTTTCTACATGAGGCAGAGGGTGGAATTGAACTCTGGAACTCTAATCACTGAGCTAAAAGTTATAGGATAAGCTGCCACCTCCTCCTTTATGTTTCTTGCAACAATGTCTAGGTATGTATCTTCGGGAGTGAATTCACAGCTAAGAATGCCTAGCAGAGAAAGATACCTCCCTCTGCATAAGGTCAAGGACAACCCAGGGAAATGATGTAGGGCAGGGATTAGGCCACACTTTTCACTTTGATATTTTGACATTTGGCTCCTTTTGTATATCCCCTTATTTAGTTGCCTAACTCACCACAGGCACTGTATAGGGAGCCTGAGCACCTGACTTCAAACTGTGGATTTCATTGGGAAGCAAGATGCCTAGAAGTTAGGCTTTACAATGCTCAGTGTCCTAGTGTCAAAGTATCTATGTGAATCTAGACCTAACTGACTTCCCAAGGTCACACAGTAAATCTGTGGAAAAGGACTAACGCAGAACAAGTTTAACGTGTTTCCTTTTTTCTATGCAAAGGAAAAGTACAGCATGGACCCACGGTAGTACAGGCTTCCTTGCCCACTCATGAAATGTGCTACAACCCTGTTCTGCAGGAATGAGTCTTAATACCCATTAGTTCTTCTACCGTTCTTCTGAAATTACCAATTAATGCAATTTGAGATGGTGATTCGTGTAATATGCATGCATGTGTCCACTAGAACCTGGATTGTAATCACCAACTCATTTTGTAGTGAGGTTTGACAGATCTGTTTGTTTACATTTTCGTTAGTACATTTCTATTTATTTCAGAATAAGTTTTGAAGTATGAGTGGACTGTGAGGCACTCTGCCTTCCCGGCATTCAGCCAGTGGAGGAGGCACTGATGAAATTTCAGTGCATCACCAAACCTGAAAAGAAATCACGTGACAGAATCAACCTTGTTTTTTTCCCTTATCATAGTTATTTTAAAAAAAAGAGAGTAAGTTGATGGGGTACAAAAGTACAGGTTTCAAATAACTTGCTATGCTTGAAATTCAGTGACCCGGCTTTGTTGATATAAATTAAAATCATTTCAGTTGGTTTAGTATATGAAGCAGCCATTAACTACAGTCACAGATCATAAAACAAGCTTGGGTGTGGTTCTGCTACTGTATTGATAAAGTCAGAATAACTTCATAACATTCTCTCACTTTGTCTTCTCTTTGAAAATTTGCAAATTCCTTCAGTTAGATGTATACGGTTTATAGAAAAACTGATAACCAACAAAGACAGCGCTAAATTTACTTTACATTCATACCTTTTAAAAATAGTATATTTATTACTGGAACAAGGGTAATGTGGAAGTTTTCTGCCAGAAAACTGTTGGAAAAAAGTGTAGATGCACACAGAGAAGAGTAAGACAAAATAGTAGCTATTAAGATAGTTTGTACAGATTTCTAATGATTTTTAAGAGTTTACTTTTTGATCCTTATAAACAGGAAAGTTAGTCTCAAACGGAACATAAAAACGGACAAAGACTGCATGACTCAACATAAAGCTACAAACCTAAGAGGATCATAAAATGTGAGAGACCCTATATAAAAGTCTTATATGAAAGGATAAACAAAATATTTGTATTCTCTGCCAACTCTGTGCATAAGGTTCTGGTCAGCAGAAAAAACATATCTTGCAAGTAAGCCCTCAAAGAAAAAAGTTCAATGATAACTAAAGATGATGTTCTATCAGAAATGTTGTCATTTGTTGACATACTATTTTTATTTGATTTGAAATAGTTAGCTGAGATTCCCTTGGGCTTTATATTTTGATACGGTGGGGTGTACTGGTGTAAGTGAGCATACATGCATTGTACTGCTGTCAGCAATCTAGAGAAGAAATGAGTATCAGTTGCTTCTTGTTGTAGGCAGTTTTGACAGCTATATGAAACAGGAAGAAACAAATTCCTTCTATGAATCCAAAAATAATTCCTCACTAAATTAGTGATGGCTTTATCCTGTAGTACACTGTTGCGCTTACACTGAGTTTTATCAGTATTTCTAAGTTGATAATATTTGTAGTGCCTTTATATATGTTTAAAAAAAAAAGCAATGCATTTCAAAAGTGAAGATAGTCAAGGCAGATTGGTTTCACAAACCAAAGTCCTGCTTGAATCTGCTCACATAAAATAAAAACAAACATTTATGCCATGGGAATAATGAAAAATTCCTCTGACATGCTCTATGCTGTTAGCACCAATATGAGCAATTCATTGTGTTCATGTCACAACCAGGGAGGAAAAGTAAACTGATTCTGACAAAATAAAAATCAGCCTGAATGCCTCTCAGCCAGAACTCAACTTATCCAAACATATTTTGTTGTTTGAAAAACATTTCTGTACATTTTCCTGAATCCTTGAATCTCACATTTTTGTCAGAAACAAATATAATATATGAAATATTAGTCTACAGTGGGCTAGTTCATGGCATGAGGGTGATGTGGAACCACGAGGTAGACTGTACCTGTTCTCCATGCACATGTGGTAATGGAGGGGGACAGGGAAAACTGCAGTCTGCTCCATCACTACAGGCTATGTTTTCTTGGTCAAGGCGGTATTAGTGCTAGTTAAGATTAAAAGTAATTAGAGATATGGGATGAGGAAGAAGGTAAGTAGCAAAAAATCGTAAGGTCAAGGACAACCCAGGGAGATGATGTAGATAAAAGGGGTCTTATCATAGAATAGACCCACCAGTTATGGAGTAGCTTGATAAGTAAGAAAGAGGAACAATGGAAAGAAAGGAGACTAGATACCTGTAAAACTATGCAGGAGATCAAGAAGGTTGGAGTAACTCGGTGTCAAGGCTGGACTGAGGTTGAATAGAATGAGAGAATAGGAGGCGCTGTCAACAGCAGAAAGGAAAACAACACAGAGTAGAATGTTTTCTGTACTCCATAATCAGAGAAATCCAGATAGAAATAGGTTCAGATATATTGTTGTAAGAGAGAAGGCTATATTTTCAAGAACACCTGTATATGTACTCTAAAATAAGGATAAATTAATCCTTCAAACTACTTACTTCAGTCCTTTGCCATGTTTTGAAAACTAATGCAGCCACAGAAATAGAGTGATCACCAACAACTCAATACCATTTTCAGGTAAAACTAACTTTATTGTAGCATTCGTGTAAGACTTGTACGAAGTACTTGGAATGTGGAATACAGTGATAATTACTGAGCTCTTAGGCTCTGATACAACAAAGTATTTAAGCATGTGTTAACTTTAGGCTTGTGACTAGTCCCATTGATTTCAATGGAATGACTCGTATACTTAATTAGGTCCATGCTCGAGTACCTTGCTAAATCCACAATCTTAATATCATCTGTATTCAAACCAAGTCCCCAGAAAATGTCAGCTCCTATTTTGATACTTTTTTAACCATTCTAATTTGGCTCAGGCAGCAACACTAATTCTGTTCCTGACCAAAGATCAGGTGCTTGATGTGCAGCTGGCTTAGAGGAGGTCAAGTGGAAACCCAATAACAGCTAGGTCAGTTCAGTTCAACACTAGAATATCATAAAAGCCTGTAGTACAAACAAAACACACAATAACTGGCCACATGGATACTATATTTACCTGCTTCTTGGCATCTAGAGGTGAAGCATAAGTAAAATTGATGGTATCTGCCTTCCTTAGATCCACATGACCTTCCTTGCCATTTTATATTGACATATTGGGAAAATAAATTTGTGAAGCGAGTTCTCTCACCCAAAGTGCAATAGTCACAGCATTTTTAATACAAAGAGGGGTAGGCTCCAGAGGACTGTAAACATGTTATAAAGCTATGGAGCACTCAATAATTCATGTTTAACCAGAAGAAGGTTTAATTTAGCATGGACAATAACAAAATATTACATTGATTCCTCCCACCTGTGAGGGAATGAGTGGAACATTCTTAATCAGATACTTAAAGTGAATCATTAGAACTCTAGTTGATAACAGATTAGCTGGGCAATTTTGAGATCCCCTGGTTAGTACAAACTTCTGTAAGATTACATCTTCATTAAAACATCCAATCATGTTGATTCTGTTTTATTGGGGTTCTTGTATGTTGGTTTCATAGCTGAGAGGCTGGGGATGAGCACTTGGGCTACTAGAATATGTGTTGCTGGCCTTTGCATTTATTCTGAAAGTACTGGGGACAGGAACAGAAGAATCATCTTGTCCTCTTAAAGTTTAACTTCACTGCAACAATTAGCTTGAGTTAATATACTTAAGTCTTACTCCACTTGAGCTAGCCTAGCTTAAATGAGAGCAACCACATCATGAAACAACTCTCAAGTGAGATAAGAGGGACTAGATTAGCAGTTGAGGATGAGTTGTAGGTCGAGTTGCTGTATTTCCACTACATTACTAGCTCAAGATTCAGCAGCATTCAAGCTTCAGCACTCACTCCCCTACCTACTCCAGCTAGACATTTGTGTGTGGATGGGAGTCGAGTTAGGGGCAAACTTGAATCATAGCTTGAGCTAGCGCTGTAGCCTTTAGAGTTTATGGATAAGACCAATATTTACTGATAATTTAACAAAAAACATAAGTTTATACTTAATCTCTACAATAATACATATATAAAAACTAAAAAGAGAAAAAAACAGAGGAGAAAGAGAAAATAAGTCATCACACACAAGGATAAAGCAATGCTCATGGAAAAATGCAAAATACATTGAATTTGTCTAGATATTCTTTGAAGACTCACAGGAATTTGCAAGTTTTAGTTAAAGACAGAAGTTATGATGTCGCGGGTCAGATTTTGGTACGCTTATTTACATTTAGTATCTTATGCTTCATCTACACTTAAACTTACACAGGCATAGCTGTGTCAGTCAGTGATGTGGAAATAAACCATACTCCCTGGTGACATAGCGATGCTGACAAAACCCCCAGTGTAAAGTCAGTAATGCTGACATAAGAAATGCTTCTGACAGCATTGCTAATGTCATTTGGGAAGGTGGGGCTGTGCATATACCCAAGGAAAAACTTTCTGTTGGCATACTCTGAGTCTGCACTACGGGTCTGTGCTAGCATAGCTCTACAGACACAGATTTTATAGTTAGAGCCCTGCATGGTTACTAAATGTGCATCCGTATTTGATCTGAAAAAGTGGTCCATGGATTTGCAGGGCTAGTTACAGAATTTGTATCCACATCTAATCAGTTATCTGCAGACCATTTTTCGGATATCTGTGGCTATAACGTGAATATCCATGGATTTGAAGGGCTCTGTTTGTAATGTGGTTGTACTTATGCAAGGGATTTTTCCAGGTGTTTTGGAATGTCTTAAAAGGAAAGGGGTGTCAGAATCTGGCACCATGATAGAACCCATAGACACTGCTTATTGTAAAACTACTCTATTGTTCACTTAACTCTACTCCCATGTTTTCTTCTATGAATAAGCCAGTGCTTAGCTCTGCTTCAATACCTCTTTCTGCAACTGAATTTGTCATTTGTCACTTCTGAAGATACCTGCAGTACCTCCACTGGCCCACTTGGGGTAGGGGAAGGGATAGCTCAGTGGTTTGAGCATTGGCCTGCTAAACCCAGGGTTATAAATTCAATCCTTGAGGGGGCAACGTAGGGATCTGTGGCAAAAATCAGTACTTGGTCCTGCTAGTGAAGGCGCAGGCCTGGACTCAATGACCTTTCAAAGTCCCTTCCAGTTATAGGAAATAGGTATATCTCCTATTATTATTAGCCCAGAGAGCAGGAGATTTGGGGCTGCTCCTCAGAAAATGGCTTTCATTTCAGCAGTACTTTCTGCTTTCTGTACAGTACTTTCTGGTTTCTGTATGTCCAGAACAGCCAGCACAATCCCTAAGGGTTTGATGGGTGCAGGGGAAGGCTCTAAGAAAGCTGTTATTTTTTAAAAAAAATCTGTAGTTTATAGACCTAAAAGAAGGAACCGCTGGCGAAATATGTAGGAATATTCTATGACTTCAGCTTACTTTGCAAGTTGATTCACTTTAAGAAGGGAAAAAGTAGAGGTACAAAATGGGATAAAGTTGTGTTGCTTTTTGTTCTTGTGCCACTACTTAATGGAGCATCAAATAGCTTCATTTTTTGAATTAATTTCAAATTCAGATTCTGATACATTAAATTGACCAAAAAAAAACCCACTCAAGTTCTGTAGCATTCATCCTTTCACAAAATGTGTTGATATGACATTTTTTCTTGTGATAATTTAGAATAGAAAAAATGTTCTTGTGGCTATTTTTTTAACTCTTGAAATTAAAAATACACTCCCACACATCCAGTTTACTGAAGGGATAGAACAGCAACGCCAGCTACAGTCTGCATTATAGAAACCTGGCATTGCTCTGTATCATGATTCAATTTCTATTTTCTGACTGTTTGGTATCTTATGGTACTCAACAAAAACACAGAGGGCGATTTACAGCAAAATACAAAGCATTTGTAATACAAAATGTGATGCAAGTTGTTTGTGGCATACCAACAGGAGGAAGTTGGTGTCAGTTCATTTTATCAGTATCTCTTATTCTTGTGACCAGCATTCTGAGCTGAAACTGAATTAACATTGCCCCTGCATACTGAGAATAAAAGATTATTCTAAAAAATGGCTGTTTTGTTGCAAAATGAGAATACTTGTTAATACCTTTTATTTCTGTTATAAATAGTCAACTGACTCTTTCTTTTCTTTTTCTTGTATTTGTACAGCAGCAAAAATATTACTTATGGAAAGGGGGTTATACCCATTAATGTAATCAAGAGATGTAATGCAATTTATAAAACATTCTATGAATGGGTCACTGATCAAATAGTTAAAGCTCAAATTTTAGGTTTTATATATAAAAAAGAGAGACAGTGTAAAATCTGATCTTGTATAAATATATTTGACTTTTATTTCCAATTTTTTATGTAATTCCACACCTACCTCCTGCCCCCTTATGACATGTTATCCTGAAATTGTGGAAATCAAAGCAAAAAAAAATTGTCCTAGTAGTGCATGAGAACTAGGCTGAAAAACAAACCACCCTTTTGTGTCAGTCCTATTGAATGTAAGCAAAAATGATGATCAATAACTTGTTTCTGATGAACTCAATAAGAGTTTTGCCTTTGACTTTGATGGTACCAGGATTTTACCTAATGTCTTTTCTTTTCTTTCCTTCCAAAATTGATATCACATATCTCTTCTATAGGAATTATGTAAAAAACAAAACAAATTAAGAAACAAGCCTATAGAAGAGATGTTACTGTCTATTACACACTCCATTTAATGTTATATCCAGACAGCAGTCCAAACATTAATTGTGGTTAGAAGGAAAGGATTGGTGACCTCAGGTTTAGATACACATACACAAGTGCCTCATCTTCATAGAGCATGATTTTGTGCTCTGTTTGGCTCACCCTGATACTATGAATATGTTGATTTGCTAGGATGGTAATAGCTAAAGGTTCTAAAGGTAAATCAAACCACAGAGTGGAAAGGGGGCAGCCCTGCCTCATAACTCTCTGTAATCGAAATGGGGCAGAAATAATACCATTGGTATCTACTTTGAAAGTTGGGTTAGAGTATGAAAGCTTAACCCAAGCAATACATTGGTTACAAAATCCTAATTTTGCCAACACAGTCTATGCAGGCAAAGGCCTTTTTGGCATCTAAAGAAATGACAGCTAAGGGTTCTTTAGAATCTCTCAAAGCAGCAATAATATCAGTTAGTTGATGCAAATTATCTGAACCATGTCTGTTAAGAAGGAAGCCTACTTGATTTATGTGTATAACATGAGAGAGCAATTGATTAAAGAAATTGCCCTGTAATTACTACATAGTCCAAGTTCTTTCCCAGGTTTAGGAATAACTGAAAGTATAGCTTCTCATAGTGTAGGTGGGATAATTTGTTAATTTTTGGCCTCATTGAACCAGTATTCAATAACATAGGTGTTAAAATTTCAGAGAACTTTTTGTAAAATGAAATTGGGAACCCTTCTGCACCAGGAGTCTTTCCAACCTTCATTTCTTTTATAGCTTGAGTCAGTTCCACAATTTCTACAGGGGCATCTAAAAGATCCTTTTGAAAGTCAGAGATCTGTGGCAGAGACAATACACTAATAAGTGTTATAGGGTAGCTTTACTGATTCCTCCTTCAGCTAAATATAGTTTTGAATAAAACTGCTAATTGTTTATTAATGTGTTGTATATAATTTATTGTTACTATTGCAAATACTGTATCCACAATCTTATTTCTCTTGGCCTTTTGCTTACATCTATAGGCCAACAGTTGCTAGCTCTCTCACCAAACTGCCTGTAGTTTTGCTTCTAAGAAAATAGAGCAAACTCAATTTTTTGGGACAGAAATTTGTTGATTTCATATCCTAGAGTGATGAGGAGTCTGAGTTTCTCAGAGGAGAGGGCAGAAACATAGTCTACATACAAGGCCTTAATTTCCTATGCAAAGGTATCAATTCTATGTTTTCTCTATTTCTTATTAAAGGTGGCATAAGAGATGATACATGTTAGAATATAGATATTCAGGCCTGCCTGTAAAGGCCTATGCTTTAAGAACTTCTGTGTATTTTTATCACTTAGCTAGTTACAGAGGTATAAAAAACAAAGAATCAAAATGACAGTCTGCCTGTGTCTGGGCGTTCTCTCACTTGGATAGTCTGACGTCTTGTTCTTAGGCTAAGGCCTTTGGCTAAGTAGCGGAGGCAGCCATAAGCTGGGAAGCGTATGGTTACACCCTCACATTCCAAACCAGTGACATTGAAATAAGGTGGTATTGGGCTCAGGGGCAGCTCCAGGCACCAGCACATCAAGCGCGTGCCTGGGGCGGCAAGCCACAGGGGGCGCTCTGCCAGTTGCCACGAGGGCAGCAGGCAGGTTGCCTTCGGCAGCATGCCTGCAGAGGGTCTGCTGGTCCCGCGGCTTCAGCGGACCTCCCGCAGGTGTGCCTCCGAATCTGTGGGACAAGGGACCTCCCACAGGCAAGCTGCCAAAGGCATCCTGCCTGCCATGCTTGGGGCGGCAAAATACCTAGAGCCACCCCTGTTTGGGCTGTTAGGAAGACGAGCCTATCATCATAATGCCCATACCACCAGATAAAGAAACAGATCTTAAGTGATAGCATCAAGTCTAGCAAGAAATCACTCATTTGTGGTTTTGAAACTCTCATTTCTGTAGTTTTATCTTTATGGCACCTACCTTTCTATTGTTAATCTGGTTCTCTAATTGTTTCTGTCTGCTGTATAATTAATTTTGCTAGGTGTAAGTTAATTAGGGTAGTGAGATATAACTGGTTAGAGAATTATGTTAGGATTGGTTAGTTAAATTTCAGTAAAATGATTGGTTAAGCTATAGCTGAGAATATTGCTATATAAACTGGAGTCAAACAGGAAGTGGGGGGAAGGTAAATTGGAATATTACTTGCTGGGGGGGATGGGAACAGGGACATAGGCAAGGCTTTTTGGTATCAGAGCTGGGAAGAGGGACATGAGGTAAATGCTCTGCGTTGTCAGGGCTAGGTATGGAACACTGGGAACAGACTCTACCGGTGTATAAGCCCAAATGGTGTGAAGGGCTTCAGAATGTTTGCTTGGAAACTAACCCCAATAAACATTGCATTGTCTGGGATTTGGGCTTCTGGTCTTTTGCTGCTTACTGCGTGACAAGAACCAGGGAAGTTTGAAGGGGGAGGGAAAGCCCTCTGACAATATGGCCTCTTATGATGACTTAAAAGGCATGAAACAGCACAAAGGTATTTAGTCTCCACATTTTAGTTGGGGGTGAATACCCTGGGCCTAAAAGACCATGGGAGCATGGTCAGATATAATGATAGTCCCAGTGCCACAATCAGTGACAGAACTAATCAAGTCTTGTGACTTTAAGATACAGTCCAACGTTGAATAAGCTGCAGGGAAAAAGAAATGTTGTCTTTGGCCATAGGATTTCCAAATCTCCACACATCTTGTAAACTTCAATCAGCCATCAATGTATGAAGTACCTGACTAATATTAGTGTTTTTATATGGAGATGGAGAAGATTTATCAAGGACTGGTCTACAGTTTCATAAAAGTCTCCAGCTATAATATAAGTGTGATTGCCCATGTCACTTATACTCATGAAAAAAACCGGGGTAACCATAGTTTGGCCCATAGCGACTGGCAAAGATGATGATAGAATTGCCAATTGCAGCCTTGGGAATACTGAATCTTCCCCCACTGTGAGACCTTGTGCTCAGAATACTAACAGTCAACTTTTTATGTATTAGTATAGCAATACCACTGGCTTTAAAATTAAAGCAGCTAGAAATTGAGAGGCCAACCCAATCTCTATCAGTTTAAAAGCCTCAAGTTCTGTCAGATGTGTCTCCTGGGCCACAGCAATATAAACATTGTCTTTTTTTAAGCATTGAGTATTTATTTTTTCTCTCAATAGAGTTATTAAAACCCTTTATATTCTAGGGCACACATTTAATTATCAGAGCCATCATTGTTAAGATATAATGAATAAAACTGTAAATAAATGAGAAACTGCCTATTTTCCTAAACAGCATACCGTTCTTGCATATCTAAGCTGCAAAAGTTACATAATCTGGGAGTAGGGTGTCACCAAAGGAGCAGGAAGGAAATGCCCTGTGACTTTGCACTCCATATGCTTTATAAAAATATGTTTGTGTGAATATGATGTAACTGGAATATGCTTTATGCAAAAGGTCTCTTGTAAGGTGTCATTACTAAGTTTATGATCTACTGAGTGTTCATCCTGTTTGTTTGCATGTATTATTTCTATGTTTGAAGTTAGGAGAATAAGCTATAAACTTGTCTTACTGATGTAAACATGTTAAGTGGAAGCCATTAAAGGTGCTTCAGAATCAATGAACTGTGAATGGGTTTGTTTACCTGCAAGTCTTCCTATGTACCTGTCTTCCACCTACTAGGTAATGAAGGAGATCTTACAGTGACATGTGATCATGTTACCTGAACTGGAATCCATCTTAAACCTGGTACTTTTCTATTTAGAAAGAGGGTGGGGCTCCAGAGAGACAAAAGATTTCCACCTTGTGCCAAAGCTATAAAAGGGAGTGGAACATAACAAAGGGGGATGCCAGTCATGAGAAATCCCCTAGTTACCACATGATCTGAAACTAACAAGGACTGTACCAGGGGATAGGAAGAAGTCTAGTTTGTGAAAGAAGCTTATTGGAACAGCTCTGAGGATATGATTTACCTGTATTCAGTTTCTTAATGTATTGGGCTTAGACTTGCGTGTTTTGTTTTATTTTGCTTGGTAACTTACTTTGTTCTGTCTGTTATTACTTGAAACCACATAAATCCTACTGTTTATACTTAATAAAATCACTTGTTTATTAATTAACCCAGAGTAAGTGATTAATACCTGGGGGAGTAAACAGCTGTGCATATCTCTCTATTGGTGTTATAGAGGGTGGACAATTTATGAGTTTACCCTGTATAACCATTATACAGAGTAAAAAGGATTTATTTGGGGTTTGGATCCCATTGGGAGCTGGGTGTCTGGGTGCTGGAGATCAGAGTACTTGCTGAGCTGTTTTCAGTTAAGTCTGTAGCTTTGGTGCATGGTTCAGGCCCTGGGTCTGTGTTGCAGCAGGCTAGCGTGTCTGGCTCAACAAGACAGGGCTATGGAGTCCCAAATTGACAAAAAAAAATGGGCTCCGAGGTAGTTTCAGCACATCAGGTGACAGTCCCAATGGGGTCTCTGTGACCAAACCTGTCACATGCTCAGCATGGGAAGGTAACAGGAGGCAGACAGAAAGAGGAATTAAATAAGTGAAAGAGCAAAACAGAAGAAAATGGAGAGAGAAATACACATTTAGTACCATGCAATCAAAAAGAAGAATCTATTTTTAAAAGTCCAAAAATACACACTTGACACCCAGAGTGGGCAGCCTGATCAGATAAAACTTGGAGATCCTTACTCCCCTGAGGCCCCACAAACATTATAAATACAGTAATCACCTATTACCATTAGATCCTTGATACATTAGTCCATAGGAAAGCACCATCTAATAAAGCAATGATAACATAGATATAGCTGTAATTAATAATGAAATGATAGATTTTACATTGATGATTCTTTCCTGTGAGATAAGGCAAAAGGAATTAAATGATCATAACTCTTTAATCTCAATGACAGAGAGAAAAAAGGTAACATATCAATATCCACTAGCACCCATCAACGTTAGAGCAATCATATCAGATATCAGAAAGCATAAATTCCAAACAGTCAGATAATTTCATACATGTCTTGTGAGGGTGGAGTTTGCAGATTTTTGAGGTATTTTTTTTGCCTCCTGAGGAGAATTGAATGATAGTGTATTCTCACCATTCTTAATACGGAGCATTGCTGGGTATTTAACAAAATTTTTCAAGTCCATCTTCCTGGCTAATTGTTTTGCTTGGTTAAAAGCAGCGCTATTGCAGCCACATCTTGAAAGAGCAGTATTTTAATTGCTAGTTTTCACCATAAATAGTGCCTCCACCCAACCCTGATTTCTTCAATACAAGCTCTTAGTAGTAAAGTTCAGAAACTTCACAATCAATACTCTAGGCTGACCTCCTGGAGCTGTCTTGGGGATAAGGGCTCAGTGTGCCTGATCTATACCAAACAAAAATCTATTGGCATATCCAACTACTTAGTTGGCAGTTTAGGGACAAATTCAGAGGATTTAAATTTCTCTATTCCTTCAGGGACACCCACTATTCTTATGTTACATCATCTTGAGTGGCTTTTTAGATCAAGTAGCTTAGTTTTAATAGTCTCGATATAATTACATTTCTTCAAAACTTGTAATTTGTTCTCTTTGAAATCATCTTCCACTTTAGAAATTCTGTGTTCTGCTTCACCCATCTTTCTGGATTGAGCTTGTAGTGCACTCTGAATATCAGTCATGGTAGTCTGTAGGCTGAAAAAAGTAGATATAATTTCAACAATATCTGCAGCAACCTGTTGTACAATCATCAGCTGTGTTCCACCAGCCTCAAGCACTGTTTTGTTCATAGAAGGCCGGGAGGCAGATCTTCTCTTGTTTTTGTGCTTTCAGTTTAGGAGAGGAAGCTGCAGAGCTAAAGGTTATCTTGGGGGTTTCAGTAGTTTGGTGCAACATTTCTTGAGGTTCGATGGTGGATTTTCAGGGATGATGTTTGGGGAATTCCCTGTAGGTCGCTTCAGAGCTCAAGCAACCTGCATCCACCTCAGTCACAGTACCTTCTGGTGTCTCCTTCTTTAATTATCGTCAGTGAAAAAGCAGCTGGGATGCTGCATTTAGGAGTGAGTTTAAAGAAGAGTACTAAAAGTTAAGGATCTGAAGGGAATGACTTTATTAGAATCTGTTAGATTGATTAGTGATCTAGTATACAGTATGTCTCCCAAGGACAGTTACTGAAGCTCTGTTGCATAGGACAAATAAAATTAAACTGAACAAAATACTAGAAAATGTACTATAGGGAACAATTGTACATTGCTAAGTGGAGGGATCAGATTCTATTATAAATTTCACTTATGAGTCCATGAACACATCAGCCATGCTCATTTTGGTTCTTAGCGTTGTTTGAGGTTGGGTCATAAAAGATAAAATCAGGTGATCAGAAAATATTCTTGTTCATTTTATAATCCAATCAAAAAATTCCTTCCTAGTCTTTAAGATTTTTTTGGTAGACTCCCTCCTGTCTGTCTGTTCTGTTAAAAATCCTTTTCAACTTTTGTCATCTGAAATAACCCCCATGATGTTGTTATTTATTACCAATGGGTATATAGAGTACCTACTAATGTGGCAAGCTCAGTATTTTTATGTATTTTTACAAAGTACTAAAATAATATATTACAAAACCCCACCTTCAAGTTGTAGCATTAAATAATCACTTTTATTCAGGAAATAATCACAGACAATCAGATAAAAGCTAAACTAGGGTATCATAACTATTTCAAACTCCTTTCCTGCAACTTAATGTGGAACCACTCACGGGAGAAGGAGACAAGGAGAAACCAAATGCCCAGTGCCCAGATCAAAGCTGGAGACTCCCTCTTTCTCCTCCTCGCTACATTATAGAAATAAAAACATGATCACTCACCTATTTTAGTGTGTCCTGAATTCACAGGAGGACCAAAAGAAGGAAGCAGAGCTTGCTCATTGTTTGAGGGTGCCACTTTAGAATCATGAGACCAGACTTTAAGATGTTATGGACTTGTGCTGCACTACATGGACAGAAATACAGTGTTGCCTTTCCCCACTAAGATGAAAAGAGATACTGAAAATGTTAGTTTAGATTTGTTTTATTCCTTTATTTCTCTTATATTACATTTCTTGACTTGGCTTAGATGCTATTTCCCTATTTCCTTCTGACCAAAAAAAACTACAGTGCAGATTATTTTAATATGTATAACACACATACCCATGTCCATCAGTTCTCATCGGTGTAGGCTCACATGTATTTAAGTGGGGAAAAAAACTGATGAAACTATATGGAGTCACTATCAGCACCGTAGATTTGAGGTACCAAAGAAGTCTGTGGAATATAAGGGCACATCCACAAGGAAACTTAGTGCTTGGCAAGACAGGGTGTGAATCTACAGCACACTAGCTTCCTGCAGGCTAACTGGCCATGTGGTCCCTACCACTATGCACTAGAAGTTCTGAAGTGTCCAAAGATGATTTCTAAAGCAAGGCCTAATCACCAATTGTTTAATTGTGGTTGGCAGCTTGTATTTTGAAAAGCAACTAGCAATTCTCTTTGTCAATAACAGACTCAATCATTTTCTACAAGTTGTAATCAGCCACAATGGACATGGATACGTCTCACAAGTCAATGCCTAAATGACTCCTCTTTCCAGATCCTATCTCAAAATCTATTTTAATTCTTCTTGGCCTGAGATTCGAAACTAAATCTTCCTATCTCATAAAACAATTAAATCCTACTCTCTGAACCTTCCCATTTTCCCCATGGTGACTCCTCCTCTCTGAAACTTAATTACTGTGTTTCCCTTTTGTAGTGCTCTTGCAGGCTATAGCAAAGATAGAACTTTGTTTGTGTCCAGCTGCCTTTACTTAACCCCATGTTTGTACCACAAAGACAGAAGTTTTCCCTAGCACTATAACTCAGGTTATATGTCTAATATGGCTCATGATGAATAGGATTACCCACCTTTCAGAATCTTCCATGGTTATGATGTATATCATAAACCTTATCCCAGATTTGGACCTTAGCATCCAAAATATGGGGGTTGGCATGAAAACCTCCAAGCTTGGTTACCAGCTTGGACCTGGTACTTGCTGCCACCACCCAAAAAATTAGAGTGTTTTGGGGCACTCTGGTCCCCCTGAAAAACCTTCCCTGGGGACCCCAAGACCCAAGTCCCTTGAGTCTCACAACAAAGGGAAATAATCCTTTTTCCCTTCCCCCCTCCAGGTGCTCCTGGAGAGATACACAGACACAAGCTCTGTGAATCCAAACAGAGTGACTCCCCCTCTCCGTTCCCAGTCCTGGAAACAAAAGCACTTTCCTCTTCACCCAGAGGGAATGCAAAATCAGGCTAGCAAATCCAACACACACAGATCTCCCCCTGATTTCTTCCTCCCACCAATTCCCTGGTGAGTACAGACTCAATTTCCCTGAAGTAAAGAAAAACTCCAACAGGTCTTAAAAGAAAGCTTTATATAAAAAAGAAAGAAAAATACATACAAATGGTCTCTCTGTATTAAGGTGACAAAATACAGGGTTAATTGCTTAAAAGAAATATGAATAAACAGCCTTATTCAAAAAGAATACAAATCAAAGCACTCCAGCACTTATATTCATGCAAATACCAAAGAAAAGAAACCATATAACTTACTATCTGATCTCTTTGTCCTTACACTTAGAAACAGAAGATTAGAAAGCAGAAACTACTTCTCCAAAGCTCAGAGAAAGCAGGCAGACAGAAAACAAAGACTCAGACACAAACTTCCCTCCACCCAAAGTTGAAAAAATCCGGTTTCCTGATTGGTCCTCTGGTCAGGTGCTTCAGATGAAAGAGACATTAACCCTTAGCTATCTGTTTATGACACGCCCCCCAAATTGCAGACAGTGGGGAAGCTCACTGGCGGCGATTTCCGTCTAGAACTTTAAAATAAACAGATTACTACAACACATGTACCTTTACATATACCACTAAGTATATAACTAACAGACTTCTACATTTTAAGAACACTGTTTAACTACTGAATTCTGGGAAACTCTCCCGGGAGAGTGCATCAGCTACTTTGTTAGAAGCTCCTGTGATGTGTTGAATTTCAAAATCAAAATCTTGGAGAGCTAAACTCCAACGAAGAAGTTTCTTGTTGTTCCCCTTGGCAGTATGAAGCCACTTTAGTGCAGCATGGTCAGTTTGTAGTTGGAACCGCCGTCCCCAAACATATGGGCGTAGCTTTTCCAGGGCGTACACAATGGCATAGCATTCCTTTTCACTGACTGACCAGTGACTTTCCCTCTCAGACAGTTTCTTGCTGAGAAACACGACAGGATGGAAGTTGTGATCTGTTGCTTCCTGCATGAGCACTGCTCCTATACCATGCTCAGATGCATCTGTGGTTACTAGGAATGGCTTGTCAAAGTCCGGGGCCCTGAGCACAGGGTCAGACATGAGCATCGCCTTAAGCTGGGTAAAGGCCTTTTGACACTCATCAGTCCACTTAACGGCATTTGGCTGGGTCTTTTTGGTCAGGTCGGTCAATGGGGCAGCGATTTGGCTGTAGTGTGGTACAAATCGCCTGTGGTATCCGGCCAAGCCTAAGAAGGATTGGACCTGCTTCTTGGACCGTGGGACAGGCCACTTTTGGATAGCATCCACCTTGGCCTGTAGGGGGTTTATGGTTCCTCGACCCACCTGGTGCCCCAGGTAAGTCACTCTGTTTTGGCCTATTTGACACTTTTTGGCCTTAACAGTTAGTCCAGCCTGCCTGATGCACTCAAAGACCTTTTCCAGGTGTAGTAGGTGTTCGGGCCAGGAGTCTGAAAAAATGGCCACATCATCGAGGTAGGCAACTGCAAATTCTCCCATTCCAGCTAGTAGACCATCTACCAGCCTCTGGAAGGTGGCGGGTGCATTTCGAAGGCCGAAAGGAAGGACATTAAATTCATACACCCCCGCATGGGTGACGAATGCTGACCTCTCCTTGGCAGGTTCATCTAGCGGTACTTGCCAGTACCCCTTGGTTAAGTCTATTGTAGAGATGAACTGGGCACGTCCCAACTTCTCCAATAGCTCATCGGTACGTGGCATTGGATAGTTGTCCGGACGAGTTACAGCATTTAGCTTACGGTAGTCCACGCAAAAGCGTATTTCCCCATCTGGTTTGGGTACCAGAACCACTGGAGATGCCCATGCACTGGTAGATGGGCGGATTATACCCATCTGTAGCATGTTCTGGATCTCCCGTTCTATAGCAGCTTGGGCATGAGGAGACACCCGGTAGGGTGGGGTTCTGATTGGGTGAGCATTACCTGTGTCAATGGAGTGGTATGCCCGTTCAGTCCGTCCTGGGGTGGCTGAGAACAATGGGGCGAAGCTAGTGCACAGCTCCTTGATTTGTCGCTGCTGCAGACGTTCCAGGGTGGTTGAGAGGTTCACCTCTTCCACGCCACCGTCTTTTTTCCCGTCGTAGTAGACACCGTCAGGCCACTCAGCATCATCTCCCTGGACTGTAAACTGACAAACCTGTAAATCTCTGGAATAGAAAGGCTTGAGAGAATTAACATGGTACACTTTAGGCTTTAGTGAGGAATTGGGAAATGCTATGAGGTAGTTTACAGTTCCCAGGCGCTCTTGGACCGTGAATGGCCCTTCCCATGATGCTTCCATCTTATGGGCCTGTTGCGCCTTCAAGACCATAACCTGGTCTCCTACCTTGAAGGAACGTTCTCTGGCATGTCTGTCATAACAGGCCTTTTGCTCTTCCTGAGCATCCTTTAGGTTCTCTCTAGCAAGGGCTAAAGAGTGTTGGAGGGTGCTTTGTAGGTTGCTTACAAAGTCCAGAATGTTAGTTCCTGGAGAAGGCGTAAACCCCTCCCATTGCTGCTTCACCAACTGTAATGGTCCCTTAACCTCATGACCATACACAAGTTCAAATGGTGAAAACCCTAAACTGGGACGTGGTACAGCCCTGTAGGCAAACAGCAACTGCTGCAACACTAGGTCCCAATTATTGGAGAATTCGTTGATGAATTTTCGTATCATGGCCCCCAAAGTTCCATTGAACCTTTCCACCAGGCCATTGGTTTGATGGTGGTACGGGGTGGCAACCAAGTGATTCACCCCATGAGTTTCCCACAGTTTTTCCATGGTCCCTGCCAGGAAATTAGACCCTGAATCTGTAAGGATGTCGGAGGGCCAACCTACCCTGGCAAAGATGTCTGTTAGGGCCAGGCACACAGTGTTAGCCCTGGTGTTGCCTAGAGCTACTGCTTCTGGCCATCGGGTAGCAAAGTCCACTAAAGTCAGTACGTTCTGCTTTCCTCTGGGTGTCTTTTTTGGGAAAGGACCCAGAATATCCACAGCTACTCGCTGAAATGGGACCTCAATTATGGGGAGTGGCTGGAGAGGGGCCTTGACCTGGTCTTGAGGTTTTCCCACTCTTTGGCACACCTCACAAGACCGGACATACTTGGCAACGTCCTTGCCCATCCCCTCCCAGTGGAAGAACTTCCCCAACCTGTCTTTGGTTCTGTTCACCCCAGCATGGCCACTGGGATGATCATGGGCTAAGCTTAAGAGCTTCCCCCGGTACTTAGTTGGAACCACCAACTGTTTTTGCGGCTGCCATTCTTCCCGGTGTCCACCAGAAAGAATTTCCTTGTATAAAAGTCCTTGGTCTATAACAAACCGGGATCGATTAGAAGAGCTGAGAGGCGGTGGGGTGCTCCATGCCGCCGCCCAAGCTTTCTGAAGGCTGTCATCTGCTTCCTGCTCAGTCTGGAACTGTTCCCTTGAGGCTGGGGTCACCAGTTCTTCCTCAGACTGTGGACTTGGGCTTGGTCCCTCTGGAAGCAATGTAGGTGATGGGGTTGTTTCCGGTGCTGGTGAACCGCTCTCCGCTGGTGCACCTGAGGTTATTTCAGGCTCTGGCTGAGCCTTTTGGGTATGGCTGTCTGTTGCTTCTGCCAGTTCTGGCTCGTTGGCGCCCTCTGGCTTTGAGTTTGAAGATGTGGTTGCACTTGCTGGTGCTGGTTGCTGTTTCAGTTCCGGGCCTGGGACTGGAGGTGTTGTGGCTGTTTCAGTGGTTGGCATGGAATCCGGGTCCACTACCTCTGTCTGGGTCTCTGGTAACCCAGACGGGGCGTCTGTGGACGGTTCAGGAACAGGAATGGGTCTGGAAGCTTGCCTGGTTTGGCTACGTGTAACCATTCCCACTCTCTTGGCCCGCCTCACCTGGTTGGCCAAGTCTTCCCCCAGTAGCATGGGGATAGGATAATTGTCATAGACTGCAAAAGTCCACATTCCTGACCAGCCTTTGTACTGGACAGGCAGTTGAGCTGTAGGCAAGTCTACAGCTTGTGACATGAAGGGGTAAATTGTAACTTTGGCCTTTGGGTTGATGAATTTGGGGTCAACGAAGGATTGGTGGATAGCTGACACTTGTGCCCCCGTGTCTCTCCACGCAGTAACCTTCTTTCCGCCCACTCTCAAATTTTCCCTTCGCTCCAAGGGTATTTGAGAGGCATCTGGGCCTGGGGATCTTTGGTGTGATGGTGGTGTAATGAATTGCACTCGCATGGTGTTCTTGGGACAGTTGGCCTTGATATGTCCCAGTTCATTACACTTAAGGCATCTTCCATCTGATGGGTCACTGGGCCGAGGTGAGTTACTGGAGACTGGTGAGGTGGAAGAGTAGGGCGTCTGTGGCTTTACTTGGGTTGTATGTGGGGTTTTTGGCTGTCCTCGGTTGTAGGGTTTATGGTCGGTGTGCCCCCTGGGGTATTCGTTCCCCTTGACAGTAGCTTTCTTGCTTTCTGCCACTTCCATCCATCTGGCTCCAATCTCCCCCGCCTCAGCGAGATCTTTGGGTTTTCCATCTTGTATGTACTGTGTGATGTCTTCAGGAACACCATCCAAGAACTGCTCCATTTGTATGAGGAGGTGCAGTTCTTCCAAGGTTTGAACGTTGTGTCCTGTTATCCAGGCCTCATAGTTTTTTGCAACGTAGTAGGCGTGTTTGGGAAATGACACATCTGGTTTCCACTTTTGGGTTCTGAAGCGCCGACGGGCATGATCTGGGGTTATCCCCATTCTGTATCTGGCCTTGGTTAGAAAAAGTTTATAGTCATTCATTTGCTGCTTAGGCATTTCAGCTGCCACCTCTGCTAAAGGTCCACTGAGCTGTGACCTTAATTCTACCATGTACTGGTCTTCGGGGATGCTGTACCCAAGACAGGCTCTTTCAAAATTTTCCAAGAAGGCCTCGGTGTCATCCCCTGCCTTGTAGGTGGGAAATTTCCTGTGCTGTGGAGCAATAATTGGCGCTGGGTTGTTAGGGTTGGCTGGCACATGCAGCCCAGCTTTTGCCAAGTCCAGTTCATGTTTTCTCTGTTTTTCCTTCTCTTCATTTTCTTTTTGTTGTTTTTCCATTTCTTTTTGTTGTTTTTCCATGTCTCGGCGGTGGTCCGCCTCTTTGGCTGCCTGTTCTCTTTGGTAGGCTGCCTCTCTTTCTCTCTCTCTTATTTCCATCTCTGTTTGTTTTATTTCCAGTTGTAGCCTGTGTTCAGCTTCTCTGACTTGTTTTTCGGCCTCAATTTTTGCCTTAGAAGTCATGGTTCCGGTTTTCTTGTGTTGGGGTGCCCTCCGGTGGTTATATTCTGAACTGCAGGCTCTGTTGCCTCCTGGAGTCTGCCTTGCCTCCTGGAGTCTGCCTAGCAACAGAGCCTTTAGCTAATCTTCAATGTTAAGTAAACCTGAAAAACCACTTTATTTGCATATATATAGTGCTGGTAATGACTCTCAATGGGAGTGCTATTGTGTGACAAAAGACTCTTAATAGCACCTTAATGGTTTCTTGCTTAAGATGCAAGCCACAAACTGCCAGAGAGAGCAGAAAAAAAAATTCTCTTTGGTTCCCTTTTAAAACCAACTGTTTCTCTCTGCTAAAAAGCCCTTAGCAGAGAAAAGAAAAATATAATATTCCTACTGGCTTCTGGATTCTGTCTATCATCCCACCGCTGCTACTCATATCATAAACCTTATCCCAGATTTGGACCTTAGCGTCCAAAATATGGGGGTTGGCATGAAAACCTCCAAGCTTGGTTACCAGCTTGGACCTGGTACTTGCTGCCACCACCCAAAAAATTAGAGTGTTTTGGGGCACTCTGGTCCCCCTGAAAAACCTTCACTGGGGACCCCAAGACCCAAATCCCTTGAGTCTCACAACCAAGGGAAATAATCCTTTTTCCCTTCCCCCCTCCAGGTGCTCCTGGAGAGATACACAGACACAAGCTCTGTGAATCCAAACAGAGTGACTCCCCCTCTCCGTTCCCAGTCCTGGAAACAAAAGCACTTTCCTCTTCACCCAGAGGGAATGCAAAATCAGGCTAGCAAATCCAACACACACAGATCTCCCCCTGATTTCTTCCTCCCACCAATTCCCTGGTGAGTACAGACTCAATTTCCCTGAAGTAAAGAAAAACTCCAACAGGTCTTAAAAGAAAGCTTTATATAAAAAAGAAAGAAAAATACATACAAATGGTCTCTCTGTATTAAGGTGACAAAATACAGGGTTAATTGCTTAAAAGAAATATGAATAAACAGCCTTATTCAAAAAGAATACAAATCAAAGCACTCCAGCACTTATATTCATGCAAATACCAAAGAAAAGAAACCATATAACTTACTATCTGATCTCTTTGTCCTTACACTTAGAAACAGAAGATTAGAAAGCAGAAACTACTTCTCCAAAGCTCAGAGAAAGCAGGCAGACAGAAAACAAAGACTCAGACACAAACTTCCCTCCACCCAGAGTTGAAAAAATCCGGTTTCCTGATTGGTCCTCTGGTCAGGTGCTTCAGATGAAAGAGACATTAACCCTTAGCTATCTGTTTATGACAGATGTGAACTAAGCAGCTGTAATCATTGAGTTTGTTCAGTGCTGGAGTACATGAAACCCTAAGGTACTAATAGCAAGACCAAATATAGTGTGACTTGGAGGCAAGAATTGTAGGTGCAGTAGCCCCACTGGTATCAATAATGAGTAAGTGGACGGCTAAGGAAAATGTATTTTACTATGGCAGGCAGGAAAGGGATAGGTTTCGAACAATCTAGGTACAGAAGCATAAATTGTTACAGTTCAAAGTGAGCAACAGCTGTTCTTGTTTGGGCCCCAGAGGCAATCCAACTGAGAGTCAGTGCTCTTCAGGCCTAGTGCCTCGGATGCCCTCTCCAATCCATTCTCTATTCAAGCAAATAGAAGCTTGCAGGTTTCTGTTCTAGGATTATTAACGGCATGTCTTCCTTTGGAGTTCTTCTGCATGGGCTCCCTGCACAGCTTCTGCTGCTGCTCCCTCATATATACCACACAGACCTGCACCATGCTCTATTGTTTGGCAGTCATCGCCTGTTCCACATATTGCTCTACGTGGGCAGTTCCTCTCTGTATCAGGCTTCTGGCTTGCTATGTGGTTGCTCCTTCCCAACAGAGATAGGCAACTTCCTGTTTCAGGACCCATCCCCTTACCTGGCCAGAGGAAATGGAAGTGTAGTAGAGAGGGAACTGATGGGAATTGTACTCCTATGCTTAGCAGATCCATCATGCAGTCATGGAGTGGATTGCTCTCCACACAACATGTACTGGAGCTGGTTTAATACTTCAAAAAATGCTACATCTGTTTATTATATCAAGATAAACAGGGTCTAGAAGCCACGGATTCCTAAACTCAAATCCCATATCTCTCAATAATTCCTGTAGTTTTAGGCAAGTCACTTAACTATCTCTCAATTCCCCTTTTGCAACATGGGATAATGCTTACCTACCTGGCAGAGGTGTTGTCAGGATTGATTTGTTAACATTTGTAAAGTGCTATATAAGTGCTAAATATAATGACTGTTTACCTGTATTTGAACAGTTATGTGTGTTGACTGCAGTCAATTTTTAAGTGTCTTTTGCCTTTGTATGAACAATGCAAGACCTCAGTAAATTGCATTGTACTAATACAATGCCTTTCATTTGACAGCCATGCCCTATCTCTTCCTTTGGTAAATGAGCATGGTATAATACAAATGGCATGATATCTTTCTTTGAGAAGATGGCATAACAATCTCTGCATCTTATATTAGAATCGCCTAATAGAAAAAGAGAGAGAGGAGCATTATTGCTTCAAAGTGATTACTTTCAGTATCACCTAATTTTGGAAATTTCAATCTTACTGGGATCACCTGCTCCAGCTGATAACTTCTTTTTGTTTGTTTTTAATTTCTCCCTGGCTCATTCTCTGACAGTAAATAATGGGTTAGATAGTTACATGTGATTTGGTAAAAGCAGAATAGTATATAGCAGGGGTCGGCAACCTTTCAGCAGCAGTGTGCTGAGTCTTCATTTATTCATTCTAATTTAAGGTTTTGCGTGCCAGTAATACATTTTAATGTTTTTAGAAGGTCTCTTTCTCTAAGTCTAATATATAACTAAACGATTGTTGTATGTAAAGTAAATGAGGTTTTAAAAATGTTTAAGAAGCTTCATTTAAAATTAAAATGCAGAGCCCCTCAGACCAGTGGCCAGGACCCAGGCAGTGTGAGTGCCACTGAAAATCAGCTCACGTGCCGCCTTCGGCACCTGTGCCATAGGTTGCCAACCCGGCATATAGTCTAAGTGTAGTACTTTGTTAGACTGAAAAAATAAAAATGAAGTGGGCAGGTTAACCCATATGGAATTTGTGGAAACAATAAGAGCTGAGTAAAACTTGGGATCTCAAGTTTATGGGAAAATTTGATATTTCAAAATTTGGTTTCATTCAGATCTGGCACAAATTCATTTTTTAAAAATTTCCTATAAACCAGAAATTCTGAAAAGTTTTTCTTTTGTAAACATTGACTTGCTGTGTTTCTGCAAGAAAATATGAATAGCAGTGGCCAAACCGAAAAGAATCAGATCAACTTCATCCCAGAACTGAGAGGGTTCCCTGGTTCGGTGGCTCTTGGGCCACCCACCATTCATACTACCCTAGGACTAGGGACCCACAGCCTTCCAATCTCTGAGGGTCAGCTGGTTTCTAGGGCTCCCAACCAGCTCTAGTAGTAAGAGACATGAAAACAATTAAAAAAAAAGTGACATTTCTGCAACCTCTTTAATTTATCATTTTGGCCAAAGTGCATAAATAACTAAACATATTGTAGGATAACTTCTGAACTTCCTCCTTTGTGTGGGGCCAGAGCTATATGATACAAGAGAAATATCAAGGTTATTGTAGAAGAGTTCATCTGAATATCCATTAAATCCTTTCGCCTTCTATAATAGTGTCTCATTAAACTTTAACCAATCTCCCAGTACATGTGTAGAATATATTTATCTTGGGGGGTAGATTCTGATATTTTTACTCATTCTGGATAAGTAGTCCCAGTGAAGTCAATGAAGCTAGAGGCATAATATGTTGTTGCTCAACATGAGTAATGGTATCAGATTTTGTTCTTCAGTAGGTACCAATTTTATTCATTGTGACCCTTTTGCCCTTGTTTTGACATCTTGCCAGGACTCAAATTGAGTGGAAACTAGAAGAAACACTAATTTTGTAAAATAAACTATATATCAAGGAATGAATTTAATCCAGTCACACAGATAAGAAAAATTAAACATAATGTCCTCATAAACAAAATAGAAAACCTGAGGGATGAGATAAAGCATGGGGCAGTTTTGTATGAGGAGAAACCTGTTGTCACTTTTTTTTTATACACAATTATCCTACCCATCCATGGATGCATATGGTTAGTTAGCCATCTAAATGACCATACACTCATACAAAAGCTTGTTAGGCACCTAGTTGGAATAATTATGGAATAACTATGTAAGAGCATGGCTACAATTTCTGAATATACACATCAGGCTATTCTTTCTGAATATTTGGCCTATGCATCTTCCTTTGAGGGAGGGGAATGGACTTCAGTGGGTCACTAAATTACTCAGATATACAGAACCTCACTTTTAGCATATGGGTTCAAATCCAGCCCAGGTAAGAGGTGGATGAGAACTGTGACCATCAGTTATTGTTCTATGAGATATTAATTTGGTAGTCTCAGTCTAGTTCCACTTCAAAAATGCCCCTCTCTTCTCCTATTTGGCACCCCTATTGACAGTCACAGAAGAAGGGACAGGATTGAATGAGCAGGGAGACTACGCTTCTCTTTCCTTCTGGGTCAGGATAATGGCACACTAGCAACAGAGGGTGGAATGTCCCCTAAAGAATCACTACTACTGCTTCGAGCAGAACCTAAGCATTCCTTCGTGGTTTTCCATAGTCAGTAAGTACTGACTGTACCTAATCTTGCATAGCTTTGGGATCTGAGTTTACAACATGGGACATTAGCTGCAGGATTCTAAGGAGCTGCTCTAGGAGTGATAACTTAAAAGATTCTGTAATGTCTTTGGAGTCAAAAATGGAAATGGTTGCAACTAAGTAGTTGCATCAGCAAGTCACAGGTATGTTAAGGTTCATAATTTGTAATTATTAGACTTTGACACTCCAGATAGCTCAGCTCAATCAATTAAGCTTTATAATGTCAGCACAAGCAGGAAGGAATGACTTTATCAGTTTGGAGAACAGCCCCACTGCAGTTACATCACCTGTTTTGGTCTCACTTTACTCTCTTAACCAGGTTATTTATACCTAACTTGTTTACAATATGTTTACCTCTGTATTCCTCTTTTTGTGGTTTTGGTTACAATTTTGTAAGTTGTTACTCAAGTAACTGAACTAATTACATTTTTCCTAATAACTATATTTCTTCTTTGCCCTATCTGGCATCATGCTTGCTAGCATGTGCATCCCACTGGTAATTTTTCATGCTTACCATACTGCAAAGTTTCATGGGAGTTGCATTCAGCACCAAACCTGAGACAAGTTCCTCCAATTATATTACAATATTTGATTATGCAATTAAACTGTCCTATATGGCTGCAAGAATAGGTCATGAAAATGAGTCCTTGATACATTTCCATTCCTTTTTAAGAGCATGTTTTACATAAGTTCAATATGCTCATGGTCATGTACATCTCTCAGTTCCCCTTGATCTAACCATGAGGAATGCTGGCAGCTCCAGGACATATGTAACAAAAAACAATGACCCACCAGGGGAAAGGGCAAAGAAATAAAAGTAAGTCCCTATCATTTTCCCATACATGGCATATGAAAAATAACCAAACATTGAACATTAGAAAAATTAAATTGTACAGAGTTGGGTTGTCCATGTATTGACAAAGGGAGCTTAAATCAGTTTCTGTGCAGCAGTAGGTAACTGAAATCTCCATTGCCATGCATTGACTGCTGTTTGTGCTGAAGCAGAGTCAACTAATTTAAACAGCATTAATAGTACATGGAGTACTAGATGGAAAAGAAACTTCTGATTCAATTAAAGCTGATGAAAACTTTATTGTGATCTTATTGGAATAAAATGTAAAGGACTATCACCTTTAAGGGTGGAAGTAGAAAAACAGGGAGCAGAGATGCCCTAATAGTAATGCTGTCCAGCAGTGAATGTCTCCTGAGTAAAGCAATAGCCAAGCAAGATTTAATTCTCTTCATCCCAGACCACAAGATGGAAATTTACAGATATTTTTAAAATTACAGCATTTTCTCTCTTTTTCTATGCCTGATCTTTATGCTTTCTCTTTCTAATGCATCTCAGTTATCTCCACTGTAGAATCCCCAACTTAGAACACAGATTAATGTGATGTGTGGATGCCAAGAAAATGGTTTCTGTCAAAAGAAATAGCAACATGGAAAATTTCTTAATTGTGATTCACGTTAAGTGATTTGGAGAGTTCCAGTAAACACATTCAGATTCTGAGTTTAACTGTGAGCAGATATATCTCAAACACAGGACTTTCAATGGGCCTTCAGAACCTGGAACACTAAAGTGAAGTTTTGCAACTGTTGTCATAGTTACTTTCAAAAGTCTGACATATCACTGCATAGTAACATCTGCTAGACCATGTATTAACTAACATTTTCCAAAACGTTTGAATCTCAAATAATAAATAAATCTTGACTATGAAGAGCTTCCACATTGCTTTTGTTGCTAAGGGAACCACTTTTCTGTTATCCACATGTTCATGTATATCCACACTTTTTATGGCTTTGAGGGAGAAGAGGAAAACTTAAAAGAGAAAGAAAAGACATAATATGGCAATGAAAGAGGAAAAATAGCTGTTTTATACTTCACCTTTTAAAAAAACATCTGTATACTCATGCCTCTGTGTCTGAGGGCAGAGGTTTGGGGAGGTGAAGTGAGAGAAGTTTGGCTTCTTCAGACATCAAGGGGCACAATCTCTTCTGGTCTTCATTTTGCATGCCTAGCTTTGTGTGCATCATGGCCCAAATCTAAAGCCCATTAAAGTAAATTGGAAGCTTTCCAATGATTGCAGTGGGCTACAATGGAGTAGTGCAATTATATCTCATCGTGTCTCCCATTCAAAACATATAGGATGCTGTTAGGATCATTAACATAGATGTATGAATTATAGTGCCTTTAGTGTGTGTGTGTGTGTGTGTGTGTGTGTGTGTGTGTGTGTGTGTGTGAGAGAGAGAGAGAGAGAGAGAGAGAGAGACATGAAGCTGTATTCTCTATTTAATTTGACCTGATTTGTGAATTTGAGTGACTTGCTCACTTATATGTGAGTGTGTATTATTTTGATGGTGTGATTTACATTTCAAGTTTTGGGGTATTATGTTGTTTGGGGGAACTTTTGTCCCAACTTTTAGTTAATTAAATATTGGTGCAACCACGTAGAATTTGAGTAAGGTCAAGGCCCTCTTTAAAGAAATGTGAAGAAATGAATAAACTTGGGGAAACACATTTTTTCTACACTGCCTTTTGATGGTAGCAACTCTTGATAATATCAAAACAAAATGTATAAGGAATATTTCAATTCAAAATGATTTCTTTCTTTATGCCATATGTAATGAATACTAGCTGCCTAGTCATGTCTATTTGATGCAAATATAAGAACATAATGAAAATGTAGAAATATAAGGTTAGCTTGAATTGCTTCTTGCAATCAGATTGATTAATATATAAATACAGCATGGAGACTTACCACAGTATAATGTACAATACATTTTTGACATGCCAGATAATATGGCAAGTGCATTAGAAATGCATTATTAGTGTAAATTGTGGAACATGTAAAAGAAAGCTTGGATGATACCATATGGTTTTTTTTCTTACACAAATGCTAAAGGAACTCTCTGCTTGACTAATTACTTTACTTCTTTACTCTGTTATTAACAAGAAATTGTATTATTGTCAGCGCAAACGACAGATAGATTAGTATGTGTGTTTGGTGCATATAAAATAAACACTTCAGCTTCTAGATAATGGAATTGTCTAATGTTTCAGGGAATAGTAGCATAGTGTACAATTTTAATCATCTTCAACTTGTTTTGTTAACATGGAGACCAAAGTATTAAAAAAAAAAAAAGTGTATTTCTTCCTAGGACTACCCAATATCTTTCACTTCTGGCAACTGGTACGTTCATTGATTATCTTTTTGAAAGTCAGTCAGTCCTAATATACACCCAGCAAATATTTGACTGTTTTAGTATAATATACATCAAAGAGAAATATCTTCTCAGTTTAGTTCAAAAGAATCCACAGAATGTGACATGGAAACTGAAAAAGTTCTAAAAATGAGCCACCATAATACCCTTGACAATTCATGATATGAAGAATAACGACAATAAGGTTAAAAAAATACCCTATAGAAATGGAAAATATCTAGACTGTCACATTTGAATCAGTTGTGGAAGCTAAGTTTGTTCAGTTGTGAGATCGGCTCTTCTCTAGTTCATGAAAGCCTAAAACAGGGACTAGACTTCTAAGGCAAAATGGATTACAATTTTTGAAGTATTACAGTAATAGCCTGTTAAATGCAAAACAAGAATCAAATCCAATCTGTGATCACTTTTAGAGCAAATGTAGTACACATTTGGAAAATCAAAGATATTTTCTGCCACTGACTTTTTTCCTGACAGAACTTTTTGCTAATACATCGCTATGACCAAAACATTCACTTCCTATCCAGACCATGAGTCTCAACATTTGTTTATATTCACTTGAAGCACACATTTTTAAAATTGGGGAAGGATTTATAGCTTTTAGTACTATGAGGCATTAAAACATCATGTGCAAACTCTGCTTCTCAATTTACGTAAAACATAATGAAATAGACACATCATATCTCTCAAAGTGTTGTAAATTACTCCATTGCTTTTTTAAGTTTACTTGCTGATAAAAATGATTTTGACTGTTGGAAAGTTTAAAAAAAATTGTTTAATTGTGAAGTAGACATAAAAAATAAATACTCTTAATGGAGGCTGGGTGAATAGTTTATTCAAGAAATAGTAATTTGATCCAAAGGTATCTATTGGCTTTCTGTAGTTGTTTTGCTTTGAATATGTTTCAGTGGCTTTTTTCTTTCTTAAAAATTAACAATATTCCATTTTTATAATTCTGACTGGTAACCTTGTAGTTGCACTTACAGTGTAAGTCTTGCTTTATAGTATCCTTTGAATAGCAGTGCTCTGAAAAGTAACAGGAGGCAAAGAAAGAACATTACCTAATGCCTTCGTGGGGGTGATAGTTCTGTAAATAACATTTCAGTGCCTGGGAATCAGCATTTTTCTGGCACTGAAATACCATTTCTGAAACTACCACATATGTACAGATTACCTCAAACAGTGGGGATTCAGCACAATGAAATATAGGATGCTGTTTCTATGGGTTTTTGAAGTGAATAGCTTAGCACTATAATTCTGTATAAAATATTATTTTTTTTAAAAAATGCAAATAACGTCTTTGAGTGGTCAAAAAAGGAGAAAATTTTAGAACAAATTCTGATTTTCAGATACGTGCTTCAGTGGACTTCTTGGGAAGTTGATGATGTGTACATGAGAGCAAAATATGGCTCTTCTTGGTTTTGTCTCTGTAGTTGAGGGTAGATGCTAGGACACTGTGTATGGTGCAGGCTTCTTACTTAAGGCACCTTGCTATGAGGTTTTAAAAGCCTGTTTAACCGCATAGCATAATTTCTGCTGAGTCATATTAAAAGGTGGATTCAAGTTGCTTCAACTAAGATGTGCCTAGTTTTTGTAGCTTCTATCAGTGGTACAGTGAACTAGGATCTGGGACATGGGGGCTTGAAGGGAATAATCAGACTTGGGTTTCAGCTGAAGCTTAATTGCTTTATTATGCTATGGCAAAACCAAAAGTGGAATAAGCTTGAACTTCTGTATATTTTTGTTTAGAGCAAGGTGGGAACCTTTTCTTAGAAGGCAGGAAAAACATCATCCAATATCTTTTTTGGGGGGTGGGGAGAGAGAGAGGAAGATTGATTGAAGGTACAGTATTTAAGTTGGTACATATTGGAGATGGGCAAATAATGCAATAAGCAATCTGCAAATATGACTTTCAATCAGCCCTCTCCTAGTCATTCCAGGAGGAAGCTGTCTGCTCATGTGATCCTTCTTATCACATCTGCCATCACGGTAGGAGAGAGGCAGTATCTCAGTTGGACAGGCCCCAAAGCATGTGAGACCTTGCAGGCAAAAATATAAACAAACAATGCAGCTCATCAGAGCATTACTGAAATGTGCTGCAGGTGAAGAAATCTCATGCAATAGTTGAACCACTATATTCTGCACAGCAGTCCTCTCTTCAGAGGCTGGGCAGCATGTCATTCACTTGGTTTAGACACTTCTTTATATTGTCTATAATTTTTTTTGTAGGAAAATTTCTCCTCATGAAAGATTTACTGTGACTGCCATTATGAGAAGGGAAAGAACAGGTGGCAGTGGGGTGTCATAGAAGAGAGACCATCGAGTGGTGCCAAACACTACTTGTGTTGATTGGTAGTTGCTGCTGCTAGTGCTAGATGATATAAAGAACTGCAACTCATCACTTGGATTTATACTGAAGGTGCTGGATGATGAACTTCTTCCCAAGGCAAATAGACAAAAAAAAGTCTAAATCGCTCCTAAAGGGGTGAGAACTCAGTGCTTTTCTTGCAAAAAGTGGTGCTTAGTTGTAGAAATGACAAAATTATTGTCTGGATCAGATTGACTCGGAACAATGAGTTTTCACATTAAAATCTCATGTAATCTTTGGAGTATGTCAGTAATGTCTCTAGCTATACTATTCTGCAATGTTTAAGTGAATGGTATCAATATAACACTCTCCTTTAAAAGCTGTGCAATGTAAAATAATTTCTCGGTAATTTGCCTGGAAACTCTATTCTGCAGCATTCTTTAGGCCAAATATTGCTTCCTTCTCTGTGGCCATGGAGGGCTTCAGGCACAGCTGAAACACTGCAGTTCTGCTAAGCAGATGTGAGGTACATAATCTGAGGCTTGCAGCTTCTGTACGCTATAGAACCCAGCTACATACGAGCTCTTCTTGTGCTCCTGTGCTGCAGTAAGAGGGCTCAATCAATCAATCAATAAAATAAAAGCTACAATGGGAAAAGAGCAGAGTAAAAGGCAGTTAGAGGCAAAAAGACATCCTTTAAAAATTGGAAGTCAAATCCTACTGATCAAAATAGTACAGAGTAATAAACTCTGGTAAATCAAATGTAAGAGGGAAGGTGCTCTTGTGGATCAGTAACTGCTTAAAAACTAGGAAACAAAGGCTAGGAATAAATGGTCAGCTTTCACAATGGAAAGGGATAAATTGCAGAGTCCACCAAGGATCTGTACTGGGACCTGTGGTGTTGAACATATTTATAAATTATCTGGAAAATGGGCTAAACAGTGAGGTGGTAAAGTTTGCAGATGATACAAAATTACTCAAGATCGTTAAGTCCAAAGGTAACTGGGAAGAGTTACAAAGGAATCTCACAAATCTCAATGGGAAATTTCAGTTAAAAAAAAAAAAAAAAAGCTAAGGTGTTAGGAACCATTAGGAAAGGGATGCATAATAAGACACAAAATATCATGTCACTACATTAATCCATGTATGCCCACACTTTGAATACTGCAATCCTGGTCACCTCATTTCAGAAAAGATACAGAAAAGGGCAAAAAAAAAATGGCTAGGGGTATGGAACAGCTTCCATATGATGAGAGATTTAAAAGACTGGGACTGTTCAGCTTAGAAAAGAGATGACTAAGGCAGAATTTGACAGGTCTACAAAATCATGAAAGATGTGGAGAAAGCGAATAAGGAAATGTTATTTATCCCTTTAAATGGGATAAACCTTTGATATCCCTTTAAATACATGAACCAGGGGTCACTCAATGAAATCAGTAGACAGCAGATTTAAAACAAACATATGGAAGAATACTTCACACAATTCACAGTCAACCTGTGGAACTTCTTGTTGTGAGATGTTGTGAAGGGTAAAAGTATAATTCGCTTAAAAAAATTAGACCTATCCTCCAGGAACTTATCTATCAGTGGCTATTAGCTAAGATGGTCAGGGACTCAACCCCATTCTCTGCGTGTCCCTAAACCTCTGACTGCCAGAAGCTGGAACTGGACAACAGGATGGATCATTTGATAATTGCCCTGTTCTGTTTATTCCCTCTGAAACATCTGGCACTGTCCACTGTCAGAAGATAAGATACTGGAGAAGATGGGCCATTGGTCTGACCTCGTCTGTCCATTTTTATGTGTTTGCTACCATGAGGATGATCTGTTTGGTGTCTACTGCATCATGGGAAAGTAGTGACAGCTGGGGCCCCCATGTTCTTAGGGCTGCACAGAGAGATTTCACTGAACTCACGGGCTTGGAAGAATGATTATGAAAAACGCAGCCTGGCTTGTTTTGTGTGTAGGTGTAGGAAATCTGGGCCTTTGCATATAACTTATTCAACAACTGCATCCTCTAAACCCCTTGAAATGTGCATGGTACCTACGCTTTAAAGAACTATTATTTACTGTTAGTAATGTAATGCACTTGTCCCTAAGTTTGAGTCTAACATATTGTAAATATGTGTTGATTTCATTGCAGGCATACTGCCAATAGAAGGTCTCATAAATACTTTATAGGTCACTGGATATGCCCCTTCATTTAAATACCTCAGAGTTTATTTCACCTGACAGCTCTTCAAGGCTGGAAGGTATGCAATATTCCCTGCTTGCTTTATTGAGTTTGATGTAAGTGTGGGAAATCTCACTCATCTAACTATAATGATGATGAGTATTTGTCTAGTTTGACTGTTTTATGCAATTTATTGATTCTCTTTCTTCTTAAACATATTGACTCAGTTCTACAATCTTTGATTGCTCTCAATTTTTTTTGTCCAAAATTAAAACCAATGTCACAATGACTGTTCATGCTGGTATAGTCTTTATGTTGTAAAGCCTAAATAAATTGTCAGTATTTGGGAGAAAGTAAGTTCTACTGTACATGAAACATGCTCTTTCTCCTTTACAAGATAAACATCACACTTGCTATGAATAGCAAATTTAATGCACTAAAATTAAATCTCTGCAATAGATTAATTTTTAAACCATTCATATGTTCACCCATTGTAAATAACAATGTATAATATCTAGTTGGCAGCATTACCGACAGCCTGCTGATGTGGTTTATTACTAATTACTACCATAACATAGTGTTCACACCACTGTAGGTAAAATGATGTCAGTATTTCCAATATAAACTCATCTTTATGGAACTAGCTGAGGGGAGTCCAACAGTGTGCTGCTTCAGACCTCTGTGATAGCTCTCCAGTCTGCAGCAGAGCCAGGCTTTAAGCAGTGGTGCAACTAGGATGTGAGTAGTTACCACCTTCTACTATACCTATTGGCTTGAAAAGGTGCCACACATACATCAAAAGGCATCCCGCAGCGTGGTTTTCCCCTGCCCTTTTATTGGTTCCACCAGTGTGAGAGAGAGAATCAGAGTGTAGTGGAGGTAAGGTAAGAATGCGAATTAATATATATTCTGCCTCCATTAGCCCATGACCTCCAGTCTCCCACTAAAGCATCTGTGACCATTGCTTGACATGCTCTTAACCCCCTTTACTCCCATTCTGACCACCTCTGTGATCCCTGCCTCCTCCCATACTTTTGAATATGAGTTCAAGGAATCAGTTGGCTCTGTTCTAGGTCCTGGAACCTGCACTTTTATTTAACTCTAATGTGGTCCAAATGCAGATGGACATACCAACTTACTTGTTTTTGAGTTTTTGGGAAAAAATTAAGGTAAAATGGCAAAATTACAGGACAAGAGTAGAAGCCAGAATGGATTTCTATAAACTGCAAGATATACTCATGGAGTCAGCTTAATAATATTATGTTTCATGTCTTTATCAGACTGAAAGTGCAAATCCAGCTTCTATTAATGTAGAATAAGCTATATGCCAATATCTGTCTATGATAAATGAATGAGAGAAATCAAACTGTAAACATAAAATGTCATATTTATACTGACACCAAGCAAGTATGACTTAACAGAATATCAGTGCCAGCAATCATTTCTATAGTAAAAGTCTGGAAACTGTGAATTATTTGATTTTCCTCAAGCCCACAGGCAATTTTAAGAAGTCATTTTTAAGGTCTGGTTTAGATCCTGCTATAAATGCCAGTCCTTCTGAACGCTAATCGAACAGTCTACTTTCCCCAAAGTTAAAACGACTAAACAAGAAAGTTTGGAGGACCTTCAGGATGGTAGGATCCCTTGGGAAATAAAGGCTCGCTTTTCACTTGTATATCTCTTTTTCATTTTGTGACACAAATCCAAATAGGCTGGCACTGGCACAAACACTTTTACAACAAACAACTATTTTGATTGGAAGAACATTATACACATAACTCCTCTTATTAATGGCATTCACATGCTTGTTTCCACCAGGTAAATGATTTACCCTTTCAGTTCAAAATTGTTTCACATACCATGAGAGACCAGTGAAAGCTTTGTGTGGCAGGATTTTTTCCCTCCAGAAGCTTTAATATATCCATATAGACATATTCAAATACAATGGCAGAGTAATGGGATTAACAATACCACAGTATAGAATATTCATGAATGCTCCTGAGTTCAAAGATAAATACTTTCCTAACACTCCCCCTCTCATGCCAAAAAAAAGGGGGGGGGGCATCAGAAGCCCAATCTACCTGCAATCAATTTGAAAGACCAAATGTCTTCCTTCCTGGATCCTGTGCCTCTGTCAATTAATGTCAGTTTTTTCCATGAGGGTGATGTTAGTTAGCTGACTTAGCCAACCAAAAAAAATGTGGGGGGAATAGCACATTTCCATTTTTGTAAAAAGGCTCTTCTGGCCATTATAAGTGAAGCAAGCAAGCAGTTTCCTGGCATTACGTGAACAGGTTAGATCTTATAGAATGCCTAAAACACGGAGACTTCATGTAGGTGAAACCCTTACTCCTGGTGGCCTTAGAGTTCCATGCATTTCTTTCCAAAATGTGGACATAATTTGACATTCAAAGACTATATGAAAGAGGCTTCCATTGGAGCTGTCAATCTCCAACATTTACTATGTGGGGTAAATTCAGCTTTATGCACTTGCTCAGGAATCCAATAGAATCTAGTAAGAACTTCAGTCTGAAAAAAAAAAAGATGCAAAAATAGAGAACTGGATGTTCTGCACATGTTGTGCCAGATGTTATCTCACCCATTAGAGGAAATGGAGATGTTTAGCTCCTTCTCCCATTTTAATTTGAAGGGATAGTCAGTAAGAAAAATCAACTATTACAATCAATGAGATTAGTGACCTATATGAATACCTAAAAGGTCCCTGTGATGACCCATATCTTCTGGTGAGACACAGCTGCCCTGAAACTGGCCTGTCTGTGCTAGAGGAATCCCACTATACAGGAGAATACTCCGATGGTACTGAGCAAATGAAATGACTCCTACATTACCCCTTGTCTGTGTCCCCTGTGAAGGAAGTGAGTTATTGGGGGGAAGGAGACATGGCACACCAATGATCTTGAGCTGTATGAATGTACTTTATGGGCCACTGGAAACTGACCAAAGTTGCTCTAAGTGAGAACTTCCCCAGCACTGAGCCACCCAAGGATCAAGGTTTTCAAATGGCACCTTGGCACACATCTCTTGAGCTGTGCTGGATACTCCTTGGAAGCAATTCAGGACTTAGTTCATAGTTCATGAACTACCTTAAAGAACTGGGATTTACTTACCTTCTCTTAAATCAAATGCTTCTAATGTTTTTTTATGTGAACTGAAGACTTGAATAATGCCTTTTTGCTCATCCAACATCAGAGGAGAAATGATGATTGGATGTTGGAGCTACTCAGTAATTCTGGAAGGGTAAAGCTATTTTCTGTATGCCGATTTTCTATTTTCTCCCTTCCTCTCACCCCCTCACTTCGTGATAGCAGATTGTATTGTAAGATTCAGTGAGTGGAAATCTTCAACAAAAAAGTGAATGTGCAGGGGCCTGTAACTGATCCTCCTGAAGAAGTGGAAATACCTTTTCTTTCTGTTTGCTAAATGCCTAAGACTGAAACAGGTTGGAAGAGCAAAGGCAGGCATTTGTTGCTGCTGTAGGGCTGTTATCCACACTATATGCAAAAAATGTGGTCATCATTTATAATTTTTCTCTTTTTTCACTACAAAGATCTTCTTGCTGTGTCTTGTATATGTTCTAAAATAACTATATATTTGACTGGCATGCAAACTCTGATAAATTTGGGATTACACCACAGTCCTGAATCATGGCATTAGAATACTGTAGTTAAAGAAGGGAGGCAGAAATAAACAGTATATATACATCAAGTTTCTTCAAAAGTATCAATGCCAATATTTTGACATTCAAATTGAAAAGGCAGTATGTACAAGTTTCTTTGCTTCCTATCTTTATGGATATATGATACCTACTACAGCTGTGGGATAATTTTAAAGATGCAAAAGCAGCTTCCGTGGGAATCTTTTTGGCACTACTGGATTACAACTTGTATTTTGTGGAAAGGAGAAGGTTTTATAAAGATGACTGTTTCCATGAGCCATGCTCTGTTGGAGAAATCTGCAAACTACAGCTGCAGGTGGGGGGGGGGCTGGATGAAGGCTTTTAATTATCTATCTGAATTTCTTGCTATTATGGCTAGAATTACATGGCAGATCAGCATGCTTCCAGTATTCACAGATATCTATGATATGGAACACTGTACGTATGAATTATAGTAAATGGAGCCATAAACATTGAAAATGGGTTAATTTTATATTGGAAGTGGGTTATCTCACCATGTCCCAGTTTCGTTTTAGTTTTTATTACATAACTTGATTAATTTCTCCTTTTTTCTTCTCTTGATTTAATTGTCAAAAAATGAATGATCACAGAATACCAATAATTGTGGGATGTGGTTTGTGAATTATGTCTGTAGATCTTTGATCTATTCAGTATTCTATATTCTGGTTGACTGTTTCACTATGAGATATATTACTGACTACCAACTGTGTTCCATAACACACAGTGAAGAATGTCCACTACAAGCATGTATTTCTATCTTTTATCCTTAAGAATGCCTTAAAAATGAGCAGAGTAGAAACAGTAATAACAGAAACCGGTGACAGATTGATTAAATCTGTTAGGCCCACACTATTGAAAGGGAGGGTGTAGAGCTCCACAAGGAACATCAGGAGGCTTTCAGCTTCGACAGACACAGTACCGTCTGGATTTCCATAGGTAAGTATGGAGACAATGATTTTCTATAGTACACTTGCTGACATGACCTAGGGGGATGGAGCCACACTTCTGCATACTGACCACTTCTCTTACTGCCAGCTTTATTTGGCGGGAATGATAGCTTCTGTACAACACTGAGTACTGTGGCCCAGCATGAATATGAGGGAGAGAAAAGAGTTGTTACTCCCTTCCCTCATATCTGCACCTGCATGTAGGTCAGCCACAAGAGATAGCACTTTTGACCAGGAAATACGTGGTGAAACTACTGTAACCCTTCTGCCAGGTGGAGCCAGCAGCAACCAGGGCTGGGTTCAATATCTAGGGTTTCGTTTCCATTGATACAACACAGACCTGGCTCAGCAACCTGGGAAAGTTACACATCACCTATTGGTGCCTCTGAGAGGCAGTACTTCCCCACTCACAAGCACAGAGTCTGAGTGTAGAAGAGAAACTTTTATTAAAAGGAGGGAAGTACTTTGGCGTTAATTTGGGAAAACACCACAAACGGGGTTCATAAATATAAACCATGAGTAAAAGACCCACCCTCAAGTAAGTTGGACAGTGTCCTTTTTCCCCTCAAGTTCTTAAGTCCAACAACTCAAAAGACCCTTTCATGTGCCCGACCCTTCTCTGCAACCCACTCACAGTTGCTGTTCTTGGTCAGTGCAGACCCAGAGTTCAGAGGTGCATCTGCAGAGTTCACCTCCACCCCTGAGTGGGGTAAAGAGTTAGTTATTCGCTTGCCACCCCTCTCTGCCAGCCACCCTGCACTAGCCGCACTCGCTTGCCGCACCTCTCCTCTGCACTAGCCATTCGTTCATCAGCTGACTGTCAGTTGCCTTCTGCTGCCACCTGCCTCTCTGCTGTGACCGTTTCACATCAGTTTCTTAGTATTTTTTGGCTTTTTGCAGGCTGGGCAGAAACACTGCCCCATCTCAAGTGACTTCAGCTATCAATGATTTTTAGCTCTTAGAAGGCAGGACAGAAACGCAGACCTACCACAAATGATTTCAGATCTGATTGGACATTTAACAACCAAGAGGCTCCTAATGAAAACTATTTAGTTCTATTATTTGAACAGTGGGGAGGAACAGGTTAAACCAGACTAGGGTGAGGATGTGCAGCCTCTGGGCTGGGGATAGCTGTTCTCCCTTGCCCTTACTTTCACATTTGAGCCCATTGCTTAATGTTTCTTTCAACTGAGGGTGATCCCCTCATTTGGGACAGGTTAAGCACAGTCCTGCTTTCCTGTATTCCTACAATAATTACAATATTTGTAATCATATATCACTACTATTTTTGGGTACAAACTATTTAATATACCTGCATTAAATTATACCTTCCTGTAGCATAATTAGGTATTCCAGGTGAATAACCTTCTTATATGATGTGTTGTACTGGCTCTCCTTTCAGCTGAAGCCTATTTAGTTTGTTTCATTAGCAGTAAGTATTGCAGCAGGCAGGCAGAATTGTAAAGAAAGATCTTTACTGTGGTATTGCAAGCCCCGAGCATTCAAAAATCACAAGTCAAACCCACAAAATCAAAAGATTTGCTTTAAAAAAGATTTTTACAAAATGATATTCTTATTTGCCTTCCCTTGTTAGAATATTTAGGGTTCATACCACTAATGATCGCTAGAAAATTACTTTTCTTTTTACCATGAGAGCTGAAATTCTCAGGTAAAGACCTGATTCCCACAGACGGAGCTCTAACAATAAAACACCAGCTATCACAAGACTCACTATAGAAATGGAAAAGTTGGCAATGCTGTTCGTGACCATTTGGAGAGGTCCGTAATACACACTAAGGCCTGTGTTTTCCCAGTAGTACCTAAGCCATCAGTTTACACTCCTGAGTGCGAGGTGTCACTCCAAACTAGGTCACTCCTGAAACCTGACCATCTTTCTCCAGTCCCATTCCTCATACCACAATGATGGAGAGAGGGGTATATGTAAAGATGGTCTGTGCCAGTGACTGTCCCTGGAAGTATTTACTAGCATAGAGGGTACAGCTACATAGCAAGCAGCAGTCCACAGTAGCCAGTGTCAGAGCCTGGGTCTACAGACTCAGGCTTACAGGACGCATGCCACAATGTTAAAAATAGCTGTGTATGTGTTCAGGCTCAGGCAAGAGCTCACCTAGGCTTCAGAGCCCAAGCTCAATGGCTATTTTTAGCACTGTAGTCCAAGCCTGAATCTGTAGACGTGGGCTCTGAGACTCTCTGCTATTATCTGCGGCTTGCTGTGTAGATCTAACCACAGAAGGTGTCCTGATGACTTAAGCAGAAGAGGGATGGACCACCTCCTGTCAATCTTCCAATTGGATGTTTGGCACAGTGCACTTCTGGTCTTTCATGCTGGTTCCCCATTACACAAGATGAACTGGCACCTGCACAGAATTAGTCACTCTTGAGCCTTATATTGTAACAAATTTAATATGGAATAAAAGTATAAGAACATATTTATTGAAGATAGAAATATAGCTATTGTATTAAATCAGTGCAAATATATTGCTCTCTCACAACCGTTTGCAGCGTCAACATGATTTGTATTTTCACTAATCCATTGGAGAAGGATGGAACAGAGACAATCAATTATAAACCATACCAAAAAATAGAATAAAGATGTAGAACAGTAAAGCCTCATAATTCTATAATAGCCATTATCTTCAGAATTAAAGATCATTTTTCTGTTCATGTGTAGCATAAATGTTCCTGTACCTAATTCTTCCGATAAAATCACAAATGTGGCTATCATTAATTTATTCATACTACAACTTTTGTGCTATAATCTCTGGGTACTAGCTGTACCAATGCTGTTTTCTGTCATTGCTTCATGTGGCGAATCTATTAACTTGTGAGATAACAAGTTCATCTGCTAGGTTTATTTCCCATATGCTCTACTTCATTTAAGTGTTTGCCCTGATTACTAAGATATAAAAAAAAATAATCTTTCATTTTTGGCATAACATTACAAATACTGTCATGGCTTTAGATTAACATAATTTTCAGCCATTTCTTAAAATTGCTATCCTTCATGTCCTAAGTAGCTGATTGAAACCTGTACCATGGGTAAAAAGAAATACTGTATAATGAGTTGCTTAGAGATACAGAAAACATTTAACTTTCCGGATGCAACAGGCAATGCACTGAACCTCGAAACGCCCTTGTATTGCCTAGAATTGCAATGCCTCTGCCTGTATTTAGGAACTACTTCCTCCTTTCTTCACCAAGGCCATATGTTGACTCAGACTGAGGAGTCTAGCCCATGACTTCGTGTCCACTTGATTATAACACTACATGCAAGTAGGAGCAGGAATTCTTTCCCTTTACATCACGGAGTTCAGAATGTCTCCTGTATTGCCCCTGGGACAGTATGGATATGCACCTCCCCTTATTCTAGACTATGGCTAAAATGTATGGTTTAGTCAAATGTTTCTCTAACTTTTAAGGTTGGTGATCTCTTATTCAAAGTCACAAATGTTTGCAACCCTCTCACATTTACTATAAAAGAAGTTTTTTTTAAAAGCATCAACAATAAGCCTATATAATGTATTTGTGTGTTTCACGAGGCTGGCAGAGTACTTGACCTTGAAGGGTAAGGATATGTGGGAAGTGGGGAAGTGCTGTTTTCTTTGCTTTAGACTGAAAATGTTATTACCATGCTTCATGCCCCCCTGATTGCCTTTTGTGATTCCCCCCCGCGGACTCAACCCACCAGTTAAGAAGCACTGATATTGCATTATTGTCTGTCAGGGATTGATTTTGCTCAGTGGACTTTATTTTCTTTTCCTTTCTACCTTTTGTTAACATGAATAAGAGTTATGCACTTCTGACAAGGGGCTGAATAGATTTGCAATAGTAATGAGTGAGTTTACATTTTTGTCACAGCTTTCACAGAAGTCATGGATTTCGGGGGGTGGGGGGGGGGGAATCCTCAGCTTTTGATACTTGGATTTGTTTTTCTTCATGTGGCTAGCTACCATAGATGAGATAGTGAACAGCTGAACCAGTTTCAGTGGGAACTTTGAGCTGCCAGCTTAAAACCTGGGCTTCCTAGGAGGCTGAGAGAGAACAGGAATGTCATAATTGGAGCTGGTGGTTTGGCACAGAGTAGCAGGGATGTGAGATTCAGCAGGGAAAAAAGACACAGAGCGTATACAGCTAGTTTTTAATATACATCTTTCCAGAGCTGCTGCTACTGCTGCCTTTCCAGAGGATGAAGTGGGAAAGCAGTGCAGAAAAACAGACAGCAGTGTTTCTCTGCCTCCCCATTTCTTGCACCGCTGGAGCTGTAGGACTGATCCTGAAGGCTGTGCACTATCAGAGTTAAAGCAGCATGATCTTGTAGATAGGTCACTGAACTGGGAGTTGGGAGGCCTTGGATGAGATCCTCATCCCTGCACCAGCTGGTTTGTGCCAGGTAAAAGGTCTGGAGTGGAAAATGGAACCCTTTAAGTCCTGTGACTGGGAAGAATACCTTGTGACTGGGAAGATTACCCTGACACAAGCGCTGTAGAATTCAGCCATAAGGTGGCCCTCAAGGTCCTTCAGCCCTACCCCCTGTACCAGGGTTTGTATGAAGTGGGAGGGGCATCTCCCATAGGTTTCAGCATGCAGCACTGTGGAGATTCTAGGCATTGCTGTGGCTCATAGGGTAGTTAAGGCAGGTTGCCACAACTTAGACAAGTATCCAGGGTTGTCCAAGTTACACCAAGGTCTTCACCAGTCCCTATAGTGGCAAATATCATGAGGGTATAAAGATGGCTTAAAGCTTGCCTTAGCCTGCTTGGTTTGTGAATTCTGTGCTGTGGCTGTTTAATGATTCTTATCCAGCTTTTTGAGGTACGTGGGCAAAATGTGCTATAGAAGTGCTATGGTTTCCTTGCAAAATAAAGTATATTTTGATTAGAACACCACACAGTATAAAAGGATGTAAGACAAAATTCTTCTGCTAGGGTTCTACTTTATTAAATACAAATAAATGTTAAATAAAATCTCTCCTCTTGGACTCAGGGGTGGCACAGCCCTCATCCTTGGGGCCTGTGTCTCTTTGAGAGCTTCTCTCCCTAAAGGGAGCTTCTGTTTGTGGGAGCTACTCCCTGTAACTGAGCCCTGATGGCCTTTTTATCAAGCCTAGGAGCTCATTATATCATCATTCAATAACTACCTAGACTGGCTTCTTCCTCTTAAAACTAGTTTATCATGGATAGAATCACAGAACTGGAAGGGACCTTGAGCGGTCATCTAGTTCAGTCCCCTGCACTGAAGGCAGGATTAAGTATTATCTAGACCATCAATGACAGGTGTTTGTTCAACCTGTTCTTAAAAATCTCCAGTGATGGAGATTCCACTAGCCTGAGGCCAGACTCCCCTTAAATGGTCCAACAACCCCATGACAAGCAGACAGTACTATTTTGTCTGTTACCTACCTGTTATGCTATATCCCACCATTTATGTTGTTTATCTTGCATGAATGTTTACCCTCCTTTTTATGAAGCCATTGAATTTCAGAAATTATGTAACACCAAACTAAAGAAATGTTGACAACTGATGCAAGCAAATAATTCCGTTCTTCAGGGCCAATCCTTTGGCCTAAGTAAAGACCATGGAAGGCCCTGAACACAAAAAAACTGTGTCTTTGTACTGAATGCAGAGAGACTATACAGGGGTCTGTGCCCCTATATTCTACAGAACTGAGCTACCTGGGTCATTACTCCCATGTTGCTCAGTAGGAGCTGGTGAAGTTCTGATCTTGTGGATTTGCCTGCCAAATCCCACAACCCATCAGAACATACTATAGTCTTGAAGCTGCAGAAATGCAGTGTGGCCTAAGAGGGAGGATTCGGCATCTCTGCCCACCTCAAGTGAATTTCCTTGTGACAGCTTATAATAATGTAGGCTGTGTGCAGGAAACAAAAATTACCCCTTAACTAACATCACTGTTATTTTAATATTTGTGAACTAGTAAAGTAAACATCTTCCTTTCTGAAAGGAGTGATATCTTTGCCCAATGTACAACAAAGCAGTGCACTGTAACAGTAAAGGGCTTCCTCTTTTGTTAACCATAGACATAAGTGACCTGGAAACAAAAGTACCCTGTAGGCAAGAAACCTCAATGTTCAGAGAAATGTAGTCAAATTTCCATCTGGTAGTTTAGCACTTCTCTAGATTAGAACACCATTGTTCTTATTTAATTAAATACTACTTATTCCAGTAGCCTATGAACAGAATCTAAATTAACCAAAAGCCTTGTAATTAAATTAAATCTGCTTTATTAAACAATTGTTAAATGTTTAATTATTTCAAAAGAATACTTATTCATTCCAATACAGTATCCCTAAGAAATTAATACATTTTCAATTTTTGAAAATACTTTATTTTCAGTAAAATAAATAGAGGGTTTGTTTGAATTAATTATTATTCGAAACATTTCTTGTTTACAAAAAACAAAAAACTCCACCTCCTTATATCTAAAGAAGTATGTGCTGCCTAATGGGTTGTGACAATTCTGATATCTTCCTGGCTGATTACTTGCAAGAGAACTCAAAATACTTCTATTTCATTTTGTGCAATCAAGCAAGACCCAACATTTCCTTATTCTTGGAGATTTGCACAATTCAAAGCTGCAAAAGAAGGGTATTTTGGATTGGGAATACAATAAGATACAGTAAGAGGGGCCTTATTTTCTCCTCAATATATATGTAATGTGTCTTTGTTCCACTGATGCTAGTGAAAGTTATATGTGGAGATGGAGCAGAGACATGAATCCCCAAATTAACTGCACTCCCAAGAGTGAGAGCTTTGGAGAAAAAAAGATACAATGAATGATTGAGGGTTTTTTGCTTGAACAAATGCTTGACTAGTAAACAACAAAAGTAACAGTAATAGATTGGTCCTGCGCTATGAATTCTGAATAATACATGAATATATATTTTAATTAATGTTACCTAATGGCCAAATTCTGTTCCCTGCATATGGACTACTCTGATCCCTAAATACGTGGCATGCAAAGGAGCTCTGTGCAATTTGCAGGGCAGCAACCAAATACTGCCTCTGATGACACTTTGAAATCATTTTTTTAAGTCTCAAGGCTGCATTAGCCTCTGAAAGGCATGGGAATTGGCAGATTAATCTGTATTTGCAGACTCACCAGCCCCGCCCTTGACCCTCTGCTTGTTTCTGGGTTGAGTTTTAAAAATAGGTTTTAATGCACAAAGCCCTTTGTGGCTTGGACCTGGCTACCTGAGAAATCTTACAGCCTAGCAGCAGCACACACATTAAAATTCAACACAAGAGAAGTGCTTGTAGGGTGCTATCTGTGATGGTCCTTTAATTCTGGAATGCACTACCCACTCTAACTTGCTGTATGCACAGCAAAACACATCTGTTTTCCAGAGTGTTGGAGGGAGAGAGGAAGAGGAAGAGTATTTTTGCTCTTGAGTCTGACTTACTAATTATCAGATACTGTCACCTCTCTGACGTTATCTGGGCAGTCTATTTTATTGTTGTCATAAACAGATAGTTAAGGGTTAATAGAACAGAAGTACTTCATGTCTCTTTTGCCTGTAAAGGGTTAAGTTCAGTGAGCCTGGCCGTTACCTGACCAGAGGACCAGTCAGGGGACAGGATACTTTCAAATCTTGAAGGAGGGAAGTTTTTGTGTGTGCTGTTAGATTTTGGTTGTTGTTCGCTCTGGGGGCTCAGAGGGACCAGATGTGCAACCAGGTTTCTCTCCAATCTCTCCGATACAGGCTCTTATAAATTCAGAATAGTGAGTACTAGGTAAATAAAGCGAGTTAGGCTTATGGTTGTTTTCTTTATTTGCAAATGTATATTTGGCTGGAAGGAGTTCAAATTTGTATTTTGCTGAAAGGATTTTAATTTGTACTCGTATACTTAGGCTGGGAGGGTATTCCAAGTGTCTATAGCTGAAAGACCCTGTAACATATTCCATCTTAAATTTACAAAGATAATTTTTACTACTTTTTCTTTCTTTAACTAAAAGCTTTTCTTGTTTTAGAACCTAATTGTTTTTTTGTTCTAGTGAGACCCCAGGGGACTGGGTCTGGATTCACCAGGGAATTGGTGGGGAGAAAGGAGGGAAGGGGGAGAGAGAGGTTAATTTCTCTCTGTGTTAGGATTACTTTCTCTCTCAGGGAGAGTCTGGGAGGGGGAGAGAGAAGGAGGGGGGAAGGTGGATTTTCCTCTCTGTGTTAAGATTCGCGGAGTTTGAATCACAGTGATCTTCCAGGGTAACCCAGGGAGGGGAAGTCTGGGAGAAACAACGGTGAGGGAAAGGGTTTACTTTCCTTGTGTTAAGATCCAGAGGGTCTGGGTCTTGGGGGTCCCCGGGCAAAGTTTTGGTGGGACCAGAGTGTACCAGGCACTGGAATTCCTGGTTGGTGGCAGCGCTACAAGTACTAAGCTGGTAATTGAGCTTAGAGGAATTCATGCTGGTACCCCATCTTTTGAATGCGGGGAATTATGCCATGATAATTGTATAGTTTTTTGATGCATGCTTTTGATATCACACCATGAACATTTGATGGATGAGTGCTTTGCTTTTATAAACTGAAATAAATATCCTCTGTGTTAACAAATGATTATAGTAGTAACTGAAATATTATATGAAATGAAATATTTACTAAGACAATAAAAAATTATCTGATCTCCCTTTATAAAAATACAAACTTTAAGTATCATTAGATTCATTTTTTATAACTCTTAAGTAGATGAATAATGGTTAGTCTGGATATCTCAGAAGGCATGAGACCTAGACCTTTCAGCTCTAGGTCACTGATTGAAATGTTATTGATAGTGAATGGAAATCATTGCCATTTGATGATTAGTCAGTGACCTATGTGAAATGAGATGTTGGTTTCAGCCCAGTTTGGACTGGAGAGGAGTTCAAATTGCACGTACCTCCTCCACAAAAGAACTCCATTACTCCTATTCCTAGCAAAGAGATTAGCATTGACTGACTGTAGAAACTGAACTGCCTTCTCAAAGCAGGGATGTGACACATTGTTCAGATAGTTTGGGGAAGCTTACACTACTGCTGTATCTTTCACCTGCTGTTTTGATAGTATGATATTCCACAAAATTATTAGCATGAGTTTAGAATGGCTGGAATACTCAATACAGTGTTGTCGTAAAAAAAATAATAAATTAGAAGTCATGGTACCTTGATGAAATTTGTTTTCATTTTGAAAGTATTAAATAATGTGTTACATGTAATTAATAATTGTAAAGCATGTAAAGATAACAAAACACCGGAAAAAGAGCCAATATGTAAAAATTCATGGAAGACGCTTGCTTGTTAATGAGAATGATAGGGTGAAAAAGACACTGACTTTATGAAAACCCTCTACAAATCACAGTATCTGCTATGGCAGTCATGGCCATGTTAAAGATGGAGTCTCTTTCGTGAATAGTGAAGTATGACTTATCAGTGAATTTTTTTTCAGGTCATGAATGTTGGTAAGACAGAAGCATGTGTTCTCTACATGCCACATTTTTTTTTGCCAAAAATCTGTTTTAGAAATATCTAAATGCTTTGCTTGGTTTTATTGTTAAATGTTATTTGTACTATGATTAGAGCAGGTTGGAAAAAGTCACACAAGATTTTTTTTTTTATCAGACTTTGTGGGTTCATTGAAATTGAAATGTTTTGTGAAGATAGATTTAGACAAAATTCCTCCAAAAAGGTTTCAAAATTTGGCTGTTTGCCAATCTGGCTCTTCAGCTGCCTACCAAGAAGGCTTCCGAAGAGCCTGGGCTTCCAGGGTCTGTGGCCATAGGGGCTTGCCAGCAGGTGGACTGCCTCAGATTATGGGTCTCTAGGGCTTCCAGGGTCTGTGGCTTTGGAACAGCCCAGCAGGCAGAATGCCCTGGAGGTGGGGCTCCATTCTCATTCACCAAGAATGTTGAAATTTTTGGTTTTCAATCCAAATTGGAACAAAACCAAAGTCTGAAATATCAAAATCCTTCACAAAATGGAATATCATTCTCCTTTCAGCTCTAATAATTGTATATTTCCACCTCTAAATCCAGATTACTTCACTATTGTGAACCCAGCTGTTCAGTCGTCAGTGTGAGAGTGAAAATATGAATAAATACACTTTAGAACCATTAAAACTCACCGATAAGAGCTTTGTTATGGATGATAATGTAGCAGATTTAAAGTCTGATATTTTACTGACTACCAAGACTAGGGGAGGGGGAGAAGAAACTCTGGCTATCAAATGGTGATCCATAATTTGGCATCTCCTTGCTTTTTAGCATGTTTGTTTAGGGAATGTAATCTTGATCAGCCTTGATCCTTCTAAAACAAAAGATGTTGTTTATTAAATATATATGAATATATCAAAATATGGAAAACTTGATATAGTATAAGCGGCAAAGAGTCCTGTGACACCTTATAGACTAACAAGACATATTGGAGCATGAGCTTTTGTGGGTGAATACTCACTTTGTTGGCCCAGATCCAGACTAACACAGCTACCCCTCTGATACTTGATGTAGTATGGTATAAAGGTTGTATAGGCATGAGTTTGGGATGACCATATAACTTGATTGGGAAAACTAAGAGTGACTTGGTCATCCTAAATGAGTGCCAAAAAGACATTCATGCCCTTGCACAGCATACTCTCATGTATTCTGTATATGCCACATATTTTAGAAATTGATTTAAAATGTTTATTGCTACTTTATTCATAAATCTCCCCCTATACAGCCAGGCTTCCTTTCACGAGTCCAACTGTTTGGGAGTGAGATGAAGAAAAAAAATCTAAGGAAGTTTTAGAAACCATTAAAGATGACTTGAATAGCTTTTCTAGTCAGCATAAAGTCACAATTTTAGACCAATATCTCATGACCTTCAGAAATAAGAGAGTAAGTATTGAGTGTCCCATTTGAAACCTGAGAATTTCTGCATTCCAATGGTGTGATGATAGTGCTGCTAGCTCTGCCACTGGGTGAAGTGGATGTTATTCAATTATACAGACTTATACTAGGTCTGGATTTGGCTGAAAGGAGTTGCGCACAAGGATTTTAATACATACCAGCACTTTGCATAGTTTTCTGCCTTGTTGCATTGATTGAATATTCTAGCAGTGTATTTTTGTTGCCTTTAGTATACAGTGGTAAAATCTGGGTACTCTGAGAATGTTTTCAATATATCAAGATACTTAAAACCATTGTCAGCCAAATTCAGACTTGGTGTAAATGGAATTACTTGTACCAAGTCTTCATAGTTCTGTGGAATGATCCTTAACAATATGCTGTTTTTCAACCTAGAATTCGATGGCTGTATTCAAGTTGTATTTTAAATGATAGCTGTGTGTGTGTATGTATGTTTGTATTTTACAAAAAGTCTTACTCACTCTACAATCAGTAATATTTCCCATTGATTCAGGGTAACTGAAAAATAGCAGGGTATGACCCATGGGCACATCTTTTGATGAAGCTCTGCACATCTAACAAAAATTGTATGGTTTGGCTGAGTTTGGAGGAGCAGGATTTGTGGACCCAGTACTGAGGCTCCAGGTGATGTATATAGATCACAGCTCCATGAAGCTCCCTGATTTGTACTGTGCACTGTGATTAGGATTGTAGGCAGGGATAACCCAAGGTGGTGGGTTTGATGGACTAGCTGTTACATAGGTTCCACAGTGTTCAAACACGTGGAAAAGGGTCTTGGAAAATATGGCCCTTACTGCAGGTTTATGGAACAACTCTGCTGTTCCGAGTCCTCCCTACACAAGCCAGCCATTTGGGCTGCATGCTGGGCTTAAGGATATGGGTTATAATTTATAAAGTTTTAAAGTACTACTTTATCTTTCAGGATGAAAAATGCTAAATATGTTATTTTTATTAATTATCACTTACATTTTAACCATTTGTGATCTCACACTGTAAACCAGGGGTGTAAATACCTGCATCATACTATTTCAGACATAAGGCACCTATTTCAGTTACCCTTACTTGGGAGTTCCCAGCTGCAAGCAAAAGGCAGAGATCAGAGATAAGCATGAAGATGATAGAGGACACACAGTTTCTATTTTGTGAAGGAAGATACATTCACAAATCACAGTAATGAAAACATGAGCTGTGTGCAAAACACTGTGCCCAGCTGTGACAATTTACCTTGTTATGATCTTGAATGTACAAATTTAACTCACTCAACAATAACTATTGTTCAAAATTCTTAGCCTTCCATCCTAATGCATCTTTAAATAGAATTGCCATTGGATAGCTTGGCACATCTGAAGTTTAAAGCACCATTTGTCTAATTGTTCCCATTTAATTGAACACTACTTCTTCCAACAGACTGTGAATTGATTTTAAATTGAAGTATGGTCTGATAAAGCAAGGAACAATATAGAAGGGTTAACTTGTTTCCTATTTTCTTATAGCATCCAATATTATCTCCCTTGAGCAAGTTAAGCAAATTATTTGTGTTGCTCCGGGTGATCAGGGGAATTAAACTTTTCATCTTGAATCTAGAGCCTTGTTTCTTCTTGATATATCCATTTAATAGTTATTGTTAATGGGGGTGACAGGCATTCATTTAGGAAGATACTCATCAGCCATCTTCATCTTGACAAGGAGCCAGGATGGCAATCACTCAATTTTTTGCATGACAATGCCTTCTCCCTTTGATACTCTCTGGGTCACAGTGGTAATGTTCAAATGTTGGAGGGAAGTGGCTGCGTCTCTAGATAGCTATGCTTGAGATCCTGAATGCAAGTCATAACTATTGTGAATAATTCTATGCAGCATTCTGCCTCAACTTTTACCATATGAACCTTTTGGTACATGTAAGCCAGGGTTTAACGCTATGTGTGCCAAGTTAAAATTTCCAAAAAAAGTTTTTTAAAGGGCAAGATCCTGAACTGCCTCTTAGTTCTATTTTCCTGATCTGTGGCTAGTTTGGCCCCAACTATGTGAAAACGCACATTTTTTTGTTCAGTTTTTGCTGAATTTCTAATAGTGGACATTTTTTAAAAAAAATGTTCAGTTTTGTCAAACTTCTAGACTTGTTTGCTCTAAATCAGATAGTCAGAATAGGAAAAATACCAAAAAAGCCATTTATATCTGAGAATTGTAACAACTGATCTTTGTTTAAAGAATTTATCACTAAATTAGAGTGGAAACTTTTTACTCTGTTGGGATTATTTTGGTTTCTCTATAGGCAATTTAAACACACACATATATATATATATATATATATATATATATATATATATATATATATATAATATAATATAAAAATATGGAAGCAAAATAAGGAAATGCTATCATTTACCTCATGCAAAGCTATGGCTTCGCATCTATATGTATCAGCTGTTTCTTCAGTCTTGCTCATGCACAGCTATCCCTAGCAGTTGTTTTTGTGCTTGTAATTTATTATATTTTAGGTCTATATCAAATATCGATTTGTGTGTATATAGTATTTTTGAATGTGCATAGCTTTAAAATAAATACAGTAGTTAGCTTTGGAGAATATTTTGCACTGCACTTCTGGGATGTAGCTGAAGTTCAAAACTTGTTCGACCAAATCCTCAGCTGTAGTAGATGAGAAGGGAATGTAAAGGCATCTTTATGTTTCTCTGATTGTGAATAACTTGAGAGTTGCTTTAGTGTTATAGCCTATGCCCTATAGAGCAAGTAGAGCAGCCAAGACATTTTGGGTCTAGGGACACTCCAGCCATTCTCCCTGAACTGGCTATTGTGAGGATACTCACACTGGCTTTACCTTTCTGCCCTTAGCCATCAGGACATCTGACTCAACTTTGCGTGTACGGTGTAGAACAAGACATTGCTAAGGAACAAAATCCTTGATTTGGATTTTCAAAATCTTTAGACCTATATTTGCATGCGCCAAATGCCTTGAGTAACTTCAAGAGCATGTACAAACCAGCTAAGTGTATGCCTATGCATACACACACATTGTTGCTTAAATATCCAACTGCTTATTTCCAAACCTAAAAATCAGGTCCTTTCTGGTCTTGTTGACATTTTGGACTGTGCAGCTAGATATTTATTTTATTCCATGGGATGCATGGTAAAAATCTATGTTTTGCAAACTGGTAATATGAGTTTTAAAACCACTTCTGCTTATAAAATGGGTGTAATTTGCTTTCATTCTTACATTAAACAGTAAGGTGAAGTCGTTATTCCACAAGGCTTATATTATTATTTACTTTTAAGCATTAAGAGTAGTATAATGAAGAACATTAGAGCAATATAATGAGGAACATTAACACAACATAATGAGGAAGTGGTGCTTAGTTACAAACTACACACTCTGTTTTTTTGTAAGAGGCAAACCATCTAAATTAGCAATTTTCTAGCCATTATAGTCACCCAAGACATGTTAAAAACATTCACTACTTTGTTAAAAAGACAGAAAATTATTTCTCATAGATGGGTTTGTTTGTTGTTGTTTTTTTCAATTAAAAACAAAGTCTACTAGTTCAGAGAGGCAATCACTGTTTATATGATCATAATGCTTTTTCCCCCCTAAATATCAATAAATAGTGCAGAGCCAATCAGCAAAAATTTAATTATTATTGATTTTCAAGACCACAGCTCTTAGTAAAGTATCTGCTTAGATCACAAATATGAACAAATAGAGCACTGGTAAGCCAGAAACAGGGACTGTATTTAACTGGCAGGAGTGATTCTACTATTCTTTTGACTGGACATTTTTGGCTTCATCTGTGAAGTTAAAAATGATTTGCATTATAACACAACAGCTTCTGTATTTTCTATTTGCTGAAAAGGAATACTAAATATCATAAATGGTCAAATCTACCTAAGAGATTACAGAAGTTCACACCTTTACCATACAAACTCCAAATTATCATGTTTGGTTCCTTTTATTTTTAAGGTAGTTTGGGGGCAGATCATGATTGGCCCTGTATAGGTACACAGGTGATAAAGGACACAGTAAGCCGCCTCATTTTTTCAGGGGGAAGCCGTTATTATAATGTTTGTACTTCCTGAGTACAAGGACACGGGAAATCCTAACACTGCCACCACCTCTAGACAACGGAAAAGGGCTTTGTGGGGACCATGCCTTTTTCTGCACCAAATGGTGCAGAGCTTCAACCAGTGCTGAAGGAAGCATGTATTACTCTTCTGAAAAGAAGAATCACAAATATTCTCCCTTGTCCTACCCTGCAGGCATTCTGCCTGCTTGTCAGATTCAAAATTCCTCTAAGGACAGGGGTTGACATAGTTTCCCCCCTCCATTGCCTCAGTTGCTCAATGGACCCCTTGACCTATAAATAATTTTGATGATGTGCTTTTCTGGTTGGACCTTGTAGATTTATCAGGCACCTCACAAAAATACTATAGTGCTACCTGTCTTGTCAGACCTCTCAAAATTCCTGTACTTTGCAAAGAACTTCATTTTTTGGTAACTTTTTCTAACCATGTCCCATTGTCTTGCCACGCTGTCACAAAACTGCTTGATGTTGGAGCACTGTCTATATTACTCTCAAGGCTTCAAGCAATTTCAAAGTGTTGCTAGGTTTGTGATTGCTCCCAAATGGGTTTTCATTAGTATTTGACAAATTCTTAGGAGTTGAACGAGGGCTGGATGGAAAACAAGAATTTCATTTCATGAAAAAATAGGAGGTTTCAAAATTTAGTTTTTGTTCTGATGTGGAATAAAACCAAGACCTGTTGAATTTTTTCATGAAAAAAGTACACACCCTCACCCCGAAGTATAGTCAATAGTCCAGTGATTAGGGCAGTCACCTGGGAAAAGAGAAATCCAAGTATAAATCCCTGTTCTGCCTGATTCAAAGTGGGGAGTGAAACCTTGCTCTGCCACATCCCCATCCCTAACCATTGAGCTATTTTCTATATTTGGAGTTTGTCTCCCGCCCAATCACTTCATCTTGGGTCTGAGGAATGTTTTATTGAAACAGATAAGTTTCTACAAAAAAGTCTGGCTTTTGACAAATCAGCATTTTCTGAGGAAACAAGGTTTCATTGAAAAATTATTGACTAGCTCTAGCTTAAATGCATTATTTTAAAAAAGACATCCATGTTCTCTTTGTAGTGATCTCCTTTTCTTACCATTACTTCAGAAGTCTTTTTCTGATTTTTTTTTGCTGTATTCACAACCACATATGACCCAACCCACTTTAAGTTCTTCTTTCTTGCTCAAATATTTCAGACTGTAATTAGCATTCTGTTCCACTCCGTACATGTAATACATTCCATAGGCAGAAAGAGTCTCTATGTAAGCATGGGACTTGTATGAGCAAGGCCTGGGTGCTATGGAGAGTTGGTATGAAAAAAGAGAGAATGCAAGAAAAAGGGACAAAGTAGGCACTATTGGCAAAATTAGAAGATAAAGACTGATCAAGAGGATGGAGGAGAAGCAAGGATGAATCCATATTGTATCCCACATTTTATGGTCTGTGTCCCACATTATTCCATTGATTGGTGGTCTCTGACATTGCAACTGATGTTGATTCAGGAGTCTGTCTTCTCAGAGACCTAGGCCATATCTACACTATCACTTATGTCAGCAAAACTTATATTGCTCAGCGGTGTGGAAAACCACCCCTATGAGTGACGTAAGTTTTGCATAAGTGATAGTGTGCATAGTGCTATGTTGTCAGGAGAGCATCTCCTGCTGACGCATCTACCGCTTGTTGGAGGTGGTTTAATTTTGTTGACTAGAGCTCTCTCTCCCATTGACATAGAGCAGTTACATGAGAGATCTTACAGTGGCGCAGCTGTAGACATAGACTTACAAATTACCAAGGAATGCCTTATGTTGAAATTTCCAAAACTTTTCCTTCGTCTGTGTTCTCTATCTCTGCAGACCCTTGTCTCTCAAATCCGTGACCATAGGTTAATAGCTTTTAAGGTTAAACCTACAAAGCCCTGGCAGCGAGCCTCCGAGCCTGGATCAACAAACTTGGACTTGTACTACAGTGCTAAAAATACCTGTGTATATGTTGTGGAATGGACTGGATCTAGGGCTCTGAAGCCCATCCATCTGTTTAGGCCAGTGGTTCTCAACCTTTCCAGATTACTGTACCCCATTCAGGAATCGGATTTGTCATGCATGCCCCATGTTTCTTCTCCCTTAAAGTACTTGCCTACAAAATCAGACAAGTGTCACAGCACACTATTGCCGAAAAAAATATTTCTTTCCCATTTTTACCATATACTTATAAAATAAATTATTTGGAATATTAATATTGTATTTACATTTCAGTGTATAGCATACAGAGAAGTATAAACAAGTCATAGTCTGTATGAAATGTTAGTTTGTGCTGACTTTGCTAGTACTTTTTATGCAGCCTGTTGTAAAACTAGGCAAATACCTAGATGAGATTTTTTTGTTTTTTTTTAATAATTGGTGATATACCTATCTCCTAGAACTGGAAGGGACCTTGAAAGGTCATTGAGTCCAGCCCCCTGCCTTCACTAGCAGGAACAAGTATTGATTTTTGCCCCAGATCCCTAAATGCCCCCCTCAAGGATTGAATTCACAACCCTGGATTTAGCAGGCTAATGCTCAAACCATTGAGCTGTCTCCCCTCCCCCTGCCAGCTGGAAGACGGCTGCATACCCCCAGGGATACATGTACCCTTGGTTTAGAACCACTGTTCTAGGCTTCAGAGCCCAAGATCCAGCCCAACCTCAACTTTAAAACCGTCTACACAGCTATTTTTAGTGCTGTAGTGCAAGCGTGAGTCTGTGGACCTGGGCTTAGGCTTGCTGCTGCTGGCTGTGTAGACATATCCTAACAGTCTGGGGAAAAATAAGAAAAGAAAACTGAAGAGCCACTCCTATGGTTCTGGCTCCTGCAGGGTTTGATGGCTTCTGGAACATCAATCAAAAAGTCTAGTTAATGTGGCTTGTACTCCCTCCTCTTCTGCTGCTGCTCTGCTGACTGTCACTAAAGAGCAGTTTCTCAAAAGAAGCAAGATGTCAGTATTGAATGCTAACTCGAGAAAACTGAAACTATTACTGTGGGCTGCAGCACTGTCGCTTCCTTCTTCACTCATACAATAATTCTTTTAGGCAATATGTGTTAGACATGGAATCCTGTGAGAATTACAATATTACACAAGACTGTGTATCTCTTCCCCAAAAAATCTGCCGTTCAGTGGAATAGCTTATAGTGACACATAGTTGGATAGGAAATGAAGGTAGTGGCTGGGCCTAAAAAGCTGAAGTTGTAAATTAGATGTTTGTAAAGTGCTTTGGATATTTAAGAAAACACAGTCAATATATGTTGTGAAGGTACCTCCCATAAGGCTTTATAGAAATATGTTTATGAATGTATATATGTAACATAACTAGAATTTGTTTTATGCTACATATGCCATGTAACATATCTCTGTAAAAGTTACGATCTACTGAATATATCAATCCTATTTGTATGCATGTATCATTTTTGTATTTGAAGTTATGAATATTGGCTGTGTACTGGCTTGATTTCTAAACAATCTTAGTAGAGCATTTGGTCAGTTTCTGGAGAAAAGAGTGTTGAAATTAAGTACCTAATCAAGAAACACTTAAAGGACAATGAATCTTGGAATGCTCCAATCCACATAAGAAGTCTACTTGAGGACGTTCAAGGTAGCATGTGACCCATGGCTGCTACCTGGTAAGAAACTGTGAGTCATGCCTGGATATGTGGCTTGCCCAGGTGACTCTAGAACTCCATCTTGGAGATGGACTTTGCATAGGAGAGAGGAGGGGGAGAGAGAGTCTATTTAAGCACTGGGAGATCCCTCCATAGGGTCTTCAGCTGGCTAAAGAGAGAGCCTCTCCACCCCTCCAGGATACCTGAAAGAAATTGGAACAAAGGACAGTAACTACAGGGGGTGTGAGTGATTGCTGGAGCCAGACTAAAAGGAGATTAGCCTGTAAAAGGGAACATTCTGGAACTGGTGAGGATCTTATCTGTATTCAGTTTGATTAGACATAGATTTGCGTGTTTTATTTTATTTTGCTTGGTGACTTACTTTGTTCTGTCTGTTACTACTTGGAACCACTTAACTCCTACTTTCTGTATTTAATAAAATCACTTTTTACTTATTAATTAACTCAGAGTATGTGTTAACACATAGGTGGGCAAACAGCTGGGTATATCTCTTTATCAGTGTTATAGAGGGTGAACAATTTATGTTTACCCTGTATAAGCTTTATACAGGGTAAAATGGATTTATCTGGGTTTAGATCCCACTGAAAGTTGAGCATCTGAGTGTTAAAAAAACAAGAACACTTCTGTTAGCTCTTTCAGGTAAGCCTAAAGCTGTTAGGGGACGTGATTCAGACCTGGGTCTGGGTTTGCAGCAGGATAGCGAGTCTGGCTCAAACCAGGCAGGGCACTGAAGTCCTAAGCTGACAGGGCAGGAAAGCAGGGGCAGAGGTAATCTTGGCACATTGGATGGCAGCTCCCAGGAGGTTTCTGTAATCCAACCCGTCACATATGTGGTATGTATTATTATAGTGGAGGGTTGTATTTCTGGTTATTTGATTATTTTATATGAACTCCTTCCTTCCTCTGTTCAAAAAAAAAAATCTAGCTGCTGCAGGGTTCAATCTATAGGTCTGTGCACCATATGGCCGTACTCTCTGGTGCCCCTGTTACTGGTGCATATTTGCAGTTATAAAGAATTTTTAAAAAGGCAGCTTTTAAGGCTTCTGTTCTTTTTACGGTGAATACTATGGTAGTTCAGCCTTTTGAACTATTTTTTACTGCAGTGAGTCTGATCACACAACTATACCATCTAAAATTGATATGAAAAGCTGGACTTTCTCATTTCCAATTTCTGCTGCACTGCATTATGTCACTTACATCATGATTTAATTTACCAACACCAACTATAACATCATAGGTACATGAAGTACTGAAAACACTAAAAGTCAATATAGACAACATTTTTCTCAGCCCAGACACACAAATATTAGAATGACAAGTATGATATAAAAACTTCACTCTGCTCCCATTGAAGTCAGTGGTAAAGTCAATGCTGAATGTGTAAATGTTTAAACTAAGCTTAGGTCTTAAAAAGGGTTAAGTTTCTTTAATAAATTATTGGCTGGGAATAGTTTAAGCTCTGTAAGCGCAGCACATGAATGCACTTATACAGAGTGCTGTGCGCATTTGAATTAGGAATAGGAAGACAGTTCAGAAAACATAAGAACCCATGCAAACATTTGCTCATTTCTGGAACAACAATTGTATGAAAATTCTGAAATGCTTGGTTACTTTTTTATTCATTGTTTTCATCTTCCCTGAACCTCTGCTTTACGCAACCAGAAATGAAACATGGTGGGGAAAGCAGTGCATTCTTGCCCAATTCAGAGCAAGAAATGATGTAAATCTCACAAAGAAGGCACATTTGTATGGGAATTGAAGCCAATTTTTTTCACAATAAAAGAAAAGTGAACAGATGACCTCAATAGGGTTGTTCATATGTATCTGAGAGCAGCATTTGCTGAAACTATTCATGAATGTGGATCAAATACAGTGAATGGTTTCAGCGAAAAAACAAAATGGAAAATAAATAAATAAAAAAGATTGAAATATGGTGTTTTTGAAATTTTTGACCACCCTCCCAGGTATAATAATCTTCTTTCTTTTTTTTTTAAATCATAGTAGTTCCAAAAGGCCAGACTTTATTCTCTTGCACATAAATTTGCTGCATTTCTTTTAATTTTTCAACCTGTACACACTTCACAGGGATAAATCATACCAAGTTTCTTATGCTGCATATGAAAGACATTTGTAAAAAATCTCCTACCCCTATATATGGGAAAAATAAATCTCCTGTGCTAGAAATACTGGCTTTCAAATCATGGCCAAACTCAATTATTTTAAGAATATGCTATTCACTATCCTTGGACTATATAAATATGTCAGACAGTCATACTTCGCATCAACAAAATGGGCTGTACTTGCCCACTTGCCCAACATGCAAGGCCTAATCTGCATAGAAAATGAAAAATATATATCAGAAATAAATGCACCCATCCATATTATTTGCTTGTACTTCTCCTTTCCTAGAATGATTAATAGTGACTTGCTTGTTGTTTCATTTCACCATCAATAAAATCTTCAGGTCATCAGCTTTATCCTCCTCACCCTAGTTTCAGAAGGAATGCATTTTGGGGAGGTTGGGCATCTTTCTGCATATTTCTATCTATCTCAATCTCAAATTCGTGTCTTCAGGAACAGATTATTGAGAATGCTGGTGACACATTGAGTCCAATGGCGCCTGACTTTATCAAGTATCCTAGATCCTTTCCCTTCAGGCTCCAATACAGCAGATTGATGACACTAATGGACAATCTGATCCTAGCTATGAATAGAGGCCAAAAGTCCATTCAAATATTGCTGGTGTCCTTTGGAGCAATGGATATAGAGGTTGAGTGCAAGTTACCTCAGAGACTACCCCACTATCCATTCGCTAGAGCAGCAGCTGAGATAAACAGAGAAACTTTGACTGACGTAAGACAGCACTCAGCACATTGGGGTTAGGGATAAAGAATTGGAGGACCCAAGGCTCTGGAACTTGTTTCCACCAGAGGTGAAACTGAAACACAGTCTTCTCCCATTTAAAGCACTGTAGAATATTCACCTCTACATTTTCTCACAAGTGTGTTGTTACCACTTGGAGTCTGTTGCCACATATTACCATGATCCTTAAATTAAAAGGTTCTAATGGGCAGAGGAGAGAAAGGGCACTATATTCTTTTCCTGGGTTCCCTGGGATATAAAAATGTATGAAAAAGATTGCCCTGATATTATGGTGATGGATGCTTTAGAAAAACATGCAGTATTAATAATATGGCCCTGAAGCTGCACAGGCAGTACCAGTATGGTTTATAGTCCATCCCTGAAATTTTATTCTCATTTCTTTTTCCTTTTCTTTCCCTTCTTTAATTTGTACCCCATGCAGTATTTGCTTACGTGTTTTATTTCAAGCTAATAAATCATAATTTGTGTGATTTTTTAAATGTATATAAAGCAATCTAGAACAAATGCCAATAAAAACAAGTTGCACAAAATACTTAAATGGAAAAAGTTCTTCAAATCAGGCTAATCCTGCCTCTCAATAGGCTCTCAGTGACATTACAACCAGATAGCTGCAGAACCTCATTCATTCGTGAGCCTTTCTTTCTCGCTTGAAGCCTGTACCTCTGTTTCTACTATAGAATATACATGTCATTTTAAAATAACATGTTTAATCTCTGATGTCATCCACTCTGTATTTAAGAAAAGGCATCTTTTTACCTTTAGCTAGAACCACTGAAAGTTTCTCTCTTCTATGAAAGTTCAAAGTGATAGTGTCTACACTATCTCTAAATTAACCTGCATAGGATTTAATCACTAGTCACTCAAGAGTGGACTTTGGCAAGTAATTCAGACTTTGATTAATTTTACTTATTTTATTGTTCACAAATTGTTTTTGAACACATTTATTTTTTTCTCAAATTTATTTGTGTAAAATAATAATAATTTCTAGGCTTAAATTTTGGACTGTAAATTGAACAAATTTGGATCATGTTGGTCAGTTTTGATCAGACATATATATTGCATGGTAAACTTCCACCTTGCGGGCCTAATCTAAAACCCACTGAAGCCAATGGAAACCAGTTGACTTCAGTTGCTTTTGGATAAGGCTTTTGGTATAGACAGCTCTTAAAATAGGTTGCTAATGTGAATATTTCCACTTTAGGGGGAAAAAAATATTGTCCGGTATGTTATTTAAAATTGTGGTTCCATGACCACTGCAGCCCATAAGCCAGTTTCCATGAGTATTAGAGGATTACAAACATAATCAGCACACTTACATACAGTGAATTTGGTTTTTAAAAAGTTATATATATATATATATATATATATATATATATATATATATATATATATATATATATATATATATATATATATATATATATATATAATGCGAATGTGCATATATGTTAACTATATAATAGAACACTTTTTGCAGTATTTTTCTCAGCTTTAAGAGCTCACTGTACAATACAATATTTTGTCTTATTACTCTACTTACCTTTCTCTGATATTTATAATGTGTGTATCACTATGGCATGGCATGTGCTTAAGTTGCTTGTTTGTTATCCTGTGGTAATGGTGATGAATGTTGATGAGATGGTAACAATACAATTATAAAACTGTTTATTTTAATGTAGCTTCCTTCATCTGAAGTATTGCAAAACTATTGTCAGAGAGAAGTAGAGAGAGGCTGTTATATAGAGTTGTGTTCAGTGAATCTCATACAGTTGGGGGGGAAAAAACAAAAGACTAGTTAATGCAAAAAGACAAAATTTAAACGTGACAAAGAATGGATAGAAATATCCATTCCTACTAGTTACAATGACAAAATAACACAAAGATGTGGTAAAAGAGAGAAGGGAAGTGTGAATAGGGTTTAATATCAATCATAGACAACAGCAAAGGGCTTTTTAAAATGCAAGATTTCAAAGGTCAGAAGGAGAGAGAATTACATTGAATGAAGGCTGCCCCATAACTATAAAGACAATTGTTGATCCAATTCTTGTATTTTTCTGCATAGCTAATTCTATTAATATCTGATCTGAATATCTGTAGATAGTCTGCGAAATAGGTAAGTCATCAGAACTGGATACCTTTTATCACAAAGGTGTAGCAAGTACTTTGACTCAATAATAGCATCAGTATATCTATCTTAGTCAATTATGGCTTCTATTATCCTAGTATCTTAGCACCTTATAATCCTCGTACCAGTCCCAAGACATATGGAAGTACCTTTACTCCCATTTTAAAGATGAGGAAATGAGGCCCAGACAAACTAAATGATTTGTCAGGATTACACTGGAAGTCTGTAGTAGAGCAGGGAATTAAACTTGAGTATGTTTACATTTAAAATAAAAAAGTCACCTGCAGCCATGAGTCTCAAAGCCCAGGTCAAGTGACTAGGGCTCTTGTGGCTAAAAATAGGAGACTAGATATTCCTTCTCAGGCTGGAGCCCCAGGCTCCGACACTTGGTGATGGCCTCAGAACAGAATATCTACACTGCTCCTTTAAGCCCCATAGCACAAGCCAGAATCAATGAATCCAGGCTCAGAGATTTGCTGCTGCATTTTTTTTTTTTTTTTTTTGCCTTGTAGACATACATTAAGTCTACTGAGCCCAAGCTGGAGTGTGCTGCCTCTCCTTCCTGCAAAGCTGACTAAGGGCTTGTCTACATCAGAAAGTTGCAGCGCTGGTGAGGGAGTTACAGCGCTGCAACTTAGGAGGTGTACACATCTGCAGGGCACCACCAGCGCTGCAACTCCCTGTTTGCAGCGCTGGCCGTACTCCCGTTTTGTCTCGGGTGTAGAGGATCCAGCGCTGGTGATCCAGCGCTGGTAATCAAGTATAGACGCTTACCAGCGCTTTTCTTGACCTCCGTGGAATAAGCAGGTATCCCAGCATACCTGAGGAAGCCTCTGGTAATCAAGCTGGTCTCCTTCCCCGGCTTGCTCTCGCGTTCCCCGAACCCCGAGCAAGCAGGTCTCCTTCCCTGAGGTTTGCTGGGTGGTTCCGGGAACGCGAGAGCAAACCCGGGAAAGGAGACCAGCTTCGCCGCGGTTTGCTCTCGCGTTCCCCGAACCACCCTGCAAACCGCAGGGAAGGAGACCTGCTTGCTCGGGGTTCGGGGAACGCGAGAGCAAACCGGGGAAGGAGACCAGCTTCGCCGCGGTTTGCTCTCGCGTTCCCGGAACCACCCAGCAAACCGCAGGGAAGGAGACCTGCTTGCTCGGGGATTCGGGGAACGAGAGAGCAAACTGGGAAAGGAGACCAGCTTCGCCGCGGTTTGCTCTCGCGTTCCCCGAACCTCCCTTGAAGCCGCCCAACAGCGCTGCAGTGTGGCCACATCTAACACCACTTGCAGCGCTGGTTGCTGTAAGTGTGGCCACTCTGCAGCGCTGGCCCTATACAGCTGTACTAATACAGCTGTAACAACCAGCGCTGCAAAATTTTAGATGTAGACATGGCCTAAAAGACTTATGTTTCCCTAGTGTTTGGAGAAACAGTATTTTAGGGCCAAAATTAAACCAAAATTCCTAAGATTAGGTGTCTAAACCAATAGTTAAGCATTTAAATAAGTGACCTGATGTTGAAAAAGTGCTGAGCACTCAACTGTTCCCACTGAAGTCCACCTGAGTGCCTGCATATGGATATAGAACCTCATTTTAGGCACCCATTTGGGGAAAATTTGTACTAGATTTTAACGAAGTATGTCTTGTGCACTTTATCTTTGGACATGAGTGGCCCAGTTTGCTTCTACAGTGTAACTCCATTGGCTTCAGCATAATGAAGTGTGGAATCTGTCTCTTTGAATCTGATTTTCATTAAGAACTTAACTGGATCTTCCTTTTTTGTGGCCAAATATTGAGGGCATAAAAAGGAGACCAGCTTGTGAAATTCTAGCAATTAAGTAATGAGAGATGAAATCAGTATTCAACTGAATTTTTTTTGTGCATCCCCTAAAAGCAAACAGTTTGTTATTCAGTGTGTTCATTACTGTATCTCAATATGAAGCCTCATCTTTTAATTATCCATATCACCCATGTAGATTAAATAAGAAATAAAAAACCTAGTATAATGGTGCATTCAGATAGCGCATGATGAAGTTGGATTTGAAAATAAAAAAGCTAGCTGAATGCCTAATTTGATCCTTCCATAATATTAAAGAAAGAGAAAGCAAAATAAATAAGAATATAACATATTATGCAGAAATATTGAGATTGGCACATACACAGATTGGACAACTTTAAATTATATCCTGGATAATATACTGATAAATTAATCAAACCAAAGTGATCAACCATGTTATGTAAAGAAACTTCTGCCTATCAAATTTTATATCTTTTAAAAATATAGTATGGATTTTATATATCAGAAAAATTCTTTACAAGTTTTACCATTCTCCATTTATCAGACTCTGGGGAAAATACTCCCCCCCTGCTCAGGCTTCTCTATGCCACTCTGGCAGGGCCGTCTCCAGGCCCCAGCACGCCAAGCGCATTCTTGGGGCGGCATGCCGTGGAGGGTGCTCTGCCGGTTGCCCAGGGGGCGGCAGGCGGCTCCGGTGGACGTCCCACAGGCGTGCCTGTGGAGGGTCCACCGGTCCCGCAGCTCTGGTGGAGCATCCGCAGGCACACCTGTGGGAGGTCCACCGGAGCCGCGGCACCAGCGGACCCTCCGCAGGGATGCCTACGGGAGGCTCACTGGAGCCACGGGATCGGCGAGCGGCAGAGCGCCCCCCCCCCCCCCCAGCGGCATGCCGCCGTGCTTGGAGCAGCAAAATGGCTAGAGCCGGCCCTGCACTCTGGTCACATTTAGGGCAGATCTACACTTAAAAAGTTGCAGCAGTGCCACTGTAGCTCTTTGGTGAAGACACTACTATGCTGATGGGAGAGTTTCTGCCATCTGTGTAGTTAATCCACCTCCCCGAGAGGCAGTAGCTATGTCGATGAGAGAAGCCCTGCCATTGACATGGCATAGTCTGCACTGAAGGTTAGGTTACAACAACTGTCTCTCTAAGGGTTGTGGATTTTTCACACCTCTGAGCAATGTAGTTATACTCATGTAAGTTTATAGTGTATGCCTGGCTGTAGGGTCTGTAAAGGGAATTGCAAGGAATGGGGAGAATTCCCCAGGTGCAGGAGCAGTATAAGTCCTGTTCTTGCAGGTGAGGCTGGGAGTACTGACGCAGAGGTGCTGGAACAATTTTTGTAGTGGGGGTGCTGAGAGCCATTGAACCAAACTGTAAACCCTGTATATGATGGAAACCACTTCAAGTCGGGGGATGCTGCAGCATCGCCTGCACTCCTAGTTCCAGCACCTATGCTAACTGAGGGCACATGTCTATCAAGTTCAATACTATGGAGAATATTAACGTGCATCTCATAGGCAGCTGCATGGAAGGTGGGTTCCACAAAGCAATACTGCATAACTTGCACTGGGAGACATTTCAGTGCCCCAAATCTGGACATCCTTGCTTTTCTCTACCTGTGCTCTGTGTCTTAAGGTGCAGAACAGAATCTGCCCCATTGTGTTTTGCTGTTTTTCTAAAAAATCAGGAAATGTTTGTCTGTCTGCCATTTACTTATATGGCTCTCTTCTCAAAACAATCTGAAAGCATCCCTTACTTCTCTGGGCGCCAGTTTTACTGCTGCAATCAGCAGGCACGTGCACTGATCTTTCAAGGTTCGAGTATGTGCCAAATCATCATCAGCTACAGAACTGTGGAACTGGAAAAGAATATTACAAAAATTCAACCTTTGGAAAACTCAGTGTATTATCTATTTTTAGGGGGACTGAAGAGTGACAGTGTGGAAGGGGGGTAAAGAATGTGGTCTTCCTTTTAATTCTGTTTAATGTTTGGATCTGAAGTGAATCCTGGGTTGAAGTCCGAGAGTATGAATTCCTTGCCTTCACTGTGCTCCTGGGAGACATCCCTCACCTTAACAGCATGGTAAGCTTAGTGGACCTGCTGATCTTGTCTCCTCAGTTACATTTCACCTCCTGCTCCTAAGAGTGTAGAATTTTTTAACCAGAGGTTAATGCTGCTTTATGCAAATCTCAAAGGGCCCATAACATGAAATATTTGTATGCAGGGGCTGCCACCAATTAGAGATTCGGATGAGAAAGCTGAGCAGCCTCTTCTTACCTTCTTCCCTGTCCTATTTGGGGTATATTCAAAAAACTTTATTCTGCTTTGCCCCATTCAATGGCTGGAATATTGAGTTCTGAGATGGTTGCTACAGGACAGATGGAAAAGATCACATCTGGGCTTGTGCATGAAACCTAAAGGACAGTGATCTTAAAAAAAATAAAAATAAGAAAAAATCTTTCCACAACAGTGGTGGTGGGAGAAAGAAAAGAATAGTAGCTGGAGAAAGTTGCTAAGTACCTCTAGTTCACTAATATCTTGTTTACCTGCTATTCTCTGAGGCAGGAGATGCTGTGTTTCATGAGGGAGATCAAATTCCTATGAATCTTCTGTGCTGAAAAGAGAAAGAGAAGGTGCATTATAGACTATTGAACATAAAGGACAGCCTACATAAGTGTGTCTGAAAACTGTTTGGCCAATTACATCCAGAATAATGCAGCAAACAACAAGGATTCCTCCTTTTCTTTTTCATGAAAAAGAATTGTACAAGTGTTATCAACTGGTCATTTTACATTCAGAATGATACAGCCTCCACAAATGTCTGTTTATTTATTTCATGGTATTGACTGGGAGAAATGCCTCAGCTCAGTCTGCTCATGTGGTTCTTAATCATGCTGCCATTGCCAATATTCCAAATTTGTCTTCTCCATGTAGTGCTGCTGGGCAATAGAGAAAAGGGGAGACCGCCTCTCAGATTTATGTGAAGAAATTCTACTGCATTCCTTCAAGGGATCATTATAACATGCAGCCACTAGTTCTAGCCTATGCCTTCGAGATATTATAGGGCTTTCTATCTTTGGTTTTAACTGATGAGCACCAAAAAAACTCCATCCTTGATATAATAAAAAAAAGAAAAGAAATCAGTATTTATCCAACAAACTGCAGAAATCCTTACTTATATCTAATGGTTTGTCTACACAGACATGGATTTTTTTGTCTACACAGAGCAGTAGGATGTGGTTTCTAAACTACATTAATTGGTACATTAATTGGTACAGGTAGAACCTGCTGGTGTGCACTAAAGATTCCTTAGGGTGCTTTAATGTAGTGCTGTTTGAAAAGGGCTTTGGAGTGAAGCCCTGAGCTGGAGCGTGGAGCAGCTCCGGAGCAGTGGAGCTGCAGGTTTTTGCCTGGAGCTGGAGCGGAGCCGGAGCATAGCTCCAAAGCCCTGGTTTGAAACAGTAGTGTGTTAAAATGCACTAGGGAACATTACAAAGAGATTACTCATTATAGTAAGTATATAGAATAAGCATATATTGTAATGTATAATATACATTAGTCAGTAAGGAACAAACAAAGGGAAATCCTTGGAAAGAGGGAAAAAAACATTTTTGGACACCTACATAAAATAATAAACTTGCTTATTCCCCAGACAGATGCGATAGGTATTAAGAATTATCTTTATTATGTGTGACATATAGACTGTATATGTCTGCATCTTTTTAATTTGAGCTAGCCACCATATTAGTGTGTGCTCTGTGACAATGCATCAGAAGTATGAGGGAATTATAAACAAAAAAAAGTAATATGGTGTTCCTTATATTACACCCCCAAAGAAAAGTTGCTCAAGAAAAAGAGATGGAACAAAAATCATTGTCTTTAGGGAAATAAGTTTGTGCCTAACACATTGAAGAGGATCTTCAACAAGAGTTAACCTACAGTAAGCAAAGATTGACCTTGCTCTGTAAAAAGCTATCTGCATGAATGAAACGTGGGCTATTTGCTGTATAAACTCAGTACTGACAGGGCATACATAGCTGGATTTTTGAAAGAGCTGAGTCTTTTATTTGTGACTGCACAACTTGCACAAATTGGTTTGTTGTCTTCTTCATTCTCTCTCTTGCACATTCTTCGACAACACACCAGATTTGTATCCCAAGTCAAAAATTCTGCTGGTAAAAGAACAATTTCAATCAAATTAAAGATTGGGAAGCCACATTGCCTACCCCTTCCACCTTAACACTGTGGAAATTAAGCTTATGTAAGATATACTGACTATCTCATAACAACAGAGCACTTGTCTGTTTTCCACTAATGTGTCAGACCTTGAACATGAAACAATTGTATAGAATTAAACTATTGCGGTCTTGCAAATCCTTTCAAATGGTCTAACCAAATCCTATGTGGGCAATCCATTCATAATTACGTTGCTAACATCTCCTAAAAGGGAGGGCTTTTGCTTTCCATGTAAAGAAATAAAATCAGGTTTCATACTTGCATTATAGTTTCCTGACTCTAGGTGACAGTGATAGAGTATTAGCAAGAAATTTTGGATCTGCTCACTAGGTGATTGAATCTAGTTTTTATTCATATCAATTTCCATGATGAATTGCATAATCACTTCTCTATAGTGGGGATTAAGAGTGGCTAAATGAGGATGAGCATCTTGAAAGAAGATAAAATGGCAGCCTTGGAATGTACAGATGACCCTGTAAATTCAACGTTTTCAGGTGGCTGCTGGATGTGATTGTTCTTGGATGTAGTCAAGCCAAAAGAGGTTTTTTTCAATTCACTTTTAGTATCTAGAGAAACTGAAGTTCTCATTCAAGAAAATCTGCACTTCAGAAATGTAGAAAAATCCTTATTTTCCTTACTCAGATGCTTCTTTCAAAAGATCATGATTTTCAAATAAGTGATTTCCCCTTCTTTAGGCTTGAAACCCTTGCCTCCCCTCTCAATCTGAGCTATAGTTTTTATGTAAGGCAGTAGTTCAGACTCCTCTTACACTGGAGGATCAGTGCATGGTTTAGTAAGCATTTAGAAGTCAGATTTTCAGCTGAAAAATAGTGCAATTTTTATTAACTGAATGAGTTCTGCTTGGCTCAGTCTTCTGTTACTATGTTTCAGAGTAGCAGCTGTGTTAGTCTGTATCTGCAAAAAGAACAAGAGTACTTGTGGCACCTTAGAGACTAACTAATGTATTTGAGCATAAGCTTTAATGGGCTACAGCCCACTTCGTCGGATGCATGTAGTGGAATCCGATGAAGTGAGCTGTAGCCCACGAAAGTTTATGCTCAAATAAATGTGTAAGTCTCTAAGGTGCCACAAGTACTCCTTTTCTTCTTACTATGTTGTTCACCCTGGACATGCTTGGATCTTTGATTAGGACATGCGAGTGAATGATGCCAGATGTGGGATGGGTTTAAGTGGCAGCCCACAACTTTATTAATTTAACACTGTGGAAGGGGGCTATATGCCCTCCTCTGCTCTCACATAGCAGGAATTTAATCAGGTCCAGTGCAGTGAAAATCTCAAGATTGATACTCTTGCCCTACCCCTAGGACTCAGCTCACTTCTGAATCCTCTTCTCCTCATTTCATGTTGAGGGAGGGTTTGAGGGTACTATTGGGGGACCCTCAGTCCATGAAGACTTTAGGGACCGAAGACCTCCAGACTCAGGAACTTGAGGATTTTATGCCTTCTCTTATGGGCACAAGGTTTACCAGTGAAATCCTAGGTCAGGGTCTCATTTACCTCTGGGAACTGCCTTTTTACCCTTTATTTTCACTGGACACTGGCTGAAAGTTGTGACAAGCTAAACAGTTTTACTTTTCCAAATATTAAACTTTAAAGTCCTATCTCATTCAACACAACTGTGCCTTCATGATGCTGTGAGAAAGGTGAAAAACCTACCAAACCTCGTCCAGTTTGGCTCAATGGGAAAAACTGCCTTCCTGATCCTGAAATAAGTGATCAGCCAGACCGGCAGCATCCTGAAAAACGTAGCTCCTGTACTACAACTAAGGAGAGAAGCTGAATTTAAATAAAAGAGAGAAGACCCCAGGGAGAGGGGTCTGCTTTTACTTTGCCAATCATGTGCTCTTCCCTTCTCCACCTCCCTTCTGGGCACCGTACATCATCCCTGCTGGGCTAATCAGAAATCCTTCCTGTTGTTTTGGGGGAACCATAAAACAAGAATTAGTACACACACCACTACGTTGATGGTACAAATAAATTATAGTTAATTTCCGTTCTCTATGTACCTTGGCAATTTTCTGAGGATACAATCCACTGACAAGGATGTGTCTTTACTTAAATGCTGCTTGCAGTTGTCAAACTTGGTGATGCTGGTGAATACTGATTTTGCATTTGGTGATTTTTGACAATGAAGCAATTTCTCTCTCTCTCTCTCTCTCTCTCAGCTTGTTCCTTGATAAACTGAGTTAGAGTAGGTCATCCTCTGACATAGTTTCAAAATATTTTTGGGCTGTATTGATTAGAGTTGCATAAGTATTTTTACTAAATAGTAAATAATTGAATAATGAACAAATTGTAACTGGTCAGTGTCCATGCTCAGTTAAGCATCATGGTCCAGCAGATAGGACACTGGGTTAGAACTCAGATGTGTTTTGTTACTGATTGTGTCACTGATATGATGGGTGTCCTTGCAAAATAACTGCACCTCTGTATCTCAGTTTCCCTATCCATAAAGTGGGGATAATACTTGCGCTTATTTCAAAAAATGCTTTGAAATTTTGGATGAAAAGCCTTCTATAAGAGCTAAATAATATTAGTTTTATATCCAAAGTCTTTCTTGTATATTGATAGAAAATTACTTATGTGCCACCCTCCCCCACAAAAAAAACATGGAATAAATCTCTTAAAATAGAGATGAGAGGCTAGGGTGATCAGATGTCCCAATTTTTATAGGGACAGTCTCAATTTTTGGGTCGTTTTCTTATATAGACTCCTATTACCCTCTACCTCCTGTCCTGGTTTTTCATGTTGGCTGTCTGGCCACCCTACTTGAGGCTTTCATTTCATCTGAGAAAGGATTAGAGTTTTATCCTTTAATGAAATAATTTATCATGAAAATAACAGCAAAGCTTGCTATTCATAGACAGAACATTTCCTTTCTTCTTTTTCCACTGATACACCAGGAAGAGAAACTTGCAGCCTGTTATTTTACAATCAACAGACAAAGTGAACAACTCTGCCCCTGTTGGGCAAATTAATGGTAAGACTGTTCATTTTTGACAAGTACTTTTTACTGTATACTATATTTATTACAAAATTCTACAGTTACATCAATATATTCAATTGCTTTATGTGAGAATGGGTTTTATTTTAGCTTGTGAAGTGCTAAACTATTCTACATGTTGGGATTATTTTCTTGCATGCTCCTATATGTATTCTGACAAGGTTTAGGGCAGGGATTTGCATGATTTCTAGCAGTGTTGAGAGGGAGATTATGCTCTTGTGACAGCTCTGTTTGCAATAAACAGTTGAGGTTTGCTCTACATGCATCATCTTACAGTATACTAGTGTCAAGAGGAATCTATAATACCACAACTGTAGCAGGTGGCCATAGATAGAGGTTTACACCCAGGGTCGCAACACAAGGAATAAGGTCCATTTTCCTTTGACTAAATGAGAGCTGAAGCATTTAAACTTGTGTTTCTTTTTCCTTTCTTGTCATTTAGTAAAGCATAAGAGAACCTTGATATTGTATCTGGCTACAGGAAATGTTGATTTGTTGAAGATAGAAGAATCATGCATTAGTGCTGGATTAGTTAAAAGCAAGAGGCATAAGACACGGAGGTAGCTGGCCAATTATCACAGCATGTCCTGTGGTTAAAGGAAGCTACAAGCTACAAGAGGAATTCCTCTGGGAGCTAGGGAAGTTAATATAGAGGATTATAGTAATACTTCATACTGCATAGGCATGGAATACTTGGCTTGTTTGTAATTCTCATTCTCTAGGCGATAAATGCTGTAAATATTAAGTTGTAATATTTGTTTTAATAAAATAATGTGTAGTGAATGCCTGTAGTATAGTGGAAATTTAAAGGCAATTTGAAATCTCTTATGTAAAGTTTGCTTTCTGACTGAAGAGAACTGGAAGGAAGAAGCAGCTACATCTATGTGTTGCTGTGTCTTTCCTTCTCTTTCTTACAGTTATATCATTAACAGAGCTTGGCCATCTTTTTGATGCCTCTAACACTACTATGCATGTTTGAGCATTGCCAGGAGTAGGATTTGTATGATTTAAAATTGTATTCTTCTCATAGCCAAAGAACCAGGGGAATTATTTTACAGGGGAATATTTTATTTCAATTTGAGTCTGTCAAAAGAGAGCAGGGAACACTTGGAAAGTGGAGAATGGTAGTATGAAAAGTGGATGACTAAAGTTTTGATAAAATCAAGCCATCCCAGACCCTCTGTAGTCCATACTATGCTGCAGATGATTCACTGTGATCTTAACACTGTACAAAAATAAAAGAAGATGTTGTCCCTGTTCCAAAGAACTTATAGTTGCTCTAAATCATATATACCTCTGTGTGTATAATATAAAAAACATACAATTTACACATATATAGTATCCTGGGGAAAATCAGTGTTGCATTACAGGAGTATGTTTGGAGGAGGAATTTGAATGAAAAGGAGGTTGTTTGACAATTTGAAGAATAAGGAATAGCATGGAAAAGGCCAGGATGATGGGAGTGAGAGGACTACAAATGAGCAGAAAGGCTTGTGAAGAGCATAAGCAGCTGGATGGGAGTGGGAGACAGATTAACTGAAACAAAGTGGGTGCAGGGCCCTCAAGGTACAGCTGAGAACTTAATGAGAAGCATGAATTTTATGTGGGAGAGAAAAGTGAGCCACTGCTGGGGACTCAAATACAGGAGTGATACAGTCAGAGCAACAGAATAAGGTTGTTTTGAGCAGCAGCATTTTAAATAGGTTGGAGAGCGTGGGGGTGCCATGAGAGGAAGGCAGAGAGAAGGTTGCAGTATTCAAGGTGAGACACATTTTATTATTTTGTGTGTTTTTTAGTGGCCAACCTCATCACAATGAATCATACAGTATCTGAGGAAAGATCATGATGGTTAACCTGAAATGCCAGATATGTCCTTTACACACACATCTCTGAATCACTGTATAAAATATACCCCTGGATGATGTTCTGTTGCTAAAAACAAAAAAGGCATTTCTGCAGTTATAAGAAAGGAATAGATCAGATTAATCCTTACTGCTTTGTAGTTCAGAAACAGATGAAATCTATTACCCCTTTTTGGCCACTATATGTGGTATTTACAAAACAAATATTTATCACAAATGTTAGACCATTTTACTACTTTATCAGAATTATTATTCTTTCTATGCTGAAACCCCAGGGTGCATAGAGCTAATTCTAAAGAACTTTACTCCACAGGGAGTCCTTGCCAAGATTTTATATGTTGTTTGCCCTATTTGCTAAATATGAAATTTCTTCTAACTATAGAGTTCAAGACTCTCTCATGGGATACTGCTCTTTAGAAGTAGCTGCTGGGATGCAGTTGAAAGAAAATTTTTCTGATGTTCAGTCTGTCAGAAGGTCAATGTTATTTTGAGGAATTAAATGACAAAGAAGTTCAGTCTAGTGGCCAGGTTAAAACAAGGCATTTGCAAACACAACTAGGTAAATAGATATAAAAGAAGTAGTATAGGTTAAAATTAGGGGGGCAAATTCTGATCTCTGTGTCTTTAGTGGAGTTACTCCAGCTTTACACCATATTAATAAAAGCAGAATTTGATCCAGACAGGGCCCAAATCGGATTCTTATCTGAACTTCCTTTGTGCCCTCCGTCTGAACTTTAGTGGTTTGGATAAAAGAAGTTCCTAATCTGAATGACCTTAGTTCACCATTATAAATGGAATAAAACCAAACCTTTATCCAAATATCTCTTAATATGTTGTTTGGCTAAAGTAATGCCCTAATCTGAGCCACCTCTGGTCTTGTTTTGCAAAACCAAAACTTAAGTGGTGGGGGCTGTGTAAAAGCAAAACAGCCAACTTTCCCCATCTCTAGTTAAAGCAGTGAATGCCCAAGATGTTTGGAAGCTTGGTTTAATAAGCAACCAAAAGTTCAGATTATATGAACATTATCCAAACTTCCTCCCTGCTGTCTGCTCCCATCACCAAACACCTCTGCATGTTGACCTGTATTGAGTTCTATGGGGTAGTGGTCTGAAGCATGCAAGGGTTCACATGACTGGAGCACTGTCATGGATGGGTATAAACTGTTCAGGAAGGACTGGTAGGGGAGAAAAGATGGAGGAGTTGCACTGTATGTAAAAGAGAAGTATGATTGATTGCTCAGCGCTCCTGTATGAAACTGGAGAAAAGCCCGTTGAGAGTCTTTGGGTTAAGTTTAGAGGTGAGAGCAATAAGGGTGGTCTTGTGGTGGGTATCTGCTATGGACCACCAGACGAGGAGGATGAGGTAGATGAAGCTTTCTTCAGACAACTAACTGAAGTTTCCAGATCACAGGCCCTGGTTCTCATGGGGGACTTCAGTCACCCTGACATCTGCTGGGAGAGCAACACAGCAGTGCACAGACAATCCAGGAAGTTTTTAGAGAGTGTTGAGGACAACTTCCAGGTGCAAGTGCTGGAGGAATCAAATAGGGGCCATGGTCCTCTTGACCTGCTGCTCACAAACAGGGAAGAATTGGTAGGGGAAGTAGAAGTGGGTGGCAACTTGGGCAGCAGTGACCAGGGCTGCCGACAGAAATTCCAGGCACCAGGTACTGGGCCATCCCTGGGGGGGGCAGAGCCCGGCATGGAAGTGATGAACTTGTCACTTCCGGGACCACCCACATGCGCTGGCCAATCACGCCGGCCTGCACGGCTCAGAGCAGTCTCTTGGGCCTACGACCCCTGCAGTCCCCCAGGGCAATTTAAAGGAGTCTGGGGCTCCTGGCCACTGCTGCTGCCACAGTAGCAGCATCCAGGAGCCCCAGGGATCTTTTAAATCAACCAGGCCCCTGGGCAATCATCCCTTTGCATTCTCCACCCCCGCCATTGGAAGCCCTGGTAGGGACCATGAGATGGTTGAGTTCAGGATCCTGACAAAAGGAAGAAAGGAGAATAGCAGAATATGGGATGGGATCTGAGTTACTGCAGAGAATTCTTTTCTGAGTGCTGGCTGGTGAGTCTTGCCCACATGCTCAGGGTTTAGCAGAGCGCCATATTTGGGGTCGGGAAGGAATTTTCCTCTGGGGCAGATTGGCAGAGGCCCTGGAGGTTTTTCGCCTTCCTCTGCAGCGTGGGGCGTGGGTCACTTGCTGGTGGATTCTCTGCAGCTTGAGGTCTTCAAAGCACAATTTGAAGACTTCAATAACTCAGACATAGGTTAGGGGTTTGTAATAGAAGTGAATGGGTAGGGTTCTGTGGCCTGCTTTGTGCAGGGGGTCAGACTAGATGATTACATTGGTCCATTCTGACCCTAGAATCTATGAGTCTATGAGTCTATTGTGTCCATTTTTGGGCCCCCCATGACAGAAAGGATGTGGACAAATTGGAGAGAGTCCTGCAGAAGGCAACAAAAATGATTAGGGGGCTTAAGAGGAGAGGCTGAGGGAATTGGCTTATTTAGTCTGCAGAAGAAAAAAGTGAGGGGGGATTTGATAGCAGGCTTCAACTACGTGAAGGGAGGTTCCAAAGAGGATGAAGCTAGGTTGTTCTCAGTGGTGGCAGATGACAGAACAAGGATCAATGGTCTCAAGTTGCAGCGGGGGAGATCTAGGTTGGATATTAAAAAGCACTGGAATGGGTTCTCTAGGGAGGTGGTGGAATCTCCATCCTTAGACATTTTTAAGGCCTGGCTTGACAAAACCCTAGCTGGGATGATTTAAATTGGGTTTGGCCCCCCTTTGAGCAGGAAGTTGGATTAGATGACCTCCTGAGATATCTTCCAACCCTAATCGTCTATGATTCTATAAGGATTCTTCTCCCTCCACAGTCTGGCCCTCATACAGGAGAGCGTCCTTGGTCCTGCTGCATTTTCAAACTGTGTGCTTGCAACAGAGAGGGCAGGATTTGGGCCAAATAGGCTGAACTCACCAATAGTTATGGCTGGTTTATCCTACCATAAACCTTTGCACGAAGGCCCCCATGGGGGGAAGAAAAACATCAGGGAGAAGATGTGATCACACAGGATGGTCGTAACCACCTTCCCACCAGATTAGGGGAGTCATATTGGGAGAGCCCCAAAATAAGATGGTATTTGGTGGAATAGGGGCATGCTTTAGAGAAGCTGGGAACATGGTGACTCTACACCTCATTTTAGTAGCCTCTGGTGCACTCTACAGTGTAAATCTAGCCTCTGTCATGGGAACTCTGAGGAAGTGGTAATGATAGAAGCTCTACCTGCCCTTCTTTGAGGTGAATGATCATTGTAGCACAAAATCCCTGACTGATGCAAGAATGGCCCTAATAACTGATAGCATTTCTCATGGATGCAGGCTTGTATCTATTACTCTGTTTACCATTCACAGCCCCTTTAGCCTGTTTTGCAAATAGATTTTTGGGGATATATATTAAAATGTACAAATCAAAATCCTTCTGAAAATTTGATCTAAGCTAAAGATTTTATACTCCTATAACAAACCTTTGGACAGTTTATAGAACACTGCAATCCCAAGTTCTTATCTTGTGCTAAATATCCACCCAAAGTATTTATTTTAACCTTCAGAATAAGCTATAGCATGCAGGAAAGGCTGTCACAATCTTAATCAAGTGACATACATCTTATTGAAGCTTCTTCGTTTATGGGTTATTACTTAATGTCAAAGTAGTATCCATAATGCATTTTTTGAGGCATTCTTTTCTCATGGAGACTAGGTTATTAGTTCCTACATTTACTTTACAAGCAAAGGTGAAATGCACTTTTGCCTCTACTCTTAAAGTTCCTACCACAAATGCTTGAGAAACGTAATATATTCTCTCCAAAACCAGTACTTCAAAATGCTTTAGCAACTGAAAGTTCTTTTTAGATACTATGTATAAAGGAAGAGGAAAAGCAGGATGTACAACAAATACATACTCACCACATACTTAAAAATCACTATAAAGAATGGAGCACAGTGAGAACCCAGCAAAGACTCTGTCCCGGTGCACATGTGCAATATATTCATATTGTCTGGCTTTCATCAGAGACTCACATTTCCTATGTATCACCACAAGGGGTGTCCAGAACACATGTGAATGTGTAGCTTCTGTAAGCAAGCTGTACAGGGTAGTCTTGCAGTTTAGCCTTGAGTGATTCTGTGAAATTGGAGGAGAGATTCTTGCTGCTGCTCTTAAGGGATTGCTGCTGTTAGGGGAGAAAAAAAACAGATTTGGAGGTGCGTATGCATGTGTGAGCAGTTGCAGAGTGCATTTCACTGAGGAGTCTGACTACTGAGAAGCACTGAAAGAAGAAAGACAGAGAGAAGAGGAAGCAAGAATAGGACTGAAGTGCAGAGCAGCTGTTTCCTAATACTCTAGTTCTTTTGGGTGCCTCAATAAATGTGAACATGGATTCTGTCACTGAAATCTTCTTCAAGATGCTGTTTCTGTTACCTGTTCATAACTGGAACACAATAGTGGCAGGAAATAAATGTAAGTATTGCAAATGATTTAAAACTCAAACCAGACTGTTTTGAAAACTTCTGGGCTATTTTATTTGTCTTTGGAATAAATCTTGTTCTTGAAATAAATGCTTAATGCTTCTGAAAACATGACAGCAAATAGCTTGGCTGAAAATGTTTCCTTGGCTGAGAAATGTCATTTTTTTAACTTCTAAAATCTGTCCTATACATTTTTATACGAATCTATATACAGATTTCTATTGAGAAGTTCAAGTTCCAGTATAATCTGAAATTAATACCTTACCAAGGAATTGCAAGTTCCATCCCCATTTTAATTTTTGTTTCCTGTTGAGAAGTGCTGCATTTTACAAGGCATTGTGTTTTACATTGAAATTACTGGAAGATTTCTACTGTATGCTGCATCAGCTTGGCTTTTAGTAATTTATAATTTGGAAGGCTGGTATCTGCATCTCCTGAAACAAGCAGGCACTCAAATAAATCTGATGCACAGTAGCGTACGGTTCATAAGCAAAGCAAATGTAACAAAGAAAAAATGTTGAGGACAAGATGTGCGCTGATTGCTTAGAGAATAGTGTTCATGTATGACTAAGGAAGAGGGCACCATCAGTAGCAGCAGAAAGTTTTTTTTTTCTTTTTTTTAAATGAGTAAGCCATAGTTAGCCAATAGGGTGATATTGCACGTTGTGTAAGAGAAGCTGTCCTCTAGAAGGCACATCTGATGTATATGTGACTTAACACTGGGATCTTTGGTTTCAATGTTGAATCAAGTCTGACCATTTTCACCCTAAACAAATGCATCAGACACTAACTTCTAAGCATTTTACCTGTACAGTAATTGTTTGGAGTTCCTTTGGTTGTACTTTGGCCTCCATGGACCATAATCATTTTTATTTTGGATACATCTGCTTGCCAGAAGCTGGGAATGAGCGACAGGGGATAGATCTTTTGCTGATTACCTGTTCTGTTCACTCTCTCTGGGGCACCTGGCACTGGCTACTGTCGGAAGGCAGGATACTGGGCTAGATGGACCTTTGGTCTGACCCAACAGGGCCATTCTTATATTCTTATCTGCAGAATACTTGCCTAAATGTCAGATGCTTAAAATGAGCAACCTGTTTCATTTTGGTTTTTAATCCAGTTAAGGGGCTGGCTGTGCAGCATATGAGTGGGGTAGGCTGAAATAGTGACTCTATTTTAAGAATGTGAATGTTAGTGCTACTGGGAATGTTCAGGAATAACTTTACAGCACTGTAGCAGGGAACAGCTCCGTGCAAACATTTAAGCCATGACAAAGAAGTTAGAAGTGCTATGTAGTATGTGTACTGAAGAGTTTTCCTGTGGACATCTTGTAAACTAAACATGCTCCCATGAGCCTGATGATCACACTGCAGCACCAAAATGATCTTGTGCTGTCATTCAGTAATATCTCATTTGATACTCAAGTGTATAGAGTAGCCCTAAACATGAATAGTAAGCTCCTTTGGTAAAACACTCTACTACAATCCAGCCTCAGCGTTAATTCTCTTCATCATTCTGCATTGTATACTTTATGAATACAACCATTTTCACAAGACGACGATAATTGAATCACACATTAATAGCCTATGGCAGTATGCACAAGACTAGATCTGATCAGAAAGGCATATTAAAACTATTGCAAAATAGAACTTCCAAAATGCAACAAAACAGTAAAGCACTAGAGGTCACTCTTACAATTTAAGAAACGAGGCTGGGGGGGGGGGGGTGAGGGGGAATCAAATTTTTCCCAGTATAGAATTATGAAGGGTAAAATAAATCAGGCGTGAACCACATTTATTGCCTTTTCTCTAATACTTCTCAGAGAGAAGTCAAGCTAAGTTTATGTTGGTAAATGAATGGCTATGTTAATGCACTTTTATTTTTTCCTATTGAAAGTGATTTCCCTATATTGGTAGGTTAATAGTCAAAACACCCCTTTGAAGTAAGGAAATAAGTTTACTCCCCATTTTACAGATGGTGAAACTGATGCTTGGAGAAGATAAATAACTAGCTTAAATCCATAGAGAAAACCAGTGTCAGAGCCGGGAATAAAATTTGAAATTCTTTGTTTCCACTAGGTTGTACCTCTCCCTCATTTCACACAAGAACACAAAACATAATCCTGAAAAGTCACTTATATCACATGAATAATCATTTTTAAAAGGGCATTTTACACCTGATGTGGCAGACTATATATTTAACAAAAAAGTATCCCATAAGTGCAAGTTGTTTGTTTTTCAAATGTCCCAGGCAGGGCTGGCTCCAGGCCACAGTGCACCAAGCGCGTGCTTGGGGCGGCACGCCGCGGGGGTCGCTCTGCCGGTTGCCAGGAGGGTGGCAGATGGCTCCGGTGGAGCTCCAGCAGGTGTGCCTGTGGAGGGTCCGCTGGTCCCGTGGCTCCAATGGAGCATCCGCAGGCACGCCTGCGGGAGGTCCACCGAAGCCCCGGGACCAGCGAGCTGCAAAGCGGCCCCTGCGGCGTGCCGCCGTGCTTGGGGCGGCGAAATTGCTAGAGCCCGGTCCTGGTCCCAGGAGTGTTGTATCCCGTCCCCCAATTACTGCAAAGCTATGCAGCAGTAATTCTACCCTCCCTTTAACATACCGGTACTTCACTTACTGAAATCCCTTTCAGAACTTGACTCTCCTGTCTGAATTAATGAATTCAAATAACTTAGAATAAACAGCTATCACAAAATCAGATTCTTAGTTTGAATTTTCTTTGTTTTTATATGATAAACAGTTATTCTTAGAGAAAATGGGATGACATTTTCATTCTTCTATTAAATCTACTGTTCTTTTTTTTTCCCCCTCTCTTTCTGGTGTTACTTTAATGCCATATACTGAAGCTCATACTTCAGTTTTTACTTCATCCTTATTCAGCTTCTATTGAAATGAATAGAAAAACACCTGAGTAAGGAGATCTGGAGTTCACCACAAAATGTACATTCACAAATCTGAATTGCTTGTTCTAGTAGCAACTTTTTCTGAGTTCCATTATGGTCTAGATTGTGAATTCCCCTTTTTGACACAAACTGAATTGTTCTGAAGTTTTTCTTCTATCCATATTGTTCTGAAATATTCCTTCACTGAGTAAGGATGTTTTAAAGTACACCATATTGGAAACTGAAAAAACCTATCATTTTAAAATTGAACATGGGATTTTTCTGGGTATATGTCTTTTTCTGAAGCATGACACACTAAACAGCTTAGCACAGTAAGATAATGGTTGTCATTGGGAATTCATACATTTTAAGTTCTGTACCAAAGTTGCTTCAGGTAAAGGTTTAGAAAGTAGTTAGCTTTTCCCAAAGAATTAAAACTCCTAAAGCATTTGAAAGGGAATTGACCTATACAGCCATAAATCAGAAACCATGAAAAGTCATACAGGAATTTTAAAGTAACGATCAAGGCAAGTACTCCTGTAAAGTTTTGTTCGTGGGCTGAGCAAACATTTTGATTTTATTTGAAGCCGGCTTCACAGCCGTAAATTAGTCAGTTGGTAAATTAGCTCCTGGATGCTTGCCTGAAACTTGGTCATGAAACTCTGATAGGTACAGTACTTCCATTGAAACTCTCTGAAAATGAAGTGTTGCATGAAACATAATTAAATCTCTCACACATTTCAGCTCAACTGTGACCAAAACAATTAAGGATGACTTGGGGAGTGAATGGAAATACTGCTAACAAATTAAAGAATTCTCACATAAAATCTCTTTTCTGTATATAGGTGAAGACAGAAAGGATGTACTTCTGCTTCCAAAGTCTTCCATATTTACAAAAGTTTTTTATTTTCAGTCTAGGTATACCCCTGAACTCAAAAATGCATTGTCATATGATAACGACCATACTTTATGTAAGTCAGTCAACTGGTCTTCGTTTTGGAACTCCTTGTTACCGCTGCAGTACAGAACCTTTCTTTTACTATTAGAGTAGTACCTTAATGATACTGAGTCTTTCATAGTTGAATATTCAGTGGATTTGAAAAGCAGAAGAAAAAAAATCTAAAAATACAATGAAATTAACTGTCTAAGTAGAATACAGTAGATTTTATATAATGTATACTATCAATTGGTGTCACACATTAGGGACTATTGTATATGTTCCTTTTAAAGTAGTTTTTCTCTTTGCCTGTCAGGATTCCTGAGTTCACTGCTAACTTGTGCAAATATTAATATTAATAATATCACAGCTTCCAAACTCTCAAGTATTATACTTTTTTTCTGTTTCAGTTTATGAATTTATCCATTTATGAATTTTCTTTCCCATCCAGATGGGTGGATGGGGAGAGAAAGATTCATAAATTAACTGCATATCTTAAAGTAATCATAACTATGGATCCAGTAAGAGCGCCCCCATAAGTTAGGTATTAGGAGGGAGAGTTTTTATGTAAGTAGTGCACTTGGGGCATAACCTAAATAAGCTAATGGTAAATTTTGGACAGGGAGGGTTTATAGTATACGGGGTGTGCGTGCACATATGCACACGCACACAAATAGAACTCTTGAGGTCTAATATATTGTATGCAGAGTAGTTGTAGCTGTGTCGGTCCCAGGATATTAGATACACGAGGTGGATAAGGTAATTATCTTTTACTTCTGTTTGGTGAGAGAAACAAGCTTTCAAGTCACAGAGTTCTGTGTAGCTTGAAAGCTTGTCTCTCTCATCAAGAGAAGTTGCCTCAATAAAAGATATTACCTTAATCACCTTGTGTCTCTAATATGTTTTAGTAAGACACACAGTGGCCTTATCCCAATCATATTGACACCATACATTTATGGCAATAAGAACAGGATTGGGCTCCAAACCCTGTTTGTTTTTCAGAGTGAATTCTCTTCATGGTTCATTAGAAACTACTACTCTGCTTACAATGAGCAGAGAGTAGTGTGAACTGGCAGATAAAAAATGATACCATTCATGTTCCAGTTAATGAGTATTTTCAATGCAATAATTTGGAAAGTGATTGAAGCCTGGAAACTTTTGACATTTTAAATAGTTTTAAATTAGTAACTAGAAAATTATTGTTTAAATGCCATACCTATTTAATAGACCAGTGCTGAAAACTACCTCTAAGTTTTTAAATCACAAAGGAAAGAAAAACAGTGTAGTAGGAAATCTATCCAGCTGGGTAACGGGTCTAATTACTTTTTTATTAAGTATATCTTATTCTTGAACAATATCAAGTAATAAGATATTGCTTGTTCCTAACTGGTAAAGTGCCTGTTTGTTTCTATAAGAGTCTTTGTGCAATTAGTATATTTACATGTGTGATCTTGAGGGAAAATTAGATTAGAAACAGCATGTTGGAATATTTGAATTTATTCCCATTACTAAATACCATTATCTATGCAGCTAACCAGTAAATTATATCTTGAACTTTTAGACGTTTGAATTAGTCCACAGTAAAATACCAACGAGAAAAGATTTAAAGAGAGAAGATTTTTAAAATATAATTTTATAGGGGAAAAACTATTTCAGCACAAGTCCTTTATCCATGAGGATATTATTCAATAATGTTAAAAAAAGAAAATCACCTGTTGTATGAAACTGTTGAAATGTACTCAACTTTGCTCCATTGGCTGTGGCTGAATTTAACTGGTTTACCTGTTCAATGTTATTGCAAAAATGCAGTTTTTAGGAGAAATCTGTGAAATCTCACAACACACTGTGGCTTATGCAATAAGAGATTTATGGTGTTATTCAGATGCTGAGTAACTGAACAAAACACCAAACTAGCAGATTGCATGGAACTTTTTAATATGTGAACAAGTCTGTAGGACAATGCTTTGGGCAACAAGAAGACCTCAAGATGATATTTCACATTGATAAACATAATGGCCTAGATAGATTGCATTCCATGTTGGGAGCCTAACACATCTGAGTTAACTCACCTGCAATATAATGTGTATGTGTCAGTCTCCTGTGGTTTGATTAAATGTGATTATCATCTGTTATCTGTAATTACTGTAGGAGACAAAAAACTCAACAACTCCACATGTTCTTTTCACAGTAGCATATATTGAAGTAAAACTAATTATATTTATTATAAGGTAATATTAATATAAAAAGATTTTTGTTACACTGCCAGAAATTTTCCTTTAAAACTAATTAAATAGAAGTATTAAAATCACAGGTTGTAATCTTTCCAGTTTCTCACTGTGCATCACTAATTATCTAGTATGCCTTATTTTTAAGGTATGTGGTGGCCTCTATTGATTTCTGTGTAGACACAGTGTCACAATATAAATTCATGGCATAGAAAGGCCAGTTATTGAAGCCATGTCATATTGATCAGCTTGTTAACAAGTGTGGGTGCATAGTAGCTGAAGGACACCAAAAATAGTCTTCTATCCTACTTGTTCCCCTGTGCTGTATTTGGACACAGATGCACACCCTGACCGCTTCTAAGTGCAAGGACTACTCAGGCTACTGCAGATGCTGGCCCTAGACGCCCCAGAGGGAACAAAGCAGGGAGTGGGTAATGGCATAGTTGTCAGAGCCACTGAGTGGGAACAGTGGAACACTGGGTGAAATCCTGGCTCCATTGAAATCAATGGCAAACTCATTGATTTCAGTGGGACCACAATATCTGATGCACAGTTCCTTCTGGAACTCATACTAGGGTGCTGCCTTTCTGCCCACTCCCTATTATAGGCTGTGATTTAAAGGCACGATTTAACCCAAAGCCTGCTAGAATTTAATGTTGTCTTTGTGCTGATGGTTTTCTTTATAGCTGAAAGCAAGTTGTGTAAAAAGGGGTGTGAATAGTCAGTAATATACTACAGCCTTCACATTCCCTTCTATGTCACAGTGATAAAGCAGAAAAGCTTCTCAGTGCCATTATGGATCTTTATACAGTCTGGAAAGACCTGATATTCTGTAAGCCAGTAAACTGTATGTCTCACTATAACTCCTTTCACTGATCAATGAAGGGATTCCTAGCTACTGTACAGAGGAAATCAAAATGTCCAGTTGGCAAACATTTTGTAATCATGCCAAGAGGTACTGATTGTTTTCTTTAAAGAAACATTCACACATTTCTGTAACTAAGAAATGTTGTTGTTAAAAAGTGAAAAGCTGTGCACCGGATCCCGAAGTCCTTACTCGGGCACAATTCTCATGGAGATCAACAGGATTTTTGCCTAAGTAAATATTGAATAAGAGCCTTCAAACATACTAGCAAGCAATGATATGCAAGACCCTTTGGATGTAACTGAGTTATTCATCACCTGTCTATATGAAAGTGTGATGGGTAAATGCTTTTTCTTCCTGCCTTGTTCAGAGGATTCAGATACAGAGCTAGGTAGCTGATATGAATTACCCACTTACCTAAACTGACTAAAGAGAAACTGGAGGAGGGGAGGAAACTGTTGGAAGAATTTTAGCTTGTTCCCTTGCTTATGAAATCACTCTCTTGAGATGTGTGGAAACAAAAAAACTGCCAGTGGCTCTCTGAGAGGTAGAATTTTTAATAGCCCCTAAGTGGTGCTGAGCCCAAGACTCAGACTCAGAGCCCCGTTTTCAAAAGTGTCTTAGACACTAAGGAGCCCAGTCCCACTGACTTTTAATGACACTCGGGGGGGCAGCCCAAGACTGTGGAATGACACCTCACAGGATCTAAGAACCGTCACAACCTCACCATCTTGCACTCCAAGTGTAAAGAGCATTTCTTTGACCTTGCCTTCTCTAATATAAACACATAGCTCTGTGTGTGTGTGTGTTTGTATACACACTATATTTATTCCTTAAGGTTTTTCACTTTATCAAATATGGGATTTCAAACTCAGATCTTTATTGTACAGTGGTCTTCACTAAAGAGAACAGAAGGAACTTGAAAGTGAAGTCATATATGTTGGAAGGACAGGATTCTACATAATATAAGCACAATGGGCTGAGCTAAAGACAACTCAATTACATTAAAAATGTTTTATTGGAGTGAGAAGGTAAACATGTGCAAATGAGTCAGACACCTCATGTATCTGTTCAAACTAGCTACAGTCTGCCCAGAAGAGGGCTTCATGCCATAGGTTTTTATTCCATGTGCCCATTTGTTAGTGCTGTTCATTCCTGATCTGGTGACAAGCTGCTATGTAAAGTGATGCCATCTCTGCTGTCCCTCTCCTTTCTCCCAGAGTTAGGTACAGTTCATATTTTAAGTAAAGTCTTATATTATATCTAATAACTGGAGAAAATATTTCTTGCACTCTTTCATCCTTTAGAAATTGTAGTAGAAAGTGTGTCTGTTTTAGTCTCCTGTGTATTACTCTCTGCAGAGTCACTACTGTCTGGGATTGAACTGTGCTTTTTTCTCTCCCAGTTTCCAATTCTACCTTATGTTACAGATTCTGTTTGAGAGTCTGCTTTAGGTTTTTTTTACATTTCTTGGAAGTGAGGTATTCTACCACTGTGATAATACTCTGCAGAGATCTACAATAGTATACCTAAACACAGATTGGAAAACCTTCATTTAGAATTTCCTGATTTAATATTCATCTGTAGTGGAATGTATGTGTTTGTGTGTAATATATTTGGTGAGAGAATGAAATTATTTCAGTGGATGCATTTCTAAGATATTCCCCCAGGTGCTGAAAATGTATGTCAAGTTGCATCTACTATACTAAGCTTCAATGTTCATCAGTGCCTGTTTGAGCATTATGGATAGAAAAGAATGATTAAAAGATCTATCAGTGATATATTATGAGTATATTGTTAGAATGGCAGATCATAATGACTCAGTATATTTAGGGAATGCTGAATATCTGTGTTATTTATATGAAAGACTGGAATGATTCCTTTAGAGCTATTCGTATCATAGTGTCACAGATATTCCAGGAAACAATTAACCAATAGATTATTTTTTAAAAATGAGAGATTTATGACTTTTTCACATCTGTGCTTTTTGTATGTCCTTAACAGACATGTTATGGTCTCTTGTGTCTGCACTTAGAAAACTATAATGCATTATTTATCAGCATGATAGAAATAAATGTTGAGATCCCAAATCTGAAGTTGGGTAAAGATGCTTTGCGCCATGTCCCTGGCACAAAGCAAACTTGATAGCTAGCAGATCTGGCCCCTAGAGGATTCGTAGTGGCTTCTACATCACTGCCCCTTCAAGCTACTAGCATCAGGGAGTGGGTGACCCTCTGCCTTGGTGATGCAAGCTGCTAGAACAATACTTGAGGCCATGAGCAGCCCTGAATGGAAATGGGAGAAGACAAAGGCAAGCCTACAGATCCATTCACCCTCTTCTACAGCCAGCAGATCAGATCCTGTGTAAAGGGAAGCACATGTTGCACCTTTTCAAAGCACAGTCCTATAAGATGGTGAACACTTCTTGTATTGAGATTCTTCAACAAACACGGGAGATGGTTAAAGATTCTCAAGCTCTTAGAGCAGGTGCTCAGCCTTTTTCCCAACTTCAGCCTTAAAAAAAAACAAGTTTTATTCTCTTAAGCAAGCTGCTAGTGAAAGTACATGGAAACCAGTATCTGAATCTCCATCTTCTTCATCCTGAAATTTGTATTTCTTCCGGTCTGACAATTTGTGAGTTTCTCCTGATTCTGATTCAAATAAAAAATCAAATCAGACTCCATTGCATATACTGGAGAAGGAGAACATAGGTAAGGAGGTGGAAATGTGCTTTTTCTTGAGATGTGAACAAAACTCAATTTCCAAAAACTTAACCTTAGACTCAGAAGAAAATCAGTCAGGAAATCACAATGCCCTTTAAAACAATGGGCCTGATTCATCTCTCTGTCACCAATTTTAGACTGTGTAATCTTATTGATGTCATTTGAGATGTTCCTGATTTATATCAGTATGAGAGAAGAATCTCTAGCAGATTGACGTTGATATGGGTGGTGTTGATCATGGTGATAAGGAATATAATGCAGGCACTAGTGGTTTGAATGCTGGGGGGATGAAGAAGATGATAAAATAGTGTTTTTCTGTGTCCATGTATGATTCAAAGATGATGGTGGGATACACCGAAAAAGCTGTTCTTCCTGATTCTACTTCCCCAGCATATTATTCATCACCAGAATGCCCACTGTTTCACTCCTCAGTGTTTAATAATAATATTTGTTGCTGTTCTGAATTTAATTAACTGCTGAGCTGCGAACTGTACAGTTTTTGCACAGTGCCCAGATTATGCCCTGTCATATTGCAAAATATTTGAGATATCCTCTTATATTCAGTTTTCTTCTCATCTATCTTTGACCATTATACTAGGAACCATCTGTCACAGATCTGATTGAGCTCCTCCTGGTCAGACACCTGTCAGACTGCTGTGGGGATCCAACTGCTGCATCCAGTGCTTAATTTGTAATGAAAGAGGTGCTGAGGCTCATCCAATTTTTTTACTTTCATAAGTGATGCGGCAAGCCAAGAGGTGCCGGGGCTATGAACTGCCAAGGCTAGAGGAGCTAGGGCTCAGTCGTAGCAAGCCCTGGCACAAATTAAGCACTGGCTGAATCCCAAATGTCCTTAGCTTGTTGGGGCTTCTCAGAGTATAGGCATTGTCCGTGGCTTATGAGGCAGGTAGCTTTGCACTCTGGATGTACACCTTGTGTCTGAATCCCTGTTGTCAGTTGGGAACCTCCAGTCAATTTCTTAGGTTTTGGAACTACTGCCAACTCTATCAAGACCCCCCCCCCCAACAGCTCTTGTGTGTTTATGACAATCCCACAAAGATGTTAACCTTCTGTTTTACAGTTTATCTCATTACATGGTACCATCATTCATCAGTTGTCAACCACTGAGGTGAAAACCCCTTGTAAAAAGTGCCCTTCTCATCACTGAGTACATATATTCTTTACTGTTATGTGGCGTATCTTAAAAAGAGAAGTGACATACAAAAGTTACTGTTTTGGAGCCTCCTTTAAGGATAGACACCCGCCTACTGAAATGCTGATATGCGTAAGGAGGCCTTTTTGAATCCACTTCAATCACTTTAAGAAAGTTCCTGAGAATTTTGCTTTCCTTTCAGTAACTCATTCAGGAGGAATTCCATGTCCTACGTGATTGAGCATATAATTAATCAGAAAGTAGCAGTCACTTAATGTGCCATGTAAGAGATAGTTACCATGTGGTCTTTCTCTGCCCAATTGACCATGCAGGAATACTTCTAGCAGATTTTGGAAGCATTCATTATAGCCCTCAGTAGCTCAATATTGAAAATATAGCATTAAGTAAAGTGTTCCCACTTATTCAAATATTAGAGAGGGGGGGAAATCTAAATGAGGGGAAACCCAGACATTAGTCAGGCCTCCCTTATGGATGATAATTATTTCAGTTCTAATTTCCCCTCCCCTACACAAGGTTGGTAATTTCTTAATGTTAATATATTAACTTTTAAGAATATTTTAGCTCTTAATATAAAATGTTCTCTTCAGAGCTTTGGATGCAAATATGAAATGTGTGTAGCAGCATTAGGCTTGATCAAACTTAGATCAATGTGTTTGCTTAGAAATAACATTTAAATATACAGATAATTCATTTCAAATAATGTATTAACATTTTTGTCTCAGTAGAGTGTTTTTGGTATTGGTTTTGCTGCTTAGAAATGTGTGTGGGGGGGTTAATCAAGTGCAGAATGTCTTAGGAAGCTAAGGAAAAAATGTACATGATTAATCAAAAGCAAGTTTTGAAGAACCACTGCTCTGAGTTACTTAGGCAGTATATTTTATAACCCCTCCCCCTACTCCTCTGATATAAATCACAAGCCCAAATGCCAGACTGTGTGATTTTCCTGTAGCAACAATGTTTTCCTGGCATGTTCTCCAATGGTTAGAATTGTCTGTGGCTCTGACATGTGGTTTGGATGCTGATGAACTGCCTTGGCTATTGTGCTCTGTGTGGTGGTTTTAATTCTAAGAAATCTGGATTTTTCCACCCATTGTACTGAATACTTGTAGAAAGAGCCTGCCATAGTAGTTATTCACTTGGGATTTCTATGATTATTTGAATGTATTAAAGTAGGAGTGCTGACAAATTTTAAGAAGTGACCAAAGGTTAACTTAAAATATATTAAGAGCCAATATTTAAAAGTGACTTCAACCTGATGGCCTATTTTGCAGGCACCATCTTTTATACAGGTAAATAGACTAAAATGCAAAGGGTGTTTGTGCATGTAAATGTCATTTGCAGCTGCAGTGTTGCCAAATCTAATGATTTTATCATGAGTCTTATGATAATTTGGTGTTTTCCTTAAAGTCCTGGTTTTCAAACAATTGCTTGAGAATCTCAGGTTTCATTTTAAAAAAGTAAGCTTCTAGCCCATATGGTTGTGGAGGAAAGCCAGAAAGCATGAAATCAATACACCCTAAAGGCTCAGTAACAAGGGAGCAAATAAGAAGAACTCAATTCATTGGATTAAAAAAAATCTGATTTTAAAACTGGCCTCATGATGTTTTGAATACCCAGGGGTTGGCAGGACTGCACATGCAAACTATAGTGAACCGCAGATGGTTTTGCATGCTAAATTAGAAGCCAGAATTTGAAAAATTAGTCTGAGGTATGTTTGTGAGTAATCAGCATGTAGCCTTGTTCAAAAACAAAACTCCTAGATTTTCTGTGGTTTTACGCACTATATTCATGTTCTCAGATCCACACTGCAGTTCCGCTATCTATAATGCAGATTTCTATTCCATGCTCAGTATGCACGTGGAACTTCCATTGAGGTCAATGAATAGTTGTGCACAATGATTGAGTGTAGGATAAATAAGGTGAGGATAAGAGATCTCTAGTGTGGATCACACAGCATAAGTTTCCTCCATTTTGACTATGTCTAAGTTGATAAGATACACTGCTGTTTTTTAGTAAACTGTTTAGAGATGAGCAAAGAAGTCGTCTACAAATACTGTAAGCTTTGCTTGACAGTTCCCCAAATCAACAGCTTTTTGTTCTTTATCCACAATAACGAAATGTACAACTGCGGTATCCTAAGAAGGATCAGTAATATACAGAGATGTAAGCAGATTTTTTACATTTTGAGAACAATCACAGCTGTTTTACCTACTTCTACACTGGCAAACAACATAATTAGATACAATTTTTATTAGCTTTAAAAAATGCTTACTTCTCATCTTAATGGCAGATCTGCTCACTCCTTGCTACTCTAATGTGGCACTATTGAACAGAGCCATTCCGCTTCATAACTCAGGAGTTTCAGCTTCTGAAAATGTGAATTCATTTCAGCAGAGTATGTGCAGGCATGACAAACAGTTTAGGAAGGCGTCTGTTATTTTTAACAGTTCTAGTGAGACTAGCATGCCTTTTAAGTTGATTGGTGAATTTCATGTACACTGTCTGGCAGGTGCCCATATGGAAAAGCTTCCTGATCACTCTGCATGGGTTTATGAATGAAGCACGTTATAAAGCACACTGACACTGCTAGATTTGTGTTTAGAAACTGTTGCTTACAGGCGTAGCATGGCACCAGCAAAGCTGTGGAAAGAACTACAGTTGAACAAGGCTAGAATTATGATTCATGGGATCATAAGTTACTGAGCAACTGAGAGGCAACCACCTGGTTTTCCAGTACAGCTTTTTGTTTCTAGTATTGTATACCAACAGATATGTTGGTTTATCTTCCTGCTGTTCATGATTAGTCATGATTAGGGCCCTATCAAATTCACAGCCACAGAAAACACGTTACAGATCGCAAAATGGGGTCTCCCTCCCCCACCTCCCTGTGAAATCTGGTCTTTTGTGTGCTTTTACCCTATACTGTACAGATTTCATGGGGAGACCTGCATTTCTCATACTGGGGGTCCTGACCCAAAAGAAAATTGCAGGGGGCTTGCAAGGTTATTTTGGGGGTTTGTGGTATTGCCACCCTTACTTCTGCACTGCCTTCAGAGCTGGGTGGCTGGAGAGCGGCGGCTTCTGGCTGGGTGCCCAGCTCTGAAGGCGGTGCCCAAGCAGCAGCACAGAAGTAAGGGTGGCAATACTGTGCCATGCCATCCTTTGTTCTGTGTCTGGTGGTGCTTCTTCCTTCAGAGCTGGGCTCCCAGCCAGCAGCTGCCACTCTCCAGCTGCACAATTCTGAAGGCAGTGCCGCTGCCAGCAGCAGTGCAGAAGTAAGGGTAGCAGTACTGCAATTCCCTCCTATCACAACCACCACCAATATCCTTGCAGCCTCCTCACAACTCCTTTTTTGATCAGGACCCCTACAATAACAACACTATGAAATTTCAGATTTAAATAGCTGAAATCATGAAATTTATGATTTTTAAAATCCTATGACTGTGAAATTAACCAAAATGAAGCAAAGGTAGGGCTCTAGTAATGATCATACTCTACCTGTTCCTCACTGGTTATACCATATACTTACCAAAAACATTGCAGAAACTGATATGGCAGTGATGAGGGCTATGGGCTATATTCTGCCCTGTGCCAGAGCTATCTTTTGTGCAGGAGTCAGTGAGAGATATCAAAAGACTCATTGCAGCTCCTTTATTCTCTGGCTTGGCCTGGTACAATACAATTTGGAGCAACTTCTGGGCTGCTCCGAGTTGTGCCAGTAGGGTAGGTTCCATATCCCTTCCCTCCACCAAGACAGCTACCTACTCTGAAGCACATTTGAGCAAACAGAAGAATTCTTTGCTGGGCATTTGCAGCCAGATTATAGCCCTATTGTATGTACCGCATAAAAGATTACTTCTTGGAATCATTGATTTGGGTGACATGTTGCTATTTAAATTGTCCTTTGTTCCTTTTGACACTCCTATATCTGACAGTATCCCATGCAACAAATCACTAAAACAAATTGTTGTTTCCCTGCAATGGTCCTGAAGGAGCTGAAAAATGAGGTTGCTGACCTAATATAAAAATATGTGATCTCTTATTGAATTTCACTTTGACAGGTGGGTGGGTGGGTAACCAATATAGTATGTCTTCAGAACTGCCAAAAGTGATGATCCCAGGAATTAAAAACTATTTAGCCTTACTTTAACATTGGATAATTTGTTGAAACAAAAATGAAATATATACCTCTACCTCGATATAACGCTGTCCTTGGGAGTCAAAAAATCTTACCGCGTTATAGGTGAAACTGTGTTATATTGAACTTGCTTTGATCCACTGGAGTGTGCAGCCCTGCCCCCCTGGAGCACTGCTTTACCATGTTATATCGGGTGATGTTATATCGAGGTAGCGGTGTAGTTTTGTATAAATACTTAAGCTGATTTGTCCCTATCATATCTTCTGTAATGGAAAGCTGTGCTTCTCTTGTCTACTAGAAATCTTTTTGAGTGAGTTAATCACATAGTATAAAGTAGAATCAATAACAGAAAGCAGAATTGGTGTTCCAAATTGAGTATGTGCATGTAGGGAGATCTAAGGAAACAATGTAGAATGGAATTGCATTCAGCAGGTGGTTCCGTCCACATCAGTGCATGGTGATTTTTTGGGTGTGGGACTGAGGAAGACTGGGGCATGGTCAATGAATGAATATTACATTAGCTAAAGCCACAGAGGATGGGGACACAACATTAATGAAAAGTTACAAACCTGAGTAGTATCCTGAGGAATAAGATTGTCATCCCCATCCTCAACTAATCACTCCTGCTCACAGCCTGCATATACGAAGCAGTGAAAAGTCATACAGATTTTTCCCCTCTAGTTTTATTATTTTATTGACATATTGATAAGAGAGTTGATAATTTGGCCAAGGATGTTAGAGCTGAGTGGGTTTGGCTACATAATTACACAGGCAAATTTCTCCCACTGTCCAATCCTTCTTATGGAAATACAGTTATAACACTGCAGGGTTACTTCTGCTGTGCAAGTAAATTGCAAAATAAATTATGTCTCAAAGGAACTATTAATTTTCTAAAACTATTTAGTGATGTGATGCATGATGATGATTCGTGTTGGGCTGCATGGCTAGGTAGCATTATAACTGTGACAATATGTACGTAATATAGCAAAATCTTTTAAGTGTCTTTCCTACTTTTTCTGTATAGCTTTTGATACATCATACCTGATGCAATGTTGTACATGGATACCAAAACAAAGTTATATTTGTTGTTTATAAGCACACTTACTTCCATGCATATTGTTCTTTTCTACCTGTAAAGGTACAGAGGAGGATCTGGTCCATGTAAGCACAGTGTACTTGAATTATGTCTATCCCCTTTAACGACAAATGCCACATGTTGATTTTATAGGTGTTATAATATGCCTTTAAAATAAGATTTATCAATGTGTGGTTTATTTCAACTTTGCAGATCCTGTGAGATATCAAGATCATACAGGTTTTATTAAAACCATATTTTGAGAGAGAGTATAAAACATATTCTTTATAGTTTAAGGCTAAAATTATATATGAGAGAAAACAAAGAAAATCCATATTTAACAAACTTTTTTTTTTACTTTAAAGAGAAATGGGTTGTTGTTACAATAAGTGAAATATCTTATCAATAATCATATCCACAATGTTCATGTTAAAAATAACTGGTCAATGAATAATGGGTTTTTATAAAATCAGTATGTGCTCAGAGTTCTTTTTTAAATTACCTCATGTAATAAGTGATGAGGTTTTATAAATGTTTAATGTTTGCTTTTGAAATGTTCCAATTGTTTCTGGAAATTGCTTTGATGTATAATGAATTACATGCTTTTTATTGTATTTTGGAAGAATAATTCTATTTCGTATTTCAGTCTCTCTTGATTCACTTTGATTTTTATATAAATTTCTTATCTATCTTTGTGAAATCTAGATAAAGTACCATAATAGTACTGCTGTGAATCAATAGGTGCTTTGAATTTAGTAAAACTAGTACATCAAAACTAGGACACTTATCCCACAAAACCAACTTAGAGCCCTGCAGTATTCACGACTTCCCTTGTCACTGAGTTCCAGAGTAGAGTTTGACTGAAACATGATTGCTTTTTTGTTATGTCCTGTACTGTGTAAAGTGTTCACTTAAGCTAATTCAGCTCTAAACCATTACAGGTAATTTTCCATATGAAATCTTATCAGGTTTCAAACTCTAAAAGCCAAAATTTATATATGTAAAAAAGTAACAAGCTGTAGTTAAGTTATTCATATACATGTATATTTATTTGTTGGGAATCCTGGGAAAACACTGCTTTAGGTTGAAGCAATCTAATTTTGTATTTTCCCACAATATAATTTTTTTAAAGATTAAATTTTCCATCATTGTATCAGTAATGGCCTATAATTTTGAATAAATGAGTTAAATGGAATGACTGGTTTTTGAGAATTACTTTGGCTCATTCCCAATTTTTAGGGTACTGTTGTGTAAATTTTAGCAACTTTTAGCTAACAATTACATTAAACAAGAATACAAATTCTGTCATTTAATAGTGCTGGGATGAAATTTAATTGTGAAAAGTGCAAAGTCATGTATTTAGGGAATAGCAATATTTTTTCTATAAGCTGGGGATGTATCAGTTGGAAGTGACAGAGAAGGAGAAAGAGCTGGGTGTATTGGTTGATCACAGGAAGACTATGAGCTGCAAATGTGATGCAGCTGTGGAAAAGACTAGTGAAGTCTTAGCATGCATCAGGAAAGGTATTTTCAGTAGAGACAGAGAAGTGTGGCTCTTACCATTATACAAGGCACTGATGAGACCTCATCTGGAATACTGTGCACAATTTTGGTCTCTGATGTTTAAGGAAGACCAAATCAAGCTGGAACAGGTGCATATAAGGGCTACTAGGATGATCTGAGGAATGGAAAACTACTTTGAGAGGAGACTCAAACAACTTGGCTTGTTTAGTCTTGCCATAAGCTGGCTGAGGGGAGATATGATTGCTCTCTTTAAATACATCAGAGGGATAAACACCAGGGAGGGGAAGGAGTTATTTAAGTGCTAATGTTGATACAAGAACAAATGGATATAAACTGGTCATCAACAAATTTAGGATTCAAAGTAGACAAAGATTTCTCACCATCAGACGAGTGAAGTTCTGGAGCTGCCTTCCAAGGGGAATAGTGGGGACAAAAATCCTAAATGGCTTCAAGACTGAGGCTGATAAGTTTATGGAGGGGATGGTATGATGAGATATCCTATAATGGCTGGCATGTAGTTCATCTGTGACTGCTAGCAGCAGATTTCTCCAGTGAAGGGTGATAGGACACTAGAAAGTGAAGAAAACCTAAAAGTTAAAAAAATTGCCTTTAAAAAAGTTACCATTTGAATTGAATTTGACTGGACTGCTATCAGTTTTTAGAATGTTTTGTTGTTGAAAACACATTTTTCAGTGTTTTTATTTATTATTTGAAAAATGCATAAACTCTGAAGAATACATTTGTATGGATACGCATTCAGTGTGTCACAAAGGAAACTAAGCACATGACTGCCATAAGTCCTACTGTGAGATGAAGAGTTACCAGATCACGGGAGCCAACTTTTCATTTATTTATTTTTTTCCTGGCAGGTGCTCTGCGATTCCTTTCTCCAAAAGCTAGGGATCTTAGGACCCTGCAAAATGAAGAATATAAAACTTGTTTACAGGCAGCCAAAACTACAGCATTTTGTGCAAGATCTCAGTCCTGAAATAGCCCTTCTCCAAGCATGGATTTTTCCACTAATGTTTATGGCACCATTAGCGCATTCAATCAGCCGCCTCTCTCTCTCTCTAGCTAATAGATCATACCATATACCATTCTTTAATTCTTACCTTCTTGAGTCTCTCCATTATTATAGTACATTATTATAGTTGGGGGGAGGGATAGCTCAGTGGTTTGAGCATTGGCTTGCTAAATCCAGGGTTGTGAGTTCAATCCTTAAGGGGGCCATTTAGGGATCTGGGGCAAAAATCTGTCTGGGGATTGGCCCTGTTTTGAGCAGGGGGTTGGACTAGATGACCTCCTGAGGTTCCTTCCAATGCTGATATTCTATGAAAAAATTATTTTTATTGCTGTATCTCTTATAATAACAAACATCCCTCATGGTAAGACTACGAATAACCATAGAAGCACACAGGTTCTGATACTGAGACTTGTTTTCTATCCAGTTAAATGAGATAAGACTCTTTCCAAGGAGTGAAATTCTCCCTCACAAAAGGCCATGTAAACTATTTTAACCACCTTCCTCCCTTAAAAAGGGAGGAGACAGAACAAACATGAATGGGTGTTCCATGGGGAGGAGAAGTGGTGGCTTGCTTCTGGGTTTAACCGTTGATGTGAATGGGACCAGTGACAAGGATCTGGAATGGGAACTACTGCATCTGCTTATGTCAGTCTAGGATCCCAAGTACAGGGTGTGGAACAACCAGTCACCATTTGCCTCTGAAATTTGCCATATCAAACCAGTTATTCAGGCTTTGTTTTTAATGCCTAGGAAGTAAAATGTTGTGTTACTGAGGGACAAATTCTGCCCTCATTTACATCTCTGATTATCTTAGGGATGTATGTTCAGTTCAGTTTTTAGTACATGACATAGTCGCATATTATTTCTGTGTTGTCAGACACCTTTTTCTACAATTGTGCTGTAGATATCACTTGTGTAGCATTGTTTAGTGTTCTGTACTACTCTATGCCAGAGTCTCCTGAAGATAACTGCCTAAATATTGCTCTCAATTATACTGGATAAGCTATCATTGCAGTATTGAGATTAATGGGGCTGCATCCGTGTAACTGAGAGAAGAATCTGGCCTCATAGATCTGTTGTGCTGCAAATTGTCATGTGGATTGTAGGAGCTCATGGGCTCATATTGAAAAACAGCCATTCCAGCTCAGCTGACAGGTATAGCTGAATTTTACGAGTGTTGTAACAGCTCAGAGGAAGGCTGGCAGATGCTGCTTCCTTTCAACTTCCCATTCAAATTGATGTTAGACCTGCAAAAAATAAATATTTTAAAATAATCACCTGAAATGAATAAATAAATGATGGATGAAGACAGTATGGGCTATAATGGAGTTCGGGTAGTTGTCTTGAATTCATTCATAAATTAAATACTTTTAGTATTGAGCAAATCAGTCATCTCCTCTGCAATCAGCTTTTAACTTTTTTTTTTCATTTATTTTTTTCCAATATTGTTAAAATCTGTAACCTTTTAGGGCCAAACTCCACTTACCTCACGCATAAGTAATCCCAGTGAAGTCACTGGGCTACCTTTTACTTTTGTTTTTTACATAGATCATCTCTAGAGCTGGCTGGGTAATTTTTGATTTTGCCAAAACAATGTTTTTCATCAAAAAAAAAAGGCAAAAAGAAATACTTAATTTTGGTTCAGTTTGACCTGAATCTAAATTTCAGTTTGTTCAAATGAACCAAAACATTTCATTTGAGGTCAGTTCTTCTTCAAACTGTATCATTCTAAATAAACCAAAACATTTCATTTGTGGTCAGTTCTACTTCAAACTGTATCATTCTAAAGTGCCACCATGCCCTAAGAGCTGTAGTTTGGGTGTGGCATGTCTCCGTTCTCTTCTATGTGCTGGGTTCTTTGACTGGAGTACATCTATGATGCGCTGCCATGTCTCCCCTGACTGAGTTGCATGGTGCGTCATGAGAAACACACGACAGTGCTGCATCACAGGAGGGGTAGTCCAATCAGGGCGTCTGACCCCCTGGGAAGAATAAGGGCATGAGGCACCTCTGCACTATAAGTAGATGCAGCTTAACATCAAACTGACTAGAAGTGAAATGTTTCTATATCTCCAAATTTAATTTTTTTTGAATGTTTTGTTCCATAAAAACTTTCAATATTTCAACTTTTCTTCTGAATTTGGGACAAAACAAATATCAAAATATCCAAAGTGATGGAAATTCCAATTTGCACCCAACTTTAATAATCTCATTATTAACTGTGGGTAGTCCGTTTTAAAAATATATGAAATGATATAGCTCAGTGAAACTTCTCAAGTGTGTAAACTTAACAGGATTTGGACTGATATATGATAAAGATAATCAAATATTGCAATAGTAATGCTTGAGATGTTCTTTAATATAATATATTTTACTTATTAAATGTCATTCTGTGTACTAATGATATTGACCAGAAAGATCTTCCTCTTATTTATTTTGTTAGTAGAAATAAATATTTTTACTATTAACCGTAATTACATCATAGAACAATATGATCATTCAAAATTTCCCTGAACCACCTCATGTTATATAATACTAGATATGCATGTTCAGGATCCTTTTGACCTCTCAATTTTGTTACCATTTAGTGGAGATTATTCTAGTCCACTAGATTTTTAGTGATGCCTGCTGGATTATGTGGACCCATTAGACAGATAGGGAGATGAGCATAGGAGGCGGGAAGATTTATCTAAACTCTGAATTTCCATTGAGCAGTTTTTCAGTTTCATATTAGATAACCAGTTAACCAATTTTGCATTTTGTCCTTGCTGAACCAGTGTGTCTAATCAATCAGGACTCAGATGCACAAAAAGGCTACATATATTTTTAGCCCTCATAGGAGTGTAATTACATAATTAAGAGGGATTTAGTTATAAAAATATGCCTCTGGTAAAATATGTCAGTGGAGTTATTAAATATTTATGACTGTATTTGTTAATTTTATAAAATATATTCTCCTTAGGTACATGAACTACTTAAAAATGCAATTAATGAAAACCAAAATTGACACAATATCAGACAGAGCTTCTAGCTCTGATGATGATGAAGATGAACTTCCAATATGAAGGGGTTGTAAACAGATACGTCTGCCTGAGTCTGCAGATATCCTGAAAAAATGTCTTTAGAGTTGTGATCTCCCCCTCCCCCATTCATCTCCTGAGGGGGTGTGTGGTTGTGTGTGTGTGGGGGGGATGTTACTTCAAAAGTCTATGTTAACTATTTCATTGCTGATCATTTTATCTCAGTACAAACCTCCCATTGATATTGAGAGGGGATTTGTTCTGGAGCTGGGGTAATACATAATCCTAAGAATGGAATTTGTCACACACTCTGTAAAATGAGTTTGACAATTTTGGTGTATATAGTCATAAAAATTAGAGGTGGAAATTGCCAAATTGTTATACAGTCTTTCTACCAGTGCATGATTTTTGTCTTTCTGTATGTATACAATTTGTATTAAAGACTTTTGATTCTGACACTAAGAACCAGATAATCCTCTCTACTCCTCCCCCACTATTGAAAAAAGTTCTGTAAGAGAAAAGAGCTAAGCAAGGAAAGATACCTTATTGAGGTCAGAACATGTAGGGATAAAGTGAGAAAGGCTAAAAGCCATGTAGAGTTCAACTTTGCAAAGGGAATTAAAACCAATAGTAAAAGGTTCTATAGCCATATAAAAAAGAAGAAAACAAAGAAAGGTGTGGGATCGCTAAACACTGAGGATAGAATGGAGGTTAAGGATAATCCAGGCATGGCCCAATATTTGAACGAATACTTTGTCTCAGTTTTTAATGAGGCTAATGAGGAGCTTAGGGATAATGGTAGGAATGAGGATATGGAGGTAAATATTACCACATCCGAAGTAGAAGCCAAACTCGAACAGTTTACTGGGACTAAACTGGGAGGCCCAGATAATCTTCATCCAAAAATATTAAAGGAATTGGCATATGAAATTGCCAGCCCATTAGCAAGAATTTTTAATGAATCAGTAAACTCAGGAGTTGTACCGTACGACTGGAGAATTGCTAACATAGCTCCTATTTTTAAGAAAGGGAAAAAATGTGATCTGAGTAACTATAGGCCTGTTAGTTTGACATCTGTAGTATGCAAGGTCTTGGAAAAAAATTTGAAGGAGAAAGTAGTTAGGGACATTGAGGTCAATGGTAATTGGGACAAAACAAAACATGGTTTTACAAAAGGTTGATCGTGCCAAACCAGCATGATCTCCTTCTTTGAGAAGGTAACAGATTTTTTAGAAAAAGGAAACACAGTGGATCTAATTTACCTTGATTTCAGTAAGGCATTGGATACGGTTCCACATGGGGAATTAGTAGTTAAATTGGAAAAGATGGGGTTCAATATGAAAATTGAAATGTGGATAAGGAACTGGTTAAAGGGGAGATTAAAATGGATCATACTGAAAGGTAAACTGTCATGCTGGAAGGAGGTTACTAGTGGAGTTCCTCAGGGATGGGTTTTGGGACCAATCTTATTTAATCTTTTTATTACTGACCTTGGCACAGAAAGTGGGAATGTGCTAATAAAGTCTGCAGCTGACACAAAGCTGGGAGGTATTGCCAACACAGAAGGACTGGGATATCATACAGGAAGATCTGGATGACCTTGTAAACTGGAGTAATAGTAATAGGATGAAATCTAATAGTGAAAAGTGCAAGATCATGCATTTAGGGATTAATAAGAATTTTGGTTATAAATTGGGGATGCATCAGTTGGAAGTAACAGAGGAGGAGAAGGACCTCAGAGTATTGGTTGATCACAGGATGACTATGAGCTGCCAATGTGATATGCCCGTTAAAAAAGCTAATGCAGTCTTGGGATGCATCAGGTGAGGTATTTCCAGTAAAGATAAGGAGGTGTTAGTACTGTTATACAAAGCACTGGTGAGTCTTTATCTGGAATACTATGTGCAGTTCTGGTCTTCCATGTTTAAGAAGGATGAATTCAAACTGGAACCGGTACAGAGAAGGGCTACTAGGATGATCCGAGGAATGGAAAACCTGTCTTATGAAAGGAGACTCAAAGAGCTCGGCTTGTTTAGCCTAACCAAAAGAAGGCTTAGGGGAGATATGATTGCTCTTTATAAATATATCAGAGGGATAACTATCAAGGAGGGAGAGGAATTATTTAAGCTTAGAACCAATATAGACACAAGAACAAATGGATATAAACTGGACAAGGTTTCTAACCATTAGAGGAGTGCGTTCTGGAACAGCCTTCCAAGGGGAGTAGTGGGGGCAAAAGACATATCTGGCATCAAGACTAGGCTTGATAAGTTTATGGAGGGGATGGTATTATGAGATCAATTAATTGCCAAAGTTAAGCTATCTTTGATTATTATCAGATAAATTTGCCCAATGGCCTGGGATGGAATGTTAGATGGGGTGGGATCTGAGCTTTTACGGAGAATTCTTTCCTGGGTGCTGGCTGGTGAGTCTTGCCCACATGCTCAGGGTTTAACTGATCACCATATTTGGGGTTGGGAAAGAATTTTCCTCCAGGGCAGATTGGCAGAGGCCCTGGGGGGTTTTCGCCTTCCTCGGCAGCGTGGGGCACAGGTCACTTGCTGGAGGATTCTCTGCACCTTGCGGTCCTTAAACCACAATTTGAGGACTTCAGTAACTCAGACATAGTTTAGAGGTTTGTTACATGAGTAGGTGGGTGAGATTCTGTGGCCTGCGTTGTGCAGACTAGATGATCATAATGGCCCCTTTTGACCTTAAAGTGTATGAGTCTATTTTAGAGATCTCTCTTTCTGCTACTCAGTAGTAATCCCTCTGTGCAACTTCTGTGTTTTTGAGCGTCTTTGGAGTGTCTGAGTTGTGGGGATGGAGTCTAGGTTAGTGCCCTCACCCTCCAATCATTATCACATCTTCAAGGATTGCCATGCATATATTAATGCTGATCCTCTCAGCATTATCTTATGCATTCTTCCTCTTTGCACACGTGTGTTGTCGGTCTTGTGGGAAGAGGAATGTGGAGACTGATCATATGATGTCCCCCTTTTCCATATAAGTTGCAGGAGCTGAAGGATCTCTCATGGGTCTCTTGGGGCATCTGGAGGGTTGTAAGGCCACTCCCTCTCTCCATTTCACAAAAAGGACAAACCAGGCCCCCAAAGCAATGATTCAGGAGAGAGCCTGATCAATCTTTGCCTTCCTAGGCACATCAAAATATGGAGTTTAGAAGGGTGAGCAGGGATTAGCTAGGAGGGAGGGAAATTGGGGACATCTGGTCTTCTCAACCTGTCTGCACTATATTCTTAGCCTGTACCTTGGCTCTGGTTCATCTCAGTTCAAAAAGAGGGCTTGATTTTCAGGAATATTAAGCCATAGATAATTTCAGTAGAGGTCAATGGGAGCTGTAGGTAAGCTCTGAAGTACATTGATGTTTGTTTAAAAGTATTGACCCACAGGTTGACTGTATTAATAGAAATCACGTACCTGGAAAACATGTTAAAGTGGAAGTGGCAGCAATTATACTAATCATGAAGGATTAAAACAAACCTTGTCCCTTTGTAGACACACATTGCTCCAGCTGTGTGTGCCAAATTAGACTGTGTATGTAAAACAATTTTAAAGTGGCATATCTTAACTCACACATTATGCAGAACACGAACTGTCTGAATACATGTGGAGTGGGAGGATCACTGGATGAAAGCATGAAATGAAAGGAAGATGACCCACTGAACAGATTTTTCAGCATGAATTAACTACATTCTTTGTGTTTCCTTCACATTGTTCTCAGTGAAGCAAATGTGTGACAGATCATTAGAAACACTATTTTATTTGACAAGCACTTATTCCACCAAGGTTTCTCCATCACCTCTTGGATTTTATTATTTGGAATATATTCGATGACTGAAGCTTTATCTCAGAATTTCACCCATATTCAGCATGAAAAGGATTTGAAACAAAGGTTTGTCCACATATTATATGAACAGAATTTTTTGTTGTTGTTAATAATGCAATTACCTCCATTTTAGAGTATATTGCTGTGGATTAAATTAATTGATAAATAAAGTAATTATTTTCAATTTATTTCAGATGCAAGCTTGATAGCAGTTTACATTAATTTTCCTCTTCCTATTACCATTCTTAGGCCTAATGAAAATGTGTTTTCTGGTTTTCAATATATTATTTGATTTTAATCTGATAGCATCATTATTTCCACTTTGGGTGGTTTCATGGAGAGGAACAAAGCATGAAACACTCTTTATTCAAATAAATGTGATGTTTAGGAGCTAGATGCTGCCTAATCTTACATCCTGTATAATAATAATTGGAGATATACCAATCTCCTAGAACTGGAAGGGACCTTGAAAGGTCATCAATTCCAGCCCCCTGTCTTCTCTAGCAGAACCAATTTTTGCCCCAGATCCCTGTGGCCCCCTCAAGAATTGAACTCACAACCCTGGGTTTAGCAGGCCAATGGTCAAACCACTGAGCTATCCCTCTCCCTTGAAGTCATTAAACCTGATTCTCATTTACAATTGAGACCCTTTTACACTTCTCTGGCACTATAAAGGGACCTTGAAGCGGGAGTAAATCACATTTGCACCCACTTAAAGAATCTTTTACACAAAACGGTGTAAAGGGACCCTAGTGTAAATGAGAATAGGGCTCACAAGGTGTAAATCAGTGGAAAATGTGATCCTAAAAATGTGTAATACATAACAAATGAAGCAGGATTTTTTTTTTCCTTTGGGAAGCCAGAAAAAAAGATCTGTTCTAGATCAGCCTTTATAGTTCAGTCTTTATGGTTAGGGAGAATATTTAATGTTTAGATCCGGGTACTGAGGAACAGGACTTCCTGGGTTCTGTTACTGACTCTGCCATGGATTTTTTTTTTTGTGTGTGTGAATTTGTACAAATCACATCTTACTATGCTTCAAGTTTCTCAGCTGTAAAATGTGTACAATAATATATACTGAACCTAAAAAGAGCAGCAAAGCTTAAATAAGATTTGTAAATTACAGGAAATCTTTAGATAAGGGTGCTAAACAATGGCAAATTATTATGATTAACAAAACTTGTCTCTTGATAAGGGAAATAATGGGGTCTTGGTGGAAATTGTCATGGAAATTAAATGGAGAATTTCGTGGAGTAACTTGCTCCTATTCTACCACCTGAAAGCAAAAAGAGAGACACTACTTGTCATTGGCTATTCGACCCAACAGAACTAACTATTTGGCACTTTTGTCTTTATCACTCGAGTTATGCATCCATCCCAAACCTTTTTATAGGGATGGGAGAGATATGTGCGTATTTAAAAAAGAATGACTTGTTCTTTTCTCATTTCCTTTTTATTTCTTTCTCTTGTGTTTCCTCCAGCATCATACATTGATTCGATTATTTTACTGGGAGAGGACTGTAATTTGTAGAAAAAAATATAGGTCTTGCCTTTCATCCTGAAGAAGAGAGTTTCCCAGTATTAAATCAGTAGTTCTGAGAATAACAACTGAACTCCTAGTCAAACAACATCTACTCACAAGATCCCCATTTTTAGAATTTCCCTCACACAGTAGTACTTGTTCCAAACACACATAAGTGAGTCTTTAGCTGACCTCTGTACTCCCTGTTGTCATCTTGGTTTCTGGGAGGAATTCAGACTGCATCCAGTGGTTAGGAGTAAATAATGGATATTGTAACTATATCTATTATTGCTTGGCTGTCTACTAAGTATTTTATAATAATTACTTCGCAGATTTATTGTACAATGTTTTACAGCAACTTACATCATGGTAAATTGCATCATGCATAAATCATAAGCAATTGCCGTATGTCCAGTATTGATTTAAACATATTATAATGCACCAAGCTTTCCTTTCAGTTCTAAACAACTCTAATTATTTAGAGAAATGATGTTTCCACCCTGAAAAGGATTTTTATTAGCCATAATGTTGGGAAATCTAAATAAAAGTGCTCATAAATATTGGTGGTACAGTATTGGATCATATGATATTTTTAAAGTAATATCCTGAGGAAGAAAAACGACTGTAGCCAATCAAATGAAGGCTGTTGGTTGCTAATGCCCTCAACACCTTTTGAAACTCAGTCCTGCTTAGATGATATAAATTTTATTTGATTAGATGCTTTTTCAGTGAGAAGGAAACATTTTGATGGTGCAGTTCTTTAGCCAATCTTGTATGTTATAATTATCCATGACTAATTCTTATTATCATGAAACATTTCAAACTTTAATCTTAATTTCCCCTAACATGTTTTTTAAAAAGTGAGGAAACTGAAAGGTGCTTCATACGGTGCTTTGTTTCAATTATGACAATTGAGCTGTAGATTATGGTTTAGTGGAATTACTGGAGCATATTCATAACAGAATACGAACCTGCAGTATATTGGCTGTAACTTTACGGCTCGTAAGTAAAATTACTTTAGATATGAAACTGTTGATTGAAACACTGTTTAGAAATGTAACTACAGGAGACTAAAATACCCTTTAATGTGGAAACTAAAAACATGATTCTTCTCACAGTGGTTTTAGCCAGTGTAACTCCATTGATTTAGCTGCAGTTTCTCCTCTGAGATTAAAAACAGACCTTAAATATCTATGTGTGTACTTTTACAATACTATGGGCCAGACCCTGGTAATAAAGTAGCCATGAAGCCAATGGATCTGGCCTCCTGAGGATTCTTCTCCCCTACAGAATTTTTATTGCCGTTGAGCAGCCATTGTTGGTCCTGCATCTCATCTGTCCTCAGCCCTCAGCAGAGAGGCCATGTTTGGAGGATATGAGATGAGGCCAGGGCATAACTGCATCCTGGTAATCTTCAATTGCCATCAGAATTGCTATCACTGAAGTTTATAGAGAGTGAATTTCAAAGTCAATCACATGAATATTGATACCAAAAGTTCTTCACTCAAAAAACTCTTCCACTCAATGAATAGAAACAATGCCAGATGATTACTTCTCAAATTTACCAACACAGCTCTAATACCAAAACTCAAATACATATAGATAATTATTTCTGATCAGTTCATAGATCTAATTTGTTTAATTGCCAAATACCTCATAAAAATACTTTCTCATAAATTTCAATCTGCCAGTATTATACTGTGAGCAGGAAAAGCCTGAATTCCATGGACAAATTTGCTGAATTGTTGCTGAAATGTAGGCTGCCAGAATAATAAGGTGAGATTACAATCTAATTTACAGAGTTATAGATCCACACGAATTTAGCTGCCTTCAGTGAAGTGGCTTTGGATTTACAGTATTGTGAGATCAGAATTTGAACCATAGATCTTCAGTATATTTCAAATCCTATATTTACCTCTTCTTGATGCATACCATTTTACATACCTAGGATGCCTTATCTTTACATTACCACAATAAGGCAACCATATAGAGGCATGAATATATTGTTTTCAAAACAAAATCCTGAAATTGTATTCCATTCACTGTGACACATCCCTTCTATCTGTACATTGTATTGCTTCACAGCATACGTGAAAGGGAAAAAAATGATTTGCTTTTCACATTACAAAATTGTCTTTTCAAAGAAAACCTATCAGTTAAAACAATTTTACCTACTTTAACATATTGTGTTGGAAATAAGCTTTTAAAAAGGCTTGGTCTGTGATTCAGTATACAAAAATATCTTTTTCCTTAAAGTCTGTTCTTTACTAGGTACAAGTACATTAGAGAAATGCAGGAACAGCTGTATAATGATACTTTTTTCCCCTTATTTCTAACTCAGGGCCAGATTTGGAAACATTTTAGAATATGTAATTATCGCAATGAAGATAATTCCTCCTCAGCACAGGTAATATTTGTAGAAAAATGTGCCGAGCTGACTCATTATAGAACCTGTTTGCGCTGTTGTTAGAAATAATGAGCTATATACTTCACTGCAGCCAAATTTCACTTGGTGTAGGGGAGTGGTTCTCAAAGAATTGGTTACAGCCCCCTGATTCTGCTTCACCTGGCCCTATGCCTGTGAGATCAGCCTAAGTGCTGCTTTAACTAATGCCCTTGGTTTAAGGTCCTCGAGGGTCTACACTGCAGTAGAGGATTGGTGTGGTATAGCTTAGCTCCACCGTGCCTCTTAGGGTATGTCTACACTGCAATCAAACAGATGTGTCAGTTGACTTGGGCTTTGGGTAGTGGGGCATTGTAGATGTTCGGGCTCGGTCAGGAGTCCAGGCTCCAGGACACTCCATCCCGAGCATCTACACTGCAATTGTATAGCCTCAGAGCCCAAGCCCTGCAAGCCAGAGTCTGCCGATACGAGCCAGCTGTGGGTGTTTTATTGCAGTGCAGACAGGCTTACACTGGGGTTTGGGTTGAGTGGCTAATGGTATCTCTGACTCCTTCTAGTGTTCGTTGGGATTCCCTCCAAGATCTCTTTCCACTTGGCTTCCCAAGAAGTCAGTTTGACTCCAGCCTTCATCACTCATGTATCTTTATTTGGCATTCAGCAGTACATCATCTCAGTTTATGCCAGCAGAGAGGGTCCTCACTGCAAGGGAAATTTTCAGCTAGCTGTTACCACACTGAATCGCTGTTTAGGTGATGCAAAGGAGACACGGCACAAACTAGACTCTAATATTTTTCTTGTCCTTTATTAACACAGTTTCCTGTGTTGCACTATATTTTGCTTTGTGACCGATATAGAAATAAACTACCTGTTAGGATAACATAAGAGATTTTGGAGCTGTGATAATTATGAAAGGACTTATAGAAAGGCCTGACCAGTCATTTCTTTTCCATATTAGCATGCTTTCTTCTTCTTTTTTTTCCTTTTGTGGATATTAAAGTAGAACCATGCCAAAATGCTGTTTGATACAGGAAAAAGCCTGCACTGAAAATAGGGTTTCAGTTACTGAAGACAGGGTAATGTGATTCTGTGATTGTTTGAAGCAGGGTCAGTATAAGTAATGCTATGCTCCATGTGGGTCAAGTGAAAGCACCATGCTTTCTTTTGGCCTCTTTCCTGGGATTCAGTAATCCCTGAAAAAGGGGTAAGGATTTGGCAGGTGGTAATCCTCTTCCTCTGTTGTACATACTACACAGAGCCAGCGCTTGCATTTAGGTGGCTTAGGAAATCGCTTAGGGCGCCAGCATTATTAGGGGGTGGCATTTTGCCGGATGGGGTGGCAGGCGTCTCCGGTGGAGCTGCTGCAGTGCTGCCTGCAGAGGGTCGGCTGCTCACGCAGTTGCGGTGAACCTCCCGCAGGCACAACTGCGGCAGCTCCACCGGAGCCGCGGGAGCAGCTGACCATCCGCAGGCAGGACTGCGGAGCCGGGGGACCAGCGTGTGGGGTGGCGAAATGGCCGTGCGCCTAGGGCGCTCAAACCCCTAGCACCGGTCCTGATACTACATCCATAGATTGTATCAAGGCAGATCATGCCTACCATCAATTAGTGATTTGTTTTGTCCTAGAATGAAAATCATTGTATAATGTTTTTGTGTGTAAGATGTATTTGTATTTTAAAAAGTGCTTTCTCTCACAGGGGGAAATTCACTGTGTGCAAAGCCAGAATGAGGCCTGGACAACACTTATTGTGAGGACTTAAGTGGTACATGAATAAGCCTTCTGCTGCTGCTCTGCGCAGGAGTGAAATACACCCTCACAGCCTTTCCTCCCATGTAGCACTGCACTGCAAAGTTTTTCTCAAAATCACTTCAGTATAATCAAATGATGACACCATAAACACAAGATAATGCGTCAAATTCTCTGCTGGTGTAAATGGTCAAAACTCCATTGGGATCTTTGAAGCTCCATATATCTAAAGCTGCAGAGAATTTGACCCTATGGCTGATGGTGAAAGAGAAGTTCTTATTGATGAAATGGGTGTTTTGTAATTGGCCATTATTTATATATTTTGACTTATTTTTCCAGTTGTGTGTCCCTGGAGCTCATTATAGCACAAATAATGCCAGGAGATATTAGCAAATATTGTCTTTGTTTTTAAGTTTTCCACACTGTGAACACTTCTCTTTCAGAACTCAGCAAGCCCACACCAACATCCTCCTGAAGTCTGAAAAGGTTTGCATTTCTAAAAATGCCATTCTCTCCTACTTGGTCCTATCAAATATTGTGTGGGGGTTTTTACTGCGGCTCCTGAGTGAAGTCTGATTTTTACCAGTCATGCTAGAAGATGAACCTAAAGATTATCAAGCTTTCATAGTACTAGAAGGAAAATATCTACTGATCTTTTTTTTTTAATTTGTGGCCAAGTCCCTGATGCTTTACAAAGTGCTTTTCTCTATGTACATAAATAGAAGTACTCACATGCATAAAGTTAAGCACATGCATAACTCTTTGCTGGATCATGGCCTAAGTTGTTATATAGCTTTATCTCTCAAGACATACCTAAAAAGAGGATATTTAAAAAATGTAGTAAAAATATCACATTCCTAGTTATAGGCAGTGATGACTGACCTTCTGTTCTGTACGAACACAAGGTTCCTTATCAAAAATATGAATCTGCTATATTTATAGATTTTGCCATACAACTGATGGATAGGGATTAAAAAGAGAGAGAAAATTAAAACACCTCTCCATGTCCCTTTTTATTTTCTCCAGTGTTCTTTTATTGCAAGTAATTTAGTTTTAGTTCTCTCAGCTCCTTACAACTCCACATCAATCTGCACCTTTTCCAGTATTTCTCAAGGCATCTACTGGGTCCTGTAGGTTTAGGAGAAACCTCTTAGTTTATTGCTTATATATATATATATATATATATATATATATATATATATATATATATTTAGCACAATACATATTTGATAATGAACTGCATATGCGGTTCTTATCTAATTTACAGTGGTGTGAGACTGGACTCTGGATATGGATCAGCAATTGAGATTTTTTAAAGTGAAGCATGTGCCACACACAGAATCTTCAGTCCACAAGATAAGGTAGCTGTTTTTCTTTATTTGCACTCTCAAATTACAAATTGATGTATTAGAGTATGAATGGAACACTGGAGTATTTGGATTATAGTAAAGTATTTGATGGTGTTTCTGGCAAAAATATAACTTCAAAAATTAATTGAAATTGTTTTGGTTAGGATATGAAATGGAAAAGGTGGAATAATAATAAATGGTGATATGTCATGTTTTAGGGATGAGTCTAGCATGGAACCTTAAGGACAGGTAATAGTGTCGGTCATATTTAAAATCTTAATTAACAATTCTGAAGGAATAAACAACATATTAATTGAATTGGTAAATAATATTAAACTGGGAAGATTTTAGAATACTAATAAAAGCAGTAAAATATCTCACATCCATAGGCATTCTCCACTCCTCACCTCCTTTTTCATCTAGAGGTTATTTTTTTCTCATTTAACAGTACTTTATGCTTTCAGCCTGCACAAACCATATGTGAAATTCATTTTAGTGGCTTGGAGGTTTTCAAAGTAAAGCAAATTAGGCTTACTATGGATTGTATTTAAATATACACCTCACATACAAGTGATAACTAGGAGCTGCTACATGTAAATCAACAGAGTTACAACACGAGAGAACTGGAATATGTGAAAGGAGAATAAAGATCATTCTCCTTTTGATTTGACTGAAGTATGATAACTAGGGCCAAAATCCTGCAAGGGATTCATCATTGTGGAAACTTAAATTGTCGTGGAATCCCACTGACTTCAGAGGAACTCCCAATGTTTGTAAGGATTTGTGCTGGCATATTTCATTACTGGATCAGAGGCTAGCAGAAGTGATTAACTTTCACAGAAAATATGGTTGCTTTATTACCAGATCCCAAGATGTGTTGCATGTGTATAATTCCCATTGAATTCAATGAGTATTAGTGACTGCACTTTAAAAGTTTTGTTTGTTTTGAAATATTCTATTGATCTGAGAGTTATTCCATATGTTTAAAATGGGGAATATAGCTGGAACACGTAATCTCTTCCAAAATGCACAACACTCTTTAAATATGATCATTGTAATTATGTTGAGTGCATAGGTCCTAAATTTTCGTATACAAACATAGGTCCAAATTCTGATTACACTGATGTAAATCTGGTTTCAATCAATTGGCTTCAATAGGGTCACTCTGGGTTTATTTTATTTAAATGAGCAGAATTAGGCCAATTCTTTCCATTTAGGCATCTATCCTGCAGTTAATAACACATGGCCTGACTGATGGGGTTCTGAACAGATGCAGCAGTTTACCAACTGTCTCAGTTTCATAATCAGAGTCCTAGATTGTACATTTTTGATGCAGGAAACTTTAATTCTTGTCTCTAAAACACCTCAGAAAATTTTTATTTAGTACAAAAAAAAGATGTTGTTTTTGGATAATTTTCCACACAAACTGACAAATTTGCTTTCACAGTCAAATATCCCAATGAAAAAGTTGTTTTAAACAAAGTTCAATTTAATAAGGGCAAAAAAAAATAAAGTACTTTGAATGGAAACTGTTAAAAAACTTCTATAATTATCTGGAAGCTCTTGTGGAAGAGAGAGAAAGGACATCTACAACATCATTGATTATGCATTACAAAATATTTTGACTTTTTACAGAGAAATACTTATATTAATCCTAACAAAATGTGCACCAACATCCCTGTTTATATTTCAGCTGAAAAATAAATGAAAAACATAATGAAAATATATTGAATTTCAAAACATAATGGGATAGTATAAGAAGAGTGACAATTTAATAATCCAGTGAGAAGTTATAAGGCAGTCTTATTTAATAGGAAATGACATTCCAAGCAGTTACAAAATTAGTCTACCTACATGATGGAGGGAACCTTTTAATATCGACTTAAAAATATATCTCTTCAATATCAGGGAATTAAAATATCATTTTACTTTTAAATCACATTCATTTTTAGTTCAGTTCATATGGTCATAAACTTACTGTGCTCTCTTTCAAGGTCTCGCCGTTTTACTATCTTACCACTTATTACCATTTTTAATGCTTCCAGTCTGCATTACAGGGATTTATATATTGTATTAAACTTTCATGCTGCCTCACAAAATGAACACAGTATACATTTGTCTTTAAATGCTGGTGATGTTTTTCATGCCAATAAACTCATTCTTCATAACAGTGTAACTGTACTCTGATAAATAGCTAAGATAAATAATGTTATCCCCTATTCATATTAAAAATGTCTCCAATCTGCATGTTAACTTACAGAAAATACATTTAAAAAGAGATATGTAAACTAAGTTACCAAGCAGGTACTATTGAACAACAAGATCCACAGGTTTCAGATTCTATTGATACTTTATTGTTCATTCTACATGTTCCTGCTAGGTATGATTTGGCTCTGATATAGACTAGTGGTTGCCTTTTAAGTTTTCCCAAAGACAGACAGATAACTTTATCTCATGCCTATAGTATGTCCCTCTACTTTCCTATATTTACCATAGAAAATACTTTGAATACTTCAGATACAGTGGTTATCTATGTGCAAAATACTTGTTTATCTAAGATAGTCAGCAAGTTAAGAGCTACCACTGTGTACATTTAAAGTGAATAACTAGTATTTGATCAGAAATGTGTGCATTTTCCCATCAAATTACAATTATATTTTGTTCTACTGGTGATTGATATTCCATCTTTCACCACTGAGATCAGACACCAAGCAACCTACCATAAGGTCACAATTTGAAAACTACAAAAATATGGGCTTGACCCAACAACCATTGAGCTCAATGGAAGGACTCTTACTGCTTTCAAAGGGCATTGATCTGTTCCTATTTCAGTTAAAAAATTAGGAGTCAGATTCAATACTAAGCCTCCTCTCTCTCTGTACTGTGGCTCTCATGCAGGCAACATAACCCAAAAGTGGATGGCACTAGCTGAAAAGGAGGCATAGACAGGACAGCAGGGAAAGGACTGATTCAGATGGTCTCTGGAAGCAACAAAGGAGCTAGGTGTTGGCCCTTGGTCCCCCCCACTATCTCCCAGGCCAATTCCAAAGACCAGGCAGTTCCTTCATTTCACTACATTACAGGCTAATAAAACAACTAGTGGTTGTTTTTCACACATTTTCCTACACCTGTCAGCATGGTTCAAAATTAAGTTGACCACCTAGTAAAGCGAAGGAAAAAAATTTAAAATGGAAAATCCTTTTTTAAGGATACCTCACAATATTACTAAAATACAAAATGATGCATTTATAATGTAATGTGTGATCATTTGCATGATTATTTTTGCAAAGATGAATTTATATCTTAATGAATGCATCATCATAATACTTTACTGCATAAGAGTTGCAGGGCAACAGATACCAAATGAGGCAAGACCTTTAAACTACAGAATGGGTGGCCATGGTAAATTAAACTCAGTATCTCAATCTCAGACCTAATGAAAGTGGGGAAAGAGAGAAGGAGAAAGAAATAATGGGCCAGATTTTGAGCCCTTTCCACATATTCCACCTACTTATGATTTAGATTGATATTGATGGTGGCCTTTAAGTTTTCCTATTTCTCCTAAATATACTATGCCTTTCCCCCTTATATTTAACTATAGGAAACAGTTTTGGATACTCTTTGTCAGTATGCATTATGATACAGTCTTTAGTTACATGATTGCATGTCTTTTATAATAGTTTTTCTGTGTATAATTTCAGAGAGTTTTAATAAATTAAACTGAAAAACCAGAAATTCCACCATGCAGCTTTGTATTAACATCCACATTGGTTTTCAGGAGGGTTGGAACCTTTAGATCCACTATACAGACCTCTGCTACTTGAGCAAATGGAGTCACAGACAGCAATAATATGTTCTCATCATCCTGCATGTGGACAAGCACTAGAGAGGGATGGGACACGCACTTGGCCGGTGGGTGTCATAGGTATTTGCTGACAGCAGATGAATTGTGATGCTCAGAAATCTTGGTTTCCATTCTAGATTCTAGGAGGGAGTGTACTCTAGTGGACACAGCCCTTTCTGCCCCATCTAAGTCCTGTCTTTTCCTTACTCCTGGCTACTTATCCCAGTTCTGTTCTGCTTGCCAACTTTGTCCCAATCCCCTCTCTTCAAGTTTCTCTTCCCAGTCCCAGTCTCCTTTCCCAGCCAGTTCCAGTCCTACCTCTGCCACCTCATCCAATCTCAATCTCTCTCTCTCTCTCTCTCTCTCACATCCTCACCACAGTCCCTGCAATCTCTGGCTCCTAGGCCTAGCCTCTTTACCCAGCCAATCCTAGTTCCCCTCCACTTCTCCACACACCTTCTTGTCAGCTGTGTCTCACTTCATTGTCACCTCCATTCTCCCCAACACTGGTAATTAGTCCCAGTCTCCTTTTTCAGCCAATTCCAGTCTCCCCTGTACTCTCCAGCCTCTCATCAGACCTGTGTTCCCCCACAGCCAACTTGCTCCCAGTCCCCGCCCCTGTATCTGACATTGGCTCTTAGTCTCCTTCCCCAGTAAGTCAATGTCTCCTTGCCCAGCCAGTCCTGGTTTCTCTCCCTACTCCAGTCTCAGTCTCACCAGATTCCTTGTCCAATCTACTCCTTTCTCTTTCCCTTGTCTGGCTTTTGTGCCCTCTGCATTTGAATTAAACAGCTTGCTCTTCCATGCTGCCTGGGTGCCATTAAGAGCAGAGGAGACAGAGAGGCTCTTTACTCTCAGTTCCAGTATCTGGTGCAGAACAGCAGGGAACAGCCATTACAGGAAAAGTCCATGTTTGTCCCTGTAGCCCTGGGCTGTGAGGGGATGGAACATGCTCAACCATTCTGTGGGCATGGCACATGCACAGTCTGCTCACAAGTAGGAGCTGAAAGGCTGGAGCATACCTAGCACAGAGAGAATATTTAGGGAATTTAGCTGCTACAATAGAATAAGCCCCTATTCAGCATGTGCTAATAGCAATTTTTCAAAAGCTTTTAATTTGGTCACATTATTGGTAGATTTCCTCAGAGTTGGCAAAAGGCATCTTCCTGACAAAAAAGCTACCTCCTGCCAAATGTTAAGTCTAGGGGCACTAGAGCAGTTCAAAGAAAAGGCACTAGAATTTTTTAACATTGGCCAAAAAAAAGTATGTTTTCCCTGGTTCTTGGAAATGGCTGTACCGTTTTGGCTGAAATTATTAAAAAAAAAAAAAAAAGAAATCAGCCTCAGGCAGATATCTGCATGGAAAATTTCAGCCTGAATGGTTAACATTTGAAAGGTTATAAGCAACTAAAACAAGGTTTTATAATGGGAATACCTAATCATGATCCAGAATGTTTGTTTTACAAAGCAGCTTTAAGTAGTAGTATCCACATTTTCCAACCCTGCCTATACTTGCCAGCAAAAGAATACAGGGCGGTGGGGGAGCAGATAGGTTGCTGTGAATTAATATGCATGTCTCATGATTTCCATTCATTTCAGAGCACCTTCCAAATGTCATTTGAAGGCAGCATATGGACCTAAGATAGAATGACCACCATTAAAATATGTATGAGTTTTGCTAAGTGAAATGGTGCTTATGTTTAATTCCAGGGAGGCCTAGGTATCACTGGGATGTAGAAAATGACAGAGATTCCAAAAGTTAATGAAGCTTAAGAGTAATAGGGTGATGAATGATTTAAAAGTCACATGGCTCAATAATGGTTTAAATCCACAGCCCATGGTAGAGGGGAAGTGTAAACAGGAGTGCAGCTATTGTGCTAGGGTGCCTCTGCACAGCTCCTCTGTACAGCATCTGCTACTTAGCCCTTTATGAATGGAAGATGGATCAGTGACTTTAACTTCATCTTTCCTGCCTCTTCTCCTCTACTTTGGGAGGGCTCATTACAGCATCAGAACTATCCTGTGGACTGCTATTGCACCCAAACCTCTGCACACATGCACAAATAAATAGGTTCCCATGCAAAATCTGTTAACCCAATATTGAGGGCTGAGCAGAGAATGGCTGAAAACTTTGACCTGAGTTTTTAACAGTGGCACACAGAAGTCTAGTTGATGATTCCCACTGAAATCAGTGAGATTAATGCCCCATATATATTCTTGATGATACAGGGGAAAGAATGTATTGGGGAAAGAGCTCAATATAAATGATAGATTTTTATTGCATAAAAGTTGAAATGGGTACTAACAATATCCTGAAGCAGCTGTCACAGTCTTTAACTTTTTTTTGTTTGAATGCTGTCTCCTTCAAGCACCCCTTAGCCAGCATTTGGGGTCAAAGGTGTGATCCAAATACATAAAACATAATGTTATAAACAAGGCTACAATAGTTGTTTTACAATGTGACATGCTAGTCATGTTTAACTGATCCATGTAAAGCATGAGAAACTTCCTAACTGTAAGAACAGTAGGACAACAGAATGAACTGACTAGGGAGGTTGTGGAAGCTCCTTCACTGGAGGTTTTCAAAAGGAAGCTGGATAGCCATTGGTCTTGGATGGTTTAGAGACAACAAATCCTGCATCTCAGCAGGAGGCTAGAATAGATGACCCTTGTGGTCACTTCTAACCCTGTGGTTCTACGATTCTATGACATGGCAGTACAAATGCTGTCTGTGAGTTGACATTAGTTTAGTTGGAAGGTGCATGTTGAAATTCTCAAAAGTAGCATACTGTCAGTATTTAACGTTGTGGGGAGGGGAATAAACCAGATTATTCTGCATATGCAGAACTCAGCTGTGCTTCTATAAGAAGGCTCTGCTGCTTACTTGATTGTACTAAATCTGCACTGACTTTATGGTATACTGAAGGACAAGGCTTTAGATAACTGGAATGAACTGTGCAGTGTGACTGACACAGCAAATATTGTTTTTCTGCTAATAGATACACTCTCCTCTGTTTACGTCTTGTAGCTTCAGGGTTTTATTTTTAATTGTATTTCAACTTTCCCCCGCAACATGCACTGTTCTCTCTTGTCTCTCTTTGATCTTCTCATTTTCAGACATCTGGTTTTTAAATAGCTGCTATTATGACTAAAGTCAGCATATTGCTCCATCAGCCCCTGGCAGTACTGGTACCACAACCAACTGCATATCTTCTTCTACTACCTCTCTGGAGACTGATTGTGCTAGGTCTGCAACCTGTTCATACTGTAGGCCTGAAATCTGAAAGTCTGTGCATGTCTCCAGAACAAGGTTTAAACATTAACATCACAATATGCTAGTGTTTCATCAAACGCACATTCTTTCTTCATGTAGGCTTTATTCAATGCCAGATGTGTGTGAATAATACAGAAACTGTGGATATGCAGTTATGCATCCTGTATCGTTGAATATTGTTTAACAAATTAGACCATCTATCTCAAGAATTTAACAGTATTGCAAAGATGATTTGTATTATTAAATATAGTTCATTTTCCCTCTTATTTATAACTGGTGTAAGTACAGGCCTCTTGAAGATATACATTTATGCATATTCAGTCTGGAGTATGTGAATGAAACTCCCATAGAAAGTTCTAGGCCAATTCAATGGTAATATATATTCTATTATAATTTATAGGTCAGGGAAAAGTTGGTCAGAAAACAATGTCCATGGGTATAATAGTGTAACTTTCACTTACTTGGCTTTCAGATGTTGTACAAACTGTGTGTAACTCCAGTGCTAGGTATTCAGTTAGACTGTGAGCTCTCCTGGGCATGGATTGGCTGTTCATCTGTTTGAACAAAGCCCAACACATGGAGCTCACTCTGATACTAACTCAGAGATTCTGAATGCTACTGTAATATAAATGAATAGTGATAGGCATACTAAACAAGTCCAATATGCCCCCATTAACTTATGAATCACCATCTCCAACACTCCCAGGGCCAAGTGAGTTTAAGCAAAGTGGGCATTGCTCCTGTTGGGTCAGATTCCTATTTCACATTACTGTGAATCAAGAGTAATGTTATTGAAGTCAATAGAGTTATACTAATGTGACAGCAATGTGAGATCAGAATTAGGCCAAATGGGAGGAGTTATGCCTATTTATACCAGAGGCAGAATACGGTCCTCAGTGAATACAAAATTGGTGTAATTTATCCTTGTTTTGGACATGTAATGAATATCATATCAATGAAATTTACACTATTTTGCCACTTAAAGTAATTTATTCATCATCTAATTATCATTTTAAGTCCAAATTAATTGTGGCTTCAGATGATTATGTACATAACATTGTAGCTGAAAAATTGAGGGCAGCTTGAGGACTGTCTGAAAATTTGTGACTCGATTTTTCAGTGTGTGCACCTACTACTCTTGTTAAGTCAATGATAGCTGCATATGCTTAGCACCTATGATAATCAGTCAGTTGGGGCCTTGAACTTTATGTTGATGACTGCTCTGACTCTTTTGGTTCTTCTCTGACTTCCTTGTTCACCTTAATTTCCCTGCATTAACACTCCCGTTCACGTTAGCTACAATCGTAATCCCCTAAACCTCGTTTTTACCAACAAGAGTTATTCATAGATCAAAGCAGTCTCAGAATATTACTTGACTCTTTATTTTCTTTCGCCTTATATCTGTGTTCTTGCAAGATCTAAACTTAGGGTTTACATCACCTGTCATTTAGACTCCAGTATATCAAGAGTAGTGCCAGTAAAGTAAAGTAATATGGTTATAAAAGCGATCAGTTTACAGCCTTGCTGAAAATATATTCCCTAGGTACATCATTCTTTATTAGTATCAGTCTGGAAGTGGCTGGCAGGAAGGCCTAAACTTACATAGACTTCTGTTTCACCGCTGAAGTAAGGGGAAAAAAAGAGGCTGGTGCACTTGGCAATAGCCAATGTGGAGGAGTATTCTTGTCAGACATTACAAAGTAGTTTTTTCACCAGACCCTACAGAAGTAATGAATAGTAGCCATGGAAACTACATTGAAACTTAACAAATTTTCATGCATGTAAACAAATTTTTCATGCATGTAATATGTATTTCAGTTCTAAAGCTAGCAAATGAAAATGATCTGTATGCAATATCTTTTATTAAATGCAATAAATAAATCAGTTCAGACCATCTGACCATTATCAACCCTTGCAAGCTGTGTTTTGGCTTTAGTTCAGGAGTTCTTACTAAATTTTGGGTTAAAATGAATAGCAACCCCGGATCCTCAATATTTGCGAGGTTTGATAAGCTATAGAGAACAAGGCAGTGTCAGGTTTCTTTCCTAGAAAAATTCCCCACAGCTGCTGTACAATAAATGTATGATTACCCATAAATGTATTTACAGTAATTGGCTCATTTCTTTTCAGTCAATGCATTGTATGAGACAAACCATTTTTGTCTTACAATATTGTATTTTTGAATAATAGCTTATGTATATTCAGCTATCTGTGTAAGTGTCTAATATATAGAGAGACAGACAAGATATAAATATAATACAATGCAGAATATATAGGTGTATATACTTAATGAGCATGGTTGGGAATGTCACATATAGAGCATTGTGCATGTAGCACATTGTGCAGCTATCAAAGTAAAGCTCTTATTAGATCTTCTAAATAGAATAAAATAGCATTGCTGAATATTCTCAGTGGTTTCTACAGGGGAAGGGTACCTAATGGATAATGTAATCAGCAGACACAGACATTTAAAAGGCAGCTGATACGCCTGTCCAAAGCCAATGTGATTTTTCTTCCGCTAAAGCAGTGGTCCCCAAACAGTAGAATGCACCCCTTAGGAGGGTGTGGAGGAGCATCAAATGACGCAGAGGGGCCCGGGTTCCGCTCTTGGCTAGGGATGCAAACACATACCATTACAGGTAAGGGGGGGAGTGAGAGGAAATGTTTGGGCACCACTGCACTAAAGGGATATGGTTTCTACAGAGCTGAGGTCCAAGTTTCTGAGCCAGATGGGGCTCAGTTTTCTGTAGAAGTAACATGCTGTGAGGAATCAGGGCCTGCAACAGAGCAAGTCTCCAGGTAATCTAACTAGTGCAGTTTCTAAATATGCAGTGGAGTTCTGACAGTAATAGACAGCGAGTGGAACAAAGCCATCCAGTATTATCATTTCTGACTCCACCTAAATGACAATAACTAGCATGGGTGGAATGCCCGTTCAGCCTGGATGCAGTAATTAACCTACGTATCAAGACTTACAACTACCAGACCAAACGCTTCCATTAAAAAAATGGTTCTCCGAGCTCCTGCCCACTCTAGTCTCCACATTATCAGTCCCTTCCTCATTGCTTGAACCCATGCTTGACCAAGTCTGTCCCCACTTTTCCAATATGAAGAAGAATCAATACAGGGCATCTTGCTGATGCCAATACTGCAGGGAACCAGGACACTTTAGCAGGCCATTTTGATGCAAAATCCAAGCTGCAACTGGGTCAGGAAACACCAATTCCCAGTCCTGATAGTAGGCTGAATTGGCACACTTCCCCCTCCCACTCAGGCCACTCCAACACTTATCTACTAATATCCAGGTAATAGCAGATCAGCATCCATCTCTCCCTCTCTAGCTCTGGCATTCTGTGATGCCTGACATGAGTATAGAGGCAGTAGTGGACTTGAGTGTCTAAGGCATCTGGAGTTCATCTGAGCACACAATACCCCCACCCAGCATAAGGACTCTCTTGAGTTACTGAAGTCCATAGATGGGTCACTCGGGACCAGTCACCCACCAGACAACCCTTCCAGGCCAGCAAGAAGTCCTCCAGCTTGTGCTAATTTATATACCGTATTCACAAGTTGTCCTTGGCCCATGCATCTGCTGGTAGTTAGGCACAGTATGCTTTGACTCCTCATCTTGCTGACAATCCTGTTTCCGGAGAGCTGACCTGGAACCCACAATCCTTTGCAGTTTACTCGGTCCTCCAGAGAATTCAGAGATGTGAAGAGAGGATCCAAAGGCAATGTGGCAACCCTCATGACCTCCTCAATGGCTCCAGGAATTCCTGTTTAGATATCAACACTATGCTGATGTGTTTGCCAAAAAGCCAATATCCTATCACCTCATCACAGCTATGACTGCCTCTTTCATCTTCAGCAGGGAGCAGAGGTTCCCTTCATCTACATTTTCTCCCTCTCCAAAACCTGAACAACAGGCACACTGGAGCGCCTCAAGGGAATTACCCTGCACACACGTGCTGTAATTGTTTTTTTTTTTGGGGGGGGGGGGAAATCTTATTTTTTATTCAGCAAAAACTATTTGCTGAATTTGACCTGAACTACAGTTTTGTTGAATTTACTATTTGATTAAAAATGTTGCTCAACAAACATACATGACAGTGAAAACAAGTTTTTAGCCCTCATACATGGATGCGTGTATGTGTGTGCATATATCTATCTATAGCTATATATAAAAAAGGCTGATTGATCACAGTTAACTCACATGATTAACTCAAAAAAGTAATCACAATAAAAACTAATGATTAATCGCACTATTACACAAAAGAATATTAATTAAAATTTATTAAATATTTTGGATTTTTTGTACATTTTCAAATGTATTGATTTCTATTACAACTCAGAATACAAAATGTACAGTGCTCACTTTATATTATTTTATTAGAAATATTTGCACTGTAAAAAATATCAACAAAAGAAATCGTATTTTTCAATTCACCTCATACAGGTATTGTAGTGCAAGCTCTTTATCATGAAAATGTAACTTGCAAATGTAGATTTTTTTCTGTTTTGCTACATAACTGCACTCAGAAACAAAACAATGTAGAACTTCAGAGCCTACAAGTCCTCTCGGTCCTACTACTTGTTCAGCCAATCGCTCAGACAAACAAGTTTGTTTACATTTACGGGATATACTGCTGACTGGTTCTTATTTACAGCACCAGAAAGTGAGAACAGACATGCACATGGCACTTTTGTAGCTGGAGTTGCAAGATATTTATATGTCAGATATGCTAAACATTCATGCTCCTTCATGCTTTGACCACCATTCCAGAGAATATGCTTCCATGCTGATGATGCTTGTTAAAAAAAAAGAAGTCATGATTAAATTTGTGACTGAACTCCTTGCGGAAGAATTGTATGTCCCCTTTTCTCTTTTATACACGTTCTGCCATATATTTCATTTTATAGCAGTCTCGGATGATGACCCAGCACATGTTCTTTTTAAGAACACTTTCTCAGCAGATTCAACAAAACACAAAGTAGGTACTGTGGCAAATTGCCAGTACTGTTATGCTGGGTCTCACACTTTCTCTTCTTTGGGGAAGGTTCAGGGCGCCATTGCTTGCCTCTGAACCGGTATTTTAATTACCCCACTAGTGTTCTTGAGGAGGGGAGTGGAGAGGGAGGGACCTGGGCCCGTCCTCTTCTCCAGGTCCCAACCCAGGGGCCCTGAGGTTTGTGGTGAACCACTTGAACTAGCGGTTCCTTCCCCTGGGCTACTTCCCTCTCCTGCCCTTCAGCTTGTGAAGGGGCTTCTTGCCCTCCTTCTACACAAGCCAGGTGCCCCTTACCTAGGGTTTCTTTTGGATTCTCAGCCCACCACAGCACTCCTCCAAACTTTCCTTTTGTCTCTCTTCAAAAGTGTTCTCCTCTCCAACTCCTTCAAACTGCTCTCTGCTCCAACCAAACCTTCCTGCTCCAACTCCCACACTGTCTGACTGAAGCAGGGGGTTTTTATCACATGACTGACTGCTAGTGCTCTAATTGGCTTCAGGTACTCTAACTGGCTTCAGGTGCTCTAGTTAATCTATAGCAAACCTTCCTCCCCTTGCAGGGAATAAGGCTCCCTGCTAACACTCTCCTGCTGCCCTCTGGCCATGCTGTATCACATTACCAATGTGAGATTCTAAAAATAGCTACAGTATTCAATCCAAGGTTTAAGAATCTGAAATGCCATCCCAAATTTGAGAGGATCAAGGCATGGATCATGCTTTCAAAAGTCTTAAAAGACTCTGATGCTTAAACTACAGAACCAAAGCCACCAAAATAGAAAATCAACCTTCTGCTGGTAGCATCTGACTCAGGTGATGAAAATGAACATGCGTCGTTCTGCTCTGTTTTGGATTGTTATTGAGCGTAACCCATTATCAGCATGGATGCATGTCTTTTGGAATGGTGGTTGATGCAGGAAGGGACACATGAATCTTTAGCGCATCTGGCACATAAATATCTTGTGACGCCTACTACAACAGTGCCATGCAAACACCTGTTCTCCCTTTCAGGTACCATTGTAAACAAGAAGTGGGCAGCATTAACTCCTGCAAATGTAAACAAACTTGTTTGAGCAATTGGCTGAAGTAGGACTGAATGGACTTGTAGGCTCTAAAGTTTTCCATTGTTTTATTTTTGAATGCAGTTATTTTTTGTACATAACTCTACATTTTTAAGTTCAACTTTCATGATAGAGATTGCACTACAGTACTTGTAGTAGGCGAATTGAAAAAATACTAGTTCTTTTGGTTTTTATAGTGCAAATACTTGTAATAAAATAAAGTGAGCACTGTATACTTTGTAGTCTGTGTTGTAATTGAAATCAATATATTTGAAAATGTAGAAAACATCCAGAATATTTAAATAAATGGTATTCTATTGTTTAAGAGTTCAATTATTTTTTTTAATTGCTTGACAGCCCCAGTATATATAGTTATGTAATTTTGCATGTCATATTATTGTGGGTGTCTATCCCACACAGAAAAACAATACAAATAAATGACTAAGTCCAATCCTGCTTTCAGAATTCTCATTGAATTCAATGAAAACTTGGCACAAGTAAGGAGTTCAGTATCAAGCAGGCTGTAGCCACATGTTTGCTGTAACTAGATGTTTCTGTGTGGCACATTGCATTTTCTCAGTTGTAGTGTTACTCATTTTGGTTGCAGACATGCAGTATGCTAAGTGTGTCTAGCGAAGATTATGTGATTTGAGTGAATTCATCTCCTGGCAGATATGGTCAGCACCTCTTAGGAGAATGTCTTAAAAATTATTCTTTGTTTAAATTTAGAAGATAATGAAAAAAACAGACTCAAGACTGTACATTTGGTAAAAAAGAACTACTACTAATAGACAATACAAATAATTATTCCTTAGATGTAGATAATTATTTCTTTAGTCTTTCATACATAGTATTAGTATTTTTTTAAGTGAGAGAGCTGTCTTAGACTCATCAGTCTTCCTCTAGTTTTAATGCTACACATTTCTTGATAGGAGTAGGAATTATTAGTGATCCTCCTTTTCTTGTTTGCATCTAAAAGATGCTCATGATCACAGTAAGGGTTTCAGATATACAAGCCACGTCTCAAAGAGTGTTAGTCTACATAATTTCTCCTCTTTTTCTAAGCAACAAATACCAGCATAGCATAGTTAGGAAAAGACTTGCTTGCACTTCTTGTGTGTGTTTTAAGTCAGTCCTTCAGCTAAAACTAGAACAGATATCGATTCTCAATTTATATTTTGCAATATAAATGGAGAATGAACACATGTCCTGTATAGTAATTGAGCTGGAGAGGGATTTAACATCCAAAATATTGATTAGAATCTGCTTACATATGCACCATTGATTGTGAACTGCAGTTAATCCCCTTATCTGAAACACTGTGGTTTCGTTCTGTATGAAGTTGAGACTCACATTCTAGTAATTGTCTAACAGTGATTTCATGTTGCTTCTACATCAAACACACACACGCTTTGCAAACTCAAGGTACCATTGTTTCTGGCATCCATCTTAATGTAGCACTTTGTTTTGTTTTTGACATAGTAATTGGATTTAATGTGATTTTATTCAACACCTAGAAATATAAAACGGGTTCTCAGGTCAAAGCTTCATGCTGCTCAAGCTAAAGCAGGACTGGCAGGTGTCAGTACCTATCCCTGTAAATAGTAGCTAGTGAGCTGTGAGCCATTTATCAAGTCTGTCTGCAAAGTTAGGTTAGAACTTGGGGAATATAAGGAGTCAGAGAATACAGCAAATTACGCCATGGCAATCTGATGAAATATTTGTGAGATAAAAAGTGCCAGCTCAGTACTAATCTGGTACATATAATAGACCCAGAGACACACATTCTGGAATGTGTTTCCTCAAACAAAAGGCCAATTCAGATATTTTTTCCAGTGTTGGTTCTTGGTGATGGTTTTCAGTAAGCGGTGTTCAGTACATTAACCTGAACATGATGTTTTTCCCTGACAGATAATTGTGATGATCAGCTGGTGTCTGCCTTGCCTCAGTCTTCATTCAGCAGTTCATCAGAGCTGTCTAGCAGTCATAGTCCTGGCTTTGCAAGGCTTAATCGAAGAGATGGTGAGTCTATTTTCTATTGATTTCTGCTTAAATTTCCTCATTTTTTCCAAAGCATTTTATTATATAGAAAAAAGTAAATGAGGGTCAGTGAGTATTTTCAACTTTATCTTGCACAGAATGTTGAAATGATAAAGGGTGAGCACATTTAAAAAAAATGTTTAAAGTTTTAGGAAACATAGGATTTTTATCACTGGGAGTTAGACCATTGTGTCATATACAAGTGTCGAGAAGAGCTGTGGACATAGCTGCATACATACTACTGGAGGAGTTGTAATATTTTCATTTAATACTAATAGTAGATGAAGCTGAATTGATTCAGAAAATCTATTTGGATAAGCATCCAAATGTTTGGATACTCGAATTCATGAAATTGGACTGGAAATCTCTCAAGAAAAGGCTTTGTCATTCGTTTTCTAGTATCTCTGTTTCTATCATTAACTTCAGTGGTGCCAGGATTACATTCCATAACAACATTTCCAACACACGTGTTTTCATTCCTGGAAGATAAAAGGAAGTGCAAAGGTGTATATATACCAATATGGGGGCAAATGGATAACCATTGGTAATATATGTTACCTGGTTGGGAATATGGGTAATTGCAAGAAGTCATTGAAAAATCTATAATATTGTCATGAAAAGATTTATGAAAATTTATTTTGTTTTGTGGAAATTCAAAATTTTGATGAAAATTCAAATTTTTAATTTCTTTGACCATTTAATAATGGCACCATGTGCATTCACCTAACTTACACTGGAAGCTAATGACAAAAAGTGCAACTACTGATATTTCGGGCCTTTTTTTTCTTTTTTAGTGAAGGACAGCAAGCAGTTGCACTTTAGGTGAGCATGCAATCGTGCATCTACATTTGCATGCAAAATACTAGGAATTATGCAAGCAAATGTAGGTGTGCAAATATGTACTGAACTTTGGTCTCTTGTAATGACAGCGTGTCCTTTATATCTACCCAATTTCCATACCTAATTCTTATATATGTTTTCCATATCAGATAGGTTAATTTCTGGAATTAAAGTATTTAACTGGATTTTATGGTACATCTTATTGTTTAATTAAAATACAGTTAAAATTAGAATTTTTTTTAGAAAAAACTTTGCTGAATTATTGCTGGAAGATTTATTTAATTTAGGTTGTAACAGAGGATTCTGAAAATATTTTCTTTAACTGCCATGTAACTTACTACAGTATAATGTTAAGTGATCTATTGTGTCATGAAAAGGGAATTGTCTGAGAGAAGAGAAATTTTTGTAATTACCATAAACATATTTTCTGTTGCTAACAACAAAAATCTATTAAAATACTTTGTGTGAAGGACAACTATTCTGAAGCTTTCTGACAGTATCTGTGACATGATGTGAATTCTTTGTCTAGAAAGAAAAATGAGTTAGACAATTCATTCAAGGACATATCACTGTTGACATTGTGTACTAATTGCATATTAGTAATGACTAATTACACTCAAAAGCCAAATTAAAAAATAAATGTAAGTATTTAGGGCATTGAAGAGGGAAAAACTTTGAAATACCAAGAAATTGCAGTAATCAGCCTCATTAGACATGTATCCAGGAAATCAGTCATTCTTGTCAATAATGCACTCAAGGCGATTTTTCTTTTTTCCTCTGTGCCAAGGTGGTTCTTGATCTTACCATCAAAGTGCTACTGATGAGGGAGAACAAAAACCTTCAGAAAAGATTTTAAGCAGCAGTAAAGTGGAATGATGGAAAGTGGAGTTATTGGTAAACAAAAGCCCATTGGCAGAAGTTGCTAAAAATATTTCTTTTTATAATTACTTTGTGGGGCCCAAACTCTTAGCTAAGCTAAAAATATAAGTGGACAACAGAATTTTGTATTGTTTCTGGATGAGATTGCCTCAGACTTAGGACTAGACCTGGACTGCACTCATGTGCAAGTCTAAAGATGAAGTAAGAGCCCATGTTACACCCCTCTGTGATGTACCTGAACCTTGGGACCAGGTGCATAAGAGTAAGCAAACTGTTTACTGTCTCCCTGGAGCAGATGGGCAAGCAATGGGCAGAGTAGCTGATCCAGTTTGGGGCAGGAGGTAGGAATTTTCTGCTGGTCTGTGCCTGTAGTAAATTACTACTCCAGCAGCAAGGAATAAGTGGGGAAGAAACTGTGGCCCGGCCGTGTGCCTCTCTGAGTCTTCCAGGGCTATACCTGGGCGGTACCTAAAATCACAATCTAGCCCTTAGTAATACATCATTATTTCAGACACTGAAAAAAATTCTGGTTATAAGAGGTACTCAAATGCATTCAACTCACCCTATCTATTTAAAGAGAATTTGCATATATTGATAAGTATGTAAGATAAGAAGTAATAATACTTGATACTTCCAGAGAGCTTTCTATCCTTGGATCCCCATGGTACATTGGAACTCCTGTTGCACTCTGAAATTATTTGTAGTGAAGTAGAATGAATGTCCCAAATTACTTCATTACAACAATGTGTAAATTGTAAATTTGATTAGTGTGAACCTCCGCTTAGAATAAAGTTGTTAAAATAAAATGACTTCATTATAAGAGGGATCGACTGTATTCTGAAGTGTTCCTAAGGTTGCTTACGTTAGGACCTTCTTTGCATTTTTTTGTGAGAAGATGGCAGGATTGTCTCAGTAAGGTGCACTCCCAAAAAATGTTAATTCATTTAGCTATATCTCTTAAACTATGAAATCTTTCAGCATCATAGTAGAATGCATTATTACTTTTTAAATTGCCTTTGCCTTCCTACTCCCTAATGTGCTCAGGCATTAGTAATGATCATAGCTTTATCTCTGGCATCTTTCTATTACACATACATCCAAAGCAGTGGGTTATCTAATTAGAAGATTGCTAGCTCTCTGCCTGCTCGTTCTTTACCTCTGAGGGTCACAGTACCCAGCAGGATACAGATCTGAATGTCTTATTCATCCATCATGCTCAGACATTTTGTTTATGTAGTAGTTCATGACCAGACAGCTTGGTTAGCCACCTTTTCATGGCATAATCCAACTCTTCCTGGACATGGAGGGGAAAAAAAATCTGAAAATGCCCTCTAGCCTTCTATAAATTAGCTTTAATTTATGTTTCCTTTTCGAGTGCTGTAGGGATTCAGTATCAAGGCTGGGCCACTAGTGAATATATTTTTTTCCCACTAACAGGTTCACAGTTTATAGATCAGGATTTGACTTTTTTTTTTAAACTTCGATGTGTACTTTTCAATGAACATTTCTGTAATGCTGTGTAGGTGAACATATGAGGAAGATAATTTAATCAGGAAATATAAGTATATATTCAGGAATGTGCGTGTTTGCAGACAAATTAGTATATTCACACCGGAAATGTTTGCCAAGCCAACCAGTACAGACTGGCCTTTTGGAGTTAGGAGTGAAGGGACTGGGAATCAGAGAGACTAGGAGAATGAGAAAGCCATTGATTTTTAAAAGGCAGCAACTCTGAATGGACAACATTCAGGGGAGATTAGATGGGATAAAAGAGTGGAAACTGAAGCACCTGAGAAGTCTCTTTAACTAGGGACATTTTGTACATGTTCCAGCCCGAGAACATGCAGGAAGTGTTTGTAGTTTGGCTAAGTACTGAGGCAGGGATCAATGCTTGGGGACAGTCATCTGTGATACAGCAGGGCCAGGGAGCAGTGAGACAGTGGTCATATGGAGTCCCAGGAAGTGGGCTCAACCAGAGGTTCTGGAAGAGGAGCTGGAAGAGGGGCTGCAAGCTGGTGCATTGCAGACAGATATGAGCCAGGGCATCCCTCACACCACAAAAAGGACAGACAGTGGGAAGAGGGGTGAACCGTGCCAGGTACACGCCCATGCTCACTGCTCCATGAAGGAGCCGCCAGCTAATGTCCCTGGCGGGCTATAGGATGGAATAGAAACTGGCCCACCGGGGTCGCTCACCCTCTGTGGCTGGTTGAAGGTCCCGCCACTTGGTATCAGGGCGGGACACGAGGGTGAGGAAATGAAGAGTGTGGAGCACAAGCATGTAAAGATGGTCCCGTGGCATGGTTTGGAAGTGAACAGTCTGCAAAGCATCTGGGTCAGGGCACAAAGGCGTGGGAGCCGAGAGGGTTCATGGGGCAGGGGCCTGACAGTGAGATCCGGAGGGCCTGGGGTGAGGTGCAGGCGGGGGATACTCTGTCACAGGACCCACTTGAGGAAAGACTGAGAAGTGGGCAATAAGGCTGTCTCCACCTCCTGAAGTATTCTCCAGGTGGTGCCAAGGGCAGAGAGCTCCATGCACCAGCCAAGTGCATAGGGATCCACCCAGTCCCCGCCGGTCGTAGTCCAGGAGGTCTCCGATCCTGAGGTGGGAGAATGGTAGAGGGGAGATATACAAGACCTAGGTTAATTAAGGTGTGGACTAGGGAAAGTTCTACAGATTAATTGGAGTACCTGTTGTCAATTAAGGCTCTGTCAGGAACCTAATAAAAAAACCCTGCTTCAGGCAGAGAGTGTGTGCGAGGAAGGAGAGAGGACTGGAGTTTGGATGTGTGTTGCTGAGAATTGAAAGACCAGAGAAGCAGAGGAAAGGAGACACTGACCCATCAGGGAAGGGAGATTCCCTCCCCCAGCGTCAAGGATCAAGTGTAATCCTACCCAAGGGGGAATAGGGTAAGAAACCTGCAGGGCTTGAGAGGGGCTGGGGCTCACAGTGAGGAACAAACCCACCTCTTCCCCACTTCCCTCCTCTACCACTTTCCCAAGCCACTAGCTGGACTCTCGGCGCCCCGGGGGCAAGAGGTGGTGTCCTAGTTCCCACCACCAATAAATAGTAACAGAAGAAAAGACAAAAGACAAATAAATACACTGATTTTGTAAACAAATAGGTTGACAGTCCTCAGAAGATAATTAAAATTGGCTTACTTTTTCAATTTTATTAGCATGCAAATAAAATTCATCAAGACTGATATCTCACACTGATACAAGCTGTAAGAAAATGAAGGTAGAATGAAAATGATGCAATCTGATGGAAATAAATTAACAGCAAATCTAAGTTGATCCAGCTAACAGCAAAGCTTGTATCTCTGTGACTTACCTGACCTGAATAGGTGAAATAAAAACAAAAAGGTGATATAATTCTTTAATATTTGGATTGAATACATGAATGCTACAATGACTAATACATAATAGAGGCACAGGATGATGCATATTAATTCATTGAGAGTGAGACATTCCTATGCCACTTACCGCCACCCCCCCCCCCCCCCCCGCAAATACTGGACTGATTAGTTCGTCAAAATAGAATAATCACCAATGATTTTTCAGAAGACTAACCTCCAACAGGCTTTAGTTTCATAATATAGCTTCAGTGTCTATATGCGAAATATTTTAAATATGCTCAGGGTGACATGGAAGCAAGTACTAGAGGCCAGATATGTAATTTTGACTCAGTTAAAGTCAATGGGAGTTTTGCAAATGTGTAAATAATGGGAAAAATCATTCACAAATGTGAACTGAAACTTAATAGCACGTCCTATTATTTGCACCCTTTTTTATATTCTCTTCATAATCATTTCTGGAAACAAAGTTTTGTTCCTACAACTATCCCTGAAACATAACGTTCAACTCCACAGCCAAAATCCATTGAGTAACTTAAAATGTGTTTCAGCTGGAACAGATTAGTTTAGAATTTTATTTGTGAGGTTAGTACAGGAGGATAAATGACAGTTCATAGAAGAAGAGGAGAGTCAGGGCTATACAGAGAGCTAGTTTATTACCTGCTTGTGCCAATTTCATAGCAGTTGTAAAGGGCAAGACTCTTCCAACCAGCAAATTCTGTGAAAGGCAGATGATAAGTTTAAGGTGGGCACTTCGGCTCACTGTAGGAATGGAGTGAAGGAGGTTCCTTATGAACAAGGACCAAGGAGTTTGCCTCAAAGGTAGCAGCATCTGCCTATACAGCAACTGGTAGAACTCCATTCATCCACAAATCTACATCTTTCAGGTGGGGCTTGTTACCTTCGAAATCCTTTGGGGCTGTTTCTCCACCTACAGCTTGATTTCACAGAATGAGAAGAGAGCTGGGAGCAGGGCATGTGGGATCTGTAGGAGGGTTGCTGTCAGTAAAGGTAGATTACTCAAATTTCGATAAAAATGAACACGAAAGGACCATGAATAAGATCAAATCAAAATAAATTTTCAAATATGAATGAAAGTTGTTTATGCTATTGCTTGAGCTGTACTCTAACGTAATACAATGAAATCCCGCTGCCTTTACCTATACATATTGCTATTTATCCTTTTTCAGACATTTTAAAACTAAGAATGTACTTTTTTTTGCCTCAATAAAGGCTGGGTCACTGTGCAGTACCTTAATTAGTTATCAGAAATCTTCAAGAGGTTCTGATAAGAGTCTGATTACAAGAGGGAGTTTTCTGTCATTAAAGAGTTCAGGGAGAAGCCTCTTTTATTTGTACATATTATCTGAGGGGAAGCGTATTTGCTCATTTTGAGGGGGAAAGAGCTTGCAATTCATGAACCGTTATGGGCCTGCAAGTTGTGTCCTCTCACCTGGGCTCAGAAAAGAATTTTGTTGTTGACATTTGAAAAGATTTTACCTATCTCACGTGGTGGCATATTGTTAAACTGGGTAAAAGTTTACAGCAGTAACTATGGATAAATATTTATATTTTAATAATAAGAAATCTAGGAACATTCTCAAATGATGATAAACTTTGGTTAAAGAGAGTAACTATTGAAAGTGTGATTTAATTGAGTCCAATCAAACCCCAAACCAAAACAGTAAATCCTGAACCCCGTAATTGACAGCCTGGAAACAAACAGTTAAGGGATTTTAACAGACCATTGAAATCAATGGGAGTTAAGCATTATACAGTTTCAAAAATCTGACTTAAGGGTATGTCTATAAGAACAGCACTGCAGCTGTATTGGTACAGCTGCGCCAATGCAACTCATCTGTTGGCATAAAAAAACTCACCTCCATGTGTGGCATAAGTTATGTCAGCAGGAAAAGCTCCTCTGCCAACATAGCACTGTGCATGCAAACACTTCTATCAGTGTAACTTATGTCATTCAGGAGAGTGGTATATTCACATTTGTCATAAACAGATAGTTAAGGGTTAATAGAACAGAAGTACTTCATGTCTCTTTTGCCTGTAAAGGGTTAACAAGTTCAGTAAGCCTGGCTGTCACCTGACCAGAGGACCAATCAGGGGACAGGATACTTTCAAATCTTGAGGAAGGGAAATTTTTGTGTGTGTGCTGTTAGTTTTTGGTTGTTGTTCTCTCTGGGTTCTGAGAGCGACCAGACATGCAACCAGGTTTCTCTCCAATCTCTCTGATACAGTCTCTTATATGTCCAGAATAGTAAGTACTAGGTAGATAAGGCGAGTTAGGCTTATGTTTGTTTTCTGTATTTGCAAATGTGTATTTGGCTGGAAGGAGTTCAAATTTGTATTTTGCTGAAAGGATTTTAATTTGCACTTGTATACTTAGGCTGGGAGGGTATTCCCAGTGTCTATAGCTGAAAGACCCTGTAACATATTCCATCTTAAATTTACAAAGATAATTTTTACTGTTTTTCTTTCTTTAATTAAAAGCTTTTCTTGTTTAAGAACCTGATTGTTTTTTTTGTATTCTGGTGAGACCCCAGGGGACTGGGTCTGGATCCACCAGGGAACTGGTGGGGAGAAAGGAGGGAAGGGGGAGACAAAGGTTAATTTTCTCTCTGTGTTAGGATTACTTTCTCTCTCAGGGAGAGTCTGGGAGGGGGAGAGAGAAGGAGGGGGGAAGGTGAATTTTCCTCTCTGTTTTAAGATTCAAGGAGTTTGAATCACAGTGATCTTCCAGGGTAACCCAGGGAGGGGAAGCCTGGGAGAGGCAACAGTGACGGAAAGGGTTTACTTTCCTTGGACTGGGTCTTGGGGGTCCCCGGGCAAGGTTTTGGGGGGACCAGAGTGTACCAGGCACTGGAATTCCTGGTTGGTGGCAGCGCTACAAGTACTAAGCTGGTAATTGAGCTTAGAGGAATTCATGCTGGTACCCCATCTTCTGGACACTAAGGTTCAGAGTGGGGGTTTATACTATGACAACATTCCTGAGCAATATAATTTTGCCGACATAGGCTGTAGTGTTGACATAGCCTTAGTGACTATCTGCATCTTTAGGCACCTAAATATCTTTGTAAATCTGGCACTAAATCTCTGCTCAAAAATGGGATTTAAGAGATTAATTAATTTAGGTATTTTTGAAAATTTTACCCTCCATAAAAGTAGTAGGTTCGCTGTGTCCCAGTCAACTACCATTTGACTTGCAACTCAATGTAAATTGAATGTTTACATCTTCTTGAAATGGACTCTGTCCTTCCTGGTGCTATATGACAGATTAGAAATAAAACACTCTACAATTCCCTTGTGTACCAGTCACAGTTATTAATTTATAAAGTGTACATATAATTACACAGAATTAAATTTTATAAATTGCTGCATATACATCACACTTCATTAGATTTCTTAAATTACTTTCCAGGGGAAAAACTCCTAGTCTGGGATTTCAGTAAAGCCATCCTTTTTTAGGAATACTTGTACTTCAGAGTTGGCTGAGAAGGTTGTTTAATTGACAGCCAGACAGATTGTAGTGAATGCAGTGAGTGGAAAGTGTAGGGTAGAGAAAGTAGAGGATGATTGGCGGTGTTATACAGAGCAACAGAAGGAAGTGCACTTAAAGCCTTGTATACATCAGTGGTTCTCATAGTTACTGCTGTAAACTTTTACCCAGTTTAACTCCTAGTTGTAATCTAGTTCAGGTCGAACGATAATGAGTTGAGGGGTTTTGAAGTGAGACTTCCAGCTAGTGAAAGCCACATCACTCAGCAGTTTGGGACACATTTAATTGGCCTCTAGACAACATAAAGAACAAAAGTCTCTGTCCAGCATTCAAATGTCATTTTTGAGAGAGAGAGAAATAAGCCTCAAAATAATTAATTTATGTTTAGAACAAACAGTTCTCAGTTAAGAATCCAGTTTCAGGTTTAGACTCTTTGCAAGGTGTTATGGATGGTGTGAGGGAGGAAGAGAGCAATTAATATTAGATTATGAAGAATTCTGAAGAAGGAAACAGAGAAGTGGAGCAACATAAGATGAAAGAGATAGAAAAGGAAGCATAAGAGGATGTAATATGATTTTTAAAAAAATATTTTATACAAAGTATTTATTGTAACATATAACTGTATTATAGAATTTATAATTGCATGCTGTGACACTTTAAGACAGAAGCCCCCAGGCCCATTTCCTTTCAGAACTGCGGTGAACAATGGGATTTGCAGTAAAGCCATCCTTTTTTAGGAATACTCGTACTTCAGAGTTGGCTGAGAAGGTTGTTTAATTGACAGCCAGACAGATTGTAGTGAATGCAGTCAGTGGAAAGTGTAGGGTAGAGAAAGTAGAGGATGATTGGCGGTATTATACAGAGCAACAGAAGGAAGTGCACTTAAAGCCTTGTATACATCAGTGGTTCTCAGCCAGGAGTATGCACACCCTTAGTGTTATGCAGAGGTCTTCCAGTGCGTACATCAACTCATCTAGACATTTCCCTAGTTTTACAACAGGCTACATAAAAAACATGAGTGAAGTGAGCACAAACTAAAATTTCATACATACAATGACTTGATTATATTGCTCTATATACTATACACTGAAATGTAAGTACAATATTTATATTCCAATTGATTTATTTCATAATTATATGGTAAAATGATAAAGCAAGCGATTTCTCAGCAATAGTGTGCTGTGACACTTTATTTTTATGTGTGATTTTGTAAGTAAGTTGATTTTAAGTGAGGTGAAACTTGTGGGTACGCAAGACAAATCAGAAAGAGGTACAGTAGTCTGGAAAGGTTGAGAGCTACTGGTATACATTGTAGATTAGCCCCATTTACAGCTATTGGTGACTAGCCACTGGTGCAGCTGCAGTAGTATAAATTTCTAGTGTAGAAAACAAAGCAGCTGTTTGTGCGAATTAGAGCTCACTTTTGATTGGAACCAGGGTAAACTGCCACAATGTGAATTGCAGTTCATAGTGGTTTATCTTGTCTATAACAGAGGCTTGCACTGGTGCAGCTACTCTTGTGGCTGGTCCTGATGGCTGAAATTAAGGCAAATGTTCAGTGTAGACAAGGTCTAAATAGAACTAGTAATATCAAAAATATTGGAAGGTTCAAAGGCTGAACAAGTGGAATGTCAGTTAAGATTTTTCATAGGCAAATAGTCAGATTGACATATTGGTGAGTGGTGAGGTCTTGAAAAGAAGTAGAACTAATCTGAGTGGCATCAATAGCATTTTTCAGCGAAACACTTACACTTGCATAACTTTAAGCACACCGTAGTCCCATTGACTAGATTGGGATCTATATCAGGTGTTCAAGCGTATATGAGCGCGCAGACATAATTGGAGTCCCAGGTGTTGCCTATTACAACAACAGAAAGTGACAAAATTGGAATTAGTGGCTAGGGTACAATCCAGAGCCTGTTGAGGTCAATGAAAGGATTCCCATTAATTTCAATTGGCTTTGATTTGGAGCCTTAAAGAACAACTCTCTTGTGATAATTGATTTTTAAGGGCTACAAATGATACTGAAAACTGGAAATATATATTTCACTATATATTTCACTATATATATATAGTGAAATAAGACTGTTGTAAACTTTGTTATTAGAGTCAATCTCATTAATTTCAGTAATGCTAGGGAGACCCACTGCACATGTCTAAATTTTGCAAATGAACATTTAAGTGAATCAATACAATAATACAAGAAAAGTACATTACCAAATATACAAAAAGGTATGTTCAATTATTTTCATAGTTATAATTCAGTCTTATTTCTTTACTTAATTATTTTTGTTTAAACATTCTTTCGTATATTCTGTATAACTAGGACGTCTTAGTAATAGACCAACTCACAACAGCCTTTGATATTAAATCTTGGGGAGCAGGGTTGCCAGATGTCTTGTTTTCAACTGCAAAGTCCGGTTGAAGAGGGAACTTGGAAATGTCCGGTCAGATATACTGACTGGACACTAAAAGTCCAGTTACGAGGGGTGAGGGGGCGCCCACTTTGAGAAGCACAGTTTGTAGGGCTGCGGCAGAGGACAGAGTGCAGGGACCTATGGTGAACAGGGTAAGGGGCTCTCAGTGGACAAGGAATGTTCCCAGGGAGGGAAGGAACATGAGCTGCCCCACCAGTCAGCATTTCTCCCGGCCATGCTCTCAGGCACCTGTGGGCTGGGGATGACTGAAGCAGGTGGGGAAGGGGGCTGCCATGCAGGTAATGCAGAGGGAGGCAGGGGGTGCCATGTGGCAGAGCAGTGTCCTAGCTTTCCAGCAGGTCTGCCTGGCTGCTTCCATGCAGCTGCAGCACTCTTCTGAGAAGGGCAACTAAAATATTAGCGGTTTGGAACGGGTCCCATATGAGGAGAGCTTAAAGAGGCTAGTACTTTTCAGCTTGGAAAAGAGGAGACTAAGGAAGGATATGATAGAGGTATATAAAATAATGAGTTATTTACTTATTCCCATAATACAAAAACTCGAGGTCACCAAATAAAATTAATAGGCAGCAGGTTTAAAACAAATAAAAGGAAGTTTTACTTCAGACAGCACACAGTCAACTTGTGGAACTCCTTACCTGAGGAGGTTGTGAAGGCTAGGACTATAACAACGTTTAAAAGAGAACTGGATAAATTCATTAATGGCTATTAGCCAGGATGGGTAAGGAATGGTGTCCCTAGACTTTGTTTGTCAGATGGTGGAGATGGATGGCAGAAGAGAGATCACTTGATCATTACCTGTTAGGTTCACTCCTTCTTGGGCACCTGGCATTGGCCACTGTCAGTAGACAAGATACTGGGATAGATGGACCTTTGGTCTGACCCAGGTCATTCTTATGTTGACCTGCACTCCAAGACTGCCTGCTGGAGCTGGGGTTTGCAAGTCCATTGGGGCTGCTCACACTGGAGTTGATGTGGGAGATCAGCAAGTGATGGTGGAGAGGAGAACATGGGGGCAGGGCCTTGAAGAAAGAAGTGGAGCAAGGGTCTGGTTTTCAGATATTAGGAAGTTGGCCACCCTAGCTGGGAGAGGAGCACAGTTTTGTTGCCTTCCTTGTTTTTTTTTAAGATTGTGAAGTGTGAAGATCATCAAGGGCAGATTAGCAGATCTCTATAGATAATTCAGTTTTGTGATACTTGTCATTTCAAAAAGTAATGCATTCTGGGCTCAATTCAGCATAGGAGTTATGCTGTGTCCTGCTGATTTAAAACTGGTCTCCTAATAGAGGAGACTATAATGGCATGCAGTGCTTGCAGACTCTTGCTGTGGTGAGGGGTGTTGCAGCTGGCCAGCACAATCTCAAAAGTGAGCAGTGCTGGATGGAGAAGGGAAATACTAAATTGACATTTTGCTGCACATCCTTGGGCCACCTCTGTCTCGTGGAGCTCTGATAGTGCACTCACAACAATGTAACGTGTCGCTCTTCTGCTGGATACTCAAGTGACAGTGGCAGAACAAGCACCATGCATCTTTCTATGGGGTGACTTGTTTTGGGCACAGCTGACATGTTTCCTTTGTTTGTTACTAAAATCTAAGTATTCTGGCTGCCTCTTCATCTTATACATACAAAATGTAGCAATCCATGGCCATGTACATATAAGATACAGTTTTGGTAAACTGCCCACATTTAGCAAAGAGATCAGAATGAAGAACTTTCAACTCCAATTAAATATGCATCTCCCATGTGAGCTAAAACATCCGGAGGCCAGATTCATGCCATTGGTTTCTCTGGAGTTATACCAGGGATGAATTGACCCAGTTGTACTTTAAATGGGGGAAGTTCAAGGTCTTTGTTTTTTATAAGATAGTGGTGAATAAACTTGCCCTCCAGAATTCTAACATTGTCATTTTGAAGGAGGATGATCTCCCTATATAAACCGAAAGATCAGCCTGGGCTATTCGTATGTTCTGTTTTGTTTCTTAAATAATATCAATAATACTAGTTTAAAAATCCATTGTGAGGGAGCAATTTGACCAGCTCTAAGAAGCATTTTCTACTTATGCTCATATAACTAGTTTCCATGTCATTTCACATGGCCAGCTGCTTGAGTTTGATATAAACCTGATTTTGAAATTGGTGGGCCTAAAAGAATAGTCATGTACCAACAATTCAGGAAGAACCAAGGAATGAAATGACCCATTAAACACATATTTTTCACAGCTCAATGCACTATTTTCTGTGCTTCCTAAAATGATTGTTTCAACCACTGGGAAACTAGAGATGGCTCTCTCTCTCTCTCTCTCTCTCTCTCTCTCTCTCTCTCTCTCTCTCTCTCTATGTATATATATATATATATATATATATAAAAAAACCGGAAAAGGTTTTTGCAAAGATATTGAGACATTTTTGCCATTTAAACTCTCCCATGATGGAGTAACTAGTAATATGTAAACATTTTTAAATTAAGTCATCACTTGTGGAAGAGTATTTGGAAATATATGAAAAGGAATCTTGGTACTTCTGTTTCTTAAATAGAGATCTCTGTCCTCAGCCTTACATTACCCATGCAATTTAATTATCCCTCGTACACACACACACACATACACCCCAACACTACCACCAGTACATGTGCATTATAATAAGTCTTTAATTACATGATCACATACTAGTCTTTCCATAGGACCTCTGCCTCATTCAGTGCACAGGATGGACCTATCTGGGGATGAATTGGGATTGCAGGCTGAAGGAAAGAGGAATGCTATCATGTGGCATCATATCGACACCCACATGGGGCATCAATAGGGTTGGAACCTTTGGTTCTTCGAGTAAATGTCAGTGTGGATCCCACTATAAGTGTGGATGCGCTTCATGCATATGAGATTGGATTTTTCTTTAATAGCCATGTACCTCAGGATCACGCATGTTCCCAGTGTCCCCTTATGCACCTGTAAATGGCAGGAGAACCACAGGCATCCCTCTATTCCCTCTTGCCACCCATGGAAGAAAAAGGGAACTCAGTCAGTGTCTGACCTGCTGTTGTCTTCAGAGACCCTAAACCAATTCTTAATCTGTTTGGCGAAGAAACCTTACCTTCACACTTTCACCTAAAGAATGCTTCTTATTTAAAAGAAAAAAAATGATGATCCATGATAGGGCAGCGGAAAGAAAGCAAAGAAAATGCTGGCAGAATCAGCACTGACAACACAGATGCTGACCATTTCAACATCATGAATGCCCCAGTACTGATGACTACAGCTCCTGTACTGCTGCATCCACACCAATTACCAGGCAGGAAATCACGATATAGGCTTGTTCGTAAATGAGATGCCAGCTGAGTCGGACTGAGCTTAAACATAGTTCCAAGAGTGGAAGGGGGTCTGAGAGAGAGGACACAAGACATCAGTCCTCCAAGGGCAAAGCCCCTAAGCAATCAGGCAGGACAAGAGACCTAGCACTGATCCTGGTACTGAAGCCCATAATGGAGCTGATCAAGGACCTGAAATATGCAGTAAAGGCATCCATATCTCCTCTGAAGACATTCCTAGTACCATAGGACAACAGGCTTTGGACCCAGTACTGGCTCCATGCCACTCTATGGCACTGCTTTTGAACAGACAATACACTCCTGCTCACCACTGCCAACATATTTCTTCCTGCACCTATTGAGCAGCAATGTCTTTCTCTTCCCATCAGAGAGCAACTTAAAGGAAGGTGTTGGGGAGCCTCTTTTTCAGAGGGCCACTCCAAAGGGCACAGACTGGCACTGGCCTAGCAGTTTCAATCAGGATACATATGGCATGTCACTGTGGCCACATTGGCCTTACTGGTGACTGTCCATCCACAGGTCGATAAGCAAGTCACCTTCCTCAATTTCTGGGAAAAGGAGGAGTTCGTGTTTCTCAATGGATTGTCAGACGAGGCAAACCACATGAGAACCAGGTGTGGGCCTACAGAAACAGGAGACAATAGAGAGACAGTGACTCCCATCTCCACACAAGGAATCCTCCTCATGGCCAGATCAGGCAGTTATACCAGTGCTTGCCCCAAACACAGATGATCTTAAGGTCTTTCAAGACCTCCTATCCCAAATTGTGAAGACCCTGGATACTGAGACTGTGTTCCTACAAGAAAAGCCTCATAAGCTTTATAACATTCTGAGCATAACATTCTCAGTCAGAATCATTCTCATTAACGAAGGGATCCTGGAAACATCCAAATGGCTATGGCAGATCCCAGCCACTCTTCTTCCACATGTTTGAAGAAAAAGTGTCAAGTGCCTCCAGAAGTTTTAAGCACTTTCATTCTCATTCAAATCTAGGATCCTTGGTCATCTCCGCAGTGCAAGAAAAATTGAAGTCCACTAAGGAAACTCCTAAGGACAAGGGCCTACATTTTTAAAGATATTTAGGTGTTACTGTGCTCAGAATTGCAAAGCCTAACTGATTTAGGAGCCTGAATTTCATTTTCAAAAGAGTTTAGGTTCTTAGGAGCATAAATCCCATGATGGGATTGGCAATGGTGGCAAGGCTAAAATATGCCCTCCTTGGTGTTTTCTCAGCTAAGCCTCCTCTTATCTCTTATCCCATCAGAGATGATAGAATTCATAATAGCTCTAGTCAGAAAGAGAGAACCTCAAAAAAGATAGGGTTTCTTCTATGCAATTGCTACTGTGCCGGAGAGAATCAGACCCGACTGATAGTATGGCTGTGTTTGGGGATGGTTGGCCAGATGCAAGTATGCATTTATGTAACTTGCCAGACTTGACCTGTGATTGCTACAACTCTGGTGTATTCCCCAGCAAAAGACCAGACAGCCCCACCTCACATTGTCACAGAAGTGAGCTGATAGTAGGCACCCAGAAATGTTCGTTAAGGGGTACCATTCTCTGTCCCCTCCCTGACAATAACTTTAATCATAGATGCAGCAGGTACAGATTGGGGAAGCCACCTAGAGCATTTACAAATGCAAAGCACTTGATCTGCGGAAGACACGGGGCATCACATCCATGTCCTGGTGCTCACAACCATCAGACTAGCCTACATTGTCTTCATACCTGCTCTTCAAAACTCCATGGTGCAGATATTGATGGGCAATATCTCCATGATGCTCTACATAAACCATCCAGGTGGTACAAACTCATCTCTCTTCATGGAAGATGCCAAGCTCTGGACACTATGCTAGCAATATGGGATAACCCTGATAGCTGTTCACCTCCCAAATGTCAACAACAACTTGGCAGACTTTCTGAACAGATAATCTGTAACCACTCATGAGTTGTCACTGTGGAGATCCATCACAGAGTTTATATTCCTGTGATGGGGACTGCAGTGATAGGTCTGTTTGTTTATCACTGAGGGCAACACCAAATGCCAGAACTTTTGTTCCAAAGAGAATGAGAGTCTGGGGTCATTACCAGACTCCTATCTTGCATAGTGGTCTCAAGGCCCCCTTTGTATGCTTTATTACTGATTCCCTTGAACTCCAGGGTGACTTCCAAAATCGAGAGAGACAAAGCAATAATCATTTTGGTGGATCTGTATGGGCTAAGGCAGTTCTGGCTAACAGACAGTAGACAGATGTCCATCCAGCTCCAAGGCTGCTTGGACGTGATCTCACAACAACATGGCCAGGTATTCTATTCAGACCCAAAGTTATTGCACATGATGGCGGGCTTCAAGTTGGCTGATGTAGGGACCAGGGCATGGGTGGTTATGTCTAATGCCAGGAGTCAGAAGCCTGGAACCAGAGCCAAGGTCAGAATCAGGTGTCCCACCAAAGGTCAGAGCGAGAGACAGTGTTAGGTGCCGGACCAGGGGTTGAAGCCAGAGTCATCTGCGTAGGGCATAGGAGCAAGAATCCGGAGTGAAGCAGGAAAGCAGAAAGAATAGATGGTCATCTGGGATAAGGAAGGCAGGAATCAGGAACAGGCAGGAAGGCAGGGTTCAGGAGCCAGGCAAGTAGGCAGGGTCAGTAGTTGAAGCTAGCCAGGGATTCACTTAGTTTCATAGCAACTTCCTGTGCCTCTTTCTGGTTTAGATAGTATGTCCAAGCCCCACCCAGGGGCTGGATGTCTCTCCTAATTAGGAGTTTCGTGAATGGGGCCTTTTGTGATCTAGAGCTTGGGTAGACCTCTTCTCCACTGGCTCAGGTGAGCTGCTGGGTGGCAATCATGGTCTGAGCATGGCCTAGAAACATGTTGGTCCAGGTTTGAGATCTGCAAACTCTTATAGCTAATTCTGTACTATGGACAGAGAACTGTTCTTACAGAAAATTCTAACACAGAACAGGAAAACATCCACCAGGAAAACATATTCATCCAAATGTAAGAGGTTCTTGATATGGGCAGACCAATATAATCTACACCTGGTCCAGGCCCCATTACTGAAGATCCTTGACTACATATTGTACTGAAATCAGGCATCTTTTCACTCAGCTCCATTAAGATCCTCCTTACGACATTCTTCAGCTTTATCTTTTCAAACCCAATGGTACCAAAATTTCTCAAAAAGTTATTGAGCACTAGTTACAGAATCTGCTTCTGCCTGGGACCTCAGTTTAGTCTTTCTGAGGCTCTCCTTGAGCTTCTCTTAGAATTTTCCTTACAAGCCTCAGTCAGAAGATCGTCTTTCTAATAGCTATTATTTTGCCGGGGGGGTGAATGAGCTTCATGTACTTATGACGGAACATCTCATAAGATATTCTCTAAGGGAAAGGGAAGACTCTTTTGTTTGTGTGGATGTTTGTTATCCTGAAAGGGGTTGAGTTTTGGCTAGTAACTTGGTGGAAGGGTTAAATCACGTCACTCACTCCAACTTGTGTGCGGAAGGCTGAAAGGGCCCACTTTGGAGGAGAATATTAAGGCAGGGAGAGCCTGCAGTGCCATGTTTGCAAGCAGGGGATGCTATGGAGAAGCCATGCCTCTACCAGTGGTCTAACTGCTATAGGATGAGAGAGAGCCACAATTTATTACCATGGTTTACAGAATCACATACTTTGGCTTGTTCCTTCTGAAAGACTGGGAAAGTGGTGAGACTTGACTCTGTTAGAGACCTGAGTACTATTCCCAACTCTGTCTCAATGCAAGCTCTCATATATCTTATATGTGAAATGTGTAAATTATAATTGCCCTCTACAAGGCAGTAGCATGAGGCTTTGATTTACAACGAGGATTGTGAAGAGCAGAAAAACATTAACTACAGGAAGCACTGGGACCAGAACTCATAATCTGTGGATTTGCAGTTTGTCTCCTAGACCAAAGGCTATTGGGATAGGATGGAGGCAGTTGAAGTCACTTTTACAGATTTGCTTTCTCAAAATTTGTGAAGGCTACAAGTTTTTGAATCGTCTCAAGATTGCCTGCAGTGAGGCCAAAAGTGCACTAGTCACGATAAAATTGTGAGGCCTACCAACACTACTGTCTACCACAAAGGAGACAACCTAGGGTTTGCCTACACTTACCGGGATATCAACGCACAGCAATCGATACATCGGTGGTCGATTTACTGAGTCTAGTGAAGATCTGCTAAATCCACCACAGAGCGCTCTCCTGTCGACTCCTGTACTCCACTGTTGACATAGCATATTGTAGACGCCGGGGTAAGTAGATCTAAGTACGTCAAATTCAGCTATGTTATTCACATAGCTGAAGTTGCATCACTGAGATTGATCTCACCCAGTAGTTTAGACAAGGCCCTAGTTTTTTACCTCCTCCTTCCTTCTTTCAGTCAGGCTCCATCTGCTTTTAGTATCACATTGCTGCAGTCTGACAGAGCAGCTTCAGGTTCACTGCATATGTACGACAGAGAGCTGTAGAGAGTGTGAAAATTTCCTCTCTGTCTGCAGGGAACTTTAACTACATTTAATTATGAGTAAATTGGAACCTGTTGATCTTCCTTTTGGGATTTTGTGTGCTGCATCTTCATTCCTTCTGACTTGCGGGCCCCATTTTTAATACAATCATCAGTTTTGGGATGGATCCAAAGGCATACGGTTTGGGCCAAGTTTAAGACTAAGTTTTTGGATTCTTCTTATGAATTTAAAGTGGGGATTGGACACTTTTTTTTTAAAATTGACTCCACTAGAACATTATGCCAAAATTATTGAAAATTGAAACTGACTGGCTTTGTACAGTTGTAACAGTAATATCCTGGCAAGAGTTTAAAATCAGATCAGTTAGAAAACACCTGCCAACTCTCTCTCACTATGACATCCAGTCATTATATAATGAAAGAAAAGAATGCAGTCACATAATATAGTGTTGGAAAGACTTTCTGTCTCAACTCGTAACTGCAGCACGCACTTCTAATTTGCCACAGATCAACACAGATCCCACCCCAAAGCCCCAGACACAAATCAACACAACCACTAGACACAATAGAAGGTTAAGATTCTGTCATGGGTATTTTTAGTAAAAGTCAGGGACAGGTATCAGGCAATAAACAAAAATTTAATGGAAGCTCATGACTTGCTCATTACTTTTACTAAAAATATGCGTGCTGGGACAAACAAAGCACTGCCAGAGCTTGCAGATGCTCCAGTCCTGCTGCTGCTCCTGTGGCAGGGACTGATCACTGCTGCTCTAGCCCCAGGGAGGCTGACCCAGCCCTAGCCGTTGCTCTAGCAGCCCCAGGACTGGGCACTGGCTAGCTTTTCCTGGGACTGTTGACCAGGGCTGGCTGCGGCTCCTGTGTTCCTGGGGCTTGCCATTGGCCAGGTATTCTGAGGTCCTGTGTTCTGGGACTGGCAGATGTTCTGGCCGCCCCCGGGCTGACTACTACCCAGCTGTTCTGGCAGCTGCTTCTCCTCAGCCTTGAGGCTGGCTGCTGATCAGCTGTTTTGGAAGCTGCTGCTCTGGCAGCCCCAGAGCTGACAACTGCTCCAACCCTGCCTCAGAAGAAATTCTGGAGCTCTTGGAAAGTAACGGATTCTTTGACAGAATCCTATCCTTAACAATAACCAACATGCGTAGTCTAGTGAGTACCATTGCGTCAGTGAGAATGAACATGGTTGATCAAATTTGCATCATGTAGTGAAGTTCTCAGATCTGACTCAATCCTGCAAATCCACACATTTCTGGGGAGGCTCTGTGGGCAACATCCAGAAAGGTTCCTTATGCATATTGATGAAAAGTTTGAGAGCCGGGTGTGCTACGGTGTTTTTGTCCATCCTGGCAACACGACTGACGAGCACACAATGCCACTTTTGGATGTAATGCGCGACTGAAGGAGGGTCAGATCTCTCTTAGATTGACATTTCCTACAAAGTCAAACCACTTTATGCTCAGGTTTTGGCATTCACAGTGCATATGGAAGGCCTCTGGCTGCTCCAGGTTTGCCTGTAAGCGGGTCCTGGTTTCTCACTTGTATAGCAATATTGGTCATGGAAAAGTCTGATAGATCCTGAACTTTGTCTCAACTTAACTATGAAGACTTTGAAGACGTGGACTTTGTGCATGGGACAGTGAGACCTATTCATTGAAGAACATCTGGTTTGCTTCCACTGTTTGAACTCTGCTTGCAGCTTAAGTAGGTGAACTCATCAGCACTCTCCAGGGCACTTGATAGCCCCCACTCCCACACCAGGGTTCTGGTGACCCAGTTCTGGATTTTGGTCTTCCATCATTAGACATTCAACCTCATTATGTAGGCTGCACCCTGAAGGACTGGGCTGAAATTCTTTGACCTCTCCACAAGCAGGGTAATGTTGCTGGCATAGTCTTGTCAATGAACAATTCTTAACCACCCTTGATTCTGATATGTGGAGTGGCAAGTCCAAATATCTAGTCAGTAGCTTGACAGAATAGTGCCAGGGCAAAAATAAATCACTGCCACACACCTGTGGTTGTGTAGAAATGCAGTAAAAGCAGTGAACTGATACATGCACTTGCACCAGTACCAGTGTGAAGATCATACACCAGATTTAGCAGAACACCTGGGACGCTAACTCATTTCAGTGTGAGCTAAAGTGCGAACCTGTCAACTGAACCAAAATCATCTTTGATGTTGATAATGCCACATGAATCAGGCATTTAAATTCACGGTGCAGTTCAGACAGAAGCCAGAGGGTAAAGACAGCATCCATTGTCGACTGTCCAACAGTGAAACCTAATGACTGTGGACAGTGGTGTCCACTGAGGAGCAGCTGCCTTCTACCAAACAAAATGTGGTCAAAGAGCTTTCCAGGGAACAATAACAATGAGGCTGACCCACCTACAATAACTCCAAACTCAAACAGTCCTCTGCAGCACACACCCTTCATTCGCCACACCTACAAAGCAACACAAAATGCCAAAGCACAATACACACTCACCCACTTCCACTCATATTTACTATAAGACCATAAACTTCAGTGGCAAAGCCTAACACTAGTAAGCTCATAGGAACTTAATGCAGCAAAATATGTAACAATCTCAAACAGGTAGAGTATACTACAGATGTGAGTTTAAGGTCTTAAATATACATCAGCTCTTCCGGGCAGGGATGAAATGGTGACTCGTGGGGGGCAGGCAAGTGGAGGTCAAGTGCCTTTTCCCCAACTCTCCACCTCCCGAGGCTTGCTGCTTAGCTTTACTGAGCATGATCAGTAATACTGCTGAAGCTGGCTTCCTTCATGGGTCATCTCTGTAATTGGTTCTGGGTTTGTACAGTGCCAAGGACAAAAGGACACTATCACAATGCAAATAATAAATACAGTTTTGGTCTCATAAATGCTTCCAAAGGTATTTAGATACACTTCATCCAGAAAAAGATACTAAACACTCCATATGTCTAAATCAAAGTGATAATACAAACAATGTTAAAACTATGCAGAATTCATACCAAGTTACACAGGGACAGACAGAAACACAAATGTTTCAGATCAAAACATTCCTCCCAAATCTTCAAATGAATAGAGCCAGGGTTTCAAATAAAAGCAGTTGATCTGCTGCTGAATCCACTGAGGAATGCCACTTCTTATCAATTGCCACAGCACATCTTCTGATGTAGCAGGATAACTGTGGAAGCTGTGACTTTTTGGCAATATGCACGATAGATGAAACCTCTTTCTTTGTTGCTTTATCCAGTAAAACTGTTCAACTACTGTTAGGATCTACATACCTCCTGCATATAACAAAGGGCAACGATTCTGGCCATATAATCAATACTTCAGTAAAGTTGCAAGCATCATATCTTTGTGCCTGGACACACATTTCACTAAGGTCCTTTAAAACCAACCAACCAGAAAACACTATACATCCAAAGCATTAGTCCTGATGTGTGTTATCAGTAATTACTTACAAAGAGAGATGTAAATGAAGCACAAATATAATCTGATCACATTATATTTACTCTTATGTTTATCGATTGCCTTTCATTTTGTCTAAGAGTTTGTGTCTTGGTTATTTATAGGAATGCCAGACAGCAACTGTAAAAAAACGGGGGGGGGGGGGCAGGGAGTAACAGGCGTCTATATAAGAAAAAGTCCCCAAAAATGGGACTGTCCCTTTAAAAATGGGACTTCCGGTCACCCTAGTTATTTATTACTATTTTAGTTACCCATGCATTACCAGAGGTTGAGAATAATCTGCAATTTAGATGAGACTATTCCAAACTATTTTTTTTGAACAGACAGTTGCCAATCTGCTTATCATCTTGATCTCAGGTTAATTTCTAAATTGCCAAACTGATGCCAAACAAATGTCATATTGTTGCAAGATACCTCAGTTAGTTTATAATAATCAGAAGGGATTCTATGATTATTATTAGGTGATACATAGATTGGTGAAACGTTGGCCATTTGTGTGTCTTTGAAGTCTCACAGTAATTTTAAATAGTGTGACAAATACAAATTTTAGGCTGGTGCGTCCCAAGGTTCTACAGTGTCCAATCGCACTGCCTTTCTGGCAGTAAGTATAATGAGGAATATTATTTTCTGACACCTGCAAAAAACTTTCATATGCTGTAACTATTAAAGGTTTTTCTCTGTTGTTTTTTATTAAAACTACACATTTTCAGTAGGGGGGCATTCTGTCCAGAGTGATTTGTCTTTAAATATAAGAGGCTATAATGTTCTGAAAAGATAGGCTCCAAATATGCATAAATACTCAATTTTAAAATGTGAAAGAGTTTTTTTATAAGTTAAACATAGCTTTATAAATAATATAGCCTAGTTGGGCATTAGTTATATATACTCCAGATGCAGTAAAATTGCTGTTACGTAATGCTAATATAAAGCCAGAAGAAATTCTCATTTGGCTGTTGAAGTTGTCTGGTTTAGTTTCACGAACATTATAATGATATTTCCTAAAATCATAAGTGAAGACTATTATAATTATCTATGAAAAATCCAGATTCCTGAACAACGAAGTTGTGTTCCAAAGCAGAAAATGCTAACTGAATTGAACTCCTGTTTTCCTTCACTTGTAGCTGATGATTATAAAATTTTCCTTCGAAGTCACATAGACTCATAGACTTTAAGGTCAGAAGGGACCATTATGATCATCTAGTCTGACCTCCTGCACAATGCAGGCCACACAATCTCACCCATCCACTTCTATAACAAACCCCTTACCTATGTCTGAGTTATTGAAGTCCTCAAATTGTGGTTTGAAGACCTCAAGCTGCAGAGAATCCTCCAGCAAGTGACCCATGCCCCATGCCTCTGCCAATCTGCCCCGGAGGAAAATTCCTTCCTGACCCCAAATATGGCGATCAGCTAAACCCTGAGCATGTGGGCAAGACTCAACAGCCAGCACACTCAGGAAAGAATCCTCTGCAGTAACTCAGATCCTATCCTATCTAACATCCCATCACTGGGCACACTTGCCTGCTGATGATCAAAGATCAATTGCCAAAATTAAGCTATCCCATCATACCATCCCCTCCATAAATTTATCAAGCTTAGTCTTAAAGCCAGATATGTCTTTTTCCCCCACTACTCCCCTTGGAAGGCTGTTCCAGAACTTCACTCCTCTAATGGTTAGAAACCTTTGTCTAATTTCAAATCTAAACTTCCTAGTGTCCAGTTTATATTCATTTGTTCTTGTGTCCACATTGATACTAAGCTTAAATAATTCCTCTCCCTCCATCCCTTCCCTAGTATTAATCCCTCTGATATTTTTATAAAGAGCAATCATATCCCCCCTCAACCTTCTTTTGATTAGGCTTAACAATCCAAGCTCTTTGAGTCTCCTTTCATAAGGCAGGTTTTCCATTCCTCGGATCCTCCTAGTAGCCCGTCTCTGAACCTGTTCCAGTTTGAATTCATCCTTCTTAAACATGGGAGACCAGAACTGCACACAGTATTCCAGATGAGGTCTCACCAGTGCCTTGTATGACGGTACTAACAACTCCTTATCTTTGCTGGAAATACCTCGCCTGATGGATCCTAAAACTGCATTAGCTTTTTTAACGCCCATATCACATTGGCGGTTCATAGTCATCCTGTGATCAACCAATACTCTGAGGTCCTTCTCCTCCTCTGTTACTTCCAACCGATGCATCTCCAATTTATAACCAAAATTCTTGTTATTAATCCCTAAATGCATGACCTTGAACTTTTCACTATTAAATTTCATCCTGTTACTATTACTCCAGTTTACAAGGTCATCCAGATCTTCCTGTATGATATCCCAGTCCTTCTCTGTGTTAGCAATACCTCCGAGTTTTGTGTCATCCGCAAACTTTATTAGCACATTCCTGCTTTTTGTGCCAAGGTCAGTAATAAAAAGATTAAATAAGATTGGCCCCAAAACCCATCCCTGAGGAACTCCACTAGTAACCTCCTTCCAGCCTGACAGTTCACCTTTCAGTACGACCCGTTGTAGTCTCCCCTTTAACCAGTTCCTTATCTACCTTTCAATTTTCATATTGATCCCCATCTTCTCCAGTTTAACTAAAAATTCCCCATGTGGAACCATGTCCAATGCCTTACTGAAATCGAGGTAAATTAGATCCACTGCGTTTCCTTTGTCTAAAAAATCTGTTACCTTCTCAAAGAAGGAGATCAGGTTGGTTAATAATAAAAAGTTTACCTTGATAATCTACATGTAATATGTTTTACATACCCTAAAAAAAGAACCAAAGACAAAGCCTTATTGGTTATGGAAATCAATTGGTTATGACAACCAGATGTGGTTATATTTGCTAAAAGTGAACTTCCCTTAATCTCACTCAGTTGTATTGTCTATAATGCTGTTTTCCAACCCTACACAGTTATACCCCCTCCTCTTTTAGCATGATATAACAATATAGTGCTGTTGATGAGATTCACATTGCTGGCAGCAATCTAAAATTGGCTAATCAGAAGTACATACTTTTTGTCCTTTTTCTCAGCTCTAGAGTGCTTACTGTACTGCTTATTCTCAGCAAGAAGGGTTTCTTTATTAATTCCACAGTAGCGTAATATAAATCAGAACGCATGAACTCTGACACATGAAGTATCTAGTGAGGCAGAAATTTCCATGATTTAGAGGAGAATTGAGATAGATTCTAATGCAAGCTAACTCTATAAAAATGTGAATTATAAAACGTATTAGTCATTGCAAAATCATAGAATGTAAGTAAACTCATGAATTGGTTTAACTGTAATTTCTTGCATGTCTTTTCTGGCTTAAATGCTGGACCATTTGATTTTAATCTGATGAAGATGATTAGCAGGGAAACTAAATACAATGACTTCAATAAAGCTATGCCAATGTACAACAGCAGATAATCTGGCACAGTATGTCTATAGAGCCTCATAAGTGAACCTCTATATCCTGGGATATTACAGGATGCTAACTGACATACAGTTTTTTTTTTAAAGGAGCCACTGATTATTAATGTAAGTACCTTTGAAAATAACTACTCTAGGGGATGCAATTAGATAAGTACACAGAGTGCTAAGAATCATAGGTATAACTCTGGAATACTATACTACAGAAATAATGTTTGAACAAATAAAGTCATACCTACATGGCTGGGTTCTACAGTGTGGAATATAGAATTACACACACAAATACCATAGTACTTCAAAGGAGAGAGAATCACTGCTGTAGAGTAAGAACTGAAAACAAATGAAATATTCATAAAGTTGATACATAGAAATGTTAGCTTGCCATGGAATGTTAAAAATATGCACACAAAAATTAGGATTTAAACACTATAAAGGTGACATTTCACTTGTTTTCTTTCTTACAAAATCATAATCCTTTTGTGTATGTCAGATCTGTGTGCAGGCCAGTAACCAGATGGAGTTGGCCAATATTCCCAGCTGCTAGTTATAGCAATTTACATCTATAATAATGGAAACAAAATTGAGCATTTTAGTTTTAAATATAAGAAGGAGTATTTTTGCTGGGAAACTGCAGGTGCCAACATTTTGTTTGCCTACCGTACTGACTGCACCATACTATCTGTGCTATGAAAGATGCCAAAATTAGTGAATCAGCTTTTCCAGCATTGAAATGCCTTTACTAGAGTGCCATAATCAGAAAGTGATTCATCTTGGACATATGCTACAGTATTGTAATAGAAGTGACAGAAATACACACTTACTCATATACCTAGAGGTATCAGCAACAGACCCAGTAAGCAATAGGGTACTGCAGTATACACCTTACTCCTTTTTAAAGACAAATACTGTATACATTTTGCCGGCATTCTTTGTAGCTTCATAGCAAAACTGATGCAATACAAAATCTTTTTAGAGGTTTAATTTGATATAATCCTTTCAGCTATCATAATTGTTTTATCTGAAAATTCCCAGAGTGATTCCACATGGAGAAAACTGATAAGGGCTGTTATAGCAAAATGTAAGAGGAAAAATCTTCTTTCAGGTCTTCCTGGAAGACTATGACAATCTGCTCTCTCTAAGTGCATAGATTTCCCATTGACTATGCTGTAGATACTGATGGGAGATCAATATGTAAGCACAGTAGAATGCAAGTCATAATGGAGGGCATGCATCATAAAAGTGAATTTTGATCTATATACTAAACCCTCTAAGTTATCCACAATCCACCTCACTAGTCACAAGCAGTGGCTTACATCATGAGCTCAGAAGCTTGATTTAATTTCCAAGGCAGCTTCGCAGCTGGAAAATGTCAAAGTAGCATGTAGTGAATATTTATGGTCTACAAGCTTCTTCCTTCTCTGTATAATATGCACGGAAGCCAAATGACTGTTTTTTTGCACTATTCACGTATACTCTGAGAAATAATGTGTCAGTCCCCTGCCTTGAGGCCAATGCTAGGCTAGAAAAAAGGACAAAGTTTAAATTGGACGATGGTTTGTTTTGTGCAGATTTTCATGTCCTCAGGGATGAGGAAAGAAGAAGCCAAAGAAAGCATAAAAGGAACTGAATTCTTACATGCTGGTGGAAAGTAGCTGAAATCTATAGCAGTGACAGGTAAAAAGATCACTTTGGGTTGTGGCAGTTTGCTTGCCTAAACTTCAAGGGCCAGCAACGAGTAAGGCATGTTGCTAAGACTCCTATAGATGGATAAAACAACATTCAGAATTCATTGATAACTAAGCGGAGAGAAAACAGTTCCTGTGATTAATATGCAGATCCATTTTGAATGTTGGTTGCTTCCTTTGTTTGTTTATCACCACATCAATAGATATGGAACCAGAAATGGGATATTATACAAAGCAACCAGCTCAGAAGTCTGAGTGTGGTAGACTTAGCCCAGCAACTCAATGAGAGATGATGAAGAGAAGCATATTTTTTTTCTGTTTTTTTCTTGTTATCATCTGTGGAGAACTGAGAAACTTCTGATTTATTTTTATGAAACAATTTTTATAGATTCATAAATTGGAAGGCCAGAAGGGACCATTGTGATCATCTAGTAGATACCTAGTAATACCTCCTGTATAACACAGGCCATAGAACTTCCCCAAAATAATTCCTAGAGCAGATCTTCCATGAACAAAAAAATCCAACCTTGATATAAAAATAATCAGTGATGGAAAATCCACCATGACCCCAGGTAAATTGTTCTAATGGTTATTACTCTCACCGTTAAAAAGTATATGCCTTATTTCCCATCTGAATTTTTTTAGATTCAATTTTCAGTCACTGGGTAGTATTATACCTTTCTCTCCTAGATTGAGGAGCCCATTTTTAAATATTTGATCCCTATGTATTTACTTGCAGACTGTAATTAAGTCACCTCTTAAGCTTCTCTTAAGCTAAAGAAATTGAGCTTCTTGAGTCTATCACTAAAAAATATGTTTTCCAATCCTCTGATCGTTCTCATGGATCTTCTCTGACCCTTTCCAATTTTTCAACATCCTTCTTCAGTTGTGGACAACAGAACTGTACTCAGTATCCCAGGAGTTGTCACACTGGTGCCAAATAGAGAGTACAATAACCTCTCTAGTCGTACTCAAGATTCCTCTGTTTATGCATCCAAGGGTCACATTAGCCCTTTTGGCCTCAGTTTCACACTAGGAGCTCATTTAGATGATTATCCACCACAATCCCCAAATCTTTTTCAGAGTCACTGCTTTCCAGGATAGATTCTCCCATCCTGTAAGTATGACTATGTTCTTTGTTCCCTAGATGTATATATTTACATTTAGTTATATTAAAACACATCAATTGCTTGCACTCAAAGTTAACTTTGTGTATTAGTGGCCTTTCCTTTTCATTATTTACCACACCCCAATGTGTGACTCAGTTTCTCGCTCCCTTGATTTTGCTACCGACTGGGTGTGAAGATGTTAACTTTTCTTGAAACAAGAGAAACGACACGGTGATTGAAGGAATGTCACTAAGCAAGAATGAGCTATCAGAATCTAACATCATGGGGGTAATTACTGCAAATTTCTAGACAGGTAAACAGGTTAGCAGAAGTACTACCAATTTGGAGGAAATGCATTAACTGGTTTTAACTGGGTTCAGAAAACTTAGAATAGTTGTAGTGGGAAACCTGTTATAGGTGAAGGTTCCCTCTCACTCTATCAAGAACTGAGATGCGACTTTATCCAGGAAGGGAAAACCCTACTAGGTAGGTTTGAAGGACTTGAAAACCTATCAGGGTCTCCATGTGAAAGATGGGTGCCACCTGGTAAAACAGTGCACAGATAAGCTGTTTCTTGCTTTCAAGATATATTTTCTCTGTAATTATTTTGTTCTAAATACATGCTATGCTTTGCGAAGGCTGTCTGGTCACTGGTAAACCCTGTCATTATCCTTGGGAAATAACAGGACAGCCAGTGAACTGAACTCAGACTTGCTAAGGTGATCACAGTGAGGGAATGATTGCAGGAGGAAATTTCAGCCTAAACCCTCAGTCTGGAGGGAGGGAGAGGAATGCAAGTTGCTACTCCAAGATAGGTTACAGCAGAAGCCTGAGATCTGAGTGAGGGTGCTCTCGAGGAGGCTACAATGGGATCAAAAGCACAGTTACCCTCATGGGTTTGACACCAGTTATACAATTTACTTCAGTGGTGGGCAACCTGCGTCCCATCTGAGTAATCTGCTGGCAGGCCACAAGACAATTTGTTTACATTGACTGTCTGCAGGCATGGCCCCCCGCAGCTCCCAGTGGCCATGGTTCGCCGTTCCTGGCCAATAGGAGCTGCGGGAAATGGCGTGGGCTGCGGAAAGGTGCTGGGTGCTGCTTCCTGCAGTTCCCATTGGCCAGAAATTGTGACCCACGGCCATTGGGAGCAGCGGGCGGCCATACTTGTGGATGGTCAATGTAAATAACCTGTCTCACAGCCCACCAGCGGATTATTCTGATGGGCCGCAGGTTGCCCACCACTTATTATTATGAAGGAGGCAACCTCCCAAAATTTAATCTGTTCTACATTCAGCCCTGGGAAGAAGTCAGAATATGTGCTCAAAAAAAGTTTATCTGCAGCTGATCAGCACAGGAGCAAAAACATACAGTGCTGGCTGGGCATTAGGTACAGCCAAAGGGAGCACTGAATTGGCATATTACCAAAGTAGTGTCCACCAGTGGGCTCCCAGGGAGAAATTGATGAGGTTTAAAAGTGCCCTGCTCTGGCAGAATCCGCATAAGAGGCTGTTGGTGCAAATACTTGCCCTCCTTGGGGATAAGGCTTAGCAAGTTAGTAGAGGTGAATCAATTTCATAGTATTATCTTCACAAACTGTTATAAAATATCTTATAATTGTGAGGTATTTGTCTGGCATATCTTACTTTTTTTTGTAATCTACTTGTAAAGTTCAGAGTATACTATTAATTGTATCAAACAGTATAACTATGGTATAGTATATTCCCATATAATGCAAAAGAAGCCACCTAGTGTAGGCAGTCAGTCCATATCGTTTTACAGTGTTATGCTGATAGAAAAGCTGAAAAAAGAATAGTGGCTTTGATAACTCTTTGAATTGTTGCCAAATACCTGTCCTTTTGATGCATCATGTCAGCCACTGCATTATGAAATAGCCCACTGGAATATATTTAGATAATGATTGATTGAGAAAAGATGTCTTTAAAGGCTTCAGAAGATGGAAAGCAAAATGGGACACATCTGAATAACTGTCAGCACAGAAGATTGGGATCAAAATAAGGTTAGCTACATTCATGCAATTGACTTCAAGGGGTAGGTGAACACTGAATTGGCCCTTTGATTACAAGTATCATTTTCCAGTGCCGTGCTATCATCTTGAGTTAGATTGAAAATGGCTCTGAAACATCTTAGCTGAGATTTGGCATAGTACACGATACTTGTTGTACATGTTTATGAGTAACTTTAACTTTTCTTCTAGTAAGACTAATGTTGCCACTTTTTAGAAATTTAAATTTTTGACATGCTGAGCATGAGTCTGACAGCCCAAAATGGAAAGTGAAATAAAAACATCTGTTTCTTTTTTCTACTGAGACTAAAATCATTGGCTCGACTCTTAGTCATGCTGCATTTCTTTTGCACTGGTTCACAAGTACTAAGTGATCTGAATCATGGTTGGTCCCACTTGTTGATGTTGGGCTACTGAACTGGTGTCTTGGCCCAGCTCCCTTACTGGCCCTGGGGTAGAGGGTGTATATGGAGGAAAAGTGCATGGTTGGAACATCTCTATGTTCTGCATTGTTCGAATGTCCTTTGAACTGTTCAGTTATTGTGAGTACCTATGAGGAATGCCTGTAGGCTACAGTGCTTTGGAGGCTTCTGGCTTTTTCCTCAACCACACTATCTTTGAGTGTTGACAGCTATAAAGCAGAGCTGGCAAAATATGACTCATTTAGATCAGCTCCTGAAAAAACAAAAGAGAATGCCCACTCCCTTCTGTTGCCAGATGTAGAGCTTTTCTCAACATCTAGGAAGCCAGGATTCTTCTCAGAAATACTTTTCTTCTACTACTGGGAGCAGCTTGTCAGTTGCTTTCAGCTCCAAGCAGCAAGTCTCAATTTGTACGTCTCCCAACAATATACCTCTAGTCTTGTCTATAAAAAGATCTCCACCAGTGTTGTGTTCTATCCTATAGTCTTTCTGTGGCAATGAGGATTTTCACCAAATGCCTGCCATGTCAAGTCCATGTGGCTTCACGTAGACAAATCAAAATCCATTTTCAACAGAGCACAAATGATATTTCTTAGAGCCTGATGAACTTCACAGCTGTAAATCTTTCTTGCCATAGGAGAAGTTCCATGTTGATTCCTTGTTCACATTGAGGGAGGTTTGGCTCCATACTTTTCATCTCCAGGAAGCCTCTTAAGGACCAAACTTTTCTGCGATTTCCCCAGACTTTTTGTAGAATATAAAGATAAAATCAGGGTCAGTCTGTCTCTGCTAAAAGGTTCTCCAAGTGGAGTATGTAAATGTAACTGTTATAACTGGGATTCAGGCACCTGGAGATGTCTGTTCACATTCATATAGGTCAAAGGTATGCCTCCTGTGATGTTGCACTCCATATGCATTATGAATGTGAATATACAAATTACAGAGGGCAGACAATTTATGAGTTTACCCTGTATAAGCTTTATACAGCGTAAAATGGATTTATTTGGGATTTGGATCCCATTGGGAGATGGGTGGCTGGGTGCTGGAGACAAGAGTACTTGCTGAGTTAAGTCTGCGGCTTTGGGGGCATGGTTCAGACCCTGGGTATTCGTTGCAGAGGCTAACGTGTCTAGCTCAACAAGACAGGATTCTGGAGTCCCAAGCCTCTACCTACATAATTCAAAATCTTGAACTAATCAAAGGTGTATTCAATTGTGTCTTTATTTAGCCTGAATGGAAGGCAGCTGTTATGTCCACCAACTCCGACCAGTTTTCTCCCAACCCCCAACATAACTATAGGATAAGACCGCATAGGCAAAAATATTAAGGTCATTCAAGTGGCAATTAGATATAAACCTTAGACACAGTTTTTAAAAAGCTTCGTATCACTGTTCAGTGTCTTGTTTGCTGTTTTTGGAATTGCTGCAGTTTACTGTTGATCTTATTATGTCTTATGTCTTTAAACAGAGTTAATATCTGATCAATAGAAGAATTTTTGAGTCCTTTATAAAAGTGATTTACTATCTTAGTGCAAGCATACAGGTTCCTGCTGTTCAGTAGACAATTCTATAAAAACCTTGCTTAGTTAGTTTGCTTACAAGTATAGTTGCAGTTGTATGAACATTTAATTTATTTAAAGTATGATTCTGTTATTTAGCTTGAAAAGCAAAACAAGGTATTTACTTCTCTATGTGTTTTGTCATTGTTTTATCTCCACTGACATTGCAAGCTACTTAATTTCATTTAACTCATGAAATTAACTTTTCTAAGCACATTAAATCACAATCACCACTAGGTTTTGTCAAGAAAATTTGTTGTAGCATGTGGAGCCAAATTCATCCCCGGTTTAACTATTGAATTCAGTGTAAAGTCAACTTTCATGGATTTCTCTATATGGGAAATATGCTGCTTTGTTAAACAGAGAAAAGACACATATACTATACGTGTTTGTTAAAAGTTTGACTCATCATAATATGACCACATTAAGCAGTGACATAAAATATGATGTAAGTTATGCACTAATAAACTGGTGTGAGTGAGGATACATTTCTGTCAGCTGCTGTAAATTGGTTTAATTTACACACCAACGCAGCAAAAGGAAGTAGTGTAGCAGTATAAAAAATAATGGGGTAGCACACCTGAGAGAAACTTTAAGTGGTGCTCCAGTTTCTGTTCTAGATTTCTAAAAGCTTTTCACATGAAGCAGCAGGGGCCTGGCAGCCTGACAAGCTGTGAGGTGAGGTGAGAAAGCTCAATCATCATTTCATACTTTCTCTGCTGGGAATGTGAAGTTTTAAACACAGTGAATATGATTGTTTCACTAATTCCCTGGGCAGCTCCACTCTCAAGACCTTCGGCTACTGTCATCTGCTCTAAATCCTAAACAGACACCTTCTGCCTCCCACTACCTGGCTCTCTTCTCAGCCCACTCCAAGTTTCTTCTGTTCACTTAAGTTGTTCATACTTATGTTGTTCTATTTATAATGTTTTAAACATAAAATTGTTATACTTACTGAAATATACATAAAAAATATGCATCTAAAATGTGTGTGTTCAGAAGTCCAAACCTGCATAGGGTAGTGGAGAGAGGACCACAGTGAACTAGAAGATGGGAAGGCTGGGGCTAAGCGGCCTGCAGGCAGGATAGTTGAGCAGTTTACATTTTTTATGTTATAGGAGATGCACAGGAGGGGAGCTCTTCTCCTGCATGCTTTTAAAAAAAAAGCAACTTCCCTCCTGTGAACTTCCCCAAGGTCTAGAGACAAGCGGCAGGCATGGGCCTTGCTTATGGCTCAGTCACTGAAATGCTTGCTTAAATAACTGATTGAGCTATAAGTTGGTTCTTTTGATGAAGAAGACTTTCTGTCCAATCCCCTAAATTGGCTTATCCTGCAAAAATACATTGCACAATGCATTCTCTGTTTAAAAAATAATGCAAAATGTATTGCATTCCATGAAGTTCAACCTAAAACACATTTGACATCAAATTAACTTTACAAATAATATTAGATGACAAGCACTGCAGAAATTGACAGAAATGGTAATAAATGAGAGTTCATAAGTTCAATGTCTGCATATTAATAACTGTTGAAAATTGTCAGTTTCTTAGATTTTATAATCATGTTCAAATGAGTCTCAGTATTTAACTATTACATTTCAGAATTTTATTTTCTGGAGGTATTCTAAAAAGAATTAGGCTTATCTAAAAATTTTCAGAAAGGAGTCATTTTAAAATGACTTTATATCCTATAGCTTAATTAGCAGGTTTATATGTAAGTATATGGTCAGTTTCTTAGTTTTTATAATCATGTTCAAATGAGTCTCAGTATTTAACTATTACATTTCAGAAATTTATTTGCTGGAGGTATTCTAAAAAGAATTAGGCTTATCTAAAAATTTTCAGAAAGGAGTCATTTTAAAATGACTTTATATCCTATAGCTTAATTAGCAGGTTTATATGTAAGTGTTGCATGGGTGTTTGGAACTCAGTAAGTACAACAGCTGGCTGATGGCAACTGTGTGGTGTTTGACCACATTGTGGTCCCTGGCAGACTGATGAGCAGAAGAGTACAAAGCAGGGGACGTTCTATTAGCCTGTCAAGTGGCTTCAAAAGATCCTGCTGCTAGAGCAAAATGGGAAACACAGATTCATAAGGGAAACGGTTTGGGGCTGAAGAGGCGGAAGGAATGGTAGCTTTTCACGTTGGGCTAAAATTGCAAAGTTTAATGAGAATCCCAACTTTTAACACACAATAAATATTTAAGGGATTTTTCATAGCTGTAATTAATACTACAAATAGTAGCATTTAGGATTATCCATTCAGGATTATTTTTATTAGTTATTAGCACCACTTTTGTTATGTTTGCTTTTGAAACTTCACCGTAGATCCCTCAGGCACACTCTGTGCATATAATCCCAATGGAGACAATTGTAGCAAGGGACAATGGGCAGTAAAGAAAATTATATTAGAAATCTTTTCTGACAAGTGTTCAGGAAGTGATTGGAGACAACAGCAACCTGCCTAGGGCTCCTAATTCAGAACAATGCATACCAGTTCTCTCTATTTTCTATGGGAGTTTGTCCATGGGGGGGGGAATGCCTTTGCCTCCCCAACCCCCCCACCCCTTCTTAAAAGAGAGGTTGTGGGAAATACAACAGAAGATAAATGATTGAAACAAAATGTGTCTTAATATAAATATGCAAAACAAAAATATCTGTTAGATTAACATTATCAAGGTTTTAAATTCAGCAACTCAAAAATTAGGAAATGACAGAATTGAGGTTGCTGGGCCAGGGCACATAACAAAGATTACCACACAAATGAGTGAAATTTAAATGTTCCTTTATTGGAGATATGAGCTCTATGTTCACACTGATATGTACTCTTAACCTCTGTTCCCTAACTTTGTGGCTCCTTATTTGCCTCCCTATTTACCAAGCACTAAGGAACACACTTTCAAAGGCTTTGCTTCAGGCCAAGATCCTGGAGCTATTAACTCTTTACGTTACAGTGTAAATGCCACCACGCTGTTTCACTAAATACACCTCATTCCTATCCTCAGGAGATCATTCCAGTCCTTGATCTGTCTCTTGAGATTGCCAACGTGCATACCAATGTGTTAATTTTACTGTTTTTTTTTTTTAATGAAGCAGAACATAGTTCCACACTTACAAATTTCCTAAGGGGGTTATAGCTGCTGAGAAGGCAGTCGTGGTTGGTGGAGGGTCAGGATGCCCATGGACTAACATTGGAGACATTGAGCCAATGGGTTTAGAGGCATTCATGCGTTGGTTAGGGTCACAACTCTAAATTCAAGACTGCCCACCTCACAGGAAATCCCACATCTTGAATTACGTAGAGTTTTTTAGCTGTCATTTGGTGTTTTCCTTAAAGGGCATGATTTAGCCCCAAATTCAGTTACTGCTTATGTGGCCAGATTCAAACTGGAGACTTTGTAATCGTATGTGGCCCGTGCTTCAAGAATCCTGGAAACATGAATAAGTCTTCACATGAACTAAATGAAGGAAGATCCTGATTTGCTTAATGTAATTTTAGAGGTACAGTGAGTTTTATATACAGAACCTCTGGCCAGCAACTTGAAATACCAATAGAATAGATTATTATCAAAGAATAACAAAATGTTACTACACAGAAAAAAATTCAAATAATCACTGAACAACCCCCCAAACATTTATTTTCAAACAAAACAGACATTTCTCTCAACTCAGTGGCTTTTCTATTACAGTAAACTGAGGTGGATATAAGCGGCACTTGGCCTTAGTTGACTTAGTAAATAGCTGTTTTTGATTTAATGAAATATTTTTGGTCTTCAATTAATAACAAAACAACTCATTCATAAAAATAAGTAATGATAGGTTTTCTAACAATCTCTGTGATTTCACCAAGAGTGCTTTGAATTTCTGGAAAGCTTATATGCAATATAGAGATTGACTTTTTTTTTTAATCTTAGTGAAACAATGAGACAAAACTTATGCAATTGCATCTGCACTCTTAACCTATCTTACAGACTCTTTTTGACAATTCCATTTTCATGGACTATATGCATGTCTTATGCAAATGATCCCTTCTATGCTTGCTGATCACTGACTGTCTCTTTACTGGACATTGTATAATGTTTTCCTTTGATATAATTGAGAGATACCTGCTTAAGGGAAAATGTGATAAATGACAAAACTATAGAATTACTCCTGTAAAAACTGTTTTTGTACTATATACTATGGATATTTTTGCAGATATGATCAAGATAATTTCTCTTTAGTAGTCCTGACATTTAAAAAATGAATTCTCTACTTATTTGAACAAGTATGCTATTGGTAGTCACTGTAGTCATCTTCACGTGATTCCACTATATAAATGCATCACTTCTTGTGATTAAAAGGGAAATTCAAGGCCAGATTCTCTATGCAACTATTGTCCCTTTGTGCAACTCAGATACTAAAAAGCAGTCATATCTGCCAGAAAAGACCAGTAGAGAATTCCTCTGCCAGCGAGGTTTTCCTACTGGAACAGGTGTGCCACTGTTATGTCCTTTGCCCCCTCCCCTGCAACGGTGGGCATGTTAGAGGAGGTAGGGTGGGGTGAGGACAAAAGTGTAGTGAAGCTCTGTTATACCTAATCTCCTCTGATGAAAGGTGCATTAAGGACTCTATACCAGTAGCACAACTTGGAACAGCCCAGCAGCAGCTCTAAATTGGGTTAGGTCTGTGGCGAGTCCTGAAAATTGGGGAGAAGTAACTATCCTCCTTCTGCCTTCTCCCAATATCTGTGAGAAGTGGCTCTCTGGCACACAAGAGACTCTAGCACTTAGTGTTCAACAGCTCATGCTTCCATTCATGTGGCGTGGTGTGGTGATTCAATATTAGTATAGTGGAAGCATACCGCCATGTGGCTGCTGAATTTTTCTTACCCCTCTTCTTAAGCTGTTCGTTGATAATTGAGTACATTTTTAAATGGGAAAAAAAAAGTCTCATGATTGTAAGATAATGGAGAAATTGAGATGAGAAAACATAAATAAATAAATAAATAAAATAAAAGGAGAGATGCCAGCCAGTCTTTAAATGCTGAATTGTAATCATATTCAAAGCATAGTACTATAGTGACACATTTAGGCCCTGATTTTGCCACCTTTGCTCTTGTCAAGTAGACTCCTACTCTATTCTGTATCACTGATTTCAATGGGACCACTTATGGGGTAAAGTACTGCTTACAATAAGTAAAGGTGGCAAAGTCAAGCCTCTTAGGAATTAAGGCCAAAATGTCCCAACCTGGGTATCTACATTTATACTTCTAAATCCTAATTAAGGTCTAGACAAAAGCATCTGTTTAGTAGACTAATATTAGGCAACTAGGTTTTTAAATTTTACCATATAAGTTTAAACCAGGGAAGCTGTTATGCTGAACTAGTACATAAATGCATTGCAAATGGGGGTTATAGCATTACGGATGTGCCCTCCATGATCGGCCAGAGCAGAGCTCTCTTCTTGCAGAGCATATACACCAAACTGATTTAAATGTTCAAGGCTCATTCAAAAAACAAGGAAAAGCATAAAAAAAAGTAATTTAAAAAGAGTTAATGTTGAGATTGTGAGTCACAATCCTGCAAACTCTAAAACTCAATAATACACTTTTATTACAAAACATTGTGCACATTAAACTCCCCATAAATGTAAAAATGTATGGAGATGAACTGATATATCATTATTCTCAAGCATTATTGGTTTTTGCTGCATATGGTGGAAATTGCTGCTATTTAGTGTGTTGCTTAAACATTTGTCAAGGATGTCTAGCGTCTGGGAAAAGTGGCTCTTTTTATCTGACTGTATTCAATAAAATAAAATATAACCCTTCCTCATTCACTGTCACTGCACCCCAGTAATTCTGCCCACCACGTCATAACTTTGTCCACTAATATGTGAAAAAATAAAAATAGCGGTCCTGATAAATTCAGAGAGATTATAAAGTTTCATTTCCTATTTTATTAGCTTAATTTCCTAATAATTTGTTCTTTGCACCTTTGTGTTTAGGATGGGCTGGGCTGTGTAAGTCAGTTGGGGTGATAGTGAAGAATGTGATAACGAAGAACAGGTTGGATCCAATTGTCCTTTCCACACGTTTTATTGTTTGAGTCCTTTTTAAACAGATGTAGAAATTTGGTGCTGAAAGTATAATATTGATTTTGATTATTAGTAGATTTCAGTGAAACACATTATAAACTGTCATAAACATACAGCTAAGGGTAGTGAAAAATCCCTCCTTTACCTGTAAGAGGTTAAAAAGCTCAAATAACCTGGTTGGCACTTCACCAAAAGAACCAATAAGGAAAGAAAATCCTTTCAAATCTGTGGGGGGAGGTTTTTGTTTGGGCTCTCTTTGTTGTTTTCTCTCGGACAGAGAGGGACCAGGGCATAAAAAAAAAATCTCCTAAAACCCTACTTAAAATAAGTATCTAAAATTATGAAAATTGTAAGTAATAGCAAAAAATTTGTTAAATTATCTTTTGCTTTAGATTGTAAATTTTCCCTGTGCTAAAAGGTACTTTTATTCCTGTTTTGTAACTGGGAAGCAGAATCAGAGGGGAATCATCTGGGTTTTAAGTTGTTTTATTTGCACTGTAAAGTTATCTTCCATCCAAATTTTGCATGTATGATTCTTTTACTTTTTTCATATATATATTTTTTTAAATTATTTTGTTAAGAACCCGGTTGATTTTCAGTGTCCTAAAAACCAGGGATTTGGTCTGTGCTCACTTTGCTACCTAACGGTATATTATTTTGAAATCCCCCCAGGAAAGGGGGTGAAGGGGTTTGGGGGGATTTTTTTGGGGGGGATAGGGCTCCAAGTGGCCCCTTCCTGAATGTTTGTTTAAATCACTTGGATGGTACTGCTGCCACCACCAAGGACAAGGAAAGGAATTTGTGCCTTGGGGAAGTTTTAACCTAACCTGGTGAAATATAAACTTAGGGAGTCTTTCATGCAGGTCCTCACATCTGTACCTCAGAGTGGGGAGGGAACCCTGATGTGGTGTTAGCGGTGGGATCATTTTGAACCAGAAGCATGGACCTAAGGATTTTAAAAACATTTTTTCTTTTGGCTGATTGAATACCAGGGATTTTTTTTTAAGGACCCTTTTATTTATTTTTATTTTTTTAAGCTGATTGCAGCTGGAGTCTTCTTTCTTGCTTGGAGGTAGAGAAGTTAAGTTACAGCAAGAAAATTCGCAAGCTGTATGATTTGTTTTTTTTCTAGCTTTTGAGTTAGGCTAGGCTAAGTGTAGGAAGGCAAGGATGATGAAAAGTGAGATCCAAAAGAAACTAGAATTAGCCAAATTGGAAGCTGAAGAGAAAAAAGAAAACCATAAGACAGATGGCCTTAAAGCACTTAAAGTTGGAAGCGAAGAAGAAAAAAACATGCAAAATGCTTGGAGATGCAAATGGAGGTGAAATGCTTGGATACAGAGTTAAAGTTGAAGTGTTTAGATCTGGAAAGGGCTAAGCTAGGTCTACCAGATAACCCTAACAATCCTTCTCCAGGTACTGCTCCCCATTTCAAAAAATTTCCCACCTACAAGGTAGGCAATAATACAAAGGCTTTCTTACAAAATTTCAAAAGGGCCTGCCTTGGGTACAGCATCTCTACAAACTAGTATATGCTGAAGCTGAGGCCACAGCTCAGTGAATCCTTAGCGGAGGTGGCAGTTGAAATGCCTAAGGAACACACAAACAGCTACAAACTTTTTTTTTTTAAAAAAAGGCCAGAATTAGAATGAGGCTAATACCTAAGCATGACCGTCAGCGGTTCAAAGCCCTAAGGTGGAAACCAGACATGGCATTTTCCCAAGACACCTACCACATTGTAAAAAATTGGGATGCCTGAATATCAGATACAAACGTTAAATCTCTAGAAAATCTGGCTTTCCTAATGCAAATAAAGCAGTTCTTAGAGGGTGTTCCTGAGAGAATAAAAAGGTACATCCTCGATGGGAAGCCCAAAACTGTAATCGAGGTGGGGGAAATCAGAACCAAATGGGTGGAGGTGGCAGGAAAAAAAAAAGCTAGTAGCAGTTGAAGCGAATATCAGAAGGGGCAACTTGAAACAACAGCCTACCACCAGGGGCAGCCCACGGCCCCACCTACATTCCCCAACCTCCCCCAAACACCTTATCTAGTTCCCAAACCAGATGGGAAAATACGCTTTTGGGTGAACTACCATAAGCTAAATGCTGTAACTCACCCAGACAACTGTCCAATGCTACTCACAAATAAGCTATTTAAAAAACTGGAACATGCCCTGTTTAGCTCTACCTTAAACTTAGCCAAAGGGTATGGGCAAGTACCACTAAATAAATCCGCCAAAAAAAGGTCAGCCTTCATTACCCATGTAGGGCTATATACATTTAATGTGCTCCATTTCAGGCTGCAAAATGCACCCACCACCTTCCAAAAACTTGTAATTATTCTTCTAGTGAAATTTAAAAAATCTGCAGTCGCTTACCTTTATAATGTGGCCATCTTTTCTAATTAATGGGAATAACACCTAAAGCATCTACAGAAAGTCTTTGAGCACGTAAGAAAGGCAAAACTAACTGTTAAGGCTAAAAAGTGTCAAATAGGCCTAAAGAAAGTAACTTACCTTAAGCACTAGGTGGGTCACAAAACTATCAACCTCCTACAGGCCAAAGTAAATGTTATCCAAAAGTGGCCTGTCCCAAAGTTTAAATAAAAAAAAAAAAAAAAAAAAAGCTCCAATCCTTCTTAGGCTTGGCCAAATATTACAGGCAATTTGTACTGCAGTACAGCCAAATCGCCACACCACTAACAAACCTAACCCCGCAAAAAAAGCCAAATGCAATTCAGTAAACTCAAAAGTGTGAAAAGACCTTTAACCAGCTTAAAGCAACACTCATGTCTAACCCTGTGCTAAGGGCCCCAAACTTTAACCTTTACTAGTAGCCACAAATTCATCCAAGTGTGGTGTGGAAGCAGTTTTAATGCCCCCCCCCAAAAAAAGGGGGGGGGAATTTCACCCTGTCATGTTTCTCAGCAAAAATTATCCAAAAAAAGTGATCACTGGTCAATAACAACAACAAAAAAAAGGTTACACCATTGTGTACTCTCTAAAGAAGCTACGCCCATATATTTAAAAACAGCGTTTCCACCTGCAAATCAACCATGCTGCGCTAAAGTGACTTCATACCGTCAACAAACAAACAAACAAAAATAAACACTTCTTCGGTAAAGTTTAGCTCTCCAAAATTTTAATGTTAAAATACAAACTTTTCAAAAGCTTCTAATGAAGTGGCTAATGCACTCTCCTGTAAAAGTTTTCCAAAATCAACTGGTTAAAATCATCCTTAAAATGTGAAAAATATTGTTAGTTTTTATATAATCAGTAGTATAGCTAAAGGTGCATGTTTCTTATTAATGCTGTTTTCTGCTAAAGCTCCAGAAAAAAAAAAATCACAGCCTGTGTAAAACAGGCTGTCCAGCACCATCTGCAATTTCAAGGTGTGTCCTAAACATACAGCTAAGGGTAGCATAAAATCCCTCCTTTACCTGTAAGGGGTTAAAAAGCTCAAATAACCTGGTTGGCACCTAACCAAAAAAAAACAACAATAAAAAAAATCCTTTCAAATCTGTGGCGGGAGGTTTTTGTTTGGGGTCTCTTTGTTGTTCTCTCTCAAACAAATAGAGACCTGGGCAGAAAAAAAAATCTCCTAAAACCATACCTAAAATAAGCATCTGAAATTACAAGAATTGTAAGTAATAGCAAAAAAAAAGTGTTAAATTATCTTTTGTTTTAGCTTGTAAATTTTCCTTATGCTAAAAGGTGATTTTATTCCTGTTTTGTAACTAAAAAGCAAAATAAAAAAAAAATCATCTGGGTTTTAAATCTTTTTATTTACTCTGTAAAGTTTTCTTCCATCCTAATTTTGCAGGTGTAATTCTTTTACTTTTTTTTAAATAAAATTCTTCTTTTAAAAACTTAATTAATTTCCAGTGTCCTAAAAAATAAAAATTTGATCTGTGCTCACTTTGCTAACCTAGTGGTTGGTATATTATTCTCAAGTACCCCCCTCCCTCAAAAGGGGGCAAAGGGCTTGGAGGAATATTTTTTTTGGGGGGGGGGGGGGATAGGGTTCCAAGTGGTCCTTCCCTAAATGTTTGTTTAAATCACTTGATGGTGGCAGCAATACCGTCCAAAAACAAACAAACAAAACTTGTGCCGTAAAAGAGTTTTAACCTAAGCTGGTAAAATATGAGTTTGGGGGTCTTTCATGCGGGTCCCCATACCTGTACCCCAAAGTTCAAAGTAAAGGAAAAAAAAGCCAACATAAATTTAATTCTTTTTCAAATCAACTGTTTGGTTTAGGAATGACTACTACTACTATTTATATAGTACTAGTTTCTTGATTGAGTGGAGAGGGTGTAGGCCCTGATCCTGGAACAATTATGTATATACTTAACTTTTCTCCTGTCAGTAGCCTTACTGATTAAGCATGTGCATAAGTGTTTACAGGATCAGGACCTTAGTTTGTATTCCTGAATCAGCTACTGACTTACTGGTGATTTTGGAAAATCATATAAACTCCCTCCATAAACTTACCTCAGTTTACTCAACAAAAAAATAGACATAAATCTTTACTTCATGGGAACATTATTATGGTTTGTAAATTATGGTTTGTAAACAAATTGAGACCTTGGCATGAAGACATTGTCTAAGTGAAGAGCTTTATTATAATTAACAATCATATACTGTACACTGAAAAGTCCATTGCAAAAGAGGGATACAGGATGACAGGGGAAAAAAAGGCAGTAAATCAAAATCACAATGTATCTTAGTATTTTTTGCTCAGATTCCTCCATTCAAACTGTTTTAGGGATTTATATTTTTAATGCCACTCACAAGTAATAGGAATATATCATTTCTAGCTCATCTGTAGTGTGAATTTAATTACACCTCTACCTCGATATAACACGACCCAATATAACACGAATTTGGATATAACACGGTAAAGCAGTGCTCCGGGGAGCGGGGCCGCACACTCTGGTGGATCAAAGAAAGTTTGATATAATGCAGTTTCACCTATATAGCAGTATGATTTTTTGGCTTCCGAGGTAGAGGTGTAGTCTTTGTATACACTGGTTTGATATTTGCTCCTGTTATGAATTAATAATATGTATCTTTCTACAACTTTTATTCTATTTTTTTTTCCTTTTGTTTCCACCTTTACTCTCAAAGGAGCTGGTGGTTGGTCTCCTCTTATGTCCAACAAATATCAGTGGCTCCAGATTGATCTTGGTGAGAGAACTGAGATCACTGCGGTTGCTACCCAAGGTGGATATGGGAGTTCGGACTGGGTAACAAGCTACCTCCTGATGTTCAGTGACAGTGGAAGGAACTGGAAACAATATCATCAAGAAGAAATCATTTGGGTATGTTTCTTTAATGATAGGCACTGAGTTTTGGTGGATAAGTTGGAGCATGTGCAATAGAAATAAACAATGGAATTTAAAGAATTACTTTGAAAGGGGTATCCAAATAAATAGCTACAAGATAATTTTTTTTATAATTCACGTTATTCCATTAAAAAGATCTGAGGAATAAAAAGGTAATGCACAATCCTTTTTGTTTTGTACAGTGGAGTGGTGGTTTTTCTTCACTGTCACTTTTATTGTATTAAAATTGAAAATATTTTACTGTTCTTATTTTTGGATCATATGGTCTAAGATTTAAAAAAAGAAAAACAAATGGAAACCATGACTTTTTAAAAAACAGTGTAAGCACAAGAACCTTTGGTGGTAATATCTATTGAGTCCTGTTTCTGATGTTTTGAGCCCTAACCCACTAGAAAACCATCCTAAAAGTTGCTCAGCCCCTCCACTCCCACCAAGGTCAGTGATAGTGGAGGATGCTCAGCACCTCAGAGGTGGTTCTAGAGCCGATGGCACGTGTGCATTTTTGTAATATTTGATAAAGGGAGGAACTTTTCTTGATTCTCAGTGGTTATCAATTTGTACAATGAAGCAAGAAAATTGATACTCCTTGTACTGCAATTGTATCCTGCCTAGTGTAACGCCCATCTCTTCTTATACATGTACATGTTTGATTCATTTTTCAATTTCTTAAGCTTCTCACTTCAATAATTTCTTACTGAAGGGAGTGTCAAAGGTTAATTAAACATTCTGTTAAAATGTATATCGTCTTATACATTTTAATTTTTGGTTAACTTTCAATTTTAAGTGCTCTTTTCATTCTATTATTGCCAAGGCCTTGTGTATGGTATAATGTGATTATGCACTGGCATAAGTTGTTGCATAATTATCTTTTTTGAATTTGCTGCATACTTGGTCCCCAGCATGTGTTTACATAATAAGAAAATAAATATATATTCTAGTCTGTATGTTCACAAGGAGGGGAATCTAAATGGTAAATGAGCACAAAGTCTTTGGAGTCTATGGACAGGCTGAAACAATAAATCTGAATGGTGTAAACTGCCTGGACACTTCAGTGAGGTGTTGATTCTGAAACCTGACAGGGCTACTTTAAATGTCAGTGAAGGTAACTATTTTACTGGTGATCATTATAACTGAAACATCAAACTCTTTCCCATGGTTGTTAAGTGGAGTTGCAGATATTGGAACTGGGGCACCATGTAGGAAGCTAATTGTTAATTGTTGCTGTGGTGAAGAAGGAAGACATCAATTTCCATTCCTCAAACATAGTCATAAGGGACACCCTACTGATTGTAATGTGCTGGACCAAAAGTTGGAAGCAGGGCTTGAGGGAGGAGTGATGCAGAACTCAGGGACACTGTTCTTTTTTTTCCTAATACTTTCTTTCTTTATATGCTTTATTTCTAGCAGAACTTTTACTTTTCTCTTCTCCAAACTAAGTAACATAATTCTGGTGTTTATATGGAAGCTCTCATGCCTCAAATTATTGTGTAGTCCTTCTCTTGACCTTTTAGAGTTCTATTATGACTTTTCTCAGATGAAGGGACCAACTTTAAATGCAGGATTCAAGTTAAGTTCATCACATCAATTTATAATTTCATTGTATTTTCGGTATTATTTTCTGTCCTCTGAAAACAATTGATCCCCTTCTAAAATCATTGGAACGTCTCATCTGAGAAAGGAGAACAGGTTACGTGATTCCTTATTTCCTTTTGGACTACCACCGTGCATTGGGAAACAGCTTCATTGAGATTTTCATGGTGATTCCTACAGTTTGCTTCCCACACACCCCTCCCCTGAGATTTTATAAGTAAATCAGAACTCATCAGTGTGTGCAAACAGTTTGCAGTACATTGTCTGTTTTAATATTTATTACCCTGCATTGTATCTTATTATAGCTCCCATCAAGTTGCCCAGTTGTTCTATGTTTGTTGAGTGTTTCTGGGATTTGTGAAAATTCTTTCTAATCTTGAATAATAAATATGTTTATTCCTTCAATAGAATTTAATGTCTCACTATTTGGTTCCTTTTAATTGTTGTTTATTAATATAGAATAGCCACTATTGAGTCTAAATAGAACTGCAAAGCAACTGATATTGGGGCTGATGTGGAGGCTCGGCATCCTGGTGACAAGTCTGAGATTGTCATAAACAGATAGTTAAGGGTTACTGTCTCTTTTACCTGTAAAGGGTTACAAGCAGAGAACCTGGACCACCTGACCAGAGGACCAATCAGAAGACAAGATACTTCCAAATCTCGGTGGAGGGAAGTCTTTGTTTTGTGGTGTTTGTTTGTCTATTGTTCTCTCTGCATTCTGAGAGTAACCAGATGTACCTACAGGCTCTCTAATTTTCTGTTCAAATAGTGAGTATAAGTACAAAGGCAGTTTAGTCTTTTTGATTGTTTTCTTTATTTGCAAATGTGTATTTTGCTGGAATAATTTTAATGTGTATTTGTGCTGGGGGGAAGGCTCCTCTCTAGTGTCTATAAGCTGAAAGACCCTGTAACATTTACCATCTAAATTACAGTGACAACTTTTACTTTTTTTCTTTCTTTTATTAAAAGTTTTTCTTTTTGAGACCTGATTGATTTTTTTTCCTTGTTAAGGCTCAAGGGAATTGAGTCTGTACTCACCAGGGAATTGGTGGGAGACAGGAAGAGAGAAGGGAAGGTGGAATCCCTCTGTTTTAGATTCATGGAGCTTGAATCTGTATTACCTCTTGGGGAGGGGAAAAGAGGAGCGGGAAAGGTGCATTCCTCTCTGTTTTAAAATTCAAGGAGTTTAAATCACAGTAATCTTCCAGGGTAACCCAGGGAGGGAAAGCCTGGGAGAGACAACGGTGGGGGAAAAGGTTTACTTTCCTTGTGTAAAATCCAGGGGGTCTGGGTCTTGGGGTCCTCTGAGAAGGTTTTGGGGGGATCAGAGTGTACCAGGCACTGCAAGTCCTGGTTGGTGGCAGCACTGCAAAATCTAAGCTGGTAATTAAGCTTAGGGGAATTCATGCTGGTACCCCATCTTTTGGACGCTAAGGTTCAGAGTGGGGGTTATACCATGACAGAGATTCTTGCAGGGGAGTGCAAAGGGCATACGACCTTGAGAACACTCTTTGAAAGAGTGCAGCATTGTCTTCTCCAGCGAAAGGCCTCATCTGCCAAGGGACGTTAGGTCTGTGACTCCTCCCCTCTATCTCCATTCATTTTGAGCAGACTATCACCGCTGATGAGCTAGGTATCTGGAGTTGTGGTTGTTGAGCACAAGAACTAGGATTGTGCTCTCAGCACTACTGCTGACTTGCTTGTAGGTATGCGTCCCCTTTGTCCACCCATACAGGGCTGGGGACAGTCTGGCCCTTGATCTCTTCCTACTCTGTCAGCTGACTACTTAAACATATTCCCTACTTGCTATCTCTTGATCCATGACAATACTTTACTGTCATTTCTGCATTCTGTTTACTCTTAAAGATTCTGTAATAAAAGCTTTTTGGAAAGACTAGAGAATATAGCTAATAGTTCTGTTCTCTTATGTTTGATTAACTTTTTCAAGGCATTCTGATATGTCAGTCACAATTTTCCTTTGCACAACCTGGGCAGATTTTTTCTGTTGTACTTTATTTTCTCAACTATTTTTCTTGATACTGAAATAAGACTTGCCCATCTCTGTAATGCCTAGGATCAATCTTAAAATCTTTTTTTGAAACTTGGTACAATTCTAACCAGCCTGCAATTCTTAATGAAGCAGCTCTTATTAATAATAGAATACATATTTTGATAAGACTTTGACCTTTTATAAAGGGTTCATTTAATCTTTGGAAGAGATTAATTCTGTTCAAATTAATTTTAGATGTTTCTTTATATTACTTTACACAGTTAATGCATTTGAACAGTGGAAACTATACGTCTTTCAAAACACTCTTCAACCTGCTTGCATCTTCCTATTTTTTAGGATATAATTACAGACACAACGGGGCCCATTTTCTCTGTATAGTGATCTGTGTTGCAAATCTGAGTGCATATTTAAGTTCTAGCTTTGTGCCCTGGAAGGATAAACATCTTTTCTATACTTATTCTTCCAAACAACTACAACCGATGTGGGGGAGAATGGCATAGTACACAAGTGACATGGCCCACTGAAGGATGCATCACTATGCCATGCAGTCAATTTGGAAGGGAAAAATTGCAATTATTTTCCAATTACAGCTAGCCTGTGTTCTTTTCTGATATACAATGTGAGAAATGTCTACAATTCCAAAATTCATTGTTTTTCAAGGACATGACACTTTATCCATTACAAAGCTTTGATCTAGGTGCCATTAATATTTATTAAACTATCTTCTCAATTATAAGCCTAAAGTGGAGAAGTGACATCAGAAATTACCAATGTTCAGCATTCAGATTGTTACACACAGTGAAATCACAAATAGCAAGCTCTGTCTTGAAAATACAGTGGAAGACAGTTTGAAAATGCCTCTTAAAACAATGTAAAAATATTTTTTCAGATAAATTCAGGGGCCTGTTTTCCACGTGCTGTTTTCCTTTATTCTTTTTCCTGGCTCATGTTATAACTGGAAGTATCACTGCCCTGGCTTCTGATCCTCACTCCAGCGTTCCTGAAGTCTAATTCCACAGACCTTTCCAAGGTAGGGGAGGGGAGTTCCATGGCCTCCACTGCCAGCCTCCATCTTTTCAATAGATTTCCTGTCAGTCTGGTGGTGGGGACTATGTATGTGGCATAGATATTTTTCCAGCCCCAGCCACCCTTGCATCACCTCATGCACAAATTTCCAGCCTTCGTGGATCCAGTACACAAAGTGGAGAGTCTCCAGAAATGGCAACTTTTCCCATTCTTCTCTTCATGTGGCTCAGCAGGACAGCCTGCCATTGTAAATTTTTAATGTGTCTCTTTTTTGAAGTATCTGCATTTGCACTGGCTTGCACATCAGGTGTTTGGGTGATATTTTGATTTTGTTTTTCAAGATACCAGAAACAGTCTGATTCAAATTAACTTTGCATAATTCATTTATGCATAATAACTAAACTGCAACTGACCTCAGGGTCTCCATAGCATTCTCAAGAAGAAAACATTCAGGCTCTATCAGTTTGTATGTCTCATGCATAACATACAAAATGTACCTGTCTTAGCAGTAATCTTTGTAATTTATCTTTCAGTAAGTTTAGAGAGTATGTTTAAAATGCTACAGAATGATTCCTTATGGTTTAAAACATCTGCATTTTTTATGTTTAAAAAAACCCCAGCATGAAAGGCAAGAAAATGTATTTAATATGCTCTAATTTAGCATATAAATTGCTACACTCATATAGCCTGAACTAGTGTTTATCATAGCAAGGATATTGCTATCTTAAATAAAAACAATCCCTATAACCTTTTGCACATACTATGTGTTTTTAACAAAAAAACTACAACAAAAAATCCTAAATAGATGCCCTTGGTCACAAATCTACTATATGTTGACAATTGATTGCTTTGCTTTTAATGAGCTCATGAGTTTTTAGCTCTTCCTTGAATATGCCCATCTTCCATAGCAAGAATAGCAGTCACAACTCTGACGCCATCATCTATTCAACACTACTCTCCCCTGCTGCAAAAAACAAACACCCTGTAGCAAAGAGACAATTCAACCAACCAAGAAAAAAGAAAAAGAACAAACTACGTAGTTTGTATTTGAAAAAGTAGATCCAGAGACTCCATTAAGTCCACCAGAGACTTTGTTACTGATACCAATATTATGTGGAAAGGGGTCGGATGCTATGGTGCTGAGTGGCAGTGTAAAGCCTAAAGCTGCAGAAATAGATTAGAAATGCTCCCGTTCCTGCTCCAGTCAGTGGAACTTTTAAAACTGAATTAAGCGATCCGCAGGATCAGACCCTAGATGCTTTAATGTAACCTGAAACTTATATTATGTGGCCACACAGGAGACTAAAAAAAGTGGTGTCTTAAAGGAAGCAGATAGGTGATGGAAACTGAAAGAAAACCTGAAGGTAATATATTAATAAAGATTTTGTATTTAAAGGTTTTTGCCTTCAAAAAAATGTCTCACTGCATTTTATTATTGAGATGAATTTAGAAATAAACTTTTTTTAAAAGTAAAAATAATTCTAGATGGAGATTTATTTTTACTTAGCAGTTTATTGAAATATTGCAGAACGTGGCCTCTTTATTTATGTCACAAATTGCATAAAAGCAGAAACAAATAAATGATCCGAACATTTTATGTATAATAAAAATATAGGCTCTTTTCCTGCCCTTAATATAGCATATGTTCATTCCTTTGCTGATTTAGAGGTGAAGCGAGTATCATCATCTGTTTAAAACTCTCCAAGTTGGGACCAAGCTAGAATATAAAATCCCACCTGAGATACAAATGACCAACACCTGCCAGTGGAGAAGTGCTGGCTAATGAAGTTTGTGCTGTACTCAGATAGCTGTAACATATGCTTAGTCTGTTGTTTCAGGTGGAATGACGAGGAGAGCAGAGCCAGGTGAATAATTCATTACAAATAATTTATTCAATGAATTTCTGCATCTTTTTCCATTTGTGAATTGTCCGTGAGCAGACTGTGATTCATGCATGTGAATCCATCATTTTAAAAGTATTTGCAGGATAATACTTTTTGCAAATGCTTCTAGCTCTCCATTTATAAAGAGTTTCTTGCAGGTGTTCAGTGTCTGAGTTGTTTTGATTGGATGTATAGATCACAATGTTATATTTCTGTTCCCTGATTAGATTAGTGTTAATGCTCACAATAGCAAGTTTGAAATTCACTATACACAAATGTTCTGCAATAATGTCTTTGTGATGCGGTGTTCACCCCACACCAGCCTGGAAGGAGTTAATCATGCTGTAAAGGGGCCAATTACCCAGTAGGCCACAGCTGAGGGGAATAAAATGGCCTGAGTAATCCCCTGAATGATGTCAGGGCCAAGATGAGAAGGGACAGGCAGGACTAGGATAAAACCAGGAGGCTGGCAACAGAAAGGGGCTGGGGGAAAGTAGTCTATAGTCACTCCCTTGGAGGAGGGAGTTTTAGTTCCCACACCCAGAGAGGCAGGGGAAGCAAGAAGCTGGAGGAAGGAGTCCAGGAAAAGAGCAACAAGATATGAGGGAAAACAGACCACAATTGCCCAGCTCTAGAGTCCCTGGACTGGAATCCAGAATAGTGGGCAGGCCTGGGTTCCTCTGTTAGACAATGGGGAAGTGCAATTAGGGCAATGCATGAGAAGGCTGCTAGAGACTATTAGTAGAGAAAGACTTTGATACCTTGGAAAGGGAAGACTAAAATGACCTGGCCGGAAGCCAAGACATGAAGAAAGAGTACCCTGAGTCACAAAGAGCAAGAGAGAAATGGCAGGGCATGCAGTGAGCAGCAGAATGGGGTGTCAGAACTGACTGGAGCAAATTCCCAGACATGGCAAAAAGGAGGCGCTCCTAGGGGTGAATAGAGCACCCTGTGACAATCCTTAATACTTTGAATATTTCAGCCAGTAACCATGTTTGTAAAAATGTTCTTGGAAAGGAAACAAAAAAAGTAGACATGACGAAACTCAAATTGTTTTTAAAACCTGGACAAATTTAAGTGGGAAGCTTCTTCTGTAGCATTCACTTTGTTTCAGAGGAAAATAACTTGATGTATATTTATGCCTATTAAATCTCCTTGGTTGGCCAAGAAACTCCTGGTTTCAGGTGTCTACTCTTTAGCTCCTTCAGCAGCTGATTCATTTTCCTAATTGGGAGAGAAACAGTGCTGGGTGGTATGGAGAAGTAAGGTGATATATGCCACATCTCTTTGGTTATGGGGTAAAATTTACTATAGTGCCTACGAGATTTAGGCATGCAAACCCCATTGACTATAATGTGACTTAAATAACTTGATCACTTATAAAAATTTTACGCACAGTCCACTCCAGAGACCTCACTGTAGTAGGACTCTAACCTTATAGCTATTGCCTAGAGCATAGCCCCATCCTGCCCATGACCAGAAGGAAATGGTTAAATTGATGTGGACAGTGTGGTATAGAGTATTGTCTTGTCCATATCTCAGTGTCTGTAGGCAGTTAGGGGGGAGTGAAGTTTATTTTTTGATGGTGAGGGGGGCGATAGTGGGCTATGGAGAATACTAAATGTAGGAGAATCTAAGGGGGGAGGGCTCGAAGGGGAGGTAATGGGAAATTCAAGTCTAGGAAGCCAGAGGTAGGATGCAGGATGGAAGGGAAACTCCAGGGTCAGCAATATGGAAGTGAAGGATTTGTTGGTGGGGAAATTTGTGTAAAAGATTTAATGTACATTTGTCAGTATGCAAATTGGGGTATTATAATATTTATCTAAAATGTCTGATTTTCTATAGCCAGGTTTATGGCTCGACTGCCAATTGAAATGAACGCTATACCCATTGCTATTTTTATACAATGTTTAACAGACATCTAATAAGTCTGATTTATCAGTCACAATGATTGATAGTTTGTATAAAATAGCAGAGGTGAAAAGATGAATGCATACATCAAATTTAACCTAGCCCAGCTGTAATATGGTTTGGAATATTTTAAAAAAATACTTAACTCAGATGAAAACATTATATTGTTTATATAGATTCAGTAATTTAGTTTTAATTGAAAACCCAGATTAGGTGAGTGGTAACAGATGGATTAAAAAAAGACTGATGCAAAATACGCAAATTATTATTTACTGTAAGTGTACAGATTCTGATAATTCACATGCATGAGAACTTGTATGTGTCAGACAGCTAAGGAAGCCAGATTCAAATGACAGAGAATATAGTGTATGTTCAAAATACACTTCGTGCCACAATTTATAGAAGTGAATGCTTTGCTGGAATTAGAAGTTCATAGGTCCATCTCAGTCAACGTATACTTACCTGTCACAGTTACTCTCAGTGATCAGAAGCACTGGGGTTCAAATCTCTATCTCTGATAACAGTTATGTCAATGTTTTAACTGAGTGTGTTGGCTGTGTTCCAGACAGGTTCAGAGGCTGCAGACTGAGAGGTATATTCACTGAAAGTAAAAAAATAAGACTCTGAGGATCAGTATTACTGCTGATCTGAATTATTTTTCTGCCAAGAATCCAAAACATTCATGATCAACCTACCTTCTTTTTGTTTTAATTTTAATTTATGTATAGATTGATGCCAGTTCAGTTTGTATTTTTGTCATGTGATAGCGACAGCAACTGTCAGGTCTGTTTTCTTTTGTTATATTTTGTTATATTTGTTATATTTTGAAGAATACAGTCTTCTTTTGCACAAAATGCTATTAAAAGCAGATCTTGAATAAGAGCAGAAAATTTCTAACACACAATATTATAGAAACGGTTTTTGAGTTTGACTCAACATCTCAATTATCCTTTATGATTAATGTTCCTCATTTTAGACCGTATTTTTGCCTTTGCCCTAGGGGGAATTTTTGCTGTAAATAATTTACAATAGTATTGAATTTGGACATTTTTTTGTTTATTTTATTTATTGGATGGTTTTGAATAGAAAATAGTCACTTTTCTGAAAAAGTTTCGGGAAAAGTTATTTATTGTTAGAAGAAAAAGCTTCATGTCACTTGACTCCACTGGAGAAATATTATGCTATATTATTCATTTTTAGATCACTTCCACACTTATCGGCTATTAGTAGCGTGGGGACTGTTGCCTCTTTTTGGCTCAAGCAGCTAGTCAAAGTTTGGGGTCCTAGAGATGTTCTAGTTGGAAGCAGAAATTGATGGAGTCAGGTATTGTCGTTGATGCAATCTTGTTTGTTAACAAAGAATGAACAAAGTCCTGAGTGGAAGGCATTTTTATCTAGTGAAGAAAGCATGACACTAGTAGAGAGGAGATGGAGTCTAAAAATGGTTTGTATAATAACCATCTAATTTTGAACAAGTCAGTTATCCCATATGTACCTTGCTTTTTCCAGTTTTTAACATGGAGACAATATCACAGTTACTACTCACTGGGCTGTGAGTAGTAAAGAAGCAATGTTTGAAAATATAAAATGCTATTTAATAATAACAACAACAATTAATTTATTAGCCTCTTGCTTCTTGGAGGAGGAGAGAACAGCACTGCACAGAGAAGAATCCTGCTGTATACAGGCTTCATTGACTTTCACAAAGCCTGAATAGTTCAGATGATGTTCTTATATGTGTATAGAGTGGGAAAGATTGGGTGAAGTTGGTGCTGTGGAGGGATATTTGGTAGAAGCATATTTTGCTGCAAGTGATGCAAATACAAAAAAAAAGTAAAGAAGAAGAAAGGATACACAGACTGTGATGGGGTGTCCACCTCGTACATGGCAGAGCAAGTTAAATGAGGTTAATTAACCTGATAGTCTGTACTTGGAGGAGAGCCAGGTATTGAAAGGCTGATTGATTGAGCCCAGCTGAGAAGGAACAGATGAAGCTGGTAGAAAGCAGAAAGGTGCTGTTGGAGAAGTAGTCGGCAATCACTACTTGGAAGAAGGGAGGTGTATTTGGGGCTATGAAGTTAAGTAGTCTGCAGTTACTCTCTGGGAGAAGGAAGTTTGGGCTGGTAAACTCAGAGATGGGGAGCCAGAAGTTTGAGCCAAGAAGCAGAAAGAAGTCCAGGGAACTAGCAACAGGGTCTGCGAGTAAGCAGGCCATAGTTGTTGGACATATAATTCCTGGACTGGAAACCAGAGTAAAGGGCAGGACCAGGTTCCCCTAGCAACCACTGGAGAAGTGGTACAATCTAGGCAGTGAAGGGAAGACTACCATTTTGGATGGAGAGACTTTGATTCCCTGGAAGGAGAGGGCTATAGCAACCTGGCTGAAAGGCCAAGCCACAAAGACAGAGCACCCTGAATCACAGAAAGAGAGGCAGCAGGGCATGTGAATGAACGACAGAATGGGGCACTGCATGTAGAAGGAGCTAATCTCCCAAGCAGCCAGGAGAAGGCACCCTAACGGTGAGTGTAACTTGTTGTGCAGACTAGTACTAATGATGTTAGACTCCACTGGTGAAGATGGCTTAGACTGAAGACTAAACAGAAGGATTGGAATCTATTCCCAGAGTTTCAAATCTATACAAAGCTGGCTCAATTCCTTATCCCCCAGGTAGATGTATTATGTGTCATGCAGTTTACTGTGTGGATTTTTCAGACAAGATCTTGAAAAGTAATGTCTTGGAAGTTCTCTGTTAAGATATATATCTTTAGAGAGATGGTTTGGAAGACAGTTTGTCCCGTTGTCTATGTACAAAGTGTTTCCTCACTTCATTGTAGTACAGCCTATTGTATATTGATTGGATGCTGATACTCTACCCCAGAGCCCACTTTACTTCAGTGATGCTGTTTGTATATGATATTCAGGATGAAGGGTGCTATTTAAATGTAAAATATTACAATGCACTTAATTGGGACAAGCTGAATTAGGATGACTGTTCTTTTGGAACATCTCCCAGGAAGCTGATATTACCTGATAATACTAAATGGCAATTACTGCTGCTTAATCAGCATATTATTACTATAGAATAAATGTATTACTTCATAAAAATTGAATCAAGTTCCTGGCTAGTTTTGTAGATCTTCTTGAGAAACCAGCCAAATGTCAGTATGCCATGTACCTTTCTAAGTGTAAAATTCTATCAGAAGTTCCCATTTGTATCATACATTGTATTATTTCACAAAGACATTCTAATGGTATAGAGAGAGTATATTTTAGGCAAAAGCATAAGTGGGCAGAATTAAGACTGAAGTTTGTCTGAGCTGCATTAAAAAGAGACAACTTTTGTGTCTTTGACTTCTTATACTTAGCATTGTATTAACGTTTGTTTCTTTGAGGTGGTATCTGCTTAATTTCACTTTTTTTTATGTGGTTATTTTATATCTCAAATAATTCTGACTCTAATGAGTCCATATGTTCATATTTTCATTAGCGTTATATATAACTTCATATATGTTTATATTCACACGACAGCTTTATTTTGCAAGTCTGTAACATTAATAATCAATAGTCTCATATGACAGAGTTTCTTATAAAGAAGATGTGCCTCTTCCGAGTGATTATTCTTGACATTTCTGAATAACTTTGTCTAGCAATGCGGTGCCTGTGGGCGCCATGGGGCCTGCAGGGGCATCTAAATGCACCCGTGTCCTGGCCGGTGGTCAAGCATCCACCGAAATGCTACTGACAAGCGACGTCTTCAAGAGGCAGTGCCGCCGAAATTCGGCGGCATTTCAGCAGACGCTTGACTGTCGCCACGGTCCTTCATCTGGCACTCACCAGAGGAGAAGGTTGGGGACCACTGGTCTAGCAGCTTGCAGTCCCCTTAGTGCTGTCACTCAATCATATTACAACTCCCCTGTCAAGGTCTTTTTCCCTCACTTTGAACTTTAGAGTACAAATGTGGGGGAACTGCATGGACCCTTCTAAGCTTAATTCCTAGCTTAGATCTGATAGCGCTGCCACCAGCCAAAATATAGTGTTTGGCACACCCTCTGTTTCCCCAAAACCTTCCCAGGGGAACCCAAGACCCAAACCTCTTGGGTCTTAAAACCAGGAGAAATTAACCATTGCCCTCCTTTCCCCCCCCTGACTTTCCCCTCCCTGAGTTGCCTTGAGAGGCTTCACACCAATCCAAACTCCTTGGATCTTAAAACAAGGAGGAATTAACCATCCCCCCTTCTCTCCCCCCACCAATCCCTGGTGAGTTCAGACCCAATCCCCTTGGGTTTTAAACAAGGGGGAGAAATCAATCAGGTTCTTAAAAAAGAAAGCTTTAATTAAGAAAGAAAAGAGTAAAAAATATCTCTGTAAAATCAGGATGGAAAATGTTTACAGGGTAGTCAGATTTATATAGCCTAGAGGGACCCCCCTCATCCTTAGATTCAAAGTTAAGGCAAACAGAGGTAAAAATCCTTCCAGCAAAAAGACACATTTACAAGTTAAGAAAACAAACATAAGACTAATCCGCCTTGCCTGGCTATTACTTACAATTTTGAAACATGAAAGACTGATTCAGAAAGATTGGGAAAGCCTGGGTGTACTTCTGGTCCCTCTTAGCCCCAAGAGCGAACAACAAACAAAAAAAAAAGCACAAACAAAGACTTCCCTCCACCAAGATTTGAAAGTATCTTGTTCCCCTATTGGTCCTCTGGTCAGGTGTCAGCCAGGTTCACTGAGCTTCTTAACCCTTTACAGGTAAAAGAGACATTAACCCTTAGCTATCTGTTTATGACGTCCCCATTGCCAGAGGTGCCGGAACAATTTGTATAGTGGGGGTGCTGAGAGCCGTTGAAACAAACTGTAAAAACCATATATGATGGAGACCACTTCAAGCCAGGGGGTTCGGCAGCACCCTTACTTCCAGCAGTTATGCCTAGTGCCTCTGTTAGTGCCACATGTAGCAATATTAAAGATTTCACACTTCCTGGTCTCTTTGAAATGCAGCTTGCTTTCAGGAACATTTCTGCAACCACTTCCTCCAGTTCTCTGTCAAGTTCCTTCCAAGGTGGAGGGACTCAAGTGTCTTCATTTGACTATTTTTCTCCCATAGATTAAATTTTCCTTTAACTCCACAAAGGTGTGGTATACAGGAGTTCTGGGGAAAGACCAGTCTGTACTTCCTACTTCTAGAGACTAAGATCAGGACTAAAGGAGTATGTATAATGTGTATAGTAATCCCCCAGTTTGGGAGAAATAAGGAAACATTTCTTTAGCAAGCTGATGGCTTTTAAATAATACAGACATTAGAAATGCTAGAAACAGCTTAGTGGAAAAAGTGCAACAGAAACTGTCAGAGACATGTAAATATCATTCATCACATGACTATTACTATATACATATTTAGCATTTTATATAATGTAACAGTCTGAATTATTTATTGAATGCAATCAATTAACTGGGTCAAGATTGGTGGTTTAAAAAACAGAGGAAACTGAGAATATGTGTGAACAGATGAAAATGTTTACTGATTTAAAACAAAGAACGTAAACATTGAGTCAAGTTTCAGAGTGGTAGCCTTGTTAGTCTCTATCAGCAAAAACAACAAGGAGTCCTTGTGGCACCTTAGAGACTAACAAATTTATTGGGCATAAGTTTTTGTGGGCTAGAACCCACTTCATCAGATGTATGGAGTGGAAAATACAGTAGCAAGTATAAATACACAGCACATGCCAAGATGGACGTTGCCTTACCAAATGGGAGGTCAGTGTAACGAGGTGTGAGTAACAGTAGGGGGAAATGAGTACAGGGGAAATTAGGCTTTGTAGTGACCCATCCACTCCCAGTCTGTATTCAGGCCTAATTTGATGATGTCCAGCTTGCAAATTAATTCCAGTTCTGCGCTTACACATTGGGGTCTTTCTGAAGTTTTTTTGTTGAAGAATTTCCACTTTTAGGTCTGTTATTGAGTGACTAGGGGGTGTTCTACTGATTTTTGAATGTTATAATTCCTGATGTCAGATTTGTGTCCATTTATTCTTTTACTGTTACTCACACTGTCTTGTCAACTGTTTGAAATGAGCCACTCTCATTACCATTACAAAAGTGATTTTCCTCCCTTGGTATCCTACTGTTAATTGAATTGTCTCATTAGACTGATCTTCCACTTGGTAAGGCAACTCCCATGTGCTGTGTATTTATACCTGCTACTGTATTTTCCACTTCATGCATCTGATGAAGTGGGTTCTAGCCCACAAAAGTTTATGCCCAAAAAAATGTGTTAGTTTTTAAGGTGCCACAAGGACTCCTCGTTGTTTTTTTTGAGTCAAGTGTTTTTGAAATGAGTGATGCATACAAACTGGTGAGAGGCAGCTCACAGTGTTAACACACTGTTGTCAAAGTCATGAATTCAGGAATGAAATATTGACAATTTGACAACACCTTGCTGACCTTTTAAGAAAACCAAATTGTTTTATCCATATTGTTTTACCGGGGACGCATTCTGGCTGTATTGAGAACAATCTCACATTTCAGTGAATAATCTATGTCTATGTTCTTTATGTTAGCCGATCAACATTTTTATCCCCCTTTACCTTTCAGATTGGTTATGGAAGCTCAGATGCATCAACAGTTGTGTATTATGAATTCATGTGGATCATATCTTCACATCTGATGATACACCATGCCTTGGTGAATTACATTATTCCGAAAAAGTAGAGCTTTCTGGGAATGTTATTTCCCAGAGAGAAGGTGCAGCATTGGTCAGTGCTGATTAGCTGCTGATTGTCACTTTCTGATGTATATACCCTTTTTTCAAGGTCAATTAGCCTAGCAGCTTCTTAGAGTTCATCATACCCTCAGATAAGGCAGATATAATACGGTGCATCTGGGGAGCACATAAAGCATGATTATTATAGTATTTGTCAATCTTTAGTTCCCAGTTCCAATACCTTATGTACTAGAGCATGGAATCAAGAAATGGGAAAAGTAGAAAACTAACAATAACAAACTGCACTTATCAAATGAGGTAATTCATTCTTGAAATGAAAATGTTGCATCAACCATGATTGATCCAGAAGTGTAAGAAATAATAGCCTTTGAAACAATGGCTGCTGAATATTAGACACATATTTACATATACCATTGCATGAATTATTACAACCCTTGTTAATAAAACATTCTTTAGAATTCATATAAAGCCCATCAAGTTGATGACATGTGTTGTTGCTAAAAGTTAACTCCTATTCACACTGCAGTTGATGACTCATTTAAAACATTTGGCTATCGCTCAGTGTAATAGCACCCTGCACTGTTCGTTAGATAGGATCAACTCTGTTAAAATAATATCAACGTTCTGGTAAACTGTAGAATAGGGAAATGAAGGTGCTTGCTTGGTTGATAGCCTTTCTTCATTCTCCCTTCCCCCTCCCTCTAACGTCAGTATTTCAATGACAACTTGAAGGTGCTTCCTATTAGCTCAGTAATAATGTGTATCCTGGACCACCTCAGTGCTTCTTAGCCCAGGGTATTGATATTAACGAGTTAACCAGAAGCACTCTCCACTTAAATTTTTCATAACGAAACAGAAGGTTCTCTCCATTCTCTCACCTGTGCACTCTGTGAACTATAAAATCCATCTAGTCTGACTGGCTACTTACCTCAGTAGTCAACCTCCATATGCCCACAACAAACATGATGGCCTGAGATTCCAACTCTGTCATATTTACTAACTCTGGTATCCTTAGTGTTAAAGCTGGTCAAACAACAATGACATTTTCACAGAAGTTTCTTTGTCTCTTATGAAAAAGAGAACAATTTTTCAAATTTGAAATTTCAATTATTTTCTTTTTGGCAAAATTTTTATCACTTCTATGTCGTTTATCCTTCCTGCTCCTCCACTCACTGATAGTAATTCTTTTAAATTAAATGCTATTTAAGATCTGGGGAGATAGGTAGGCTGACAAGGTGGTAAGTGGTCAAAAGCTGAGATGGCCGTGTTTCTTGGTGGACATTATGTTTCTTATCTAGACTGGGAAAATGGGGTGAGTTTTAAAGCTGATCACTGTCAACCCTAGAGGGAATCTACCATTGTAAGTTGCCAATATATTTTTTTTCTTACACATCTACAATACCTACATGCAACTATTTGTGCTATAGTGAATCCATTAGAGCATTGATTTCTTCTAAAAAAAACACTTGCTTCTTTCTTAGCCCACCCATACCATGGACCTGGTACAAACCCCACCCTCCTCCTTTTCTGGCTTCCAGGCATTTTGCTCCAGAGAGACACCCTTCATAACTATAGAGCAAGAGCTGGGATCAGCCTCTTAGCTCCCCTGGGTTTAATTAAATGAAGTGGATGGGGATGAGGGCAAGGGAGAAATAGCTAATTCTATCTTCCTTGTTTGCTGGATGAGCACTGTGTGTAAACAGTATTCAGGCACCTTGAGAATAAAGACTTGCTTTAAGGATAAAGCAAACTATTATGCCAGATAATACTTTGTCAATATAAAATGAGTATGAGTAGGCTATCAGCAGTCAACACTGGAATACAAAATATGTATATCTAGGAGTTCAGATTGCTTAAAATAATAATCTCAATTTATGAAATGCAGCACATAAATAAAAATCATACTGAGAGCCAACTAAATGGCAAAGCAATTGATCCTCAAAGATGAGAATAATTAAGGGAGTTCATATTCTGCAGTGAAATGTTGGGTGAATAACCAAGGAAAAAAAAAACCTGCTAACCAAGGGAAGAAACCACTTAGTCAATGAGAAGATAGAACAGCTTAATAATAGAAGTTCTGACTTCCTGGAGTTATGATTATTTGTTGTCATAAACTCCCCTTTACTGAATAGATTGTGGAAGACATCATGTAATATCTTCACACTGGCAACAGACAAGTTTTGGGTCTGAAGTGCCAGACACCTGGTACTCTGCCCTGAAGTCAGCGAAAGGACTGGGTGCTCAGCACTTCTGAAAATCAGGCCCGGGATTTACATGTACTAGTATTGCTGCTTGATATTTTCTCACCTCATCTTCCATTATGTTCCAGGAGAGAAGGCTGGGAAAGATAAGATATAGGAATGATGAGACAGAGGATCTGGGTGTGAGGCAGGGTTATATTTCATAACAAATGAAGCTAAGTTAGAGAAATGTGTAGACAGGAAAATCCAATATGCACTATTAAGAGGCCTGGATAATTATCTGTGAAGTGCTGTACTTGACCCATGTAGGTAAGTATTTGAAAGTCTGCAACTGAACATGGCTAAAAACTCCTTCCTGGCACTAGACCACATCCAGGAGGAAGTAGAATGCAGATGCTTAACTTCTACTATGTATATTTACCTTCAGAAAACTATGTGGGGAAAACCATCTGGGATGATGAAGTCTTTCACCAAGGGCTGAACTAGATTGAGGGACTTAAAAAGTGGTTCCAGGAAGACAAGGGGCAAACTCTGCCCAAAGCAGAGGGAGACTTTCAGCCTGAGCAAGGAAAGGTCGGAGAAGGAACTTACTTTCTAGAGCTGCAATGCTCCCCTCTCTCCTGCCTCTCTGATAACTAAGCTAAGGGGAGCCTACCTCACTGGCCTTTGCAAAGCAATCAGTTGAGATATATTGTGGAAAACCTTTTCTTTTGTTTTACTACCATTTTCTGTACTGAAATAAATCTTCTAAAGAATGCTGCAGTTGCACTGGATAATTTCATGCAGGCAGCCCTGAAAGGAAGTAAAGTTCTTTAACTTCCAGGGATTGGTACTGAAAGTTCTGGCACCTAACCCCCGCATCTGAGGTTTTAGTCAAAAGAGTATAAATAGATGTGTCCTCTCAAATCAAGGTGTAACAACAAGGCTTGTGCTGGGCAAACATAGAGAAGAAGTGAAAAGACCACAGAGGAGAAGTGAGTTGGTGGCCATGAAGGTGAAAAATGGGATACAAACTGTGGCCCAAATCTTTTCAGATCCTCCCTCTTATGGTGTTGCCACATACTGACCAAGAGACAGCAGAACTGGTGAAGCCTGTTAGGCAGGTTGAGAAAGGGATATCAATGGGCAGCCCTACAGAGAACTCAAACTTTACCGGTGCACTATGGAACTGTACTATTTGGAGGTACTATATGCTTGAGTATGGAGCGAAGTTGCAAGTGTAAGAGGAAAGCTCGAAGCAGTGCAGGGGTGAAAGTTGACCAGCCAGCCTCATCCACTGCCGCCATGTTGTGTATGTACAGATCCATTGGAGATCCTACAGCAGCCTATCCTTACCGATCCCTGGCCTATCTCCCTGTCAGATAAGGTGTGCTAAGGCCCCTTTGCAACTCCACAGCACCAAGTCCTGCACAGAAGAGTGACTCATTAAAGTGTGCATTTCACCAAACGTGTTAGAAGAAGCTAAAATTAAAGCATCAACAGTAATTTTGACTCCTCCATTTTGCACCTAATAATGCTTTGCTCTTCTTAAGTCAGTGGAGCTAAACTGATTTGCACAAGCTGAAAACCTGTCCCTCTGGGATATTAAGTTTGCATGGCTAAAATGACAAGGTCAAGACTGCAAAAGTTAAAACTTCTAGCGTGCACTACAGGTATACAACATCATGTCATAAACAGATGGTTAAGGGTTAATGTTTCTTTTACCTATAAAGGGTTAAGAAGCTCAGTGAACCTGGCTGACACCTGACCAGAGGACCAATGGGGGGACAAGATACTTTCAAATCTTGATGGAGGGAAGTCTTTGTTTGTGCTGTTTGTTTTGTTCGTTGTTCACTGTTGGGGCTAAGAGGGACCAGACGTGCAACCAGGTCTTTCTCCAATCTTTCTAAAACAGTCTCTCATGTTCAAAATAGTAAGTAATAGCCAGGCAAGGCGGATTAGTCTTATATTTGTTTTCTTAACTTGCAAATGTGTATTTTGCTGGAAGGAGTTTTACCTCTGTTTGCTGTAACTTGGAATTTCAGGCTAGGGGGAAGGGAGTCCCTCTAGGCTATATAAATCTGACTACCCTGTAAACATTTTCCATCCTGATTTTACAGAGATAATTTTTACTTTTTTCTTTCTTTGATTAAAGCTTTCTCTTTTAAGAACCTGATTGATTTTTTTCCCCCTTGTTTAAGACCCAAGGGGACTGGGTCTGAACTCACTAGGGATTGGTAGGGGGAAAGGAGGGAGGGGGGAAGGTTAATTCCTTTCTGTTTTAAGATCCAAGGAGTTTGGATCAGTGGAGCCTCTCAGGGTAGCCCAGGGAGGGGAAAGTCTGGGAGGGGGAAAGGAGGAGGGGGCTGGTTTATTTCTCGTGGTTTTTAAGACCCAAGAGGTTTGGGTCTTGGGTTCCCCAGGGAAGGTTTTGGGGAAACAGAGAGTGTGCCAAACACTATATTTTGGCTGGTGGCAGCGCTATCAGATCTAAGCTAGGAATTAAGCTTAGAAGTGTCCATGCAGGTCCCCACTTTTGGATGCTAAAGTTCAAACTGGGGAAGAAATACCTTGACACATCATTATAGTGTTTTCTGTATTTTGGTTTCTGTCCAAAACTGGTTTCCATAAAATATACAGAGTGTGCAACATAGCTGATTTTATACTGCTTTAGTAAGGGACCTTAACAATCACATTTCCTGAACATTTGACTGCAGCTGTTCTTCCTTAACATTCATTAGCATAGATTTTTGCATTTGCTATCATATTAACCACATAGGCTATTTATCTAACATTGGTTTGAAATGCATTGCTTTCAAACAAATTGTGATTCTGAGGGGGGAAAAAAACATCAAGTCTGATGCTAAAGGGCATTACTGACACTATTCCAGTGGTAACCACACTAGGCTCTTTCAGCTCATTGCCTTATCTGTGAGAAGCTTGAAAATAAACTTTTGGTTTGAGTGCATGGAGTGTGCACTGCAGTCTGCATAATTTATAATAGACTCAGTTGACTTGAGCTAAAGAGATTGCTCCTTTAGCGTGATTGCTTTCTTGGGATGCTGCAGATTTGGGTTCCTGGTATTGCACAAGACATGTTACCTTTTCTATCTGGGTCCTTTCTTCAAACATATGATCAGCTCTTTTTTTTTCTATAACTTACAAGAAATTACACTCCACATGCTGGTCCAAATCCTGTTCATCTCAAAGAAAAACAATGCTCTAGGATATGCAGAGCAGAAAGAACCAACCCAACTAGGACAAAACCACTGAGAATATCCTGTGCTCTCTCTGTACTATACCTTCCTGCAGTCAAAGGAAATGCATCCAAATTCTTGAGAGTCCGATGTCTCAGTATTGTATAAAAGAAACATTCAACATGAAAGGTCAAACTTCCGTTGTCTTCATCAAAGGTTGTCAGACCCAGAGAATTACTACTTCATGGATAGAAAAATCCTTTTCTTCTTAGATGTTCAAGGCTGTCACTTGGTCATCCTTCTATACATTTTCAAAGTATTACAAGCTGATTGTCTAAGCGTTGGCAAATGCCAACTGTGGAGAAGGGAAATTATGAAGATAACCACATAATCCAAAGGCATTTGCTGATGTTAACAAAAATCTTAAGGGTGCAGAGGAGATAGGGTGATCAATTTTCTAATGTCTGAAAACCAGACCCTCTGCTCTGCCTCTTCCCTTGAAGCCCTGTCCCTGCTTTCTCCTTGTCCCCCCAATCCTCCCATCACTTGCTGATCTCCCACCTCAGTGCCAGTGTGAGCAGCCCCAAGGGACTTGCAAACCTCACTCCAGCAGGCCACTTGGGAGTGCAGGTCAGAAGAGCACTGTGGCCGCATGGGAGCAGCCCGGCAGACCTGCTGGCAGCCCTCCTGCATGGCATCCCCCTACCCACCTCGCTCTACACTTCCTGCATAGCAGCCCCCTTCCCCACCTGTTTGAGTCCCTCTCTTGATAGTCATCCCTTCTTGTCAACTGTTGAGAATAGGCCACTTCCACCTTAATTGAGTTGGCCTTGTTAGCACTGACCCCCCACTTGATAAGGCAACTTCCATCTTATCATTTGTTGTGTGTATATATACTACTTACTGTATTTTTCACTCCATTTATTTGATGAAGTGGGTTTTAGTTCACAAAAGCTTATGCCCAAATACATTTTTTAGTCTCTAAGGTGCCACAAAGACTCCTCATTGTTTTTAATATAGATTCAGTGTATTGAACAAGGGAGCGTAGGCAAGAGGGAGAGGGAGAGAGAAAGAGACCTGCAGTGTAGAATGGAGAGGAGCAATTTGTCCTAAGATAGGAAGACACCAGTGGTGGGGAGGGATAAAGTCCCTTTAAAAGTTTAAGAAACCTGTTGTGTGCACAGGTACAAAATTTATAACAAATGCTGTTTGCTACAATATGTTTCTGAAATAACTACAGTTAAGAACCCAGATACTAAGCTGGCATAAAGTCAATTAAGCTATGTTAATTTATGCCATCTGAGGCTTTACCCAAGTCATTGTAAGTACATAGTAATAGTAGTTCTGAACTTAGATTTGTGGGTTTAATTCACTTCTCTATCATCAGATTAATATCGTTATTTGACAGTTTATTATGTCAAAAGACGTGCTTGTGAATGCCACTGAAACTGTAAGCTATAACAGCTCTGTGAGACAGTTTATTGGATCAATGGAATAAATTTGTTTCAAATGTACAATGGTATAATAAATAGCCATTTACTTTTGAAATCTCTTCATTTTCCAGGCGCGTGAACCTGGATGTAGCTCCGCTGCTTCATTTCAGAATCTCTTCCAGAATTGAAAACCTCAGGTTCTCAATTTGAACATGAGCATTTCAACACAAGTCTATTTTTGCAAAAAATGTTTGCAAAGTTTCTGGTTTTGTTCCAATTGGAATGAAAAAAACCCCTCAAAACAGACTTGTGCTCCAGTAAGCTCTAATTAAAACACAAATGTCAGTGTGTTCTCAGATGACAATATTGCATATTAATACACATCAGTTCTTTAAAAGTGGGCTCCTTGAATCAGCAGGTAGATGTTTGGTCAGTCTGGTAGGGCATAGCGAGCCTCTGTGGCCCTCAAAGATAAGGAGCAGACTGCTCTGGAGCCTGCCTTCCTCCTCCTTAAGCAGAAATGTACATTGAGATCATACCCAGAGGGGAGGGGGATGAGCAAGATAGTTTTTTCTGGCTTCTCCTCACCACCTGGGTTAGGCTGTGAGAAAGGGGCAGTGCCGGATTCTCTCTCATGCTCCCCTTCCTATAAGCAAAACACTCAGGGCATGCAGAAGCCATCCTGCTGCAGTTACTGTCCTGCTCTTCTTGCCCTATTAGAACTGTAGTCTGATCTCTGTTTCCAATATGCTGCAGATCTGACTGACAGTTTTCTGAAACCAGGAAGGAATTCTCGACAAAGTGTCTAGTGAGTTTTTTCCCTTTCCTTGCAACATCCTGGAGTCCTGGATTTAAAAGTTATAGTTTATAAGCAAGTTTGTAATTTTGTTGCAAATTATAGCCAGTGTCCAGTGTGGGTGAGAGGCTCAAAGGCACCAGTTTCCAAAGTAAACATGATGGAGAGACCCAGGAGATGAACTGTATTAGCCTTGAGGAAGAGGGAGAGAGACTGTTACGTTTTCTCCGACTGAGGAACAATTTGTATGTGTCCTCAGTCCATCTTGGACAGGAAGGGCAAGAGTCGTCACAGGCAGGCTGAGGTTATTTTGCACAGCGGAAACTCTGGATATAGTTTGTTTGCATGATGCCACTTAGAACTGCACTGAATCAAAATAGATTGCTCTTTGTTGTGAAATTTTTTGAGGACAAGGGGAGTGAGGAATAGCCCCTTCCACTAAAGTTATCTGTGAATAAAGTTGTGGTATTCCATTTTAAAATCCATTCTTTTGTTTTATTTCCTCCAAGTCTGTAAAAGACAAGCCATAACCTATCATCATATGAAGGAGAAAAACAGACAGAGTATCAAATATTGCATCTTTATTAATATAGTTGAAACTTTGGGGCCAAGTTTTCCAGAATGAAAGCCTGGATCTATGTAAAAATGTGCACCCTAAATTTACACCTGAAGTCACAAAAGTCTAGCTAGCTACTCACACAATTATACCTGCTTTCTGCATACAATCATGATGGTTGGTTGTTTTTTGCTAAATCTGGCTCTTGACATTTAGAAATTGGAAGGATCTAGTACTCTTCCATTGGGTACTTATCTGCAGAATTTCTGTTTTCATTTCTAGCTCATGAGGTTGCACAGATGACCTTCTGACTCTGAAAGGATTTAGTGCTGTATTCGGGTAGACAGAAATAATAGTGGTAAGAAAGGTGAGTTATTTATGGGATAACTAGGCAGCAGAAGTGAGTTTTCCATTTTATCCTTAAGATGCTCAGATTTGTGAGTATTCTGTCTTTCAGTTTGTGTTCTCCTGCAAGCTCCTATCCTGTTCCAGGCCATAGAGGATGTGTCAGGATTTGAAAAGAGGCATGTCAGGCCACAGAGCACTCACCAGGCTCAAATACCTGTGCATCATCCACAATTCTCCCAACATCTTACTGCAGCTTAGAGGGGGAATGGTGGGTATCTGCTATGCCCAAAAAGTCCCTGCAGAAAACTAGGAGGTGAACAGGCAAGTAACACGTGGTAGCCAGTAAGAACCCTCTTTATATAGCTGTACATATCGTAAGACTTAAGTAAAATAACAATGCTTTCCACTGTTAACAGCAATGGAAATGACAGCAGAGGATATTGAGTTTGTTGGAAGCTGCTTCTATATCAGTGGTTCTTAACCTATTTACCACTGTGGGCCACGCATATGCAGCTCTCTGTGTGTTATGTGGGCTGTATCCACACCATATATATACTACCTGCATGGTCCTGAGGATGTCACATAAGCCGCAGCTGTTTGCTGATTGGGCTACAGGTTGAGAACCACTGATCTACATACAGTTATGTGTGAGTGTGTGTGTGTGTGTGTGTGTGTGTTATGTGCCACTTATCTGTAGTTTTGCTGTGGCACATATCAAGATATAATTAAGGTTTGATATCTGCAGTGAATTTATTATTATTTATTTGTATTACCATTGTGCTAGGTACTGTGCAAACAGCAGCAAAAATGCAGTCCCTGCCCCAGGAGGTTTACAGTCTAAAGTATAAGACAAGAGACAACAGATGAATATAGACAGATAGAGGAGTTCAAGTAAACAGTGAGACAGTATTGATCAATATGATAGGCAGTGATCTCAACACCAACAGTGTAACTGTTGTCAAGTTTTTTGTAGGCATCCTGGCTCAGGAAAGTTTTTAGGAGGATTTGAAGGGTGTAGCTCTTCAGTTAACTTGCATACGCTCTTCATCTAGGGAAATCTGGAGGTTTGTGCATGTAGGCATGGGGGTCGTCTATCAGCCAATGCTCCCATAAGAACTGATAACTGGTTCAGAGACTATGATGTGCCAGAGGAGTAAACACCTCCCAGTCACAACCATCCCCTCCCTCTGTCTGGTATGCAGCTGATTACCAGCCCATACAGAGTTAGAGAATGCAGGATCTGATTTGCTGCTGTGCTCTAGAGGCAGATCCTTCTCCCAATCACATATCTGGCTAATGATGAGACAGGATTAATTATTTAAACTCTAACAGTGTGATTCTCCACAGAGTCCAAAATACCTACCAATATAACATGGCTTTGATAAGTGTGACAGAAAAGCCTTTGGATCCCTCGCTCTTTCCAAACAGCTCTCGCTTCAGACCTGACAAACTCACTACACCAAACAAATGTCTTACAGTACATATAATCCATAAAGAGTATCTACAGAAAAGTCATAACATATCATGACTCATAATCATTGTCAGATGAATGCACGGATAATATTTAAGCAATAATGTAACTATATTGAAAGTATGCTTTGTGGACTTGGAGTAGAAATTAGTCATCTGGCGATAATGTGTCTGGATGACACATTCAAGTAGTAGGTACTTGTTACATGTCCCTCGTCAGCCTTGGGGGTAATGTAAGTTTCCATTGTCTCCCTAGCAAATCCCAGGAAAGTCAATGGAAAACCATTGGAGACAAAGACAAACAATCAAAACTACTTCAAAGGTACAAAAAAACCCTCTGCAACAAGGCAAGGGACTGCCTGTGAATAGAAACAGTATAACAGACTATATGGAAAGGCACTCTGGATTCATTCACTAAGGAAAACACCGGTGGGGTGTGTGTGTGTGTGTGCTTTGATGACCTTTAGATCTTGGTTTTTGAGAAACCAGATGAGTGGGCAGTGAGCTGAACTGTGGGGGTAAATCTGCTTTATTAGGGCTAGTCTACACTGGCAATGGTTAAGTGTTGCTGTGGCAACGCTTTAATGTGCCTTGTGTGGTCGTGGCACAGCGCTGGGAGAGCACACTCTGAAAAAAACACCTCCGCGAGGGCGTAATTACCAGCACTGGGAGCATGGGTCCCAATGCTGGTGCACTGTCTACACTGGCGCTTTACAGAGCTGAAACTTGCTGTGCTCTGGGGTATGTTTTTTCACACCCCTGAGCAAGAAAGTTACAGCGCTGTAAATTGCTAGTGCGGACAAGCCCTTAGATAAGAAAGTTAACTATTGATAAGATAGACCCAGGTTTGCATTTTATGATTTTATTTTGTATTGTAACAACTTGTTTCCTCCACCCTCTCTCTTTTGATTCCAGTTAAATTTGTACTCTTTCTTAAATAAACCTTTTTAAATATGTGCTTACATGTGCTGTGTGGTTTACTGAAGCGATGGCTTAAGGTAAAGCTGGGTCATGCTGCATCTTTGGGTGCAGAGGATCTGGAAATTCTGTGAATAGCTGGTAACCGGACATCACAGGGGAACAATTCAAAGGGTTCAGGGATTGAGGGGCACCTGTTGTTAAACTGCAAGGAGAAGGAGAGCTGTCTTAAGCCAAGAGGAAGGTGGTTGAGAGGCTGAAGGGACACCCGGCCATCACAAGAAAGAGTCCCTGTCGCTGGAGGCAGGAAACAAGATGACTCTCAGTCCTGGGTTCCCTGAGAACTGTCACAAGTTATTAAGGTAAAATATCAACATAGTATTCACTGGGCTATATAATTTTGAATTGAGAAGAAATCAGAAATTGCATGGGGCAGGGGACTAGGACAATGGACTCCTCCTTCTCTCTCCTAATTTTTGATTCATCTCTATTAATAAGTAATGGTGAGTTTTGATGTTCAAAGAAAGAAAATTGAGTAGCAGAAATCTTCCTTTCTGTTTCACATATAGGCTGTTCATATCAACTATGGAATGTAAGCAGCATTGCAAAAAGGCCAAGAGGGAAGGATCTTACCTCCTATGTCACAGTGTTCTGTATAACTATGCACACAAATATTGGGACCGATTTAGTCAGACACCCCAACACAGCCATAATTCTGTAGGGTACTATGTGAGAATCTCCCTTGTATAGAGGAATTCTCACATGATGTAGAGCCATAGTAATGGCTTCTAGACCATCCTCTGGGACTCTGACACAGGGAGAATAGTTGGGACACCTCTGAACTGCAGTGCATCCCGGTTGCATAAAAAAAGTTGGCAGGTGGCATAAAGTAGAGCAGTTGTTTAGTAATACATTGCATATTTTCTTTTGCATCAGAATTTGATATTATGGTTAAGTTACTGAATGGAGCCTTTTGGCTTCTCAGGTTATCAACCTTGGGTTGGCAGAATAGCTGCTGTGGGAGAAATTTGCAAGGTATTTGGCATTTAAATTTTAGAGGGAGGTGATATCTCCCAATTTGGCAACTGGAAATGCAGTGCTCCAGGACAGTAAAGTTACAGGCAGAAAGTACCAAGGCGTTGACTTGGGACAGTCTAGCTCTTGTTATGAAGATAGAGAATTGGCTGGCTTATTTACTATATCTTGTCAGTTTGTTTGGAACACCATTTGGAAGCAGGCCTTCAAGAATTTTGGGGTCTCTGGACTGTCAGTCAGAACAAAGGACCATCTATAATCTGGAGATTAGCTAATGCTACCCCTACAGCAAGAACTACTCCTTATCCTCACTAGTAATTAATTTGTCTATGTAAATAAAAAGTGGCCTATGTGCCATCCAGTTCTGTTAGTGTGCAAATATCCTCTAACAGTCAGTATTTGTGTGGGCCCTTCACACCGGGATTAAATTTTCACCGGCAAAGAGGGAATAACAAAATAGATCCCTGTGATGACTAGGAGACTTCAAAATGCTGAGCCACATGAAAATGCCCGTACTGAGCTCTGATCAGAAGGTTCTATCTCCTGCAGAAATCCACATAGCTTTACTCTCTCCCTTGTGCTAGCATGTGGATCAAGTCATGTTTTGTTTGTGGATGCTGATTAAAATGTGCAAAACCTCAAATAGTTAGGGAAGGAAAAAAGGCATGAGCTTGTTCACATGGGCAACTTTTTTTAAAAAAACCTGATGATTGGGCCATAAAACTGATTGCGTGTAATTAGGAGATGAGCATATTAACAGAAAAACAGCTATGTGAAGCATTCTTTAAGTAGCTAGAAGAGCTGTCATTGCTTGAGATGTATTCAGCAGTTTGCTTTGGGATTCACCCATAGTAAAAGAAACTTCCATATCTTTAATATTAGGAATATTGCTTCACTATTATTTAAAAATATGCTGAAATTGAAAGATTATTCAAAAGTGCCTGAGAACAAAAACAAATTTGCTTATCAGCCTCTATGCAGAAGCAAGATTAAAATTCCATTAAATAAATGTATATTTAAAAAGGTTTACGTTTTGCTTTACATTTTTATGCAAAATGTCAAACTTAAAGAATTTGGATAGCAATATACAATCCTGAAATAAAAACAAGAAAAGAGGACAGTTAAGGCTTTTGAATGTTCTTACGTTTGTCCTTGAAGCCTCAGTTTTATTACTGCCAGTACTTGATAAAAGGCACAATAAGGATATCAGTAAACTCTTGTGAGTAACAGGAGATAGAAAAGACCTGACCTTACACCGGCATTGTTAGAATGTATCTTTGTTGTGGATGCAGCATAGTCAGTATTGTCTTATTTCTCCAGGTATAAAACTTGTGCTCGTTACATTATGTATTCAAGGCCAGATTCTGCAGTCCTTACTAAGGCAAAACTCCTATCCAATGTAATGGTGGATTCTTCGGACTGAGGGCTGCAAGATTTAGTGCTGCAAGGTAGCACTTTGCACAAATAGTACTGAATGGAGAGAAAAGGCTGTGGGCCATCCAGGTTGCCCCCTGCATTGTGGTATTTATTGTACCATGCTCACTAAAATTATGTTTAGCGCTAAATAACAACACTTAGAATTTGTACGGTTCTTTTCATATTTCAAGTGTTTTCCAAAAATTGCTTAAGTAACTTCCAAAACAGTAGCCGTCTGTGGTAGGGACTGTTAAACCTGTTAGTAGCAGTACTGCTGTTTTAAAGATGGGGATAGTGGGAACAGTATGGGATTTTCAAAACTAATATCTACCCAGGAAAAGTATGAGCTAAAGTATAAATGTAAATGATATTGCTATACTGGTATAACCCCATGTGCATACTCTTTTATTCAGGACAAGAGTGTCCTTTTTGGTTTAGCTTCTGTTGTATGGCATTAGGTTTAAACTACTCCTTACCCCTCTCCCCAAACCACTATTATGTTGGAATAAGATTATCCGTACTGGGTAATGTGGGTAGGTATAAGTGGTAAAACTTTCCCAGGACTAATTGATTTAGGAGCACAAGTCCCACTGACTTTTAATGGGACTTGTGCTCTTCAATCAGTTAGGTGCTTTTGAAAATCCCATCCAGAGGAAATAGGCCACTTGCCCCAGGTTACAAAGAGAGTGACTTTTACTCATAATTAGTACTCAGAAATTCCTAATTTCTACCTGTGAGTTTCAATCGCTAGTCTGTGCATCCTTTTTATATCTTTCTCAAAGATACTTAATCACTTATATTGGCTTCTCGTTCAGTTGCCTGATTGTTCTTTCTTTTAAGAACTTTCGCCAGAGATGTAGTCTAAACTTTTTCTCCCTTAACTTCAGACCATTTTCTGACTATCTTCTGAGACCATGAATAATTCCTTTCTTTCATTTATACGGTTTCATTGAAAGTATTTATAGACCTGGTGTCATAAACAGATAGCTAAGGGTTAATGTCTCTTTCACCTGGAAAGGAGTAACCTGAAACACCTGACCAGAGGACCCATCAGGAAACAAGACTTTTTCAAATCTGGGTGGAGGGAAGTTTGGGTGTGAGTTCTTTGTCCTTTGTCTTGTGTCTGACCCTCTCGGCTCTGAGAGTGATCTTTCTGTCTCCTGGCTTTCTAATCTTCTGTTTCCAAGTTGTAAGTACAAAAATAGTAAGACAATAAGGTTTATATTGTTTTCTTTTGTATTTACATGTGTGTAGTTGCTGGAATGTTTTGAATTGTATTCTTTTTGAATAAGGCTGTTTATTCATTTTTCTTTTAAGCAATTGACCTTGTATTTGTCACCTTAATACAGAGAGACCATTTTTATGTCCTTTTCTTTCTTTTTTTATATAAAGCCTTCTTTTTAAGACTTGTTGGAGTTTTTTCTTTAGTGGGGACTCCAGGGAATTGAGTCTGCAGCTCACCAGGGAATTGGTGGGAGGAAGAAGTCAGGGGGAAAATCTCTTTGTGTTAAATTTACTAGCCTGACTTTGCATACCCTCTGGGTGAGGGAGGAAGAGGAGAGATTAGCTCTCTCTCGGTACTTGTGTTTTCCAGGACTGGAAACAGGGAGGGTGGGGTCCCTCTGTTTAGATTCACAGAGCTTGCTTCTGTATATCTCTCCAGGGAGGGCACACCCAGAGGGGGGAAGGGAAATGGTTTATTCCCCTTTGTTGTGAGACTCAAGGAATCTGAGTCTGGGGGTCCACCAGGGAAGGTTTTGGGGGAGACTACAGTGCACCAGGCACTGTATAAATTCCTGGCTGGTGGCAGCTTTACCAGGTCCAAGCTGGTAACTAAGCTTGAAGGTTTTCATGCTAACACCCATATTTTGGACGCTAAGGTCCAGATCTGGGAAAAATGTTATGACACCTGGTGTGGCCAAACCATGGCTCATGAGCCACATGCAGCTCTTTTACAGTTAAAGTGCAGCTCATGGAGCCCTCCACCACCACCTACCATTCTCTGCCTACCACATGGTACAGCGTGTGGCTTCAACCCCATGCCCTAGCAGGCACCAGGTTGTGCATGCCTTGCGGCTCTCGAACTTCTGAAGATTATTATATGTGGCTCGAAGGGTCAGTAAGTTTGGCCACCTCGTTATAGACTATGATAACATCCCTCAAAGTCTGGGTTTTCTCAGCTATACAACTGTTTGCCTGTCTTTCCTCATGTGTCTTGTCTTCAAGTCCTTGGATCTTTTTGGAATGAGGGTCATGCATACTGTAGGGTTTTGGGGGTTTTTTGTTTGTTTTTTTTTAAATTCCTAGATCAAGCATACTAAATATTCTCTGGTTTGGCTAATCTGCATTAGTAGTTAATTTTTTGTCATCCACACATGTCCTCTTCAGGACTAAATTTAATAATTAGCATGATTTAGATTAATTAAAATAGAGTTTTGCAATTCTAGATAGCAAGCTGGATCTGGCATCTGTGGTGACTACTCTGCTCCAATCCACAGGAGCAATGAAGCTATATAATTGGCAGATCTAGCTGCCTGAGGATTCCCTGGGTGGTGTAGGACTAACATAGCAGCATCTTCACTAACCTCCTTCCTGTCATAACATTATGGCTGGGGAAAAAGGAGCATGGCTGCAGCTCTTTGAGTGCAAGCTTTCCAAAGCTGAAAGTGTCCCCTTGGGGTTTGTGAGAATCTGGAATCATTTACAGCAGCTGTGAAGGTCACTGTCAGATAGCGTAGTGAACTAGATAGATCACTGGTCTAATTTGCTGCAGCAATTCCTATTTTTGTTTGAGTCATCTGAAAAATGTTTTTGGGAGTTTCTTATGTTTTCTTGTTTTCAACAAAAATACATTTCATCAAGACTCGGTAATACATAATCTAGATATCGCTGGCCACTCCAGCACACCAAAAATCCATGTTGTATTAACCACTGCCAATTAAAAGAACTCTTTGCCGTAGAAGACAATCTAGTCCTGTTTCTGCATTCCAATGACTTCAGTAGAGTGTCACTGGTGGAAAACTGGAGCTCAGGAATGGGAGCATCATAGAACATCAGGGTTGGAAGGGACCTCAGGAGGTCATCTAGTCCAACCCCCTGCTCAAAGCAGGGCCAATCCCCAGATAGATTTTTACCCCAGTTCCCCAAATGGCCCCCTCAAGGGTTGAACTCACAACCCTGGGTTTAGTAGGCTAATGCTCAAACCACTGAGCTATCCCTCCCATACCCTCAGACCCATCTCTCAGAGTTTTGAGAGGGGAAGGAGGGTAATACAGCTGTTACCTTTACAATCAAATTAGATTTCTTGTGTGAAGTTTCTCACAAGTGACTAAAATGATGTGTGGTTCAATGCCACATTGCCAGTTCATCCTCAGGGATCTCTGAGTTGCTTGAAGATGGGGAACTAAGGCCTTAAAAACCCAGAATTTCTGTGTTCTGTCATTTTTGCTGGAGGTTCATTGGTAGGGGTGGGATATTTAAGGAAACTATGGACCTGACTTTAATCTCTTTTTTAAATGTAGTTCCACAACTTAATTATGTTCAGAATGATTACTTATGATTTACATCAGGATAAGATCAGACCCAGCCCTTCTGTTCCCCAAGCCTTTAAGATTGATATATCTACTTGTCCTCTTTATGTTGTACTTTACAGCCACTATGGCATCAAGGCTTTCCATATCATTCTTAAAGCAGATAATCCATAGTTCAACTGCCTTGCTCTAGAAGTCTTCCATCTTGTTGTCAAGAGAAGCTACTTAATCCTTGTACATGGCCTTTCAGAAACTAGAAAAGTATAGTGCTTTGGAGATGATGGCAAAGGGTCAGAGATTATTCAATTGCTGTATAAACCCAGTACCTATACATTGTGACAGTCTTTATCACAGAAGGCAAACTCAGGGTTTCATGTGACATTTACTGGATCCTAATTTTCTTTTTCATCAGCACAGAAAGTGTATTTCACTCAAATCATAAATTAATGGATCACTGTAAAAACCAAACAGACTGATTATAACTTCATGTTCTCACCTTGAAATTCTGAGTTAACATAATCAGACAGTTACATTATTGTAGTGTAAACATACTGTATTGATTTATCACATTATCAATGTTATATTTCTGATTTTTAGTTTCCATCACATGGGCTCAGTGTATCATAAAGACATAAGAACAAAACTTTTTCCTTTGTGTCTGTTTATACTTCTGTAACAACCAAATTTCTTATACATTGCAATATTTTGAAAAGTCAGTGATAGGAAACGAGAGTTTATTTTGGAATATGTCAATCTCCACTGACACGCTCCTGTTGTATTCATATACATCAGTGCAAAGAACAAAATTATCACGTTTTATCTCTACTTTATATGCATTTAAAAGACAACACAAGATTGAAAGGCCATGGAAAATTAGGCCTATAAGGTGAATGTTCTCACTAGTATAAAAACCATTCTCTGTAGTAATCATTAGGGCTCTGATCCAAAGCCCATTTGAAGCTCATTTGATTTCAATGGACTTTGGATGAGGTGTACTGTAAAGCTTTATAGGCTGATATGGAACATGTCACAGTGCTGCATATATTATTTAGGAACACTAGCACATAATGCTTTTAAACTTTAAGAAATTATCTTTATCCTAACTTACAAATATGGTTTAGTCACAATCTAGACTAAAGTGGACAGTGGCAATCCATTATAACTGATTTTATGCCACTTTGCATGCCTGCGCAGTAAATCCAGTGCAACTGCATTTCTAAAGAACTGACATTATATATGAGTTACGTATCATTATATGTTTGTAATATTTTTGTAGTTGTTTTGGTCCCTGCATATTAGTGATGCATCCACCTTGCTGCTAGATCTGCCAATTATATAGCTTCATTGCTCCTGTGGACTGGAGCAGAGTAGTCACCACAGATGCCAGATCCAGCTTGCTATCATACAAAGTCCTCAAGTCCTATGGTCTAATGAGTAATTACAGTCAAGCATTACATTAAAAACAACCTAGAAATTTCTGCTTCTCATGAGCTATGTGTGAACATTAAGATTGCTATGTATAGATACGTATAGTAAAATAATAAGTAACCAAATCAGGTTTTTCATAAAACTATTAAACTTCAGATTAGCTTGTTTTAAAATAGCATTCTTATAAATGCATATATTTATGTATTTATAAATAAAATGTGAAATTAAGGCATTTCAGAAAGCAAACTACAATAGTTTACAAAACTTAAATTAATTAATTTAATATAGAATGACAAATCTTATCAACAAATAATTAATGCAACCACAATAAACCAGAAGCCTACAACACATAATAGTCAAGCTTACTATGATAATTAAGAGTTTGGGAGACTGTACAAATCAGAAACAGCCAGTACACATCCATAACCCATATCATCACCTCTCTGAAAGAACATTCTTGTTCTCCAGAATTTCAGCTTTGTTTTTGTAAATGAAAAGTAAGACAGTAGCTGTTATGGTTGTGAAAAAAATCAAAAAAATGTGAAGCAAGTGTACTGAATTCAGAGATCCCTTTGAGTCTTCAGAGAGCCTAGGGCAATAACTCAGAGATATGTGAACTGCCCCATTCCTCTGAGATGCTAGTTCAAGTGCCCAGTGATGACAATTTGTGTTAACTATTTCATTCTTCATGTAAGAGAAGAGAGGGAGTGCCACAGATCTGTACAATATATTGTGAGTGATAGCTCATCCACGTGCCACAAGGGGTAACATGTGAGAGACCTCACTAGAGCTGGATGAATAACTGAATTTTTTCAGTTTCATCAGCAAATGAAAAAATCAGAAAAAAATATTTTGTTTTGTTCCAAAAATGTTTGGAATCTGTCACCAAAATACATCTGCCTTTAAGACCTTTACCCCACTGATTAGGAAACTTTCCTGGAATGTGGCAGACCTGGGTTTGAATCCCTGCTCTGGAACAGGGACTTGAAACTCAGATCTCCTTCCTTACAGGTGAGCATCCTAAACACCAGGTTATAGGCTATTCTGGAGTGGGGTGCTTCCTATCTTTCCTGTTAAAGTTTTTCCACTTTGTATAAGTACTTAAATATCCATTGGGTCAGAAAGAGAGAGAGAACATCTCTGTATCCTGGTGATTAAGGCAGGAGATGTGGAGTCAACTGTTCTTTCTGCCTGAATCTCTCTTCCTGTGTTTTTCTTCTGCACAGGGGTGAATTTCTCCATCGATAATTCAAAGCTAGTTCTGATTTCTCTTCATTAGTTGTAATCACAGGTAATCTATGAAACAAATCTTCACTCTAAGATCTTAAGTTACTCAAAGCAAATGTTGAAACTGGTAAACTCATTAGTTAATAATGCAAATCATTTATGTCAAACTTCTGTCTCATGTCTAAGAAGGTGTCTTTTCCTTTTGACATTGTAAATAATTTAACTGAAAATTCACTGGATGGTAATTTCTCTAAGCACTGAACTGTGCTTTCTTTCAGGTTTTTTTTTTTTTTTTTTACTGAAAGTAAATTCTTTCCTGTAGAAGTAGTGCTATTCAGAGTTAATGAAACAATTTTGGTTGATCAAAAATTCATATGTTGATTTTCCAGTATCAACATTCTTAATCAGCTATTGACTTAACATTATTGCTGAACAGTTCATCTGAAATTTGTGAAACAAAAACACAAAATACATATTTAAGTTATTTATAGAGTTTTTTTTTAATAAAATTTGGGTACTACATGAAAAGCATTTAACTTAGAATAACCCTTTGTCACCTAGGTAGAATGCAACCCCCGTAACCTCAAAGGTGGGTATGGGTTATTTGGTCTGGATTTAGGGGCAGGCATTCCTTGAAGAAGCTGAGGAGCAGGATTGGGGCTCCCCGTGACTAGTACAGTGAGGAAACAGCCTCCTCCTTCAGTTATTTAATGTTCATATGAGGGAACGGCAGTGAGTTCCAGGCAACAGCAAACCACTTCCAGGTGGAAACACTTGAGGAAGGAATCAAGACCTGCACTGTAGAATTATTTCCAGACAGTTCTCAGATAAGTTAATAAATTTGCATTCTAATTAAACTACATCTCTTGCATCTCTTTTTCTTCCTGCCTGTCTGAGACAAGGAAATATGTGTATATAAATCCTTGTTACTTATTCTGGAGTAAGGTAGGGTGTGAGTTTAAAGTATCATAGCTTTTTTGGAATAACTCCCCTTATAGACACACTTACTGGGTAATAAAGACTTTCTACATGGGAAGCTCTTGCAGAATAGTTTACTCAGCAATAGAAATTCTGGTCAATTTCTTTGTGTAAACAGGCTCCTATTTCAAACTGTGCTCTTCTTTTGGTTTCACAGCTTAAGACTTTCTGATGAACATAAAATAGCATTAACAAGGTACTTATTTGCTTATAAGTATTTCTTATGAGTAAGAGGGGGCCTCACTGGCCAGTCAGTTAAGGCAAAACTATTGGATAGGATGAGAGTTTGAGAGTAAGTGAGAAGTGCTATAAAAATAGGAGGCTTCTTTTATTCCCTTTTAATAGTTTGCCCATTGACTGGTTCTCATTTTGAAGAGCAGATGTGGATCATCTACTATACTTCATGTTAAGAGTTCAAATGCATCAACTGGAATATGAGTTGTATATAAATGTTGCCTTCTCATTAAGCAGTCAAGAAACTCAGTATCTGTCCTGTGGCTTGATATTTATGGACTTGCTTACACTAACTCCTGTGTGTATTCCCCAAACCAAATGTCAATAAATCTTCACAAGCCGACATGCTGGGGCCATCTCAGTTCTTCAGTTGGAATTAGTGTTTTATGGAACTGATGAACACTTACTCTGATCTTTCTACTGATATCTCTTGTTTTGTTTGCACTTGTAATCTTTGCAAAGCTTCCATGGGGCTCCTCTGATCAAAGTGGCATCATTTATTTGTCTAAGGGAATGTCTGTGTCATTGCATGTGTTCTGATATTGCAGTGTCTTTTCAAGGTTCATTGTACAACAATATATATACTGAGTCATCTGTTCTCCAACAGATTAATGCCATGATCTTGCAAAGACCTAAGCATGTGCATAACTTTATTCATATAGCTAATCCTATTGATATCAATAGGACTGGTCGCATGAGCAAAGTTATGCACTATCTAGGATTCATGTGTTTGTATGACTGGGTCCTAAAGATGGTGCAGCAGCAGCAGATGAAACACTGCTGTAAATTTTCAACATCAGTTACCAGTATCTGTTCATTATATATTTTTTATTTAATCTGTTTGCTGGAATCACTTAATCTATGTATTTCATATCAAGCAGCCTGGCCTCTGTGGCAAATGAATTTGCTTGTCTTAAGAAATAAATAAAGTTTGTCAATACAAAGAAAACTTTATGCAAAATAAATAACTCTATCTTATAGAATAGCTTATCCTGCCAAATCTTAATTATTCTTAATTACCTTTCATCCTGCTCATTAAGTTTTATGGGGAGGCCATTGTCTGTGGTGACATTACCCCCCTTCTCTTCAACATCCAGAATAGGTGTCAGATTCTCTCAGGCCACATATTTTAAGAGAATTCATCTTGAAGAGGGTGTCCAGTGTATTTTGCTCTAATAAAGTATATACATTTAAATGTATATATTGTACAAAGCTAAAACAAATTATTGTGCCTTTAATGCCTCAGTACAAGTATATATTGAAAACCTCATGAGTATAATGTGGCAGCCAATAAAAGCTAAAAATAACAAGCTTGGAACTCTTTATTCCAGTTTTCACAAGCTGTTACATTTTATTGTTTGCAAAGGTGGTGAAATATAATGGCTTTGCTTAGTTCGGAAATTTAATGGCTTTCAGAAATAGTTTATAATGATCAGGAAAATAAAGTTCCTGAAATACCTCATAGGTCACTAGTTCAGTTTGTAGTCTTGCTGAATTCTTCTGCAAGGAGAATGTATTTAGCTGTGAACAAATAGATATTTTACATATTTTCAAAATACTAAATTGTTTTTAATCTATATGTAAATGCAACTTAAATTTATTTGGATGTTGGTTCTTTTATTATTTTACTGATGCTGCAGATAACATACTGAATGCTATGATAACTAAAAGGTAAAAAGTTATTACTTGATAAAATGGGAGTTTATTACATTTAAAATATTACATGGAATAGAAAACCATGCTAGCTAGAGTTATGACAAAAAAATCTGTCTGACAGCTAACATGATGAATACCTTGATCAGTAGATACCATTGTATAATAAATGACTTATACTATATGAAAAAAAATGTCCTAAAATATTATGTAAATGTCTAATCCAATGCTGGAAAAAGCACAGTCTGGAACTCTTTACCAAAGGATGTTGTGAAGGCCAAAACTATAACAGGGTTAAAAAAAAGAACTAGATAAATTCATGGAGGATAGGTCCATCAATGGCTACTAGCCAGGATGAGCAGGGATGGTGTCCCTAGCCTATGTTTGCCGGAGAATGGGTGATAGGTAATCATCAAATGATCTATCCCCTATCTGTTCATTTCCTCTGGGGCCCCTGGCATTGGCCACTGTCGGAAGACAGGATACTGGGCTAGATGGACCTTTGATCTGACCCAGTATAGCCATTCTTATGTTCTTTTGCTCTTGTACTAGTAAATTGTGCCATGGTAGAATTTATAGTTAAACTAATGACCCTGTTACCGTGTTGCCTATGTAAAGCCAAAGTTTAGTTAGGGAATAATACAAACAAAATAGCAAGGGCAACACAAAACATCTTTCTTGTCTGTACTTTTCAGTACTAGGACATATGACTAATTTCCCCTTTTTTCTTACAGCCATTTGCAGTTTTGTTTGCTAACAATGACATTTGAGATTCTATTAGCACTACAGTCACACTGTTGTTTAACTTCCCACAAGTCTCTTCAATATTCCTGCAGCACAGAGAAAGTATATAATATAATGTATTTTCACATCTGACCGTAATATCCATTGGCCTAATTCATGGTTGTGCTATGGCCAATTTGTACCACGTAGGAGGGCACAAAGGTACTGTAGGGCCCCTCTCCCATAACCCCCCCCCCAGGAAATATTCCTGACACAGAGAACCCCCTCAGATGATTCAAAGCCAGCTCTTCCAAGGCTGTGCTGCCAGTGTAGTAGTCAGGGATTCAAGAGACATTTTGCAGTGGAAAAGGAATAGACAGGAAGAGGCATTGCTAGGGAAATTGGGGCTATTGATTCAGAAATACACTTTAAGGCAACCCTCAGGGCCCCCTGCAACTTCTGAATAGAGCAGGTACAATATGCCCTTCCTTCTGTCCCAGTGTCATGCTTCCACACCCTCCCTTCACCTCAGGGATGAATGTACCTCCATGGGAGAAGGCAAAAGTTAGATTCTGATTATAGTTCTTTATCATAACATTCATCCAAAGGTGCAGTTGTTCATCTGCTACACATTTAGATGACTTATGACTGCTAGCTTTAGAAATTCTTAACCAGGTGATCTGGCTGGGTTTTGATGCAAACAGTATCACTCTGCATGACAGAGGCCCTGGCCCAGCAAAACACATAAGCATGTGCTCAGTTTTAATTATGTGACTATTAACTTTGGCCTCAGTGGGACTACCTACATATTTAAAGCATTTACTGAAATTCAATGCTGGATCTGGGCCAGAAGGTCACACTGCCATCATTCAAACTGTAGTTGAAAGTCAAGAGAAGTGCAGAGTAAAATGTGGAGTTAGTTAGAATTAGAGAAAGCTGTATTGTTAATCTGTAGACTTTTGGTGCTGAGCAGATGTGTGTGAATGAGGACATGAAATCTATGGTAGGCATGATGGATGATGGGAGAGCAGTATATGTTGAGTAGGAATGCTCTGTATGCCATGAGACCTCTATAGATACAGAAGTTGAGTGAGACTGTGCATAAGTATCTGAAGTTTTGGATGCTTATCGAAACTTCATGGTAAGGTCTATAATAATAGATTAATAGATTCTATGGCCAGAAGTGATCATGTAGTCTGACCTCCTATATAACACAGGGTATAAATAGAGTGGGTTTAGGATTTTGTCAAACAATATTATTTTTCTTTCATTCCAAGCACTATTCTTTCCCACCATGCCGTACACACAGCAAATTAGTAGATGGCAACTGATAGGCAAAGCATGCTGGTTTAGAACATTTATTATGTTTATATTTTTGAATTCTGTCCTGCTGTTGACCTGCATGTAATTGAAGTTAGTACGGTATGCTCCAGTGGCATAGTAGTTGACACAGTGTAATCAATTAGGCAGAAATACTACATGTCACTAAGGATTTTTGCTGTCATTTTATTGATTGATTAGGAAGCGGCTTCTGTCAGCAGCATGTGGGGGGAAAAATCACTACCTATGGAGACAACAGTAAAGAATTTAGCATGCATTTGTGTCACTTTAAGTAAATAATTGGCTGAGGGATGTTAATATCAAACTATTGTGAGTGGAAAAAATTGTAAATGTGTCTTCAACTGTCAGCAAGCAAGGAGGATTATATACTACACAGAAAGGCAAAATAGAATTGAAAATGTATAAATATCACCCTGAAATGGATTTTGTTTGTTTACCAAGCTTTGTTCTTAAACTGGTTGCAGATTATGAAGTGAATTACATCCTTAGGGAGAGACTGTGCTCTTTTTAGGTCATCTTTGTGGTCTTGCCTGAAAACTGTGGATCTTGCCACTTTAGGATTCTGTTTGCTCTGAGATGCACTGGGTGTACAAGGCATAGAACCCATGTTCTACTCCATGTATGATACATGACTGTTACTATAGTACATTCAATAAAAGTAATATAATGGGAAGTTGACAAAATACACTACAACTATTGATTCATATTGACAGTACAGTAGTTTTGTCACAAATTATTGGGACTTCTTTAAATCAAGCTACTGAGACTCAACACTGAGGTTCATAAAAAAAATTTTTGTTTACTACATTTCATGGGTATCCATATAGTGCTGCTGATGATTATCATCATTTGTATTACAGTAACTCCTCAAGAATCCGTACATATACATATACATACTAACAGACAGATCCTGTGCCAAATTGACTAGAGTTTCCTAAGTCTTGTCTTGGCATACAGTGCACTCAGTGTAGGACCTGTGATGTATTATTTGAGGACAGTCACTGTAGTTTTTTTTTTTTAATTGTTCCAGTATCAGGAGGCTGGAGGGGATATCTCCAGAAAATAGCTTCTTGTTTTAGGATCAATTTAATAAGAGAACAGGATCCTTCTCTCTCTCATTTCTGCAAGCATGACTTTTTTGGAAAGTTTTACTGATTGTAAACCATAATTGTCTGGGAGTGTTCATTTAATTGTCATCTGTAGACATGTTTGATGGAAACCTCTACCTATTTCTTTATGGAACTCCTTCTCTACCTCTTAGTTGTGAGTTTCCTGAAATTTTCGAACATGGACCTTACACATTCATGATGTTGGTGGGACAGAATTTTAAACATGTTTCCCATTTCAGCAACTGTGGTAGAAATCCAGCTCTCATTGTTCTTGCAGTCAAAAAAAATTGCAAAAGCACATTATAATGCATAAATGTTTGAACTTTGCCCTTCAGTTTGAACCTTTGTCCCATGGTCTACTGCATTTCCTTAACCATTAAATTACTCTTCCAAAAAACAAATTGTTTAGCACAATTGAAAATGGAACAAAGTATGTTGTGTATTTATCACTTTATTTGCCTCTAGTTGCTTGCCTATCAATTGCTTCACGCTTGGATAGTTTATGGATATTTACCAATACAATCAAAACACTTGAGACATAGGTGTGACAAAGGTGTAACCCTCTGGTGTTTTCTGGGCCTATCTGGGCCGGTGATCTGCTAGGTAACTCCAATCCTTGACTCGTGGAGCCAGCCTTACCCAGCTTTGCTGTGAGAACTCCCACTCCTAGGCTGTTCATGCACAGCCTCTGGCATATAAACTGCTCCTTGGATTGTGCAATTGAATGGCACTAGCCAATATCTCCAGTCCCAGACACAACCCTAGGAACTTCTATCTCGCAGTGTCCAGTTATACCCGCTGGATGCTGCAAGCTTATATGAGTTCGTCAATTTAACAAAGAAATTGATGTGTACCAGGCTTGTTATCCCAAGGGGAGTCTCTGACACACTTCAAACCAAACACACTGCTTCAGGTAGAATAAACAGATTTATTAACTACAAAGATACATTTTACGTGATTATAAGTCAAAGCATAACAAGTCAGATTTGGTCAAATGAAATAAAAGCAAAATGCATTCTAAGCTGATCTTAACACTTTCAGTGCCCTTATGAACTTAGATGCTTCTCACCACAGGCTGGCTGGTTGCTCTTCAGCTTTGATCAACGTTTCAGCTGCTTGGTGTTGGTGTCTGTAGATGTAGGTGGAAGAAAGAGGAAGAACATGACAAAGTCTCTCCCTTTTATCATGTTCTTTCTTCCCTCTTGGCTTAGTCCCCCCACCCCCCTTCACAGTCAGGTGAGCCTTACCTCATCGCAGTCCCAGACTGGCCAAAGAAAAGGAGGTGACTCAATCGAGAGTCCAACAGATCCTTTTGTTGCTACCTAGGCCATTGTCCCTTGTTCCTGTGAGGCTGGGCTTGGTTTGTCCCAGACCTGCCTTGATGAGGTATGAACTGCCTCTCTGCTCTTGAAGAGTTTTTGCCTGGGCTTATTTTAAGCCATGAAGATATATTTTCAGCCTCATAACTACATATATGAAATTATAACCAATAACATTACTGTAACAACAATGATCAGTGCAACATGAGCCTTCCGAAGGCACTCAAAATGACAAACTTTTCATTGCATACCACGCAATCATTTTACAAGGATGAACTTGGGGATGCTGGGTGTTCCTCCAAAGTACAGAGCGTCGCAATAGGTATGATACAGTAAAACTCATTTCTCTTAAACATAACCACCTCTATTCCATTAGAGTCAATGAAAGTCAGATTTTGGTCAGGAGTAGTTTAGAGATTGATCCTGCTCATCTGGAAAATGGACAAAACTCCCACTGGCTATAAAATAATGGGATTGGAATCAGGTCCTCAGAGCATTAGTATAGGAATCTTTTGGAGGATCATTGAGCAAGTGTACTATTTTGTTCATACAGCAGTATTTGCAGTACAGATAGACAACTCAAAGGAATTTAAATTTAATTTATTCTCTGCAAATAGAATTTGTTTTGAATTTACTCTGTCCTCTTTTTCTTTTTTTTTATTTTAGTTAATGTATCTATTAACATGTTGAACAGAATGTTTGTTTGTTTTTCTGTTGTAGCCATAAGCATTTTTTGTATTTAATACATTTCTTTTATAAAAAATACAAATACAAATCAGAACATCGCTGAAGCAATGGAACAGGATCTCTAGGGTACTACTGTGTTACACTTCTGCAATAGCTTTATCTGCTTAAGTTCCCACAGAGACAAAAATCAGATGCAGAAAAAAAATATATTTATTTTAAGGAAATGGATGAGAGTCATAGAAGAGGGTCCCAAAGGTACTATATTGAGTTACTCAGCAATAGCTATTCTTCACTTGGACTAAACAGATAGCAAGCAAACAAACAAACAAAGCCAATGATAAGAAGGCTTATTGAGGTATGAGCACTGGCTTTTTAAGAATCTATCTGGCATAGATACTCAGCTAGATACCACTGAAACTTCTCAATAGTGAAGTCAAGCTGAAGCAATCAAGTGTCACTTTTAGTTGTAGATCCTCATTTGGCCCATTTCCTATTAGTTTTTTTGCCTTCAAGTTACTCCAATCTCAATCTGTTTTACGCTTCAATATTCATTGGGCACAATTACTTTAGCTTTACACACTGCTGTTGGAACTTTTTGCTATATTTAAATTCAGAATTACTACTCAGATAAGAGCAAAAGAGAATACTGTGAAATTCACTGTTGTGGCATTATTAAAGAAAATATTACCAGATGTAATGTACTTTTTTTCACAGAAAATAGAGACTGGTGCCAATCATTTAAAGAAGGAAAAAAGAGGTAAAATGAGCACTCTGTAAAAATGTAGATTGAAAATAACTGCAGATAACTGCACAAATGGGTGTGCAGGTAACTGCACAAATGGATGTAAAGATAAAATTATTTTAAAATTTACAGTGACTAATATGCATTTTATTTTCTATTTATGAAAAATTTTGTGCATTATATTTTCTGTACTTTGCAAACCTACTCCATATTAAGAGAACTGCATCTGTCAGTCAGTCATGGCATTTACAGAAAGAAGATATTAACATCATCCAGGGTCTGATACTGCTCCCACTGAAGTAAATGGCAGAACTCCTGACACAAGAGCAGGATCTTGCTCTGTTTCCATATCAGTTGAGGGTTAGTCTCCAATTTGTTTTCCTCTAGTATTTTTCATCTTAAATTTTAAAGCCACTACACTTCACAGTTGCCAACTTTCATGCGGTAAATAAGCGCTCCGACTTTCACAATAAGCCAAAAATCAAACTAATCCTATTTCAAAACAAGCCAATCCCTAAGAGCTCCAACACTCTATGTGACTACATTCCCCCGGTGTCAGTCTGGGACTGTGATGGGCCTGCTGAGCACCCCTGACTCTCTCCCCGCCTTGCCCCTGCTTGCCAGGAGCTGATCAAAAAAAGAAGCAACAAGCTGTAAGCCAAAAACTAGCCAACAAGAAACTCACAAGCCAATTAAGCCCAAAACAAGCATTTTTTCTCTCTGGGTTTGGGATATCTGCTACACTCGATACAACTTACAGTGGTGTCAGGTAAACCAGTGCGCTCTCTTCTCATGTTGGTTCTGAATTATAAGCATCTGTCAACATTTTTTTGTGCTTCTTGTTGGCCTGACGACCCCAGTTAACCATCTGCTGACACAAGCAAGATGCTACTTTTTCTTGAATCATTTAAATAACTTTTTTTTAAAAAATGCCCCAATTTTCATTTGTGCTTTCATATCTGAGGACTAATTGATTAGAGATTTGAGCATAATTCATTACCCAGGACATTGACAGCAATCACCTTAATGACTAAAATTTGCATTAGGGTCCAACCTCATTTGCTCTTTTTCTGCATCCTCACCATCATAGTCACATTTACCTGTCCAGGATGTCTCTTTTTTTGGTACATGCATATACAGTGCCTAGCATTATGGAGCACTAATCATTGACTGGAGTTCATAGGTGCTGCTGCTGTTATTACAAATAAGAAAAAATAGATTCATGTACCACAAAAAGGACAGTCAAAAAGACTGACTGCTACTGAAGGGATAAGCTTGGCCTCTTCCTTCTATATAGCACTGTACTGTCACCTCTCTCTACTCTCAGATCTCTCCATCCTTTAATTTCTGTGATCTGGTAACATCCATTTGATTCTTGTGATTGACTGAATTTAAGACAAACTCACTTTGGAGCCACTTCTTTCATAATAATTGAATTCGATTAAAACAAGCGTTTTCTTTTATTTTTGTTTTTTATTTTTTTTTGTTCCTTCAGTATGAACCCTTTTGTTGAAAACAATTCTACAACATTTGCACCAGGAAAGATTAAACATACAGCTTGCTGAAGGTGTATAAACCTCAAAAGAGATTTTATATGAAACCTAGTACTACTACTTCTATTTCTATGTTCAGCTTAAAACAGATGTTTCATATGGATTCTTTTTTAGTTACTAGAGGTTTCCACAGCCCTGGAAATCTTCCTCCCTCTCTTTTTTTAGGTTTCCATTTTGAGGTCACTTTTACAAAATTTGAGCTGAGGCTCACAAAAATTAGTAAGTATGGGGTATGTATTAATAGGGGTATGGAATGGCTTTTAGAGGTATAGAATGTCTTCTGTTTGAGGAGAGAGTAATAAGACTGGGACTTTTCAGCTTGGAAAAGAGACAACTAAGGGGGGATATGATTCAGGTCTATAAAATCATGACTGGTGTGGAGAAAGTAAATAAGGAGGTGTTATGTACACCTCCTCATAATACAAGAACTAGAGGACACCAAATGAAATTAATAGGCAGCAGGTTTAAAATGAACAAAAGGAAGTATTTCTTCATACAACATACAGTCAACCTGTAGAACACTTTGCCAGAGGATGTTGTGAAGGCTAAGACCATAACAGGGTTCAAAAAAGAACTAGATAAGTTCATGGAGGACAGGTCCATCAATGGCTATAAGCTAGGATGGGTGCGGGGATGGTGTCCCTAGCCTTTGTTTGCCAGAAGCTGGGAATGGGCGACAGGGAATGGATCACTTGATGATTACCTTTGGGGCACCTGACATTGGCCACTGTCGAAAGACAGGATACTGGGCTAGATGAACCTTTGGTCTGACCCAGTCTGACTTGTGTTCTTATGTTATGCAGGAAAGCATAAGTTAGTGAGAATCATGTGTTATAAAGATAACTTGATAGTGCTTCCTGCTTACAATGTAATAAATGTGTCCTAGGCTGAATGCATTCCAAGACAATTGGAGCAAGATCAAGTCTTAAAAGAGAAATGAGTCAAATAGATCAGTATTGGGAAACCTGCAGGCCACGTGTGGCCCATTAGGGTAATCAGATTGCGGGCTGTGAGATATTTTGCTGATGTTGACTGTCCGCAGGCATGGCCCCCCGCAGCTTCCAGTGGCCGCGGTTCACTGTTCCTGGCCAATGGGAGCTGCGGTAAGTGGCAGGCCACAGGGATGCTGGCTGCTGCTTCCTGTAGCTCCCATTGGCCAGGAAGAATGAACCGCAGCCACTGGGAACTGCGGAGGGTTGTGCCTGCAGACAGTCAACATCAACAAAATGTCTTTCAGCCCACAAACAGATTACTCTGATGGGCCGCATGCAGGCCATGGGCTGCAGGTTACCCACTACTGAAATAGATATATTAACTTTTTTTTAGCAATTTCTTCTCTGAGGTAGCTTGTATAGAAGGCAAAAACTAGATCCAGTAATTTAGTTTTAAGTCCGGTGAGAAACCCAGACCAGTGGAGTACAGGAGTCTGGTCGAGGACAAATATACTGGTCACTGGATGAGTAGTTTTCTGTTCCCTGAGTGACCAGACCAGGGGCTGCACTAGAGTAATCAGGAACCTGCTAGAACCAATTAAGGCAGACAGGCTGATTAGATCACCTGCAGCCAATCAAGACAGGATAATCAGGGCACCTGGGTTTAAAAAGAAGCTCACTCCAGTCAGGTGAGGAGGAGCCAGAGGAGAGGAAGTGCATGTGAGGAGCTGGGAGCAAGAGGCACAAGGAGCTGAGAGTGAGAGAGTGTGCTGCTGGAGGACTAAGGAGTACATGCATTATCAGACACCAGGAGAAAGGTCCTGTGGTGAGGATAAAGAAGACGTTTGGAGGAGGCCATGGGGAAGTAGCCCAGGGAGCTGCAGCTGTCATGAGGCACTATAGACAAGAGGCACTATAGACAGCTGCAATCCACAGGGCCCTGGGCTGGAACCCGGACTAGAGGGCAGGCCTGGGTTCCCTTCAAACCTCCCAACTCCTGATCAGACACAGGAAGAGCTGATCCAGACTGGGGGGAAGATCACTAAGGTGAGAAAATCTGCCAATAAGAGCAGGACCCACCAAGGTAGAGGAGGAACTTTGTCACAGTCCTTTACCTAGGATGGACTTATTTATAGAGACTGTTCTAACAGAGTTAAGGGTTTGTTTCCAGAAACCTTTGATCACTTTATAATTTATATTTTGGCTATAAAAGTTTAGTTTCATCTGGGACTTCACTTGCAATATCTCTGTTCTGATGTGATTTAATTTTTAAAAACAGTATCACATTTGTAGTGGTTTGATTATCTGACGAAGTGGGTATTCACCCACGAAAGCTCATGCTCCAAAACATCTGTTAGTCTATAAGGTGCCACAGGATTCTTTGCTGCTTTTACAGATCCAGACTAACACGGCTACCCCTCTGATACTTGATTATTTTTGTTCGTATTGTGGTTATGTATTGATTCATGTAGCACTTTCAGTTGGTGTCAAAGCACTTTACAGAATTATAAATTGGCTGCATGGATGCAGTTGCAGAATGTGGGCACCTGAATAGTGCATCATTTCACCACCACTAAAATGCAGTTAGAATCATAGAATTGTAGGACTGGAAAGGGACCTTGAAAGGTCATCTAATCCAGTCCCCTGCACTCACAGCAGGACTGAGTATTATCTAGACCATTCCTGACAGGTTACAAAGCAGTTGCAAACCCTCCCAACTTGGTATTGTCCACAAACTTTATAAATGTTCTCTCTATGACATTATTTAAATCATTTATGAAGCTATTGAACAGAACTGGACCTGTTTTCCCTGCTACCATTCATTAGAATCATAACTCTACCATTTCATGATTACTTCCACCTGAGCTGCCTTCCACTTTCTAATTCTCAGCCAGTTCCTTCCTATTTCTCAACATCAAATCTAGAGCAGCCTTCCCCCCAGTATCTTTCTCTACCATCTGAAATAAAAAAAAGGTCTCCAATATCTTGTTGGATAATTTGTATCCTGCCGTGTTATTTTCCCAACAGATATCTGGGTAGTTGAAGTCCTGTGATTTGGATGACTTTGTTAACTATTTTTAAAAAAGCATCATCCACCTCTTTTTCCTGGTTAGGTGCTCTGTAGTAGACCCTTATCACGACATCATGCTTTTATTCTTACCCAGAGATTTTCTCTTTGTTTCCATCTCAATTTCAGTCCAAGTGTGTTCACATAAGGCAGCACCTCCTTCCTTTTTCCCTTCCTGTCCTCCTTGAGCAAGTTGTATCCTTGTATACCAATATTCCAGTCACATATGTTATCCCACCAAACATATGTGAGGCCAACTATATTGTGTTTATTAACTAGCATTTCAAGTTCTCCCTGCTTATTTCCCATACTTCTCACATTAATATGCGGACATCTAAGATACTGATTTGATTTATTTTAGATTTATAGTTCATACAGTTCCAGTAAAAAGTTGCAAATTAAAAAATGAAATTTTAAATGAATTTACAGCCATATTTTGCTGCCTTTTGACTCTCAAAATCTAGAGACACCAAAAGGAGCTTTGCACAGAAATGAAGAGTAGAATAGGTTTTTAATCCTTATTGGGATAAGGGATTGTTTCTAAAGAACTCTAACAGAGTAGGAGGTGGAAGGGCTCGTCTCCTGAGTCACCCTAATGTCAGATCCTAGAACCCTTAAAGATGCAGAGTAATTTCTGCTGACTTAGACTGGCAGGTAGATCCTATTTTTTTCCAGCTCAGGATATAAGGGGTTGGAGCATCTTTCACAGCAAAAGAAATTAGGAATAGGGTCAGTGTGTGCGTGAAGGAAATCCTAGGAAATAAATTAGTTTGCACCACAGAAAATGTGTGTATATTCTGTTTGAAGTAGTTGGGAAATCTCACTTTGCTTACAGACTATTATTTTAGTATTCATAGCTGTCCAGGAGGAACACCAAGAAATGTGTTTGAGGAGCTAGAAACGTCTTCCATACAAAACAATTGCTCCACAGTAATAATGCTGTTACTTATATATCCTAAAACATAATTAAGTATGCTTAATGCATTCTGGTCAAACAGAGCAAAAGTTGTCTGTTGTGATCAAAAAGCTTTTAGATTTAGTCCTGTGCACTATTTGAAAACTTCTATTTGTCTCTGTTGTAACTGGAATATATTTAATGAACATAATATTCTATGTATGGCATTTATTTGAATAAACAAAGCACCAATCTCTTCAGATCCGGAGGGATATCATTTCCTATGTCTGTCAGCTGAATGAGAGCTTCAGATGAAAAATATAGGACTCAGGGATGTCAAGTAGTTTTCTGATTATTTTGGAGGAAACATCAAACCAATATGGCTGAGGGATTACTCAGCCATAAATAGTTATGTTTGTCTTTAATAAATATAATATGAATAATCTTATATTAAGTAGTCCAGGTAGAATTCAGTACAGGTTGCAAATTCCTTATGTTGTTTGACCTCTCTCCTTTTAGATCTTCCATTTTAGACAATTCTAGTGGAGTATCACTCAACAGAGCATTTTGGTGCTCACATCATGAAGCAACTTGATCACACAAAGCGCTGTGATTCTGTAGCTCCTCTTTCCCTGTTGGCTTCTGCTTGTCTCTCCTGACAGCCAGCCAAGCCAGCTACAACATTCAGCTTCAGCTCTTCACTAGCAGGCCCAACTCTCCAGCTGGCATTTCATCTCGTCACAAACCTGTCCATCTGTTTCCTTGTCCAGTATGGCATTATCTGCTCACCAGCCTGCCTGTTTCCAGCCACCAGTTCCTTCTCCCCACTTCTTCTGTTCTCCCCCTTCCAGAATGTTCAGTGTAAGGTGTCCAGCCATTATAGGATGCAGGAATAGTAGTGCTTTTTCAACTGAGTTTTTTACTGTGGAGAAAGCTCCTCAGAGCTTATAAATATTTTAGGGGAGGGCAAACATGTTTGCCTTAAATTACTTGGCTTTGCATTAAAACAGCATCAATAAATAACACAGCAGTCTGGCTTACTACTTGATTTTATATGTATTAATAATAGGGTTCTCTAGGGTGTGAGGTAAATCTTAGTTCTTGTAAAAACTTCTGTTGTTTACCATGGGGAAATGGTTGTATTTTATAATTTCTTTGCTCTGTTCCTGTGATAATGCAGAGGACTGGGTTTTTTGGAGCAACACCAAGCCAGCGGATGACAAAATCTGACTTTTGCTGCTGCCCAAAGGAGGTTACAGAACTCTCTGTCCACATGCTTCTTCAGCAAACACCTTACCTTTTTCCAAACTCATCTCATTTAGGCTTGATTGGGGTGGGATGCTGTTTGTGGTGTGTTTGGAGGCAAGGGTTTAATAAGCAGCAGCTCTTTTTCCCTTTCTAGAGTGACAAGGTGGGTTAGATAACATCTTTCACTGGACCCACTTCTGCTGGTGAGAGAGACAAGCTTTTGAGCTACCTGGAGCTATTCTTCAGGTCTGGAAAAGGTATTCTGTGTCGCAGATAAATACAAGGTGGAATAGATTATTAAGCATAAGTAGTTACACAATTTAAGGGCCCCTTTCTGGAGACAGTTAGGAAAACTGGACAATACTGAAGTTTAAGCATCACCCAGTGCTATACTTTAAAGAGAGGCTTCAGTTCCCTGATGATCAATCCGGAGTTTGATTTATGGATCCGGTAGTGAAATGGATCCTTTCACCTCCCCATGGACGGATACTGCGATGAGAGTTGGAGTCCCTGAAGGACAGCTTGGTAACAACAATAAGGGTGTAATATTTTTACACCTCTGATGTCTTCTAAACCAAGATCAATTTTACCAAACCCTGAAACTCAAAAGGGAAACAAATCTGAGAAACAGAATGAAAAATAATGCAATAGTAATAGAATGGTGAAGATGCTTAGTTAAAGCTCTTATACCAATAGCAAGTCAAAATTAAACTCCATTTGACCTTCATGGACAAAAGCCATCACCCCATACCCCCCGTCTTGTTATTCTTCAGGGATGTCATTTATGTTTAACTAGAACTAATTTTCTTTTGAATCAAGCTTTAGCCTTAAAATGGTGATGCAAGAGACAGCAAATTTCAAAGTAGGATAATTTACGCTAAGGAACATACAAGGAAATAATCCTAAAAGAGACCAGGACCAAATTGTGGTTCCTTTGAAACCAGTGCAAGGTTGCCATTAACTGCAACAGAACCAAGATTGGTTGTGTACTCCCATCATATCTTCCGTTAGTAATTCTTTAGGCTACAGCTATCCTTTAAAATAAATTAAAAAAAAACTCAGAAAGAATTGTTTAATACAGATTATTTAAATCTGAATCTCTCACACCCTGGAACAAAAGAACAAGTATATTACTAATTTTAAAGACTCCCTCACTTCCTGTGTCATGGGTATGGTTCAGATCAGTGGAAGCACCTGATCTAGAGTTCACTAATGTAGAGACAAAAAAAAATGTACAGCTGGACAAGTGTTCTGTCTGTGAAGACCCCTCAGCTTTGAACCATACGGGCTCCAAGTCTTAAATAGTCTTCGTTGATCAACCTACAGGGCATGCTGCAGGGCACATTTGTTTTCCATCATTATGAGGGACTTCTAGGATGGCTGAGAGAGATAGAACTCACTAGATAAAATATATGTTAATTAGTGAGGAAATGGGAAGGGTTCCTGGACTTGTCCATTGTATTTCAAGATTTATTAAGCAGCAGATGATAGGCACTTCTTTTACAGAATGTGTGTTCATGCCATAGATATAGCTATAATCTACAAAGTACACTTGAACTTGGCAACAGAAACTTCTAAGATTAAGTAATCCATTATTTAGCCCAACAGCTAGTGTGGAAAAAGGAGCTCTTTGATAACTTTTCTGTGGTACAATCATGAGATTGTAATACAAGTTTCCTGTTCTCCTTTGGCCTGGAAAATAATTCTGGCAAATCAGGTTTAGAAATTCTACATTAATTGTATATTGTCTAGGAATATTCAGGCTGGTTCTTATATAGTTACCTTGTGTAGAGGCTCAGGAGATAATCATCCAAATTACTTTCACCCAGATTGCTCATGGGCTGTCCATGGACTGCAAGGAACCTCCATGCAAGGTCTGCATCCTCAGGATGCACATCATTCTAAATGGGAATAGGTCAGAGCCATCATGAAAGTTGGATGCAGCAGTCACATTCTTCTTCCAGACTAAGGCAAAACACAATCCCACCCTGATTTCCCAATGGGGAGGTGTAGCATCTTGCTTACATAAGGAGGTGTTAAATGTCACAATTGAAACCTTAGTGCACATTTCAAGCTGTTAAACTGCCTTGAGAAAACTAAATAGGTACCATGGCTAGAAATGTGTTCAGCATCAGAATTCAAATGTTTGGAATTCTATGTTTTTAATAACTTTATCTCCTTTAACATTCTTTTTAAAGGGGATCCTATCGCACCAGAAATGGCATTATCTGTATTATGGATAAAACACTGTCAAAAATGTTCATCTAATCTTCATTATTTTCAAATCACTAAGAATAAATGTCATATTTTGTAAAAAGGGAAAAGAGCCAAATTCATCCCTGATATAACTAACTTCAGTGGAGTTATGTCAGGAATAAATTTGTTGCTGTGGTTGCTTTATCGTTCATTCTTTAAAAGGAGAAGTGTGCCTGATTTTTTAAAAATTCTATTAATTTCAGCAGAGAGAGTTTTAAAATCACAGCCCTACACTTCAACAATTTAATTCACCTTCGCATTTCACTTCTCACCTATATTTATTCTTTCTTGCTTGCTTAAAATATACTAATAGAGGAAATATCCCCTTTTCTGAAGTCTGTTTTGCTTGAGTTTAGGGGGTAAACAGCAGTTTAGAGACAGATATTGTAATGTGACTACAATATAGCATTTAAAGTTAGTGCTATTTAGAAGTATCACATGTCTAAAAACTATTAATCGTTCTACAGAAACAGAAATTTCTATCCTAAAACTGATTTGTCTCTTATCAATATACTGTAAATATTAAAATGTATGATATAGAAAATGTGTACTGAGGAAATAAGCAGAAAATATTACCAAAGGATGAGAATACAGTATCAAATCTAAAGTCTCTTGTATTTGAATTGAAAAATTCACATAGTTCTATATTATATGTGGGATTAGTTAAGGAAAGTTGATATAAATTAAGGAGAAAGCCTAATATAAATTTTCAGAGTTGCAAAAGACAAACTTAATTAACATGCCACAGATTGTTATCTGCCCTGGGAGCTAATCCCACAGATAAATGTCAGGACTATGGCTAATTTACCAACTGATAATTTTATTACAGGGAGGAAAAATAGAACCAGGGTATGACATAAGATTGCAGAACTCTGTGACCACTTCCTTTTCTGGGACCACAAACAGTCTACACATCAGAGGTTGTAATTGTTATCTTTTATTATATATTCTTGACCTTGGCTATTAAAAACAATTCCACAGAAAAGCCTAGCATTTTTGTTAATTGTCTTGTTTTCTCAGTGAAAATATCTAATATCTGTGATGGATTACAGAGTTATTTTAGTTGGCTAAATACTATTTTGTTTAAAAAAAAAAAGACTGCCAATAGTTAATAGATTCTGTGGGCCAAACTTTCTTCAGTTACACTGGTCGAAAACCAGAGTACAGTTAGCTTCTCTGCAGCAGGATGGCTAACGTTATCTTGCAGTAAAACCACATATTTTTGGCAGTGAAAACAAAAATCTTTGAGAAGTGAGAGACTGAATTAGCAGTGTAACTAGATCTAACTCTTACTCCACATTTAGAAAATTAAGTCAAGATATGTCGTGTGGCATGATTCTATGCTGCCAGACACCTTGTGTAGTCATTCACACTTATGCAAGTTAGTACAGAATGGGAGTGAACTGCTAGCATTCAGTTAATAGCAATTGTACACAGTTTGCACTTGTATAAATGAATATACAAGATGAAAATCAGTGGAGAATCAGGTCCATTGTTTCTTTAGGAGCTTGCCTTCATTGTCTATGTAAATTTTAACTATGTTGTAGTACTGTAGATATTTGTTATAGCTATTCTTAATCATTGTCAAAGCCACAGTCAACTGTGATCGGTCATCTCTAATAGCGCAGTGTGATATTTTTTGAGATTCTCTTTACCTGTAAACAAACTACATACACAAGTGTTTCAATAAATTCCACATGTAGTAGTCAGTAATTTCATCAAGGGAAGGACACTGCTTCCATTTTATTTTATACAGAGATATTTTACTTTGTCTTTGATTTCAAAAGGCTAGTTGTTTTGATTGCAATATGTCCCATTAGAAAACAGATGTCTTCTCTCCCTTTGATTCCCACTCCCCACTTGCACTAATATATCCATATAAACACTGTACTGCCTCTACTGCACATTTTCTGAACATCATTTTACTGTCTCTTTAGGAGATTTAAAGCCTCATAATACCGTGTGGAAGGAAAATTACCATTATATTAGAGTTATGCACTTGGAAGGTGATGTAAATTATTTGACATAATTTCTTATAATAAATTATCAAGAGTACCGAATTACTGCATAAATACACTGCCCTACAGAGTGCTATTTAAAAAAGAACTGCAGTAAAACTTTTCTAGTGAAACCTTTCTAATTCTCAGAAGACATTCATTGTAAGAGGAAGGCGTTATATATGAGGAGGACATATGGAACATTTTGCCATAAGCAACATTTCACTTTTCAAAAGCTTTATGAACCATTTCAGTTTCCTTTGATCAGGATAGCATTTAAGCTGCATGTATTACTTTTTGTCACAATACTGAATAACTGATACCATAGGGTGTCAAATTTTTACACTTCTGCTGTCTTATAAAGCAAGATCGATTTTATCAAACCCTGAAGCTCACTAAGGGAAACAAATCTGAGAAACAGAATAGAAAAAAAAAGGAATAGAGTGGTGAAGATGCTTAGTTAAAGCCCTTATACCAATAGCAAATCAAAATTAAACTCCAGTTGACCCTCATGGTCAAAAGCCATCATCCCACACCCACAGGGATGTCATTTATGTTTTACTAGAGCTAATTTTCTCTTGATCGTATGTGTCAGGCATGTGACATAGAAATAATGGAATATAGAAAAAGTACTGTAAGACACAATGATGTGCCAAAGACTAAGGATACTATATTCCAGTATCTCAAATGCAAAAGAGGAATATTAGTGATCAAAGCTCTGGAAAGAGATGGTGATTTTTAAGTTCAAACCTTTCTGAACACAGAAGATGATGGACATTGTAGATATTGTACGGGCATCTAAGTAGATGTAGCTAAAAAGACACATTCAGTTGCTAACATATTTCTTCAGTATGGAGAACCTTATTATTGCCTGCTTTTTTGTGGGATGCCAACTCATTATCCTCCAAGGACTTGGCTGTTTGAAGGGATTACCACTAGTAATGAACACTCCTTTAAAGTTTTTTCAGGTTTGGTTTAGACACAACCCCCCAAAGTCCATGTTTATCCAAATGTATACAAGCCGCTTCCAAAATTGGAGTGGATCTCATGAGAATCAGACTTTTTCCATAATGAGTCTAATCCCGCTCTCATTCAAATCAGTAGAAGAACCCCTAGTGGCTTCAGTGGGAGTTGTTAGGCCCTGTATTTTTAGAGTATTATTGTTTCATCCAGACTAAAAATATCACAAAAAGGTACGTCTACACTGCATTTGGGGTGTGTGATCTCAGCATGTGTAGACATACACAAGCTAGTACCAAGAATAGGGAAGCTGTGACAGCACAGGCTTTAGTGCAGGCTGTAGCAGCCCACCCGGAACCCTGAATGATTGCATGGGCGGCTAGCCTATGCTGAAGTCCATGCTGCTGTGCCTTCACTGATACCAGTAGCCAAGATAACTAGATTAAAGCTAGCTTGGGTATGTGCTGCAGTGTAGATCTACCCAAAGATAATCTGCTTTTATAGTATATTATTACTTCTGTTTCCAGTCCTGATGTAAACCAGTAAGTGCAGAGGAGTGGAAAAAATCAAATAAAGCCAGAAACAAACAAACACAAATGTTCCAGACATCACCAAAATTGTGATTCAGTTTGTTTCATTTTTTGAGGCAAAATGTTCCTGTTTCGTCCTTATTGTGCCATGTTCACTGATCTTGGGATAAGGAGGTGAAATTTATTCCTTGCTGCTTTGGCTTATATCCCTGTGCTGGTCAGCCTAATGGAGAGTGAAACTCCTTGCTAGCTCTTGGGGTTTCATCTTCAGTTTATGGGCAGGGCTGTATAGGAGACCTTACTTATGGATGCTGCTTGGACCTAAATAATTGCATCTGTCAATCACCCTTATCTTCCAGTACCTCCCTGGATAAACCAAAGGTTGTAGCTAATTTTTGAGGTTACAGTGTACCCCCTCTGTGGACTTTTTGCCAGCAGGATGTTTGCCATCAAAAGTTGGTGTACATCCTGAGTTGAATCTCACCCAGTATGTTCAAACTGGTGTATATGTCCGTTTTAAAGCTTATCTGACCAATTAACAAATCCAGCAGAAACCTGAATGCCAAGGTTGGTAAGGACAACATAAACAACGACAGAGTAATGGGAAGGCGTGTGTGGCACTGTAAATGAAAATGGAGAAAGGCTTGTTGATTTCTGTAATATGAATGACCTAGTCATTGGCGGAAACCCTATTTGAACATCATGAAATTTACAAGCTGACAGTGTTCTCCAGATGGCAGAGATGAGAACCAGATTGACCATATCATGATCAATGGCAAATGGTGATGCTTGTTGTCAGATGTGAAAGAGAGAAGGGGTGCAGATGTTGGCAGAGACCACCACCTTGTGACAGCCTCCATCAAGCTAAAACTGAGAAGTGTGGGTCCACCAAACAAGGGACATAGATGTTATGACATTGACAAGCTAAAGTCTCTTGAAATACAGAAATCCTTCGGTCTGCAGTTAAAGAACAGGTTTCAAGCACTTGCAGACCTTGATGAAGAGGAGGGGAATGCAGATGAAGAGATCAACAAGAAGTGGGACAAAGTAACAGCAATTTATAAACAGACCAGTGAAGCCTGTCTAGGCTATAGCAGAAGAGAAGGAAGGAGCAGATTACACCTAGGACATAGAATGCCGTAGAAACCAGACGAGCCTTGAAGAAAAAAGTTTTAGACACAAAATCCAGGAAGCTAAAGGACAAATACCACAAGCAGTATAGCAAGGCACACCGGGAGGTCAAATGCCTTGTGAGAGCAGGAAAACAGCATTATTTTGATAATCTGGCACACAAGCAGAGGATACAGCTGCTCATGGTGAACAAGGAACTGTCTACAAAATGACGCAGCTTATCAGTGGTAAACGGCAGACACCAACGAACACTCTCATCAGGAACAAACAAGGACACTTACTAACAACCGAAAAAGAACAAGAAATGCGCTGGACAGAGCATTTCAAAGAATTGATGAACAGAGAGCCACCTAAAGAGGAAGAAGACATCCAGGAGGCAGAAGAAGATCTTGATATCAGCACAGACATCCCAAGTAAGGAATAGATCATTCAAGCCATTAAATCCTTATAAAATGGGAAAACTCCTGGCAAGGATAACTTGAATGCAGAATTGCTCGAGGTAACTCCTAAATTAGCAGCATCTATCCTGGCCCCCCTCTATTTACATGAGTCTGGGAAAGGGAAAAAGTGCCGGATGAGTGGGCCAATGGGGTTATAGTGAAGATACCAAAGAAAGGAACTCTCAGTGATTGTAATAACTGGCCTAGTATCACACTTTTATCTGTGCCAAGCAAAGTATTATGTAAGATCATCCATCCAGCGTATATCAGAGGTAGTTGCTAACTTTCTCAGAAAAGAGCAAGCTGCTTTTAGGAAAGGGCAGGGATGCAGAGACCAGATCTTCACTCTACAAAACATAATAGAACAGTGCTTAGAGTGGCAACGGCAACTCTACATACATTTCATAGACTTTGAGAAGGCTTTTGGTAGCATTAACAGCCTATGGCACATTCTGAGGGAATATGGAATTTCTTTCCGTATAATTAACGTCATCAACAGATTTTATTTCAACTTTACATACAGTGTTGATCAAAGCTCAGTTTTGAAGTCAAAACAGGAGTACATCAGGGTGTGTCATATCTGCAGTCCTCTTCAACATTGCCATCGACTGGGTAATGCGGCATACAACAGAAGACATGCCAAGAGGCATTAAATGGACACTTTTCTCATCCCTTGAAGACCTGGAGTTTGCAGATGATGTTGCTCTCCTATCACATGCCCAACACCATATACAAGAAAAAACAACTTGACTAAATGCATTCAGCCAGCAAATTGGACTGAAAATCAACTGCAATAAGACAGATATCATGACCTTTAATATTGCCTCACCATCACCAGTATGGATAGAGGATTATGTTCTCACCACTGTAGAAATATCCACATACTTGGGCAGCACCATCAGCCAGAATGGTGGAACAAGCCAGAACATCCGGAACAAAATCAATAAAGCCAGGAACACCTTCAGGAGCTTAAATACAATCTAGAAATCATCAAAATACAACACCAGAACCAAACTCAAGATTTGTCAGAGCTTCGTACTTTCAACACTACTTTATAGTGCAGAATGCTGGGGAATGAGATAGTATGACATGTCCAAACTGTCCATATAACCTACCTCAGAAAAATCCTCAGTATCTTTTGGTCCAGAACAATCTCAAATCAAGCTCTATTGACACAGTGCAGCCAAGAGGATCTGAGCACCATCATTGACAGGAGGCACTGGAAATAGATCGGTCATGTGCTTCAGATGGAATCTGAGTCCATCACCAAAGTAGCAGTAAGATGGACACCTGAAGGCAAACAAAAACGAGGCTGCCCGAAAACAACAAGTGGAAGCCTACCTGAAAAACCTGGGGCACAGCTGGGGGAGACTTGCCAGAAACAGAGAGGAGTGGAAGAGCTTCATCACTACCATAAATGCCAAAGGCATAATAGGAACATGATGATGATTAGCAGTAAGAAGTGGTCATTTTTGCTACCTTCTGGAGGCAGCTGACACCAGGGCTAGTCACTCACTACTTTTTCTTATTTTGCTACTCAACACACTAGCTGGAATTTCATTGCCTTTTCAGAAGTAAGATGATTGAGTTGCATCCAGATTACATTTCCCAGTCATCTTTAACCACACATGACCTTCAAAGTGCAAAAAAGTAAAATAAAATAAATAAAAATCCCTAATTGCATTTTTGGGTGCCAGAAGGCCCAACACCACAACGGTTGAAGTCTCCATCTATCTACTAATGATACAGAGTTATGTTTTCAATACAGAGATCTGCAGAATATTGAAAATGTTGGGACAGTATGAACAACAGACGTTAGCATCAAAATAAATAATAAGGGATACTGGATGCATTGACTGCTGTGAGGAGTAAGTGAAAAGGAGAGAGACTATGGGCACTGTGGCATGTAATTCTGGTGTTTCTGCTGCATAACTGAGATTTAATATGCCCATAGAAGATGATGATTAGTGTTCACATAATGCTTTTTACACGTCTAATTACTCCTCTCCCACTCCTCTCTGGTAGGATTGATTGATAAATTTGCTGGTTTTGGATCCAAGAGTTCTTGTTTTGTGTTCCAGTGTAATAGTTTCTTGTTTTACATTTGTTATTTATATATATTGCAATAGTGCCTAGGGATCCCATTGTATATGCTGTAAAAACACATTGAAGAAAGAGCCCTGGCTCCAAAGAACCAGTCTTAATAAACAAGATAAATAGAGTGTGGAGAAAAAAAGTATTATTTCATCCTCATTTTACAGTTGCAGAACTGAGCTACAGAGACCAAGTGACCTGCCCACAGTCACACAAGTGGCATTGAACATGTAACCTATGTCCCAGTCCAATGCCTTAACCACAAGATCAGTCTTCCTCTTTAGAAGACTGATTTCTTAATGTTTTTGTGCAGATTTTTTTAAATTAAAATTGAATTTTATTTTAAAGTATATTTCTCTGCTCCTTAAAGGTGCCAATGGAAGTTCTGTCTTGCCACAGAATACACACTAAATAGGTAGAGGAGATGCTAGTTTTCACATCCACCTTGTCCTAGTGTACATCACCTCTGTGGAGGATGCTATAGTTCAGTCTCTAAGCCCAGTCATGTCTGACACTGAAAGGAGTGAGATTAACAATGGATTCCACATAAGTCATAAAGCAGCCTTCAGATAATGATTTTCAGGCACTACTTTACTTGGGCTGCATTCAGACTGGTGACCTAGAAGTGAAAAGCTCCATTACCATTCTCCTAAGTGTCTCAAGTCATCTGGAATTTTAACATCTCAGTCCTGGGTCAGGTGTGTTGAACAATGATGCTTTCAGTACATGGATTAATTGGACTCCTGACAGACACAACTTGTACTGAGAGGAATGACTTAAATGTTATGAAAATAATTGTAAAGCTGTAAAAGGCACTTTTATCAGGCTATAGTTCATTTTTGTTGATTTACTTGAGTACTTGCTCAAGATTTTTTCTGAGAGATGTGCTGGAAGCTGAGAGAGTTCTACGATAAAAATGATATATTGTGAAACAAAAGCTATTCTTCAGCTTTGGTCAAGATGGAAACCATTCTGCACTGTATTTTATGTTCCACTTTCTAGCTACAGTCTGCTTTTGATTCTGCTTCCACCTATATCATGGGTTCAATTTGTCATTGGAATTCTACTGGGAGACCTATCGTTGTTCTTGTTTTCTCAGATCACATATTGTAGTTAGTGGGTACAAATTTTAAGTATCTGATGCTTTTATCTCTTCCCTATGTGAGAGGCATAGCTGGTAGTGCCCCTTATAATGAAGGTTGCCTTGACACTTCCCAATATAAGACCCTGTATTCTATTGCTGATCACTTTTTGCCAAACCTTAACTGTTTGGCCTGATATAGTCTGTGCCTGGTGTCTGCCTCAGGCAGAAATTTTGAGGAAAGTTTTACTTATAACTATTCAGCCATTTTTTATAATGAAATAAGGTAACAATATGTTGTTTTGCTCATGTTCACATTTTTTGTAATCATTTTGTTGAGAAGCTTTAGGCTCTCCATGCTTTGGAGAAAGGGCAGGCAATTTTAGCAGGGGATAGGGGAGGTAGGTAATGCATAGATGTGACTTTTGTGATTCCCATGAAAAACACCACTCAAATTTGGTGAAGTTATAAGCCTCTGAAAAATCTCGATTTGCATATTCTCAGAGACTTGTTAGAGTTTGGCATGAAATTCTTTGAAAATCCCATTTGCATGGAGTATGTTCAAACTCAGAGATTCAGAAACTGAGCAGGACTTTCACTGGAATTGCTTCTCCACACTACCAGAGGACATTGTGGGATCCCAAGTGGGAGCCTGAAGACTTTCTCTCCAGTGCTGCATGACCCTTCCCCTTGCAACTAAAATTGCATCCATATAGTATTTAGTGGAAAATATTCTTCTGTGGTGCTCTACTTCTATAATTTGTGATAACCAAAGTTTGTGATTTAAGATCCAAATTACCAGGAAGTTTCTTTCTTTCCTTTCCCTTTTTAAATCAAGAAGAACATGATTCCTGTGAAGAGCCAGGCTGAAAGTGCTTGAAACCAAATTTCCTCCATTTATTGACAGAAAAGGTAGAGCAAAGGCAGCATCAATGTAAATTTCTCCAAAAGAAATCTTCACTGTCCCTCAACCCTGACTTGCCAGAAAGAATGGTAACCTCTAGGAATGAAATTCAGTCTACTTGACTATCAATTCCTGTTCTACTCTTTGCTGAAACAGCCTACAAGGTTGCTAACTACAATGGATTTTTGTTTGGAATGGGAAAACTCACATGTATCAGAGCTATTCTTTCAGACTTTCTGCAGTCTCAGGCAGGTCACTACATGAATTACACATGAGTGATATTTTCAAGCTTTTCTTCCCAATCATGTGGGCCAGAAGATTGTAATGTAATCACCTGACTCCAGGGGCTGAGGTCTTAGAAACAGGACTATAATATCTGAATCCAGCTCTGCCTCTAGTAACTAAAATGAGATGACTGAGTTAATTCACTTAGGCCCTCACACATCCATCAGAAGGTGACTGAGCATCACTACTATGGGAAACTGTAGCTTTAGGAGGCTCATGTTATCTAATTTAGAAGCTCATTGGAAGCTGGGGAAGGAAGTAGACCTGAAGAAGAGCTGTGTAGCTTGAAATCATGTACCTTCCACCACCAGAAGTTGATCCAATAAAAAGATATTACCTCACCTACTTTTTGTGTCTCGTATTCTGGGATCAACATGGATGTAACAACACTGCAGACAAGCTTGTGCTATACAACTGAAATGCAGTTAGAACTCAGAGACTAAATGAAGTATATCTGTCAAGCACCTTGTTTCTGATTACTTTCTTGCACTCATTAAAGTCAGGGGATTTTTGTGATTGAGAGTTGAAGCAGGAGCAAGAAAATGGTACATATTATAATAAGTGCCCTTAAGGTACAATGTTGCACATCTTATTATCAAGTATCAGAGGGTAGCCGTGTTAGTCTGGATCTGTAAAAGCAGCAAAGAATCCTGTGGCACCTTATAGACTAACAGACGTTTTGGAGCATGAGCTTTCGTGGGTGAATACATCTGAGGAAGTGGGTATTCACCCACGAAAGCTCATGCTCCAAAACGTCTGTTAGTCTATAAGGTGCCACAGGATTCTTTGCTGATCTTATTATCAGTACCCTGAGCCATTGAGATTTTTGTAACGGGAAATTTCTCTGAGATGCATGAAACACTATCCATGGAGTGGTAATTAAATTCAAGGGGTTCCCCTATGTGAGTCTGGTTATGCCTTAATATAGTAGACTCATTCTTACTACTGAGAAATTTATACAAGGGTTAATGAGATTAAGCTGTAGTGACTGTCATGCTCCATAACCACACTCTGCTGTGGAACAGCCACTCTGAAATACAGCAAATGTATCTTGCAGGGAAAATAAATTTTAAAATTTATTCTACTTCATTAACACAAAAGTAAACAATTATTTCCTTCATAAAAGTTATAGGATAATGCTGAGTAGCTTGCAGTGCTTTACCTTATCTGTTTGGTTTTTTTTTCAACAAATGTCTGAGATCAATTAGACTTACTATGACTGAGGTCTCCTTGAAGGTTCAGACCTCAGAAGTTCTCAGGATGTCCATCTACTGTAAACACATTCATTTTGTGGGCTGTTTGGCCTTTAACTTTCTAAATAAACACATATAAATGCATTTCTGTCTCTTCAAAAGAAAGATATTTTATAAAGAATAAAAAGCTCCTTGTCTTAATGTAGCTATTTAAAATGTTCTGAATCATAAGTAGTAGAGTTTGTTTTGTTTTTTTTGTTTTTGCCATGCCCCTGAAATGTCATTCTTCAAAACAAATTATGGTGTTGCCTGAACTCATATATGTTCTTCACTTTAATTATTTTCCCTGATAATTTCTTCTGTATGTCTATTCCCAATTTAGTACTAGTTTACCTCACATTCAGATTGTCTCCTATTTTCAGCATAATATTTTGTATGCATCCCAATCCTGGAAATTGCCTCTTTCAAAAGGATTGGTCACTTTTCACCTTACGCTTATCATACCAGTTCAGTTGTGGCCTAGATTGGTAGTTACCATTTGGTTGGTAGTCTAATGGCCTATATGTAGTGGGTGGTTAATCTCACTCTTATTCCCAGCACACAGGCGTCTACATCAAACTTGGCAGTCTAGCTGGAGAGGTCAAAGATTCAATAAGTATGAATGCTGAAATAACCTCTCAAGCTGGGGTGTTAACCTTGTGCCTCTGGACTGGTGTGAGACATAGTAGTGGGATAGTGTGCTATGTTGTAACTGTTCTTTGAATAGAAGATTCAGATCTTGAGGAAAAACAGTGCATTTGAAAAGCAGTATGATAACCCCTAAAACCGTGGGGAACTAGAATAATGTTAGCAGAAGAGATCTCTTTTTTTTAATAATAAATTCTAGGCTGTCTCTGTTTTTCACAAATGCAGCTGTGTCTGCTTATGACTCTCACAAGTTAAACAGTGGAAATGAGAGTTTATGGATTTCCAGTTAAATGTTTTATTTACACAATGAAAACTTGGAAGTGACTGTTTTTAAATATTTAAAAGAATACTCTTAAATTTTCCCATTTGTTTCCCTTGGCTGTAGGATCACCTCTCTTATAATTTAAATGTCTTTTGCTTCCTCTTGTTTTCTACTGCTTTTTTCCCCTTCATTGCTCTCTTCTGCTACTTCCCCCCACCCAACACACGCACGCTAACAAAAGTTTCTTCACTTTACTAGCCATGAAACCCTAATACAGCTTTGCTCTACTAATTTCCACAGAAACCCAACAGACTCCTCATTTTGTGTTATCTGGAGTACTGTATCTGTCATCAAATCTTCATCTTCTCAGCAGAATTCCGAAAGGATTGCATTAACATCTAGTGAAGATCTCAGTCCATATATTTATTCCTCTCACTCTCTGATGATGGATTTATCTCTCAGCTAGAGCCATATAAACCTTTTGAAACAAAATCTGAAACCACATATCAGGCTTTGTCATGAAGGTGAAAGTTCTAGAGGTTTGCTAACTTCCAAAATTCCTTTTGATGAGAAGGAAATTTGGGGATTAAGCCTGTTTTTTTTTTCATATTTGGCCTAATTTTTGGTTTTATTTGGGTCTGGTCAGTTCAGGATTTCATTTCCCATCAAAAGACCCTGAGCGTCTCCCTTTTCTATTTTATTGTGGGAGATCTGGTGCCCTTCCAAACTCCCTTTTCTTGCCTCTAATTCTTGAGAGGGGTCATCTTCCATTCTCTTTCCCCAATGCAGATCTTGGGGCTGATGGGCTTGCTTGCTCCTTAAAGAGAAGGAACTTCCTTGGAGAAGCAGCACCATGGAAGGAAATGATTCAAAGACAGAGGTGTGTTGTTTTTTTTATGTGAAAGCCATAGATAAAGCAATTGTGGCCCAATATTAATGCTTTTATAAGGATTCTGAGGGCATAAATAAATGTCCCCTTGAAGCATTTGTTTTGAACAAAAAAATACATATAGAATTACATGGAGTTTGTAAGCATATTTTAAAAAGAAAAACTAGCTCAAATTATGCACCATCCAACCTTGTCAGTATTTATTTTAGTTATACAATTAAATAGATCAAAGACCAGTCTAAATAGCATGAATGGAAGGAAAAAACTGATCCATTACCATGGGATTTTTTTAATAGAGTGTGAAAGCCCACCAAAAGCCTCAAACTAGAAAAGATGTCCTTGAGTACTGTAAGAGAAAGGGTAATAAACAAAATCACGGAGAGAAAAGCTCCTGGATGAGATGGTGATGCTTGCTGAATAAACTCATTTACCATGCTGTAGAATAACTTATGGAGAATTTCTGTTCCACCTACTACACAAATTAGAACTAGCAAAGGATGTAATGTGAGGGGTTTTTTAAATGCTCCAAAAGGAATTAGGCGCCCAATACACACTGATTTTTTTTCAAAGAGTCTTGGATGCCTAGCTCATTCACACACACCTGAAATCCCATGGCCCCTGTGATTTCAGTCAGTCCCAGAGAAAGCTCTTATCCCACATGGCTTAGCTTCTGATTGTCCTCGCCATGCAGCCTATTGCCTTGGGTGGTGGTTTCCTGTTTCCAGAATTTAATTGCTCCTTTTATTTACCCTGAAAGAAAGGTTCTTAACTTTAACAAGGTCAGTGATTGTCTTTAGATTAAAGACCCTCAATTAACACCTACTATCATAACAATAGTTAACAATAGCTGGAGAGAAGCATTGGTGCAGCAAGCTTTTGGGGCCAGCTGCAGGAATAAAGATGTGTTTGTGGACACTGGTAATCAAGTGTCCGCAAGGTGTCACAACCAGTGCCAAGTAGAGTAAGAGTGTCTTACATAGTGCTGTTAATACACCCCAGAATATTACCCTTCTTTGCAACTGTATCATTAACACACATTCAATTTGTGATCCACTATAATCCCCAGATTCTTCAACTGCTGCTTAGCCAGTTATGCCCCATTTTGTAGTTTGTCCATTTGACTTTTACTCCTTATGTATAGTACTTTTCACTTGTCTTTTTTGAATTTTATCTTGTTGATTTCAGAGCAATTCTCAATTTTGTTGAGGTTGTTTGGAATTCTCATCCTGTCCTACAAATTACTTGAAACTCATCTCCACTGGTGTCATGGGCAAATTTTATAAGCCACTACATTATTCAAATCATTAATGAAAATATTGATTAGTACCAGACCCAGGACAGACCCCTGAGGGACCTCACTGATATGTTCCCTTAGTTTGTCAGCAAATATTGATAGCTCCTCTTTGAGTCTCCTTTTTCAACAAGTCGTGCGCCATCTTATAGTAATTTAATCTAGACTACATTTCCCTAGTTTGATTATGAGACTGTCATGTCTCACGAGGCATTCATATAGGAAAATAAGTTTATCTTAGGGATGGCATAGCTTTATAGCTCTGAATGGCTTTTCACAAGCTTCCATAGAAAAAGACTGGAAGCAGTTAAGTCTTCAAACAATCAGTGCAGAACTCAATCTGTTTTTCTCTGCACTTTCAGCATATCTGCAAGGAAGATAAAGCAGAATCTAAGACTGAAAAATTGCTTGATTTTGGACTAGACATTCTGCAGGCTAGATGTACAGTCATTGCCCCTAGCAGAGCTCACAATTACCTTCCACTCCTGCAACACTTCTACAGGGACCATCTTGATGAATAACTTCACAGCACATCTTGCTGGTGACTGACCTTTGCCTTTTTTAATAAGGCCATTCTCTGCCTCCTAGCTACACTCCTTAAGAGTCCAGGCGGCCTAAAGAGGATGCCAAGAGGATTACCATCCAGCTCGCCCCCAGATGCCCCCTTCCGATACCATATAAGCATCTTCAAGACAGAGCAAAACTGCAAAGTCAGACCAGGAAGACAAATCTCAACCCCCAACAGCTTCCAGGGCACAACTGCAAACACAAACAGCATATACTGAATACCCCAAATCCCAGTTTAGACCTGATATAGATACACCATTTACCATCTCTGAGGTCTCTCCAAGACTGGGAATAACCTCAGGGAGAGTTTAAAAAAATGGTATCATAGCCTCTCTGGAATACAAGAAGAGGCAATATGGAAGCAGAATGCTCTGATGTAGCACATGTTGCAAGCGGACATCCTGACAATTCAGTACTTCCATCGAGGACCCAACCCTGTTCTACAGCCCCTGGACAATACAGGGTAGTGGGAACACCAGCATATTCCATGCTGTACCGTACAGCCATACTCCTGGATGCCATTCCCATCCCTGACCAAAGCTCAGTGCAGTGAGAACAGTTGCATATTGGAACCCAGCTTTGATAACTTTGAGTCCCAATGCTTAGCACAGGAAGGCAAAAGAACAAGAAGAAGCAGAGGCAAGGTGTGTAATCACCAGTGAAATGCAGCCCCTGCATTGTTGTGTGCTGCTCTCCAGTGCACTGTCTCACTTTAGAGCTTTGTTTTGTGGTTGTTTTAATTAAAGTTTTATTTCTGGTGGTTATATAATACATTTGTTGTTTAAAAACAAAAAAACCATTACAAATTCATTCATAAAGACTCTTCAGTGCTTGGGAGACAGAGCCCCCCCCCATAAATTTTGCATAATCATTAGGTTATTACAAAAGTATAAAGGCACAGACACAAGATAAAATAAGGATGGTCATAATGTGCCACTTGTACCATCCATAAATGACACTGCAATGCTCACAGACCCCACACTCACCCTGGGATAACAGCTGGATGTACAACTGCACATTTTCATGCTTGAGACACAAATTAAGAGCATAGGCATTTCTGTCTGTTTCTGTTTTCTAGAGGATGCTTTGCTCGCTGCTTAGCCTCCTAAGCGAGTCTCTGCAGCTCAATTGCCTACATATCATGAAGGCTTTCTTCCTTATTCTCAGAAATATTGTGTAAAATACAACTTGCAGCTGTAATTTTAGGCAAGCATTTTTTCCCCTACAGCTTCCAACTTAGCCCATAGAGTGCCCACCTTCCTTTCTGCTGGCCAAATGCACACCCCACTGTCATTCTGCAACTGCTGAGGCCATAGTTAAACAGTACCTTCCATCTGTCCAAGTGACCTCTTCATTAGCCAGGGAAACAGAGGACAATCCAGATCTCCCAGAATAACCAGAGCAATCTCCAAAACAGTGATCCTCTGGGAAAACGCTCCTTTCTCCATTAAGGTAAATAGACCTGAGTTACCCCCTTACTGCTACCCACCCCAAAAAAACTCCTAGCATCGTAGACCTTTCCAGACAATCTTGCATTTATGTTTGTGAACCCCCACAGTGATTAACCAGCCTTGGAGCACCATGGAAAAAATCTTTCAGATTTTAAACTCTAAGCCCTGGTATGCAGGTAGGGGTGGAGCAAATGATAGGTATATGGGACCATTGATTGCCCTAATATAGTTTAGGAACTCTGTGTATGCAAAGCTATCAGTTATGTCCTGAACATTTCCAAGTTTTATAACCATGTGCAACAGTACCTTATGCATAGCATTACACACCTACATGACAATGGCCCCAACTGGCAATCTCTCTATGCCAGATTGTTTAGTTGGCTACAGACTAGTAATGTTCATGGCTGGCTAGCCTCCAGATGGAAACGGCAACCAGCTTGTCCATCTGTATGGGACACTGCATGTTAGTAAGCTGCCACTCCAGGACTAGTTCAGCACATCTCTCAAAAACGGTTTCCTTTGACGTCCTGAAATTTTCTCACCACTGCTGGTTATCCCATGTCTGCAGAATGATCCTTTCTCACCAATCAACACTGGTTTCCCGAGCCCAGAAATGGTGGTGCTGTGTGTAAAACTGCTCCAGAAACAGCTCCTGTATTAGCAGTTACTCAGTCTTGTCCTTATACTTCCATTGCTGCTGCTGGAGGAGGAAGATGTTGCTGCAATCACATTTGCTAAGTGGTACAATGGGCAAAGTCCGAGAATTCAAATTAAACCCAAACAGCAATTTGAAATTTGTGTTAGCCAATTCAGAAACCGGAGAAGCATGAAGCCAAGAGAGGAGAATAATGGGATTTTTTTAATTTGTCCAAAATCCTAGAATTCCATTGGCTTCTATTGTGTATTCCACAATGCACAGTGAGAAAAATCCCAGCAGCAGGGAAGCAAAGGACCCTGGGATACCCTCCAGAATGCCATGTGCTTGGTGCGTAACAAGCCCACATCATATGTATACCATGTGAACTGAAAGTGGGCAGAGCTGTCATGTGTGTGCACTATTTGTATGGCTTGCGTATTGCACGCCAACTAATGTGTGGCAAGTCAGTGCAAACTCCGTACATGTAGATAAGGGCTAAAATAAAAAGAATCATCTCCTGGAATGATACTAGCCCAGTGTCAGCATCTAGTCTTCTGAGATGTTGTGAGCCCTCAGTTCCCATTTATGACAATGTCTTTAATATGTTTTAAGTCATATTCAGGCAATTGACTTTTGGATGCCATCTTGGTACAAACTGAGAGCTCTTTCACACAGTTATAAATTAAAAAATATGTATTTGCTTACTGAGAAACTAAATTCCATATACAACATAACCCTACTTTGAAGCGGAAATTAGAATTTAAATTATATGCAGGGAAAGTCCAGTGTTACAGAAACTTGTTCATACAATGCTCGCTAGAGTAGTTTGAATAGCAGAGTCCTATTGTCAGTTGTGACTTGAGCTATGTGAGAAGCAAGGATAGCCATTAGCTTTCTGGCTGAAGATTAAGCCAGCACAGATTTAGCTATCCAAAATCAGCAGAAGCTGATATGAACCATGCACTTTATTTGGGACTTTTCTTTAGCTTCAGTTCTTCCAGGTTCATGGTTTCAATGATAAGTATACTTATTTACATCACAAGTAGCCTATTCAAAAGCCTATTTTTTGGAACTAGTCAAGTTAATATTTGTTCTACAATGTTTGCATGGCAAATGCAAACTCGACTATTTCAAAAATGTTTCTATCCCTTTTTTTTCCTGTTCATGGCAAAATGTGCAGACCAGAGACAGATTTTTTAAAAATAAATAAACAAATAAATAAATAAAGAGATCAAGTTAAAAGAAGAGAAACAAAAATAGTGAAAATTATCTGGAAAAAGTAAAGATACAAAGAAATAACTACAAGAAAGACTAGACTTGAGTTTGCTAGACTGAAACATTGATATTTTTCAGTAAGAAATAATTGCTACTGTGACTGGATTAAGTAACCAAACATAATTTCCTTAAAATCACACATAAATAGATTTAGAGGACTAGGGTAGTATTTTCATTTCTTACACATCTGTCCTTAGTTTGGAAAAGCATATTGGTGCATGTGTGTGATATGTTGTTATTTTGTCTTGATGACTTCCATTTGTTTTGTTCTCCCCCACCCTTGCCATATGTTTTACATAGTATTACTGTATATTGCTTTTATGTGGCAAAAGTTAATATCCCTTAGACTGTTCTCCTCAGAAAAGTGACCATGTAAAAATGGGGTCTTCCTTCTCCATCATTTTGTGGGGTGATATGGGGTCAAATATTCAATTTGTTTGAATAATTGTAGCTCAACTGGTGTTAGTAGAGCCATGACAACTTACACCAGGTGAGCATCTGACTAATGCTATATGTATTCCATGTCACAGCTGCTGAATTTAATGACTAAGGTTTTTGTTTTTGTTTTTTGGGCTACCATTTATCCCTGTTGGCACTGCAAAGTAAATATGGTTTTGAGAGTTGGCCTGGTCAGTTCTGGCTTATACATAATCAACAGAATTGCTATCAAAGTTCCATTGCAGACTCTCTTTTTGGTTTTTAACTTAATTTAAAACTTAATATTTTTGCCAAGAAGATCTGTGGGATGCTAGTCATGTTGCTACTGCAATGATGCATGGCAGATTAAATCTCAGTATTTAGTTAGCTTTATACAAACTCTAAAAAAAGCCTATGTATGCTTGCTGTAAATACCCTAATAGTAATAATAATAATCAACAAATATCCCTGCAGAAAACAGAGTTTTAAAAAGCCATAATTATATATGGCTGGACTTTCTAGCCTGATTTCTCAGTTAGTGTAATATTTCAATAGAAATGTATAAACATGCTAGTTATTTTCTCCATATAATATTTCTACAGACATACTTTCCATTATACCATATGTAGAGATTTTAACTTAAAATAACACCCAATAAAAATGAGTGGTTAATTTTACAAATCGCATGAAGTAGACAAGAATCTCCAGAAAGATTAAAACCATTCTTACAACTAATTCAGACCCATTCCGTATTTTCCAAAAATCTTTACTAGTTTTACCCTTTCTTCTCATGTAGTTATTCCAAATTGACATGGCAATAATTGCATATTTCTTTAAAAAAGAGAAAAAAAAGTACCAAACTACGTGCTATTGTTTAGAGTTAACTTGTCATGATTTCTTAACTGCTGTCAGGAGGTAAATGAATTTTCAAAATATGACATATATTAATATCTTAAACGCGGAAATATGAACGACATTTCGGTTAACAAGTAACTGAAGTCTCTTAGTCATTCTATATAATCTTGGGGGAAAGTACAATAAAGATAATCTGAAGTAGAGTTTGATAGTCAAAGAGTGATTTCATATTTTGGCAGACCTAAAATATATTCAATTGACACTTTATTAAATCGTCATGATACTGTTTCTGTATTTATTGTGACATTATTGCTCATTGCCAAGATGCGTATTTAGAGGAACAAGCTTTCTTCCTTTATAATCAGCTTTGTCCTCTTGTATAAGTCATGCAGTGATGGCAATGCTGTTTGAGAGCAAACAATTCAATATTTCAATGGTAACGCTCCTATCACAAAAGCCAGACTCCGGTATTACTGAATGAATTAAATAACAGCTCTTGGTTTAATGAAATGCTCAATGGTCATTGATAATGAGAAGAATGTACATTTTTTTTCAAGAAATCAGGAGTAGTGAAAGAATAATATGGCTGGTTTCAAAAGGACGAAGTGACAAACTTTTAATTGTATTATATGTCCAGTGTGCGAGACGCAGACCTTGATAATGATTAAATTGACTTCTGTGGACTATTTTAAGTGGTTTAAAGTTGACGCAATCTCTATCATTAACTGTGAGATGGACTGCTTGATTGTAATGGTTTGTGGTAAAACTGAGTTCTATTTCCTTTGCTAATTTTGTTCTATATAGAATATCTATAACATATGCTGGTGAGTCAGTTCTATTTTGGAGTCACTTGGAGAAATAGTCTTCTTATTGTGTGTACTAGACTGTTGTTGAAGCTTTAATTTACTTCTCTGTTTAAATATGTTTCATTTCTATTAAAGTTGTTGTATTTGACCTGAACTTTCTTTTGGCACTCAAATGCTGTATTTCATATTTACATTGCTGTGATATGGACAACAACCTTCTTGCCTGAGCTTCTACACAATTTATCTGTTTCTATGCTTGGATGTTCTTGGGAAATGGAGCAGAGTTTATACTGTTGCATATATAGAGATAGATAGATAGATCCATTGATCAAATACGAAGAGTTGCTAACAGGAGTTAGATATGACAGGGCAAACTGTTTGCCTGTGGATGTACCAGTAAAGTTTTCAAGAGTGTTCCATGGGCCACTGACTGGTGAACCATGAACAACTAGACGGATACATGGTGCTAACTCTCCTCCTTATTTTCTACTTGCTAAATCAGGAGTCAGCAACCTTTCAGAAGTGATGTGCCAAGTCTTCATTTATTCACTCCGATTTAAGATTTCGCCAGTAATGCATTTGAATGTTTTTAGAAGGTCTCTTTCTATAAGTCTATAATATATAATGAAACTATTGTTGTATGTAAAGTAAATAAGGTTTTTTAAATGTTTAAGAAGCTCCATTTAAAATTAAATTAAAATGCAGAGCCCCCCAGACCAGTGGCCAGGACCCGGGCAGTGTGAGTGTCACTGAAAATCAGCTCGCGTGCTGCCTTCGGCACTCGTGCCATAGGTTGCCTACCCCTGTGCTAAATTGTGTTAAATAAACCTAAAAAAAATTAATATCTATTATTAAAATTAGAATTTCCCACTTAGATGAGTTTAATTTACACCCTCCCTATGGTGCCATTACACTGCAGTGTAAAATGGTATTAGTGTGAATGAGTATCTGGCATATTAGGTGTAAATAACTGCATCAGATGTAAGGCAGTAGAGGATCAGACCTAATGTGATGAGTTTGCTCAGTGCAATAATCTTTTGAGCTTGAATAAGAAATTCTGTAGGGTTGCGTGTATCTAAATACCTCCCAGCATTACAATTACAAATTGGTTTGAATTTGAATTCACTGTGCCATATCCTGTTGTCTTTACTCTAGTAAAACTCCCATAGGGTAAAGGACAAGTTTTACATAACCCTAAGCACTTTGGGAATGGTTGCATGGGGGCGGGGAAGGATAGCATGTTTCAAATTTTTCTCAGTATTGGTGTGCCACTCTACACACTTGCCTTCAACAACTGACTTTGTTTAGGAATAGGTTTACAAATGCATTCTGGAAAGATGCTAATCCTTCTAGACAGAATAACTCTGATGTGCCTTTGATAGTACATCTGCTCTGGTGTATTGTAGATTAGTGTCATAACCAGCCTTGAATTCTTAATGATTCTTGAGGACATATGAATTTAGCTGGTGAGATCTGGACACCCATCTATGTCCAGCCACATAACCACAATTTCCAGTTTTGAAACACACAACTTAAGTGTCTCTGACTGCATCTCATCCTTCAAACTATGTGATAATTGTTAGACATAAAAGATATTAAGTATGCTGAACGCCATGATAATAGAAGTTGGCAACACTTGTACTTCAGCAGGGCTGCAGTGCTTTGATTTTGTCTCATAAACATGTTGCTAGTTTGAAAGAATCCCTCCAGGGGCACCATGCTGAGCAAGTGAAAAAAGAAGTTGCCAAATCTTTCATTGAAGGAAGATCATTTTTAATATAAAGAACTGTGAATGCCTAGATGAGTAAAGCTCTTGATAGCATGGACATCTGCAACCTAAAAGCACGCCCAGCCATTCAGGACTGTTTTTAATTGCTTTGTGTTTTAGCTTTTATCCTCACAGACTGCTGTGCACACAGAGATGCAAATTTAATGCCTGATGTGACTACATAACCAAAGAGATCAGAATTACAAGCTGCCACTACAATTCCCAAACTTTAATCACATGGGGACAGATCCTCAACTATTGTTAAATCAGAGCATCTCCATTTAAGTCAATGGCATTATTCCAGTTTATACCAAGAGAATCTGGTTCCTGGTCTCAAGACCGTAAGCCACAGAGACTGGATGTCTTGAAAACACAGTCATTTTATTATGTGCAGTTTACAGTAGGATTTATATATACATCTTTGTAATCTCTGTTCTTGACTAGCTGCAAACATTAATGAGGCAATGTGATTTTTGAGTCAAATTTGCATCAACACTAAAGAAGGTGAGTTGGATTGGAATACATTATTTTATCAAACTATTTTGACTAAGTATATATCTTGAGACAAATCAGGCGTAGTGTGATCTGCAATCATAAGCATCATCTGATTATCTAACATTTTAAAATATATCATTGAAATTCATGCTAAAATTTCCTGTGCCTATTGTGTATAAGTAGGATTGTGTTCCCACTTTGACTTCCTTGTGGTGTTGAAGTACACATATGAGGCCTCTCGTCACCTTTCATCAGCTGATTGGTTCTTTTCTCTCCTCCCCTTCTCCTGAGGTGGGTTCTTAGAGATTCTCCTAGGCTAGCAGATATGATGAGTTTGCTGCTGCCAAGCAGCTGGGTCTGTGGGTTGCTTTCAACCGTTTTAGTTTGAGCCACAAGTTGTCCTGTGTCTTATTCCAAGTGTGTCACAGTCAGTATCTCACAGGTATTAGAATGAGTTGTTAAAACTAGGAAGAAGCAGTAGCCAAATCCCACAGGATATTAGGCTAAATTAAAATTTTCACCCCATTAATGCCTGTTTTACAGGGCCCAGGGCCCTTATTCCAGTGGCTGGCATGTAGAAATAATAGAAAATTAAAAAGGAGAAAAATAAATCCCTGCTCCTTTGTGCTTATTGAATCTAAACTGAAGATTCTGCATCTCTTCCACTTTTTAAATACAGAATAAAGAAGTTTAGATGCTATCATAACCTAGTCCCAGATTTGGACCTTAGCGTCCAAAATATGGGGGTTAGCATGAAAACCTCCAAGCTTAGTTACCAGCTTGGACCTGGTAAAGCTACCACCACCCAAAAAATTAGAGTGTTTTGGGGCACTCTGGTCCCCCCAAACCTTCCCTGGGGACCCCAAGACCCAAATCCCTTGAGTCTCACAACAAAGGGAAATAAACCTTTTCCCTTCCCCCCTCCAGGTGTTCCTGGAGAGATACACAGAAACAAGCTCCGTGAATCTAAACAGAGGGATTCCACCCTCCCCGTTTCCAGCCTTGGAAAACAGAAGTACCGAGAGCTAATCTCTCTTCCTCCCTCACCCAGAGGGAATGCAAAGTCAGGCTAGTAAATCTAACACACACAGATTTCCCCCTGACTTCTTCCTCCCACCAATTCCCTGGTGAGCACAGACTCAATTTCCTGGAGTTCCCCACTAAAGAAAAACTCCAACAGGTCTTAAAAAGAAAGCTTTATGTAAAAAGAAAGAAAAATACATTAAAAATGGTCTCTGTTATATATATGGTATATGTTGCTTTCTTTCAAATACTCTTGTCTTCCTTTGTATAATTCAAATTCCTACCTCTTTCTTCAGTAGAGTATTTCTTACGAGTAGTGACTGCTCAGAGGGTCACTTAGGCTGCCTGTCTTTGATTCTGGAGATCAAACCACACTCTATTTTTATTTTACAACATGAGGATACTAATCCATCCAGTGACATACATTCATAAGTGGAACATTATTTGCTTCATAGTTACTCTATCTTTGATTCTTCCTTGGTTGTGCTTGTATTGCAGATATTTTTAAACATAGCATTAATTAAACTGTTGTCTTGTGCTAAATGTTGCCTGATCCCATGACAATGTTTCTAGATTATGTTCAGGGTCTTGTATGCTTTGCGATACATGAGATCAAAAATCTCAGTCAAAGCCTCCTGAATTTTGTGACATAGAAGTGCTGAAATCTGAAATGTTGAAATGTATGCAGCTGCTTCCAGTGAATGTAGTAATAAGAGGTTTTATTCAATTAAATATAAAGGCAAATGATACAGAGAGTAAACTATCCATTTGAGGTAACATTGTGACTTTGTCCATGGCCAGAAATAAGTGGCTCCATTAGTTGAGCCAGCTCGGGGTAGACAAGGGAAGAAAAGGTGATTCAGAGTCACAATTCTTTCCCTAGTTCCACCATGCTCTCAGGGGGAAGTAATTTTCTACTGGTCAGTAGCATATAATACTGCCAACCCCAAGCATTGAAAAATCCTGACTCAGACCCCCCACAATCAAGCAATTAGCTTAAAATTCATTAGACTTCAAATAAATAAATAAATGCAAAAAAGTTCTTTTTGTTTGATCTCTGGTTTTTGAGTATTTATGGTACATACCGTTCATCTTTTCAAGCTTTTCTCTGAAATCATGAAAGCAAGACATTTGTTTAAGAAACAAACAAACAAATACCAAGACATCCTCTGCTGCCTTTAGCCAGTGAGACTCTCACATAATCACCTGGATCAGGAGCTGGAGTTTAAGAAAACATCGACTATTATGAGACTTATGATAAAATCTCAAGAGTTGCCAACACTATTTACTTTTCAGTCCTAATTGGTTCAGAAATGCTGGGGGTGGGAAATCATTTCCCTGTGGAGCCTACTGCATCCCCTGCTCTGATTAGTGATGTACAGAGACCACAATGAGGGATTATGGATTCCTTTTATCCACCTGCTCCTTTGTAGGTAAGTCACAATTTTCTCCTGTTGCTGATTTGAATGTTCATTTCAATACAAAACATAGTTCTGAATAGTTCTGATTTCACTCTGCCTTCAGGGATGTAGTGGAGTGTAGAAAGTTGTAGCAGAAAAGCATAATTTCAGTGTAAAAGTGATCAACTAGAGGTTTGGGGAGCTAGGTAAGAGATATTTGGTGTTTAATGCATCTCAGGCTTCCTGAGGATTTTGGCAGGAGAAAGGAGATGTATGTCCTCCTTCCCTCTCTTTTGAGAGCAGTTACACATGTGACTTGACACTTCTGGGGGTTTAAACCTCTGCTTTGCTACCTCAGGTATCCTTTGCAAACCAGTTGCCCCGTTGTCCTCTCTTTCCCCTGTCTGCCCATATCTGGCACTAAATGCAGTAAACACATATTTGATAGATATTTTTGCTGAAATTATCAGTGGTGAATTACTGAGCAGTTGTCCACAATTAAACTGCCATCACTGGGCTTCACTGTTAACACCCCACTGAGATGGATGGAAGCAGTTCAGACCTCTCTTAGGGCTGTCACTTCAACATATTGTTTTCAGCACAATCAAGAGAACAACGTGGAAACCTTTTACTTTTGAAAAGGTTGCATTTTAGCAAGGAGGACTAGAAATGTAAATGAAAGGTTACATTTTGTAGCCAAGTTCTTCACTGGAAAGAGGGTGCATTCTTTTGCCAGTTCTGAAGCTGTGGAAACACAAGGATCTGACCATAATTACTGTTAACATGCTTTGTAGTATAGCACTGTAAGTTCAACATGGCAGGTTACGCCAAGTCTACCTTATGGGGACTATACCAGGATAGCTACATCACTGCAGCTATGCCAGAAAGCACCATAGTGTAGACACAGCTTACACTGACTGAAGAAATTTTTCTGTTGGTGTAGGAACACCACCTCCCCATCTAATAATAGGTATGTCAAGGGAAGCCTTCTTCCATCAACCTAATTGTGCATATGCTGGGGGTTAGGTTAGCATAGCTACATCACTCTGGGGTGTAGCTGTGTCACACCCCAGCAACATAATTATGTCAATTTAAATTTTAAGTATAGACCAAGTTTAAGATCTACAGAATTATTTGTATACTGGCATTTCTTTTGAAAGCCAATAACTACGAGACTTGATCTAGGAAAATGATAGGTCACAGAAATAAATTGAATAGGAAACCTTTGTAGTGCACTATTATATTACTTATGATCCTTTGGACCTAAGAGCTACAAAGCATTTCTTCCATGATTTCTATGTTGCATAGGTAATGAGATTCTCTCTGGTCATTTAATTTCATTTCCAGAGCAAAGTGTGAGATTGTTTGCCAGGTGAATGAAGTACTGTAATTTACAGTCTTTTTTTTTATATTCCTATCCACAAATTGGTATCTGTTGGTGTTGATAGGCATAGTGCTGCATTGTGTCAGAAATATTTTAATCCCTTATTATCTTCATTGGAATATATTCTTATTTATTATCTCTCTCTGATGAGGCATTGCAAAGTAATAAAAATCAGGTCCCTTCCCTAAAGATCTGGAGGGCACACAATCTGGAGGACAAAAGAGAAAACAAACTTAGATGAAGAGCATTGGAGATCAGTACAATAAACAGATAGAGTGACTGGCCACTCTTAGGCCTGATCAACGCTATGGGGGTTAGTTAATCTAAGTTACACAACTCCAGCTACATGAGTTATTCATGGAGCTGGAGTTGACATAGCTTAGGTCAACATACTGCAGTGTCTACACCACACTGGGTCGATGGGAGAAACTCTCCCATCAACTTACCTTATGCTTCTCGGTCCAGTGTAGTACTGGAGAGCAATCTGCAGTCTATTTAGCGGAGTCTTCACTAGCCCCACTAAATCAACCACTGGTGCATCGATCACTGCAGCGTCGATACCCAGTAAGTGTAGACATACCCTTAGATAAAACGTTTGATAATGTCTTGGGGTTTATTAGTTCGTATATTATAGAACATCTCAATTTACTCTCACCCCCTGCTGCTATTAATCAATCTGCTTCTTTTACAAAGGACTGTGGAACAAGTTGGACTTCAGGAGGGGATTTGAAAATAGAAAGGATAGAGGCCTTGCAGCCAAGATCTAGAAAGTGCTCTCTACATAGAGGATAGGTTGATCACAAATTTTATATTTTGATTGACCTAATTCAAATAAACAATATTTTGGTTGTTATGCTCAAAGATCATCATAGTTCTCTGTGAGAACATCAAAAGTCAAATTATTGTGGTTCTTAGTTGATTCTATATTTTAAAATATAGATACCTGTATTTGTATCAGTTAGAGTTAGCTAATCCTTGAAGATCTTGTTCAAAGGCAAAGGTAATTAAAGATTCTTATGTTGTGAGTGTTAATACAGAATTTCAGTTCAGCTTTTGATCTTTTGATCTGACAGGCTCTCTGAATGTCCATATATTCACAGAGAGAAATACATATTGTGATGGGGCAAGGCCAGATGGCTACAGTAAAGTACTGAAGAACAGGTATGTTAGCCCCAGGCTAAAGAAATCCCTAGGACCGTGGTAACCAAATGGCAGTTGCTCCAGGTTAATCAAGGCACCTGGGGCCAATTAAGATCTTTCTAGAAGGCAGTGGAGATATCTACATTGATTGGAACACCTGCAGCCAATCAAAGCAGGCTAATCAGGGCACCTGGGTTTTAAAAGGAGCTCACCCCAGTCAGGCAGGGAGGAGCCAGAGGAGAGGAAGCGTGTGTGAGGAGCTGGGAGCAAGAGGTGCAAGGAACTGAGACTGAGAGGGTGTGCTACTGGAGGATTGGAGAATTATCAGACAATCAAGCGTTATCAGACACCAGGAGGAAGGTCCTGTGGTGAGGATAAAGAAGGTGTTTAGAGGAGGCCATTGGGAAGTAGCCCAGGGAATTGTAGCTGTCATGCAGCTGTTACAAGAGGCACTATAGACAGCTGCAATCCACAGGGCCCTGGGCTGGAACCCGGAGTAGAGGACGGGCCCAGGTTCCCCCCAAACCTCTGAACTCCTGATCAGACACAGGAGCAGCTGACCCAGACTGTGGGTTCCACCAGAGGGGAAGATCACTGAGGTGAGCAAATCCACCAATAAGCACAGGACCCACCAAGGTAGAGGAGGAATTTTGTCACAATATGTTTTTTTTAATTTACAGTGAACAAACAAAACATGATATTTTCATAGTTACATGGTCACATCTTGCTAGAAATTAATGAAGTTTGGTTAGATTTATTGTGTTGATTTTTAAGGGGGGATGTAACATGTAGTATAAAGTTATGTTTGTATTGCTACAAGGGATCCCCTTAATGGTGGCAGATTATTTTACTTATTTTGTAACTCATTTCTGCATTAGAATGAATGAGGTAGGACACAAGGTGACTGCTGCATTAATACAACAGAGAGTTGTCACTGGATGTCTGCAGTAAGATATATTGTATGTAAGCAGCGAGAGTGAGCGCTGAGTCCCCCAGGAAATGCTATCCTCAGGTCAGTAAGGTCTTGAAGAAGCTTAAATAACCTCCATTATGAATAGTTTCCCATATAGAAGCCTTGTCATGCCAATAGTTCCTCTTCATACATTCAGATCTATTGAGCATGCTCGTGAGCCTGTCAGAAGCATTCTCTATAGGACACTGGCCTTACCAGATCAAACACCTTGTTAAACAGATTTACTCAAGATAGAACCTAACAAGAGCATGCTACAAGATAAACATGATAATTACAGTGTGAAATGCACTAACTATAAATGCCAACAGTTGTAAGCCTATTAAGATACATAGTTTAAAACTCCAAACTTTAATCTATTAATTTTAGATCAACTCCTTTGAGGTCCCTATTGAGCTGAAAAGGAGCTTTGGCAGTTGCTGGAAAGTTGTACAGGCCACCTAGGTTATACGGTCACTGAGATAGCACTTCATTCCAAGGTGCAATTCCCTCTAGGTTAACACCAATGTCTTAATGTACTGAGAAAGACTCCTCTCGTTGGGGCTCACTGAGCATGTTCTGTGAGTTGCTCGGTGTCCTAATGTGTGGCTGGGTTTTTCCCCAAATGACTAAGCATCTAAGGATGAATTTTAAAGGGACTCCAGCCTGAATGTGTCTGGTTCCCACTTCCTGATAACACCAATGTAAAACTCAGCCTAGGAGATTGAGAAGGGTTGTGCAGCCCAAAGATAAATATACCAGCTTTAAAAAAGCTCAGGGGGAACCTTTCCAACAGGTTTCCAACTATGTGAGATTGTCTTCACTGTAAATGGAAACAAAAGGTCCTTCTTCCCGATGAATTGTTTTACCCAGACCAGGCCTGGGCTCTGATTCACTATCTCCCCATCAGGAGAAAACATATTCTAGCCTAGCAGTTCTCAAACTATGGGTCAGGACCCCAAAGTGGGTTACAACCCTGTTTTAATGGGATCGGAAGGGATGGTGGTAGACTTGCTAGCACCTGGGCCCAAAGTCAAAGCCTGAGCCGCAGTACCCAGGGCCAAAGCTCGAGGGCTTCAGCCTTGGGTGGCAGGCCTCAGGCTTTGGTCCCCCGGCTGGGTCAATGAGTCTCGGTCAGACTCAGGCTTTGGTCCCCCTGTCATAAACAGATAAGTAAGAGTTAATAGAACAGAAGTACTTCATCTTTCTTTTGCCTGTAAAGGGTTAACAAGATCAGTGAGCCAGGCTGTCACCTGACCAGAGGACCAATCAGGGGACAGGATCCTTTCAAATCTTGAGGGTGGGAAGTTTGTGTGTGTGCTGTTAGTTTTTGGTGGTTGTTCCCTCTGGGTTCTGAAAGTGACCAGATGTGCAACCAGGTTTCTCTCCAATCTCCCTGATACAGGTTCTTATAGATTCAAAATAGTGAGTACTAGGTAGATAAAGCGAGTTAGGCTTATGTTTGTTTTCTTTATTTGCAAATGTGTATTTGGCTGGGAGGAGTTCAAATGTGTATTTGGCTGGGAGGATTTTAATTTGTACTTGTATACTTAGGCTGGGAGGGTATTCCCAGTGTCTATAGCTGAAAGACCCTGTACCTATTCCATTTTAAATTTACAAAGATAATTTTTACTGTTTTTCTCTCTTTAATTAAAAGTTTCTTGTTTAAGAACCTGATTGTTTTTTTATTCTGGTGTGAGACCCCAGGGGATGGGGTCTGGATCCACCAGGGAATTGGTGGAGAGAAAGGAGGGAAGGGGGAGAGAGAGGCTAATTTCTCTCTGTGTTAGGATTACTGTCTCTCTCAGGGAGAGTCTGGGAGGAGGAGAGAGAAGGAGGGGGGAAGGTGCATTTTCCTCTCTGTTGTAAGATTTAAGGAGTTTGAATCACAGTGATCTTCCAGGGTAACCCAGAGAGGGGAAGCCTGGGAGAGGCAACAGTGGTGGAAAGGGTTTACTTTCCTTGTGGTAAGATCCAGAGGGTCTGGGTCTTGGGGTTCCCCGGGCAAGGTCTTGGGGGGACCAGAGTGTACCAGGCACTGGAATTCCTGGTTGGTGGCAGCGCTACAGGTTCTAAGCTGGTAATTAAGCTTAAAGGAATTCATGCTGGTACCCCATCTTTTGGACGCTAAGGTTCGGAGTGGGGAATTATACCATGACACCCCCTCCTGGTGTTGTGTAGAGATCTTTCATGTCAGAAATTTTGTTGTCGCAGTGCACTAAGTTTGAGAACCCTTGTGCCCAATGATTATAAGGTCAACTGAATCGCAAGATGGACTGCTCTAAGAATCAAGAATTGTTGTGTCCAGGAAATTGGGTTGATTTTGACGTGAACTCTGCGACTGCAAAGCAGCAACATAATGCCTCACTATGGAGCTGAAGATTTTAATTGCTTTCTGCAGTGAACCAAGCTTTTGTTGACCCATCATGGAATAAGTAGCTGTTGTTACTTTCCAATGCTTGCATGTTCCAAAAGGCTTTAGATACTGTTGCTGAATCAGACACTTAGTAAATTTCAGTTTAATAAAATGAGGATTATTGTCTGCAGCAAATGGCTGACATGATTCCTTCTCTTGCATTTTAAAAATTGTCAACTCAGGGAAATTTTAGTTTATTTTTTTTTCCATGTCACTTTTTAAAAATTCTTCTTCAACACCTGCACAGTGCTTTATTTTTGTAGGTTTTCTCAATTAAGCATGTATTTTTATAATATATACATGAAAGAATTGCTTGCAAATATATATGGACTATTAAACTTGGTAGTGTCTCTTCAACAGAGTACATTTTAAAGAATTTTTTTAAGGCACTTTGGTCTGTATTGGATTTTGGACAATAAATGACATATTTAGTAATTTTTTACTATGATCAGTTCACCTAGGATACTGTAATTTCAACGATCAAAATTGCAGTTAGCACGATTATTTATATTATATAGAATCACCTATTATAGATTAGGTTGATAGCACCGTTTATCATTAAGTTTACCCAGTACTTTCCATGATAAGAACTTGTTTTCAGGTGTTTATAATTTTGCCAAACTTTAACTATTTAGGTTTAAATTTTGGTTTGGGCTGATTTTATTTATTTAACAATTCAGCCACAAATATTCAGTTATTTCTGAGAGAAGCTAGGAAAAAAATGTTGTTTTTTCCCATGTTCTAGTAACCTTTTATTTGAAAAGTTCTAGTGACCACATGTTTTGGAAGATTGTCTTGATATTTGGCAGAGGTGTTATGACATTTGCTGTTCATATGAAATTTCACCCTAATTTGGCTCTGGGCTGCTGTGGGATCCAGGCACTTGAACTGACATCAGAGAGCACCTCAATATATGTGTGGCACTTAGGTATCTTTATCTAAATCTAACAAAAATAAAATGAAAACCTTCCATCCACATAGTCCTTTTTGGTAAGGTCTGTTTAAGCATTTGATGCTATTTTGAGGGTTTTATGCATTATTGTCAAGAAAAGTGGAGTTAAGAGAGTCTGTCAAAGGGTGACAGGAAAGATGGCACTAATAGCAGTGTGCAGACTGTCCATCTAAATCCTTGGTAATTGTGCTGTGGTGAAATTACATGCCCAAACTGATTGAAAATAATACATCAGTATTAATATGATCCTAAACATGAACATGACTAAATATAGCTTTCAAACCACATATAAGTAATGCAATGAGATGGCTGATAATACAAGATTCAAGTGGAAGAGTCTAAATAGATTTCAATCCTGAAGTATGGTGGTCACCATTCAAATCTTTTACGTTTTATCTTTTGCTTAAGTATAGGGAACATCTGGTTTATTCTTTAATACAAATTTAGGGAGCAACATAAAAATCATGGTTACATAACTACTTGCAAAGGGGTATTGCAAATATTTTAACCCTGAGAGTCAGGGGATATAGGTTTATTCTTGACTTTCTCCCTGACCTACTGTGTTACCTTTGGCAACTCATTTAACCAGCTGTCTCTCAGTTTCACCATCTGTGAAATAGAGATGATGATATTTACCATCATTTTTAAATGCTATAAAATCTATAGCCTAAAAGTATTATATGAGAGCTAAGTATTATAACTACATGTTTTTTTTCTGGCAGCCTTATATTTAACAAAGTGATGCACACAGAAACTGTATTTTTTTTATACTGGTGCAGTTTTGTAAACCCTCTGGTTAAAATTACAGATGAAATGTAGATTTGTTAATAAAATTAATGTACAAGTAATTGGTGACTTTTTAATGGTCACCTCTGTCAACAAACAAAGTGCAGATGAAAGATGAGAATTTGGATGCCCTGAAAAGGCACAGGAACAAATCTGCACAGACACACCCCTGGAACCTCAACCAGGGGTATTCTATCTGCTACCCAAGATCCATAAACCTGGAAATCCTGGATGCCCCATCATCTCAAACATTGGCACCCTGACAGCAGGATTGCCTGGCAATGTAGACGCCCTCATCAGGTCCTACACTACCAGCACTCCCAGCTATCTTCGGGACACCACTAACTTCCTGAGGAAACTACAGACAACTGATGATCTTCCAGAAAACTCCATTCTGGCTGCTATGGATGTAGAAGCCCTCTAACCTCTACACAAAGATGAACTACAAGCCATCAGGAACAGTATCCCCAATAATGTCATGGCAAACCTGGTGACTGCACTTCGTGACTTTGTCCTCACTCACAACTATTTCACATTTAGGGACAATGTATACCTTCAAGTCAGTGGCACTGCTATGGGTACCCACATGCCCCACAGTGTGCCAACACTTTTATGGCTGAGTTAGAACGTTTCCTCAGCTCTCATCCCCTAATGCCTCTACTCTACTTGCGCTACATTGATGACATCTTCATCATCTTGACCCATGGAAAAGAAGCCCTTGAGGAATTCCACCAGGATTTCAACAATTTCCATCCCACCATCAACCTCAGCCTGGACCAGTCCACACAAGAGATCCCCTTCCTGGACACTACAGTGCTAATAAGCAATGGTCACATAATCACCACCCTATACAGGAAACCTACTGACTGCTATACTTACCTACATGCCTCCAGCTTTCATCCAGATCACATCACACAATCCGTTGTCTACAGCCAAGCTCTAAGATATAACCACATTTGCTCCAATCCCTCAGACAGAGACAGACACCTACAAGATCTCTATCAAGCATTCTTAAAACTACAATACCCACCTGCTGAAGTGAAGAAACAGATTGAAAGAGCCTGAAGAATACCCAGAAGTCACCTAATCCAAGACAGGCCCAACAAAGAAAGTAACAGAATGCCACTAGCCATCACCTCCAGCCCCCAACTAAAACCTCTCCAGCGCAACATCAAGGATCTACAACCTATCCTGAAGGACGATCCCTCATTCTCACAGATCTTGGGAGACAGGCCTGTCATCGCTTACAGACAGCCTCCACCCCCAACCTGAAGCAAATACTCGCCAGTAACCACACACCACACAAAAAAAAACACTAACCCAGGAACCTATCCTTGGAACAAAGCCCACTGCCAGCTCTGTCCACATATCTATTCAAGAGACAGCATCATAGGACCTAATCACATCAGCCATACCATCAGGGGCTCGTTCACCTGCACATCTACCAATGTGATATGAGCCAGCAATGCCCCTCTGCCATGTATATTGGCCAAATCGGGCAGTCTACGCAAAAGAATAAATGGACACAAATGAGACTTGAAGAATTATAACATTAAAAAACCAGTTGGAGAACACTTCAACCTCCCTGGATAGTCAATTACAGACCTAAAAGTCACAATTCTTCACCAAAATACTTCAAAAACAGACTCCAGCGAGAAACTGCAGAACTGGAATTAATTTGCAAACTGGGCGCCATTAAATTAGGCTTGAATAAAGACTGGGAATGGGTGGGTCATTATACAAACTAAAAACGATTTCTCCATGCTAATTGTCCTCCCTACTGTTACTCACACCTTCTTGTCAACTGTTTGAAATGGGCCATCCTGTTTATCACTACAAAAGTTTTTTTTCTCCTGCTGATAATAGCCCATCTTAATTGATTTGTCTCTTTAGAGTTGGCTGGCAACACCCATCTTTTCATGTTGTGTGTGTGTGTGTGTGTGTGTGTGTGTGTATTGTGATAGACCCAGGCCAGTTGAGTACAGCAGAATAGCAGAGGGCAGATATACTGGCCACTGGATTAACAGTTTTCTGTTCCTGACTGACCAGAGCAGGGGCTGCTCCAAGCTAATGAGAACACCTGACTCTAATTAACCTGCAAAGGGACAGGTGAGGCCATTAAGCTAATGTGACCACCTGATTCTAATTAAGGCCCCACTGATACTATAAAAAGGGCTCACTCCAGTCAGGCAAAGGAGAGCCAGGGGGCCAGAGGAGAGGAAGTGTGGCTGAAGGGCTGGTTAATGAAGACACCCTCAAACCATTGTTAAGGGAGCCCTAAGGTAAGGGTGAAGAAGGGAGAAGCCGGAGAGCTGTGGGGAAGTGGCCCAGGGAAATGTAGCAGCTCTGGCAGTGAAAGGTCGGCTGCCAACAGCTGCTACTATTAGGGTCCCTGGGCTGGAACCCAGAGTAGAGGGTGGGTCTGGGTTCCCCCCAACCCACCACTACAGGAACATCTCCTGGGAGGGGAAGTCAGGCCCCTCTCAGGCAGGACCGCCTAGAGGATTCCGGTGGCCTGGGGCCATCGGCGGCAGGCGGCTCCGGTGGACCTCTCGCAGGCGTGCCTGCAGAGGGTCTGCTGGTCCCGCGGCTCCAGTGGAGCATCCGCAGGCACGCCTGCGGGAGGTCCACCGGAGCCACGGGACCAGCAGACCCTCCGCAGCCATGCCTGCGGGAGGTCCACCGGAGCCGTGGGACTGGCAAGCGGCAGGGGGCCCCTCCGCACGGCGAAATGTCTAGAGCCGGCCCTGTTCAGCGGCGGGAGGCCCTTCCGTTCTGGGACCCGCCGCTGAAGTGCCCCGAAGACCCGCAGCGGGGGCCCCCCGCCGGCAAATTACCGCCGAAATGGGACCCGCCACCGAAGTGCAGCCCGCTCTTCGGCCGTAATTCGGTGGCGGGCGCCCCCGCCGTGGGTCTTCGGGGCACTTCGGCTGCGGGTCCCTGAACGGAAGGGCCCCCCGCCACTGAATTACCGCCGAAGACCGGGTTGCTCTTCGGCGGCAGGTCCCACTTCGGCTGTAATGCGATGGCGGGGGGTCCTTCTGCCCCAGAGCGGAAGGACTCCCCCGCCAGCGAAGACCGGGAGCAGAAGAAGCTCCAGGGCCCGGCCCCGCAAGAGTTTTCTGGGGCCCCCAAGCGAGTGAAGGACCCCACTCCAGGGGCCCTGAAAAACTCTCGTGGGGGCCCTTGAGGAGCCCGGGGCCTGGGGCAAATTGCCCCTCTTGCCCCCCCTCCCCTCCCCAGGCGGCCCTGCTCTCAGGACAGGAGGCTAAACTGTTCTGAAAGAAACTCCCAGGGACAACAGAGACTATGGAAGTTCTCTCACCAACCTCCTTGCTGGACTATGATGAAAAAGACTCAGTAGACTGTAACCCTGGCCCTAGAGAGAGAAGGGCTACATGGAGGGTCACAGTGAGCCACTGAGGCTAGCATAAACCGCTTAGAAGTGCAGGACCCACAGGGGCAAGGTCAGAGCTCTGCCACTATATATATATATATATATATATATATATATATATATATATCTTCCTACTATACTTTCCACTCCATGCATCTGATGAACTGGAGTTTAGACCATAAAAGCTTATGCCCAAATGAATTTGTTAGTCTCTAACGTGCCACAAGTACTCCTCGTTGTTTTCTTTTGTTTTGTTTTTAATGAAAAGCAGTATAATTGAGCGGTAAAGCTTTTGGTATGTCTTGTTAACTGTTCTTTTTGTTTCAGTTTTAAATATCTTGATGTGTTTTTTTGGCTCTGATTTTTACCTGACTCATGCACTAACAGTTCTCAGGGGAGGAAAGGGCTAGTGTTTTTAGGACTTTGGGAAGAAGGGCATTTTAATTAGAGTCAGTGTGTTTTGAGTCCCCTTTGCAAATTTGTTCTCTTCTAAGGAATGGTCTGGCCTTATATTGGGACCTTAATGCAATATTTATCTATTTGAAAATCAACTTAGAATTTGTATTTAAATAATGCTAATAAATTTTGCATTTATGGAGCAGTATCTTTTAACCCTCATGGTCCTGAAGAACAGATCAATCAGTGCTTCAGTACACCAATATCTCGCCCACAATGTTGCACACTGAAACTTACTTTACTGGAAAAAGGAATTTTGGGTATGAATTGTACCTTTTGTGTTTTAGAAAATGATTTTTAACTTCCATCTGGGCAGACAACAGAGATGGGCAGAAGGAACGTCCGTGTTAACACTTTGCTGTAATCTTGCACTGACTGGGTTTCTACACTCCTGCCACATTCTTTAAAAGATGCATATTTTGACTTTTATTGAGGTTGCTCACAATTCTCATGATACAATCCTGTTTTCAGTTGCTTGTGACTTTGTCAAACTTTGATCATTCAGGCTGAAATTTTTCAGGCCAGGAATTTGCCTCAGGAGGAAAATGGTGGCTAAGGAAGGATTTTTCAGCCAAAACAGTTCAGCAGTTTCCAGTAACTAGGCAAGAGTAAAATGTGTTACTTTGTCCACAATAAAAAATTCTGGTGACCTTTATTTGAAAAGCTCTAGCTTCCCTGTGCTTTGAAACATAGACTTAAAATTTCTATGTCTAGGGGGGTTGGCCATTGTGTGAAGGATGTGCTTTTAGCTGTCCCTATGAAAATCCACCAGAATTTAGCCAAGTTTATAAGACTTTGAAAAATTTCAGTTCACTCATGTTCAGTAGATATTACTTCAGTTTTAGAAGATTCTATTCATGCTGGGCATGCTCTGTCCCAGGGCTGAGTACGGTTTTGCTGCAGTTTTAGCTTTGGGTTGCAACTGGCCATTCTGGGTCTGGCTCCAGACACCTGAGTTGAGATCAGGGAGTCAATATTTCCTGTACTTTCAGTGACACACATCCTCTCCAGGCCCAGGCAGTGTAGAGGTGATTGGAGGGTAGGAGAGGGAGAGGGAAGTAGATTGGGACAAGGAGCCTGAAATAAATATACTTTAGAATTTGTTCTTTCCAGCTAAAAGCAGGGCCGGCACAACCCATTAGGCGACCTAGGCAGTCGCCTAGGGCGCTAACATTTGGGCGGCGATGACTGCAGTGGCCGGACCTTCCGTCGCCTCAGTCGGGGGTGGCATTTCAGGGGCGGGACCTGCTGCGCCTCTGTCAGGGGTGGCATTTCAGGGGCAGGACCTTTTGCCGCATAAGGCAGCAAAGAAGCGGGCAGCATTCCTGGCTAAAAGTGTTGCAAAACAGCTGGAAAATCTTATTTTCAAAACTAACCATTTAGAGTGGTGTAAAGGAGAATGTGTTTCACTTTTAGATTATTTTTATCAGAAACCTAATTTTAAATTAAGAGCACATGGCTCAAGTATCCCCTGAAGTAACAAATCAGGCATTTACATACTTTATTCAAAACTTAACAACTCATTTTTGCTAGGTGCATGCCTTCAAGAAACCATCTTAGAAAAAATTGAAATCTTAATGGAACACTTAATTTGCTCATAGCACTTAAACTTCTGGAGTTTGGGTTCTGGTTCAGTCAGCAAATTAATTGGCACATTCAATAGCAGTTACCTCTGTTAGTGACTACAAATACAATTCAAAGGGACAAGAATTTAGGAAGGGTCTCATACTAAAAATAGTAGTAGTTCTCCTGTGTTTGTTATAGAGTGTTTCTGCCTTCTACTGTGAAAGTGAGATTATCGAGCATGAAGCTGCAAATGGTTTAGATATTTAAAGTTGCTGACTCTCATTACTTATTACTGACTTAATAGGTTAGCTCTAATGAGCCTGTTCACTAGCTGTTTCTTCATACTCAATGTTCTGAACTGACAATTAATTTGAAATTCCACTAGGATGCGGGAGGGAAAGCGGGAAGCTTTATTTTTATGGAGGGAGACTCATGATGAATTGCCTCCACTTCAAAATAAAGAGGAGATGAGAAGTGTAAACCAGAATGTTCCTTTTTAAAATCTCATTCTATGGTCACAACAAATCCATGGCATACAGTGATAGCAAATGTCTCCTAGGCAATCAAAACATAATGGAAATGGAGATGTACTGATCATTCAAATTTAAGATGTTCCTGTGGTCCTCATATGGAAATGTATCCTATTTGCTATGCTTCAGTTAACCAACATATTTCAGGGATAGCAATCTGTCTAAATTGTCAAACACTGAAACCCAAAATTTATCTGTTTTGAATATTTTGTTGCATGTTTTTATTTCACAAACCTCAGTAATTAAAAAAAAATGGAACTAAGCATCCGAAAACAGACTTTATTTTTCTGGTTTTTAAAATACCTAAGTTTGTAATATTTAGTAGAGGAGATGTTTCACTTATTTTCTTTCATTAACTAAAGCAATGGTACACCTTGCAAGAAATAAAAATAAAATTATTGTTGCCAATACAAGCTTTTTTTAAAAAAGAACTGTTTTCTCCCTTTACCTATAAAATAAAGTACACGTGCAGATTTTCTTTTTGTTTTTCCAAAATTGCTGTATTTAAATTCTTCTTATAAAAAGTTGTCTCAAGTAGCTGGCAACCTAAAGTCCTATTCGCAAGATGAGCTCTCTCTCTAGAAACAGTAATTCTTGGGTTTTACTACAGTTCACAGCCAAAGTGCAACAAGGTATTAGATTTTAAATTCCCTCTGAGGTATAACAATAACCTATCCATGATATATACAAGGAATTTTAGATGGCATAATACCCTGACGCATAAGGGTATCACAACATAGAGTTCTTAGGGGATTTTTTAAAAAAACAGTTTCACTTAAAGTATAAAAGATTGAAAGCACTCAAATAGTTGGATGGATAGATACATTACTAAGTTTTTTTTATCCTGAAAACACTTAAGCATCTGAGTGAGTTTGCTCTTGTGAGTATTTCCATGGAATTCAATGGGGCTACCCACGTAAGTAAATTTACTCACATCCATAAGTGTTTGTAGGGTAAGGCTCTAAAATGAACAGTAGGTCAATAACACTTCTGTTTACTTCTATATGCAGTATGGATATTGTTATCCTTTTTTGTTTTCTTCTAGGCTTTTTCAGGAAACACAAATGCAGACAGTGTTGTGCACAATAAGCTTCAACATTCCATCAAAGCAAGATTTCTCCGTTTTGTCCCCTTGGACTGGAATCCCAATGGTAGAATTGGAATGCGTATTGAGGTTTACGGCTGCATATATAGTAAGTATTTGTGAATCATCTGAATGAAATGACTATCAATCATTGCCTTTTTTTACCTAAACTGCAAATGGAGGTAGATTTGTCAGCTTAATTATCTGAAGGTTATTGATTTTAATATTTTTATGCATAGATGTTATCTATTTCTGCATCATCTAGCAATGTTTTCCTTACTATCCCGCTCTTTACATCCTAAGCTCAATAGTATCAAGTAGATGGATGTAATTCAATTATGCCAGTTCACTCCAAACTCCTATTTGCTATTGTTACATACTTCCCTTATAAATGTAGCTCTCTCTTCACTAATTGGGACTCATAAGTCCCCTAGAAGATTATTGATCTTGGCTACACAGAAAGCATTTTCTCTGCAGAAATTTTGGACTCTGTCATAAATTAATAACGCTTCAAGGTCATTGCTTATATTAAGGGTACATTTATAAATAGTTTGTGCAGCATTATTATGTGATTAATAGAAGTTACAAGTATGTTGCAGATATCAGTAGTGTGTGTTATGGTTGGTTATAAGCCACCTTTTGGACACTGTAACTTTTCCTTGACTTTGTCTTCCCTTAGTTTTTTGTGTTACTTTTCTCTACTGGTTCTCCTTCTTTGTCTCTGGCCTTTTCTTCAATGGGTCTTGTGACAGGTTGTCCTTTTTTGTCTCCCATTATTCATGAATAAAGCACAGGACTCTATCCCTGTCAGCATTCTCTTCTCACTTTTCAGTTCCATTTCATCTAAAACCAAGTAGTCACCTCAATTAAATATACATTTGAAATATTGTGTTACTTATCAAGATGATGTCAACATTTAGATGGAAATTCTCCAGTTCTGTTGACAATTTCTAATTGGCCAGCATCTCAAAATAGGTAGAAATTTAGTTGAATTCCACGTCACATAACTATGGCATTGTTCTGGTATTAAAAGAGGTTTGTTTTTTTTTCCTTATGGGCTGGGATTAGGGAGAAACAGCGCTGCCGAGAGGATTCAGGGGGCCTGGGGCCAAGCACTTTCAGGGGCCTCTTTTCATAAAAAAAAAGTTGCAATATTATAGAATACTATATTCTCATGGGGGGCCATGTGGGGCCCGGGGCCTGGGGCAAATTGCCCCACTTGCTCCCCCCTCTGGGTGGCCCTGGGGAGAAGTGTAAATAGTGTGTACAATGGCAATATATAAGTTCTTTCTCATTTTGACCAGCGGGCTATGGTACCATCATTTCAAGAGACTAAAGGGCAAGGGACTGGATCCATAGGTACAGGGAGGTCACGCTGCCCAAATTACTAAAATGTCCCCAATCCTCCATGTAGGTCAAGGAGGGACGCAACTTTAATTACAGGGAGGTCACACAGGTCAAGGCAGCAAAGGCCTCAATATGTCCCATAAAAGAGAGAAACTCATGACACGCACCCTAATTACGATGTTGTCATACTGACTGGACTGCCAACAGAGACCTGAGCCCTCATTACAGGGAGGTTTCACTGCTCAGCATTCCCAACAGCTCAATATGCCCCATAAACCACGGCCGCGTGACTTGCACCCTCATTACAGGGTAGTCCCTTTCACTAGGAAGCCACAAGAGCATAATATCAAGAGGCCAAAAGGGCTGATCTGAACCCTCATTACAGGGCGGTCAAACGGCTCAAAGATATGTCTCACCTAAGCAAGAGGATGGCAACTTTTACCCTAATCACACAGAGTTACTCGGCTGAACAAAAAAGCATAACTGCAACTGACAAAAGGGGAAAGACCTGAACTTTGGCTACAGAGTGGTCACATGGGCCATGGAATGAAACTGGCTCTAAAGCCCCTATCAACAAGAGAGATGCGACCTACGCCCTAGTTACAGGGGGTTCACACTAGCTAGACTGCCAACGGCCCACAAAACCAAAAGGGCAAGAGGCTGGAGACCTGAACTCAACTTACAAGACAGTCACAGTGCCAATGGCACAAAGATAGCCCTAATCCCTTCTAAATGAAAGGGATTCAACCTGCACCTGAATTACAGGGCGGTCCATTAGCATTATCTGGCTACAGGGGCCTAATGCCAAGAGCCTGAAGGACAGAAACCTTACTTGAATTACAGGGAGGCCGCACAGCTCAAGGTACCAAAGCCTTCAATCTGTACCATAAAAGAGAGAGGCTTATGATGTGAACCCTTGTTAGAGGGTTATCATGCTGACTAGACTGCCAACAGGGCATAAGGCCAAAAGGGACAGAGGGAAGGGCCTTTACCCTGAATTCAGGGAGGTCACACTGCTCAAGGTTCCAAGGAGCTCAGTATCCCCCATAAGCAACAGGGCTGTGACTTGAACCCTCATTACAGGGAAGTCACTCTCACTAGCTAGCTCAAGGAGCAGAATGCCGAGAGCCCAAAAGAGCACAGACCTGAACCCTAATTACAGGGAGGTCACACTGCTCAAGGTCTTAAAAGGCTCACTAGTCTCATGTAACCTGAGCCTTTGCTATGGACTCTTTCCTTCTCCTCTACCTTCAGTGACTTGCTTTCTTTCCTCCTATTTGCTTGCTGTTTCTTCAAGGCTTCCTTCTTCTTGTCCATTTCTCTTCCTTGGAGGCCCTGGGAACAGAGAGACAGAGTGAGAGAGAGCGCCTTAGGACACAGCTCAGCAGACTCCATGTCCCCAACTCAAACTGAGCACAGACTAGCGAGGGGGCCTTGTTTTCCCCGAGTCTGTGGACAGCCTGCAATTCTAGTTCCAAGAGAGTTCCACACTGTCCTCATATTCTTCACTGGGATTTCATTGCCTTCTAAGCATCCCCTGGGTCATCACACTACCAAATAAATACTATTTCTTAAAATAAAATATAAAAGCATATAATATATAAGAATTAATATAGTAACAGGGCCTGTAGGACTCAGGCTTGTAAGACATTTAGCTTAGCCAAATTAGGCTTTAGGATTTAGGATAAAGAAGCTAAGAAAATTTAGGATAAGTAAATTAATAAACCTGCTGACTTTGTATTTATGTTAAAGATATGCTGATGTTTTGAAAATATCAGTGAGTGTTCAATAATAATATCTATGAGAGATCAGTAGAAACCGCAAGATGACTGTTGTTAGCTGGGGTGAAATGTTAGACTTCCTTATCTATTACTATGATGGTAATGTGACATAAATATTTCACTAGGAGGGTGGTGGAATGGGTTACCTAGGGAGATGGTGGAATCTCCATCCTTAGAGGTTTTTAAGTCCTGGCTTGGCAAAGCCCTGGCTGGGATGATTTAGTTGGTGTTGGTCCTGCTTTGAGCAGGGGGTTGGACTAGATGACCTCCTGGGGTCTCTTCCAACCCTAATCTTCTATGATTCTATGAAATGTTAATAAATAAAAGGAAAATAACACAGGAAAAATAGGGCACTCCAAAAGTAGTGAGGTGTAGGTGTTCAAATAAGGAAAAGGAGTTGAACTCCAGTTGGTGTATGCATAACACATTACAATAGCTGTATCCTGGCTTGCATGCCGTGGTGGGGGAGACACTGTGATGACAACCACAGGTGGTGCTGATGATGGTGCGGATGATGACAAACACTTCAGGTTTTTCTGCAAGCCATGCTGTAAATAATGAAAATACTATGTGTATTATATTGCTCTCGCTCTCCTTTAACAGATTGCAGTGTGTGTATTATTTGGTTGGCTAATAAAAGTAAATATTGTAGAAAGAGCACTATAGTCTGTTGTGCACCATGAGTAGAGATAAGATTATGTCATGGAGGTCAGAGAAGTCACAGATTCTGTGATTTTCAGAGACCTGCATGACATTTTCTGCTTGAGCCCCAAGGCAACGGGGCCAGAGCTGTCAGCTGGTGGTGGCCCTGAAGCTTGGAGCCACTATAAGCAGCAAGGGGACCAGGAGCTCTCAGCCAACATAGGCATAGGGTTGACAGGTGTCCAGTTTTTAACCAGAACGTCTGGTCGAAAAGAGACCCTGGTAGCTCCGACCGTTAAAAGTCCGATCGGAGCACAGCGGGACTAAGGCAGGCTCTGCGTGGCTCCCAAAAGCGGAGGCATGTCCCCCATGCAGTCCTACACATAGGGGCAGCCACAGGGCTCTGCACGCTGCTCCCGCCTCAATCGCAGGTTCCGCAGCTCCCATTTACTGGGAACCGTGGCCAATGGGAGCTGCAGGGGTGGCACCTGCAGACGGGGCAGCCAGCAGAGGATTTGGGAGTGGGGAAATGCCGCTGCTTCTGGGATATGCTTGAGGTAAGCACTGCCTAGAGTCTGCACCCCTGACCGCCTCCCATGCTCCAATCCCCTTCCCCAGCCCTGATCCCCCTCTTGCCCTCTGAACTCCTCGGTCCCAACCTGGAGCACTCTCCTCACCTCCAGCCCCACACCATAGCCCACAGCCCAGCTGGAGCCCTCACCTCCCTCTCCCATGACCTGCTACAGCCCTGATCCCACTTCCACCTTCCAAACCCCTCGGTCCCAGCCCATAGCCCCCTCCTGCATCCCAAATCCTCATCCCTGCTCCCACCCCAGAGCCTGCACCCCCAGCTGGAGACATCAGCCCCGCACACCAACCTCCTGCCCCAGCCAAAAGCCCCCTCCCACACTCTGAACCTCTCAGCCCCAGCCTGGAGCCCCCTCCTTCACCCCAAATCCCTCATCCTTGGCCCCAGCCCAGAGCCTGTATCCCCTCACACACGCCAACCCCCTGCCTCAGCCCAGAGCCCCTTCCCTGTCATAAACAGATAGCTAAGGGTTAATGTGTCTTTCACCTGGAAAAAAAGTAACCTGAAGCAGCTGACCAGAGGACCAATCAGGAAACAAGACTTTTTCAAATCTGGGTGGAGGGTTTTTTGTGTGTGAGTCCTTTGTTCTTGGTCTTCTGCCTGACTCTCTCTCAGCTATGAGAAGGATTTTTCTATTTCTTGCTTTCTAATCTTCTGTTTCCCAGTTGTAAGTACAAAGGATCAGCTAGTGATTTATATGTTTTTTTTTGTATTTACATGTCTATAGTTGCTGGAGTGCTTTGAATTGTATTCTTTTTGAATAAGCCTGTTTATTCAATATTCTTTTAAGCAATTGACCCTGTATTTGTCACCTTAATACAGAGAGACCATTTTTATGTATTTTTCTTTCTTTTTATATAAAGCTTTCTTTTAAGACCTGTTGGAGTTTTTTCTTTAGTGCGGAACTCCCGGGAATTAAGTCTGCAGCACCAGGGAATTGGTGGGAGGAAGAAGTCAGGGGGAAATCTGTGTGTGTTAGATTTACTAGCCTGACTTTGCATTCCCTCTGGGTGAAGAGGGAAGTACTTCTGTTTTCCAGGACTGGAAATAGAGAGGGTGGACTCCCTCTGTTTAGATTCACGGAATTTGCTTCTGTGTATCTCTCCAGGAACACCTGGAGGGGGGAAGGGAAAAGGTTTATTTCCCTTTGTTGTGAGACTCAAGGGATTTGGGTCTTGGGGTCCCCAGGGAAGGTTTCTGGGGGGACCAGAGTGCCCCAAAACACTCTAATTTTTTGGGTGGTGGCAGCTTTACCAGGTTCAAGCTGATAACTAAGCTTGGAGGTTTTCATGCTAACCCCCATATTTTGGATGCTAAGGTCCAAATCTGGGACTAGGTTATGATATACTCCCATACTCTGAATCCCTCACCTCCCAGCCCAAAGGCCCCTCTGTTACCCTGGATTTTCAGAACCCCCAACAAAGGCAACTTAACTATTTTACTTCAGGTGGGGTAAGGAATAAATTAACTACAGCACTTCCATCGATAAGATTTGTGCAAGGAAGTGTGCTTTATTTAAAACTGCAGTTTATTAAATTTAAGCACCCATAAACATAAGCAGTAGGTTTAGAACATCCCAGATATTTACCTAATATCTGGAAAGATATTGAGTAATTAACAGTAGGTTTGCAGTGGCCAGTTGCTCACCCATGGGGGAGAAAAGGTATTGGGAAAAACTTTTTTTTTAATGGTTTTATAGGACTGCTTTAGCTATTTTTTAATAACTATTTTTATAAAATACATAGGTTACAATAACCCCTACTGTATTATTATTTTTTAAAATTTTCATTTTAAAAAAATATTAGAGCTGTTTAGACTTAAGATTTTTTAACCATTAAGGTTTTTAGTTTGTTGTTTAGTTGTTTCTCCCATCCTCCCATTCTGATTAGCAGAAACTGCTTGCTAGATCTAACCAGGCTTCTGAAAGCCTGTCTCCAAATTAACCCTTAACTATGTGGTGTTTTATTTTATTAATTTAGGGTGGCTGAATGCACTTAATATGGTTGCAATTAGCTTGATCATATTCTGGGGTATACACACCCCTCAAATCCGGGGCAACGCCTCCTGCATCTCTGGCCCCACCTCAGAGCCCACACTCCCAGCTAGACCTCTCACTCCCTCCTGCCCCCTAACCCCCTGAGCGAGCCCAGTGAAAATGAGCGAGTGAGTGATGGTGAGGAAAGCGAGTGACAGAGGGAGGGGCGATGGAGAGGGGCATGGGCAGGGCCTTGGAGGAGGGGTGGGAAAGGGGTGGGGCAGGGGTGTTCGGTTTTGTGTGAGTAGAAAGTTGGCAACCCTAGGCATGCAGCAGGGGGACCCTGGAGCTCCGAGGTACTGTGGGCAGTAGGGGAATCCAGAGTTCCCAGCTGCTACAGGCACCTGGAGCTCCCAGCCCCTGGGACGGTGGGGATCCAGAGCCGTCAGCCACTGCAGGGAGCAGGGATTCCAGAGCTCTGAGCCTCCGGCGCTGCAGTGGGGGCCAGAGTTGTCAGCCACAATGGTGGCAGGGGCCCCAGAACTATCAGCCACCATGGCTTCCATGAAATTTTGTTTATTGCCAATGACCTGTCCCTGACTTTTACTAAAAATAACTGTAACAAAATGTTAACTTTAACTTCTACTGATAACCTTGCTACTGTAGTTAATCTTGGGGCTGAACTCTCACAGATGAAAGTAGATGAGAACACTCACCTTGGGGTGCGTAATTAAAGTAACCCATAACTATAGATAAGGCTACAGTGTCTTGTGTAAAATGAGGTAACAGCTCCAAGCCAGGAGTTGCGACAATTAGATTCTATTTCTGGCTCTGCCACTGACTCACTTTTGTTACCTTGGCTTCCTGTGCCTCAATTTACATGTCCATAAGTCTGATTTAATACTGCTACCCTGCTTAACAGGGATATTATCGGGCTTAAATGATTAATTGGTCATCCCACAGAACTGCAAAGCACTATTAGATATCATTTAATATTTTGTTGATTTTAATGTCTAGTTTAGAATTATTGCTCTGTTTCTTAAACCTAAATTTATTTTAAGTGAAATTACCTTTTTTATATGATGTGTGGATGTGTGTATTGCAATTAACTTTCAGCCTTATGGGCAAGTAGTTATTGGAACATAAGAGTCTCACGCACAATATGTTTGGCGTTGAAATTTCGCTTTATAAATATAAAGAAATATAATTTATTTGAAATGTTATTAATATAAATAAGTTCTAATCAAGTATTACACAGCCTCTCCCAACTCAGGAAAAAAACAGGAGCAATGGGCAAATTACAAGGAACCAGGCAGTATTTGTCCTCTATACTCTGAAAAATGGGAGAATACATTAAAAAGAAAAACAATTGGCAGGATTTTTTTTAAAATCAGAGACAGTTACCTTAAAGCAAAAGAAAAGCTCAGTCTACACATAAAAAACAAGATTTATCCGCTGTGGTTGGGATTTTCCACTTGTTCTGTCACTTTAACACTGCTTTACAATCCTTACTTTTAACATATGAATGCAATAGCTCCAATACCATTTAAAAATGACAATGTAAAGCGTTTTAAAAATAGTTTATAAGTAACATACTCGGTATTTACACAATATATGATTTTATGATGTGGGGTAAGAGTTTTACTAGTGCTCATTTGGGATGACCTGTACCTGCCTGACTATAGCAATAGCATCATTAATCATAATTAATTCAACTGTCTCAAACTCATGACAATAATTCTTTTAAATCAAACCTTATAATCAAATATTCTCTTTCTGTATGCAGCAAAGTGCTGAACACTTCCACCTTCTATAGATTCTGAAATAATGCCCAAAATAATGATTCCTCAGTCACTAAATTACATTGTATTTACATTCCCCAGTTACAGCCTTATGTTAATTCTCAATTCCCTTCTTATAGTTCCATTCACACTCTGGAAATCATATATATTGTATTATGCAACATTCAATGTTAACATATACTATTTTTCATAGAATATTTACTTCTCAGTTAGATTTATATTTTCCCAAATTCTACAACCACATGAAATCTGGAGTGATGTGACCTATTCATTTTTTTGATTGGTACTGCTAGCTAATAACTGAGTTACAGGATGTTGTTTTGTCTTGATACTCTGGAGTCAGAGGGATACCTCAGTGGTTTGAGCATCGGCCTACTAAATCCAGAGTTATGAGTTCAATCCTTGAGGGGGGCCATTTAGGGATCTGGGGCAAAAATCAGTGCTTGGTCCTGCTAGTGAAGGCACGGGGCTGGACTTGTCCCTTCCAATTTGATGAGCTAGGTGTATATCTCCATTTATTAATATAACCCTCCACGGTGGCAACTCATTCAAGATGGGCTGTTGAATTAATATGTGAAAACCATAGGCTAGATCCTCCACTGGTATAAGTCAGTATAGATCCATTTAAATCACTCTTTCAACCCTCACTGGCATGATTTTCACCTCCCAAAGCAATTGTGATTTATACAGTGAATAGAAGGAGTATGGTAATATGGGTGCTTTATGCACAGATATGCAGACAAGATCCCTGCTTTGAAGAGCTAACCGTTAAAAAAGGTGAAATCTGTCCCTGTTGGGAAAGCCAGTGTAGGGTCTATACACCACTTAAGTCTCACTTTAGCCCTATAGGTGTAACATAGGTGTAGCATAAGCCTTGTGTGGGCCCTCTGCAGATGAGCAAATGTCACTTATGATGCCCAGTATAATGGTTCTTCATCTCTTCTTTTCAGAGGTACTCCAAAGCCTTGAGAGCACATGCAGCTCACAACATGAAACCATAGGATATTTAGTTGTTGAATTCTGTAGCATGGACGCTTACGCTTCTATGCAAAAAAATCACTTTTACTTATTTAAAGAAAACATCCCAAAGGCCCCCAGATTATGTTAGTAAGAAAAGTCTACTGACTAATCATGTTTCTATGTCTGTGCATATGTGTGGGGAAGTGGAAGTAGTTTCTTTTGTAAGATCTCACATCTTTCTCTTCCATGCAGGTTTAATTTTGCTCAAAAATCTTGCTGTAGCCCAACTGATCCCCCTCTGTACATTTTCTACACTGGATTTCAGAGAAGGCCAGACACCCCTAAGTACATCTTCCATGTAAACATATGGAACAGCAATGATATTTTTGGGGAAACATATACATATCATATCACACATCATAGCTAGCACTAATTCTAAATTGTCTGGTGTATTATCTGTCATCCAAGTGACAGCTACCAAGTACTGATAGCGAGTATCCTCGATCTCTCTCATGCTGTGGTGCCTTCAGCTTATCAACTAACTGAAGTAAATGATCTCCAAAAAAGATATCCATATAAGTAAGGCAGTTGTTGTAAATTTTCCGCACAAGATGTTTTAGAGCATAAGTTATTTTGGACAGGGACTGTCATTTTCTCTACACTACCCACTACAAAGCAGCCCTGACCTGCTTGGCCTCTAACGGACTGCTGCAACACAAATAGCAATAATAAGTTATGAAATTATAGATTATTTTAATATTTATTATATTAATAAGAGTCCCTCCAAAATATTGTCCTCCATTTTCAGAGTTTTTTTTACCTGCTGTCTCTGCCAAATTCCTCCATTTCATTCTCCTTAAGTGTAACTGGCATTGTTTTTTTTCTCCCCTCAGAAGAAGAAAAAATGTATTTGCCAGCTGCAGATGAATACTCTTCCGCAGATATATTGACCTCATCTGCATCATGCTGTGATTGGGCAACATATCCTCTGTATTTACAAAAAATAATGCCTCTCAGCTCCTGGCTGCTTGTTCTTCCTATTCAAAGTGTGCAAATTAGATATATCTCTGCAGCAGTTTCCTGTGTTTTGTCGCTAGCTGAAATGTCAGATTGTGAGGATGAAGCTATACTGCCAGTTTCTGTGTTAGAATTATCCCCTGGCAGCTGCATGGAGCCTAAATATGTCTCTTTGGCAGACTCCTTTTTTCCCTCAACTACTACCTCTCTTGCTCAGTCCATCTGCGGGTGACCAGTAAATGCAGCTACAAACAATTCATATTTCACACAACAGAAGGACAGATATGTTGAAATGTTTCCCTGACTTGTAGGCCATTATAGGGGTCCAGCCATCCCCTTCCTAAATGGGACCAGACACAAACATTGTTGTTAAAATTTCTAATGGATTTATGACAATGGCTGTGCTCTATAAAGACGGAATTTAAGAAATGGACACTAGTAAATTCAAGAAATGTTCCTGGTAGACACATTAATTATGATGGGAGACAATGCTTGGCAGCAACATAACACCATGGGGACTGTGATCTCAAACCTCCAGGTCAGAGCCCTGGCACTACTACTGTTAAGTGATTGCTGCAAAGGGTTTGTGATGACCCCCTTTATACTAGGGCTACACAAAACCTCTGGAACAATAAAGTAAGCTGGACAAAGGTCTGTCCACAATCTGTATAGCTAGGATAATATATACACTTGCAAGAACTCTGTGCAAATGTGATGACAAAACTATATTTTTAAATGTGGCCCATTATCTATGATATTACAGTAACCTAATTTCTCCAACTGTTTTGTTTCATGCAAGGCCTGATTCAAGTAGCAAACCTAGCTCCTCCTGACTCCATAAACTGTTCCCATCCTCTCTCTTTAAAAGAAACAGAGGCCTAGTGACTTGATCTTCATTTCCTTCTCTTTTACAGTGACAATTATCTAACCAGGAACAATGCATGTAACTAAAGTGATAACAATTAAGGAACACAGGCAGTCAATAGAGTTTGAAATTTATTTCTATGGAGTGTTCATTGGACAACTTCAGACAATGAACACATTTCCAAAACTCAAACCTGTTGTTTGCAACTAATACTTTGACTAGCTTTATCAAAATCTTCTCTACTTTCTGGTTGAGACCCACTGAAAAATTTGTTTCTGTGGTATGCAGGGAGCTGCAGCACTCTGTGATTTATGATGGCGCTGCTGTATTTTGAGCCTTCTGTATCTTGGAGAGTATAGCTAAATAATGGACTAAATAATTCTGAAAATATGCCTGTGTTTTGACTTTGTGAAAAATGATAATTAAAAGATTTGTGGTCCCAAAGTGAATCAGCCTTTCCATTTACCTTATAACATTTTTACTTGAAGGGCAGAAGAAGAAATCTACTGAGATTGATGTTCAGGTAACAAATTCACCGAAATATGAGTTAATGACTATAGTAAAGGGGAAAAAAGTAGTAACACTCTTTGTTAATTAGAATCATAAACTTCTACCCTGATGAGCAGAATGCATTTTGTCCTCTCTCTCTCTCTCTTCCTCTTCCGCCCCCTGTTCCTCACACTTTGGTGGGATTGCATTGATGGTAAAAATGGTAGATGCACAAGAATGTTAATAATGTCTATGATCAATAGTTACATTCTTTTCACAGTCTTCACTCATTCATATTAAAGGTTTTTTTTCCCGAGTAAGGACTGAGGAAACACTACAGCAGGCGTTTTTGGAGCATGAGTCTTCATGGGTGAATACCACGAAGGCTCATGCTCCAAAAACGTCTGTTAGTCTATAAAGTGCCACAGGACTCTTTGCTGCTTTTACAGATCCAGACTAACATGGCTACCCCTCTGATACTTGACACTACTGCAGGGGTTCTCAAACTAGGGGTCGGGACCCTTCAGGGGATTGCGAGGTTATTACATAGGGAGTTGTGAGCTGTTAACCTCCACCCCAAGCCCCGCTTTGCCTCCAGCATTTATAATGGTGTTAAATATATTTAAAAGTGTTTTTAATTTATAAGGGGGGGTCACACTCAGAGATTGCTGTGTGAATGGGGTCATCAGTACAAAAGTTTGAGAGCCACTGCACTGCAGGGTTAAGCTCATTGTGAATAGTGAAGTGATTTTGGAGAGCAGGAATATACATTATTCTTCCTCTGTTGCTCAACGGCTAATACCAATACATGTGTGTTACCAATAATGAAAGCACACTATTGTCAGTGCCTGTTAAGAATATGTCTAATGAGTGTTTTAACTGCATTGTTACATTTGTGAAAGCTTAAAAAAAAGCCCTGTTTTATTGACACTCCTACTTGTTTATTGCAATCTAATAAACATAAAAGCACATCATTTGTATTTGCCATGGATTTATGTTTTTACTTTCAACATTTATTCAGTGGAATAACAAAGGACAATACTCAAATGAAAATGCTTTTTAGGCAGAATGTATTGCATATTCATTGTGCACTTGGTAAATGAATTCTTCATAAGAACAAAGTACATTAACAAGATGTGGAGAAAATCAACAGACTACATTCTCAAAACATAACTGCATTAAATTGACAAGGATTTTTGACTGGTGAAAATAAATGGCTAACTTTAAATACTATGGATAATTTGAATTGAGTTCATTTTTATGCCACAATGTGGAGCAATTTTTTTTTTGATCAAATTAAATTTTGATCAAAGTTAGTAAACAGATAATGTGTTTCTGGTGACTTGGAAGAAATCAGTCAGTTAGTTGAAAAGTAACTTCGTATTTTATTGGGTGCCCTTTACATCTTCATTTATTTCACAAATGTATCTTTCAAGGACAATTACCTTTTTCTTCTTTACTTATGAGGTGTGACTATTCTAAGAGCTTTTCTTGGTGATATCGGTTCCTTCATGTCTTTCTTGTTCAATATACAACTGATTTTGACAGATATTCTTTGATATATCTAAAATCACTTTTTTTCAGATGAAGTGAAAGTATGTGACCTTGAAAGAGACTAGATAAAAATTTTCACAAGACAGAAAGTAGACTTCATTGGGGCAGCTGTCACGCAGCTGCAATAATGCACCTGTTATAAAAAGTCACTGAGACTATGAATGTTAAACAAAATAACTGAAAAAATATAAAAACATGAATCTCCCTACTGTCACTGTGTTCTTTATCTGTTAAATTTAGAGAGCATTTGCTTTCTTTCGTGCATTTCTAATGACTTTTCATGTATGCAAGATGTTCCCATTTCTAGCAAAATATTTCTTATATTGAGAAATGACCAATGGGATATAGCAAAGCAGCCTTTTCTAGTTCTAAATCTAAATGGCCTGATACTGATCTCACTGGTGTAGAAAAAAAGTATTTCTTTTGATGTCAGTGTTACACTAGGTGAGAAAAGAACCAGGGCTGACTAACTACATCATAATTAGTGGGTTTTCTTTCCTAAGATTAACTTTATTCATTTTCCAGAATAAAATGAACTAATAATAATTTAAATGAATATTAAACCATACAGATTGCCCTTAATAGTGGCTTAAAGCTATAGTCCATCTTGGGGTAGCTTGAAAGTCCTGTCCCTCACTCAGTAAGACATAATGGGCTTGATGCTGCTCTCACACTAGTATACAGCAGGAGCAATTGCATTGAACTTAATAGAATTGCACTGGTGTCAGAATACTATGAGATCAGAATTAGGCCCAAAACTTCCAGGTCACAAGGCTGCAGTGCTACCTTTTTGCAAGCTTCAGAGTGTACTTTAAGTAACATTAGTAATATTTAGAGGCTATGCCCCCTCAGAACCACTCACTCTGAGGAGTCTACTGCCAGCAATGGTGCAAATTTGGAGAAGTCCTGGCACTTGGGAGAACAAGGAGTACCACTTTTAACGGGGTCCTGAGTTGGTGTGTAGTGGGGAGGGGAAGTCTTCCTTCACACTTTATGCATGCACTATGAAGCAAAATAAATCCCTTGTTGTCTAAACATACAATTACAAGTTATCTTGAATTTCTTTATTGCTAGGGTCTGAGGTGGCTGATTTTGATGGGAAAAGTTGCCTGCTCTACAGATTCAGTCAAAAATCCATGACTGCTCTGAAAGATGTGATTTCTCTGAAGTTTAAAACAATGCAAAGCGATGGGGTTCTACTGCACAGAGGAGGACAGAATGGAGATCACATCACATTGGAATTAGTAAAAGGAAAACTTTCTTTATTCATTAATTTAGGTAATGGCTATGGGGTGTATAGTCTTGCTGCACCCATTAGATGTTGTTGTGTCAAAAATTCCTGTATATTAAGCTTATTTTAACCTATTGTATGCCATAAGTTAGGAGCCCGTTTAAATATCAATATTCTTTTATAAAATGATTCTCACAGTTTGTTCTTTTTCTCATCTCAAGGTGATGCTAAAATTCATTCTGCTAATATTACCCTGGGCAGCCTTTTGGATGATCAGCACTGGCATTCAGTCCTCATTGAACACTTTAACAATCAAGTAAACTTTACAGTGGATAAACACAGTCATCATTTTCATGCAAAGGGGGAACTCAATTATTTGGACCTTGATTATGAGGTGTGAAAATTACCTTTCATTTATTACATTTATTACCTTTGTTATGTAAATGTAATGAAATAAGTGCAGGGAACAGAACTGTTTAGGGAATTTTATAAGAATTCAAATGTTGGTGAAGTTTATATTTGGGAGAAATGGATCAGAGAAATGTCTTCTTACCATACTTCTGCAAAACCTTACAGGACACTACTGTGACGGATTGGGTCACAGAGATCCTGTGAGGACTGCCACCTAATGTGCTGAGACTATTTTCTCTGGCAGCTTGGGACTTCAGTACCGTGTCTTGTTGAGCCAGAAACGCTAGCCTGCTGCAAACACAGGCTTAGGTCTGAATCATGTCCCCCAAAAGCTGCAGATTTAACTGAAAATGGCTTAGAAAGTGTTCCTGTCTCTAGCACCCAGACAACCAGTTCCCAATGGGATCCAAACCTCAAATAAATCAATTTTACTCTGTATAAAGCTTATACAGGATAAATTCATAAATTGTTCGCCCTCTATAACGCTGATAGAGAGAGATTCACAGCTGTTTGCTCCCTCAGGAATTAATTATTTGCTCTGAGTTAATCAATAAGAATTTTATTAAATATAAAAAGTAGTATTTTAGTGGTTCCAAGTAATAACAGACAAATTAAAGTAAATTACCAAGCAAAATAAAACAAAAACACTCAAGTCTAAGCCTAATATGATAGGAAACTAAATGCAGGTAAATCTCATCCTCAGAGATGTTCCAATGAGCTTCTTTCACAGACTAGACTCCTTCCTAGTCTGGATCCAGCAATCAATCACATCCCTGGAATTACTGTCCTTTGTTCCAGTTTCTTTCAGGCATTTTTTTGGGGTGGAGAGCCAGCTAAAGACAAAATGGAGGGGTTTCCTGAGCCTTTTATATTCTCTCTCTTGTGGGCAGAAATCCCTTTGTTCTCTTGTGCTAAATCACAGCAACAGGATGGAGTCTGTAGCACCTGAGAAAGTCACACATCTATGGATGATTCAGCTTTTTGCAGGCCAACGCCATTGTTCACATGTTAGTTTGAGCATTCCCAGGAAAGCTCAGATGTGGATTGGCATCTCCCAAAGTCCATTATCAGTTAAGCGTTTCTTGATAGGGCACTTACTGAGAATAGTGCTTTCTCAAGAAGCTGACCAAATGCTTCACTGAGGCTACTTAGAATCAAACAAATGCATAGCCAATATTCATAACTTCAAATACAAAAATGATACACACATACAGACAGCATAATCATAACCAACAAACTACAACCTTTCCATAGACACCCCACCGGGCTTCCTCTGTACAAGAACTGGTGAAACTATAGGACCCTGGTTGCAACAATGATCTGTATGGTCACAGTTTATGTCAATAATGTCAAAACTGTGTCATAGATCATCTTTTTTGCTTCTATATTCATTATTATTTTTATGGTGGTTTCTAGTAATATCCAAAATCCTGTACAAACATATAAGGAGGTATGATTTCCCATCCCCAAAATCACACCACAAGGTGTGGTCAAAGAAAATTCACTTGGCAAGGTCCATCTCTGAAATCTTTAGTTTTAAAGTTCCATTTACCGCAAATCTAGAAATGAACAAGCATCTGAGCCTCACATCTTCCACACATCTTTCTCATTTCTGCAATTTACAGGTTTTTCTAAAGGAGTGTGTATAAAGTACTGCAGAGATTTTCAAACACTGGTCCCTGGAGCAGTTCTGTGGAGTGCTGGCTGATCTCACAGTGCTGGCTCCCCTCCTATTTTCAGTTGAGAGAAGCAAAACAGATGAATGGGGGCAATAAAGGGCTTTGATCCTGTTAAGTGTTTAACACCCTGGCCTGAATGCAGCAAGGTGCTTAAACACATACTTAAATTTAAGCACTGAATATCCTATTATTTCAACTGGATCATTCAGATGCTTAAAGTTAAGCCTTTGCATGCTTAAGTTCATTGGATCAAAGCCAGAGTGCTCAGCACCATGTAGGATCTAGCCCAAAATGAAGAGTTTTAGCTGACAGTCTGATAAAATACTTTTTTTCATTAAGTTGGCTAAAAATGCATAAGCATGTTTCTAATTATTACTGTTCCATGTAAATGATTGCTGTAGTTGTTACAAGGATGTTATAAGATCTAAAATGGAAGGATAAACTGGCCAAGAAATAATCTCTATATTAAAATATAATTCACGCTTGAAAAAGTTTGAAAACTCCTGCTGTTTGCTATATATGCCATATACTTCAAAAATGTAAAGGTTTTCTGAGTTATAAAGTAAGTTACTTTTTCTTGATTTTTTTTTTCAATTAAAACTCCTGAAGAGCCTCTTCAGGAAAATAAAGGTTCTAAGGTTAAATTATTTTTTAATGCATACATATTTTATATGGTTTACATTTTGTTAACCTATATTTTAAGCTAATAGATTTGATGACAGCAAAGAGCTAAAAAAAATAGGTTGATTCACAATTGGCCAATTTCTATCTGCTGCTGCTATACTGTTCTTAAAATTTATCATCAGCTTTGCAAGCAGATTTTCAGGAAATTACTTAATAGTATTATTGATTTCTCTTCTCTTTCTAAGCTCAGCTTTGGAGGGATCCCACTACCTGGAAAATCAAGGTCATTACCACGCAAGAACTTTCATGGGTGTTTTGAAAACCTTTATTACAATGGAGTAAACATTATTGATTTGGCAAAGAGACGTAAACCTCAGATCTACATTATGGTAAGGATTCCTACTGGAAGAAAAAGTCAGTCTCAAGTGTCCTGTAATAATAACCCAAAGCTTCTCAACTTTTGATACATAGAAAATCAAATCACAGTCTAAATCAAGTAATGTGGGCTAGAAGATGGCTGATTCCATGTGAATTTCAGCAGGCTGAGGATTTCCATCCTCAGTTCTTTTTTCCTAGAGGCAAACAGAATTTGGGTATTTGTGCTCTGGGAATGCTGAAGTCAGACGGTGCTGCTTCTATCACATAGAATTGTAGAGAGGTCAGAGTACAGCAGTGTTGTGGCCATGTCCTCACCACTTGCCTACTAGCAAGTGCCAGAAGGGGTTTTTTTATGTTTTTTTTTCCTCCTCACCAGCACTCAGGAGCATTTTGTCTTACAGAAGCTACTTCTGCAGCACGTAGGCATTCACATGCTTTTCCCCATTTTAGACTGCCTTGTGTCTGAAGAGAGATAATTTAGCCTGGTATGTTTTAATTTATTTGCCATGGTACAACCAAGAGCTGTGACTAGACAAACCGCAACCAGTTAGAGGTTTGGTTTCAGTAACTTATCTGACCTATCCAAGCCTGTAGCATCCAGATATTTGGACTGCAAAACTCACTGCTGCATGCTTTCTTGCAAGGGTTGCTATAATTACTGCTGCTTCTCAGGGCAATAATATCACATGAGCAGTTTTTTTGAGGTTTTTGGAATTTCCACTTCCAATGTTAGCCAGAAGCAAAGAATTGAAAAAGAAAATAGCTATAAATAAATAAAAGATTTTTCCAACCTCATAATGTTTTTCTTTGAGTTGGGGCCAAAATATGGCTAAACAATCAGGTCAGTTCCTCTCTCTCTGTCCCATAAATTGGAATATTTGAGCCCTTCTCGGCTTTAATTTGTTTTACTTGTTGCATGAACCTGTTCTGAAAACATTCCAGAAGTTCAATAACAAATGATAGAAAACAAATAAGTAGGTAGTATCCTTTCTGATTGCCTCTTTATGGGAACTTGTTTAGTAAGATGCAGTTACAGAATAATTGAACAAGAGATCAGAAATTACATCAGCTTCATCTCAAATAATATAAACTGCTGTTTTATTTTAGTTGAAAAATATTTAGGAAGTGTCTTAGGGTTTTAAAAGTGCTAGAAAATATGGGCTATAACAGAATGCCTGCTAAATAGGCAGTGTGCTCGTTTGATATGGTATCAGGCAGCTGTCCAAATGATGTGAAAGGAGACTCTGCAGATGGTAAAGCTTTTAGCTTTTAACAAGTTTTATTAGTCTGATGATTGCCTTTTCACTGTGGGTCAACTCAGTTTACTATTCACTTTTCTGTGGTTGCATTCATAAACAGAGAGCTTCCTCCCCCACCCCCACTGACAGTAAAAAACAGAGTAGAGAAACTTATGGTATGTCTACACAGCAAAGAACAATCCACAGCTGGCCCATGGCAGCTGACTTGGGCTGTTTTATTGCTGTGTAGACTTCCAGCTCAGGCTGGAGCTCGAGCTCTGGGACTCTCTCACCTTGCAGGTCCAGATATCTACACATCAATGAAACATGCTATAGCCCAAGCATGGGTGTCTAATTGCTGTCTAGACATAATATTGCCAAGGTCAGAAGCAAGTGTGTGTTCCAGTTTCTCTCTGGATTCTTCAAAAGAAAACATATTTTACTGATTTGGGGATGTATATTTTCTTAAAGAGATGTTACAGCCTGGCAATGGTAGGGCATAGTTCTATATACCTTAGAAAATGTAAAGGTTGTTGTGTCAACCAGGAAAAAAAAAGTTGTTTAATTGCTTGGAAAAAAATCGGTTAGTGCAGTGTTTCTCTAACTTTTGTATTGGTGACCCCTTTCACATAGCAAGCCGCTGAGTGTGAGCCCCCTTATAAATTAAAAACACATTTTTATATATTTAACACCATTATAAATGCTGAAGTGGGGTGGAGACTGACAGCTCGTTACTCCCTGAGGGAGCCCGACCCCCCAGTTTGAGAACCCCTGATATAGTGTGATTTTTATTTACAGCTTGAAAGATGCCAGCAAGTGTTTTAGATCATATAGTTCGTATTGTATGAGTATCAAGAGTCATAAAATGTTCTCTAACTAGCTCTCTCACTAATCTGTGGAAATCTGCTGTTGCTATTCTGATCCACATATCTTGTAGCTCTAGTTATAACTGTATGTGTACTGTAGGATCCCTGTTTGCCAACTGGGCACATTGCCTTTAGCATTACTAAATTCATGCTTCTTATTTGGGTGCTGCTCAGCCTGGTGCAGCTGAAGAAAGAGCTTTTACTGCACAGCTGTGGGCATAAATAGTCCCTTCTCTTCTGGTCAGCTGTAGTGGGGGGATGGGTCAGTGTGGGAATGCTGATATGGAGCTGCCTCCGTTAGCAGTAATTCTCTGGCTCTCTAGTCACCTTCTCCAACAAGCCAGACAAAGAGCCCCACTGCTTAATGTGCAGTGAGGTCATCTGCTTTACTAAAATTGTGCTTCTTATTTGGGTGAATTACAATTATATCTGCATTTCCCCACCCGCCAGAGTGAGTTCAATACCGAATTCAAATCACATTGAATTGGAAAGATTGTTTTTCAGTCCAATAAACTACCTTTCCCAAGAACCAAATATGGAACACCATATAGCACTTACCAGCCCCTCTGCAACACCTCTTCCTCCCTGTAAGCATTTAATTTCCTTTAAACCTCATAGCAGGCTCTTGCTGCCATTGGAATTTTATCTGGCATCTGGAAGTCCTACTAAGCTCTTGAAAATCCCAGAGGCCGAGTCCAAAATAAAACAGAAATAGAGTACTTCTTTGTACTTCCTGGTATGTTATTCTGTCATGTGTGTAACCCAAGATCTTACCTTATCTGGTACAGGTCTCTGTCTACTCTGTGATTACCTAGAAGGGAATTGACTTCTATGCTCTGATGAAGAACCTAGAGAATTTTTCTTTTGATGTCTGATATTCTTATTTATTCATAGTCCTACTTGAATTTTGGACTAAAACATCCAAAATGAATATGAATTCAACAATAGCCTTTGTTTATTGTCATGATGAACCATAAGTGGTATGGTATCCACACATAATTTCATGCAACTACATGTAGAATGAACTGTGTTTCTCAGAACATTCCCTAATGCTGCATTTATTTTATTTATTTTCAGGGCAACATGTCCTTCTCTTGTTCAGAGGCACAGATGGTTCCTGTCACTTTTCTGAGCTCCGGTAGCTACCTAGCATTGCCTGGCACATCAGCACAAGATGAAGTGTCCATCAGTTTTCAGTTTCGCACCTGGAACAAGGAGGGACTTTTGTTGTCCACTAAACTACACCAGACTTCCGGTGGTCTCCTCCTTTATCTGAGTGATGGGAAAGTTAAAATGAGCATCTATAAACCAGGAAAAGCACAAAGTGACATCACTGCAGGTAACAGAAAATTAATTTCTATGCATAAATGTGTCGCGTGAGCTATTATATTTGGATCAACGATCCATTCCAAGGGTCCAGTCCTGGAACTCTTGTTCATATGAGTAATCCTTGCTCATGTGAGTATTACGCCTGAAGATTTCCAAAGCAGTGTTTTTTTTTCCCTTTTCTGACATACATTCATATGTGCACATTTCAAACTACTGACAAATTTCCCAGGAAACAAATTACTTGCATGACTGTGCATTGCAGAATCAGGACCTAAGTCCGCAGGTACTTACATGAATCCCTTAACTGTAGAATTTGAGCATCTTATCTTATTTTCCATCTGGGAAAGGGAAATCAGTTAGACTATTAGACTATTAAGAAGCTAATATTTGGCAATGTTCTCACTAGAGATTATGTGATTCCTTTTGATACAAAAATATTTGTATTACAGCAGTGCATAGAGGTCCCACTTAAAAGTTGTTAGGTACTGGGTGGACATGTAGTAGGAGCCAGTTCCTGCCCAGAGGAGCTTACAGTTCAAATGGATAAGACAGACAAAGCAGAGGGCAATCAGTGAAACAGAGATTTTCTCAAAGACCCCCACTGGGTCAGCAACGGAGTTGAGCATGGAACCGAGGTCTCCTGAATTTTAGCTCAGTGCCCTGTCCACTAGGACACACCATTTCTCTGTCTGTGATGTGATCCCTCTTCTCCATTATCTATGCCAGCTGATACAGAATGCTAATTCCTGGGTGTGGGGGTGAGGAAATATTAAATATAACTCTACAGCTCAATATCTCTTCACATGTCTATAATGATGAAAATAAGAATTTTTAAACAATTGTTTATTTTAATTCAGGAAAAGATTGCATGCCAGTAATGGTAATAAGCAATGTTGAAATATGCATAAAGATGACAATCCTGCTCTTACTGAAAAGAAGTGGGGGTTAGCTATTGATATCAGTGGGAGCAGGATCAGTCCAGTGTGTGTTTTAAACTAAAATAAATGATGTACAGAGAGCACCATTTTAATTACTACCATGCTTCCCCAAGCTCACCATCAGAAAATGTTAATTCCACAGTAAGAGTGGCAATGATGTGTAGTTTACTGAGATATATTAGACTTCTTCAGAAGCTGTTTCAATCACAGCTCAATTATATGATACATGTTAATGAAATGGCTTCAATGCAATGTCACTTTAATAGGCCTGCTAAAGGTAGTATGACTTCTAACTAGACTACTGACATGTATGTATGACAAATTAGTAAACTATAAAGTGGCAGTAAAAATACATAACATATTCCCGATTGATTGAAAATCCTCACAAAAAATCTTGAAATGCTATATTAAAATGTGATTTAGCTTTATTATGTGATGAATACAACAAGCCCTCCATATGGTCTGAGATATGGAATAACATTTGTCTATGCAAATGCAGAACACTACTGCATTTCTTAAACAAATAAACAAACCTACAACTCCTATTCTCTCCTAAAGCAGGAATTATCTAATAAAACCATACTGTGAACTTCTTCTTGAGCTTTTGAAGTGTTTGTTGTTGCTACATTCACTGAAGCAAATCAAGTCTGCATTTGGAGATTGAGTAATTAAATTATGGATGGTTGGACAGGTTTGTTCCCCTACAGGCAAAGACTTATGACCTGGTTTTCACACATACAAAATTTGATAATTAAATCAGAGCATATTAGTTTCAATATAGTTCTCAGAATTCATTACCATGAGTTTTTTAAAGATTTTTTGAGTCATATAAAAAGGAGAATGGCATATTAAATTCATGAGTGATTAAGTTATAATAAGCAAAAGCCTTCTGTTACAGACGAGTTGTTTCATATCTTTTTTTCCTTTGAAGCCTCTTTTGCAAGTTGGTCATCAAATGTTCAGAAAGCAATAGAACACAGTTTAAAGAAGAAAGGAAGAAATGAAACAAAGTTAATTTGTGTTCAATGATGAGTCCAAATTGAGTTACAATATGGATGAATGTTCGAGATATTACTACCCAGTTTATTAATGTGTACTGCCTTTTTAAATATGTAATTTTAATTAAATGATTTTTAAAACCATTACATTCAGATGCTGTACTTCAGGTTAATCTACACATTATTATCTTCTAGACCTGCTCAACGTCTTTCATTACTTACTAGAAGCCATGCACGCTGCCGTGTGTGTGTGTGTGATTTTCCTTCTGTCACGGGTGATCTCACACAGAACTCTGGGTGATATTTTGTAGAAAGTGTAATTGTAGAGCTCAGATACTACCATACTACCATGTTGGTGGCCTACCTGACCACCTACATGGCTATGTGGATTTTTTTAAAGGTTATTGCCCTAATAACATGATTAAAATCACCATTTTCCTCCTCATTTTTGTGTGTGGGGGATTGTTGTTGATTTGTTTGTTTTTTGTGAAATGTTTCTTGTCAAAATTCCACAGAGAGATTTAAAAAAAACCAAAAACATTCCATTTCTACCAGCAAAATTTACACTGGTGGCCACTTGACCTCTGCTGCAGACATTCAGCACTACACTACCCCTCCTACACAAATAACTAGATTAATGAACTGAATATATTTATGTCAATATCTGCAGTGGAGGACTTTCTCTGGACTGTTTCATTTTACCTCTCCCACTGCCATTCTATAGCATTCAGGTCTAATCAAGGGACTTTATTGACCTTACTCCAGGGTGGGCCGAATGGGTGTGCAACTCCAATAGCATCCTTCTGGATGGCATTCTGTCCAAAGTGGAGATGAGCTATATCTCCAGACAACTTTGTGTATTTCTATGCATGCCCAATAAATTACAATAAACAAGTCAAACATGAGTAGATGGTGTTGTGAAAGTTCTATTACCCATTTCCAATTGACCAAATTAGTTCCTCTACTTTAGTCACTCATGCAGGCTGCCTCTTTGTGACAGAACATTCTGTAATCTGCATTGTTCAAGTACTTGTGATTTTCATTGATAATATTTTGAAAATGGAATCCTATAAGAGCAGAAAGTTTATTGAGGCTGCATGCTATACCAAGGATTAGAGGCTGATGTAGTTTGTTAGACTGTAAATCTGTTTCAGTCTGAATGAAGACATGAACCCAAAATCATCCCAGCATGGCAAAAGGCAGTGCCGAAAGGACAACTCAACAGGCTGTTGGGGTACATGACATGTTGAGGAACTTGAGCTATGTCAAAGGATTGTGTCTGTTATGTTTTCTTCATTTCTGTTATCTTAGGCCCTCAAGGCCTTATGCTGTTCTTTGATGAATGGGAAAATGGCTTATATGCAAACATTATTTTGTTTTCAACATTTGTGTTTGGCCATTATAAAAACGTGGTATGACGAACAGAAGTTTTGTAGAATATGTGCTATTTATGTTCTGTTCCGTCACTTGAAGGGCAGCCCTACAGTGGGTAGTGTAAGGGAACTAATTAAATTCCTGGGAAATGGGAAACATTCTTACTTAGATTTAACTTTGTCTTTTGATGTCTTCATTTAAATGATCCAAATCCTATGTTTTGGCATACTTAGCTCTTCTTTGATAGAAACATCCTGCATTATTTGTTCAGTTGTTTGCAAGAGCAGATTAAAAGACTTACATTTAGAACTGTTTTATCTGGTTGTGGTTTTTGGTGTTTTTTATTTGAAGTTTATAAAACACTTTGATACATGTGATTAGTTCTATCTGTGCAATAGTACTAAGAATATCATGGAAGATATGGAAAATAACACCTGATAGGTCTAAATCAGTGGTGGGAAACTTGTGGCCCATAAGAGTAAGCTGATTGCGGGCTGTGAGACATTTTGAGGATGTTGACCATCTACAGGCCCCCTGCAGCTCCCTGTGGTTGCAATTTACTATTCCCAGCCAATGAGAGCTGGGACAAGCGGTGTCCAGCATGTCCTTGTGGCCCACTGCTTTTCCGCAGCTCCCATTGATTAGGAATGGTGAACCCCGGCCACTGGGAGCTGTGGGGGGCCGTGCCTGTAGGTGGTCAACATCCACAAAATGTCACACGGCCCACAATCAGCTTACCCTGATAGGCCGCAGGTTGCCCACGACTGGTCTAAATACTTCAATATAAATCCAGCCCCATGATGCTACATAACTGTCTATATAAGAGTCATATTTTTCTTGTGCCTTGTCCAGTCCAGTTTCAAATATTAAAGTTGTCAGTAGCCAAGGCAGTCTTGTACTCCCTTTATTCTGGAACAACCCTAAACTAAGCCAACCCCCTGAAGGCTGCTATCAATTACACTGTCTGCCAATGGTCCCAAGGGTTGTTTTTTGTTTTGTTTGTTTTTTTGTCATCTGGAGATCATTAGAGTACAGGGAAGCGCTACACTGGCAAGAGAAGAACAGTGGTTGCTATGACAGTTCTTTATTACCAAAGGATCCCACTATAGTGAGATGATCTTTCTATGGTCAGGTACAATTATTTTAGTGCTGCTTTGTGTCTACCATTGTGGCAGCACAAGGGAGAATCTGGGCTAAGGCTTCTAATATTTCCCTTGGGAAAAATAACACATTCTGTAAATATCATTAATAGGAAGTTTTCCTGAAGAAGATAATTCACAAATCAGTTTATCCTGCAAGATAATGTTATTTATGCTTGTGACCAGGCACTGAGGCCCCCTGCTGGAGTCTTGTAATTCCTACCACACCCTTTCCCAGAAAGGAGCTGTGGAGGTGAGTCCTCCAAGTGGCCTAGAGAGGCTGCTTGGGAAACAGCCAATTAAAGAGAAGCTGCAAGGGGCAGCCAATCAGGGCCCAGCAGGCTCACATGAAAGGAGCTGCAGAGCTAGAGTCAGTCAGTTGTTGTTGGGAGCTTAAGGACTGAGACTGGTGTTCCCAGCTAGCTGAGGACCACAGACAGAGCAGTTGCTGACAGGGACTGGGGAAACAAGAAGGAGTTCTTGGCTCACTGCTGGGACTGAGCACAAGATGTCAGCCCTATGGTAAGGGTGAAGCAATTGTGAAGGTGCTGGGTCCACAGGGAAGTGGCCCAGGGAACTGTAGCAGCATAGTGAAGAGTTAAAGGGGACACAGTAGCACATGGCTTCTATTCATAGGGTCCATGGGCCCCAGCAGGAATAGTAGTTGGGCCTGGATCCCACTCACCAGCTACAGATGGAATGACCTTATTCCCAGAGAGGGGAGTTGAACTAACCTCAGAAAGGAGATTGAAGACCCCAAAGAGGATCAGGGATTAGACTGTATTGGGCTTTGATACATCTCCCAGAAGGGAAACTGAACTGTATAGTGACTCAGGTGGACAAAGCCTTGGAGTACAGCTTGATACCAGGGCTAGGACTGTATAAAGACATCATTGAGGACACCAGAAGGGCTCTCTTGGACTCATACACTGGAAGGGGTGTGTTTTATGTCTCACACGGCCTGAGTACCCAAAATCCTTGAGAAATCTCTGATGAGTCACCACAGACTAAGAGAGGTGCAGACACACACCTGGTCACAGGCTGCTCATGAGACGTGGGTGCCACCATGTAACAGAGCTTCTAACTACTGCTAGAGCCACCAGATCTGCCACTTAAATATTTTGTTTCCCTTTTCTTGGGAAGTAAGGAGGAGCACACTTTAGATCTTCAGATACCCTCTTTCCATTGAACATTGCTGGTCCAAAGAATCAGTGTCAGGATTTTGGCAGAATGGCAGTAAACAACCCCTTTTGCTCTCTGGCACTGAGTTTTGGAAAGGATTCCTCCTTGACAAGGCATGAGGGCAGGACAAGACAATCTATAGCCCCAGTTCTCCTGAGATTCCGCCTAAGGAGAGGATATAGCAGAATTCTAATTTGAATAGAGAATACATTTCTCCTTTTAGAGTCCACAACAAATGTGCTTGTTGGAGTGGAAAAACAAATAGGGAAAGACAAAAGATAGGTAAGTCTAATGTAGAGAAACAACATGTTAGTGTCCAATATATTAGAGAACTTCTTCACAGACAATATATCCATGTGGATATACACCTCTCGTCATTTTGCCAAGGTCTGTGAGACAGATTTATATGCTCAGTGTGTGCTGCTGTGCGAGTTAAAACTCTCTTATGCGCTTGTTTTATAATACATCTCTACCTCGATATAACACAAATTCAGATATAACGCGGTAAAGCAGTGCTTCGAGGGGGCGGGGCTGTGCACTCCGGTAGATCAAAGCAAGTTCGATATAACGCAGTTTTACCTATAACACAGTAAGATTTTTTGGCTCCTGAGGACAGCATTATATCGAGGTAGAGGTATACTTTAAATAATCCTGGTTTATGAGTAATTTAGCCATCTGAACCTTTTCTTCCTTTTTGTTATGTTTTCCTTTCTCTGTTTTTAGCATAAATGCATGCTTCAAATTGCTTGCAATTTTTCCCAGAATACACACCAAATTCTACATTCTGTAGAAATAAATGAAAATAAATAGGAAAACCAGTTACTCAAATAACACACAAATCTAATCTCTCTGCAGAGTATACAAGTGAAGAAAAGAGCCCTTAATATTTCAAGGGCTACATCATTTGGTCCTGATTCAAAAGAGGATTCTTATTCAAGACTGCACTTAAGCATGTGGATGGGGGCTTTAGTTTGTTACCTGATATATTCCCCTATACAATTCTAGTTAATATCAACTGGTCTTGTATGCCTGAACTCTTGGTAAACAATCTCAAGACATCTTCCCCAAAGTCCCTATAAAACAGACAACCAAACAAAAATAAATAATGTAACATTGACATGACAGTTCCATTAGTAATCCCAGCATTTACAACATTTTGATATTGTTGTGGGTTTCCAGGTAATGGCTGCATTTGATTTTCAAAGATTAAATAATGTCCTAGTAATAGCGACCATAATGTTGTGTGCTATCTGTAAAGTACTGTATCAGACACCATGATTATGTCTTAACTGTAACCTTCTTAGACTGAGAGGGGGCATTTTCTGTTGATGTAGTGTTTATGGAGAATTCATTCCATTATGCATGCCAGGTTTTTCTGTTAGAGTATTAATTATAGCAGCTGGATCATGGGAGTTCATTCCAGGTTGGGAGTTTTACTGAAGAGTTCATTTAGTCATGGTTAGAGAAGCTGCTTGCTTTGTTCTGTGAACGGCAGGGTCTGTGGAATCTTAATCTGAAATTGTATAAAGCATCTGTGTGCTTCTTTTCAGAAGCCCCTACTCAGTTAGGACACAAAAATAGGCACTAACTTTAAAGAGATGTGTTATTGATAATTAGGAACATCACTTGCCATCCAGGGATGGTATTTTAACTATCAAAAGCAAGGAAAAGGAATGGAAGAAGGTTCTGTGTTTTCACGATATAGTGATATCCCATCTTTCTTTTTTCTTTCTTTGTATATCTGAGTAACTGTAGTTTATTAAATGCTGATCATATTCTTTCCAATTAAAACCTATGAAGATAAACTATTTTAACAAATAGTACTTGTAGGTGTTTCCGCTTACTCTTGTTTTTCCTCCTAGGTGTTGGATTAAATAATGGCCAGTGGCATTCAGTTTCCTTGTCTGCCAAACGAAGTCGTATGAACCTAATGGTGGACAATGACGTAACCTCATCTGCTCATGCTGCTGTACCTACACATATTTATTCAGGAGACACCTACTACTTTGGAGGTGAAAAATGCTATTTCTGTTTATATATAACAGCCTATTGTCCAAGACTAATGCAGGTTCGAGTAAGTTTTTGATCGAGTGAGGAAAATCAAAATGTGACAGACTGAAAGTTCGAACCAAGTGGCTGTTTATTAACGGGATACATTATAACTTGGGCTGGGGAGGAGCACTTTTACCAACTAGCAATACTATCAGAACAAGAATCTACACACAACTTGAAACAATCTATTTACATCCAACAACAAGAAATCAAACAATCTATAATTAACTGCTTACTAAAATCCAGAACAGATACACAAAAACTAAATAAACTGTGCGCACATTAACCAAATACTGTAAAATACAACAATTAACCACAATAGCAATTAATACACCAATTTAACTCTCATATACTATATACACAACTTTGCACCAAATAACAATAATATATACAGTTCTGTACCAAATAAGGAAGGGAAAAAGAAAAGAGGCTAAGCAAACAGAATATTCACAGAAATTAGAATGCAAATACCATACTCCAGGCGCAACTGACCAGCAGTACAGACACCAAGGGCATGACGAATTGGCGGGAAATAATCCTGACATGACACGAGCTGGCAAAATCTGCAGGAGACCCTTCTAGCTGGAAGGGGGATCCAGGCCTTCCAGCTAACATGCGGATACTCCTGCAGATCTTGGCGTGAGACATGGTTTTATTCGAAAGCTCTCTTACTCGTGTCAACATCTGATTGGTCCCCAGCTCCTTTGCCTTCCAGGTTCCAAGCTGGAGCCCTCCATGTAAACAGGATCTGCATACAGCACACTACCCTTATGCACACGGCACGCTGGTATTTTTGCACAAGGCACTAGCCTGACCCTTAGGTGACACGGCACTATAATGTAGCACACCGCACTATGGTGTTGCACACGGTACCAATGTGACCTTTTGACCGACAATTGGCCATACAGATGCCATGTTTGAGCATAGGCTTAGAGCTGCGATGCCTATAAAAAAGCAATGCTTGTTATTCATGGCCTACATTTTCAAATGTGCCTAATCATTTGGCTTGCCTCATGTTTCATTTTCTCAACTTGAATCTCCTTAAAGAGGCCTGACTTTCAAGTGTGGCTGCTCAGCACTCTCTAAAACTCAGTCTGGGAACCCAAAGTCATAAGGCACTTTTGAAAATATAGTCCCCTATATTGCACTGTTATAACAATTAGGGCTGTGGTTGGCCCTAAGAATCAGGAAGTTTTATCCCCTCCCACCTAAACATGCGAAGAGGAGCTCTGTCACAGGAAATAATCAAGCCTGGGTTTACTGCAGCATCTTTTTCTGCTCCTAATTATTATGATGTTGAGATATAGTAATGGCTATTATCTGCAGGTGTTAATTTTCATTGCTGCACTCTCACTTAGGTGGTAACTAATGTGTACAGCTGTACTGAAGTTTTTGGTGTCTTGAAGTTTTGAGAGCATTTGAAAAATAATTAATTCTTGGCAGTTCTGTTTGCTTCAGCAGTAAGTTGTACTTTAATTTCTTAGTTAAAATGCATACTTACTTACTAATGGAACTATCCCCTGGAAGATTATGTATATTCATTGTGTAATTGGCACCTTTAAAAACTTGTCTTTTACTATTTATATAGTAGTTGTGGTATTTGCAATATTTTCTGTACTTAGTATGATGAATTCTCTTGTGGATTTTTCATCCTGGAAGTTTTAAAATCAATATATAGGATGTGTTTTTGTTTTTTTTCCCTAAAAGGTACTCTAGTTCAAATGATAATTAATTCAGGGGAGATCTGTAGCCTGTGTTATACAAGATGTCAGACTAGATGATCACAATGATCTCTTTGGCCTTATAATCTATGAATCTAGGAATTGCAATACTCACTGTAACTATTTAAATGGCTAATTGCTGTAAATACAAATTTCATAGATTCTAAAGCCAGAAGGGATCATAATGATCATCATGGGCAACATTTTTAGAAGGACCTACTTCCCATTTTCAAAAGTGACTTAGATTAATATGAAGGCTTCTTTGGATACCAACGTGTGAGGTCCACCATGTAAAAAACTAAATAAATAGGCAGAGATTGATAATATCTGTTATATTTTTGTTTAAACAAGGGGAAAATCTTGTTTCATGTTTTTATTTTCTGCACGGCTCTTGGCTCTCGGCTCTCACATCTGATTATGTGCTTTGCACCGGTGAACACTGCAGAGCTAATAGCACAGGTGTCCACGTCAGAAGGGACATGAGCAGTTGTAAAAAATGACATAACCAATTAAGCTGTACAACAGAACACTTCTGTGCATCTTTTGGGGGTAAAATTAATGCCAAAACCACTGAAATCTCTAATTGACTAACCACCCCTCAGCTTCTCTGAGTATAGTTTTATGATCAAGTCAGCAGCCTGTACAATGTCATCCAAACTTGGGAAATAGCTGATGAAAATCAACGGAGTTTGGAACACCCTTTCTTTTTGTCATGTCATGTTGGAATTTGTTGAAATATGTAGTGTGTCTCTGTACACCTGTATAAATATGAAGAGAAGCATTCCAGTAGAAGAATGTATTTTCATAGGGAATACAAAATATTAGAGAGAGATTTAATCTTTGCTAAGAATCTGTTTAATTTGTTTGGAAATTCTTTAGGTTTGTCGGCAAACACGAGCACAGATCACACAGGAGTCAAGAAAATGCCAAATATTCCAGTTCTTGTACTTGGAAATGGTAGTAGTGATTGGCAACTGTAAGGACGAGGAGAAATTAATGAAAAATACATATTCACATTGGGTGAACATTGCATGATTTATGGAATTATTGCTTTCACTTTGATATATTACTTAGAATGCTGACCACAAGCCTGAAGACCACTTTCATTAACATTAATGTAAAATATTTATTCTTTATATAGAATGATGAGAAGACAAAATATTTCAAAAGACAAAAGGTTATGAAAGAATATGAGACTAGATTAAATTTATTCTGGAGAAAATAATAGAACTTCAGAATGCTATGAGGAAAAGAAGTAACTGCAAAATTAATTAAACTTCTAATGATCTGTGAGCTAGTTCTTTTAAAAATGCACAATTAATTGTAAATATTCAATTAGTGATCGTCTTACCACAAGTTACATAAAACCTGTTTAATAAAACAGATCTTTAAGGTTCTTGTGGGTTATTATTTTACACATAATATTTTATTTATTATAATAAAATAGATTTTTAAGGTTCTGGGGGGGGGTAATTTTGCCCTCCCTTGGACTCTTGCAAATCCATTGACATACAAGGATGTGAATTAGGACAGAACTGCTTATTTTTTCCATGTATAAAATCTTTAGTCCCATTGAGTAGTATATGATTAAAATGTTGTAATTCTTACGTTCCAATACTGATGAAGTCCTAAGCACGTTCAACTCCTATACAAAACAATAAGAGTTAAGGGAGTCAATGCCTTGCCGGAGAAGAAGCTCTTGTTTTCCTTCATGTTCTGTAGTATACAGTACTTTTTGAAAATCTCTCCAGGCTTTCAGTGCTGTTTTTCCCTCACTTCAATGTATTCCTTAGTTTTCATTTTCCCATACAATAAATGCCACCATCCTTTTGCAGGATTTAGAAAATACCTGTTAGCTCAATGGAATGTGGAAGTGTCTTTAAGTCATTGCATGCAAACATTAGGAGACAAGAAGCTCTTTGTTGGATCTCACCCAGGAGGCTATATTATTTGATTAAGAGCAAAGTAGCATCCCTGTGCATCCTTCCTCTTGTAATGTTGACCTCTGGAAGAAAGCCAGCAAACAAATAAATTGGAGGCATATTTTGTCATGTAGCTGCTCAGTAACCTATTACTGCTTTGTATATCAAAGTGAATGAGTCCTAAATGGAAGTCCCCTTCTCTCCAAAAACAACCTGAATACTACAGTAGATAACTGATTTACATATAGTATTCATTTACTATGATCTATTCATTATATCCTTTTCTTCCCCTGCAGCAACATTTTCACAATATGCCTGCTGATCAGGTTTCTTTCAAAGGACTTCATTTATATATTTTACGGGCACTATATTTGTGTGTTCAAAGATAATATATATGTATACCTTTTAAAAATTACCAAAACAAAAAGTACAATAATAATTAAACATCAGTATATTCAGTAGCTCCTTTTATTTTTATTTTAACTTGGATTGTGTAAGAGTTGTAACATTTCCAAGTCACACTCACTGAATATTTTCACTGATAACAACAGTGTGTTTGTGAACAGCTTATTTCTGTAAAGATAAACCTCATTTGAATTTAGGTTTTGATGTTTGGGTTATTTTTTACCCCAGTTCTTTGATGTAATTCCTTATAAAAATCACATAGTGCACAGGAACAAAAAGAGAATTATAGTGTTACACTACAAGGCCAAGAGGTTCAAAGTCGTCATTCAAAGGAGCTCGTGGCTAAACTCTCTCCACAAAGCCCTCAGAGACAGGAAATCAGCAGCTTTCAATCTGCTTTTAGAGTATGGATTGAAATATACAAATTGATTTTGTAAGATCAGTCTTTTCCAAAATCAGTTATTTTTGTTTTTGTTTCAGGTTGTCCTAACAATGGCAACAGCTCTGAATGTAAAAGTCCATGTGCTGGTTTTCAAGGATGTATGAGACTTATTACCATTGGTAGTAAAGCAGTGGATCTAATTTCAGTACAGCAAAATTCCCTTAGTAACTTCAGTAACCTTCAGATAGACTTGTGTGGTATTATAGACAGGTAAGGAAAGTCTGTTTATTTTTATTTCTTTATGAATGAGTTGTTTTCACACTTACCTGGAGTTCAAGAATAGAGCTTTCAGAAAATAGAAGATTGACTCTTCCACATATGCCCTAAAGTCTAGAACAATTGCAACGTACTCATTTCAATGACGAGATCTTTTCAGTTGTATTAAGTCAGTACTTACAAATAAAATTACAGTAAATATAGTTAAGAACCGTTTGTTGTGGTTTTGACTTATTGTAAAATCTTATAAATTTATGGAATAAACAACTTCCTTTCTGTAACTGAAACTCCTAATGCTGTCCTCATTGAGCATTGCAGTGGAGTGCTTTTGAAAAAAGTAATGTGTAGTCTATTGTATTTGTTCCTTGCAAGGAATTGTGAAAATGGGAAAGGTCCTTTTTAGAGGCTGAGGAAATTCACCATAAATGTGCAGATTTGGAGTGTAATAAAGCTGATGGTGATTGATGTTTTCAATTTGCATAATAAAGAAAAATAACAAAAATGTTTCCCCCTTCTAATTTTAAGTAAACAGATACGTATATGCAGGTCATATAAAACTATTGGGTTTTTAATTTTTTTTCTCAGAACATTAATACATGAAATTAGTAGTGTCAGCCACTGCTCTAGGGAGTAAACTCTCAACATTTCCAAACTACTGTACCCCTTTCCAGAGTCTGATTTGTCTTGCGTACCCCCAAATTTCACCTCACCTAAACACACACAAAATCAGATATGAAAATACAAAAGTATCACATCACATTGTTACTGAAAAACTGCTTACTTCCTCATTTGTACCATATAATTATAAAATAAATCAACTGGAATATAAATATTGTACTTACATTTCAGTGTATAGTATACAGAGCAGTGTAAACAAATCATTGTCTATGAAACTTTACTTTGTATTGACTTTGCTAGTGCTTTTTATATAGCCTGTTTTAAAACTAGGCAAATATCTAGATGAGTTGATGTACCACCTGGAAGACCTCTGAGTACCCCCACGGGTTACATGTACCCCTGATTGAGAACCACTGCCCTAGAGTACTGTAGTTTATCATAAACCTACATTAGCTGTGATTCATCATAGCTGACAATCTGTTAAGGGTAGTGTGACAAAGTTCCTCCTCTACCTTGGTGAGTCCTGCGCTTATTGGCAGATTTGCTCACCTCAGTGATCTTCCCCACAGTCTGGGTCAACTCCTCCTGTGTCTGATCAGGAGTTGGGAGGTTTGGGGGGAACCGGGGCCCAGCCTCTACACCGGGTTCCAGCCCAGGGCCCTGTGGATTGCAGCTGTCTATAGTGCCTCCTGTAACAGCTGCATGACAGCTACAACTCCCTGGGCTACTTTCCCATGGCCTCCTCCAAAAACCTTCTTTATCCTCACCACAAGACCTTCCTCCTGGTGTCTGATAACGCTTGTACTCCTTAGTCCTCCAGCAGCACACTCTCTCACTCTCAGCTCCTTGTGCCTCTTGCTCCCAGGTCCTCACACACACTTCCTCTCCTCTGGCTCCCACCTTCCCTGACTGGAGTGAGCTCCTTTTTAAACCCAGGTGCCCCGATTAGCCTGCCTTGATTAGCTGCAGGTGTTCTAATCAGCCTGTCTGCCTTAACTGGTTCTAGCAGGTTCCTGATTACTCTAGTGCAGCCCTTGCTCTGGTCACTCAGGGAACAGAAAACTACTCATCCAGTGACCAGTATATTTGCCCTCAACCAGACTCCTGTACTCCACTGGTTTGGGTTTGTCACAGTAGGTTCAGGACTGAGCAAGTGTATACATTTCTACAAATTGCTTCCCATCTTTTTAAGAGGGTTCAGTTTTAATCCATTCTGATGTCACTACTAATATTTCTACCTTTTGATAATAAGAAGGGAGTTTGCTCTTTTATTCTTGTAGTCCTTTTCCTAATTTTACAAATAAACTTACAGAGAGGAAAAATTCAAAGATGGAAGAATGCAAGACCGTCTGTTTAAAACTCTATCACTTCAATTAAGTTAGAATTGGTAAACACACAAATAGTGGTCTGATGCCTTTTTGAAACAATGTATAGTTATAACTAGGGCTCTGTGTATGTCATGGAGGTCACGGAAGTCACAGATTCTGTGACTTTCTGCAACCTCTGTGACTTCTGCAATGGCCAGTGTGGCTGACCCCAGGGAACAGCCACACTGGCCTCTGCTGGCATGGCTCTGCAGCCCCGTGACTTCTCCATGACTTTTACTAAAAATACCCATGGCTAAATCATAGCCTTAGTTATAACTTCTATTTCTGCCCTTGGTATTTTATTCCATATAGAACATTAATCCTACCTCTCAAATTTCCAGCGCTAGAGTGAGGGACAGGCACACTCAGGATATGTGTACACTACAGTAAAAACATCTGTGGCACTGAATCTCTGAGCCCAGGTCAGCTGACTTGGGCTCAGAGGGCTTGGGCCGCAAACAAAAAATAGCAGTGTTGACATTCAGGCTTGGGCTGGAGCCTGGGCTCTGAGACACACTCTCCTTCTGGGTCTCGGAGCCCAGGTTCCAGCCCAAGTGTGTAGATTGGTGTGTCTCTTTCTCTGCAGTGTAAATGTACACTTATGGCTCCACTGAAGTCAAGGGCAAAACTCACATTGACTTCAGTGGGGTCAAGATTCACCCTCTGAATTGTTGGACCCTTATGGCTATGGAATACAAAGAAGGGTATAATTTCCATCCAAATTGTTTCGCTTTTTACCTGCTATCTCCTTTCTTTTTTCACTCTCCAATTTTTCTCTTCATTTTTCCCTTTCCTCACTCTCTCTATCCAATGTTACTTCATCCATTACCTCTGCTCTTCCATTCTTTCTGTTCTGTATCTTCTCCCTCTTTCTCATTCCCTCCCATGTCTATCTCCACTGCCCCTTAATTGCCAAAGCATAGGAGTGCTATTCTTATTGTTATAGTGACAGGTCCTCACACTCCAGATCTGACAAGCCATTTTCTCTTTTCCTGCAACGCATGGACAGAGTGGGGGAAAGAATAGATTAGACATCCCCATGCCTAGTGACACCAGAGGCAAACCAGAATCCACTTCTGTCTCTCTAGTGCTGTTTCTTGCTCCATCATAGTCTGTTTCTATGCAGCAGCATGTCATGTCATCCACTGTCTTCTTTTCCACATTTCAGCAGGTGATATCCCGTCAAGGGCTTGTCTAGGAATGTTTTTTGATATCTGTACGTCATAACCAAACCACTTCGGCCTTCTTTCTTGAGTCATTGTCTCTGCAGTCTATTGACTAGTCCTCTGTAACATATCAGTATTAATTACTTTAGCCCACCAGCGGACACCAACTGCTTTTCACCAACATCTCTGATAGACTGTATTGTTTTCTGTTGTGAGCTTCTAGAACTAGACAAGTTTCAGAAGTGCATAAAACTATACGTGTCACGATGACATTGTATAACTTTATCTTGGTTCTTGTGGGGACCTACTTATTTTTGCAGATGTTTGCCTGTCTCATAAAAGCTCCAATGCCTTCCCAATTCTTGCTTCTGCCTCTTTATAGAATTAACCATCAGCTCTGATTGTGTTTCCAAGATACACAGTCTTGTTAACCATGCCACCATCTTCGCTATCTTTCACATATGCACCATCATTACTGACGTCTCTTTCAATGATCATGACACTATTTTTTTTTTGGCTGATTCTTAATCTAAATTTGGCAGCCTCACATTTGACACTGATAGCGGTCTTTTTCATAGCATTGTCGTCTTTGTCCAATCAAACCATGTCATCTGCAAAATCAAAATCTTGAAGTTTTCCTCCACTCCACGTAACTCCTGTATTTTCCTTTGATGTTGCCAAAAAGTAGGGATGCTAAAATGCATTCCTGCTGCACTTGAGTAACAATATCAAACCAAATAGTCTCTCTACTTTCTGTCCTTACACAGCATTTTGAAATGTCATACACTATCTTGATCAGTGATACTATCTAGGAAGCTGTTATTGTTGCAAATCATGTAGTAGTTTGTACTTTATACTTAGGGATAGTCATGCAGTTTTCACCATTGAATAGTTATGACCAAATTTTCTTCTTAGGTACGCCATTGTAAATCAAAAGTAATTCCACTGAAATAATGGAGTTTTTCCAGATTTTCACTCATGCAACTGAAAGCACAATTAACCGTCTGGATTCATCCATAGTTACCTCACTGTAGGATATGAGATACTTAAGTGTTTGCCTGTACTTAGACTAGGAAATAAATCAAGTATCTCAGATACTAATATATGATAACAGTCTGTAAATATTTATTTTCTGATGGCGACCACTACGTATTCCTATAGTTTCCTGAAAAGAGAAGTATTTTATACGTCTCATGGTATAGGGACAATGATCCACAGAATTATTGTTATGAAAGATCTTATGGAAGAAAATTCATTTGTTACAAAATTTCCCAGTGAATTATCAATGTTAATTTATTATTGGTGTATCAATCAGTACCATACTTTCATTGCCGGCAGCCACAAATGAAAATTATATATGTTTAATTTTGTTATTGATATGTTTCATGTTCTTATTGCATCATTAGCAGCCTTAGGAGCAGACACTAGGTGTAGTCACGGAAGATAAAGGGGACATTCCTTTTCCCCAACTTTCTTTCAGTCCAATTGATATCTTCCTGCAATATGACTACAAGATTTATGTATTTTCATTGCAGGTCTCTGACCTTACATACAACATCCACCTTTGCACCTCGGTTATCATCATTGTCATAAAGACCACCTTCATGCTGTAGTAACTATGGTTACTGTAAATGTCACGTAGTTGTACTAAGGTGAAAATGTTTCTTTTTGTCCTTTTAGATGTTTGCCTAATTACTGTGAACATGGTGGTGAATGCACACAGGCCTGGAACAGCTTCTACTGCAACTGTGCAAATACAGGTTACATGGGGGCTACTTGCCATTCCTGTAAGCCCAAGACACTTTCTTATACTGTTTTAGTTAAGAGTTATTTTACTGCTACAAGAAACAATTTTCTATTAAAAGGCATGTCACTTTTCTTAATATTCACAAAGGGTTGATTCAAGGAAAGAGTCTCAAAATTGTCTAAAGGATTAAGGAGCACAAGTCCTATTGCAAGTCAGTGGGACTTGTGGTCCTAAATCCCTTATGAGTCTTGGAATATTCCTCCCTTAGTTCTTAGATTTCATGATTTACTTACTGAGGACCTGATTCTTCTCTCACACTGATATAAGGCTCTGATTTATCAAATCATATAGGTATGTACTTAACTTCAACGCTATTCAGAGAAAGACTAAGCACATGCTTAACTTTGAAGATCAGTGGGGTTTAGCATATACTTAAACTTTAACATATACTTAAGTAATTTTCAAGGAGTAACTTCAAGGGAGTGACAGTGGGGTAAATCTGGTGTATGTGAACAGATAATAAGGCCCTGTAAACCCAATCTAGCAGGCACCTCACTGACCTTTCACTCATCTGTAGGAGTTTTGCACGTGGAGTCCTTTCAGGATCAGCTTATATAAGAGAGAACTTCAGAAAATATCAGCCTAACCATAAATGTAACTGAATGAGTTTCACACCCGTGGATGGATTCTTGTCTTACTTTCACTAGTTTAATATGACTCCAGTGATTTCCCAGGAGGTGATTTAGATTTACACTGGGATATGTGAGATGAGCATAAAGCCCATTAGTTTTTTTCTGTTTACTGGGACAGTTTATTAAGGAAAGTCATTAGTCTCCGGTTCTCAGCATGTATACTTGAAAAAAAAATCTGTCTAAAGCACTATCAAAGGAATTTTGAAAATACCAAAAAGACTATACAGTATTATAGCCAAAAGAAAAAAAGAGTGGTTAAAACAAACTCATCTTCACACAATTTATACAATCCCTGTCTCAAAATAGTCATGACTTTCATAGAGTTTAAGGCCAGAAGGGACCAATAGGTCATCTAGTTTGATCTCCTGTAACAACACAGACTACCAACACCACCCAACACCCGCACATTAAATCCTATTATGTGCCACTGGCACAAAATAGGAGGGACCGAGGTGCACCAGTGCTTGATTCTTCTGCAATGGCAGGGAAATGATTAAGTGAGATATACGCAGATAATGCTGACAAGTGAGCCACACTCATATACTGGAAGGCAAAACTTTGCGCAAGTCACTGCCAATCTGACCTGGGGGAAAATTCCTCCCCAGCCCCACATATTACAATCAGTTACACCCTGAGCATGTGAGCAAAACCCAGCCAGCCAAGCCAAGTGCTGCCTCAAAGCCCTGACCCCCACTCCCAGTGTCCCATTTCCAGCCATGGCCATCCAAAAAGCCTGCCAGAATTCACTGTGTTGGGGAGAAATCTCTTCCTAACATATGCCAGTGGCCAGCTGAAACCCTGAAGCATGAGCTTTAGGAACATAAGACATAAACCGTGAATGAGTCCCAGGGCTGTTAAGCCAAGCCCGCTACTGCCACAAACAACCTGGTCATACAGTTGTACTCATAATTTGTCCATCTCTCTCTCTCTCTCTCTCTCTCTGAAAGCAAGTTAAGTTGTTTGCCCTCAAAACTCCTTTTGGGAATCATGTGGACGGTAGGCTTCTGATCTGTTCTGAAAAATTTCAGATTTTGGAAAAACTACTTGTTTACATTGAATGCAAAGCTTTATAAAGACTGTACAATAATTACTATTTCTGTGCCATATGAACTCCAAATGAATTGGTAGCTAGCCTTTCAAGATTTATGGATAAGGTAAAATTTTTACAGCAAGGGAAGAACATTAATGGTACAAGCTTTTCAAAGATCACTGTGAGCTGTTCCTGTTGTATTCTATTAGAGGATGACAAGACTAAGCATCATAATTTTTTGTATAAATTATCTACTTAATCAATTGATGAAGGATGTAAAAAAAATGGTTGGACTCCATTTTCTAACTTTTCATCAAGAGCCCATAAGGTAGATGAAAGTCTCCCTGCTCAATTTTTTAATGTTGAAAAATAGGTATAGTTTTTTTATTAATAATAAGAAAGCCCTGTGAAGTATACAATAGATGTGATATAGTAGTTGCAGCAGTATAACATTCTGTCTCTTTAAATTTGTTTACAGTAGTTTAGTAATGGTTCCAACTGTATAGTCTTATGTTGCTGTTCTGTCAATAGTCTCAAAGCTAAGGGCCGTATCCTTCCCTTATTCTATGAACTACACTCTCATTGACTTCAATGGGAGTTCTGTGCAATTACAGAAAAAGATAATATGGCTGTTTAGTTATTGAATGAACATTGAGACTCTTGATGTAATAGGCCTAGCAATGAGTTCTTGATCAGTGGCAACACTGTGAAGCATGAAACCATACTCCCAAAATCTGCTTTAGAGGAATTATAATTTCCCATGCTGTCACTTCTAGTATAAAATTCAAAATGGATATAATGATATGCTATTTTATACTGCCTCTATAGTACTTTTATCCTTTTATTTTATACTGAGAATTGATTTAAGGCTCTTTACCCTAAGGAGCTATAATTTGAAACTTGTGAGTGACCTTGACTGTGCCTACTGGATATTCCAGCAGTGGCAAAAATGGTCCATTTAGTAATCTTTAGCTAATGAGGATGTTTATTTTCCTTACTTTATAATTCAGTGTTATGGACCCAATTCAATATGGCTGACATATTGTAATGCATCAGCAAAAGAACTGGAAAAAAATGACACTCGCCTAACCCCAGGTTCTTTGTTTGGGAGGTTTTCATTAGCTTTGGGAGTTGAATCAGGCCCTGAAAGTTGTTCCAACATGAAGCAGTTTGGGCAGCCTTAAAATTAGTGCTCTCAGACTGTCATACCAGATAGATCTGTATATCACAGAACTACCATCACAATTTAAATTGTGGAACCCTACTTGATAGAGGTGCAAAAGAACAAATAGACAAGTAGATTGGCCTACCAGCTTTCCACACCAATTCAGGATCAGTTATCCCGGAAATTTACGTTGTTTCTGCCTCTGCTGAACCTGCTCTGTGGATTAACATTAGATTTTAGCTACAGTGCTGTCAATACTAGCACTTTTCAAGAATTTTACCTTATTTTGTGTAATAATATACCCAGTTGTAAATCTGAATAAACTGAGCTTAAATAGACAAATGTTTTGGATAAAAGCCTCCTTCAGTGTTCATAATTCATACTGTGTTGTGTTCCCATTTATAAAGGATATTGAAAAGTGTCTGTTCTTTGTTTTTGTTTTATTTTGTGTATTCTTTTTAGAAATGTCTTTTTTTAAAGTATACAGTGTTGTTGCAGCCATGTTGATTGCAGGATATTAAAGAGACAAGGTGAGTAAGGTAATATCTTTTATTGGACCCATTTCTGCTGGTGAGAGAGAAAAGCTTTCCTGCTTACTGATAGCTCTTCTTCAGAATTGAACAGCTCTGTGCAAGAGTAGAAGCTTGTTTCTCTCATCAACAGAAGTTGGTCCAATAAAAGATACCACCTCATCCACCTTGTATCTTTGTTTGTTAAGGAAATTTCCTTTCTGATAAAGTAAATTCAAGTTAAAAAACAAACAGTTAATTGGACAACTGTACTAGATAGCAATGGATAATTTAAGAAGGTTTAATTGATGCACTTCAGATGTGCAATTATTACCCAGCAATATTATTTTACTTAGTAGTTTGTTGCCATTTAATTATAGAGCTGGATTCATGAGCCCAGTTTCTAAAGGTTTGGTCATGTAAAGCCTTCTCAGATTGCTAACTCTTGAGTGATGTAGATTCAATATTATGTGGGATTGAAGAGACAAAATTTTCTCTGTGCTGCTTATTTACTCTTGGACTGCAGACTTTGACAACAAGCTTACCCTGATACTGAAAAAAACTGAGGAAGAAACAAGATCTTCCCAGCAGCCAAAAGCATGAGTAAAAATGTTATGAAATAAATACTTCAGCTGGAATTGCTGGAAATACTATACCTCTGCCAAATTGTATGGTGATCTGATTAAATTGAAAAGGTTAATGTTCAGTTTCCAAATTCCTTATAATCTAGTCAGTTGCTAACTATTACTCATTTTGACCTTAAATGACTGGTTTTCATAGCCATTTGTCCCTCCCTAAGACCCCTAATTTAGGAGGCAAAAAGCAAATCCATAAAAACACCCTTTCAGATTTTTTCCCCAGTGAAATGAAATTCTATTTACTGATGCAAATAATAGTACAGTTTTTTACTGTGTGACTTCCCTGTTTTTCTCACCTTTGAATGCATGTCATATTGTTTAACTTCCCACATTTTTTCCTTGCCCCAAATAAAAGGTAAAATGATACCATTACATTTGTGATGGAAGATGTTCTTTTACAGCCATCTATGAGCAATCATGTGAAGCCTATAAGCATACAGGGAACACTTCAGGCTTTTACTATATCGATTCAGATGGAAGTGGCCCCTTGGGACCGTTTCTTGTATACTGCAATATGACAGGTGAGATGATAAACTTCCTTAACTCACAGCTGGGATTGTATGCATGCTCATTATATCGAAGCAAAGTAGAAAGTTTTGTATCTCAAGAGTTTAATGTACATGTATACAGCAAAGTGAAGGTGACTCCTCTGCTCAGAATATTTGACAAAGAATTAACCAGAGAAATTAGAATAATAAGACTCAGACTGTGAAGCTAACACTGGGTTCCTGTTGTGCTCTGCATAAATGGGACATATGCCCTATTTGTGTAGGATTTCAGACTAGTTCATTTTCTGCACAGTTTTGGTTTCATGAAGTTAGATCTTACTTCTCTGCAGGCATTTAAGAAACTGAGATATAAGTGAATTTTTGGAGGAAAATTATTGATTTTCCCCTCCCCCACCCTTATGAAAGATTGTAAGTCAGAGTTGACTTTCAGTTGGTGGGACAAATACTGATATTAAACCTTCTCTTTTGAATTGTGTATTATTTGTAATTGGTCTGGGTAGATCTGGTTTAACTAATTGGGCTCATATAGTCTCATTTTCAAAATATGGCCTTATTTTTTGCACCCTGTTATTTGCACCCCAATAAGTGGATCAGTAAAGTATTTAGACATCCAGTTGATCTTAATTGTGCCTACTGTTATGTGTGCCTGCAATTAACCATAGATTGTAGATGCTGAATTAGTTCAAAATCTAATATGCTTTTCATTTTTATGCTGTGTTCTTTTCATTTTAATTAATTTTACTTATGTTTGTGGTCATTTTCTAGCAATTTTCACTTTAAAGTTTTTCCAGCACTATTCCAGTGTTGCAATGTTAGGGTTACAAGCATTTCAGGGTAACTTTTAATAAAAAAATAACTGTTTATTTTGGAAACAATAGGAAAAAATAATAGAAACATTTCTTTTGGTCTCATGTTTTATAACAATATATTTTTACAAAACCTAAATTTTAAGGCAGTTTACATGAGCAACTTTATTTCTGGTACTGTTGAAACTTTGAGTGCTTGATTTTTCAACCATACTGATATTCTTTGAATGTAGTTACACCGAGGGAAAATAAAGAGATATTTTACTGATCTGTAATAATCTTGTTTATTTCTTGAAGGACTGATAGAAGTCTACCTCTAAGCAAAGCCACTCGCTGTGGTTTTCAAAACAGTGTAAGGGGCTTTACACATATCTTCCATCAAAATAATGGAAGGTGAATGTGAAACTTCCTTTGATCTCAGTGCGGCTGGGATTTAGATAACACTCGAAATCTCAACCACCTGAAAAAACAAAGACTGTGCTTTGACTTTTTGAGAAAATGGTCGACCTGATATTGGTAACATACTTTGGATTAACAATTAGTGAGATCACCAATATAACTATCTGGCCCCTAAAAAAAAGACATCAGAGAGAGCTAGCTACATTGTTAATTAATATGAGGTTGAACCAAAGAAGAAGCTCATGGAAGAAAGACTCTAGTGTCCTTAAACAGCTTCAGGAGGATACCAACTCTCCGAGGTACACCTTAGTGTCTGATTTATCCTTCCTTGTGTATCCATGAACAGCTGCTAGTGCTTCTATTAATTATTCTTTATTCAACACATTAAGCAAATCTCATTGATCAGTTCCTCATCTAGAGATGCAGCCTGACAGGATGAATCTACTATATTTGTCTTCTTCCCAGTTTCCTCATGACTGGTATTCCCTTTTCCCACTAGAGGCTGTGAAGGCAGATGCCCACATTTCTTGCAGTGCTGCCTTGCTATTGACATTCATGTGGCTTTATTCTTTGGCAGCTAGGAGGGAGGTTCCTTTACCCTCTCTCGTTCTTAGAGGTCAGTTTCAAAATCATAAGCCTTGGATCCAAAGAGCTAATCAAGGTGACAAAACTTTTTTCAGAAATATTGTTCTTTTAGTTTTGCCCCTTCTGGGGATATAGAAGTAGATGTAACAGCTGCCTTGTTTCTCTCTCATTCTTTCCATTTGCTATGAGCTGTGTAGGAAAAATAGCTTTGAACTTGCTCTCACTTTTAGCTCCCAGTTTCCCAACAGCACTAGTGTGAATCCTTTCTTCTAGCAAAACATTTACAAGTATTGGTAATAAATCTGCATATCTAGATTAATTTAAGTTCAATATTTGTTTAGTAGGCATTTGAATGCTTCCCATAGGCTTTTTGCTACATGCTTATCCTCTAGGTGATTACTAGTTGTTTTTCTATTCTAAATTTCCCTTTAGTGTCAGTCATACCCAGTTTGCAAGAAAGATAGGAAATAAAGTACAGGGGGCACAGGTCTGCAGAACTGTTACAGAGTTAGAAGGAAAATATTGATTGAAGCCCAAGGAGAATTGAAGCCTACAAATATGTTCAGTGTGAACAAAATGGTTAAGACTACGAAAGTCAGCTCTTACAGAAGGTGCAAAGCCAGCAATGACAGAGGGTGATTAACATTTCCAATGTCTACTAGAATTAAGTTGGGTATAAAGTCCCAACAGTTTGCTGAACTGCTGATTCTGAATTTGACTCATCTGAGACAAATCAGATTTAAGAAGCAACCAGTTCACTTATCTTTATTCTCAAAAAATAGTTTTAGATATTTGGGTTAGATTGTACAGACCTTAATAGGGCCAGCTGAGGGCACAATCCCAGTCTGTCTCTCCCCAGTGCACAGAAGGGAATATGCAAGCTGTGTCATTCTGTAGACAGAACAGTGTGCTGCATTACCTCCAGCCCCTGTTTAAAGCAATTTACCATCCCTAGGGGAACATGAAGGAGGGACTCTGCACTCTCTAAGCACAGTGATTGCTATTGTCCTTAACATTTTGTGGTGTGTATAAAGTTTTCTCTCCTGGTCACCTGTGCTATAGTTATGGACAGTTGGACTCTTTGTGCTCCTTGTGTTTTGTTAATGTGGCTGAAAACTGTCTTTTCTAACTTCACAAAGCACAAGCAAACCAGAGCATTACCCTGTTGCCACAAATAGATTATAAAAGATATGATTTTATTATATCTGTCTTGTAACGTTAAGGTTCTTTAATTTATTTGCTGCAACTTTTACCATGTCTTTTGCAATTTCTAAGTAAAACTGTTTTCCTGCCACAATTGTTGTGAAACTAGAGATTAGTTTTACAATGATTAATGTAAGAATATTTATGAATGTTCTTGATGTTCCCGATTTGTCACCTTTGTACAAAAGAGGGGTGCAAATTGGAAAGAGTCCATATTACAGGAAAAAGCTAATAGTTCTTTTTCATCTCTAATTGCTATGATTCTTTGTTCATATGAAGTCAGGTCCTGGAGCTATAAATAATGTGCAAGTAAAAAGGCTGTGTTGTGCATAGTACCACTGCTCATTCCCTTTCATTGCTTCCGGCTCTCCAGTCACCCTACTTCCTTTGTGAAACTGCAGAGTCTTGCATAAGATACATTATAATTTATCCAGTTCAGGTGTTTCGGCTTCAAACCCCTTTGAATTTAGGGGATGTTGGAATTCAGCTCCATGTCTAAACTCTCCTGCTCTGACACATGGTCCCTCTTTGTGCCTCAGTCCAATAATCATATTGCTTGATGTCTTTTTGTTAGTTCTAACAAATTAATTTGAAGGTGTTTGGATTCTTTCGTGCCCATGTGAGAAGACAGAATTGGCACTATGGTTTGGAACCTACCTTCCTTAACCACCAAAATTACCATTCCATTGTGAGTTCTATATAGATAGTAAACTGTTTGGGGTAGAGGCTGTATTTTTGTTTTGTGTTTGTACATCATCATCATGATTATTATCATTTATTATTAATTAAATACATATTTTATTTTATTTTACTTAAGGTTTTACACTTATTCTCCCAATAAATGTCAGGAAAGAAAGACTTTTTGTGTTTTAAAAACAGCCCCAGTACACATCGTACATTTGTGTAGATAATACAGATGATATTTTAATTGCAGTCACACGTGTCAGAAATTATAGTTATCATTTGATTTTGGGGGTGGCTGGAAGCACCTGTCTTCCTCTCTGCTTCACAATAAATATAACGCCTGGATTTATTCAGTTTGTCCATTTTTGTTTCTGGTATTGTTTTTTTGTATAGGACAGTGGAAAGGTGAACTTTGGCCATTGCTATAAATTCTCTAAGACAAAATCAATTATTCAAAAGAATAGTGTGAAATGTTGTGCAGATAATGAAAGCCTGGATATAACTTGGTTTCAGTTTATAAACAGGGTATCCTTGGAGAAATAACCATAGGAAAAGTTTATTACACTTTAGCTTAGGGTCTGTGATTTTTACTCCATTACACTTTAGCTTAGAGTTTGTGTATTGTTTGGAAAATAGATATTTGGTTCTCTTTATCTAGTCTTTCTTTGACTAGTAATTGTACAGGACAGAATGCACGGTACAGAAGTTTCAGAAAAGGGAATATTGATATCCTATCAAGTGTATTTAATTGCGGAACATTTTACCCAGACATTTTGTGTTCCTTTTCACATCCCCAAAAGGACAGGAAAAATCACATTAATCCCAGGTGTACCTCACTACACATTTTATTTCCATTGCTAACTTTTGCAGCTATTTCACATTCTGCATTACCTTTTCCCTCCTTATTTTATAAGACACGACTTGGACAGTTATACAGCACAACAATACGGATTTAACCAGAGTCAAAAATGCTAATCGAGAGAACCCACATGCTGTGTTCTTCAAGTATACTGCCACCCTAGAACAGCTTCAGGCTACAATTAACTACGCAGAACACTGTGAACAGGAGCTTGCTTACCACTGCAAAAAGTCAAGGCTTTTAAATAAGCAAGGTAAGTAAAGCAGACAAATTTTATTATGTTTCATGATACTATAGATATTTACTTTAGCAAAGGTTATGGCATTTTGCCACTGTAGTTTGTAAAATCCTTAAATATCTAGCAAACAAATCTCAAATCTATAAATTGTTGAGTGGGATTTGAACCAGAAAAAAACCAAGGTCAGTTCATAATGAGCTTCATTCAAAGCATTAACTACTTTCAAAACCAACGTCTTCCTTAAACCTACAATTTAATAGAAATTATAACAAAGCCTTTCCTGACCTGCCTCTAGGGGATTTTTAGATTTTAGTCAAAAAATGGTTAAATATTGGGCAAACATTTGTTAAAAGGAACAAAATACACTGCATAAATATCAGCTGAAGTCTTTCAGATACTGGGCATCGTGTAGTGGTCGAATTTGCAAATGGCATGAGGTAAAGTATCGCAGACATTAATATGCCAGTGTCCAAAATACACAAGCACAGAGGAGACCTAAAGTAAAATGCTGAAAAGATAGGAAATAAGTTATTTTATGAAGGAAATTACAGGCCCTTCTGATGTAGTTAAAGAAATCTTAACAAAATATCATAACTAGATTGTTGTGTTGAAGTCATATTTTAATTCTCACCTGGTAGAGTGCAATCTATTCAGTTGATTTTAATTTTGAAAATGTATTCTAAATTTTAAAAAAATAACTTGTAAAGAAAGCTTATATTCCTGGTTCCTCTGTTGATATGTAGATGTTGTAAATCAAGCCTCAATTGTCTCTTCTGTTACAAAAATCTGTGAGATACGAATAGTCCACTAGAAATTCTAAGATTCATGTCACAGACCACACTTGCCATTCTCCTATCGAGGGACTTAGTGGTGCTACAGCAGAAAACTGGTCATTCCTTCCGTGCTCTGTGAGCTCTACTTCTCTTAGCAGAATGGCTGTCAAGAGGTAAGCAGACATTAGCTCTCCTCTCTGCATCCTACCCTCCCTTCAAAGAGGTATGGAATGCAATGAATTTCTGCAGAGAGTAGTATTAACTCTCATGAGAATTGCTGCTCAGAAATCTACCAGGCTTACAGGTGAGCCTCCTGCATAAAGTGTTGCTTCCCTGACACTACTGCTCCCTCCCTCCCAAACTCCTTTCTGACATACAGAGCCCCAACTCCATGGTATACAAGCATCTGACTCACAATATGTTTTATATGAATATTACTACAGTAATCACCAGGGATTACAGTACAACAAAGTTACATATCTTAACTCAGTATCTTTTCTTGACTAAATGGCCAAACATTTCTAATCTGATATCAAAGTACCCAAAAGGTGCCCCTCTCTTCACACATATGCATAATTCCCACTGACTTCAGGGGGAATAAATCATATTGAAGGATTGAATGCAGGATCATGCCCAATTAGATTTCCCAAATGTCTGACTTAAATTTCAGTTAGGATTGCTAGGATTAATAGAATCATTTCAGAACTGACAATTTTAAAGCAACTATGAGAGATGAAAGTGTTTGCTAGACTCATTTGCTGAGCAAAAATGCAAGACTGTTAGACAGGTACAAAAAGGAAAAAGAACAGTCCCGCTTTGACTCTAGGTTTCTATATATTAGTATTCAGAGTTGGTGAGGGTTACATATATATGTTTGATCAGCAAGTTAATGCAGTGAAAACGTTTGGTTGTATTAGACTCTGTCTCATTTTAAATCTTTTCAGGCTAGAAGTAGTAAAACTCAGCGAGAAAGTGTTTTGCAGAATTTGTAGGGCTTTTTAAGATCACTTGTAATGGTGCTAACAAGAGCAATATCAGATAAAGTTTCCCATGTTTCTACACAATGCATTTTCACTCTATTCTGGAAAGGACATTTCTACAGGTGAGAAGGTAGATCAGCCTCCAAGCCCATTCAGTCTTTGATTTCTGTGCTGAGACTACTAATAAAAGTACCAGTTGTCATAGTTGTTTTTTATGATGTAGACACTAAGGATGAACTAACAGCTTCCATAAAAATGAGCATCAATTTGTACTTCATCCTTCCTTGAAACCAACCCAAACCCAACTTTTTATTATTTTTTTTAGGGTTATATTAACTTTTCCTCCCCTCATTTCTGCATTCATGGAGCAGACTGTTTTTATTTCTGATCTCCTAGGAAACAGAAAGTAACAGAAATATAGTGAGGAGGCCTGTTGTCTTGGGCCCAAATCTTCATATCTGCCTGAGCTGAACTCAGAGAAGCGCGGGGAAGGTGAATCTAACTCACAAGCCCCCTGTGTAACTCAGGGATTGTCAGCATATAAATTGCTCCAACTATGTACTCTCTAGCAGAAGGCAAACAGATGTTGGGCTGAGGACCTATCTGTAGACCTATACATTCTAGTTTTATAGACACACAAGATTTGCATAGATCAAATAAGCATACAAACTTTGACATGCTTATCTTAAATAAACTCTGCATCTTTTGAGTTGTGCACATTTCTAGTGATAAAGAATTATAATTAGTGACCATAAAGAATTAGAAATGAGACCATGACCAGGGCGGTGCCAGCCACTTTCCGACAGGGAGAGGACTGAGGTGGGCCTCAGCTCCTGCCCCCCGTAGTCCCGCCCTCTGGCCAGGTCAGAGTCTGAAAGTCAGAGCTGGGCAGTGCATGGTACCAGCTGCTTGCAGGCAGTAAAAGCTACCAAGGTGGGGGGACTGGTTCTGGGGCTGGCAGAGCCTTTGGGGAGCTACAACTGTGGGGAAGAAAGCCCAAGAGCCCAGGTTGCAATGGGTCAGTCAGGCCATTGTGTGGAGCCCTAGATCCTCCACCTGCCCTGGACAGCGCACCTCGGTGGGCGGGGACATGGGTCAGAGGCTATTCTACGACACCTCCGTCTTGCTTCTACTTGAGCTGGGTGCCTGGCTAACAGCTGCTGCTCTCTCCACTATGCTTTCAGAGCTGGACATACAGAGAGTGGCAGCTGCTTCCAGAGGGTTATGAATGCAAACCAGCACTGCCCCTGTTGCTGACTTTAGAACTCCAACAAAGTTCAGGCATGTTCACAGTTTTGTGCAGACTATTACAGATATAGGGGAGAGCAACAAAATTTATGTTTAGATCCAAGATCAGATTTCAAAACCTACAAGTTCAGAGGACTTTGGATTCTATGGTTTTGTTTAGATACTAAATGAGGACTGTCTACTAATTTCATATGTCACCAACCTGCTGCCAAGTGTTGGCATGTCTCTAAAGATACCATCAGCCAGGATTTCCACTCCTGAATGTTAACTCTCTAGTGAAGGACAGGCAGAACTCCCCAAACTCTTGAAGGGTATGGTCCCTAAAGACTCTGGTAGCAGGATGGAGCACAAGTCAGCTACCACAATGGTATGTGATCATCCTCCTCTGACTAACCACTGCCTTTTGAAACTTCTACTGAGTTTCTTGTTGGCTATAGTTGACATAGAGGGATAGCTCAGTGGTTTGAGCTTTAGCTTGCTTAAACCCAGGATTGTGAGTTCAGTCCTTGAGGGGGCCATTTAGGGATCTGGGGCAAAAATCTGTCTGGGGATTGGCCCTGTTTTGAGCAGGGAGTTGAACTAGATGACCTCCTGAGGTCTATTCCAACCTTAATATTCTATGATTTCTCAAGAAGCTTCTTGTAGGAGTTGTGTTTGCTCCATTTGGCTTTTTATTCCCAGGATTCTTATCCACAGAGGACTCCTCTGTTGTCCCATATATTTCTACTGCAGAACAGCACAAAGATAATGACTCTTGTTGGAGGATCATACATTCCCCAAGTAGAATATATGTTGAGAAGCGAAGAGGAATACTGTAGCAAACTGAAAATACAGGGTGAGTTTTAGGGAGGCAAAATTAATCAACATGATTGCAATTTTAGCATGTATCTTCTCAAATTAGCTATTTTTTCTTGCCCACTGAATATGATTTTGCAAGATCTTCTTTATCAAACATTGTCCTATTTAAGATCACAACTGTTCATTCCCTGATTGAATGCATTTTGTATGTGCATTTCCTTGGATCGTTGGAATTACCAAATAAAAGACTCCAATCACATATAGCTAACTACTATATCATTCTTGACATTTAAACAAAATCCATATAACATCTTGCAGAAAAATATGGCATGTTCTCTTTCATTGAACAATATGAACACAATACAATATAAGGCTTTGAAATTCAAATAAGTACATTATCAAATTGTCCACATAATTTTATCCCTCTCACTACTGTGATCCATAATCTCCACTGGGCATGTCTGACAAGTGCAGCATTTGATGAAAGTTATGTGAAATAATTTTGGGACGTGTAGTATAAAAAGTAATTTTTATTGGAACAATTCTTAGGAATGTATTGCACTCAGTCTTCACTGTGTAGAGAATATAAATGATTCCAATGAAGAATTGCTATGCTAATAATTTTGTGTGTTCATTTTGAAGAAGCTGCATCAAATCCTTCCCCCCCCCACCACCACTTTGATTAACAATATTCACTGCCGGAGCAAAGCTAGCTAATCATTATGATCCTTTAGTAGCTATACTGCTCTCATGCTAATATGCAAACAAATGTGTCAGGATTGCTTTTAAAAATAGTCCAGTGTCCCCAGTTAAAGAAAAGGAATATTCACTCAGAACTACAGGACCAGAGTTTCTGAGCTGTTGAAACAGGGGAAATATCCTGGTTTTATATACGTATGCTTTGTTTTGTGTATTTTTTAAAGTGCTGTCTCATGAATAATTTATAAACCTTCTCTAGCTTTCCTTCCCTGTGTGATGGGCTGCAGACACAAACACTGATGCTAGACATTGATGCCACTGAGCATGTCTGACTTTTCTAGGAACTGTTCTCACTGTTTTTCAGGCCTGCTGGGCTAGCAGTTGTGCGGTAATGAATTCAGTCAATATATTTAGGAGCTGAGAGATTGTAAGCATAACAGAGGTCTTATCTAACAGTGAGTTGTAATAAACCATGGCAGTTGCAAGTAAAGTTGAAGCTGGGTTAAGTGCAAGCCTCTTGGTGTGGGCCCACTGCTGAAAACATGAGAGCTTCAACAACGCACAAACCACGTGCCTCTATGAGGCACCATACCATTTGACAGTACTTGTTTCCTCTCATGCCCTGACTTTGCATTCATTTAATCTTTCACCTTTCTTCACTCTCATTTAAGATGGATTAGCTTCATGCTTCTTATCCGTTAGCAATTATCTTTTTCTGTATATTTTGTGCTTTTACTGCTCTGTTTACTTGGCATCATCTTGAAACTTAATGTGCAGTACTGCAGAATTAAGAAGACATCCAGCTCTATCATTTTACTATAATCAATGCTGAATGGATGCATTGCACAGAGATATAGAAGACTCTGAGAAACTTTGCTCTTAGTCACTGGATACATCAACTGGGTTATGTAGCACAACCATTAAAATGATTTCTACAGTCTCAGACTACATAAATTTTACAGCTGTTGTGCGTGATCTAACTCATGACTACTGACATTTCTGATTCTCACCACACAGTAGTACTAAACCAGATGCTTAATATGCAGCAAAGGTATGTTTAGTATTCTCAGTGATGAAATGAATCCATTTATAATGCTTTTTACTCTTCTCATTTCCTCACTGGTATTTCCATGATCTCAAATTGATCTTTGCCTCAGAGTATAAATTAACTTGATTTTTAGGGTGATGGCATCTCTTTTTTTATGTGCTATTTTAAAAAAAAGTACATAACTGAACTGCTTAAGATAAATGATTCTAATATCATGCCTGGTTGAGCAAGGACTACCAGATCTCTTTTCCACTAATCTAAGCAAAAAGCTGTGACTATCATTTAATCCCTGATAATAAAATATTAAAATGAATAATTGGTTAGCATTCTTAAATAAATGAGGCCATTTTTAAATTTTTTTTTCCATAATGCTTGGAAATTTGTTTGGGTGAGGGAAATTGGGAGGAGGAGGAACATAAGAACATAAAACATAAGAACGGCCGTACCGGGCCAGACCAAAGGTCCATCTAGCCCAGTATCTGCCTACCGACAGTGGCCAATGCCAGGTGCCCCAGAAGGAGTGAACCTAACAGGTAATGATCAAGTGATCTCTCTCCTGCCATCCATCTCCATCCTCTGACAAACAGAGGCTAGGGACACCATTCCATGAACTGGGATCAGATATTAATTTTCCTCTAACCTGTCTTTTAGATGGGATTCCATTGAGCTGGTGGATTGGAAGAACCAATGAAACACAAACTTACTGGGGAGGATCCTTGCCTGATATTCAGAAATGTGCTTGTGGATTAGAGAGGAGCTGCATTGATTCCCAGCATTACTGCAACTGCGATGCTGACAGAAATGAATGGTGATTTTTGTATTGTTTGCTTGTGCTCAATTCTTTGCTGTTGAAAAACAAACTCAAAAATTATATAGGATTTAGCAGCTATGGACAAGCAGTGCTATTAGGAACAAACCAGTAAGCTATGTTGCTACTCCCAATTCAAAATTTGATTTCTCACCATCATTAGCTAAATTAAGGGGTTAATATATAATATTTTTCTGTGATTTCTTGTATTTAGTTTCTATTTGAGGATGATATGTTTCTATATTTAGACTGTCCAATTTTCAGTAACTTGCTTGTTTTGCCAGTGGTTAAAGGCTTACATTTGGTATATATTTCAGTTATTAAAATATTGAAGCTAATTGGATTTAAACTATGTATTAGTTGAGCAAAGCATTCATTTCTCATATTTAAGATTTTTCATTATCCTTTTTTCTATGACTGAGTTTAGCAGTGTTCTTTAATAGACTCCACTAGATTCTTTATCTAAGAATTTAGAGAGTAAAATCCTGGCCTCATTGCAGTCAATAGGAATTTTGCAATTGACTTCAGCAGAGCAGGGATTTCACAGAGTTCTGACTAGCTTGGCAGTTTACAGCTGAACTCTACTGGTATTTCAGTTTGCAAAACTCAGATCCTCTTCTAAACTCTGTATTCATGTTGCATCATTTATCACCAGTTCAAATACTGTACAAATTAGATATGAGCTGAAACCATGAAGCTAGATCTGAACCAGAGTTAAGACTTCTCCAAAGTTTGCGGTAGGGGGTTGGATTCAGTGTTCTGTTTCAGTAACAACTCTAATCCATTTTAGTTAATTATTGACAGAATTTAGGACAATTTGAATGAAAAAAAATTTATTAATGGAACTTCTTAAGTATGTTTAATCTATACAAAACACGTATCTAGCAGGCAATGCATTGACACAGATTTGTGTTATAGTTATGCTTGTGTCAGTTGTGTGTGAATATTTACATTTTTGCTGAAGTCTTCATACTTTTCACACATTTGGGAGACTATAGTGGATCATGATGTTTCATTCTTACACAGTATGGCCAAGCAACCAGTGAGTCCTACTCAATTCAGTGACAGCTGTTTGTTGCCCAGCATATTTTAAAATGAAGCCACTTATTTAGATATCTAAATTTGTATTTAGGAGCTTAACTTTAGGCACTCAATTTTGAAAATTTTGACCTAAACATATTATTGCTAAGGCCTTTTGTTTTACAGCATTTTTAAAGTTATACAGAACAAGATTTTAAAAAATTACTACTGAATTTGAGGTCTTCAATTTTTGGTTCCCAGACAGAGACATCTTAAAGAGGCCTGATTTTCAGAAGTGCCACACTCTGAGATTCTGGCCTGTTGATGATGTCTGAAGTCAAGCAGCTAAAATCTGAGGAATCCAAAATCACTAGTCACTTCTGACTATTTGGCCAATATGTTCATGTTAGGAAGGGAAATACACTAAAGAAAATTTCAAAAGGCATCAATTTTGTGGAGTACTATGAATGAGGTATGGTAAATGTTCTGAACTTAGAAGTCCTATCTTGCTCCAAAACAGTGGGAAGTTCCCCCTGGGGTGCCACCTGGAACTCAGGTACCACTGAGCCCTCTGACCCACCAACCTGGGCTCTCTTTCACACTGTACTGTGTGACAAGCTGCAAAGCCCTCCAGCCTGCACTTTCACCAGCATTCACCCAGGCAGTGACTTAAGTAACCTGTAAGCTGCGCAGCAGCCTATTTAGCACCGTGCAGGTGCTTAGGGAACTGCCCGGGGACCTGGCACAGCAGGAGAAAGGGTGCCCTAGCCTCACCCCCAACCTTTCATGAGAGGGGCGCCCATCCCTCAGCCCCCATTCACCCTGTGGCCTGGACCTGCCTTGGCCAGAGTGGCCCGGACCCAGCCATGGCCGGATTGGGTCCAGCATGGCCTCAGTAAACCCATATACTGGCCAGATTTAACCAGAGCATATGGTACTGCTCTGGCATCCTGGGCTGGGAAGCTGGTATTACAGAGCCTGTGTGTAACTGCAGCTGGCTGTGTCTCTCTAATTTTTGTGTCTCTCTCTAATTAATGTTCCCTCTATTTTTCCCATGTGCAGAATGTATTTTGTTATGTGCTCTAGTATGGAGGCGATGTGTGACAAATCACATTCATATTGGGTGCACATAACAAAATTCATGTGGTGGGAATGGGACCAAGGGGTTCTTGTGGGAATGGGCTCAGGACTGGGACAGAGGGTTGGGGTGTATATGGGGGTGAGGGCTCTGACCGGCAGTGCAGGCTCTGGAGTGGGACCGGGGATGAGGGGCTCAGGGCTAAGTGCAGGGGTTGAGGGCTCTGGCTGGGGGTGCGGGCTCTGGGATGATGGGTTAGGGATGCAGGAGGGTGCTCCAGGGCTACTGCAGGGAGAGAGGACTCCTCCCAGTGTTCTCTCCCCACAACAGCATCTGGGCTGTGGGGGAGAGGCACTTGTCCCCACTGCGGGAGCTCTGGGGCTGGGGCTGCAGGATAGGTGCCCCTCCCCCAGCCCCAGAAGGTCTGGGATGGGGGAGGGCCACCCGGGCCACGCTACTCTGGCCACACCTGGGCCCAATCCAGCCATGGCTGCGTCCAGGCCACTCCGACTGCAGCAGGTCCGGCTGCAGGGTGAGTTGGGGCTGAGGGAGGGGCGCCCTTCCCACGGCAGGTTGGAGGTCAGACTAGATGGGAGTTTGGGGAAGGGAACCCCTCCTCTTGATGGCAGGTCCCCGGGCAGGTTTCCTAAGTGCCTGCATGGCGCTAAATAGACTGCTGCGTGGCCACACAGCTTACAGGTAACTTGGGTTCGCTGCCTGGGTGAATGCTGGAGAAAGTGCAGGCTGGAGGGCTTTGCACTCCGGTCAAAGCTCACTGGTTTAGATTAAAAAAACAAGTTGATTAACTACAAAAGAGAGATTTTAAGTGATCATAAATGAGCAAACAGATCAAATCAGATTACCTAGCAAATAAACAAAAAATGCAAACTAAGCTTAATATACTAAATAGATTGGGTATGAATAGCAGTCTCATCCTAACTGATTGTACAGACAGACTTGTAGATTCATAAGGCACAAGTTACAATTGCCTTGCATCTTGGAATCCCCAGGTGTTTCGTACACAGACTAGAAATCCCTTTAGCCTGGGTCCAGCACTTCTGCCAGTTCAGTCTTTATTCCTTAGATTCCAGGAATCCTCTTGTGTGGTGAGTGAAGAGCCACACATGATGTCACTCCCTGCCTTATATAGCTTTAGCACATGACAGGGACACTATATTTCAAAACTCAGTTCCCAGACCAGTCTGTGGAAAAATACTGACATCCCAAGATGGAGTCCAGCATCATGTGACCTGGTCACATGTCCTTGTAGAGTCATAGTAACCATTACTTACAGCCTATCTGGAGTTTTCTCAGGAAGGCTTACCATGTGGGGGATAAGCTTCTCCTAATACCTATTATTTTTTCTACTGGCTCATTGCCTGAATATTTCCCACCCACTATCTAGACTGAAAGCATCTTGTCTAGTGGGCGTTACCCAGGTGTATCTACATTTGAAGTACAGATATATAGTCAATATACATAACTTTAGATACAAAAATGATACATGCATACAAATAGGATAATCATATTAAGCAAATCATAACTTTTACAATGACACCTCACATGACTTATCTTGCATAAAATACTTTATAATTATTCTATAATCATATCATAATATCACTTTGAATAATATGGGGTGCAGTGTCTCAGAGAGTACCATGAAAATGAGGAGCATTGGTGTGGTTCCTCCTAGCACTGGGACAGAGAATGAGAGGCAGAGAGAAGGTGGTTATCCTTGCTGCATAAAATAGTAATCTATGGATCCCATTGTCCTCAAAATAGGCACTCAGCCCTCCTTCAAATGAATAGCCTGTGGGCTAGGGTTGGGAATTTTGATACTCCAAAAAAGAAGAGCTGGTTAGGAAAACTGGCAGATGCAGAAATGAAAACACAACAAAGGGTTAGTCACAACCGGGTACAGTTTCCATAGATTTACAAATGTACTTAGAAACACCAAGAATGTGCATCTTCAGAGCATTCCTCACATGGTAATATCTGCCTATATTTTTTTCTATTGCAGAGCTTAAACAAATGCGCAGAATTTCCCTATTACTGTACCATACAAAAATATAGACAGCTTATGTTCCCCAGCTGCCAAATAAACATAAATAAGTAAACACATTTTGAGACAGGATTTTGAATAGTTTCTAATATGTGCAATATATTCTTGCTCACTTTGGGCATTTAATCCCTACTCACATTCATATGTCCCTGTCATATGTGCTTTATACAGCTGTATAAAAGAGACAAGACAAAATAGATACAGACTGGGAACATGTATGTGTCCGTTTTAACCACTTAGTGTAATTTGCATAAGTATATTGAAATGGCTTATTGACAATTTTTCAAAATATGCATTGTGTTTCTGCATCTTTTTCTTACAATGCAATGTTTGCATTTTCACTTGTTCTGGAGCGATACATTATAAAAAAATGTATCTTTGGGCACAGAGAGGTGTGGGTGTTTCAGAAATAGTTCAGTTTTGCTCTATTACAAAGGCAGGATCTAGGGAACTGTCAAGAACTCAAAATTAAATCACCCCAAGTTAATGTATGTGTCTGAAAATCTCAACTTTAGGGAGAACACACTGTGGCATTGTAGATTAGGCATGACCACAGCAGTAAACACACCTGGCTTCCAACCTTGATTCTTTTTGTGTGTCATCGGGCAAGTCAAAACCTCTGAATCTGTTTACATGTCCATAGTATAGAGATAACTGTATTTATTTATCCCACAGGTAAATAGTGTTTGTAAAGTTCTATGTAAGTATCAAGTGTTATGAAGTTCACTTACTGGGATGGGTAGATTGAGGACTCGAGACCACTTTATTCCCAACATTGGGTTTAGGCCACTGCAGCACATGGCTTGAGGGGAAACAATAACTTTTCCTGAGTGAATTTTTGCAGTCCTACTCAAAAATTGAACTACTCCTTCTGGCCAAAAAAGCATGCAAAAGATGCTTTTGTAGTTTTCATGCTTCACAGCAAAAAAGGTTTAGTCTGTTGATATTTGTCAAATGATTGCACTTTTAGAGTGCAAAATAATGCCAAACAAATTGGCAGAAGAATTTGTAAGATTTTTTGGGGGGAGGGAGTGGAAAAATTCATCAGTTTCACTCAGTTCTACAAGCAAACCCTTTTGCACTCCCTACCAGTGCAAGTCCATCGAACTCTAGGAGAGATGGGTAGCTAAAAGCTTATCACATCCCCAGAGAGATACGGTCTGCATATTGGGAAGTGTATCTAGCACTTTCACACAGCTCAGGATAATAGCAAAGAATGTTTCACAAGGCATTTCCTTGCTCCTACCTGTGGATGCTGTGGTTGTTTCTGATTCCCGTCTCTGTGTCAGTTAAGGTAGGATATAGTCTTAAACTATTTATCAGAATAAATATGTTATCAGTGAATTAGAAATGGATCAAAGAGTTGAATTTTCCAAAGAGGTCATTGATGATCTAAATGCTCCCATCGACTTCAATGGGAACAAAGTTAAGCCAGTACTGAATACTTATGAAACCCAAAGGTCCAGTCCTGCTCCTATGTAAATTAGTCGATTAATAGCTTAGATATGTTGTCAATAGCCTAACTAAGCTTAAAAGATCTTCTGATTATCAGTCCTGTGCTCAAACTACTAGACCACCTTGTCTCCCTATCTGAATAATTTAAGCAATATATATTGGTCATTTCTGTACTCTACATGCCTAGTTCTGTTTTGATTTTTGTGTCCTTTCATGGTTTGTTGTCTTTTCAGTGTGCCTTTTTAACTTCATAAAATTAAATAGAAGAGAATGTCAAAATGGTTAAAAATTGCACTCTCAAAGTATCTTAATTTTTTCACAATTAGAGAACAAGCCATCTTAGATACACTGCTTTCTTTGTGAGACAAAATTACTGACACATGAAAATGCACACTAGGTTTAGAAAGGAAGCTAAGTACCTAATTATGCTGAAAATAAAATTTCATGCTTATGAAGATGTTGACAACCCTAAACCTACACACTTTATTCTGTGATCCCACTTAGGCCTGCAGTAGATTTAAATACTCTTACTGATCATGAGGTCAATATGGAAGTATTTGTAAGTATGCTCCCATTTATTCACACAATCACCCATCTTACCTGAACAATACAGCTATAACTTTTGAAAATTTATTCCTAAATGTATTTCTTTTTTTAGTTCAATGAGTCCATTAAAAGAACAATATAATTCTCTTGTGTGACTGTTAGTCAGAAACATTTAGGAGATGTTTGTTTTCTATTTTAATTTTTCAGGACTAATGATACTGGATTCCTCTCTTATAAAGAGCATCTACCAGTAACTGAAATTGTTGTCTCGGATACAGACCGACCAAATTCTGAAGCAGCTTACAAGCTTGGGCCTTTGCTTTGTCGGGGTGATAGTAAGTAATAACAACAGAGACTTTCAAGCTACAAATAATTAACTAGTTTCTAGGGTACGTCTACACTACTCGCCAGGTTGGCAGGTAGCGATCGATCTTTCGGGGATCAATTTATCACATGTAGTGTAGACGTGATAAATCAATCCCCGATCACTCTCCCATCGACTGCTGAACTCCAGCGTGGTGAGAAGCGGAAGCAAAGTTGACAAGGAAGCTATGACGTGCCACGAGGATGCAAAGTAAGTAATTTTAATTCAATCTAAGATACATCAACTTCAGCTACACTATTCTCATAGCCGAAGTTGTGTATCTTAGATCGATCCCCCCCCCGCCCAGCCCAGTGTTGATCAGACCTTAGTGTTCAACTGTCTACAATGTATTTTAAGATCAACCAACTGTTAATGGCTAATTCAATAGGAAATGAGGGAGAGAGTAACAAGATCTTCAAGCAGAGGTGTTCAAATAGCAGATTTTTCAGTTTGCTGGCAGTTCTCAAAATGTAAATAAAAATTAATTTTACATCTACATGCAAATGACATTATTTCAAATTTTTGGAGAATCAAAAAGTTAGAATAACCCGAAAACATTTCAGGTCCAATGAAATGTTTGATTTTGACTTTGAATGTCTTTTTCATATTTTTGCAGTTTTTCAAAAATAAGAAGGAAATTTTGAAATGAAACATAATTTCAACCTGAAAAATTGATTTTTTTTTCATTTACTATGTGTCAAAACTAAATGTTTCAAATTCTTTTAAAAATGTTTCTTTTTCAAATTAACAAGTTGAAAGATGAAAATAGACATGACCTTACAAAATGTTTTGGTGTTGCCAAATCTGCATTTTTTCACCTCGAAAATATTTCATCTGAAAAATTTCACCTGGCTCCATCTTCAAGGAAGCAGAATGCATTTACAGTTAGGTATTATACGTATGAGGAGGTAGACCAGAGGTAATGATGGATCTAGTTTGAATAGTTTGCATGAAGACATTGTGACTCTTGATTTTTGTGTTATGTAGTTCCATTTTTGGTTAAAGCACGACTGTGCAGAGATGATTAAGATGTGCTACAGTGTCTTGGGAGAAATACACCCCTTACTGGACGTGCAGGCCACTAATTTACACCACTCCTTTTATCTGGTGTCTTCATATCATATTTTATAGGACCCGAGATACTATGAGTACTTAGCTAAAGTGGTTACTGGTGTGGCTGAGAAAATTGTGCTAAGGGATATTATGTTCCAAATTAGTACTACCAGTTCCTACACCAGGGTAGGATCACTAATCAGTGAAATCATTCTGCCTTGATAATATTAAAGAGAATGAATCAAAGATTACTCTTGAACAATTGATTTCCTGGGAAAAAATGAACAGCTGTGACCTATAAGAATATTATTTCCACTGACTATGCTATGACTAGGACATAGTTTCACCTTATGCTTGAACATAATTTTCCATATATTATAGTGTGTTAAATTTGAAATCAGATAACACTGACAAAATAAGGCCAAAGGGAACACAGATTAATGAAAACTCTTTTTTAAAACTCAAACAGCACATCTTTTAGAGTAAAAAAAAATTAAAAAGTAGTTCTAATATTTTTCCACTAAAGAATAATGCAGAGTACCAGTAAAATATTTGGTACTATGCAATGGCAAACCATGGCATTCTAACTGTAAGCATGGTAGTAACATTTATTTTGTTCTGCACCTCTGGGCAGGAGAACAACACAGGTAAGATCTCATAGCAAATACCCATTTTTCAGAAGTGCTGTTGAACAAGGAAAAATAGATATTCTTGGACTCACATTTGTGGTTTGAGTGCTCACCAGAGATTATTGCTTCTTTCTGTTTCTGCCACTGTCAAACACTAAATTATATGATTCTACTTCAAAGGGGATATCCTCTTATTTACCTATGTCCTTTATTCTTTTTTAACAGACAGAAATTTGTAGCATCATAATTGCTCACTGACTTACTCTTCAGAAGGTGCTAAGGGAAGATGTTTACTTCCATTCCTGACAGACATACACTATGGTCCATTCAAAGGCTGGAAAGTTGTGAAATCTCATGGTCCAATAATGAAAAATAATTGTTTATGGCAAACATCAAAATAAAGTAGATCTGCAAATAGTGCACTGAATTGGCGTAAACAGTGTGTGACTGAATGGTGAATAAAATAGGGGTTTTTTTAAGGTGTTTGTTTATCCTCATTGGCTGTCATTTAGCTTCTCCATAGCTTCTAAACACTAATACAGACCAGAAGTCAAGCTGAGGTATGACAGGGATATGTCAAGGCAATACAATATTAGAGATAAATATAATGCTTACCACATCTATATCTATAGATTATTATCTATCTATACAAGAATTAATTAATTCTGTCGAACACCTGATAAAGGTGTATATATTATCTCCATTTCACAGATGCAGAAATTGACCTACAGAGGTTATGGGATTCTCAAGTACCTATGGTCAGACTATGGAACCTCACAGCTCTCAGGCCACGTCTACACTACAGCATAAAATCGAAATTATTAAAACTGGTTATATAAAACTGGTTTTATAAAATCAATTTTATGCATCCACACTAGGGCACATTAATTCGGTGGTGTGCGTCCATGGTCCTAGGCTACCATCGATTTCCGGAGCGGTGCACTCTGGGTAGCTCAGTAAAAGAATGAGACCAATAACTTTGATTTCCGTCCACACTAACCCTAAATCGATATAGTAATATTGATTTTAGGGTTACTCCTCTCGTTGGGGAGGAGTACAGAAATCGATTTTAAGAGCCCTTAAAATCAATTTAAAGTGCCTTGTAGTGTGGACGGGTACAGCGTTAAATCGATTTAACGCTGTTTAAATCGATTTAACGCTGTAGTGTGGACCAGGCCTCAGTCCTCTGCTCAGAACACTAAGCCACACCTTTCTTTCTTGACAATATATTCTTGGGCTATCTGCTCTTGGCTGTCTCCATTTTCCTCCATAAATTTCTATTTGCACATTATAGTGTACCTAATAAATTGTATCTCACAGATTTTGGTTTCAGATTTGACATAGTAGTTGGGCTTAGTGCAAAGAGAGAGACTAATTATTGAGTGGAAAAGGAATCCTAATTATGATGTTGGTCCATTATTGGATGGAAATGTTAAAATTGTCAGTAATAATGCAAGCAGAGCAGAAGTGTCAATACATATTTCTGTTCTGTTTTGGGGAAAAAGCCAAGTGGGCGTTAATATCATATGATGATTGTGAAACACTTTAAACATCCTCCTTAGTTACAGTTGGAATGGAAACAGCAGCTACTAAAGCTGGACATTTATAAATCAGCAGATCCAGATAACTTGTATGCTAGGGTTTCTGAAAAGCTGGCCAAGGAGCTCTCTGGACCATTAATACATCTTGGAACACTGGGGAAGTTCCAGAGAAGTGGAAGAAAGCTAATACTGTGCATAGATCCCGGGCAGAATACCGGAACAGCTTATATGGGTCTCTGTTAATACAGAATTAAAGGAAGATAAGATAATTAATGCCATTTGTCACAGTCCTGGTCAAGCTCCCCCCTGTGGGATACTCACCAGGCTTCTGTGTTTGAACCCCAATGCTTGGACCTATGTGCTTTTGGCTTGCTGAATCTGAGCAGAGTCCAGGCACTGCCTCTGTCTTCGTGTCTCCAGACACACTCTTGGAGTAGAGATCCTATGTCTAACATCCCCTTCTGAGAGCTGGGGTACCACAGCCCAACTGCATAAATCCTGAGATTAGTGCCGGCTCCCCAGTAGCTTAAGAACACTCTTCCCAGAGTTCCAACTTTGTGGGCACTCTGATTTATGCTTTATCCCTTTAGGGACATGTGATAGTGGAAGCGAAGACACACAATTTTCACAGGGTTTCTTACACAATCACTTTTTATTTTAGACAGCAAAAGAGATGTACATATCTAGGCAAACCAAGAAACACTTATAAACAAATCTCTGCCTCAGTTTCCTCACTGCTCGAGCTTTCTTTGGGATTTGAGGGAGTGAGGATCCAGGACGCTCTGTGTGACTCCACTCCTCCTGATTCCTCTAGGCATCAGCCATCCCATTATCCTGATGTGCTTCCATTCGAATGGGAGCTATTAATGTTAATGCATCTCCATTGTCTCTGTTCTGGGAGAGATGGGACACCAGCCCTGATAACAAAAGGCTGACACCACATCCACTGAAGCATTCAGTGATACAGTAACTTCATAAAATCAACCAAAATTCATAAATTATCAAAGACAGATCTCTCAAGTATAGATTAGGATGCACCAAAATATGTCATACATTTCTGTCAACTTTACCAAATTGTTTCAGTTAAAAAAAAAAGTGAAAACATTTTGTTTTGACATTTTTGAAGCAAAGTATTTATTCTATTCAAAATTACTTTTCATTTTCAAAATTTATTTTAATTTTATATTTGAAATAGTTTTTAAAAGCTCTAACATTAAACAAATTTCTGGTTGAATGAAACATTTCATGTGACCTGAAAAGAATTTATTTTTCAACTTTTGGTGCATTGATTTTTATTTGTTTGCTTGGTATGGCCATGAACCAAAAAATCAGATATTTGCACAGCTTTATTGATTCCACACAACAATTTGATCAAGAAGCTAGAATGATACAAAATCAACAATGCACACATTAAAAATGAATTACATGCTAGCTAACTCATAAGACTCAAAATATAATTGTAAATGGGGAATAACCATTAACAGGTGTATTTTTAGTGTTGTCCCACAGGGATTGGTTCTTCGCCAAACTCTATTTAACATTTTTAATCAATGACCTGGAAGAAAAGAGAAAAACATCACAGATAATGAGTGGAAGAGTTGTAAATAATTAGAAGAGGTCACTTCTTAGTGTATGTGCAATGCACCTCAGGTGGCATGTGGTCAGGATTCATCATCAGATTTGGTCTGCTGGTCAGATCACTATCTTCCCTGGCTTGGGTTGGGTACTGATGTGGAGTGTGATGTGAACGCTGATCCATGCTCCTGAGGAGAAGTCACTGATACAAAACCATCTGGATCTTTTGGTAAGCTGGGCACAGTCAAACAATATGTGTTTTAATACAGTCAAATTAAGGTTGTGCACCCTAGAAAAAATAATGTGGGCTATACTTACAGGATATGTGACTCTATCCTGCAAACCAGTGACTGAAAAGGACTGGGTGATCATGATAATCCACTGAACAAGAGTTCACTGTGCGATGCTGTGGTCAAAAGGGCTAACAGTTGCATAAACAGGGGAATCTCGAGTAGGAGTAGAGAGGTTATTTTCCCTCTGCGTTTGGTACTGGTGCAGCTCCTAGTAGAATACAGGGTTTAGTTCTGGTGTCCACATCTCAGGAAGGAAATTGCTAAATTAGACAAGGCTCAGAGAAGAGCCACAAGAATGATTACAGGATTGAAAAACATGTTTTATAGTGAAAGGCTCAAGGAACTTGATCTGTTTAGATTAAAAAGGTGAAGGGGTGATTTTATCATAGTCTATAATTACCTTCATGCAGAATAGAAATGACAACATAGGGCTAACTAATCTAGCAGAGAAATGTATGGTGAGATCCAGTGACTCGAAGTTGAAGCTAGACAAATACAGACTAGAAATAAGGTGTATATTTTAACAGCAGGAGTAATTAATTATTGGAGCAATTTAACAAAGGTAGTGATGGATTCTCCATCATTGGAAAATTTTAAATCAATATTGGATATTTTGTTTAAAGAACTGCTCTAGTTCAAACAATAAGTAATTCAGGAAAATCTCATAGCCTGTGTTATACAGTATGGCAGACTAGATTATCACAATGGTCCCTTATGACTTTATAATCTATGGATTGTATAATAAGATGCAGTACAGAGGAACTAGTAGTGATACAGATGGGTCAGCTATACTCACACATTATCAAAGGCAAGCAGTTGCCAGATTTTGGAATGTTAGGAGGATCCGTTTAGAAGAAGTAATTTGCAGATTTTCAGTAATTGCTGTGCTAAGCAAATGGGATTTTTTCCATGTTGCATCATCAAAAGAAATGGGTAAATATGAAAAGAAACATGTGAATAAGACATGTAACTAGCAGAGTTTGATTATTACCAGCACCACCACCACCTCTGATATTCCACAATGAGGAAAAATCATTTTTCTAATGTACTTTTATATAGAGGCCACCTTAAGCGGAGATGGACCTCAGATCCATACGTGACAAGATCAACTTATGTCCCCAAGTGCAGAAAATAGTGAAGGGCATGTGACCAATCAGGCCCAGGATATGTAAAACAGAGGCCTGTGAAGAAAGCTAAGAATTCCAAACTCCAGGCAAGAAGGCCTGGGAGTTACTACCAAGAAAGCAGGAAAATGGGAGGTGCTGAGCTCAGTTTAGGCCTGAGACAGAAGTGTGTGTGAACTGTGAAGGGAAGACAGATCCAAAGGGGCAAGGGGCTGGGCTCAGCCTTAGATTGAGATGAAGACTTCTTTGTTGTGAGTCTTGGGTGGCATCTTGTTGGCATGATTTAATAAATTGAATCCTAGATTGAGAACCCTATTTTGAATACCATTGGATGGGGGGCTGCCCCATGGAAAGAGAAACTGAGACAAGGTACCACAAAGCTACCCCAGGCCATGAGGGGGCACTTGGGAAGCAGCGACCACATCCACATAGAAACAAAACCAAACTATCAGGATAGAAGGCAAAATGGAGTGGACTAGACCAAAGAGCCTCTTCATCTATAGGCTAAATCCTGCACACTCTACTCATGCTGGTAGTTTCACTGAAATCGGTTGGACTAGTTCTATAAGGCTTGGCAGGATATGTAATTTTCTATAAAAGTACAGCTTTATAAGTAATAGTAATAATGTGCACTTAAACATGGTAAGGATCTGACTTTAGATGAAACACAAAGCTTCTGATTTCAGTGGGACAAGCATTTGGCTCTTATATACAGTAGGAGCATTGGGAGACCTCTGGGTGTGTTAGAAATGTTAATATATTAAGCTTCACTATACCCCACTGAGACAGGACAGTATTATCTCCGTTTTATACCTAGGGAAACTGGGATGAGATTAAATATCTGGCTCATTATCACACAGGAAATCTGTGGCATCTTAGAGAACAGAATCGAGATCTCCTGATTACCAGTTCTGTGTTTTAGCTAAACTCATCTGTAAGAGATGGGTAAATTTTGTGCCATGCCAGGCAGAATTTTGTCTTGCCTCCCCCAGCCCCAACACACACATCCGCAGGAGACATCTACAGAAAACTATGTTCTTTTTGCCAATTGATCTGCACTAAAAACTGTAAATTGTTTTGCACTGGAAGCTATTTGGTTTTGTTTACTTTTTTCCCTTCACTTTGATCCCTACTGGAGTTTCACACATAGAGCGTGTGATACAGCACTTAAAAGTATCAGCAGAGGAGCTGTTACAAATAAAAAAAGAATCGTGTTCTGACACAAATGTTAGATAGCTCCAACGACTTTTTACAGCTAAGAAGTTGTGAAATCCTTTTTAATTAGCTTTGTAGCGTTCAAAACTACTAACTTGACTATCATATTTTCATTTTTCTTCCTGTCTTTTTATATTTTATTTAAAATTGGTAAGATAAAAGATGATTTGTTAATAAATGTTCTCTTTAACGAAGCTCTGAAATCTTGAAAGCAAACTATTATTTGCAATATGGATATGGATGTTTTATTTATAGCAAACAGAGCTGACTTTCTTCTGCTTTTTCTTTAGCCCTTGTGGAGATTCAAGTCTTACCATCTCAAATAAAATGCTAAATATAGGTTTCAGAGTAGCAGCCGTGTTAGTCTATATCCGCAAAAAGAACAGGAGTACTTGTGGCACCTTAGAGACTAATAAATTTATTTCAGCATGAGCTTTCATGAGTTACAGTCTCTAAGATGCTAAATATAGTTAATTTCCTTATTCCATGATGTTAGTTTCAGCTTAATAAACAGGAGACTGTGGGTCAGATCCGCAGATATTGTACACTAAAGTCTCTCTTTTTTGCTACACCAATTTACTGCAGCTGAGGATCTGGCACTATATATTTACTTCTAATGGGGGTCTTTTTGTGGCTATCCCTTTAATATCTTAATATTCATAAATACTTTATGTATCTGTTTCAGGGTTGGGATAATGCAGTAAAAAGAAAAGAAAGGTGGAGTAAGGGAGGAATAGGAAGAATTATACTTTCAACTTTGGACTTCAGTGGCATTTTCCATATGAGGGTCTCAAAAAGAGATCAGAGCTATCATAATCAAAGGAGAAGGGGAGTTTTCTACCTTTTACCTTAAAATGTTCTAGTTCACTTGCCAAATGATGAATGAGTGGCAATTACTGAATCTGTCCCCCATGCCAAAGGCCCCACTGCCACTCAGATATGTTCAAATGCTTCATTGGAGCTAATCACATAATTTCTATGCTGGACAATTGTCTTTTTTTCCCTTCTAATTGCCAGCAATGTTTAACCCATTTTGTATAAATTGCTAGTATTAAATTTCCAACTGTGTTGAATTACTGGCAACAGCTAGCCCACTATTTATAAAATAGCTAGTACATGCACTAACCATATTTGCAGTGAAGTTCAATATGACCTGAGACAGTGAAAAAACAAAAGGGACTAAAAGAAATGACTCCAGAATGTTAGGTTTATTCTTCAGGGTTCCCCCCCGCCCTGCATGGGATTATTGAGGTTCTTGACTGCAGCTCAGGAGCCCACAACACAACTCAAGAGAGTCAAATGAAAAGCCATTCTTACTCCCCCAGTCCTGGGCCATCTTTTAACTGCTCCAGTCTTCTGGTGTAAATAATATTGGCCTGATTATTGCTCTAACTTATAGTGGCAGGCAACAGCCCCAAGCATCTATTATGCCAGCTGGGGTGTGCCAGATTGCAGGGATAATCCTTTGTCCCAGCTGTGGCATCTACACCAATCACATGGAGTGGCTGGCACAATGCAACAATGGCAGTGATGTCATTGTGGAAATGGTGCTTCTACAGATACTTCCACATTCTAAATAGGAACTGTACAGGAAGAATACCTGGTGTGCACATAGGTGTAGGGAGTAATTAGCGAATCTTGTAAGTAGAGATGTTGGGATTTTTTTCATTGCAATTATTTTCCATCAAAAAGACCCTTTTTGAAAAACCAAAATTTTCCACACAAGAATTTCAATTTTATCAAAAAAATTCCGTTTTTCCATTGGGTTGACGAATGACCATTTGGAAGGTCCTTGTCAATTTCATTTTCTGCCAGCAGTCAGAAAGTGAAATTGACAAAAGCTTTTCAGGAGGGCTGCCAAAGCTGAGCGCTCTCACTCTGTGCCTCCCCAGCTTTCAGACGCCTCCTTCATCTCTCAGGCCAGAGACGTTGGGCACTTGGGCTCTCTGTCTCTCCAGTTCCCAGAGACAGGGAGACTGGACACCTGGGCTCTCTGGGTGAAAGGCTGAGTTCTAGTTGCCAGGGTTAGCTGGAGTAGGCAACCTTCAACCAAAAAGACACCCAGTTGTATCCTAGAAATTACGCTTATTAAGTTTGCAAATGATATCAAGCTGGGAGGGATTGCAACTGCTTTGGAGGACAGGGTCATAATTCAAAATGATCTGGACAAATTGGAGAAATGGTCTGAGGTAAACTGGATGAAGTTTAATAAAGACAAATGCAAAGTGCTCCACTTAGGAAGGAACAATCAGTTTCACACGTTCAGAATGGGAAGAGACTGTCTAGGAAGGAGTACGGCAGAAAGAGATCTAGGAGTTATAGTGGACCACAAGCTAAATATGAATCAACAGTGTAATGCTGTTGCAAAAATAGCAAACATGATTCTGGGATGCATTAACAGGTGTGTTGTGAGCAAGACACAAGAAGTCATTCTTCCGCTCTACTCTGTGCTGGTTAGGCCTCAACTGAAGTATTGTGTCCAGTTCTGGCACTGCATTTCAAGAAAAAGGTGGAGAAATTGGAGAGGGTCCAGAGAAGAGCAACAAGAATGATTAAAGGTCTTGAGAACATGACCTATGAAGGAAGGCTGAAAGAATTGGGTTTGTTTAGTTTGGAAAAGAGAAGACTGAGAGGGGACATAATAGCAGTTTTCAGGTATCTAAAAGGGTGTCATCAGGAAGAGGGAGAAAACTTGTTCACCTTAGCCTCTAATGATAGAACAAGAAGCAATGGGCTTAAACTGCAGCAAGGGAGATTTAGGTTGGACATCAGGAAAAAATTCGTAACTGTCAGGGTAGTTAAACACTGGAATAAATTGCCTAGGGAGGTTGTGAAATCTCCATCTCTGGAGATATTTAAGAGTAGGTTAGATAAATGTCTATCAGGGATGGTCTAGACAGTATTTGGTCCTGCCATGAGGGCAGGGGACTGGACTCAATGACCTCTCTTGCTCCTTTCCAGTCCCAGAGACTATGAGTCTATGAGATATGGGGTTAGCTCTTGATTGCATGCTGACTGTGTACTGGGGAAGTGTCACTCTCCAAAGCCCTCAAATGGCCAGATCTAAGGTACCCACATTTGAGGGAGAGAAAGCAAAATATGAGGTGAGATGTAGTCACTCCACTACTTCACAGAAGAGGCAATGGATATAGCAGACAGTAAAATTAACTTGTAGAATTTTTCTTTAAGAGCAAAATGATTCCCTTCAAGCCCAAATGCAGAGCTCTTATTCATAAAGTGGTGAATTGCCCCCAACACACATACCAACCCCTCCCCCAAGCAAACACGCCTCCCAAAAAACCCAGAAAATGTTGAAATCAGTGAGAGCTTTATGTGAGGATCAGAACCCTGATTCAAATCCCACTGAAATCTTAGGGAGTAATTCCATTAACTTCAATGGGTTTGAACGAGGTCCCTAAGGGCACAATGTGTTCTAGAGATCTTTACTGCAGGTAAGAGACACATTTAGAAAATTGGGATTTTTTTTCAAAAATTCTGAGTGCTTGAAGCTAAAGTCATATTTTTGCATCTATTTCATACTAAATCACAGGATTAGCAGGAAAATATGCACTGCCCTTGTTCAATTACATAAGAAGATATTGGTGCTTCATTTGATTTAGAAAGCAATATAGCTTATTAAAAAGATAGATATACATATAAGAAGTCAGTAATAAGAACAAAGTGTTTTTAATTGGGCCTCATGAGTATGGAGCACATCCCCATTAGATTTAGTTCTATTAGGGATTTTAGATAGGCTTTTGAATAGTTGAGAGCAAAATTCAACAAATTATAATGAAATATCAGCTGATGGAAAAATAAGACCATTGGAATCTATGGATCTGACCTTGTAACCACTACTCAATTATTATAAGTGACAATTCCACCCACAATCACACATGTAACAAATTATAGCAGGGCTATGATCACAGTTCACATAAATTCTAAGAGTAGAGATGCATAATAACATATATTACAAACTGTTTTCTTGCGCTGGGTACTTTGCTTCATTAGCTGTAAAGATTGAAACCATATAAAACAATATTAGATATTGCTGTTTCGTTTAATGTTTTGTTTTGCTGTAACCAGGGACGTTTTGGAATTCAGCCTCCTTCAATACTGAGGCGTCATATCTTCATTTCCCTACTTTCCATGGAGAACTCAGTGCAGATGTGTCATTTTTCTTTAAGACTACAGCTTCCTCTGGCATGTTTTTAGAGAACCTGGGGATTAAAGATTTCATAAGGATAGAGCTGCATTGTAAGTCATATTTAATAAATGATTTTTGGTTTTTGCTTTCATTTAGATTGTCAAAAATTAGCACTTTGTAATGCTGAATTCAAATGAGAGAGAACCTATTTTCCCCTAATATTTTTTCATATTAGGCAACAGTATAATTGCATTGTCTTTGGTTCGAAGGGTGTGATTTGGTGTAAAATACAATGGTGCAATAGCCCAGAGAGTCATGAAATAAAGAAAACTTCAATAATATGCTCTTGTTTAGCATTTCAAAGCAGACTTTCAGAAGCAATAATGACATTCTTGTGATATGTTGATGTGCCAAGCTTAAGATGCTGATACTTCAGAACAAATGGTATAATAAGGTGGAAAATACACATCTATATAGGAAAGCATTTGGATGAATACTAAGGTTTTGTCTACACTACACAGCTTTTAGCGACACAGCTGTGCCACTACAGACATGCGGCTAAAAGGCATTCAGAGTAGCCACTGTTTGTCGGCAGGAGAGCACTGTCTTGCTGACAAAAAACTTCCACCCCCAACAAGTGGCATTAGCATTCTCTCTCCTGCCAAGAAAGCACTGTTCACACCAACCTTTGTCATCAACAAAACTTTTATCTTTTGGGGGTGTGTGTGTTTTTAACACCTCTGAATGACGAAAGTTCTGTCTTTCACTTACCAGTGTAGACACAGCCTAATAAGGAGAAATTCAACCACCTCTGCATGCGCAGAATCTATCCAATTCAATTGGAGATCATAAGACTCTTTATCTCTTGTCATAAATACTTCCATTCATGCATACCTATTTCATGCCTGTCTCCACCCGTCACCATCCTCATGACTCTCCCTCACACATACCAAGTTTGGTATACGTCCATATTATTCACATGATGACTTGTGACTAGTGAAGCCAGAGGGAAGAATGTTGGTAGTGGAAGACCCATGCTGAATTGGAGCAATTATGACACAGAGTGGCTTTTTATTTAAAAATAATAATAATTATTATTCCACTATTTTGCAGGATTAAAAAAAAACTTCAATTCTGCCACAATCATCACATACACCCAGGAAGCAGTGATGGATTAGCCATTGGAACAATGAGGTCTGTGCCCAGGGGGCCCGGCCAATTGGAGCCGGCACCCCAACCTGCTCCACCCACCCTGTACTTCCAGCCAGGGAGAAGGTAAGCGCGTGGGGGCTCGCCCCGCTCTGCCTGCCCGGTGCTCCAGCCACACCCCATGCTACGACTCCACTCACTGACTGGAGAGCCGGGCAGGCAGAGCGAGGCAAGCCCCCATGCCATGACCCTGCTTCCTGGCTGAAGCATGGGATGGACAGAGCAGGGCAAGCCCCTGTGCCCTAACCCCATTTCCGCATCAGGAGCTCTGAGGGGCGGGGCAGAGAGGACTGCCAGCAGAAGGAGTTGGGAGGGACCCCGACTTGCTCTGCCCCAGGAGCCCCAGAAAACCCTAATCAGCCCCTGCCAGTAAGCAGACCAGTTCCATGTTGTAAACAACCTAGTTAATCAGGATTGCTTGTACATCTGACAGAGTTCTGTGTTTGCATTGAGGATAAGATTGCTTGATCTTATTGCTCCTTTGGTCATAGAATTGGTTCTTGGAGGAAAAATAAGGGAGTCCCTTTCTTTGAGTTTTGGTCTATAATACTCTGACAGTGTTGTATTTGTTAACAGCAGGGATTAATTAACTGTAACTGATGAGTGGCTGCATTCCTTTCATTCTGAGAGCTCTGATAAGATAGTCGCTGTGGAAGGGATTTACCTTCACAATCATTTTAATATGAAACAGTCTTGAAACACCTATCTTCTTGTGCCATATACTATTTTTAAGCAGAACTGGCCTACCTTCTAAGTGGAGTTCTGCTTAGACATTGATTTCAAGATATGGCTCCTTTTAATTACAAGGCAAACACTATGGTAGCTCTTTTTCTTTAACTCAGGTGTTTGTTTTGCTCCATGCAAGGTACTCAACAGAAGCCAAATTTTGTGCTGATTAACATTATATGCAACACCACAGATTTCAATGGGATTCCACATATGAGGCGTAAGTCCATGAAAAGTTGGTCAAAATGGATCTAAAGATATTATAAAAAGTTTCAAGATAGTTTCAAATTTAAAAACTGAAAAAATCTGATACCTTCATCCCATCTACATCCTAAAGAGTTAAAAACCTCTAGTGTTTTATTTTAAATAGTGTTTGAAGTTTTTCAGTTTCCCTTTGCCCAACTCTAAAGGCTTGTCTACACTGGTAATTTACAGCGCTGCAACTTTCTGGCTGAGGGTGTGAAAAAACACCCCTCTGAGTGCAGCAAGTTTCAGTGCTGTATAGTGCCACTGTAGACAGTGCACCAGCGCTGGTAGCTACGCCCCTTGTTTAGGTTGGGGTTTTAGAGCGCTGGGAGAGCTGCGCCACGAGCAGACAAGGCCTGTTAAAGCAGTACTGCAGCATCGCTTTAGCATTGCCAGTGCAGACTAGCCCTTAATATCATTGCTTTCCCCCTAGAGCCCAGATCAAACCCCCTGCATGTCAATAGGAGAACCTTTTCATTTTCTTAGATTCTGGTCTAGGTCTTTAGTCCTTTAATCAAATCCCCAGTAATGTAAATGGTTGGTAATTGTTTGATTAGGGATTACTAGTTTTAATTTGATTTTATTACTGTAAATTCTGTGTGTGCCTGTCTGTGGAGATATCTATCGCCACACACATACACATTTTGGGGTTTTGAGAAAAGTTTAAAAGAAAACAAATCTTTTCACAGAAAATCTTAAAATTTTCTTATCAGTTCTAATGTTAATTTATATTCTATTTCTGATCTTTGTCATGCTAAAAGTAACCTTTTTTGACATACCAAAGTATTGGCTTGAACAAAATTAGTAGTTTCTCTTAAAGCAGCGTATTAAAAGAACCACTATATATCTCTCTTGCTGTCAAAATAACTGTAATTGTTTATGGAACCATAATCTTCTAGGGACTGTCCCAAATCCACATAATGGTCTAGATACGCAGAGAATATAAATTGGTGTAGCTCATATACTTCAGTGAAACTACATTGATTTATGTAAGCAGAAGCTCTAGCCTACTATCATTCCTTGGTGCCTAGATTTGCAGTGGAAGCTTACGTGAATAGATACATGTGGCCATCCAGTTTCTATTGACTATGCATCTCACGAGACTGCCATTTAATGAATTTACCTTTTCTACCATTTAATGAATTTCTTTTTATGACTAAAATTCTAAACTTTCTTACCTGTGACAGCTAACTTATGTGTTTCTTATGTATTGCTTCTAGCTCCATCTGAAGTGACTTTTTCATTTGATGTGGGAAATGGACCTTTTGAAGTTACAGTGCAGTCACCCACTCCCTTAAATGACAACCAGTGGCACTGTGTGAAGGCTGAAAGAAACATCAAAGAAGCATTGCTACAAGTGGATCAGCTTCCCCAAAAGACACTCACTGCACCATCTGATGGGCATATCCGTTTGCAGCTCAACAGTCAGCTATTTGTAGGTGGGTGTCCCATTCTTTCCTTATTATCTTCATGTGAGGGTAGAAGAATGGTAGGAACCAGTGGCTTTTAAACATGATTAATATGGTGTGATGAAGACCTTAATACAAAAGTGGGAAAAATACAATATTTTCAAAAATCTACTTACAAATTCAAGGCTTGAGCCTGTAGTTCTTCCTCAGGCAAAATTCACATTGAATCTAATTGAACTCTTGCCTAGTGGTAACAACTGCAGGATGTGGTCACCAGCCTTTTAACTAGCACTTTTAATAAAATACTTATGCTGAGCTTAATTAATATGCAAATCAGCTGGGGAGGTTGTGATTGAGTCTTGCAAAACCAGTAGCAGTTCAGATCGTTATTTAAATGACCATACTTTGGGGAAGGGATTTTGACTGAAAGATCCTAGTATTGGCCATCTTCTACTGAATATATGGAAGAATTGCTGCTAAGATATTTAAATTTATGTTTGTGAGTCTCTTTGAACATAGAAACACTGTATAAGTGAAATTAATAAATATATATATATATATATAAATGATACATGTTCAATAAATATTAGTAACATTCACTCAAAAATACATAGTATTATTTATATGTTGTTTGTTGATAATGTAAGACTCATATAATGCCTTGAAAAATGTAGTCTCGAAGACAGACACATATAAGACAAGTGGCATTGTGAGGTCCACACTAGAATGTTAACTTGTTCATCTGTTTGTTGATTACATACTGGGGAGAAATAGACAATTAAACCACAGGGGATCAGGGTTGTGAGCCAGGTGAAAGTTACAAATATTAAGGGAGTGAGTTTATTGAGGAGAGACTGGGGTTTAGTACACAAGGATTGTGTGGAAGGCAGGGCAGTCTGATGAGAACTTGATTCCTTGTGGCACTAGCTCAATAACTGTGTGGGTAAGAGATAAGAAGACTCCCAAAGATACCTGTTGTGGGGGTGGGGTAGTGCCTTCTGTAATGTGGCACCACTGGATCTGGACTGTGGCAGGAGTGTGCTAAGCTAGATTGAGAGCTTACTAACAAGGTTCTATCCTGCTATCCTTTGTTCCCTTGTCCCTTGACAAAAGTTTGGGGCTAACTCAGGGAGAACAGGGATTTAAAAAGTCAGATCCTAAGCAACCAGAGGAGCTAGTAAAAAGAAGCATCAAATAGGAAGTTTTTGAGGGAGTCAAGAGAGGGTGTATGAGAGGAAGATACACCTAAAAAACATACTCTGAGTAACAAAATAATACCTCACCAACATTCTCTCTAGGTGACAAAATGGCAGATGAAATTCAATATTAATAGGTGCAAAGTACTGCATATTGGAAAAAAATAATCCCAAATATACATATAAAATGATGGTGTCTAAATTCACTGTTACCACTCAAAAAAGGGAGATCTTAGAGTTATTGTAGATAGTTCCCTGAAAACATCCACGCAATCTACAGCAGCAGTCAAAAAGGTAATGGAACGTTAAGAACCATTTGGAAAAGGATAGATAATAAAATGGAAAATATCATAATGACACTATATGAATCCTTTGTATTCTCACACCTTGAGTACTGCTTGCCATTCTGGTTACCCATTCTCAAAAAAGGTATATTGGAATTGGAAAAGGTGCAGAGTAGGACAACAAAAATGGTCAGGAGAATGGAACAGCTTCCATACGAGGAGAAATTAAAGACTTAATTTTAGAAAAGAGATGGCTAAGCGAGAATATGATAGCAGTCTGTAAAATCATGAATAGTGTGGAGAAAATGAATAGCAAAGTGTTATTTATCCCTTCACATAACACAAGAACTAGAGGTCACCCAATGAAATCAGTAGGCAGCTGGGTTAAAACAAACATGTTCTTCACACAACACAGAGTCAACCTGTGGAACTCATTGCAATGGGTTGTTGTGAAGAGCAAAAAATATAACTGCTTTCATAAAAGAATGAGAAAAGTTCATGGAGGATAGGTCTCCTGTACATATGGTGAAATTTAAGAGAACCAATTCAAGAAGTGCAACTTATTTTATGAATTGTTTATTACTTGATACAAATGAAACTCTTCCTTGTAAGACATTAATCTTCTCCTCCAGAAGAGGTACATATTAATAATGCATCCCTGATAACTCATGCCACTGTAAAATTGGTAGATTGGTGACCAGTATTTTTCACTGTTTCAGTGTCTGTTTATGCCTTTATTTCCAGTGCCAGTCAATGTCACTGTTCAGCAATTCACTTATGAGCTTATTGACCTCTGAGTGGAGAGATTTGTAATTCATTTAGCCAAACAGTTTCTCACCTACATAAATGTCTTTAGACCCATCTCATATTGTGAGGTAAGCAGGTCAAAAAATGGTTTTATTTTTATCTGAATAAGCAGCCTGGCTTGCTTTCTTCAAGTTAGGTATAACATATGGATAACTTCTGTTATAACAACATTTAATTTTTTTGTTACAGTGTAAGATGTCTTTATTATTATTATTATTGCTCTGTGAAAAAATTGCTGCTTCCTTTCATTTTAGATATTTGGGTCAAATAGAAACATATTTTCTAGAACAGGAAGGGACCCTGAAAGGTCATTGAGACCAGCCTCCTTCACTCACTAGCAGTACCAAGTACTGATTTTGCCCTAGATCCCTAAGTAGCCCCCTCAAGAATTGAACTCACAAGCCTGGGTTTAGCAGGCTAATGCTCAAACCACTACATTATCCTCCCCAATTTCTTATACTACACTACCTTGCAATCCCTCAAAGATTTTTGCAATTACTCTTCAGAGCAGAAGTCATACAAAGTGCCATTTGCTTAAAGGTATAATATCCAAATGGTACAGTAAAAGTTTGATGGAACACAAATGGTTTATTAGAACTTGACCAAACTAACTTTACTTGCACAAATGTTTTTCCCACATCTGATACAGTGAATGTTTGTGCTTCAGAAAATTTTGCTGACACTCATTAAATGCTTTAGCTAATGTCTATGTTTTGTGGCTTTAATTATATCATATGGATCAATGTGAATCTGTAATTTATTTTGTTTTACAATTAACTCAATCTGTAGGATACTGTATCTTTTCAACAACTCCGAGCTCATTCATATGATCAGTTTGATTTTTTCATTATTATTTTCTGTTAAGTCAAATGACATTTTTCTTTGGGGAGGGATAATAAAACTTTTTATTTGTCTACTTTTATTAACTGTACATCTGTCATTACTTTTGAGCCTGTATAGGCTAGTGAAAACATCTAGTTAACAGTGGATATCAGTGATTTAAGAATGGCATTAGCAGAGTCAATCCTTATTAATGTATCAACTTATTTGCATAATAGCTGCCATAATTACCTATGAGTCATCTTCTTGTGTATTAAAATTGTAATCTCAGAGTAAAAACATTATCCTTTATTTGTTTGTAAAGTACATACACTGGGATGGTATATAAATAACAAGCTTTCAAATTAGTGTTACACAAGAATATTTGATTATTGTAGTATATAACATTAGAAAGTCATAAAACCAGTGTATAGGTAACAGATATCTTTCTGGATACTATAAAGTTTAATTCATACTTAAGGCCTTTGATTGTATTTGTTTCTCATATGTATTGAATAGTATTGTTGACGAAATTTCAACTAAAGTTTTCCTCCAAATTTCTAACTGTGACAGGAGAAAACTCTAATAACTTTATAAAAATAATTCACACAAGCTCTTGTTATAGTAACTCATTAGCTAAAACCCACATCTCTCCCATTCTGCTTTATGGACACTGAAAATCAAGCTTTTCCACTAAAGTTCCAAAATTCTTCAAAGGAGGAAGTAAATATGTTCTTGGAATCCTTAAAAAAAAGAGAGAGAGAAAGAGAGACGTTTGAGGAAAAATTGGATATAGGATTTTAACTAAAAATAATTTTTTTGGAACTACATAAAAATTGCAGACAATATTGGACTTGTACGGTACTTGCTGTCTTTGCTTTTTAAAGGACGCTAATTCTAGATGCATGTTAGACCAGCAATTATTAACAATGGGCAAGTATTGTTCTCACAAGGACTGTAGATTGCCTCATCTGTCTGAATACCATAATGAATAAGATGTTAGCTATCAGGAGACATACCATACAGAAACAATGGCAATCAAATATGAGACCACAAAGGAAGATTTGTAGGTAAGATCAAAGGACTAAAAACCACAGTGGTCAAGTTTCTTTTAGGGTGTTTTTTTAACCCCATCTCTCTCTTTTTTCAGCTGTAGCTGAGAATGCTAAAGACTATATGTATCTGTTAAAATCCTGGCAGCAGTGACAACTGAATATTTATGTTGATATAAAAGACTGCTGAATGAAGGCATGCAGTAACTAAATATTTAGATAGATCTACTGATAGAAACAAAGGGCTGGGTTCTAATAGTGCTCCTTACTTGATACGCTCACTAAAGTCAATGGTATTTACATATATGGAAAAAATAGAGTACTGGGCATTAAAATAGTGGTTATATTCCACTTAAAAAGCAAGACTGTCATGATAATGGGAAATAGACAGAAAGCCCAAGTAATGGATGTAACCTAGCTCCTCTGACTGAACTATCTGGACTGTAGAGGGAGAAGCTGTTTTAGGTACTTTTTTACCTTTCCTATTCTAGGGCTGGTTGGGAACCACTTCAGCTCCTAGCACAAGTTAGAGCAGCCTCAGAACTATCCTTACTTTCACCTGGCTGCCTGCAGCTCCAAAGAGGCTATTCTGTTAGCCAGGAATAGCCAGAGGCACTCCAGCTTCCTTTCGCCAAGGAAAGCACCTTTGCATGCCCTCTGTACTAGAAGAATTCCTCAGGGACCAGATTCTATGCCTTTATGGCTCTTTGCTCCACATAGTGTGTTCAGTGTTCCACATAAAGATCATCTCTGCTCCAAAGAGTTTACAGTCTTAAAGACAAACATAGAAAAGTCAGAACACAGAGAAATCTAAAGAAGAGAAGAGTAAACTATCTATCTATAGTATGTATGTGACCCCCACACCTGAGGACCTCACTGTCTTTTATGTATTCATACCCACAACCCCTTTGCAAGGTAAGGAAGTACTCCCCCTATTTTATAGTTGGGGAAATGAGGCACTGAGAATCTAAGTGACTTGTTCAAAATCACACAGGAAGTCTTCAGCAGAGCAGGGAATCAAATTTGGGTCTGTCAGGTCCATGGCTGGGGCCCTAATCACTGGACTATACTTCCTGTCCTAACATAGAGGTGTTGTGGATTTTATTTTTTTAATCTAACACTCACATATTCCTCTTCTGTGAATTAATACAACGTATCTTTGCTTGGTATCTTTTGTTGTGCCAAATCTTTTCCTTTGATAAAAAGCTTCAAGAGTTTGTTGTAATTACTTGACAAAAACAAAAACCAAGATATACATTCAGAGATACTTATAAATATTTGCACTTGCATAGACCATAATGGAATGTTTGGGGCTGTAAAACATAGACACTCTTATACATCCATTCTGTTGTACCAATTATATTAGACCAATAAAAACCAGCAGGATCTTATTAAAGGGGACAAGGCAAAGATGCCACATTTATTATGATAACAATTTATGACTAATAACTAATATCTTAATTCTTATACACACACATTATACCTATTACCTATACACACACACACACACACACATTCACATTATAATACCTAATACCTATACACACACACATACACACATTCTCACACACACACACACACCCACATTCATCAGGTGTTCTGCAGCTGCTGCATGGTTACCAGTCCTGAAGATAGCTTAAGTTCATGGCTTGATTTTGCAGCTTGGGTTCGTAGCTTGTGGCAGCTAACTGGCCAGGAAAGCTGGGCACAAGGCTGAGCTGGATCTCTGTTGGGCAGGCACCGATGTTCTTCCATGTTGGCAGCAGAATGTTACCCATCTCACCCTTCTTTTTTATAGGCTTTTAGTTTGGATTCAAAGTCTATAGGTCTTGCTGTGTCACGCTGCCTCGGGTTTAGATTGATCACCCATCAATTGCAGGAGTGACTTTCAGCCTTGAACCTGGCTTTGATCTTCCTTCTGTTGTTCTGTTGTCCTTTTCTTTTTAGAGTGGATGCTTCTTACTTTGTTTAGGGCTGTTGTCTAGGTCTTCAGCCGTTGGTATTTGAACTTTATCTCATCAGGACAGGCTGGGGCTGGAGGTTGATTCCATCATTCATACATACCTCATTCACACATCTAAACTAAACTAATAAGATTACAGCAGGGTTTGCAAAAATGAAGGTTGGAGGAAGCTTTTACAAAATGGAGTGAGTGTTTTAAAATGGAGTTTGAATTACAATATGGAACAGAAATTACAGTATAGGCAAGTGTAGTGAATGGTGAACAGAAGTTACATTAATAAAGTGAACAATTGAAAACAATTTCATTTATCAGTTCTACAATTCTTTTAAATTTAAAAAGTTCACATGGATTTATTTCAGGTGGAACAGCATCGAGGCAGAAAGGATTTCTGGGATGTATTCGTTCTTTGCAGTTAAATGGAATAGCCCTGGACCTGGAAGAGAGAGCAAAAATAACTCCAGGAGTTGAACCAGGTTGTCCTGGACATTGTAGCAGCTATGGTAACCTGTGTCACAATGGAGGAAAATGTAGAGAGAAATACAATGGATTCTCTTGTGACTGCGCTTCTTCTGCTTACAACGGGCCATTCTGTAAGAAAGGCAAGCATAAATAGTAAATCTGTCACATGTGGAAGCATGTAACTACTGAGTATTGATTATAAAATGATCTCTTCTGGCATTATGAATAATTGAAAATAGTAATCCTTGCAAACTATTCCAACTCATACAATTTGGATCAAGCTCTACACCACTATCTGAAGAGATGTGTCTATACACTTCAAACTTCTATTTGCAAAAATGTCTCTTTAATTCACCTTTATTTAATGTAGAAAAATATGCTTTCAGCTATATTTCTGCAGAGCCAGTGAATAGTTCACTTATGGGTCTCCAAAGGATTATATTCAGTATGTACTTTTTAAAGCTGATACTCACATTACTTGAGAGCATCAGTAACCTTCCCTGCTTCATGCATCTCTGCTGTTGGAATCAAAAATTACAACTGCTAGCTGTGGTAATGCCTTTTGCTAATGTGAAGAGGGCTTAGAAAACTGTTTGTCTGCACCTTCCAGATAATGAACCAGAGAACTTCAAAAGGAAGTCTAAATAGTTAAGCCAGTTAATCTTGGTAAATGACGAAACTAGGGCATGTGGGCATTTTATTCTAGGTGGGGCTGGGGGAGTTGTGTGTTAAAAGACGCCGTCACATTTTTCAGTGTTTCAGGTTTCCTTTTGTAAGATTGTAGTTAAGGGATGTATTTTTAAAGTCAGTCAACAAATTACTTAATTTCTGTCCTTCAAATCCAAATTTCAGAAGGGGGGTTAATTATGAGTGGGAAGAAGGGGAAGATCTAATTATGTTGTTTTCCAGAAGGAGAGAGCTAAATGGCTCCCACTGCATGTAGATCCAGGGAATATGAATGGGCCCACAATTGTTAGCATTTTCCATTCATTGTGTGCACTGATGGTCAATTAGAAGGCCACAGGTTTAAATTTTCAGTAATAAAATAATCCAAATAATACTTCTGTTATTTTTTAATAATCCTGTTAGGCAGCTAAAAATGAAGGACCTGTTCCCACAAGGTGATGAGTGACTCCTGCAAAGTGCTGAGTGACCTCAACTCCCATCATTATCAGTGATCACACTCACATTAACAGGGTTAGGCCAAAGAGGCAGAAATGGAGCTCTGTGTGCTCCTGCCACTCCTATTATTTGGGAGCCAATGCATCCTCACAAACACACCTTGCAGTAAGGGAGTCACATATAACTGCAAAGGCAGTGGATAAAACCCATTTTTGAGAAATTATCTGCTTTTACATAAAACCTTCAATATGTGGTAAATTCATTTCTTAATAGTAAAATTTGTAAACCTGAAATTCCTATTGCATTATTTCACCTGATGTTTCATTTATTTCTATTTTTTAAATAACTTCCCAAAATATGGCACCTAACTATTACTAAGTTCTTAGATTGGAGAAATAATACACTGTAGAAGGAAATATGAACTTTTTAGCAAAATCCATTTTAAATATTTATGACAAAGAAAGACATCTGAGATCCAGTCCCGCAAAGTCCCTGGAAGTAGACAACAGTAGTTAGGTTCGCAAGATAAGGCTCTTTATCCTGTTTAGGATTTGAAACCTCACTGACTGAGATGTTTTAAACTAGACAAGGTTACATTAGCCTGTATACCGTAAGACTAATTCTGTGCTGCAGCTGAAAGCACTGGATGACCTACAGTAATAGGCTTTCTTCATCTCCTGACTATATCAAAAGTACCGTGGACCAGGTCACTTTACTGCTATGGGTCATGGTACTTTCCAAAATGTCTCTGAGGTCTGAGGGCTATGTGGAAAAGAGAAGATAGCTCCAATCTGTACCAGGTAATTTCTACAGGGATTTAAGGGGGACATTCTGTGCCCCATCCTATTCACTGTGCCCCCTCCTCCAACATCAAATCCTAAATCAGAGAGCATCCTACACAGGGTCTGAAGGAGGGCAGGATAGTACAGCAGAAATGATTGAACACATACACTTTCACAAGGAAGGGGCAATCTGTGTGTAGAGGGTCCCCTCATGTGTGGATTGGTTGCAGAGAGGGCAATCCTGGCCCATATTCTTATCTACCATGCTGATCAACAGTGCTACTGTTATTTCTTTTCCAGTTTAATCATAGTAGTTATGAATATTTTAAAAATCCTTTCTGTAAAAAAGAAAAACCTTAATATTTGGTTGTAGGATGTTGACAAAACTAAATTACATGTCGTTTCAGAGATTTCTGCCTATTTTGGAGCTGGCACCTCAGTGGTCTACAATTTTCAAGAATATTACACCTTAGCTAAAAATTCCAGTTCTCATGCTTCTTCTTTCTACGCTGACATGACTCTGATCAGGGAGGTAATCTCATTTACCTTTCGGACAACACGGACTCCAAGCTTACTGCTTTATGTGAGCTCCTTCTACAAGGAGTACCTCTCAGTTATTCTTGCCAAAAACGGTGAGTGCTCAACAGCAACAAAACCGAATGAACAACTCTGAATTTCTGCTGATTCTCAGACCCAAATCCCAGCCAAAGCATGTTTGTTCCATTGTCACTTTCTTTAGGTGCAAGATTTATTTTTCAGCAAGGCCAAAAAATAAATGCTTTCCACATGAAAAAATTATTGCAGCAATACCCGATTAAATTGATTTATTCCTGCAATATTTGTTTAATCCATGTAGGAAATAAGTATTTGTTTGGTTAATGCTGGAAACCCTTTGGTAATATATATAACAATATCCTAAATTAAATTCTTAGTTTATTTTGAAATAAACTGTCTGGTTAAGCTTGACAGATGTTTACTATAACATTCTTCCAAAGCACAGAAATGACAAACATATGTAGTTTTATGATAAACAATATTACAGTTTATTTATTTTAATTGTATATTATGCCATGCTAGACCCAAAGCATTTTTCAAGCTAATACAGTTGGCCAAATACACTTTTAGCCAAAATGGACATAAATTAGTTGAAATCAATTGAGCTGTGCCCATTTAGGCCAGCAGTTAATTTTGTCCAGTATTCTTGTTTTTAAATCTTTGCTCTACTTTTCCTGATTCTAAGTATTTTATCTGCCTTACACAGTACATTGGCTAATGTTATACCACTGCCCTTCAGTGAACAGAAAAATTAGGCCTGCTCAGGTGTTTGGGACTTGTATTGCTTTCTGTTGGATAAAAAGCCCCACTGCTACAGCTAATAGAGGTTCTCCAGCTCAAATGATGTGTAGGTCTGTGTTCCGAAGCATAAGTTCCTAAGTTCTGTCACTTCTTAAAACCATGAACTGGTGGCCACTGTGCTCAGAACATTTGATAAACAGGAACAGAGCTATTACACTTACCAGTGTAGGAGAATATCATGATTTTATTCCCAGTCCTACCAAATGATCAATCACTATGAGTTTTAGAGGTTGTAAAGCAGTTATTGGTTCAGGAACAGTGTTAGATATTATGGCAAGGGTGGGCAAACATTTTGGCCTGACGGCCACATCTGGGTAGGGAAATTGTATGCAGGGCCCTGAATGTAGGACTGGGGCAAGGGGTTGGGGTGCAGGCTGTGAGGGCGAGCGGTGTGCAGGAAGGGGCTCAGGGCAAGATTCTAGGCGGGGTGCATGAGGAGGCTCAGGGCAGGGGGTTGGTGTGGGGTGCGGCAGGGGGCTATGGGCAGGGGTTTGGGGGCTCAGGGCAGGAGCTTGGGGTGCAGGAGGGGCTGTGGAGTGTGGGAGCAGGCTCAGGGCAGTGGGTTGGGGTGCAGGAGGGTTTCAAAGTGCAGAGTTCTGGCCCGGCACCACTTACCTTGAGCGGCTCCGGGGTGGCAGTGGCACGCAGAAGGGCTAAGGCAGGCTCCCTGCCTGCCCTGGCCCTACGTCACTCCCGGAAGTGGCCAGCTTGTACGGCAGTGGCTACTGGGGGGCGGGCAGGTGGCTCTGCTGCATGCTGCCCTCACCTGCAGGTAACACCCCTGAAGCTCCCATTGGCTGCGGTTCCCCGTTCCCAGACAATGGGAGCAGTGGGGGGTGGTGCCTGCAGGCGAGGGCAGCACATGGAGCCCTCTGTCCCCCCATTCCCCAGGGGCTGCAGGGACATGGTGCAGGAGAGCCTGCCTTAGCCCCGCTGCGCCACAGAGCTGACAATCCTGTGGGCCTGAATGAATGTCCTGATGGGTCGGATCCATTTTGCAGGCTGTAGTTTGCCCTCTTCTGTATTATGGCTTATATTTGGGGCACCACTGTTGATAAGAACTGCAACATTAACTCTTTTATGAGGCTACATAGTGGAAATTTGCTGTGAACTGGCATATCTTAATTTTGTAATCCAGATCAACCATGGTTTCCAGTCATTGTTTCTATTTCTTTCATTCATTTCATGTTTGTTTTTGTGTCTGTTATTTAAGATGTTCCTTTAAGTTAATCAGACATTTGTACAACTTTTCATATTATGTATGTCTCAAAAGAGAAAGTATTGTATATATGATCTACACTAGCTGTTTTGTACATACTTTAGTTCTGAAACTAAAATATCTTACTCCATCCCTTCAGGAAGTTTACAGATTAGGTACAAGCTAGATAGCCATCAAGATCCGGATGTCTTTAGCATCAATTTCCAAAGCATGGCTGACGGGCTGCTTCATCATGTCAAGATTAACAGGGAGGAGGAAATGCTCTATCTAGAGGTAATGCAGTTAAGGGAAAAGTGGGTTGTCATCAAATGGAACAAGACCCAAAGCAAAATGATATAAATAAATTCAATAAAAGGAGTCCCCCCAACATAAATTGTATTTTAATACCTCAAGGAAATAAAGCAAAACACAATAGACTCTTGCTTTAAAAGTGAGAGTCTAGGCAAAAAGATCCCCTTGACATTCACCTTGTCTGTTTTAAAAGGTCACTTCCACCTTCTCATTTCATTTCAGTAGGCAATGAAATATTTTCTAGTTCAACCTAGATTGTGTGAATGTGGAACACTCTACTAATTACCCCAACAGATAAAAGTTGTCAGTGGTTTTGTTTATTTTAATGAGGGTACAAGAGAGCAGTATTAGTGCACTGTAGCAATTTAACAATAATTTAAAATAAAGTATTTGGTCTGGTTTTCAAAGATGAGCGGCCAAAGCCCTTATTTTCTTCAACAGCTATTGCTCAGCACTTGCTTTTGGACTAGGGGAAAACTTGCTAGGAAAATGTGTTTGTATCTACATTGATTCATGATTTTTAGAGAAATTGGAAGATTAGCTAACACAATTCATATTTATAGAAACTGGCATTGGAAAAAGGGCCTATTGTAAAATAAATATTGATTATTCTGAATGTTACAAATCAAATAATATATTTGGATAAGAACTGGATGATGCAGTTATGCACTGTCACCAGCATGTCAAGGCAAGCAATTTATGTAATGGCTCTGGGAGCACAGCATTCACTGCATAACATTTAATTGTTTCATGTTTAAAATTTCATTTTGAGATAAGTGAGAGTGTTTTTTTTTTAAAAAGCCTTTTGCATCTCTTCACAGGGCTTACCAATTATATTCTGCCTATAGATGAATACACAGGCTTTATCTAAATGGTTTAGAGAAAGGAGAATTGTATACTAGGGTGGGGATGTTTAAATGTATCTCAGCCACAATCATAGGGTTCTGAAGAAGTTATGCCATGTTGTTTATAAAATTATCTGCCTTTTAGTGGCTGATTCACTTTTTAGTATTGCTATCCTAACCTTTGCGGTACAAATGACAAGTTGTTCTTTTCTCGTCTTTTTCTTTCACCTTCTCTCATCCTCTCCCCTACCTACACATTACAATTGAATTCTCTTCCATTATGTGACTTCTGTTTCTCGCTGAACAATTTTTCAGATTAACCAGAACGAAAGGATGCAGTTCGTTCTGTCTTCAGGTACAGAATTCAATGCAATCAAATCCCTTGTTCTTGGCAAGATTTTAGGTAAGTAGAACACCACACATTTTTTTCTGAAACATGGATCAAAATGTCATCATGCCACATAAAAAATAATAGCCCTAATCTTATTGAGAGACATTCATTGTCTTAGATTTAATTACGCAGTGAGTGGCGATCAAGATAGAAACTTCAGTCTTGTCAAAGTGCACATATAATCATGGGTAAGTGCTTCCTGCGAGATGAGCAAGTGGATTCCATTAAAAATAATTTCACACTTAAATCTCTCTCATTTTGCAATCAAGCATAATGAAACATGGCATTTTTCTTACACTCTTGGAAAACGAAATCACGATCAAATCATATGTATAAACCCAGGATTAATCAGTAATTAGTTGATGTGTCAGAGACTGTTCCTTCAATTTGATTTTGAACAATGCAGCTAGGGTTAAGGTGTTGTAAGCTAAAATGTCCAGTGTTTTTTTTTTAATTGATTAAGTTATGGAGAGTAACCAAGTCATTCATCCAGTAGTGACTTGTCAATAGCTGCCTGTTATTTCTCTCTGTAATAAAAGTTCTAGATGGAATTTACCTAACCCCTGTTGCCATTTTTATTATCCCTGTCAGTTTAATTAAAGAAGCTAGGAAGGATCATAACCATTCTCAAAGACAATCTTTTTATAATATTATTTGTTATAAGACCAGATTGACAGAGCAAGGGGTGGGAGTGGGAAGAATTTGAAGGGAATGTTATTTCCTTTGATAGTAAAGCAGTTAGAATACTGAATGTTGTTATATCTCGTTATCATGAGATGTTTAGTTTTGTATATGTCTTGCTCTTCCAGCAATTTTTGACACAATTTGGAAACAGAACTGTTTAGTAAATAACACCACTTTGACCTTTTTCACTGTTTTGTGATTAACTCAAAATATCCAACCTCCCATATTTAAAAGCTCATTTTTTTAGAAATTAATGTTGAAGTATATCTATTTGCTTAAAATTTGATTGTGTGGGATGCAAGTGTGGCTGATCCTAAATCTAGAAACTTGTGACTTTCAACAGATGAGGAATTGAGTTTTCACCTCAGATTGCTATATTACTCCTGAGGGAATTCTGCGCCTAAATAAATAAATAAATAAATAAAATACACATAAAAATAAAATTTCTGCACACAATATTTTAAAATTTTACCAATTTTATTTGTCAAAAAATCAATGTGGAGGCTCCAGCATGGCAGTGGAGAGCACAGGCCACTGGCTGCATAGAGGTGGGAGATCACCCTCCCCTGGAACAGGGACTCAGCAGTGAGGCTGCACGCGACTCTGACACAGCAAAAGGTCTGGGCCTGCCCTAAAAAGACCCTGGACCCGGTCCTAAGTTCCAGGTGTAGCAGGGATGAGTAGGTAGGTAACCCAGCAGGATCCAAGTGTGGAGGAGCTTAGTGTGGGGGGCAGGGGATCCAGGTGTGGGGTGAGAGGATTCTCTTAGGGTTGCCAACTTTGGTTGGACAAATTCTTGGAGATTTCATCACATGACATAATCTTTGATTAAAGATCAATCTTTAATTCCTGGAGACTCCAGGACAATCTTGGAGGGTTGGCAACCTGAGGTTGTATGTGGGGCAGTCTGTGTGCAGGCAGCTCATTGGGGATCTGGATGCACAGGGGCTCATTTGGGGGTTCTGGGTGCAGGGGTAATGGGACTCTACAGGAGGGTCCAGGTGGAAGTAGTTGGGGCTCAGCATGTAGGGTATGGGTGTGGGGGGATCAGTAGGGTAGTACAGGTGCAGGCGGGGGGGGGGGGGGGCTCATGAGAGTGGGGTTTCAATGGGCCTGCTTAATGGGGGAGCTCTAGCTGCTGAGGGGATTCCACAACCTGACTCCCACTCTCCCCATTCCTCTACCCCATTTTCTTCCTCATCCCATCCCACTGCCTCATCTCCTCCCCTTCCACTCCCCACTGTTCCCTGCCGCTATCCCTCTCCCCTCACTCCCACATCCCCCATCATTCTCCACTGTCTCTTCCCCACTTCCCACCCCCGCTCCTTTTGCCCTGCCGCATGCGGGCACTCACCCTTGTACAGAAAACAGGATGGTGCCCAGCACACATAGAAGGGGTGCAAGATTGGCACTAGGACTCAGGAGGCAATGTGCAGCTGCCAAGTCAGTGAGCCCAGCAGCACCCTCCCCACTCGGGCAGCTCTGCACTCGCAGAATAAGGGGGTAGAGATACATGACCTCACATGTTCCCCCATGCCTCTGTTTGCCTTCTCCCCCATCTATACCCATGGGCACCTCCAGACCTTCCCACCTCCATGATTTGCCTCTCTGCTGACTTCTCTGGACTGGAAATGACGTGCCCGCACTGCTGGGGAAGGGTGCATGACCACTCTTGCAGCTTGCCTTTGCTTCCCTGCAGAAAATGATGAGGAAGCAAAGAAATCTGCTTAGGACATGAATTCTGCGCACACACTGTGGTGCAGAATTCCCCCACGAATAGTATATGGGATATATTTACTTTATATTCCTTCTGTTGGTATAGGAACACTTTCTGTGTTTTACACATTACCTCCCCATAAACAGAAGTTTTAAAAAGTGATTCTTAACACAGTTTTACAAGGCTTAGTTTAACGGTATTTTACTGCCTAGTGTCTAATGTGCTCCTTGTGGTACAGTACATCTGGGAATAACACCACAGCTTTGGTAAATAAGTATTTCTGGAATAGTAATAGATCCAGAAATACTAACTGAGAATGAAGATGGAACACAAACAATAACTTCCACTGAGAGGTAGAGCCTGGATGTCAAAATGTCCATTCTGCCATTGGACTGGTGTGGTAAGCTTGGAAATAATTATTTGTCTACAGACATGTATTCACAGGTTATCATAGCTAAAAGCTTTACATACATTAAAGGCATTGTGAAAGCTGCAGTTAGTTCCCCGCATCCTCTTGGGATAAATGAGGTCTTAATTTGATAACACTATTAGTTCTCTGCCCTCCCCTAGGTTTAATTTTGGACTGTATAGATTCTGTTGGACTAAACTGATTTTATACTAGCTTCAGGTTGGCCATAAATCCTGCACTGTAATGTGTTGATATAGAGAGACAGAATTAAGGTGGTTGCTGTTGTATATTTTTTTAAAGATAGATTGTTCAGGATAATCCTTACATAAAACCACATAGACTAACAATAGTATTTGTGGATGCCTTCATTCAGAATTATTTGATTTTGACATCACTTATGTGATTAATTTAATAATCTTGTGTAGAAGATAATTAATCTAAGCATACTAATACCCATAGTGATAATTAGTGTTGACCAATATATGCTGGCAAGTGCATACATCATATTAATAATATCATTATCTGCACCATTAAGCACAAATAATATAATAGTTTTATAGGCCAAATGTACTATATTCCTGTTCTGCTGTTGTCAATATCCCATAACACCTTGCATTAGCTGAAGTAAGCTTTGGCATACAGGAAACATCTCAAAATCAAGATATGTTCATTCTCTATCTTAGTACACAACTGAAGTCTTCATGGACCAATACCTGGAATGCTAGTATCCAAAACTAAGTAAGGGAAGGAACAGGACAAGTTCCGGGAACTGAGACAATTGAGGGGTTTGATTTTAGAGACATGTAAAGAGATGTGTAACTTGTAAAATCATCATATAAACAATACCAGCTGAAATGTGTAATTTTGGGAGCATGCTTTCTGTGTAAGGTGAATGTAACATCGCTGCACAGGACACCTTCCTGGAGACACACCGAACCTTTTTCCTGTACTGTATTATTATTATCTTAGAGCAGTAAAACTCAACATGCAGGAATGCTTTTGGGCAACAAGCACAAAAGCGGCATGAGCACTCTGAAAGTATCGTCTGTGTAGAAGACAGCATTAGCAGAAGTATACAGTAGGAGATAAAAATGCAGGAAATAGATTCTGCTTTAAAAACAGCGACAGGACGAATAATCATCACATCTGAATCATTACCTAAGTCTTTGAAAAGTAGTAATTTCCCAGTGTCAAACATACACTTCAGTTGCAAAGTAATGATAGTATCATAATGCCACCATTGAGGTACAAGAATTAAAGATTTGACAGCTTTTCCATTATAAAACCTCATATTCAGGAGTTGATCATTTATTTGCAGAAATCAGTTTGATGTTAAAGCGTGAGACATAAATTCTAGTGGAAGTAACAATCTATTTTGATCAAATTTTGAAATTATGGGACAGATTTTATCATTCAGCCAACATGCATTTGGTGCAGGACCAGAGATGGGGAATTCCTCCATTTTCTAGTGGCTTTGAATCACCGTTGTGCTAAGCACTGTACCAATATAGAACAAAAAACACAGTCCCTGCCCCAAAGAGTTTATAGTCTAAGTACAAGACAAGATACAACAGATGGATACAGACAGACTGATGGGGAAGTACGATGAGACAGTATTCATTAGCATGATAGTGTGTAGGCTCAGCACACCAGCACCCTAAGTGTTGTCGGCGGGTAGGGGTTTAGGCATCAGAGCAAAGGAGACTTTAGAGAAGGGTTTTGACAGTGGATAATGAGTTAGTTTTGTGAACATTTATGGGGAGATCTTCCCAAATGTAAGGGACAGCATGGGAGAAAGCACGACGGTGCTTGCTAGAAAATTTACCAAGTGGGTGATGGAGGCTGATATCATGGACCAATCATAGGTTGGAGCTGATCTTTCAGATCTGAATGAGAGATGAGAGATAGAATGGGGCTAGACCATAACGGTCCTTGAAAATGAAGACAAATAGCTTCTAGAGAGAGGAGCTATTGGAGAGATGCAAACAGAGGGGTGGTAGTGCCCAAGGGACAGGCTAGGAAAATGAACTTTGCAGCAGTATTCTGAATGGATCTGAGCAAGGCAAGATTGCATATGTTAAGACCAGAGAGAAGGATATTGCAGGAATCAAGATGTGAGATTGAGAGATTAGAGGATACATGTGAATGCATATGAAAGGCTGTATCTTAGAAAGGTACTCAGAAAGAAGCAACAAGATTTAGATGTAGCCAGGATGTGAGGAAATAGTGGCAGGTGCAAGATGAAGATGACATCCAGGTTAAGGGCCTTGGTGACAGCCAGGATGGTGGTGGTGTCCACAGTGATTAAGGAGGTAGCAAGGAGGGCTGTGGGTGTGCCAGGAGCGAAACTATTAGGAGCGCTCTATTTTAGGCACATTGAGCTTGAGCTGACAGTTGATATCCACAAGGAGATATTAGGCAGGCCAACATTTTGGTTTGGACAGGAGACAGATCTGGAGCAGAGAGGTAGATCTGTAATTCGTCAGCACAGAGATGGTAGTTGAATTGTGTTTGCAGATGAGATTACCCAGAGAAAAGGCATAGAGGGAGAAGAGAAGAGGACCAAAGAAATCCCTGCAGAAAGCTGGTGGGTGCATGAGAAGGATTCTCCATGGGACACAGAAAAGGAGTGATTACAGAGGGAACAGGAGAACCAGGAAAGAACAGTCATGGAAGCCAAAATTTGATATGATTTCACGAAGATCATTTACAGTGGTGTCAAAGGCAGCTGACAGTTCAAGAGGGATGAGGCTGAAGTACTGGTTCTGAACATTAGCTAGGATGAGGTCATTAGAGACTTCGGTGAAAGTAGTTTCAATAACAGACAAGGGTCAGAAGTTGGAATGTGAGGGTCTCAGCATGAACTGCAGGACAGGAACTCCATGGAGAATTTGTAGACAGTGCATTCAATAATCTTAGATGAAAGGGAGAAGAGAGTTGGGGTGGTAGTCGCAGAAACAAGTGGAGTCAAGGGTGTGTTTTTATTTTGTTTCTTATGAGATAGCCTAGTGCATGCTTGTATTGCAACAGGAAAAAGCCAGAGGAGAGTGAGAGATTAAAGAGAAGAGCAAGGGAAGGATTGAAGCTCTTAATAAAATCAGCCTGTTAAAACCATGGTGTTTGTATTCACCTATACAAATGTTGCAGTGAAACAGCTGCTAATCAATAGTTGCTTAAAAAATCCTACTTCTGTCCACCAGCCCTGCATTGCTATTTAAAACCACAGTAGAATGGCATTTAAAGGCTGATTTTTAAAAAAAAAACTATTGTGGCAAAAATTTGCAATTTTCACATAATTGGAATTCAATGCATCTCTGCAGTGAGTATGTAGTACTCAATTTTACTGTGCATCTCCCAGTCACTGGTAAAATATGTTCTGAGTCTGCTATATAGCTGCCTTCGTTTATTGTACATGTAGGTGTAGTCCAAAGAGTTCACATGGGAGATATTTCACCAGATTTTTTATTTATTTTAGTCAGCAAAGGCACACATGCAACAAATGAACAATACAGGATACTTATCTCGAGAAAAGTTTCTACAAACTTGTAGTACCGGGTGTAAACCTAACTATTCAGGAATTTAGCCAAGATGAGTCAGTTTAAGGGAAATTCTATTGGCAGAATATTTATTTGCTATGTTTTAATTTAATCTTATTATTTCTAGTATTTGCATGAGGGTGGGAAGTAACAACTTTTGAAATAAAGCCATGTAACTATTTGTTACTCTCTTTGCTTTGGCATTTAGATTGTTAATGAAAGCAGTAAGAAATTTCATGAAATATCATATTGTTTCCTGTTTTCCCTACTGATGATTTTTGTCAGAAGTAAACATGTTTTACCCTTGTAACTAGATAAGAAAGAGGGCTCTGGAATTGTCGTAGACACAGAAAATGATTATGCAATGAAAGAATATCAAATTGAGCATCCTTATTGAGCATTACTTATCAGTAATAAATAATACAAATATTTTAAACTTTCTAATACTTCTGTTCCAGCAGAATAGTTGGCCAGTATACTCCACCCACTTCGCAATATTTAGTAACACTACATTCTTGTATTTAAATGATTTCACCAGAACTTTATATTAGTTATTCTATATATTCTGTTGTTTCAATGTTTTCAAAATTTCACAGTGTAAATGAAAATATCTGTGTTACAGACATGCAGCCAGAGGTAACCCCAGCAGACACAGAAATATATCCACTCATGCTAGCGGATCAATGCTGACTGTTTAGACCACACTTTCATATGAGGATATAATAGTTGTGTTAGCAAAAATGTGCATGTAGCCATTGTGCCCACAAAACTATGTACAAATGCAGAATTTTGTACAAGTGTGCAGGGCCAGCTCCAAGTTTTTTGCCGCCCCAAGCAAAAAAAATTTTCTGTACTCTGCCCCTTTCCCGCCCCATTCCAACCCCTTCCCCAAATCCCCAGCCCTGCCTCCTCCCCCAGGCGCACTGCATTTTTCCTCCTATACCTGAGAGGGAGAGGGGAGAAGCAGAGCGGCCGCATGCTCGGGGGAGGAGGCGGAGGTGAGCTGGCGAGGGGGGAGTGGTTCCTCTGCCCCCATCCCAGGATTACTTCCTGCGGCCCGCCCTGACCACCGCAGCTCACCTCTGCTCCACGTGCTCCCCTGAGCGCGGCATCGCCGCCACTCCGCTTCTCTCCCCTCCCTCCCAGGCTTGCCACAAAACAGCTAATTTGTGCGACAAGTGTGGGAGGGAGGGGGGAGAAGTGGAGCGGCGGTGCGCTCGGGTAGCAGGCAGCAGTGGAGCAGAGATGAGCTGGGGGGGTAGCGGTTCCTCTGCCTCCTCCCCCCCCAGGGTTACTTCCTGTGGCCCTGCCCGTGCCCCCCACCACCGCAGCTCACTTCCGCTCAGGGCTGGCTCCTGACTTTTTGCACCCCAAGAAAAAAAAAAAGGCAGCCAGAGTGCTGCCTCTTGGAAAGTGCCGCCCCAAGTACTTGCTTGGAGCGCTGGTGCCTAGAGCTGGCCCTGCAAGTGTGTTTTTAATGCACCATTTAAATGTAGCTCTGAATGTCAAAAATGAATAGTGTTTCTGTTTTGCTAAGTGACAGTCATGAAAGTCTAGACAGACTGTAAAAAGTCAAGCAAATAAAATAATTCAACATAAAATTACACTTGACAGGAATTTGCAACCTTGATTATCATCATCATAGTTGGATATTGTCCAGGAGAGAGGTCAAACAGAAGTCTCTTGTTTGCCCTAGTTCCTTTTTTAAAGTGTTCTCTTAAGATCTGTGTGTCTGCTGGCCTTCTGCACTCTATTTAGGACAGATAGATGAAGCAGAATTCAAAACAAGCTCTTTGTAGAAGGAGGTAGTGTAGGTGGGATAACTTTATCTTTATTTTATGAATAATCTCAAAATACATTTAGCAAATGAGCTGAAATGCTGGTATAAAATACCTACATGAAAATGCAGAGCTACAGTGTACCACAAAACTAATTTCCCCCCTTCCCCCGCAACACATTATTTTCAACAACATGCCATTACTACAAATGGTCAGAAAAGTCTAGACTTCAGATACGTTATTTTGTTTAGGAGGGTAAATGAGTGAAATTCACACACAAGGATTATTAAATATCCAAATCTATTTCTATTTAGAAAAGCACATTGGCTGCTTAGCACCAAATGATTTATAATGGCAAAGGATGCCAGGTATTCTATCCTGCTCAGTTTTTCCATCTTACTCACAGTTAGACAAAGGGTTTCTCCTTCATACGCATCTTGGGACAATCGTCGTCCCCTCTCCAGCTTAAAGGGCTTCTCTGTATGATTCTTCTCTCGAGCTGCTCAACTTCATTGGTAAGGGTATATTCCCACGATTCTGATGGTGCTGTGCTGACACCGCTCCAAACCTATTAAAGAGCACATAGCAGTGAGGCAAATTCACCCATTTTAGCAGCTCTAGGGATGACTTCTGGCTGTTTCCCATCATTTGCCGTTCCAGCAATGCAGCTCCAATGTTAGTATGGTGGGAACACTAGTGTAGACCAGCTACTGGCCATTTAACCACCATGTTCTTTAGATAAGTCTCTACTGGAGGTGGTTAATTTTATCACACTTTTATAGAATCTGTCATTTGAAATGAGCAAGCAATGTCCCAGTAATGTTTGTTAAAAAAATTTCTTTTGAATTAAGCAGAAAGTGTCTGATGAAGGTGTTAAGTTTTATATTTTGCCAACTCCTATCCAGGTTTTCATTTCACAAGGTAAGACTGAGTTGGTCATCCCATTCACCACATAGCAACAAACTAATGTACAAGTATTTACTGATATAATGGTAACACCTTTCAGCACTGTAAAGGTTATGAGCTAATTTCTGTGCTTAGACTGAGCATATATACTATCAACTTTGTAATACACTTCTACCTCGATATAACACTGTCCTCGGGAGGCAAAATATCTTACCGCATTATAGGTGAAACGACGTTATATTGAACTTGCTTTGATCCACCGAAGTGTGCAGCCCCGCCTCCATGGAGCACTGCTTTACCGCATTATATCCGAATTTGTGTTTTATTGGGTCACGTTATATCGGGTTAGAGGTGTATTTGGTAATGTAGAGACTGTGACTGTATGATTTAACTTGGACAGAGCTCAGAAACTTATTTTCTGTAAGCATATCTTTGGGGCAGTTAATATTATGTGTTACCCAGAATTCATTCTTTCAATTAAATTTGCCAGCACAGATGAGTTCTATCCACATTCCAGAGTGGAATGCTGGGTGGTGAGTAGACAAAGGGCTTTGAAAGGGCAATACTTTTTATGAAGGTAACCCAAGAGACAGTTAGTAGTTTGTTTTTTTTTCCCTTTAGTGAAGAAGGACAGGTATCATGTTTAACAGGTACACTAGATTGGACCAATTTTCATTTTTAACATTTCACAAGCAAGGCATCTGTATGAGTTCCCAGTATCTGAGGTCTGCAAATGTTTTTTTGTTTGACAGATATGCCAGTGGTGGAAAGGAACAGTGAATCTGTAGAAATAATATGATCCAATAATGTACATATTTATGAGTAATAGCATAGTATAATATGTATTTTTCATGAATGTACTTTATTTCTTTGCAGAATGAAAGAGGGATACATTTTAATTTAAATATATTAGTTGCATTTGAATCTTTTTGCTTTGCAACTTACTATAGTGAGTTAACTGCATGTCCCTAGAAGACTAGCAACTGTCATCCATAAAAAAAAAAAAAGTTGAATGTATCTGGTTGTCTTTTCATTAAATACAGACAAGAAAGGAATTCAGCAAAACTACATCTGTTGTTGTAGCATAAATATAGTCAGAGGAATTCAGGTTCATTATTTAATTATTCTCCTTTCACTTTATTTTGTACATTTGTAATATGATTGTGTTTTTTCTCTTTTGATTGACAGAAAGTAATGATATAGATCAGGACACAATGAAGGCAAACTCTCAGGGGTTTATTGGATGTCTCTCTTCAGTGCAATTCAACCACTTTGCTCCTTTGAAGGCTGCATTGCACCATACCAGCTCAGCACCAGTCATTGTAAAGGGACGCTTCACTGCATCTAACTGCGGTACTTCAAGTGGAGCTGACTCAACATCAAGTGAAACAACCCATTCATTTGCAGGTAGTGTATGGCTATCACTTGTTTTACCCTCTAAAACACAAGAAGAGTTCTCAGAACTTCATTAGTTTCTGTCTTTTTTATATGGGTATAAATGACAGGGGTAGATTGAAAATGTGCTCTGTTCTGTTTCTTCTTCTCTTCCATTTTTCTAGCCTCTGTCATTTCCTCTTAATGTTTTCACTTTCCTGTTCACCTCCACATGGTGTGATTTACAACATTGAGCTTTAGAACCATGTAGACCCACACTAACTTCACAGTTCCATACTGTGTGTGAACCATAACCATATATATGTATCTTGAGAATCCTCCTTTCTACTTGTCTGTCATTTTCCTTTTTTTTCTGTTGCAGATCATTCTGGACCAATAGATGAGGGAGAACCCTTAGCTAATGCAATACGAAGTGACTCTGCAATTATTGGAGGTAATAGGGACTATAAAGGCTTCACTGGAGCCATTTTTAAATTAACTTTGGATCTTTCAATGCTAAAGTGAAGTCATTGGAACTTTTGCGTGCACAAGGAAAACGGTATCAAATTAAAAGAAGCTCTGTTTTACTACAAAGTGTTAGGTGCTAAGTGCAAAAGTCAAAATGATGTTTTAAAATATCAGTAACTCTTATCTACTTATTACATTAGCTTTTGTAGTGACAGTTTATATAAATATATGAATACTCTGTTGATGCACAGCATTTTAAGAACAGTTTACTAAGCTGCTTAATGCAAGTATGGATACCTACTTGGATACCTTAGGGCATACAGCATATATTCAAGGAAAGAGCATTTTTATGGCTTTTTGGCTTTTAAAATGATTCACTTTTGTCAATGGAGCATGTTCAAAGTGAGGAAACCCTTTGTTAAATAAATCTCAGCAGCACAGCTTTTGCCTTGCCTTTATGCTTGAGAAAATGGAGAATTGCATGGCTTGAATGCCTGCTGTATCACAAGGCAGGTTTCATTTTGGTTTACCATTCAGTGCAAGGCACTCATGGATTGAGTGCCAATTGCACTGATTTTCAGTGTTTCAAAAAAGTTGGAAAATAAAATCCACATGAAAATGTTAAAAATATAGTTAATGTTGATCAGAGTATTGTTTTTCTTGCTTCTCCTTACAATTTCTGCTGATCTTCCTTACTGCCTTTTCAGGAAAATCACATATAGTTCTTGTTTAAGCACTTTTTAAGAAAATCTGTTTTTATTAAAGGTTCTGCAATGGGAGAATCGTACGCAATTTAATCACTCAACATGAAATAAAATGGCACTTATCTTGTGTAAGTCTCAATTTATTTTGAGACTTATTATTGTATTGTCAATAGAAAACCTTGAAATTGAGTACTATGGATTTGGAGTCAGCAAATCCAGGTTTTGTTCCTGGCTCTTGCAGACTTCTCAGAACTTTTGAACTGAGCTGCTAGAAAGCCTAACAATTTTTTCTCTTCAGAAGGATAAGCTTCAGAGAAGTCAAGCAAGTCTGATAATGTGAGTCTGGGGACAAAATACTCTCAGTAGAATTTCAGTTTCCACAAATGGTGCTGGAACAAATATATGACAGTGACATTCTTTTAAATAGCTATCCTATGAGACTCTATCCTGTGAGAGTTTTCTGATGGTATTTTTTTTTTAATTTGGAAGAGGAGAGATGAAGGAACTTCTCTTGGGTCCTGAAAATGGTTTTTCTGCTATATCATTCAGTGATTCAATTTCAATTAGTGACTTGAACAGAAAAAAGAGAGTCCATCATTTGTCTTCTCTGGTTAAATTCTGAATATGTTTCTTTTGCTCCTTAAGAGCCTGAACATACAAAGTACAAAATTTAGTGGAATAAAACTACCAAATCTTCCCACGAAGTGTAAGGGATTTATAACAACAGAATCTGCAGTCACATATAGAACAACTGAAATGATGACATCCTCTACCCAATACGGCAGATGATTAATGATGTATTGTCCACGCAAGTCATTTCCTTAAAACCACTAAAACAACAATTGATCAAAGGTTGTCTGCTTAAATAGTAGTGCTAAAGTCTGCAGTTTTGGGGCAAATTCTGGAACACTTTTGGTTAACAACGTTGAATATAGAAGGTTGATGGTGCTTTTGCTTTTGTTATTAATGTTTGAGAGAGCCAAGAAATGTCCTGAAATGACATTAGAATTGTATTAGAAATGTCCTGAAAGTATATGTAGTGTCCTGAAATGAATGGATACTTGTATACATGGTAAAGGTATGAAAAAAGTATGAGGTTAGTATTATTGGTACCAGGTTCAATGAATAGTAATCAGATCTGAGGACTTCTCAACCAAAAATTCTAGAAAATAAAATAGATACTTCTGCTTATGGCTTTAGGACCTGATCCAACTACAGTACTTTTAAGATTAATAGAAAGACTCGTTGATTTGACTGGGGTTTGGACCAGGCCTCAGCTAGCCATACAAAATATTTATTTCTTTTACAGTGTGTTTTCCATATTTTATCAAACACTTTGTATAGCATGGACAGGCACAGTTCAGTCACTTCATTAACCTTGGCTCTGCCTTGTAATATTGACATGCAGTAACCAAAGGATTATGGTTAAGGTCTCATAGTGTTTGCAGTCCCAGATTAAATCAAATCGATTTTTATAGATAACTTTTTTTCCCGCATTTTTTCTCACAGTACACTACTGAGCAGAGTTAAGGTTATTTAGGTTTCTTAATCGTGCATTTCCATGTCTTAACATGTTTGAATTTCTTTTAAATTAATCGTTAACTTTGTATTTCCTAGGTTAATAATGCCTGTTTTGGGAATAACTGCAACATCCCTGTAATGTTTTTCACCCTTAAATTAAATTGGTACCGTCAACCTTAATTAGATTTATATTGTACGTAGCATGTTATACGTATTTGTCACAAACTTGAGAGGGTCTTAGAACTATCCTCTATTCTGGTATTTAGTCATTCATTTGTCAAAATTTCCTTGTAAATCAGGAAGACTATTCAGTACCAAACTATTATGTCTTCTCATAGGAGAAAATTAGCTTCACTCCCACAAAGTTTGAAAAATAATGGCCTACGAGTGTGAAGATGAGTGAGCCGAGGGGGTGAAATCCAACATTTAACCCAGGGCTGAACCCTCTATGACTGCTATTCAAGGGCTATAGGGCCACCACTCTAGCCAAAGGGGCCACTAGGTTAATGTAAAAATGAATTCCATAACCCCCTCACCTAGGTCGTCTGTGGCCCACTCCATCATCAACCTTCATTCCCTTTTTTTGTGGGAAGTGAGAAGTATGCAGATATATTTGTACAGCCTCATGCAGGACCCTATGGTACAATAAAGTCATGATTAAGAAACATATTTTTTCCTTTGTGCCATGGATGATTTCCACCCACAGATAATTTCTGTCAATGGGAATTTCAGTTATTTTGGTGTCACTGAGTAACATTTATTTGAGGAAAAAATGCTACTTATGGGCTCAGCCCTGCAAGGAAAGGTTGATTCAGACAAAAAGGGATTGAGAACCCTCCCTGCCAAAAGGCCCCTCCAGCAAACCAAAGTGTCACCCCAATCAAAAGTGCTTCTGAATCAAGCACTTTTCCTAGGTTAATTTGTTAGACAAAGTAATGGGGGTGGGAGGGCAATTATAAGGTCCAATCGAGGCATTTGAGGAGTCTTATGCACACAGTTTAATTTTTCATTTTAGTGAATACAAATTTATGATTATTATGATACTGAAATGGAATTGTCTCAGCCAATCAGATTTTTCAAGTTATGACATTCCTTCCATTCTGATTGGTTCTGGGTGTCTGGTTTATCTAGGCTTTGTAATTTTCTCAGTACTGGTATGCTATTCTAATACTCTGCCAATCAGAGTGCAGATAGTTTTACTGTAAGTGCCAGAAAACCAAAAAATCAATAATTCACACAGCTCTAGTGTACACACAGTTTTTGTGTTGCTTTAGTTATATCCGTTAAATCCCTAATACTAATATAAGCACCTTTCTACAGGTATAATTGCATTAACACATGAGGGATTGTACCACCTTAATGCTATTGCTTTAGAAAATTGTGCATAGATAAGCCCTCAGAGTATGTATGTGCTGTTACAGTAAAACAAAACAGTGTACATCCTGGTGTATCTTAATAAAGTCCAGATCATGCAGTCAGTCTGCACTCAAAACATCAGTGAGATTTCTATAGAGAGAGAAAAATTGCACAATAAGTTCCTTATAACTTCATATAAAATGAAGCATTTTGAAGATGGTAGATTTTTATGAGATGATGACAAATGGCCAAATCCTTGCTTTTATTTTAGAACGAATGCATTGTTTTCATTTACACTACGTGGCTGATATGGAACTGTAAGCATTTCTCTTTTTCTTGCCCTACCCTGTTACCGGAACTGTACTATAAATCTTTGGTGCTGGCAGCTTAAATCCTATCTGCCCAATCTATTTAGTCTCCTGTATGGTGACCATCACCATGGTATCTGAGTGCTTCCCCAAATTATAAGTGTTCAAAGATATTTTTCTCACCTTTTCTTTTTCCTCCATTCAGCAGGCTCTGGACTATTGGATTATTGTTATGATGGTTGGTGTGGTGGTGGTATTGTGTGACAAGACTAAATCAAAAACATCTGAAGAAGTGGCAAAGCCAATGCTATCAATGGAGCAAATATTCCTGTTCATTCAGGGACCAGGCATGCACACACCTCACACACACACCTCACCCATCACACACAGTGACACAATCCTGATTACAGGAAGGAAAAGAACCCCACATTTTTCCACTTAGGGGCCCAAAGAACATATGGTCAGCCTCTTTTTCAATCAAGCATGTCTTGATTATTATGACAAACATCTAATAGTAGACTATAATGATACAGTATAGATGTAGGGCTTGATTCAGAGTAGGGGGCATAAGTTAGGGCTGTGAACACTTGCCCACCACAACTTGTGCTTCCAAGGGAAACTGCATATGAATGAGGATTTTCTTCTAAGAGGTGAGGGCAGGTATTGGTACTGGCACCATCATATCTGGGGATGGGAAACATTATACTCTGGCTAGATGCCATAAAAGGATGTCCAAGAGAGGTATTGAATTAGCACTTCTTCTGAACGCTCCTCACTCCTTTCATTTTCTGGCCAGGCCTGTTCATTTGTGGGCTGCACCCATTTGCTCTGAAGTTCTAGTTTCATTGGGAGTTTCAGGGGGATTGTTGTCACACTTCCATTTCCCATCTTGGGGGTCCCACCGCATTGGTTCTACAGCACACACTGGTTGAACCAGAGCTATGAACCTCACTTATAATTTGTCTAGTATATCTGATCAATTTTATCTCCTCCTCTCTCCTCCACAGGTGTGATAGCAGTTGTGATATTCATCCTGCTTTGCATCACTGCCATAGCTGTACGCATTTATAAAAAAAAAAGCTTATATAAAAAAAATGAGGCTAAAGGATCAGAAAATGAGGACAGTGCCGAGACTGCCCTGAAATGTGAGCTCAGCATGCAAAATACAGTCAACGAAAATCAAAAGGAATACTTCTTCTGATTGGCATTTATGATTTAATTTAATATAGTAATGTGACAGTCTGACTTTCTTGCTAAGCCAGGGGCTCTCAATGGACAAAAAAGCTCTTGCACTCAAAGTAAATGCAATGGATTTGAGACCTATTATACTGCATATGTTCAGTCTCAGTGATTGCTATAGGAAGCCTCTTTAAATTACATGCATTCCTTATCTATTATACTGTAAATGCATTTTATGTAACAGTGAATTAGATATTGTAACCAATTTCATTGTTGGTAGTTTCCAACTGTTCTGATGTGACCTTCTACAACTGAATTTTAACGTGAATGCTGAATATGGTATTTAAGTGGGAGAATTGTTAAGCTAATGCTCCCATCCAGCTCTTTAAAATCTGTGATTCAGGCATTTTGTTCAAGGTCAAAGTTGAACTGTAATGTTTACTTGAGAAACTCTGCTATGTTGCTTTATAGTGATTCCCAGTGACTTCCTGATATTGAATCCCTTTGGCCAATGTCAACTTCTACTCGTGAGCCATCAAGCCAGATACCCAAAACTAAACAAAACCCTTATTTATTTTTCTGTGTGAAATGTCATTAACAGATCAGTTTCTAACCTGGCTGTGGAGAATGGGGTAATTGGATCCATTTGGCCCTTTTCATTCAATTGGACATGCTGGCAATCTTTAGCTACTGAATTTAATTTTGAAATTTGCAGTTCTATCAGTGTGCAGGCTGAAGTGTGCACAAAGTGTGCCAGTAAATTATACAAGCTCTTTCATCACGTGTTTAGCAGTGGATCGCAGCAAGTTACCACGTTATTTGCATAATCCAGCACCCTCTGAATGCTGCTTATTTGTAAAGATGAGTAAAATATCATTCATTTATTGATTATCATTAATAATAACAGCAGAAGGTGAACAAATAGAGTACCTGGGCTGGTAAATTTTGGAAATTGGAAATTTATTAATGCATCCTAAATGTAATTGTCTCCTTTCACTACAAAAGGTATGCTCTCTGAAAGCAGCAGAGATATGATCTTCCAAGTCCCGAGGTTAATTTGTATAAAATAAAGGAAATCAGTTTCTCTTTTTGATCCTGGTTAGATAAGACATTTTAAAAATAGCACACTTCCTGATCCTCTAATTATCTTGCACTGCACTCCATAATAATACCTAATAATACCTCAGTGAGATATTACAGTAAATTATAATAACGTCCCTTCAAAACCAAACATATAGAATCATTAGGACAAAATTTCAAAAGTCTGCCCTCTAAGCCTGAGCCATTCTGGAACATGAGCTTTTCTGGAGTTACTAAGCGTTGTGTGTCTAAAACCTGGATTTAAGAATGCAAATATCATTTCTGTCTGAAAAGATAGGGATAGGATTTTAGAAATTACTCAGTGCTGACCTAACTCTGCTTTCATTGAAGCCAATGGTAGTACCCACTGAGTCAATGGGAATACGGTTAGCTCAACTCTGAACACTTTTGAAAATCCCACCCTAGATGTCCAAATACATTATCTGAGCACAAAAGTCTGAGGCAGTTGGCCAAAAATGTGTGTGTGTAAAATTGCTTTACAGAAATGATGGGTGTAAATTTAGAGGTTGAGTTGAGGTCTCTTTGAAAATATGTTCCTTTAGGTTTGTTTTCCTTCCTCGCTTTTATTGACTCCTCACTGGAGTCTCACAGTCCCTTTACAGTTCCTCTTCATGTCTAGGTGTACATTTCTCCCCTTGTTGAGACTGGGAGCCTTTTCAATCACACATCCCTTAGGCTGGGGCACACAGCCTCCTTCTGTCCCTCTTCTTTATTCAGTGCTGAGTTTTTCCTACATTTCCTGGGTCATAATCATTAAACATTGTTTTATTGCAATTGCATCTAGTCTGGTTTAAACTCTCCCTCTTCTCTCCCTGCCCCAAACCTGTGCTCTAAAGAGGGAAGCACCTTGTCCCTCTTTAAAGCCCTGAGCCAAAGCGTATTGAATTCAATGGGCATCTTTCCATTGCCTTCACTGGGCTTTGGATCAAATCCCTCTTTCACTAATGATTCTGCCAATATTTTCCCTTCTCCATAGCACTGGTATGAATGTCCCACCCTCCTCTATTCATTATGTGCAATTGCTATTCCAAATAAACACTTGATGTAAGAACCCCGTTTAAACTACCTATGCCTTTACCAGTCAAGGGTGCAACAGTGACCATATGGGACAGGACTAAGCTCTTTGTGATATTGGGGGTCTTAATGTGTTGGATGCTGCCACCACAAAGAAATATTTGATTGAATTATAAAAGAGACACTATACTTTGTGGGCACTTCCCACATACTTTTCAGATTGTAATAGGAACCCAAAGTGTATCCACACCAGGACAAGTTGGGAAAGATACAAATTTAACATTCCAGTTACCTGTTGTTTCTTCCTCCATTTGTTTGTTTTAACTTTGTTTTTGAGTATCAAAATGGAAAGAAAAACTTCCTTTCACTTTCTGTCAAGAGAATGATTGTATTCTTTCATTATTCATTGATGGGTGTGGGGGTTGTTTTTGTTCGTTTGTTTTTGTTTTTTTTAAAGGCAACAGGAAGGCCATAGCTCAGTAAAGTCCCATTTCGCAAAATAATGAAGTATGAAAAAAAAATCCCAGTGTGAATGGCACACTATGTTTAAGAACTTTTATGGCATTTTACTGTGTGAAGAAGAAAAAACGCTTGGGGGTTGTTGAATGCACATCCACACATTTGTAGTAGCATACAGTAATTGCATCTCTCAGAAGGAATAAATGCACATTTTCTGCCATAGAAAGACTGATCATATATTCATAGATGGAGTCTGGTATATACAGGTTCAGAGTCAATGAAACAACATTATCCACTATTTGCTGCCTTCTTATGGGTACAACAAAATGGTGGCACCAAAGTGCACTGATACGTTGTACACCATTGTGCTGTCCCTTCCTTGACTCTCTTATCCCAATGTGCAATCTTTTGCCTCCCTCTGTTAATAAAACAATTTTTAAAATAAAGTGAGGAAAATATTTTTAAAAATTTGTATAAAAACGTTTAAAACTTAAGACAATATACTGATTCTCACTCCTTTTTTTTTCTTAAAGCAGTAAAAAAAGTAGAAGTGCATATAACATACTGGTGAGTGTGGTTATTTATAAAAATGCTGTGCATTGTAGACCTAGTATAGCATGTCTGCTATGCACTGACCCATTTCCATGGCAAATACTCTCCTCTTTAAGTTGTATAGAGAGTAAACAGTGGCATGAAACCTGAGGAAATTTGTAATGCTTTGTGTGAACTAAGGCTGCATAAGGGCTGCAATTATTTATACATTCTATATTTAGTCAATCATTGTAAAATAATAATTGTTTTTAATTCATCTTCAAACAAACACTTCTGTTGGTGCATTGCCCAAGCCTGTGTAACATACTAAATGCAGTGAAAGCACGCTACAAACATTTAAGGAGAAACATGTCATACAGCCCAAAAATTAACACTGATGCTAATATTTACTTATGAATTGTGGCACAGGATGAACAAAATAATTATTACAGCTCAACAAGTGACTTTGGAAATAAAATGCATTAGCTTGAGAAAACTTGGGAAGGTCACACATTCATATTGAAGCTGTAACCATGCAGAGCTATGCAGTGCCATATTGTAATTATCAGCAAAATATCAGAGGGGTAGCCGTGTTAGTCTGGATCTGTAAAAGCAGCAAAGGATTCTTTGCTGCTTTTATCAGCAAAATGTGTCCTCTTGTTTGCAAAAGAAAAATAATTTAATTCACAAAACTCCATGTTGCGAAAACATGACTCTCTGGGGTGTAGTTGCAGAGCATGCAAAATGCCACATAATTGAAGTGATCAGAATTTTATTAATCAGGCCCTAATTCTGCAACACAAATGAATCCCTGGAGCTTCTGATCATTTACTGAGATTAAGCACTATTAGGCAGAAAAACTGAAGAAACCAGTTTTAAATAAAAGGATAAAATTGTATAAAGGCAAACTGACAGCACAAGGAACCAGCATCAGAATATGACAGGAGTATTTATGGTGCAAGATCTGCTAATTAACCCTGCTTGTTTGCCCCAGTCCTGTTCTGGAGGGACTATGGCCCAGATCCTCAAAGGTATTTAGACACTAAAGGAGAGACTGTTAGGTGCCTGAGTACCTTTCAGGATCTGGGCTTGTGTGACTTCTCAGCCCTTTTAGTGTTTTTATCTCACTGCTTCAATTGCCAAAGAAAGGAACCAACTGGTGCTAGTTGTGATAGTTTTGGGGAACTGAAATGAAACCATGACTCTTTTCATATAAGTTGCTAGGTCCATTCTCTTTGACCTGTGATTAAATTCTGCCCTCAGCTATTCATGTGCATCTGCATTGCTTTAAATGAGATTGAATTGGGGATAACCAAGGATAGAGTTCTGGCCCACAGTCTCTACTGATCTAGGCAGAATATGAACCCATGGCCTAAGAGTGAAAAAACTCCATTTCTGTATGTGAGTCTCCTGTACCATCTAGTCAGATCCAAGGCCAAGACTCTACACCAGCCCTAATACTTTACACAATGATTGGAAAGAGTGAAATGATGGACAGTCCAGTGTGTAATGTAGTGGAAAATAGTCCACATTCTTGCAATATTTTGGACAAACAAGCAATTAGAAATGCAATGGATTGTGTATATGTATCTACTTCAAGCACAGTTCTATTAAACAATCAACTGTGTATTTGCAGGGGGTTCTGCATCTCCAGCCTTCCCTTCAGAAGATTGTTTTGCAGATGAAGTGAGGCAGTGGGCTTTACTGAAAGCCCCTAAAATCCTGCATGAGGAGAAAGAAGCAGCCACCCCAATTCCCCTTAAATTCCAGAGGGAATATGAAGGAATCAGTGGCTGTTGTGTTAGACGCCAAGCACTGAGCAGCAACCATGGGAAACTGAGTATTGGTTGGGCTATATTTTCAGATTTGAATACAAACATCTGTGTGCCACAATGCTCACTGCAACCTATCATTTGAATCCTCTAACTATTCTGATGTGATACCCACTATGGAAGACATGAATATACAGTTTTGTACTCCCCCCCACTGCATTTTTTTTTCACAACATAGTCTCATGTTTTGTTTTGTGGGGGGGTAGGTTATTTTTGGTTTTTTTAGAAAACAGGTGTACGCTGCAAACAGTTGATGTGGCCAGCATTAACTAGAAAGTATCCAGCATAAAGGACACTGGGCCAAGAAAAACGGGTACTGAACATGACCCTCTGCTACAATATCAGTGAACTGATAGGTGCTTGTTTAAAAGCGACAAAAGTAATTATCATACATTCACCATATTTCTGTGAATAAATAAATGTGTGATTTGAACCTTAGACAAGGAACCAGGTACTTCAGATTTTACCCCTCACACCGCTTCCTGGCATTATGGAAACCATTAACCTTTCTGCTCCATATGTATAATAGGGATAAAAATATTTATTGGCTTGTGTGTAGGTAGAATAAGTAATGTTTGTAAAGCACTTTGAAGCTGAAAATCACTATATAAATGATAAATATTATTATAATGGAACACAGCATCAATCTTTTAAACAATATGTTGTTTACCCATATGTTTTTAGCCAATTTGTTTCAGGAGTTTATTCCTTGTTTTAAATTGATTTTCCTCTCCTATTCTGTGTATAAGGCCAGACTCACACCTGAAAAATCATTCTTGGACCATTGCATAAGGAGAAATATGCTCACCTGCCATGTGTTAGCAGCAATTAGTGCCCAGCAGATTCATGTAAGTGGGCAATAGTTGAAGCGAACAGATAAGCACAAAGCAGAGCACAAATTCCATTACAACAAAGTAGCTACTAGCAGTGAAGCTGTAAGATTTCAGAATTAGCCAAGACCGAATGTAGAAAATGAGTAAATTACTCCTTCACTAAGCCAGGTGTACTCTAGCCTAGGAAATTTGTCCAACTCAAGGTACCTGGGGAGCTTTCGGGATGTTCTTAGGCTCCTTGGGATATTGAGCTCTCCCAGATATTATCTCTCCTTCCCCTCATCCTCTTGTCTGCTTCATTAGCCCTTTCTAGTACTCTTCTAGTTACCCTGGCTGATCTTTATTATCTCTACCATGTTTACTGTTGCACTTTTTTTAAAAAAAAAAGCTTTACTGTAAACTAATAGTTGTAAATCCATTCTACATATATAAATTATAGATCCTGCATATCTCCTTACATATGTCTTGCACTAAATGTCATCAACAACACTTTTCATTAAATAACTAAACATAAGCACATTCTGATATCTTTGCATCAAAAAGAAGCATTTCTTGTTACCTTTAACACAGCGACATAGTGTCAGCAAGCTAATGTTGTCTATATTTTGAAACTGTGCTCTAAAATGTTGATCATAATAACAAATGTGCACTTAGTGAGGCCACCAATAAAAAGAATCCATATTTGTCAGAAGTTATCAGACAGAGGTGTATGTGATATCTTACTTGTTTCTAATTGTTAATGTCAGCCAGTATAAATCTCCCTTCATTGAAGTCAATGGGGCTATGCTGATTTATACCACTGAGGATATAGTGATGCTGTAGCTGGGGGAAGAACTTAAAACAATTTGTGTTTTCACAGTTTTTCATGTCTATTGTAATCTTGCATTGCTTGAACAGCCATACCTCCCACTGAAGTCAATGTGATCTTTGGAAGAAAGAGGACTGAAGGCCCATTACTTGTGATCTGTTATCATCAACGGGCACAAATTATAGCTATACAGTGATTGTATGTGGGCAAGACAAGCTAGGCTAGGGTACAGTAGGGGGGACAGGGAGGAACCACAACTGCTAAATGGGCTTGCTCCAATCAGAGTCAGTGGTGTTCAGCTTGAGAAGACCTCCAAGGAGCCCAACAGCAGGGGGCTGGTCTTGGCCCAGTGAACCACACTACACTTGAACCCATTAGGCTGGCTCTAGAATCAGCATGGAAGCCCAAAGCCAAGTAGCCGTGCATACTGCCTAGTGACAGTTCCTGGTAGCGGCAGCATCTCTCTCCTGTTTGGTCCACCAGCATGAGCTCAAGATGATAGCAGCTGAATGGAAAGTGTGCAGCACTGTCCAGGTAGGATTGCTACTATGGAGTCAGTGGCAGGGTACTTACTGTCTATCCCTGGACATTGGGAAGTGACATTTGCTGTGCCTTGGTGACCAGTTTATTGGCAGCATTCAGATGCTGATTCTTAGGTGGAGCAATATGGGCTAGGACTGGTAACCATATAAGTTTTGATGGCTTCAATGTGCTTGTGATAATTCTCATGGTATAGTTAAACTAGTATGTTCACTAGTCTGGAGATGTTTGATGGTGAGTGCATTTTTTCTTCAGCAAAGTAGTAAATAGTATATGCCCACTTGAGTAACATTGAAAGTAATTTTTAGAATGAAAATGCATTTTTTTTTAATAAATGTATGCCTGTGCAAGTTAAAAGAAGTAGTTCTATAGTGTAAGTTTTCTTCAGTCAAGCCTGCTGGAGGGTAACTGTTTCATGTATGATTCAGTTTAAAATATGATATCAAACTTCTGAAAAATGCACCAAGTTCCGATTTGCATTGAAGTACAGTATAGCTTTATATTTTTATAGAAGATGTTTCGTACATTGCTGTATTTTTGTTGTGTGTGCTGGGCTCCCAGAGCACAGAATATGTGAGGGGAATGAAAGCGCAAAATGATACATTTTTTATTATGATAATTGTTTTCTAAACAGCTCTGGGAATGTGTTCTTTTATAAAGCTCTGTATAGTTATATTTTCATTTTGTATAACAATGTTTATTTGAATTGTATTGTCAGGGACATCTGTCAATTTCTTTTTGTACAGCATTGTCAAGGTCTTTTCCCCCACTTTGAACTTTAGCGTCCAAAAAGTGGGGAGCTGCATGGACCCTTCTAAGCTTAATTCCTAGCTCAGATCTGATAACGCTGCCACCAGCCAAAATATAGTGTTTGGCACACTTCCGGTTCCCCCTGGGGAACCCAAGACCCAAAGCCCTTGGGTCTTAAAACAAGGAGAAATAAGCCATCCCCCCTCTATTCCCCCCACCAATCCCTGGTGAGGTCAGACCCAATCCCCTTGGGTCTTAAACAAGGAAAAAAAATCCATCAAGTTCTTAAAAAAGAAAGCTTTTAATTAAAGAAAGAAAAAGTAAACATTAGCTCTGTAAAATCAGGGTGGTAAATGCTTACAGGGTATTCAGATTCATATAGACTTCCCTCCTGCCCCAGCCTGAGATTCAAAGTTACAGCAAACAGAGGTAAAAATGCTTCCAGCAAAATACACATTTACAAGTTAAGAAAACAAACATAAGACTAATCTGTCTTTTCTAGCTAGTACTTACTATTTTGAAACATGAGAGATTGATTCAGAAAGATTGGAGAAAACCTGGGTGCACGTCTGGTCCCTCTTAGCCCCAAGAGCAAACAACCCCCAAAACAAAAAACACAAACAAAGACTTCCCTCCACCGAGATTTGAAAGTATCTTGTCCCCCGATTGGTCCTCTGGTCAGGTGTCAGCCAGGTTTACTGAGCTTCTTAACCCTTTACAGGTAAAAGAGACATTAACCCTTATCTATCTATTTATGAAAAGCATGCTCAGATGTGCTTTTTTATTTTATTTTTTACTGTCAGATTGACACTCAGCTATTTATTTGGCACAATAAAGTATTTCCAGGTGTAAATTAAGCACAGTAGTATATATTTTCCTCTATCGAAAGTTACAACAGTGGGCAACAGTACCCCATTACACCGTGAATTTTAAATGTTTATAAGTTGCTTTGACAGTCTTATTTTATGATTACAAATAAACCTATTAATTAGAATCCAATTAAGAAAGTGTTAGTTAATGCCTGTTATTCTGTACCCCATGATAGATAAATGGTACATTTTTAGAAATGAAATATGTTTTAAATGAGACACAGAATATATACAGTGATAGAAATTTTGCCCTTGTGTAGTATCTGTTTACCCAGTATGGCACTTTCTAGGGATTAACAGTCCTTTCTCCATTGCTGTAGTCATCTTTAATTTCCTTTAATACATGGTAATATTCTTAAACTAACTACATTTACAGTAAAACATGCTTAATTGGCAATAGCTAAAACTGGCCTTTCTGCATTTGCTCACCATGAGGCCTCATTGCCTTTCATACTGGTGTGCGTGCTACTTTGCATGCTGATATCAAATTCTATTCTATAACATGCAAGATACAGAGCGTACCAGAACAATGCCAGGTTTAATTACATGTAGGATTTTTTAAAAGCAATTCTTGAGTTGGTTATTTAGAGTTAGATTGTGCCTATGTGATATAGCTCTGCAGTGGGACAGTTTGAAAGCACCTTACCTAAGAAGGAGTATGTGGAATCATCCAGCACACTTGCTTCTATACTACTCTGGGCATTGCATTTTACTCCCCTTGAGTAACTGGGCAGTTCTGCAGGCTGGTGTATTGGGAAGGTAGACCCATGACACAGAATCCTCCCAATCAGTCTCTATTCCTTTTGGTGCACTGTGTGCCCACAAAGTGTTGGGGATGGAGTAGTTCCTTAAGCAATCCTAGGACTAGAAACATCTGGCTCTTAGTAATATAGGGCTTAGTCTGACTGAGGGCATTGACCTTAATGGGACTTGCATAGGTCCATAGTGCAACAATGTTTAGGCACTCTACATATATGTTAAATAATATGCATTGGTCCAAACCTAAAAGTATGTATACATTATGTATAAAAGTCCAAAAAAAACTTTTGATGGTGAGCCATTTCTGGTCTCTGCTGTATAAGATTTATGATAGATACTTTAGAGGTGGCATTGTCTAGAGGAACTGACACGTGGCTAGGACTCAAGAAGCCTTACATTCTCATTCCAGTTTGGCTGCTCACTTGCTATGTGGCTTTGGGCAATTCACTTCTCTGTTTCAGTTTCCCACTTAGCGAAAATGAAGATTATAATATTTATCTTCACAGCTGGGGGTGTTCTGAAGATGAATTAGATAATGTGCAGTTTATTTTCCATTAAGTCATTTCAGAGTTAATTTAGACACTTTTTAATTAAGAAGACGACGACATAGAGTCCATTGGTTATTGTTGCAGCAAAGTGGCAGAAGATGAAGATAACCTATTCTATTTCTTACTAGGATCCATTACTGAATTGTATGGACCTGTGACTATGAGAAGCATACATTTCAAAATATGCAATCATCAGACTAAGTTTAGCCGGACTACATGTATGACTAAGTGAATTGCAGTATACCTAAACTACACATAAAAGCTACACAACATTTTTATCAGGAAAAGAAAAAAAACTACAAAAATTATACAGCTAGTGATGGGCAGCTTTAATTAGTTTCACAGTTTGGATGCTTATCTGAAATATCAGAACCATGTTATGAAGGACCCTATTGGAACATATCACCCTCTGTTGCCATATAATTCATTTATCTATGACAAATCTGTGCCTGATGATCCCTAGCACTCTGATGTAATTAATGGAGTTTTATGGAAGCAAGGATTAGTGGACTGCTACTCTCTCGGATTTTTAGTAAATGGAACTTCCTCTTCTGCAATATCTTTTGGGGGCTGTGGTGCTAGCTAGCTATACTGCCACTCACAGATTCCTGCTGATGCTGAGACCTTTACTGTTCTCCAATTTAATGCAGTCGTGCCCTTTTAAAAAGTGAGAAAATACCTTTCTACTAGTTCTCTTGACCACATGGTAGGTTCAGCCAATCAAGACACAGAATCAATACTACCAGGCTGATGTGACCTACCACAATGAACTAAACCAATTCAGAATATAGAAAAGCAATGTAAAAATTGTCAAAATCACTTGAGTCTCATAAAGCCAAAACCAAGAAAACTTTGATTGCAAATATTTTATCCCTCTCTATTGAAAACCTAATCAATCTCCAAGTTTTCTCTCCCTATGCTGATTCAGTGGTGCACTTGTGTACCTAATAGCATCGGTGGACTGGCACCTCAATCCCCATTTGTTGGAAAGTGGATTATCTGTAACACAACTCATAAGTCACCAAATAAGAATATCAGTAAACTAAGCGGTTTAAACTTTGGATTAAACAAGTGGGCAATGGGATTCATACATTAGGTAAATAAATAATACCTATTTTACAGAGGGAAAAACTAAGACTCGGTGCAAAAGCTAACTCCACTGGTAATTTTGATCTAACCAATTAGACGTGGGAATAGAAGTCTGCAGCTCTATGTTTTAAAGCAATACCTTTCAGTGTACCTTGGGCAAATCAACCTCTCTGAGCAGTATACGCGTCAAAGTACTATCAAGCTCATCAATGGCTGAAATAGGAAGGGAAACTCAAGTCCCTAGCTTCTTTTCCTATGCTCATTCCTCTAAATCACAGTGTCACACAGGACATAACTTCTTCCAGCATTTCAATGTCTTGCCTTTATACATCATTTCAGTTGACTGTCCATTTTGGTACATAGTTAAATGGCTGCTGCATGTTTAAGTTATTCCCATAAAAGTTACGTGTATTTTACTGTGCATGCACTGCATTGAATTTTCAAATTTTTATAACCTTTTTTCCAAATTTCCCAAAGCAACTTGTTCTCATTATGAATTAATGGAGGAACATAATTTTTTTAAATTGAAATGAATAGTCATTTTTGAGTTGCCCTCCCCTCAACAGAGTAGGTTGTCCCCATTTTTTCCTCAATGGAAAATATTTTATTTTTTTGAAATCCCCATAATCTTGTCCTTGGGGAAAAAAAACACCCAACAAATATGGAGAGTTTAATGTCAAACATATTTTAATACATTATGAATGTGGGATAACAGGATTGTAATAGAAAATGTCTTTCAGTTTTAGCCTGGGCACTACCAAGCCCCCTGTCTATATCCTAGAAGTGTTTTCTACTACCTTAAGGCCCAATCCTGTGTCCCTTATTGAAATCAATGATCTCTTTACTGTAGTAGAAACACAAACTAGACCCTTGGTCTGTAGAGCGGTGGAATAAAATACATCCAGTTAGCAATTGCTCCGATGCATCTGGCTATTAAGGTCTTTCCCTTTTATTGCCCACTTTGAGAACAGAAGCACATCTATTTTTTTTATTCTGACGGGTATGTCTTCACTACCTGCTGGATCGGCAGTGATCGATCCAGCAGGGATTGATTTATTGTGTCTAGTCTTGATGCGATAAATCGACCACCGAGCACTCTCCCATCGACTTTTGTACTCCAACGCCGCAAGAGGCACAAACAGAGTTGATGGAGGAGAGGCAGCAGTCGACTCACCATGGTGAAGACACCACGGTAAGTCAGTCTAAGTACGTTGACTTCAGCTACATTATTCATATAGCTGAAGTTGCGTAACTTAGATCAATTTCCCCCACCCCCAGTGTAGACCAGGGCTGAGTAATTATTGTTGAGTGTCAGTCATCTACAGTGTGCTCATGTTCAGCCACTCAGGTGAATTCAGACTTTATGTTGGTACTTTTTCTTAGAAATGTAACTATTTCAGTGTGACATAATGAAAACAACCATTTTTTGCAGTATTTAAAAGATAAGTATCTGAAAAGAAGGATAAATTGGGATATTAGTTATAGAAGTTAGAAGGATGAAGAATCAGGCTCTACTCTCTTCCCTGGATTTGGATTTACTCCCTGCTCCTCTCCTGTGGCAAGGCATCTCCTTCTCGTTAGCAGGCTCAGTGTTTGCCCCCTCTAGCTATGGAGGGACCTGGAGTAAATCAGTCCCACTCTGGACAGTTTTATTCCTCGCTTGGGTTTATTTTCTGCTATTTACATGGTGGCCCCCATGTAGGCCCAAAAAATACTCTTCAGTCAAACAAGAGAGACTTACAATACAAAAAGGAAATTTCTTTTCCTGGTCCCTCTCTGGGGTGTTGCCTTACTATGGTGGCTTCTGGGCACCAGTCCTTCCCCCACCATGTCTGCAGACCTTAATTCGGCCTGGTCTTATGGGGGGGATCGATCTCAGTTACGCAACTTCAGCTACGTGAATAACATAGCTGATGTCGACGTAATTAGATCTACTTACCGTGGTGTCTTCACTATGGTGAGTTGACTGCTGCCGCTCTCCTGTCAACTCTGCCTGTGCCTCTCACCGAGCTGGAGTATAGGAGTTGACGGAAGAGTGCTCGGGGATTGATTTATTGCATCTAGACTAGATGCGATAAACCAATCCCTGATGGATCGATCACTGCCCGCCGATCCGGCCGGAAGTGAAGACACCATGGTAAGTAGATCTAAGTACATCGACTTCAGCTGCATTATTCACGTACCTAAAGTTGCGTAACTTAAATTGACGCCCCCCCAAGTGTAGACCAGGCCATAGACTCAGGTCTCTTTAATTGACCTGACGTAGCCTCTTTTCAGCTCATAGGGAAAAAGGGCCTTTATGGTTCTACAGCTGGCATACCGGCCTTCCTCCACTCTCTGATAGGTGTCTGCCTGACTTCAGCACACTCCCTATTACCAGGGTATTTTAATGCAGCCAGGAAAAGGTGTCCTATGAATTTGCCTACCACTTCCAAATAATACAAGAGCCTTGTGGTTGCAATGAGCGAACATCACAAATATTTTAAAACAAGAGGCTAGTTGTTATGCTGTGTTGGTGCAGTCTGTTTTTCCATGTAAAGACTTCCTAGGTCTTAGTTTAACTACTAGGTAAATTAACAATATACATTTTCAGGTTTTTTTTTTAAAAGATTCATGATGAAAATGCCCAATTTGTCTAACAGGTACTTTGAATCCTAGGGGGAGGAGGAGGATTTTTTTTTTTTTTTACTCTATTGCTCCTAGAAGGAACACACAGCATCTAAAAGTTTACCTTCTCACTGAAGCAGATCAGCATTAGCCACTATTGTGCTGTCACATTTTTTTGGCCATTGTAAAGTAATACATTGGAAAGAAAAACAGCAGAAATATGTTTCAAAAGCAGATTGGGTGAGTTAAGCACCCAACTGACCTAAAGCTTTGGATCCTAGTAAAAGATTTTGGATCCAATCCCTGTTCTTTTTCAGGAAAGGAAATGCTGGAATCTGAGAAGGAAAAGCTGTTGAAATCAAACCTTTGATACAAATTCAGTGAATACTAGAATACAGATTAATGACATACAGATTGGATGGTACCCCATTTGGTACTGTCGGGGAAAAGACCACCACCCAGTTGATTTGATCAGACAGCCTGAGACGCCTTTATTTCATACAAGCATATATGCAGGGAGAGACAGCATAGACCAAACGCAAGAGGCTAGCTGCTGCTCTACATGTTACAAATTTTACCAGGCTTATAAAGGTTAAAACCGCAAAACGTAGCACGCTGGTTACACATGTTATTTGTCGTATTTGGAATATAATGATAACAAGCAAGCTGACCAATTAATTTTCCATCTATGGCAAAACCCCAATCTTCCATCTATGGCTTTTCCTGTTATTGTCTTTGCCAGTCAAGTCTGCGGTTTGACCGTTCTATTACTTTTTCTTATAACTCAGCTGTTATAACTTAACAGATCTCCTGGTTCCCCTTTATCCAATTCTAGTTCCTCTTTTTGGGGCCCTGACCACATCTTTTTGCCTCAGCCTGCCCTTTGTACAGAAAAACAAGTTTAGCAGGAGTTAAAACTCTTGCTTCTAGCTAAGGGCCTACTCTTACTTTATTTTCAGCAAAAAAGCCTGGGGCCTTGGGTAAGGTGGGGTCGGGGGGTTTCCCTATCAACTCCCTCCTTTTTGATGCCTTTGTCTTACATGGCATCAAACTCCTCACTTTGGATATCCATTAAGTCCTGGATCTCCAGATAAGGGTTCTTTAAGTTTGGAATGCTGGCATAGGTGGCTTCTTCTAAGGAAGCATTCAACGCGGCATAATGCAGGCGATCCTCATTGGCTAAAGTCGACTCCATTAATGGGTTAAGGGGTACTAACTGTGGTGGGGTATAGGAACGGGAAGTTGAACAAGGGCATGTGCAATGTGACCAGCAACAACAGCAACACCAGCAGCAGATACACACAACGGTAAACGTGCTAATGCCAAGGAGGAGCCATACGTACCAGGGGTGATGGGGTGACTGAACACTTTTTGTGAATTGGCAGAGAATGTCGCTTTTAACACAGAGGGAAGATACTAAGTGAACAGTTTGGAGGGCGTTCATAGCTTTCTGATAAACAGTTTCTAAATAATGAATTTGAGTTTGCAATTGCGAAATAGATTGGATTTCTGGCAGGAGGGATAACAATGAGTGAAATCGGTCAGGGATAACAGACGTCCAGTCGAAAGGGACTTGAAACTGCAAATAAACCTGATAATCCTTTTCTGCGGGCCAGTAAATATCATGAGTGCCTGAATTGGTGAGGAGATTAAAGGCCACATCATGTATGCTTGATGAATTGACATGAACACAACTGCTATTGGCGGACAAAAGGGTATGGGAGGCTTAATTTCCCAAACATCTCGATGGATTACCCAGTCCCACAAGCAACCACCCCAAGGGCCTGGGAGAATACGGTAAGTGGGAGCCCAAAATCCTTTCACGGGTCCATAAGCCCGGAAGAAACACTGTGAGCGCCAACATTTCCATCCAGAAAACTTCCAAGTATGTCTCCATGGCCACAAATTGGGAGGTACACTAGATGTATTAGTAAGGGCAGTGGGCCAGTGCTGCTGTTCGAGGTCCTTACGTAAGGAGAAAAGGATGGTATTGAGATAATCCTGTACTTCTGAACACGCCTGATCCCACTGCAATGCCTTTCCTGATACAGCAACCTGATGGACCATTTGCTTAAGCAGGTCCTGGGTAACAATGTTTAGTGCTGAGATAGTATGGAGTGCGCCTATACCGGCCTTTTTTTTTTTAGTAATTTGAGCCCCAGAGATAAACCCTGCGGCCTGGTCTAATTGTTCCAGATGACCCTCATGTTCCTGTGTTTTGTAAACAGTCCAAGCTGAGGCTGCAGTGTTAGCACCATGCAGCAGAGTATCAACAATATCTCTCCTTTTTCTGCTATCTTTAAGTCGAGCTTGTTGTTCCATCAGGCGTATGACCGCGCCCTTAGAGCAAGTGGCGGTGATCTGAAAGTGAGTGAGGGGAAGGGAGAAATGGACGGTTCCTAAAGTGGCATTTAGGATTATCCATCTAAATCCTGATAAGTGAGGTTTTTCTGTAGGCTCATACCATAATTGTTGGTCCTGGACCTGAATGCCCTCCTTAGCCACGGAAGTGTTAATCGAATGAGAAGGGGTGTATTGGAGTAGAGTACAAGCGATATTTGCAGTGAGGGGAAGATCCTGGACACAAAGAAATCCTACAGCGGTTAGGCATGTTTTTTCAACTGTAACATTAGTTCGGGTGGCATGAGTGAGTATAAAACATTCTGGACCCTTTTCGCTATATGGCCAACAAGTGCCTGGGACTAGCACGAGATCGATATTATGGTCAGTGTCTCATGTGTCTATATAAATCTCAGCTTGTTCAGGTTCTGCTGCATAAGTAACATAAGAGGTTACATTACGATAACTGAGATACACTGTACCAAACGCATTCCATTTAACATACCGTTGGTATACATAGCTATGCAATGAGAAAAATAACTTGGATGCTCAATAAGAGAATAAATCACCAGAAGAGGAGGGTCTGGGCCATTGTATAACAGTCGAGGTTTTGGGTAAATATGGGTCAGATTGGGGCTCAGAACGGGCATGATTTTCTGAGATATTGAGGGATGGAGTCACTGCGGGAGGCTTAACTAAAGGGGAGGCCGTCGGGGGAGCAAGGGAAGAATGGGATTCGTCTAGTAGTTCTGGAATAGCCTGGCATGGCCAGGGGACCTCACCTGTATGGCAATCACCTGAACTGGGAATAAATCCCAATATCCATTTTATCCCACATTGCCATGCCTGTTTCAGCGATGCTTAAGAGCATTTTAGCAGTAAATCTTGGGTTAAAGAACTAAGGGTGGAGATAACATGTAATTCGTCCACTCCAGCCCAGATACTGCTTACTTGTGCCCCGGAGATAAGCCTATGTCCTGGGCCAATTGGCCCAATTTTCATCATGCTGTTGATTTTTGTAAATATTCCAGACAGGAGCGGCACTATTTGCCCCGTCCCACAAGGAGCCAGTTAAATCCCTCCTTTGGTAGGAGGATGCACCCCAAGTCTATACCAACCCGAGGGTAGCCCCTTAGGAGCAATTGGGGCAGGTAGAAGTGATCTGGAAGTGGGATAAGGGCAGGGCAAATTTGATAGTTCCTAGCCTGGCATTAAGTATGGTCCATCTGAACCCCCTTGGGTTTCTTTTTCCTAGAAGAACCATACCACAACTGCTGGTCATACACTCGGATACTTTTTCAGGAGGCTTTAGGTTTGTTATATGGGAGAGAAAATACTATAACAGGGTACAGGCTATGTTGTTGGTTACTGAAATAGCCTTTAAGTAGAAAAATATTCCTGTGGTCAGACAAGTCCTGTGGGTATATGTTTGGTTATTTACTAGTGGTGTCAGCAGTGAGCTTACAAGTAAGGCTACTAATTGGAGAAATATTCAGAAAATATTACTTTTCCATCCCCATTCCAAGTTCATTAAAGAGGAGAGGTTAAGGAACATTAAAAGTCTCATTTTCAGGTAGTTTTGGCTAGCTTCCGCAAGCTATTCTTCGAGATTTCGTAGTCTTAATTCACTTAGCTGTCCAGCAGTGAGGCAGCAAGGGAGAGGTTACTAGCACAATCACCTTGCTTGCTTGGAGGCTTTATTATGTCCTCAGGTGGAGAGGTTGTTTTCTTAGCAAAGTTCAAAGGCTCAGTGGGTCTGTCAGCAAACAAAGGAGAAGTTACCAGTTCTTTTACCTTGTCCTTCACTCCTGCCGTCCAGAAAGAGCAACAACGCCAGAAGGAAAGATAGACCAATCATTAGTCAGAGAGTCATCACAGTGAGGAACATGGGCAGGTAGTCAATTCTTGGCACTTCACAGCAGTGTTGGTAATTAACAGGATTTGATAAGGGTCTTTCAGCATGGAGCCAGGGCAGTTCCTCGCTGGTGGACCTCCATGTACACCCAGTCTTCTGGTTTCAGCAAGCAGCAGAGCTACTGTATTTAAAAAAGACTTAACACATTTTATTAGTGCCTGGCGATAATTACGCATTGTGTCATCTATTAAATAAATGTTCACCTGAGCCAAAGCCAGCAGGGCACTGTCGATAGTTGCACTGGGTGCCCTGGTAGAAATTTTATAAGGGCTGAGTGCGTTGGAAGTGGCCTTGTAAGTGCATTTGGCCATACTAGATCTGTGACGCTGCACATAACTTAGTTATAATTTGTCCAGTAAAATTAGGTTCACATTCACTGTTGCTATTTACAAGTATGCCAAAGCTTCACAACCGTTTTGGCATAAGCCTTTTTATAAGGAAATATATTACTAAAACTAACACATACTGATAAGAACAGCATTTTGGCATGCTTATAAAGTCAATCTGAATATTTACAAAGGATCCTCATGGAGTGGGGTGAGCTGCAGGTCTAGTCTGGACTGGTTTTCCACTGTTGTGTGCCAGACAAATAGGGCAAGGATTACAATATTGTTGAGCCATGATTAAAAATTTTGAGGCATACCAATGCCACACCCCTGATGCAATCATCCCTCCTTTTCTCACGCGGGCCAAACCATGGGCCACGCGAGCAAGGTAGGGGAACAAAGTCCGGGGCGCAACCAGATGACCATCTGGAGTGCACCACAAGGTGTGGAGAACACCCATTTCGTCCCAACCGTCCTTCTCCTCCTTAGACGCTGATTCTTGCAATAGCGCCAGGTCATGAGGGGACGCAGCTGGAGAAAGAGGTTGCAGCATACAAAGACAAAAAATTTCAGAGGGAAGCCATCAGCTACTGGGTCCAAAGAGGAACTAAAATATGCAACGGGTTTGCGTGAGGACCCCTAGGGCCATCCCCTCCTTTTCTTATGACAATAGAGAGTAAAGGGTTTCTTATAATCAGGGAGGCCCAGTGCCAATGCTTAGGCCAGAACATGCTTAACCTGAGTGAAAGTCTTATTAGCCTTTAATGTCCAAGGGATGGGGTCTGTGACCTTATCTATGGTCAAATCTTGCAATTACAACATTTAAACAAAATTATTTTGCTTAAAATATTTTTTTTCTTTACAAATATCCTTGTTGATTGCAGGCAAAACTGAGGAATTATTCAAATTACTCCCTATATTTTCCTGTATTTGTTTTATAGGCAGCGCAGGTTTTCAATTACATAACACTGTGTACATTCTTCAGCTAATTCAACTAAATTGGTCATAGCCAAATCAAATAATTGCTATTCCATAATTTCTTTGCCTGAATCTATTTACAAACATTTCACAGACACCAAGAACTTTTTTCTTTAGCGTTTTTACAAAATTCAACTGCTGTTTCCTCCAGCAACTACAGAGTTAACTTCTCACTCTCCCTCAGATCACTTGCTTGTCTCCCAACAGCCACTTTTATCAACTTAAGTCACCATCCAAAGTAAGTCCTGGGTATGTGAAATCCCCATGCTTACACTTACTGACTCCTTCCTTTCACTACATCCTCAAAGTTTCCAACCCGTTTTTCAATCTCTCTGTCTGTTGCCTGCCTGCCTGCCTGGGCCCGATCCTGCTTTTCTTGCTACATTATTTCTTTCATGGGCACAAGCATTGTCCCACTACCAATTTGGCAAGGAGAGCGGGCCTCCCAACCAAATCCCCTTCTATCTATCCACGCACACCCATTTACATACACACACCACATCCAGAGGCATCCTGTTCAACGATCAACATTTTTTTTATGTCTGGACTCAACACAATCTTTCCCTGAGGCAACAACAACCCCTCAGCATCGGTGCACTACAAAAGAGAATAATAACAGGGCTACAAACAATAAATAAAATAGGGAGAACAACAGCATAAACAGCACAATAAAATTCCTTCCTTGGTATAGTTTGAGAGGAGGGATTTAACTATATTTTTGGGAAGTGGTCTTGCTGGGTTCAGGCAAATTTCAGCCAGCTGGGCAGATCCAATGTGCCCAACCTGGTGAGCATGATCGGCTCACAATGCCCACAGGGAGGGAGAGACCTTACCAACAGTTCCTGTTGCAACGAGGAAGGGCTGGGGTCAGTCTTTTCCTTAGAGTGTTCCTTTAAAAAACTGCCAGGGCCTTATTGTGAGCGGGATCAGGCATATCCAGATACACACCATTTGGGTACAACAGATTGTACAATTTAATTCATACAAAAAAAATTTTTCCTAATAGGTTGACGGGAGAACACGGACTAAGGAGAAATGCATGTCGGTTAGAGAGGGGACCAAAAAAAAAACCAAAAACGGTACAGAGTGGGGAATGGGAGCATTTTCCACTCCTACTGCCGTAACAATATTCTAAGAAAGGGGTACAGACAGAAACCTCTGCAACCTCAGGGTAAAACACGAGGCTTTAATATTTATCAAACATGAGGTAAAAGTACCATTTATTACACAGGAAACAATAGGGCAATTACCAGGAAAAAAGCGGGGCAATGATGTTACTAGTCTCCGGACCCTCCTAGCAATCTGGCTGCAGAGGAGGCGGATTAGGGAAGAACTGGAAATTCGGGAAAGGGGCTAGCTCCGGCACTTTTCCGGGGTGAGAAGACCGTCTAGGGCGCGTGGGGCACTCCTTTATAAGGTAGCATTCCTGCTTACAGTAGGCGCAGCTCTTTCCACGAGCATTTAGCCTTCCAATGCCCTTCTTGCCCGCACAAAAAGCAGGAATCGGAGTTAGGTCGAGGATTCACCCCAGGTGCTCCTAGACCCTGTTTCTGGCTGGAGAACTTTTTATAAGAATTCTGCATGGTTTAAATTTTCAGGACCATAAGTTTAGATTCTGTTTCATCCTTCTTTCTTTTAAGCTGCTGATGAAAATGCTGAGCAGCAGCTGCTAAAATACCTTCTAAAATTGCAAAACAATTGCAATTATGGGAGGGGGAGAGGTAGCTTGACCTTCCCCTTCATCAATGGCTACCGGTGGGGCCACTGTTTATATTTTATAAATAAGTCATTTAAATCATCTGGTGGGGATAAAGGCAGCGGTCTAGAGGCCGCCGCTCCCCAAAGAGGGGCTCTCGGACCAGCTGCAGACTGGCCCGACAGTCCCTGGACAAGGACTAGTTTTTCCTAAGTTTTTTTTTTTTTTTTAAAGTTTAACTTCTCCTGGGAGTCCTTAAGACCCCCTAGTATACCAATTCCACTTCTGCAAATATTTACATGTCAACAGATTATAATGTACATACATATAAGCAGTAGGTGTGACTTTTGGTGGTATTAGAATCCCTTTGGATTCACTAGTCCCCATTCTTACTTCAGCTCCCCATCACTCAAGCCACTCACACAAGGGAACGCTTATCAGGATTACCACGGTTCTAACACCAATGGCCTCTCTACCTGCCCTGGGCAGGGGAAATAGGAGTAGGCTTTTGCTGACCCGCAATACAGCAGGTACCTACAAGGAAGGAGGTAAAGGATGGGACGGGTTTCTCTCCGGATAACCCGTGGTCCCCGTACGCCTGTCGCCAGTCCAGAGCACCAGCTATTAAGCCAACGATGCTTCTGAAGCTATGGACCCAGCGGCACGGTTTCCTGGGGGCTTCCCTCCTCTCCGAGAAGGGAAGGGAGCTTATGGCTCCAGTGGGCAAAGAAAGGGACCCTGCGGTCCTGGGAGGACAGTGCTCGAGGAGCTGTCACGGGGTCATAGGTCATGGAAGGGAAGGGAAAAAGGACGGTTAAACACACAAGCACCCAACAGGCTAGCCACTTACCAAGGTCTGCCAGCTGGGAAGTTTCACAATCTCTCCAAGCTCAGCTGTGGGGCTTGCTTTCGAGACACTCCCGGTCACGAGATTTCACTTCGCAGGAGGCTCTGGGCGTCTTCCCACAGCTGCATTCACGCTGGCCGCTTGGCCCTCACACACACACAGGCACTTTCTTGACACAGCTGTCAAGGTGAGAAACCTCAGAACCCGGATCCCCACCAAACCTAGTAGGAAGGAGATCCCCGATCAACTCCCAGGGCATGGAAGCCCAGGAGCGGATCAGGACTCTCCGGACCGAAAGGAGCGTGGTCTGTGGGCTGCCGGCGGTACCTTTAAAACCTTAGGAGCCTTTGGAAAGGCGTCATACCTTTAAGACTTACATAACCTGGAAACCTCAGAGAAAGGGCGTCAGGTCTGTCTGATGGCTAAAAGTTCGAACCCAGCTTGTGACTTACCCCAAACCGGAGCCTACAGACCAGTCCCCTGCCAAACCCCTTCAGAGATTTCAAAAGGTCTCTTACCTTTTAATTGGGCCCTGGGGTTGGAAGGAAACTGCCTGCGGTCCTCCGATCCAGGAGAAGCCCTCTCGTGGGTTCCCGGCCAATGCACCAAATTGTCGGGGAAAAGACCACCACCCAGTTGATTTGATCAGACAGCCTGAGGTGCCTTTATTTCATACAAGCATATATGCAGGGAAAGACAGCATAGACCAAACGCAAGAGGCTGGCTGCTGCTCTACATGTTACAAATTTTACCAGGTTTATAAAGGTTAAAACCGCAAAACGTAGCACGCTGGTTACACATGTTATTTGCCTTATTTGGAATATAATGATAACAAGCAAGCTGACCAATTAATTTTCCATCTATGGCAAAACCCCAATCTTCCATCTATGGCTTTTCCTGTTATTGTCTTTGCCAGTCAAGTCTGCGGTTTGACCGTTCTATTATAACTTAACAGATCTCCTGGTTCCCCTTTATCCAATTCTAGTTCCTCTTTTTGGGGCCCTGACCACATCTTTTTGCCTTTGTACAGAAAAACAAGTTTAGCAGGAGTTAAAACTCTTGCTTCTAGCTAAGGGCCTACTCTTACTTTATTTTCAGCAAAAAAGCCTGGGGCCTTGGGTAAGGTGGGGTCGGGGGGGTTCCCTATCAGTACCAAAACTCTATTAACATCAGTGGGGCCAAGATTTCACTGCAGAAGCTTACTACCTTGATTTGTGCAACCTCTAGTTAGGAAATAATCAAGAACAACATCCCAGGCATGCAAAAGAAACTGAAGATATGTCTATACAGCACCTAGCAGCCCAGCTCCGGAAATCTACATAGCAACGAAACAGCCCTGGAGCCTGAGTCAGCTGGCATGGGCCAGCCACAGATTTTTCTTTGCTGTGTAGACATACCCTTATAGCCAGTCATATTTGTAACAAGTGAAAGTGGATCTGAGTGGCAGGGACGGTTAGTATCAGCATCCAAGCAAAGATGGGTGTGCAAGGGTGGGGAGGGGCAATGGAGGTGGTGTACAACAAAAACCTGGTGGAATTTCTGGCAGTTCTTTGCTTTAGCTTTATGAAACATTCATACTCAATGTGATTAAAGTGAATAAATATGGGGGACTTGGAGAGGTAAATGTCAGTTATCTCAAACACTATATGCACACTCAAGTGTACCTTTGGATACAAGTTCATGACATTTCACAAAAAGAATATTAGATTTAATAGGTTTTAAGGCCAGTAGGGACCATTAGATTAGGCAGCATGACTTAGTGCAGAGGTACGCAGCCTATGGCACATGTGCCAAAGGCGGCACACAAGCTGATTTTCAGTGCCACTCACATTGCCCAGGTCCTGGCCACCAGTCCCGGGGGCTCTGCATTTTAATTTAATTTTAAATGAAATTTCTTAAATATTTTGAAAACTTATTTACTTTACATACAACAATAGTTTAGTTATATATTATAGACTTATACAAAGAGACCTTCTAAAAAGGTTAAAGTGTATTACTGGCCCACCAAACCTTAAAGTTGAGTGAATAAATGAAGACTCGGCACAGCACTTCTGAAAGGTTGCCGACCTCTGACTTAGTGTATAACACAGAGCATATAATCAACAAGTTACCCTTGTACTGAGCCCCATAGCCTATCATCACAAAGGACTTGATAAAGACAAAGCCTTTCATTTTTATCTCACAGGCACATGGACTTGCTCAGCACCCTCATGCTTAGTGTTGTTGGCTCCTTGTGAGTCTACCATGAGTCTCGTGATACTGGGTGTTTTTCTTAAAGGCCCCATTCTTGCAGTCAGGTGATTACTCAAGATTCTCAGCTTTCACTTCTGTGTTTTTAAAAAGGAAGATTCCAGCCCTCATATCTGTGGAGAAGAGCTAAAAAAGGTGACCCTGAGAGACTTTCAAAATCAGAAGGCAAATAACCCCCCTAACCCCCAAAATCCCATGATTTTTAAGCCACCCTCATGATTTTGGGGCACCTCACTCACAATTTTTGAATGCTTGGGGTTTGCAATGCTATACATTCAGCACTCAATACCCTCATTTTTCTTCTCTCAGCACCAAAGTCTACCAACTTTATTCAGATATGGCCAGATTGTGGCTACCCCTTCCATAGATGCACCGGGAAGCGGAGGGGAAAAGCTTTCTTCATCCCTCCCTGTCATAAACAGATGGTTAAGGGTTAATGTCTCTTTTACCTGTAAAGGGTTAACTAGCTCAGTAAACCTGGAACACCTGACCAGAGGACCAACCAGGAGACAAGATACTTTCAAATCTCGGTGGAGGGAAGTCTTCGTTTTGGGATATTTGTTTGTTTGTTGTTCTCTCTTGGATCTAAGAGAGACCAGACGTATATACAGCCTCTTCTGTTCAATTTAGTAAGTACCAATTAGAGAGGCGGTTTAGTCTTTTGATTGTTTTCTTTATCTGCAAATGTGTATTTTGCTGGAAGGATTGTATCTCTGTTTGCTGCAACTTGTATTTGTGCTGGGGAGAGGATTCTCTCCAGTGTCTATAAGCTGAAAGACCCTGTAACATTTTCCATCTTGATTTTACAGAGACAATTTTTACTTTTTTTCTTTCTTTTATTAAAAGCTTTTCTTTTTAAGAACCTGATTGATTTTTTTTATTTCTTGTGTAAGACCCAAGGGGAGGGGGTCTGCACTCACCAGGGAATTAGTAGGAGAAAGGAGAGAAGGGAGGAGGAAAAGCCTGATTTCTCTCTGTGTTAGAATCACTGTGTCTCTCTCAGGGACAGTCTGGGAGGGGGAGAGAAGGGGGGTGAATTTCCTCTTTGTCTTAGATTCACGGAACTTGAATCTGTATAGTCTCTCCAGGGTAACTCAGGGAGGGGAAGCCTGGGAGAGGAAACGGTGGGGGGAAAGGGTTTACTTTCCTTGTGTTAAGATCCAAGGGGGTTGGGTCTTGGGGTCCCCAGGGAAGGGTTTGGGGGCCAGAAAGTGTCCCAAAACACTATATTTTTGGGTGGTGGCAGCTCTATCATTTCTAAGCTAGTAATTAAGCTTAGAAGGGTTCATGCAGGTACCCCAACTTTTGGACGCCAAGGTTCAGAGTGGGGAATCATACCCTGACACACTCTTATACACAGCCCACATAATGTCCAGCCAGATTTGCAAGTTCCCTACGAAAGTGTTACTGAAGTGCACGCTGGGAACAAATGGTGCTCAAAGGGAGGCAGGCAGTAGAAGAGCCATAGCCAGCTATGCAGAGCGTGTTGCACCCTGTGCAGGGGGTGTAGCCATTTGTACACTCCCCATATGACAGAGACTTTTCAGGAGGCTTTCTTCCTCTTTGAGTCAGAATGGGCCTGTTTTTCAAAGGTCTATAGCAGAAGTGGAGCATGCCCTCGTAGGGGGACATGGAGGAATGTTCAGGGGGCTGTGGTAGGGCCCAGACCAGTCCCGATGGGAGTTAGCACCATCCAGCTCCACTGTGCTCTAGCCCCATCCCCAGCTGCTGACATCTGTTCGTGCCCTGCCCCCCCCTCAATTTCAGCCCCAGTCTTGGCCCCCTTACCACTGTCTGCTTCTCCCTCCCCAGGAGCCATGGTCCCCACTGCCGGCCCCAGCTCAAGGAAGGGGACAGACAGGGGTAAGGGGGGCACGATACTGAAAAGCTTGGGGACCCCTGGTATACTGTATAAGTGCCTAGTAGGGTTTTCAAAAGTTCTTAAGCAGGTGAGGCACCTACCTTCCATTGAAATCAGTGGGCATTAGGTGCCTAAAATGCCTGGGCATTTTAGGAAATGCCATAAGGCATCTGTCTGCAGCTTTTGGCACCTAAGCACCTTTGAAACCTGTTCTAATGTCTCTAGTACTCCTCCTGGGACAGTGCAGCTCTACATTGCCTCTAGCACAGATCTGTTGCTCTAGATGGCACAGTCTAGCCCCAGAGTAGCACCTTAATCAGGGCCACTATGTGTAGAGTAAGGTATTGCCCAATGTGAGTAAAGATACTAGAATCAGACCCAATAAGCAGTGTAATGTAATGAAATTACAGTCTTGCATAGATGTATGTCAAGTCTAGAAAAAACACAATAGCAAGTAAATATTGCCTGCAGTCATGTGCTGCTCATCATTCTGCCAATGAAGTTTTTAGCTGCAGGTTCTGTTCATTTCAAGGAGCTGCAGGCAACGACAGCAGCACAAGTCAAACATCAGCTGGATTTTGCTGTGCACAGTTTCTAGATGTCACAATCCCTCACGCTATTAGCTATTAAAGATGAAGTGTGGTAATCAATGAATATACTCACGTACCCAGTCTTGCATTTCACTTTAGCTTTGCAAATGGCACATACGGCCCTAAATTTCTGATTTGATGCAGTGTGTTAATAAGTGACATACATCAAGTTTTATGGTATTAGTTCAACAATGTAAAATTATGTGCAACACAATAAAAGCAAAAGTAACTTCAAGGTAGGGCACCAATATAAATTCCCTGTTGGAAATGCTCAGGTCAATATTTGATATTGTAAACTTTCTGCAAAGCTCCAGTCTATGGTCTATATCATGACCTTCTCATGAAGGCAAATAACAACAACAAACACTGGAATAGGAATTCATTAGTCGAAGTTCCAAGCCTGAACTTTATTTTTTTAATATTTATGACTACAACAAGTAGACTCAGTTCCATAAAGCATTTCCACAGCACAAGCGGCACCCGATGCAAATAGCTTGCAGTATAGTCAACATATTTATAGATTTAGTGATACTTGTATATCCGATGGTTAAACTGCCCGATTATATTTTTTCCCCCCAAGAGCATTTATACCTTACTTCTTTCATCATTCTTTCTGGGTTTCTATTGCAAAGTTGTTTTGTTACCCATGGTCACATATGAAACGTATGTTGTATACATTATTATTTATATTATAGTAGTGTCTGGAGAGGTGCAGCTGAGATCAGGACTCCATTGTGCTAACTGCTACCAGACACATAGTAAGAGACAGTGTGTGCTTAGAAGAGGTTATACAAAAAGATATTATTACTCTCGGAAATTTATAGACAGGGAACGGAATCACAGAGATTAAATGACTTGTTCAGGGTCTCAAAGAGAGCAGGTGATACAGCTGGAAGTTGAGCCCATGTGTTCTGAGATCCAGGCCTTTGGTTTAACTATCAGCTCTATCTTCCTCTCAAAGCAGTATATATTTGGCTTGTGACCATCTTACACTTGAATCCTTTGCTTTTTATTGTGAGGCCTTTCAAAATAAAACTGAAAGTGGCAAATAATTTGTGTTGCATCTTTCCATAACTCAGCTAGTGCTGTTGGAAATATGGTAGAAGACCTTTGAGTGACAGTCTTGAGGAAATGTCCAGAGCAGTGACTTTTTAACCAGCGGTGCCATAAAGAACATGAGAATGTAAGTTAAGAGAGAGCAAGCTTGATGGTCTTAAAGGGACAGCTTTTCAGAGAACTGAATTTTCTGGCTGATGAATGGATCTTAGTTTTGTATTTATTTTTAAATAATAAAAATTGAGGGTGATTTTCAAAGGCAGAAATGGCAAACAGGCATCCAACTCCCACTGACTTTCATTGACTGTAAGTTTAAATGGCTATTGGGTGCCGAAGATCCATTTGTGTCTTTGAAAAACCTACCACAATGTTTCTATTTCCTGTGAATGTGCTAGAGTGACTGCATTGGGAAATAAACCCATTTACCTTTACTCCTGACTTGCAGGGATCACATCTAGATATAAGGGTTATTAAACCCCTTACTGAGGAGGTTTCAAGGAAATAGTAGTTACTGCAAGGGTAATAGCAGGAACTGAAGCAAAAAAGTTTTCTAATCTGCATATGCAAACCATCGAAATGTCTGCTACTTATCAAGAGGCAGGATTGAGATTTCTAGATGAAAATGTTTGCAAATGTTACTTTTGGTTAAAGTGTGTGTGTGTGTGTGTGTGAGAGGATGGAAGGGGAAGGATTTGTTTTTTTAACCAAAGTAGTCATCATAACTTATAAAGGATGCAAGAAGATGAAGCTTTCAAATGGAACGCTACCAGGGGATGCTCCATTTTATGTTGATCTGATGCTGGTTTCCTGTGCCTAATGTGGTGTGTGGGTAGTTGCAACAGTAGAGTCAATATAGAAACTGGAACAGTTCTGTGAAAAGATAAATCACCCAGGAAGGAGAAGTCCTGAGAGAAGCAGCATCTGTACAAGGTTAATGAGAGAAATAAGGAAGACCTATACCATCCTGTAAAAATCAAGACTGCACCAGGATTACCCAAGGAAGGCAAAGCTGGATGATAACACTGCCATCCTTATTGGAGTTATGTGAGTGTCATAAACAGATAGCTAAGGGTTAATGTCTCTTCCACCTGAAGCACCTGACCAGAGGACCAATCAGGAAACCTGATTTTTTCAACTCTGGGTGGAGGGAAGTTGTGTCTGAGTCTTTGTTTTCTGTCTGCCTGCTTTCTCTGAGCTTTGGAGAAGTAGTTTCTACTTTCTAGTCTTCTGTTTCTAAGTGTAAGGACAAAGAGATCAGAGAGTAAGTTATATGGTTTCTTTTCTTTGGTATTTGCATGAATATAAGTGCTGGAGTGCTTTGATTTGTATTCTTTTTGAATAAGGCTGTTTATTCAATATTCTTTTAAGCAATCGACCCTGTATTGTATCATCTTAATACAGAGAGACCATTTGTATGTATTTTTCTTTCTTTTTATATAAAGCTTTCTTTTAAGACCTGTTGAAGTTTTTCTTTACTTCAGGAAATTGAGTCTGTACTCACCAGGGAATTGGTGGGAGGAAGAAATCAAGGGGAGATCTGTGTGTTGGATTGCTAGCCTGATTTTGCATTCCCTCTGGGGAATAGGAAAGTACTTTTGTTTCCAGGACTGGGAACAGAGAGGGGGGAAGGGAAAAAGGATTATTTCCCTTTGTTGTGAGACTCAAGGGATTTGGGTCTTGGGGTCCCCAGGGAAGGTTTTTCAGGGGGACCAGAGTGCCCCAAAACACTCTAATTTTTTGGGTGGTGGCAGCAGGTACCAGGTCCAAGCTGGTAACTAAGCTTGGAGGTTTTCATGCTAACCCCCATATTTTGGACGCTAAGGTCCAAATCTGGGACTAAGGTTATGATAGTGAGGCACAGATGTTTGTGCATCTGTAGGGAAAACAGAATGGCCCAGCTACAGAGAAACTTGGCTGGACATCTTTGGGGTGATGAATGTGTCAGTAGGAACCCTATTGTCTTGGTATAATTCCCCTCTCTGAACCTTAGCGTCCAAAAGATGGGGTACCAACATGAATTCCTCTAAGCTCAATTACCAGCTTAGTACTTGTAGTGCTGCCACCAACCAGGAATTCCAGTGCCTGGTACACTCTGGTCCCCCCAAAACCTTGCCCGGGGACCCCCAAGACCCAGATCCTCTGGATCTTAACATAAGGAAAGTAAACCCTTTCCCTCACCGTTGCCTCTCCAAGGCTTCCCCTCCCTGGGTGACCCAGGAATATCACTGTGATTCAAACTCCTTGAATCTTACAACAGAGAGGAAAATCCACCTTCCCCCATCCTTCTCTCTCCCCCTCCCAGATTCTCCCTGAGAGAGAGAAAGTAATCCTTTCTCTCCCCCTTCCCTCCTTTCTCCCCACCAATTCCCTGGTGGATCCAGACCCAGTCCCCTGGGGTCTCACCAGAATAAAAAAAACAATCAGGTTCTTAAACAAGAAAAGCTTTTAATTAAAGAAGGAAAAAACAGTAAAAATTATCTTTGTAAATTTAAGATGGAATATGTTACAGGGTCTTTCAGCTATAGACACTTGGAATATCCTCCCAGCCTAAGTATACAAGTACAAATTAAAATCCTTTCAGCAAAATACAGATTTGAACTCCTTCCAGCCAAATACACATTTGCAAATAAAGAAAACAACCATAAGCCTAACTCACTTTATCTACCCAGTACTTACTATACTGAACTTATAAGAGCCTGTATCGGAGAGATTGGAGAGAATCCTGGTTGCACGTCTGGTCCCTCTGAGCCCCCAGAGTGAACAACAACCAAAAACTAACAGCACACACAAAGACTTCCCTCCCTCAAGATTTGAAAGTATCCTGCCCCCTGATTGGTCCTCTGGTCAGGTGACAGCCAGGCTCACTGAACTTGTTAACCCTTTACAGGGAAAAGAGACATGAAGTACTTCTGTTCTATTAACTCTTAACTATCCGTTTATGACACCTATATTTGAAAAAGTTACCAGAGATCTTACATTGGCCTTATATTGACTGAGGTAACAGTTCTAGGAAGTAGTAAATTGTGAAACAGTTATATTTAACTTCTAATACACTTGCATTGTTTCTTTAAGGATATTTATAGATATAATTGATTTGATTTATTACACTGGTCTACAATTTTTGAGAAGTCGTCTGCTTCAGAGATAAAATGTGATATTTATTATGTATTTTGATGTGCTGAATTCAAATATGACAATTAAAACAACTGATTGGCTACTGTTTCTAAGATATTTAAGTTTTTACATTTTATGTCTATGTATATTGTGTAGATAGTAGAGTTTTAATCATAAATTGTAAACCTAGGTCTTTTCATGTGTTTATGGTTGCTCTACATGATAATATTTCACCTGTCCTGTTTATGTAACACTTTAAAAATCAGCAAAAGGGTTATATAAATAAAATTTATTATGAAACAAAAGGCAAAAAACTATTATGTACATAGTTTAGTCCTATTCAGTGTCTACTCGGCACTTCTTGGCTTGTCTCTTGTATTCATTAAATGGAGCATCTCTTGTCCCTGTCCAGCAATAGTCTGCAAGCATTGATGGGCTCCATTTGCCCTGATAGCCTGCCAGGAGATTCCACTGCTGTAGTCTGGAGCCCAACAGCTCTGCCTTACTCTTGGGTAGTTCCAAATCCCTGACAAGGTCATTCAGTTCACCTTGTGTTATGAGGTGTGGTTCAGAGGAGGAAGATGGGAGAAAATGTGGGTCCTGTGACATTGATGGTTCAGGACCAGAAGTTTCATCCTCTTCCTCTTCCTCATGTGACTCAAGTGAGAATGATTCTGGTGCATCAGGAACCGGCAGTCCTTCTCTGTGGGGTACTGGGCGTATAGCTGATGGAATGTTTGGATAATGCACAGTCCACTTTTTCTTCTTTGACACACCTTTCCCAACTGGAGGCACCATGCAGAAGTAACAATTGCTGGTATGATCTGTTGGCTCTCTCCAATTATTGGCACTGCAAAAGGCATAGATTTCCTTTTCCTGTTCAACCACTGGCGAAGATTTGTTGCACAAGTGTTGCAGCATGTGTGAGGCCCACCTCTTGTCCTGATCTCCAATTTTGCAGCCAAAAGAAAGGTGATAGGCTCTCTTAACCATAGTGGTTATACTGCGCTTTTGTGATGCAAAAGTCACTTCACCACAAACATAGCAGAAGTTATCTGCACTGTTCACACAAGTACAAGGCATCTCTGCTCACTTTGGCTAAACAGAAATGTGTCCCTTTGCAAAATCAAACACTGACAAATAAGAGAGCACGACACTGTATGATTTCTAGAGCTGATATAGGGCAATTTGTTCAGCAGAGTGATGTAAGCTTCGTTAGGATTGCATCATCCATGACTTCTAGGAATAACATGATGCAATTCATATCACGTATGACGCAATAGCAGCTTCAGATTGCAGCATTCATTGTTTTGCCTAAAAAGCAAGTACTGTCCAAACCCAGTCATAGATTTATTCATAGATCCAGTCAAAGATATATTTTAGTCATTTCTGGTTTAAATTGAGATCCCTTCCCTTTATAACTCACTTATCCTCCGCCATTCCCAAGTCAAGGATCGTATATACTGACCCAATAGCATATCTTGAAAACTAGAGCCAATCAACAATTTTAAGCATCATTTTCGTTCTCAGTGACCCAGAATTAGTAAAGTTGGAATACATTTATTTCAGAAGCATTTTGGCTGTAGAGCAGTGTTATTAACCCTGCAGAATGGATGCCCAGTAATACATTTAGAATGGTTTTAGCATGTCTTGCTCTGTGAAATGGCCACTGGTATAAAAACTACTCCTTACATAGGTAAAAAAATGTCTCCAAGTGCATTCAGTACTAAACTTTACCCAAAAGATTGCAGTTATTATGGTTTTGTAATATGTTCATCTATCTATTAAGAACCGGAATCAGCCCACAAATACATTGCAAAAAGCCTTCCAAACAAGCATCAAATTCTACTAACCAAGCCAAAATAACACTAATAGCCTGGAAAGGAATCCAATCAACCAGTTTCCAGTCCCCTGTCCCTGAAGATCAAAAGTATTTATCCAGGTTCTGTTCTATTAAATCTGGATTCAGCTTAATGAATCTCACTGAACAATTTTATTACAGTGAAGTAAGGTTCCCTATAGACGTAAAATGACAAGGTCACAACTTGTAGAATGGAATGTGCCTGGAAGGACAGAGATAATTTGACAACAGTTTGTAATGTTGTCAGATGCCATGCTATTTCCCCCTTCCACTCCTAATCTGGCTGTATATCATGCTTCAGAACGTCCACTTATGTCTGTTTTTTACAAGCCAAGTTATCTTTAAAGGGACAACATCAACTTAAAATCTGGTCAATTAAAAAAGAGTTAATAGTTTCAGGTACTTGTCTTTGATTACTGTGCCAACACTTAGGATTTTTTACATTCACATTTACCTATTTCTTTAACAAAAATTCTCTACCATCTTGCTGTATGAACAATTCAGACAGACAGAAAAGGAAACTAAAATGGGGGAAGTTAAACTGACTATATGTGAAAAGTTGTCAAATGCACAAAGCGAACAAATGAGAGAACCTCCATTTTTCTCTAATCTTTTTCCATTGTTGTAATATTATGTGAAATCTGTAATAAGATGCAGGCATGAGTAATTTAACAATGTCCCTTTGATTTCAAAAGACAATGAGGTTAATTTTCATTGATCTTAAACTTCCTTTAGGTTCTCCAGAGTGCTCTCTGAGTTTATCTTAAGGAACAACTGGTCCAAAAGACAACAACAGTTTAAACAGCCAAGGCCACTGATATATAAATAATTATTGTAAAAAGATGGCAGTGACACAGCAAAAGAAATGGCCAGGAAGAAATGTGCACTCTAATGTCCAGACTGGATCCAATGTACATTAATGGCTTTACTGTTTCGCTCAGCTAATTGAGGACACATTGTATTATAGAACTCTCCCTTCAAAAGTACAATCACCTTAGCTGCTTTTGTCATTTCCTTAAATGAATTCATTGTTGTGCTTCTGAATGTAAAACTTAATCTATGTGTGTAAATTAAAATGTATACACAGACACACACAAAATGTATTAGTTCTTCAGAAGACAGACAGAAAACCACATTATATTTTTTATCAAAACCAGGTAGTTTCACTTCCTCTGAAATTTAATTTTTTTTTATCATCTACCAAGAAAAATGAGTACAAAAGGTCTTTTAGGTTCAGATTTTCAAATGTCAAAATGCACTTTTTGGTGTGCCCTACTGTGATGGGATTCCTGGGGTACAACCTGGAATGAGAGTAGTTCTGTGACCCCTTAACTCTCCAGTCTGGGCTGTCTCCCACAAGGCTATGCTAGTGACAAGCCGCAATCCCTTCAGGTGCTGTAACTCAGTACAACAGCATGTGGAGCCGCACACCAAGGTAAATGGCATGAATGCTCCCAAGCTGCTCACAAATCACACAGAGAAAGGCTCCAGCAAGTCTTCCTAACCAACAGCCTTGCACCCCAAAACTGTACTGTTTGCCCTGATCAGTGTAAGTTCATTACCTAGTCTGCCCACTCCCTTAATGTGGAGAGGACACACACTAACCTTTGTAAACTGTGCTGCAATTTCCCAAGCACTTCAGCCCAAACCCAGTGTTTTAAGCATAATATAAAACAGATTTATTAACTACAGAAAGATAGATTTTAAATGATTTTAAGTGGTAGGCACAAGAAGTCAGAGATAGTTACCAAAAAACCCCTAAGAATAAAAGGTAAGCTTGCAGTCTAAATCTTATAACTTATTAGACTAAGCATTAATTAGATCAAGCAGTTTTTCTCATCCCACTGGATGTTGCAGACAGGATACAGTCTTTAATGCACAGGCTTTCCCTTTAAGCCTGGGACCAGGCTCCTCAGCACCAGTCTGTGTCTTCCCAGCATTCTTGTTGCCTGCAGTGTAGGTGGTGAAAGAGAAAGGTGGCCTCATGATGCTGCTGTCTCTTATCTTGTACTCTTAGACTATATCTACACTGCAGTTTTGTCAGTAAAACCTTTATTGGTCAGGGGTGTGAAAAAACTGGTGTGGACAGTGCTTTGTCGGTGGGAGACACTCTCCCATCGATAAAGCTATCGCCTCTCATTGAGGTTGGTTTTATTTTGTTGGCAGGACAACTCTCTCTTGCCAACAAAGAGTGGCTACACTATGTACCTTACAGCAGCACTGCTGTGCCACTGTAAGGTGTGCAGAGCACATAGCCTTAGGCCCTGTCTACACTGGCAAGTTTCTGCGCAGTAAAGCAGCTTTCTGGGTTGTAACTCCCAAGATGTACACACTGCCAAGCCATTTAGTGCACTGGTACTTAGCCCCTGGTAAGTGGACTTGATTTTGGGACAAGCTAAAGCAAGTTGTTGGGGGAAGGAGGGTTGCAGAAAGCAGGCTTGTATCCCACCACATGACTAGTCTGAGCAATGGAACAGGCTATTGATTGACTCCCTCTCTTCATGGGAATCTCCCTCAGAGATTTCCAGGAAACTCTTGTGGAGATACCGGGCAATCTGCTGCTGTAGGTTCTTCAGCAGAGCTGCTTTGTTTCGTGCCCCATTAATGGTAACTTACCCATACCACCGTGCCATCATGAGGGGAACCATTGCTGCACATAGGTGAGCCATATAAGGGCCAGGGTGGAAGCCAAAGTCTTGAAGAAAACCCTCCCTTGATTCCCTACTCACTCTGAGCAGTGAGCTATCTTCCATAATGATCACATCCTGAGGAAAGTGTGGGGACAGGAATGATTATTGCCCCTCTTCCCCACAGTACTGGAGCTCCCTAAGAGCCACATGTACAGCAGTGTCCAGGAGGAGTGATTTTGCCTGCCCCACCATTTTGTGGGTCTTGTGACTCATGTGTGCTTGCCTGTGGTCAGCCAGTTAGTGACAGGTGTGTGAGTCACTAACTGGCTGTGTTTTAAATCACTGAATCAGTGTTCTCTGTGTTGCAAACAATACTGTTTCTGTAAAATGTTGCATTTAAACTTCACAGATATGACCTTGGGAGCCCAGCCTCCTTTTTTGCTATTGCCAGCTGAAAGGCCAAGAAGAACTAAGGAGGACTTTCTGTATGATGTTTTGATGCACTCTGCCTCTGAGAAACAAGAACTGAAGGAGTGGTGGGACAACAAGAAAAGGGACTGAAAGGAGAATGCAGTGCACCAGAATGAGGCCACAGAGTGGCTCTTAAACATTATGGAGCGCCAATCAGACACACTTCAGGCATTACTAGCACTGCCAGCCCAGCAGCTCTCCGCTCACCTTCCGCTGTCACAAAACTCTTTCCCTTTGTGGTAAATTGTTGGTTCTGTTATGCTGGGTCTCGCACTTTCTCTTCTTTGGGGAAGGTTCAGGGCACCATTGCTTGCCTCTGAACCAGTATTTTAATTACCCCACTAGTGTCCTTGAGGAGCAGAGTGGAGAGGGAGGGACCTGGGCCTGCCCTCTTCTCCAGGTCCCAAACCAGGGCCCCTGAGGTTTGTGGTGAACCACTTGAACTAGCAGTTCCTTCCCCTTGGCTACTTCCCTCTCCTGCCCTTCAGCTTGTGAAGTGGCTTCTAGCCCTCCTTCTACATAAGCCAGTTGCCCCTTACCTAGGGTTTCTTTTGGATTTCTCAGCCCACCGCAGCACTCCTCCAAACTTTCCTTTTGTCTCTCTTCAAAAGTGTTCTCTTTTCCAACTTCTTCAAACTGCTCTCTGCTTCAGCTCCCACACTGTCTGACTGAAGCAGGGGTTTTAATCACATAACTGACTGCTGGTGCTCTAATTGGCTTCCAGTGCTCTAATTGGCTTCAGGTGCTCTAGTTAATCTATAGCAAACCTTCCTCCCCTTGCAGGGAATAAGGCTCCCTGCTAACACTCTCCTGCTGCCCTCTGGCCATGCTGTATCACACCGTGTACCCCTCAGACACCACCAACACACTCTTATCAACTTCCTGGCTCCAATCTGTACCTGCAGCATTCCACTTCTCCTGTGTCACAGTCCAGCCCTGCTGACTCCCAGTACGCACTACACTCAACACTCATCCTTTTGCAGTTTGGCCCTGCTGAAGTAGAGTACCAGCTGCATTGTACTCCAAAGGAGAAGGCTGTATATGATCCCTGGACATACACAAATCTTTAGCGGTCCCAGGACCCCTCTTCCTCCTGGGACCTTTCCTTCCCACATCCCTCTCCCTGCTGATGGGTTTTTGTTTGTTTGTTTGACTCTCTCCTCCGGTTGTTGTCTTTTAATAAAATAATCTTTATTCCATTAATTGAAAGCAAAAAGATCCCTGCAAAGCAACATATAATTATGTTAAACCCACATATTGCATCAGCTGCACCAATAATCTAGCATTACAAGCATTGCAATTCTGAGCATAGCAACAAATGTTAGTGACTTTCAGCTTCAGATTGCTGTCTCAAAGCATCCCTGATCCTTATGGTCCCGCGCTGTGCCCCTCTAATAGCTCTGGTCTCTGGCTGTTCAAACTCAGCCTCCAGGCGCTGAGCCTTTGCGGTTCAGCCCTGAGTGAAGCTTTCACCTTTCCCTTCACAAACATTAAGGAGTGTACAGCACATGGCTATAAGCATAAGAATATTGTCATTGGCCAGGTCCAACTTCCCAAAGAGGTAGTGCCAGCGGACTTCTCAATGGCCGAAAGCACAGTCAACAGTCATTCTGCACTTGCTCAGCCTGTTGTTGAACTGCTCCTTGCTGCTGTCAAGTTGCCTCATGTTTGGCTTCATAAGTCACAGCATTAAGGGGTAGGTGGGGGTCTCCCAGGGTCACAATGTGCATTTTGACTTCCCCTATGGTGATCTGCTGAACAGGCCAAAAGATGCATGCGGCATGCAGCTTTCTGGACCAACCTGCATTATTCCTGCAGCCCGGAGAGGCAGGGCACGCAGTACACAAACCATTGAAAGATGGCACCAAATGTGGACGGAAGCACAGTGATTGCTGGGATGCAAAGCAATGCATTATGGGGTTTTGGGATAGGATCCAGGATGCTCCGTGACTTTCTCTGCCTTCCTGCAAGTCTTAGTGGCAGGAGAGAAAGAGATGCTCTGTGGGATAGCTGCCCAGAATGCACCACTCTGAATACCACTGCAAGTGTGAACACACTATTGCGCAGGCAGATGACAGTGTGAACACACAACAGGGATTTCCCTTCATCGCTTTCTGAGCGGTGCTGTAATTGCCGGTGCTGTAACTCTGCCAGTGTGGCCATGACCTTAGTTCGTGTCCCTGGAAAGAAACTGGCCCAGGCCTGCCTGGTGTCCCTTGCTGAGTCACAGGGTTGAGCAACCTCCATTGTGTGGTGCATCTCTTACAGAATTGTAAATCCCTTGTTTACAATGCCCCTGCTGATTAATGGTTGTCTAACACCCACCTGGGTGTGGATCACTTCCTTTGTTGTCACTGGAGCACTAGCAGCTGAGGAGTCCCAAACTTATAATGTATTTCAATAACAACCATACAGCAAAATCTCATATTTTCATATATACTAATAATATACATATTTTGACAGAACAATGAGGTTAGGCCGATCATGACCTTTCATATGATATCTTGCATGGCATGTTTTGTATGAGATATCAGAACCATATATGAATGATGAATATGGGGTTTACTGGGTGCTATTTTGGGGTATGTGTCACATCTACATAAGTGTGAATCAAGCATTGTGGACGCATAATTTAATTAGCCCTTTTAGTAGCCCATGTATAAAAGCTCTATGTCCTCAGCTTATAGTGAACAATAACATCTCTCTGTTTAAGTTTTGAAAGTGACCTAAAAAAAAACCATTGCCTTAAAGAGCCAGCTAGTCTTTGACTCTCACCTGAGAAGTTTAAGATCAGAACAATAAGCTTCAGGAGCCAATGCAGCTGTATTCATTAGCATTCAATCCCCAGAGGAGTCACAACATTGCTTTTAGGGGTTATGGACCAGATGGTGCCCAGCTGTTCCAGGATTTGATAGGAAGGTGTAGGGTATGAGAAAGAGAGTCTTATTTCCCCTGCACAGCAGCTGGACACATCTTCAGGCCCTTCACTCACTCAGATGCAGACTGCTCTCTCTTCCCATCAGAAATCCCAACAGGGACCAGGGAGAATGAGGTAGTAGTGTTCCACACCCCACCTGCATACCTGGAGCTTGGAGGCAGGAGCTCTCCCAGAGCTGTGGCTCCTTTGCCTTTAAGGAATGATTGAGGTCTATGTTAGCATTAGCATCCTGTGTACAGGATAAGTCATATCTTTCTAAATAAACAACAAATGTAACAATAAATCCCCCCGCGCCCCAAATATTTTGGAGCCATTACAGCATAGAGTGGTGTAGAGCATAGAGAGACAGGCAAAGAACTGATTTTGAGGGTGGAAGGGTTAGAATAAGATATTGTAAGAACTCAGAAATACCTACATCAGACAAAATTAATTAAAAAAAACAAACACCCTCTTATATTTTCCCCCATCAAAGTAAAAGGATTTAAAGCCCATTTAACTTGAATAATAGTTGAGAAATGACACCAAAACCAAGTATCCTGGGTCATCTGCTGTCCTGGTTTAATTGCCAAAATTCCTCTGAAACCCCAGCAATGGAACAGTATATTTTCCAAGTCATGGGGTGGTTTGTTTTCTTGCTCCTACTGTGACTATGCTCTTGCCTCACTGCCAGTAAATCAAAGGCAAAAGTCATCTCTAGTTCCTCATGTTTCACACTTCATTGTTCGGGTGATTTTGCATGATTGTAGTCGGTGTCATTAATTATGGTAATATTTGTATTGCAGTAGTTCTGGTCAGGACTGAATTATGCTACATGCTGCTCAGACACATAGCAAGGTAGGAAGACAGTCTCTTTCGCAAAGGGCATATAGTCTAATTTGCAGATTATTAGGTTTGTACCACCATTGTAGTCTGTTGTGCTATCTTTAATGTGTGTGTGTGTAAAATACACATATGCACATGTGTGTGCATGCACACACACACACACACGCAAGCACACACACACACACACACACAAGGTCTGAGGGGGAAAATGTGCTTTTCTCAGTGCCATTTCCCAGTTTTCCAATATATAGATACAAAAGCCAAAGCAGCATGTCACAGTACAAGGCAAAAGGGAAATAATCAAGGTAACAGTTCAGCTCCCAGCTTCACTTACATGCAATCTAAGTCTCTTCCTTATTATCAGAAATGTTGCTCATTGCCCCAAAGGGACGACCTTGGAAGCAGGAAAAGTGGTCATCCAGTTGCCCGTGGGGAGGTAAATACAAGCTAAAAATAAAACTAGCTAAAAAAAGAAAAAAATCTCTTTAATGGAGGTGTTGAGACTTTATCTTTCATTCTTGTATGCATTTCTGTGCTGATAATTGGCTTTAAAAAGGTACTGTTTTATTTTGTTCTTGTTTGGTTTGTAAGGAAATTGAAGGACATTATAGGAAATAAGTTTTTGTCATTCTAAAAGAAAAAAGGAAAGGCAATTAAATGACAGAAAACTTATCAAAATAGCCTCAGAGAAGTAGGCCCAAGCAGTACCTGGCTCCACTACAGCAGTAATAGCGGCAGGTGTATCTGATGTTGAAAAGTTAGTAGTATATCATTACACTAGAATCCTGAATCTCCTCTCTCTTGTACAGGCATACCAGTCAGGGCTAACTCTTGCAACATTTGTGGAGCTACACAGAGGTCTGGTCTACACTAGGGGAGGGGATCGATCTAAGATACGCAACTTCAGCTACGTGAATAACGTAGCTGAAGTCGAAGTATCTTAGATCGAGTTACCTATGGTCCTCATGGCACGGGATCGATGTCCACGGCTCCCCCTGTTGACTCCGCTACCACCGTTCACGTTGGTGGAGTTCCAGAGTCGACAGGAGCGCGTTCAGGGATAGATATATCACGTCTAGATGAGACGCGATATATCGATCCCTGGAAATTGATTGCTACCCGCTGATAAGGCCGGTAGTGAAGACATACCCTAATATAAAACCTGAGTGAGTGAGTGAGTGAGAGAGAGGAGAATCAGACCCTCTGAATCAAAGTGGCCATTAGTGCATCAGGCAGAAAGGGCCTATTGCTGTTGGGTTCTCATAGCATCTCTTATGTTCCATTATGTGAATTCATGTAATAATAGTTATGATGTTCCTTATTTAGGGTTCTGCCTCATAAATACATCTCTGCATAGGCAATAATATGGAGCCACAGTAGGAGCTCTGGGGATACCATACCTTCTGGAGTGCTACTTTCCTTAAAGGGCTACACCATGTACTACCTATCCACCACTCATGGCCATCATGGCTCTAATTGTGGTTGCTCTCATGAGAATGGTTTGTGCCCCATTTCCCAATTCCCTTCTTTCTCCACCTGTGCCTGGACTGGTTATAATCTGGTTCTAATTTATTTAGAATTTGTCCTGATTGTCTTCAGCACATAAATGGTGGTGCCAGATACTCAGAAACTTTCAGTATCTAGCCTTAACTTTTGGTCATATTGGTTAAAAAACTATCCTGGTTTAGAGAGGAGGGTGAGAGAAGCTATATATAAACAAATGAAAGAAAGGGTGAGTTGATAGTAATGAAAATAAATTAGAAACTAGTAATTGTAGAAAATTGATAAGAGAAGCAAATGGGCACAAGGAGAACTCTTTGGCCGGCAGACTTAAAGAAAATAAGAAGGAGTTGTTCAAAGTATATTAGGAACAAAAGGAATTTTAACAATGATATTGTTCCAGTATTAGATGGAAATGGTAGAATTATTAATAATAATGCAGAAAAGGCAGAAATGTACAATAAATATTTCTGTTTGTATTGGGGGGAAAAGAGATGATGTAGGCATATCATATTATAAGTCTTTCCATTCCATTAATATATCTGAAGGATCCTGATGAGCAGCTATTAAAGTTAGGCTCTTTTAAATCAGCAAGTCTGGATAACATTGCATCCAAGCATTTTAATGGAGCTGACTGAGTATCTTACTGGCCCATTAATGTTGATTTTCAATAATTCTTGTAACATTGGGAAAGTTTCAGAAATGCTGTGCCAATATTTTAGAAGTGTAAATGGGATGACCCAGGTAAATTATAGTCGGATCAATCTGACATCAATGCCCAGCATGATAATAGAGCAGCAGATATAGGACTTGATTAATAAAGAACTAAAGGAGACTAATATATTTAATGCCAATCATCATGGGTTTATGGAAAATAGATCAATCTAATAATATCTTTTTCTGATGAGTTTACAATTATAGTTGATAAAGGTAATAGAGTTGAGGCAAGATGCTTTGACTTCTGTAAGGCATTTAACCATATGACATGATTAAAAATATCAAATTAACATGGCATATCTTAAATAGACTAAAGGATGGCTAAGTGATAGGTCACAAAATATATTCGTAAATGGAGAATCATCATCAAATGGTTGTTTTTCTAGTGGGGTCCCATGGGGTTGCTGGTCCTACACTATTTAACGTTTTTATCAGTGACTTCGAAGAAAACAAAATCACCAATATCATTTGCAGAAGACACAAAAATTGAGGAAGAGGTAGATAATGAAGAGAAGAGGTCGCTGATAGAGATCCGGATCGCTTGGCACACTGGGCACAAGCCAACAATATGTGTTTTAATATGGTTAAGTGTAACTGCTGCTGAAATTCTGTGTCTAGTTCTGATGTCCACAATTCAAGAAGGACGTTGATAAACTGGAGAGGGTTCAGAGAAAAGCCGCAAGCATGATTAAAGGATTAGAAAACATGTCTTACAGTGACAGATTCAAGGAACTCAAACTATTTAGCTTAACAAAGAGAAGGTTAAGAGGTGACTTGATTATAGTCCAAAAGTATCTACATAGGGAACAAATCTAGCAGGGAAAGATATAACATGAAGGAATGGCTGGAAATTGAAGCTAGACAAATTCAGACTGGAAATAAGATGTAAATTTTTGACAGTGCAAGTAATTAATCAGTGGAACAAATTACCAAGGTTGTTGTACTCAGATCCAAGCATGAGTATATGTGTACATTTCAATGTTAAGCATAGTCCTCCAGACAGAGCACAAGTAAATCTCAGATTCCTTGCATCCTGCTCCCAATTCATTTATCCTCAAGAGTGCAGGATAAGAAGGAGCAGGCATGGGCAGAGAATATATGTGTCTAAGGAGACTTGTGCTTCAATCCTTTGCATGCAAATAATGCATTTAGCGATGTTCTGCCTTCTTTGGCCTTATTCCAGCCAAAGTACATCCGGCACATCAGAGTATAAAGGCAAAGAGTAGGAGGATATCAGATATTATCACAAATGCTCTTTAAAAATACATGCAGTAGGTTAGAAATAGAGATTAAAACCACATTTTTTAAAAATTTCTTGTGAGCTGGAACTCCTGAAGAAATGTCAATACATACAATATGTTCCCACCACCACCAGCAGCTGTTTGAAATTGACATTCTGCTGTAGAGTCTGCTTGCCACTTGATAAAAGTTCATCAAACCTGACTTGCTTTTGTGAAACATTTCACGTTTGGCAAACCAGCACTTTCCATCAAAACTCAGTTTAGTTTGAAAAGTTTGATCAGTTCCAGTTACAAACTTACATAAGTATTTCTAGACAAAATTAAACACATGAACTAAGTAAATAGTTTATTTTCTTTTGCTCAATGAAGACTTGAAAGCTTTGTGAGAGTAGAAAATATATATTCCTATTTTACTGACAACAATCAAGGGTCAGAGGAAAAAAATATATATATTATTATTTTGCATCCCAAAGGGTATGTAATAATATTGAAAACCTTTTACTATACTATGTAAATACAATACTATAATAAGCAAGTGACACCGAACATCCTTGTCCCTATTGCTTGGCTCCATGCTCCCCATGCAATACCAAGCTCCTTACATCTGTGGCGGAAAAAACCCAAAACTTGACAACAGATGGGAAACCAGGACCATTTTAAGCAAGGACTCAAAATGGTTGCCACTGCATGTAGAAGGAAATATATAATTTCACTTTAGAGCCAATAATCAGAATACATATTATAGAATACATAAAGTGTTAGTCCAGTCTAATGTGGAAGAAGAGCTATTGTGAAATAGCTAGTGGCAACTGGTAGCCAAGTGATCTAGTTGTTCATCTAGCAAATGGGGGCTTAAGGATTTAAATGTAAAACTTGAAGCAAAAATATTTTTGTTTTCCCTGTACTGCACCTCTTGTGAGACTTTTACATGGTGCATTCTGATGGGAAAGGAGAGTCAGGAGACACAAACAGGAACAGAAAAAAGGATCTGAGAAACTGAACAGAATTTAATATCAACAAGACTGAAATTTACCCTTGCTGAGTAGTAGTTTTCTCCACAGGAATGCCCATTACAGCCATTATCTCTAGATGAGAGACAGAGACTATATTTCCCCATGTCTATCAGGACGAAAACATCTGTTGAAGTAAAACCGCACCACCTTATTATTAAACGGCCAACATAGTGAAATTAATAGGACTACTTGCAGAGTAAGGTACTATTCACGGTAGGTCAGAATGGCAGAACCAGACCTGTAACTGTAAGATCAACGTTGACCAATGAAAAATACTTTCAAGAAAATGGTGGACTCTATATTACTAGATGCCTTGAAGTCATGATTTGATAATCTTCTTTTAGACATTTCTCAGCAGAAGGCTTTCCTACTTAAGTAAATCTATGTAATTTTTTTCTGCACGTAGCATTTATTTTTGCTGTCATCATCAGTAGCAAAAGTAAGTTTGCAACCACAAGAAAAGATTCAGTCAAATGGCTTTCTGCAGCTCTATATGTAAATGACACCCAATCTTTAGGGCCATGTCTCCTTTGATTAACTCGAGTATTTGCTTGAGTCATGGACACATTACTCAGAAATAGTTGCAAAATACCACATAAAGCTGAAATGTGTATGATCTTTTTCATTCCTTTTATGCAAAGATTTCCTTTGAAAAACACAGGCTGTGGTCTTTATACACTTATAAAAATAATTTTTGAAAAGACATTTGATAAATATTTCATTGCCTTTATAATACATGGATAAGGATTAAGCTCTGATAGACAGTTCGAAGGAAGGCTATGTTTTGGGTTAATCTATTCAATTTAATAAAAGCTTATACTATTCGTCTCTGACTAAATTCACATTTCACTCTTAATAATTTCCAAATGTAATGCTAAATATAAATGCTCTTTGAATTTATAATGAAAAATCTTTTTCCCTGCAGGTGTATGAAAAAAATTTTTTTTGACACGTTTACACAATTTCCTCTAATCTATTTTCCTACTAGGTTAATTCCATATTTCATCATTTCTGCAGATTTACTGATTATCAGCTTGCTCTTGCTTTATACCTCTGACATGCACTTCTAATAACCTGCATCCATACCCATAACACTGACAGCTCTTTAAACATGTAACTTATGCAGTTTGGTGCAATATAGTATAGTCAAAATGCTGAAATGCTTCCTTGTCAGAAGTCTACATATAATGATACTAAAGTGTTTCACAGACTGATGACACATTTTTCCTTAAACAAGCAATAATAATAATAATTAATAATCCCACTTGATCTATTTGGTGACTATTCAACAAATGTCTCAGTAAATCCCCATGGCTATTCCCCAACCCAGTCACAAAATAAAGGGGGCCTAAGGCATGGTTAGACTAATGGAGCTGAAAAAACTGTGTGGTTTAAGCAGATCTCTAGAAAATACAAAGCCTATCTCAAGGAACCTCATGCCATAGTAGGGTCACCTGCCCCTAAATCTGGCCCTGAAGAGAGATGGCCTAAAAGCAGGAAGAACCTCTGGTGACGTAATTCTGGGGTAGTGTCTCCCATTACTCCCATCCTCTCTTTGCAGTCAGGATAGGGATGTGGCTGGGGAAAAGAGAGCTTTGCCAGTATTTCTGTAAATCTTCCTGATCCCCAGTTACTGTTGACAGCTGGTGCAATTTAAAGCAGGGGAACCAAGGCTTGGGTAGAGTATAAAGGCCACATACCAAGTTGCACTGTGCAGTCCTTAGCTATAGCCAAGGATCTGGATCTAATGGTCCTTCAATCTAGTGAATTTATACCACCTTGGTTTTTATTACTGACATAACTATCAAGACTTTCATCAGCCATTAATTAGAATCCCTGAATTACCCCTCCTTTTCCAGAATGTGCTGCCCTTGACTCCTCCAAATCCATGTTTTCCAATTTATCAGCAAGCCCTAAAGCTTCTATCACAAGAATATTTTTCAAAAAAAGAAAATCCACGTAGAGAAAAACTTCAAGATTGGGTTATGAAAAACTGTAACTCAGCTTCATTGCAAAATACATTGCATGTGTCTGAACAATATGTCTGTATAAACTGTGCATAAGCAGACATGCCAATGAATTCTGCTTTGAACTCTCCTGTGAATTACTGGACATTGAGATCTGAACTTCAGTAATAATTTTACTGCAGCAAATGGGTAGAGGGGGGGAAAAATGCTTTTAATATTTTCCTTAGCAGAGGGATCGCTGTAGATACCTTATGTACAACAGCACATTCTTATCACAGTTACTGGTCCTGTACTATTGCTGTTCAGTAATGAACTGTATACATCATTACTGTTGTTGTTGAGTGTCAGCACTGTCCTCAGGGCTATACAGAAAAAGACAATGTGGTCCCTGCCCCCAGGAGTTTGTAACCTTAGGGACAGCTACTGAGAGGCTGCATCAGTGTGGTACGAAGGACAAAGAAAACCTCTCCCCATTTCCTTTGCCTCTGTACAACAGTCAGATAGAATCCCATTGAGATGAGTAGTTCTTTCTTGCTTTTCAGCTACCTGTCTGAACATAGGTAGAGTGAGACCACGGCCTTTACCTGCCATCCAGCTTCATCAACCAGCAGAGCTTGCCAGCTACTGAGCAAGTAGAATGTTGTGCCATCTCCTATGCTGCCATAGCTAATGCTCCAGAGTGTACACCCTGCCTAAAGGAAATAAAGCAAATGGAGCCGGAATACTTCTTGGGAACCCCAGCTATAACATAGCCCCTCCCTCCAGCATGGAAAGCAGAATTTTGTCCTAAATAAGGAGCTAGAAATCTAAGTCCAAAATAATGCAGAGATGTTTGTATGTTTACTTGCGGGAATATCCCACTGAGTTTAATGGGACTATTTGCATGAGTTAAGATAGTCATACATAAAAGTTCGCAAGGTCAGGTTGCATATAAGTAGCTTATATTCTAAATAAGTTCTTACAATGCAAGGTCCACTCCTGAAAATACTTATTGCTGGATATATAGCTTACTATAGTTGACAATCTTTATCATTGTCTCCATCCCTAGATATGGGACAGAGATATACTGTTATTCTCTATCATCCATCAGGACATTTCTGTTGGGAAAAAACTATATTGCACATTGGCCATTGTAAAGGGAATAAAGCCTGTGTATAAATATTATAATGAATTAAATTTCTTGTAACTCAGATTAAACTTCCATTGCTTGAACAGTGAGTATGGAGTTCTGAATAGGGTCCTAGAGCAGGCTGAAAAAAATGGGAAAAAATGAAATTAGATCACAGTGATTTTGCAGACTTGATAAAAACTGTAATGTAAGTCATGAATCATGTAATGCATTAGCATTTTTTATTGTTTTGGATTCTTGTTTTTAATCTAAATTACACTTTCTGGTTTCACACTTAAAACCAAATTCATCCCAAGTGAAGGGTTATGGTGTAGTTACACCAAGGGTGTATTTTGCCCCATGTCTTCTTGAACTCCCTTTAAAGATTAAAATTTGAAATCATCTCTTATTTGGAGCCCGTCCTTTCCAGTTTTGCTCTCTCCCAGTGGTACCAGGAGGAATCGTCCTGAACTGTACATTGATATTACCAAAAATATGACACCTTTGCACTGACTACCAGGCAAGTATTTATCAACCAGATAACCCAAGATGGGACCTAATCTGATGTTCACATGGCCATTGAAGTCTGTACATGGCCATTGGAGTCTGTACATCTACACTGGAATAAAAGACCCACAACACAACCAAACACTGATGCAGGCTCATGGGACTAAAAATTGCAGGGCAAACATTCAGGCTCAGGCTGCAGCTTCAGCTCTAGGACCCTTCCCTTCACAAGGTCCCGGAGCTCATGCTCCAGCCCAACCCCCGGCATCTACACAGCAATTTTACTGTCCTGCATCTCAAACCCCAGGAGCCTGCATTAGCTAACCTGGGCCAGCCATGGGTGTATAATTGTTGTGTACACATACCCTGAATGCCTGATGTGAGAATATCAGTATCAGCTCTTAGTAAGACATTTGAAAGCTCATCTCATGTTACAGTTTAAAAGCCAAATGATATGTTACACTGTCTGGTTCAGAGAAAGCTCTAACTCTGATTCAAATATCCCAATGAACCATGATTGAATAAGGCCTCCTCAGCCGGAAACTGGGCACATATTTAATTCACAGTTCACTAAATTATCAAAGAAACTCCTGACAAGTGAAAAAGAAATTACAATGCTGTCAATGTGTGATTTCTTCCAATTCTAATAGTTGCTGTAATGTCTCTGTGGTTAAAAATCCAATCTGAATGTGTTCATCTGGCCCCTGGGCTGTTAGTTCTGTTAACAGCTTCCACATCCAATAATCTTGCAGTTTCCTTCATTTTTATTGCTTCCACAAATCTTCCCAAGAGATATCTAAGCAACAGATTCATCTCCTCTTGATTTAAATACATCACAGGTTCTTCTCTTTTAATATCCTCAAAGACAGGAAAGACAGAATGGAAGAAGAGTTGAAGGTTCTTAGTCATTGGATTCTTAAAATACACTATGCAGTCTTTTGTTCTGGCATATATAGCAACTCTGACAACAATCTAATGTATGAAATGAATCAGTTATGATCAGCTGTGTGTGGCCAGATTGGACCAGATGTTTGGACAACTTTTACAGTCTTCATATTTTTTTTAATCCTTGTTTAATGACTAAAAAAATATAAGTGACAGTATTACAAAATATATGAAAGTAACTTGATATCTTAGACCGGGGACATTGAAGGAAACTAGATTTCAAGCACTCATCATATCAGTCTAGTTGATCTAGGCCAACATGGCCACAAAGTACAAAAGCAGATTCTTCATGTGGACGTAAAAACTCTGCCCTGGTGGGCTGCCTGCAACTCTGTGTTAATTGAGAAGGACTAGGAAATTTTAATGTGAATACATACTATTATAATATGAAAGTTTGTGAAACACAAAAGAGGCAAATTCTGCTTTTTACTATAGTAGTCAGCAAGATTCTAGGTATTTAAATTCTTTCACTTTTCTAAATTATCTGTCTACAATATCCTATATGGTGGGCCCTCCTCCTTCAGCTCAGTTGTTATCCTCAGTTTTACCAAAGTTCACTCTAAGGCCATCCTGCTCAAAACTGTGCTGCCACCATTCAAAGGGTGTGAAGGGTCTCACAATCTTCCACACATATCACTATGTTATCAGCAAACAGCATATTCCAAGACATTTCACTTCATATATTTTCACTTACCACATCCAAGACTACTGCAAACAAAAAAGAGCTCAAAGTTGACCCCGATGCAGGCCAATATTTACTGGAAATTCTTTGCTACTCACCAGAAAGATTTTTAAGAGCATGTTTGGAAATGTTCTGCTACTCATCATCAATATTTTTAAGAGCAGGTTAGACAAACACCTGTGAGGGATGGTCTAGATAATACTTAGTCTTGCCAGGAGCGTGGGGAACAGGACTAGATGACCTCTTGAGGTCCCTTCCAGTCCTATGTTTCTATAAAGGATATTACAATCAAAGAACTTAGAAAAGTGAAACAATTGAAATACCTAGGAGCAGTACCTGCACTAGGGGTTCGAGAGCCCTAGGCGCATGGCAATTTCGCCGCCCCACGCACTGGTCCCGCGGCTCCGGTGGAGCTGCCACAGTGGTGCCTGCGGAGGGTCCGGTGATCCGAGGCTCCGGTGGAGCTGCCGCAGTCGTGCCTGCGGGCGGTCCACGGGAGCTGTGCAAGCAACCGACCGTCAGCAGGCACTACTGCGACAGCTCCACCGGAGCCGCGGACCAGTGGACCCTTTGCAGGCACCACTGCTGCAGCTCCACCAGAGCCGCCTGCCGCCCCCTCCGGCAAAATGGCACCCACCAATTATTCTGGCACCCTAGACGATTGCCTAGGCTGCCTAAATGGTAGCGCTGGCCCTGCCTAGGTTCAATGGATGCTGACAATGAAGCCTTCCTGAATGATATCTGGCATCATACCAAAGCTGCTTGGTACAAATGTCAGGAGCTGACTCCAGTTTTCTGTGATAAAAAGATTCCAATAAAGTTGAAAGGTAGCATATATAAAACTGCAATTTGACCCATCCTACTGTATGGCATGGAGACTTAGCCAGATGCAAGAAAGGAAATCACCATGGAAATGAAAATGCTGAGATGTTAAAAGGATTGGACAATCTGTGATAGGAAATGAAATAAAGTGTGAGGAGGCTAATGCGGATTGCCCCAAGCGAAGATAAGTTGGGAGAGAGCTAGGCTACATTGCATGTACATGTCCAGAGGAGACCTGAGAGTTGCATTGGCCCTTGCAATGATCATGGACAGAAGATGACCAAGGGGGAGACCAAAGATCTGGTACATGGACTGGAAATAAGTGGATCTTAGAAAGATCAATTTGAACAACAGCCAGGCATGCAATCATGAGTTTTAGAAGAAGGCAATAAGAGTTGCTGGCCTCAAATAGGGAAGTAGTATGAAAGAAGAAGAAAAAGAGATATGATGTAGTAAAATATTGTGAAGAAGCCTATACATGTTAAAGATGGAGGCCCTTTCAAGAATAAACTTGATAATAGTCCAAATTATATACATCTTAAACTTTAAAGGGTTAGAGGATCAAGTGCCAGATTTTTCAGCTGATGTTAACTGGCATAGCTTCATTGATGTCAATTTACAGTTGCTGTCAATCAGGCTCACTTTCAGTTCTGAGTGCTACTTGTGCGTAGCCTGATGGCATGCTTACAGGATTATAATGCCTCAACTGTTATTCAACTGCTATTCAAACTCTGAGATGACAGACATTTCCAGAGGCAGAGAGCCCTTGTACCATGAATTTTTGAACCAACACAATTCCTTCTTTGAGCTGGAAGTGCTGTCAGGTCATTTCTGTAAGTAAATGAAGGATTACAGATTCTGACTTGTCAGTGTTGCTGAAATACAGCCATGCAGAAAAAGGGACAAAGTTTGTAGCTCAACAGAGCAAGTAATTAGCAGAGCATCTCTAGACTCCTAAATACACCTTTGAGCACAAATACATTTGGGCAACACTAAAGTGATACTGTAGCATAGTTTAATGACCATTTAACTTTAACAAGAAAATGATTTCATCAAACAAGGTCACAGACCTAATTACACCTAATTATAGGAAACACAGAAATTCCCTTATTGGATCAGGCCAGTGGTCTTGCTAGTCAAGTACCCTGTTTTTGACAGTGATAGATACTTCATAAGAAGGACCAAAAAGATCCATAGTTGACAGTTATGGGATAACCTAGGTAGACAAGCAGGGCCAGTGCAACCCTAGGCTAACTAGGCAGCCGCCTAGGGTGCCTAGTGGTAGAGGGCGCCTAAAAGCCCACTCAGGAGAGGAGGTGGAGTGGAGGTGAGCTGGGGTGGGGGAGTGCACAAGGGAACAGTTCCCTGCCCCAGATCACCTCCACTCTGCCTCCTCCACTGAGCACACAGTCCCTGCTCTAATTCTCCTCCAATCGGTGCCGCAAGCCTGGGAGGAGAGGAGAATTAGAGTGGTGCCAACGTGCTCAGAGGAGAAGAGCTGGAGCTGGCTCCCCAGGAGGCGTTAGGTGCTGCAGAGTGTCGGGGGGGGGGGCTCCCAGGGTGGGGTTAGCTGCTGTGGAGAGGGGAATCCCTGGGCGGGGTTAGCTGCAGAGGTAGGGGTAGCTGCTGTGGGGGGGCTCCCCAGGTGGGGGGATGGCAGGCTGGGTTAGCTGCCACAGTGGGCAGGGTTAGCTGTGGCAGGAGGAGGGGTTCCTCTGGTTGGAGGGGTGGGAGGGAGTGGTTAGCTGCTGTCGGGGAGACGACTCTGGTGGGAGAGATGGTGGGAGTGGTTAGCTGCCGGGGTGGGGCAGCACGCAGATGGATGGGGTGGGGGCGCGCAAGTTGGAAGTTTTGCCAAGGGCAAGAAACTTCCTTGTACCGGCCCTGCAGACAAGAAGTTCTTCTAATCCTTATCTGTTTTTGGCTTATGCTCTGAGGTATGAGAATTTGTAAATGTTTTGTCCTACATAATGTTTGTGTGTGAATATTCTAAGTTTACAGATAAAATGTCTAATCTATTTTAGAATGCCTGTATACTCTTGGCCTCTATAACATCTTGTGGCAGTGAGTTCCCTGGCTAATAGTATAATCTGTAAAAATGAATAGTAAATCATGATTAAAAAATCCTAGCACTGGTATGGAAAATTCCAGGAAATGGCTCAGGATACTTTTTATATACCTTGAAACAGTATGGTTTGGGATCACTTAATTCTTCTAGTAAGGGTTGCCATCAGTGAGCTGTCATTTTGGATTTTATTAAACATATAGTGTCCTACATGGCACAAATGAGAAGTCTATAGACGTAGAAAGAGTAGAATATGAGAGTCAAGTTCCTCCATGCAGTTTTGACAGCAGAATTTATCCCTCCTGCATAGAACTTAATATAATATCTTGGAAGGAAAATTAGCATATCATTCTTGGTTTCAACACTATAAAGCAGAGTTATGACAGAATCCAACATATGCTACTTTGTCAAAGAATAATTTCATTATATTTACATTGTTTAATACTTTATATTATTCCAATACAGCCATAGAAAAATACTATGTTTTTCTTAAACCACATCTTCAGAGAACTACAACACTCAGGGCTTGCCTATATGAACACTTAGTTTGCAGCAAGCTGCCTTGCACTAGTCTGCGATGCACTACCTTTCCATGTGGATCCTTCTGTTTCACATTAAAAGTTCCCTAGTACACTTTGATCTAGCCCACTTTGATACATTAGTAGATTAAAGTGCACTAGGGAAATGTTAGTGAGTGACAACAGGGTACACTCGAAGAATTAGTGTGCAGCTGGCTAGCTGTGAGGTAGATTTACACCCTTTCTGAAAACTAAGTTGTCATATAGGCAAGCCCTCTGTCAATATTAAAAATAGATATTTTTTCTACTGTAATCGCAAAGTGCACAAAAATGTACCACATGGCTAATGAAGGCTAACAAAGACCAGTGGTCCCCATGATAACTCTCATCAATGCCTCCTTTAAAGAAGGCAACTACCAGCCACCCTGACACATGTAATAATGAAGCTAATTTTAGAAATATGTTTTCTTACTCCTGACCTCACAAATTACTGTCTTCTTTCCACACTCTCTTTTGTTTGCAAAACTAATTTAGAAGGTGGAGGTAAGCAGACTCCAGCAGCACCTCTTCAATATTTATATGAGCATTCTCAGAGAGAGTGTCACTGGGACACCATGGACTCTAATGGGTATGTGGGTGACAAGCTACATACCTCTTCTTCCAGCAATGAAGCTTCCAGCATCACCAGGACATCAATGCTTGCAAGAAATAGTATGAGGCAGCTGTTCATTAATACAGGGAAGAGAGAAGTGAAGCCATAAGGAAGGGGAAATAATTCACAGAACTTGCTAAGACACTGACATCTCCACTGGTGGAGAGTAGGTTATCTCCGATCTTCAAAATAGTGTGCAGCCTCTGGGTCAGGCTGGACTATTAATTATTTGTGGATATGCATATTGTAACAGGGGCAAGGACTGCCATCTGTCACCTCCAGCTGACCAAGAGACTATCCCATCTAATTTCTAACATGGTGCTCACCATTCTTGATTAGATCATGTTAGACTTCTGCAACTCACTGTACATGGGAAAAAGTGAGCTCTACAGGATGACTGCAAATCTCACAGTCCTCTGCCTTATAAAAAATAACAAAGTTTGATACAAGAATTTAATGTTTTCCTCTTGACTCCCAGACTAAATTAAAGATCATCAGGTGTAATCCTGCTCCATCACAAGTGCCCTTTGAGGTGTTCTGGTAATCAAACCTGGAGACCATGACACCAACAGGAGGAGGCACAGTCTTCCTGCTGGCTGTCAGTTAAAAAGGCCATTGCTATTTGGATATCAAGAAGAAATGAGGAGACCCCAAGCCTGCGGTCTGTTTTCAAAGTGCTTCCATATCTTTACTTGCATCACTGCTTTCTTTCAGGGATTGAACTTCAGCCAACTGCTTTTCATCCAGTATTTGTTCTCAGCTATGCCATATATAGGCAGGATTGGTGCCATTTCCATTTGATAGTGCTATAGATCATCTACATATAGCTGGCATTTTAGTACTTGCCCATTCGGAATGTTGCTTAAGACCTTTATGAAGATGTTGAATGGGACTGTGGAAAGCATGTATGCCTGTGGAACTCAACAGACGAGAGCCTGGAAGTGAAGAAGGTTTCCTTCATGACTCTGTGGGTGCATTCTTAGAAGAATGACTGGAACCTTCTCAGTGTGATCCTGCCAACTCTTGCCATGCATCCAAGACTAGGTATTAGGTCTCCATGGTAGATGATATGAAATATTATGGGGAAGTCTGTCAACATGAGTATGGCCTTTGCGTTTGGCCAAGAAGAACACATGCATCATCGCCACCGCTACCCTATGTTTCTCCATTAAGGTTACTTGTTCCAAATAAAGAATTTAGGTATGAAATTAAACTCAACTTTGATTCAGAAGAATAGATTCATAGAGTCCAAGACTATTGTGTTCTGACCTCGTGTATACAGAAGCCATATACCTTTCAATGGTTAATTATCTTCATTATCAAAAATATACATCTTATTTCTAGTCTGAATTTGTCTAACTTTAACTTCCAACTATTGCATCATGTTATACCTTTTTCTGCTCTTTGTTAGGCTCAGAGCACTCAGTCTATTTAGCTTATCACTATAAGGAACATTTTCTAATCCTTTTATCATTCTCAGGGCTCTTCTTTGAACCATCTCTAATTTATCAACAGCGTTCTTGACTTGTGGACACTAGAACTTGACTGAGTATTCCATCAGCAGTCACACCAATGACAAATACAGAAGTAAAATAACCTAGCTACTCCATTCAAGATTCCCTGTTTACGGATCTAAAGATCACATTAGCTCTTTTGGCCATAGTGTCATAATGGGAGTTCATGTTCCACTGATTATCCAACACACCCCCAACACTTTTTCAGTGTCACAGCTTTCCAGGATAGAATCCCCCATCTAGTATGGCCTACATCCTTTGTCCCTAAATGTATACATTTACACTAAGCCATATTAAAATGCATGTTACCAAGTGATCTGGATCACTCTGAATCTGTGACCTGTTCTCTTCCTTATTTACTATGTCTCCAACTTTTATGTCATCTGCAAACTTTATTAGTGACAATTTTATGTTTTCTTCCAGGTCATTGATAAAAATGTTAAATATTATAGGACCAAGAGCTGATCCCTGTGGGTGGAAACACATCTGCTCAATTACATTTCCCTGTTAACAAATATATTTTGAGACTATCAGTTAGCCAGTTTTTAATCCATTTATTGTTTACCATGATAACTTTATATCATTCTAGTTTTTTAATCAAAAATGTTATGTAGCATCAAGTCAAACACCTTACAGAAGTCTAACTATTAACATTAACACTATTACCTTTATCAAACAAATTTATAATTTCATAAATAAAAATATATTAAGTTAGTTTGACAGGATTTCTTTTCCATAAACTCATGATGATTTGCATTAATTACATTACTCTCCTTTAATTCTCTGATAATTGAGTCCCATATCAGCCTCGCCATTCTCTTGCCTGAGATTGATGTCAGGCTAACAGGCCTAAAACTACCTCAGTCATCCTATTTATCCCCCCTTTTTTTTTAAATGGCACACTAGTGTTCTTCCAGTCTTTCTTACAGCTTTGATACTGAAGTCTCTTTCTATTATAATCCATTATACTGGCTTTAACTTTTTGTGTTGGGAAATGAGGTTTTGCCTACTGTAATCCATTATTCTACAGTTGCCAAGTTATTTTGAAGCGGATTTCACTGAACTAGAAGATTTTTTATACAGACAGACTGACAGAAGTTTTCCAGCCTCTCTGATAATTTGACTGGCTGTACAGTACAAATACTGAGCATTTTAATAATTGGTGCTCTTCGTGCAATTTTTCTTACAAATATAATTCAGCTCTCTTGAACCCACTGTAAACTGACTGCAAAGCCTCTTCCTCCATATGATTCATCATATGGTTGTGGTTTAGAGTTTTGACTCGTTAGCTCTACAAAAGAATAACTGGCAATTATGGTCAGATTAAATGTCCTGTTCCACTCCTCTTGCTCCTTTTGATATGAAAGATATGAAAGATTTCCTTCAGAGTTGCAGGAAGGCATGTAACTGGTTGCTATGCTACCTATGTCTGCCAAGTGTCAGGAGCAATGTCAAGAGTGCACTGTGCTCCAACTAATGGATGGTCCAGCTGGCAGTGCCCAGGCTGCTCTAATCTAAGCCAAGGCTAGGGTGGAGCTAGACAGAATATGAGGGAGCTGTATCCAGGTCCGCAATGGCTCCTTCATGCTGCTTTAAGTTTTCACCGAGCAAAGAGCAAATTAGGCTGTGATAAGGCAACGGTCTGTCATATTCTAGGCAATTTTTGATATTCTTTAAGTTTAGTACTGCTTTGGTGATTTTTATTCACTCAGACATATTTCTTCTTTATATGTTGTGCATTTGTTTCTATACAATTGCCAATGAAATTCTCTTTCATTTAAATCTAAACTAAAGTGCTGACTAATTGGGTGGCCTCAGAGTAGAACTGGTCAGAAATATTGCCTCAAAATGTTTTTTGATGAAAAATGCCATTTTTGTCAAAATTGCAATGTTTTGAAAAACTTGTTGACTTTGACAAAAATTCCTGCAAGTGGTAGGGGAACTGAATTGAATCTTTTTGGGGAGTGGGGAGAATTCATAATTTTGTATTTTAAGATTTCATTTTGAATTTCATTTTAATTTTTGTAATTTTTATATTTTTATTATTTTACATTTCTTTGCATGTCAGCAGCTACTACTAGTATGTCATAATGTGACATACTACTGAACTGTTCTATATTATAATAAGTTGAAATACTCTATTATTTTTATTTTTTTCTTTTTTGAGGGCCATTAGAGGCAGCATTTAAAATCATTTGTGGGTGTCAAACTGTTTCATTGTCACACAAAACAGGAGACACTTTGTTCTAGAAAAGAAGATAAGATGTTTCAATCAGTACTAAGCAGCTGCCCTTAATGTTTTAAAAATAGAATAAGATAAAAACTGAATATTTCAACTCTTATACTATGTCACATCTGACATCTCATTAACAGAAGTGTATCTGATGTGCTACTACTACCGACTTTTCATGAAATAATGGCACCAAAAGTAATTTTAAAATGCTGAAAATTCCCGTGAAATGAGAATTCCGAGTTTCAATCAGCTCTACCTCATTGAATAAACAAAATATTCTGGTCTAACAAGGGAGACTGAGAAAGGAAGAGAGAAAGGACATGGAAAAGGGCATTGTGGTCTTCCTCTGCCTAGAGTGCCAAAGGAGTTCTGGCAAGAGATACTGCAGGCCTGGGGGAAACTGAATGTTTAAAAAATATAATGTGGCTAGTGAGAGCATGGGTTCCCTGTGGATGTTCAAGTTGGAAGTAGAAATTGGTGATAAGTATTTCTTTGATGCAGTTTTATTTACAAAGAATGTACAAAGTCCTGTGTCTCTGAATCCAGAAGGACCCAAGGACAAAAGGAGCAGTTTTCAATATGGTTTTAACTCAACCCATAACAATGTTTCACCCAGCTCACTACAATATAACAGCGACAGTACCAGGCACTGTTAGGATCCATGTTTAATCTTGTATTAACTATGTATTTTGAGTGGTGACTTTTCATTTTGTATCAAAGCCTTGACACTTTAGATTAACACTGAGATCAGCTAGTTACTGTCTTTCCCAGAATATAACAATTCATTTAGTTTGGAACATTTAAATAATCTTCTTGTCTTTGTTTACTTATGTTTCTGAGAATTCATGACTGGTATAGGCTGTAACACCCTCCACCATAATCTAAATACACAACAAACCAAAGAGAATTTTGCTGTAGATTTTTTTTACGTGAATTGTTCAATGCACACGTTTCAGCTCCCTAACCCTTTCCCCATCCACTTTTCACTCTTCAAATTCATGCCACCAACCTTCTGCCTGAAACCTTACCTTTACATCAACACTCAACAAAATCTAAAAGAGTATTTTTAGAGCTGTTATCATCTTATTTCTTTGTAAAACCTACTTATCTGCAGGAATGTAAGAATTAAACAGCCAAGATGGTGAGGCAGAAGATGTTTGTAATTGTCTCAAGTGGAAACACTTTTAGGCTTATTTGAAGACATCAAAAACTGTTGCAATCTATACATGGTAAATAATGGAAAGAAGATTTATGTAGTGTAGGAAGGGGAAAAGTTATAAGTGTGGCAAAACAGAGAATAAAAAAACAGGGTGGATCAGAAAAAAATAAACTAGGGATTTTTTTCAGAAGAATAAACAAAATAAAATACAGTCCAATCCTTTTGGTTCTGAACTTGAAGATGTTATATACACAGAGCTCCTGTTGAATGCAATTGGAATTACAAGTGCATAAGGACTGCAGATTTCAAAGCCTGAGGTAAATTATTCAGCTGTGCAACCTGATTATATGTTGGCCAATACATTCCATTTGTATAAACTGTTAGAAAGTAAAGTTGGGTAAGCAGCATCAGATAAGTTCCCTGAATGCTAGTTAATATAAAAAGGATATTTGTTGCAGCCATTTCATGTATATGTGGCCTTTAAAAAAAATACCACATTTAAAACATAAGACAGGAGTAAGGAGTGAAAGCTTTCAAAAGAGGGTAATTAGATAATGGTCACAGATAGCAAGACCAACGCTACAGAGGAAGCACATTGCTGGGTTTTCAACTAATCCACAATTGATTTGTTTTCAACTTTGCTTTAGTTTTTTGGCAAAGCAAAGTTCTTAGCATATGCCGGAGTCACAAATAACATAGCTCAAAAGAAAAAAGGCTGCCAAACTACAGGAAACCAACTTCTTAAATAATTTTGTATGCTGATGCGTTGTTAGGCCAATTCTGCTTTCATCTTTTCAGATAAAGTGACTTGGAGGACCATAAAATGATTGCTGGCAGGCTGCTCGGTGCAGAGGGGAGAAAAAATAAAAATGTTATGCTCTCAAAGCCCTTAAGGGGACTAAATACTCTATCCATATAAGTTTTATGTATGTGCTTCACAATGTTTTCTGCAAATATTAGCTGGATTTATTTCAGCTTCAGGGAGAAAATTTAACTTCAGATCTATAGCAAACACAATCACATACTGAACTATTGGGTTAGTGTACTTACTCTTGGGGTCTGATTCCGACTCCAATTAATTAACTATATTGCAGTCAGTGGAGTTATGACATTGTGAGACTGATGTAAGATCGGATTCAGGTCCTCAGATCTTAAAAATTAACAAAACAATCTCATAAAGCTTTGAATTTATATATTTTTTCTCAAGTAAGCTGTTCTTGACAAGCAACCTAACCCTACCCATATCTCGTGCAGAGTGCAGTCCGTGGTATCTCTGACCAAGCTATGTTGGCGTGGGAAGCTTGTTTATCTCATTTAATGATCTGTGATCATGGTCATCCTTAAAAAAAGAGGAGAAAAGTTCTCCTTACCCTTTCCCACCCACCCCATTCTCCAGACTGGTTGATTAATCCCTTCCAGTCTATCTTTATTTTAAAAATATTTGTAGTACCCATACTTTCACATTGAAGGGCTAATATACTTGAAAATGATCCTTATTCTTTTCACGTGACAACTTGTGCTTAAGATGAAAATAATGTTTTTTTGTTTAAGTTGCAATACAAAAAATCAAACAGATTTCATGTTTCTAAATCTTTAAAGCATTTCTTGGAAAGGTAAAAAGCAAATCATTGTACCAGAAAACATTTTAACTCTGTCTTTTAGCACAACCTCAGACAATTTGCACAAATTATGCTGTCACTCCCTGTGCTTCTTCCTTTAAACAAACTACTCCCTGCTTTCCTTTATACTCTTCAACAAGTAGGAAATAAATCAATTAATGCCAATCAAATCAGTTAGAAAATCATCAAAGCACCATATATAAAAATATTCATAACTCTCCCACAGAAAACATAGAAAACTCATTTACTAGTAATGAAATTATGTGTTTTACCTTCTCAATATATGATTCAGTATCTACATAATTATCTAAACTACAGATTAACTAATTGTATTATAGAAGACAGACAAAGTTTAGAGGTGACAATGGAACATCATCTTCCTCTGGCATGATAAATAAAAGGGTGTACAATTCGGGGCTATCCAGCCTAGCACTTCAAAAAATTTGACTAATAAATTTTTCAAACAATATTTTTACTGATACTGTCTAGTTCTATTTCCTGTTCTTTCTTCTCAGTGCTTTCAGGAGGAATGGTGCAGTTTGCCTTAAAACAATCACTAAAATGTATGTATATACACTGGCCAAGATTTTCAAAAATAGATTTTTACAGCTATGTTTAGGCACCTAAATATATGGCTTGATTTTTCAAAAGTGCTGAGTACCATTTAACTCCTATTGACTCCATTTCGCAATGATTTAAATCTTTAACTTCACAAATAGTTTTGAGTACTCTGAGACCTCTGTGAACCATCTGCAAAAAAATGAGGTGAAATTCAGTGACTAAACCACTGTGAATGATTTGCTCAGCTCTATGCCTATGCATTTTGCTCAGCAACTATGCATTCGTATGCTTCTCCCATTTTTGTTCTTGTGCCATTTTCCATACCATCTGTTATGCTTAGACAAACGCTTTGAATCTTCTCAAGAACCAAATTACCTCCCTTTCTTCTTTTCAAATCCATCCTTAATACCTCTCACCTCTTCTGTTAAGCCTTTCAGTGATAATTTCTCCATAACACCAACTCCACTTCAAGCTTGCTATTTCTTCTGGTCTCAGTTATATTACCGTTATCTGAATTACATAGTAAACTACTAGGACAAGGAATAAAAATGTTTTGTTTTATGTTTATACAGGACCAATCCCATTAGGCATAAAATAAATGATAAGGAATTACAATGGGAATGTATTTTTTCATGCAAAAGATTCAGCATTCGAGGCCTCTTACTCCCTTCTCCACAAAGTCATTAACGATATTATGAAATACATGGCCTCATTCTGATCTCAGATTGTCTTTACATTGGTGGTACTCTTATGATTTCAGTGGCCCTAATCCTGAGTTACACTGATCCAAGCTCAGAATCAGGCCCAGAGATCCAAGCTCAGAATCAGGCCCAGAGACATAGAAGTGCCTCACTTTTGACTTTGTCTTGCCACTTTCAGCTGTAAATTTTGCCTGGGTTCCAGGAAGGGGTTTTGTTCCAGTTGGGGTCAGGTAGGCACAGTGACAACATTGAGGCTCCTGTGCACTGCAAAGGTGCCAGATTTGGTTGGAGGAGAGGGCTGTAGCTTTACGCTGTTGGAAAGAAGCAACAAGGAGGAAGCAGAGTGTTCCCAGGAGTGGCAAATAGTTTCTGGGGTTCGCTGCAGATAGAGATGTCTGGGCACCTGGTATCCACTCCTAACAAGGGTGTGTGTGGTGTAGTGGGTGAGAGTGAACTGGGGGTGACCCTGTCTTCCCCCTGCACTGCTACCCAATGTCTATAATCCCTTGCATTCACAAATGCACCCACTGCCAGCCAGCCCCTTGCCTCCCACAGGCACCCCCACCTCCTGGCACCAAACACGCTGTGCCTTCCACTCTCCTCAGCATTGCCAATTGATCCCTCACCTGTTTCCCGTGGCAAGGGAGCATGCAGGGGACAGGAAACTCTAAGCATGAGGGGAGAAATAATAAGTTGGGAACTTCTCTGTTAAAGGATAAGAAATCCTGAGTGATGGTCAAAAACTCTGTCATGGTCAGCGTAAACTTAGCTATCTCTATTCTATGTAAGTTTTTATAATGTGCTTATCACCATGGTATCTGAACGCCTGCCTATAAGGCATTCAGCAATATGATTACACATCTGTCACATGTTGACAGGACTGGCTCTGCCATTTTTGTCCCTCCCACCATCAAAAAAAAAAACCAAAAAAACCCGGACTATGCCATGCCAAGAATGCCCAGAAGGTCTCCCCTTAGCATGTGCTGCCCCAGGTACGTGCTTCCTCAACTGGTGCCTGGAGCCAGTTCTGGATGTTGATTGTTCACTCACCCTGTCCCCTGTGGGAGAAACATGTGCAGTGGAGGGTCTTGTGTTGGTTGGGTTTTTCTTTCTTTCATGTCTAGAAAATGAACCTCATGAACTGGGTGGCTTATTTTGTAGTTACACAATAACACTATCAAAACAAGAATACTGATAAGCACCCCCTAGGATAGAAATGTAGTTGTGCTGTTTTGATGGTGATTCACAACTCTGTTATATTATGGCACATAGTTAAAGAGCTGGAAGACGTTTGAAACAAATAAAACTATCAAGGAAATCTTGAAGACTGTATTATAAACCCTATTAGATAAGACAGAATTTTTGTTTTCTGGAGATTATATAATAGCTGCTTTACACGTATGAGCTGAATGAGTGAATCCTCAATATGCCTTTAGGACAGGTTAGGTTGTGAAGGGAACAGTCAACATGGTCAGTAATGGACAATCGAAAAGAGAGGAAAAAGTTTTGTTCTTTAAATACCTGGTCAACATGTCAATAGCATTTATCAGACTTTTTCTGCTGGCTTCTGTTAGGGTCTACTAGTTGGTAACTAGATAGCTAAGATCCTATACTATACCATAAACAGTATTGTTGTATCTGAGAGTCTTTTAGTTTGGAAGTTTTGTAGCTCCAGGAGCTAGTAGGTCAAAGGACCTATTGTTATTTTCCAAAACCTAATTTACCAGCAGGAATCATATGACCCAGCTGAACCTTTCCAGCTGAATTCCTGAAGTTATGGGATTATTGTCTGACTTCTTCCACAAGTGTTTTTGTCCATTTCTTTTGTTTTTAATTGTATTAAAATGCTAACAAAAATAATGCATGCTGTATACCATTTATGGGCAAGAAATTTAATCTTTTCATGAATGAGGACTGGCTTAGGTAGAATTTTCTTAACTTAATATGAGGTTATGTTTAAGAAATAAAGTTAAAATTAAATAGCAAAAATAGGGCCATATTAAAGGGCATGCCACATACAGCACACAGCAGTTCCACTTGACAAACCATTTTATAAGCCAAAAAAAGAAAGACATCTTTTTAGGGAACTGAACTACTGTAATGTTCAATAAATCAGGAAGTTGTCAAAATTTCTCCCATGAAGAATTTGAAAGGAGCTTTGGAATGTTTCTTTTGTGAGGGATTTGATCGTTCTGGTTTCTAAGAGCATCCCTGTCCTGGATTTGTGATGCTGAATAAACTAATACTTTGTCATGTGCTTTCTTGAAGTTCAACAACTTAGAAATGGCCTCAAAGAAACAGCAGACATCTTTAGTATAAATAGCTGTCACTAAACCTTGAATTGATGGAGTCATGAAGCTTCCTGGAGTCTCAATGGGGTTATTTCATATTTGCAATTTTGTAAATCAGAGCAGAATATGGCCCTGTGGCAGATGTCTAAACCAACCAAAATCAGTCATATTTGAGTGTGAAGAATCAAATCAAAATAAATTGAGGGATTCAGCAGATCAGTTTTTAGATTTTTTCTGCAGAGGTAAGTACATATAAAAACAGTGGTCTTTTGAGTTGTAGTTTATTGCTTTATTGCCAAGTCATTAGCTCCCTATATAAAGCTAAATAATACAACTAGTTGGAAGAAGTTTATAAACAAAGCAGAATGAAAGTAAGTAGACTACAAATAACTTCTTTTGAAGTCCATTTGTTATGTTTTAAAAGTGAAAAATGTTTTATGGTATTCCGAATTTCTGATTTTTAATTGGTCAATAGATGTTGAAGCCAGGAAGTATATGATATGTCTGGTGCAATTCAGAGAGTATCAAGCACTTTCTGCTGGAGACCCTAAGGGCTGGAGCATAATACAGGGGTCCTAATAGCTGTGGTTCCAGAACAGGATTGTCCCTTGGCACTGCACTGCAACCTCCTTGCAAACCCTAGTGCTGGGGTGGCACTAGGGGCAAGAGGAGGAAGGATTGCAGTGGAGATTTCAAGCATCTCTGCAACTCACAGACACACTACCATAACTTAGACCAGGGGTGAAGAACCTTTTTTCTATCACAGGCAACTGACTGACTGAAGAAATTAATTGTGGGCCACAAACCTGAGCCCAAGCCCTCCCCACCATGGCCACCGGCCCCTGGCCCCAATGCCTGCCCCAGGCTAGCCCTCCCAATCCCAGCAGTGTTGCCAGGCATCCAGTTTCTGACTGGAATGCCCAATCGAAAATGAATCCTGGTGGCTCCATTGGAAGTCCAGTTGGCAGGGGAAGCTCCACATGCTGGCTCTGCATGCCCCCTAGGGCTGCTCCACAGCTCTCATTGGCCAGGAACTGTGGCCAATGGGAGCTGCAGGGGCAGTGCCTGCTGGCGTGAGTAGTGCACATTCTGCAGAGCCACCTGGCCATGCCTCTACCCAGGGGCCAGACATGCCAGCCAATTCCAGGGACAGCGCAGAGCAAGGGCAGGCAGAAAGTGTACCTTAGCCCCTTGTGCCACCAACCAGGAGCCGCCAACCACCTGCCCCAGGTCAGAACCCACTCCTGCACCCAAACTCCCTTCCAAAGCCCACACTCCCTCCTGCACTCCAACCCACTGCCCCAGCCCGGGTCCCCCTACTGCACTCTGAATCCCTTGCTCACACCCCTTCCTGCACCCCCAACCTCCTGCCCTAGCCCTGCAGCTGAAGCCTTCACCTTCTGCAACACCCCAGCCTCTTGTCCCAGCCTGGAGCCCCCTATCACACCCTGAACCCCTCAGCTGAAGCCCCTACTGCACCTCAACTCCCTGCCCCAGCCAGGAGACCCCCTCTTGCACCCTGAACCCCTCATTTCTGGCCCCACCCCAGAGCCCACACCCCCAGCTGGAGCCATCACCTGCTCCTACACCCAACCTCCTGCCACAGCCCAGGGAAAGTTAATGAGGGCGGGGGAGAGCAAATGACAGAGGGAAAGTGGGTTGGAGTGAGTAGAGGGCAGGGCGAGGCCTCTGGGAAGAGGTGGGGCCACAGCCTCCACAGCCCCAGAGCACCGGGAAGGTGAGCAGCATGCTAGCCTCCCCAGTCCCGGAGTGCCAGGAGGGCGGTACTGTTGCAGCCCCTCCAACCCCAAACGGAGCACAGGGGAACTGGAAGAGCCATACGCTGCAGCATGGCGGAAAACAGGAGGGTGGGTGGGGTCTGGGCAGGGCGGAGAATGGGTTGATCCATTCCTGGCTGTTTGGGGAGCCTTCCCCAGCCTATGGGACCCACCGTCCATGTGTGGGCCAGTTGAAATTGAGCAACAGACTGAATCCAGCCCATGGACAATAGATTCCCCTTGCCTGATTGACTCTCAAGGTGATGTACATTATGCCAGGGGCTATTCCAGCTGTTAGACCAGCCCCAGGGCTGTGTCCTCTGTTCTTCACCTCTAAGAAGCTCACACAGTAAGTTCATGTAATTCCAACCTTCTTTCCTAAAGAACCAGATTGTTCTGTAGTGTAGTCAATAATCTACTCCATACAGATCAGATTTGAGACCTTTCTTGTGTGGTAACAGTGGGCATCACAAAGCTATATTGCTCAGTCTGTGAACTACAGTGCCTAGGAGCATACAGATCTGAAAATGTGTAACATCCTAAGTAAAAAAAATCTATGTTGTGTTCACTATACCTAAGTCCTGTCTTGTCTCCCTCAAGAAAGATATTGCAATACACTGCCTTATATTCAGTAGTACCTGGCTCCCTCTGTCATTCCTTTGATTTTTCACAAAGTAAGGTACTCCTTCTCCTAAGATTGTCAGGCTGATAGATGGGGTCTTGCCAGCATATTAGCATGGAGCATCTTATAAGGAAATCAGTTGTGATGCCAAATGCATTAAACATTTTTGAAAATGGAAGTGACTAAATACTTTAAAACAGTAGGGAGAATGGGCCAAATTATGCTCTTAACTATACAAACATAAATCTGTAGTAGTTATGGTGGATTAGATGCAGGTCATTTATGAAGTTGTAGTTAAGAGCAGAATTCGTTCAAAATCCTGGGATAGGCATAGAATCAGATATCATAGAATCATAGAAAATCAGGGTTGGAAGAGACTTCAGGAGGTCATCTAGTCCAATCCCCTGCACATTGCAGGGTGCAGGCCCAGAGTATGCCCCATTATGGCATGGCACTGCAGCCACCCTACATTAGTTTCACCTCATCTTCTATGATTCTCTCAGCCTGGATCTGTTGCTGAGGTGACTTAGCATTTCAGTTAAGAAAAAGGTCCATTTCTTCCAGGGTAATAAAATCGAAAGGAAAAACATCAACCTTCCTTCCCAGATGTGTGGCAGGTGCAGTCCTTCCTCTAAGGGGCTCTCCAGTTGCATAAAGTCTCCAGTCTCTTTTCCCTGGGCTCAGCGTCCATGTTTTCTGACCTCAAGTCATTCTCTTCTTCCTTCCAATTAACAATAGGGGTTGCTGCACCTTCTATCAGTGCTGTGGTATAGGGGAAACCTACACTCACCCTCTGCTCTGGGTTTCCACAACCCTGGGAACGCTAAACAAGTGGGCTATCTGCCCAATAACTCAAATCCAAACTCACTTCATTTTTTTTACCGAGGCATCTTCCTATGTACCAGCCTATCCTTTCTGGAGAGTCCTTTCCCTTAGGTCTTTTCTAGACACAATCCTGGGTTCAAATGCCTTTTTGCTTAGGACAGGATACTCATAGACCTCCTTCTTGGGGCTCGTCTTCACTTCTGACAGGCTTTTCCAACCCTCTAGGGTTAGACATCCTTGTCTGCAGGTCTTTCCTGACTTTCTTATAGCAAACCAACTCCTCGGACTGCTCCTCTATGAGTTCCTCTCAGGCCAGCTCTCCCCCTTCTACTGCCTTTCTCCCATCTCCCATTCTTCCCAGCTCCTGACAGTATTAATTTCTTCCAGCTAGGGCTGTGGGTTAGATCTGGCACGGGGCAACTGAGCCCCAGCCATTTGAAGGTGACAGCTCACTCAAAATTAAGGCACAAAATTAAGTTTAAAGTATTGAGGAATGTCAAAGGAAACCAGTAAGTTGTCATTAGTTTTAAAATATATTTAAATCAATGGAAAAATGTAACTCACTTATAAGCAATGTGGGTGCTAGATAAGGTGTAGAGGCAAGATCCTGCAAACCCTTGTTCCTTGTGACTAGTACTAACCCATTCAAACTGTCCATTGCCATCAATGAGATGATTTGTGTAAAGACTGCTCACATAACCTAGAAATGCTGCAATATGAGCTTCCTAAAAGCTAAAGATATTTTTGAAACAAATACAGCATAATGATGCTGCTGTTAGTGCTGAAGAAACACTGATGCCAAGGAAAAGCAAGAATTGCTTACCTCAGCATCCTGTTTGTAACTCTATAAATCTTGTGTTCTCTCAGCTCAACCTCTCACATAGAAATAGATCTACATTTTCCTTTATAAAAATTCTATAACAAAGATGAACAGAAGCAATAATTTCTCAAAGAATGATGTACCAAAATAGAACCCAGAAATAGAGGCTATCAACAAAGAGAATGCAAAGAAAGTGAAAATCTCTAGTGCTTTAAGAATACCGTATTTGATGATCATTCTTTTTCTCAGGTTGCTCAAGAAGCAATTTTATACAGTAGTTACCCTTAACAAAGGCAAAATTGCCATGGTTTTATTTGTTATCTATTTCAATGTTATGTTGCAGTAGTACCCCATCAGGGATCAGGGTCAGGGTCATGGCCCTGTTGTTGTGATAGACCCTGTGCAAACAGGCAGGCCGTGGCTTGAACAGCTTCAGATTAATACATACAGGCAAGTCAGTATCTGCAGTGTTACTTAAACTTCCTTCTATTGTAAAATATTCATCTGTGAAGAGGTGGGCATCTGTGTAAACTATTGACTTGGCCTCAATTATGTAAGCCTACATCTATAACTATATTGTACTACAGCTGCCACTAGGGCTGTTGCTTCATACAAGTTATAATTGTCTTCTCCACCCACAAGCTGCTGCTTCTACTGAGCTGCTACATCAAGGAATCATCTCACACGGAAAAAGTAATGGTGTCCAACTCTTTAGTTTAAGCTCCATGAAGAATGCTGCATGGCTAAGTACTTGGGAGAAAACCATGGAAAGATCCACCATCAGTGAGTCAAAAGATACTTGAGACAAAGCCAGATGAGGCCAAAGGAGCTGGAGAGCAGCGAGAATGCCAGAATGGGCCCAAATATCTACACAGCAGTTATAGAGCCATTTAGCCTGAGTAAGTTGACACAGGCTAGCCACAGTGGGTATATATATATACATATTTTTTTTTTACAGCTTTCCTTCAAGGCACCTGTCACCTCTGAAAACATGCCATATACTTTAAAGGTGTCTTCATTGTCCACGGGCCACCCTCCTTTGCTCCTTGCACTGCAGCGAAAAAATTCTGAACTTCACTTTGATCAGATCTATGGCTGGTATCACTGTGTTCCCCAAGATGGGTCAGTGGTACTTACTATCCATCACCACAAACTTCAGTAGGTGCCTATTTTTTAGTTCGGTGACCATGAGGTCACATTTTCCTATTGGCTGCATTATGCTTTCATAGTGCCTGTTTTTTGTAATAGGTGTATTAGATTCCAATTCACACCTAGGAATCACATTGTAAGAGGTCCCACTAGCCAGCTGAAATTGTAACAGGAGGCAGGAAGGCCAAATTTTAGCCAGAGTCCAGGTCATAGCACCCAGTGTGGGAAGCTGAGCCCAGTCAGCCCCACAACAGGCGCCACCTCCTAGGTGTGAGTGTGGCTCTCCAATGCCCCTCCCTGGACCTCTCATAGGGGCAGGATCTGACCATCCTCCATTCCCAATCATCCATCCCACAGGAGCAGGGCCCATCCCACCTTAGCTACTTTTAAAACTTGATCACCTAAAGCTGCGAGAGTTCATTCAACCGAATGTACAAAATGCCGGTTGCTTACCAAGCTATGACAGGACTACTTTCCAAAAGTTTTTGCTACACATTTTGAGGCGATGAAGTCTCAGATTAACTGATGTGAGTCTTTTGCAATTATTTCCGATGAGTCCACAGATGAGCAAGACAATTATGTAATGCATGTTCTGTTTGCTTTTATTTCTGACAAGGTCGAAGACGAGCAGTCAGGAAAGCTAATAACAGTGCTCGCTGACTGCATTTATTGAGATGCTGTTAACTACACTACAGTTTCTCAAGAAACTACACTCAGTTTCAAAATACAGTGCGAACTTTGACAAAAGTCTCTGCTTTTATAAGTGACAATGCAATTTACATCATGAAATCTTTCAAATCAGTTCTCCAAGATCTAATGCCAAATGCTGTCCATATTACATATAATGCACATAGAATTTCTTGTCAGTGAGCTGTGGAGATGCAAGTTTGGTAAAGTTAATACCTGGTCGGCTACATTAAAATGATCTTTAAGCTCGGCCCTAGCAGAAAACTTTGATACACTGCACATTGCAAACACGACTGAAATGGGGGAAACAAAAAAAATTGCACTTCCCTGAGCCAGTAATTACTCATTAGACTTCCTGGTTTCGGGCTATACAATACCATTCAGCTCACCTGAAGTACTACGCTGCATTCGTCTCAGAAGAGCTGACGATGACACCGAAAACGCAGGTTTTAACAGAACTGTCAACTCTTCTAAACAATGCTTAGCTGAATGAGGAAAGTCAGTTCATTGCCAAGAATGCCACAGAACTCATGAACTTAATCGCTTGACTTGAATCTCGACAAGTCACAATCCATCAAGCGTACAACAAAGCAATGGATGCTCTGTTTTGGGCAGAAGCCCAGTCAAACGAAAAGCACGCTGACAATGCTGAGTCAAATGCCAGTACTCAGAAGGTGTTTTTCTTGCATGACAAAGAAACTCAAACAATACCTCTATGGGGAAAGAGTCAAGCAATGTAGCAAAAGGGGCTCAAAAGTTTCAACAACCTGCAGCAGGGGTCCTAAAAGCAGTGTGTAGTTTTGACTCAACAAAAATGCACCTGCTGGTGGTGCATTTAACCTTGCTTAATGCAATTCCTTGCTTTGATAAAAATTGTAGGCTGGAGATGCCTGCTTACAAAAATATTATGAACGAAGTGGACTGTAGTTTGCCTGTGCTCAGTGGAAAGCAGTGCAAGATGGCAGTGGAAGGCAAGATGGGGGATTCTGCCATGCACTGAGTTCCAGTGGAAGACAGAATCCCTCATCTTGCAAAGCTAGCTCAGCACTAACTGACAATTGCAACAAACTCTGTGGATGCAGAGAGAGCAGTGTCTAAACATGGACAAGTGTTTTCAGCACAGAGTCAGGGAATGAAGAAAGACACAGTTGCTGGATGCTCCATGCTGACATTCAATTAAGGACATTTGAAACAAGAATGTTTTTTCACTTGTTTTTGTTAACTTAAGGCTGTGGTTCTCAAGTTTGAGGCTACCAGCTGAGATCACAACCCTAAAAAACTGTCTCAGATGCCCAAATCTACCAATCAGGGAGTTGAGCCCTGAGTGTTATTTGCTGCTGTAAAGTGTCAATCAATAAATCCTGTCAAGTTCACATGACCTTTTTTTATTTTACTGAAACAAGCTAATAATTGCATCTGGACTGGGAGGTGCACCTTGTACAGAGCCATTCCCTCCTTCACCCCCTGCCCCTTGCTGTGGAGTGATGGAGCCAAGGAGTGTGGAAGGGTATGCAGATTTTTCTGCAGCCGGGAGAGATATCCAAGTCAAATATGCAGAGGAAGAGGAAGTCTTGTCCTCCCAAGACAGCCATGACTAGCAGCTAGGTGCCCCTGGCTGTGGTGCGCCCAGCAGCATGGGGGAAGATCAAACTCACCTCCGGGAACCTCCTGTGGCTACAGGAAGCTCCATGGTTGCTGCTTTCACAGTCCAGCTCCAAAGGAAGCACAGAAGTAAGGGTGGCAATCCTGTGACCTGCCCCCCACAACAGGTTTGTGATCCCCTACCATCCTCTTTTGGGTTGGGCCCCCCATGATTACAACACATTGACATTTCAAATTTAAACAGCTGAAAACATGAAATTTACCAATTTTCAAATCCTATGGCAGTGAAATTGATCATACTGGGAGGTGAATTTGGTTGGGCCCTACACATTAAGGACACTTCAGTTTAATAATGGTCCATAGAAGAAACTCATCCCAGTAAGCCTTCCTGTAGATGCCTCAGCATCTAAGGGTGCCACTGGCTACCCCTGGTGAGTCATCAAGCCATGTAAGTATATGTGATATGCTTATGTGACCCTGGACACCATCTTGAGCCAGTAGCTTTCCGCATACTGGGCTCTGAGCTTTGTTTGAGACAGTAAATTTCTAGGCACATGGCAGAGGATATAAAAGATCCCTGAAATCTCTCCATTTTACCTCTTTCCATCCCTGATTCTATGGACTGTAGATTTACAACAAAAAGCATTTCAGCTATGGACTGGGGATTTTCTAATCTTTTGGAAGTTACCAGAGAGACTTTGCAAGCCAGCAGTCTATGCCATTGCTGCTAAAAAATGAATATAAGACCTTTGCAAATATTTTGATGTATATGATCTTTTAACCATTATTAACTCTTGTTCTTTCTTTTTATTCTTTATTCTTTTTATTAAACCTTTAGATGTTAGTGACTAAAGGAGTGATGGCAGCATAATTATTGGGTCAAATTAGAGTTATAGATAGCTATGTGGCTAATCTCTTGGGATTAGAAGAACCCTATGGGTGATTAAATTGGTTTTCAGTAGCTAGTCATCATGAAGTCCAGCATCTAGTGGTGGGACAAGGGCTGGAATGCCCAAGAAGACTGCATTTTTGACTTTGTGTTAATCAGTGTGGTGAGACAGATGTTTACTTTTGTTACTATCTAATGGTAGAACAAAACTTAGTTTGGGAGTGAGTCTACATTTCTCAGCAGTTTGTCCTGAAGCTAGTATTCTCAGCTGTGACCCACTGATGCATAGTGACAGTGGGGATGGCTTGTGATTGTGGAAAAGTAAATAGAACTAAATTTCAGAGTCAGGGAATTGCCTGTGATGCTGTGTGCATATCCCTGTATTTTTCTATTCATTAAATAGTTTTTACTGAGGCATGGGGAATGAAGTGAATTGATTTGCCTAAGGAGGAAATTGATTGTATACAGGGCAACAATTGTCTTTGGGGGAGACTTGATTTTGAAAGGGTGGAGAAAGAGAAAGGAGTAGCATGTACTGAGAGTGGCAAGGGGAGGAGTGCTGAAAAGAGGAACAAAAGGGATAGATTCTTTTTTCAGAAAGGACAAACAAGGAATTTTACTGCATTCTATTAATTGTGCTTTTCTATAGTTGCGATACAATCACAACTGGGCACAGGGATGATGTGTGTGTCTGAGCATTATTGGAAGGCAAGAGGAGATGTGGTCCATGAGATTGATGGCTTCACTACTAAGAGGTGGGCCTACTGTGAAAGAGTCCCCACCACAGGGAATATTTAGAATATTATAATTTTTTACCTTGACAGTGACGAATATAAAATCAAAATATAAACAGCAGACCCAGCCCTTTTTCAGCATGTCCCTAACATGATTATTATTCCAGTTGTTCTATTGGGACCAAATTCTGTCCAGCAACAAACATAAGGCTCTGGGCAGATGTACCTGGAAAGGCTACTCCATCTTAATGGCTTCTGCAACCCCCCTATATACTCAGTTTGATCCCATGGGTACAAACATTTATCAGTGACTTTCCCTGCCCTATTCATAACCCCACCCATACTTCACCACTCGCTTGTCCCTTTGCTTTGCCAAGCCGTAGGCCCTTGCAAGGCTTAGCTCTGTATCACAGAGGGCAATTGTACCCCCTGTAAGGCTCCTCAAACTCCAGTCTCCCTTTTGTGCAGTCAAATTTCACTGGTGCCACTGCTAAGGCAGCCTCTGTAGCCACAGAGGCAAAAACAGGATTTGTCCCTTGTTGTGGTTTGAATTTTCATGTATTTTACATAAAAGCTTCTTTAGAGTAATGAAGAAATAGTTTCTATTTCTTGCAATATTTCAGACTTTACTCAGTTTTAAATATGTGCATGTTTGCTCTTGAAAGGCGTACTGGAAGAAATAGGAAGTGAAGTCCCATTTTTATTCAAAGACTCAGTGAGCACACAAATGCCATATGAACGTCTTTCCATTAACCTCAGCTCTGACCCAGAGACTATTCTCTGTAGTCAGCATAACTTAATTATGGCCTTCTCTAAGAAACCACAGAAAATTGTGCCAAAGTATGCATGCTACTTTTACAAAGGACAAGTAGTCTCCTTAGGGAATAGCTGAAACCACATCATTTAAGTTTGGGATTTGTGTTTGAATTGGGAGTGAAGGCATGGCGAGGTACAGATATTGCCAGTTAATACGAAATCACTCATTTTTATATTATTATTTATAACTTTTCCCAAGATTATACAGTTAAATGAGACCTTCACTTCTGATCTAAAAGGAATGCCAGAAAACTTTTTACAAGCACAGGTACACTAATTGAACACTGCCTAGATAGCTAATTATTGTTTACAGCTCATTTGGGAGGAATATCACTGGGGGGAGCTGCTTGAGTGGAATTATTTATGCTAATTAGCTTCTATTTTCACTTTCTCCTGGGATTTGGCTGAATTCTTTTGAACAACACTTTCTTTCACAGTAACTCAAGTAGTGTCTACTATATTTAACATACTGAAGAATAAAAGAAAGGCACCAATTCCCTGCCCTCAGCAAACACAAAGTGCCAGATTCTGATCCTATTTATTGTAGTGGTGTTGCACAAGGGTAACTGACTCTATACAAACCTTGTAAAGTTATCATGAAAAGGTACCTACCAAGGAACAAAATCTATTCTTCCAGTTTTTAAGATATAGAAAAAAAACAACACTAAATCTATTTTACTTATAGACTCATAGACTCATAGACTCATAGGTCAGAAGGGACCAATCTGATCATCTAGTCTGACCTCCTGCACAAGGCAGGCCACAGAACCCCACCCATCCAATTTTATAACAACCCCTATCCCAGGACCGAGTTATTGAAATCCTCAAAAATGGTTTGAAGACCTCAAGCTGCAGGGAAACCACCAGCAAGTGACCCGTGCCCCACGCTGCAGGGGAAGGCGAAAAACCTCCAGGGCACCTGCCAATCCGCCCTGGAGGAAAATTCCTTCCCGACCCCAAATATGGCGATCAGCTAAACCCTGAGCATGTGGGCAAGAGTCACCAGCCAGCACCCAAGAAGGAATTCTCTGCAGCAACTCAGTACCCATCGCATCCAACATCTCCCCGCAGACCATTGAGCAGACCTGTCTGGTGGTAATTCAAGATCAATTGCCCAAATTAACGATCCTATCATAACATCCCCTCCATATACTTATCAAGCTTTGTCTTAAAGCCAGGAAAGTCTTTTGCCCCTACTACTTCCCTCGGAAGGCTATTCCAGAACTTCACTCCCCTAATGGTCAGAAACCTTCGTCTAATTTCAAGTCTAAACTTCCTAATATCCAGTTTATACCCATTCGTCCTCGTGTCTACATTAGTACTAAACTGAAATAATTCCTCTCCCTCCCTAACGTTAACCCCCTTGATATATTTATATAGAGCGAGCATATCCCCCCTCAGCCTTCTTTTGGCCAGGCTAAACAAGCCAAGCTCTTTGAGTCTCCTTTCATAAGGCAGTTTTTTCCATTCCTCGGATCATCCTCGTAGCCCGTCTCTGAACCTGTTCCAGTTTGAATTCATCCTTCTTGAACATGGGACACCAGAACTGCACACAGTATTCCAGATGGGGTCTCACCAACACCTTATATAACGGTACTAACACCTCCTTGTCCTTGCAGGAAATACCCCGCCTGATGCATCCCAAAATCGCATTTGCTTTTTTAACAGCTGTATCACATTGGCGACTCATAGTCATCCTGCTATCAACCAGTACCCCAAGGTCCTTCTCCTCCTCCGTCGCTTCCAACTGATGCGCCCCCAACGTATATCCAAAATTCTTATTATTAATTCCTAAATGCATGACCCAGCAACAGTTTGTTTACACTAGACAAGTAGAATTTTGCCAGTCATGCTGTAAAATTATGCATGGATAGATTAGGTAGAGACAAAATACGATAGGCTCAAAGTGAGCACACAACTGAAAATTTCTAACAGTGTTTGGATCCATGGCTTGGGAGTGACCCATTCAGAAAGTCACTTCTGCTAGGCTCCCAAAATCTGTAGAGTTCAATCTGGCAAAATCCTGTGTGCCTTCTGAGTGATGTTAAGAACTATCACCTCCCAGCAGTGTGAGAGACCTCTCAAGCATGTGTTCTTTATGCTTTTCCTGAGCATATCCAAATGTATCATATGCATAAACTGGTTTGAAAATCTTGCTCAAATAGAGTTTATTAAAGTAAGTTAACACTTCCGGTTTTAGTTCTGGACAATTATTAGTTCTATCATCATTATTTGTTGCCATATCATTTTTATGACCTTTCCAAAACTTGCAACTGTATTTTAAAAGTTAATTCAGAAATTAAAATAAATTGAATTCCTTACTGTGATCACTGAGAATGAAATTAGCTGAGCCCCTTAGGAGAGGGGAGGAGGAGAGGCCTACATTTGTACAAGTATATGTTATCAGAGCTGATCAAGAAAATTTTTGTCCTGAAGAAATTCTGATTTTTTAGTGAAAACTTGAAAGCCCAAATCTTTCACTTTTCACAATGTTTCAGTTTGGAAATACAGCTGTGATGTTGCTTACGAGTTATAGTTTGAGTACCTCATTCCCCCATTTGCCTCTATGAGACTCTCTAGTCAGACTAGCTCTCATCTTCTCTACATGCTGAGCCACTGGAGTGTCTCAAGGAATTCCCTGGCTGTAATGAAACATCACAAAGGGAGTTAGGCTGGGAAAACTGAACTTGAACTCCTATGAAACACTGTGGTTTCATTTCTGGATATATATCTATTTTTTGTTTTGCAGCAAAGAGTTTTATTTTTAACTGAAAACTTTTCAGTGTTCAGTTTTTGGGGGGATTTTTTTCCCCCAAAAGTCAAAGTTTTGCACAGACAGAGATAAAAAAAACAAAACAAAACAAAACAAAACAAAAAAACACTTTTAGTCAGAAACTCAACTTTCTGTAGAAGCCAGTTTCCACTGAAAGTTTTTGACCTCTTATCTGCATAACTGTGGGCACATTAATCTAGGGGAATTTATGCATGAGGACTTCAGCCTATTTTGTTGTTGTTGTTGTTGGTGGTGGTGGTTTTTTTTAATATCTAGAACATGTAAACTGATACAATACTGACTAAAAGCAAAAGAAAGACTCTCACTTGATATGGAAGTAGGTCCTTAAAGTTTAAAAGAAAATGGCACAACCATCTGAAATAACCATTATAAGTTTCTCTCCCTGTGTAGTTAAAAGCAAGCCAATTTGGAAAAAAAATCTGGATCTGACTAAAATCATTTTCAGCACAACCTGTCTTGAAAATGGATCATTCTCAGTGACATCAATATCACTGGTACAACAGAGCAAGTTTTCTGCAGTAATGCCAGTAGTATTAACGCTGTTTCGGGTATTTTCTTCTGGAGATGGTGATATCTTGTGTGAGAAATTAAAGAAGATGATGACAATTAGATATGTTAGTACATGACTTTTTTTTGCCCAGAAATGGCCCCGACTTAATGCTGCCACTGGGTTTCAAACATCCGTTGGTCATGGTGCCTGCTCTTAGAAAGTGTACCCATAACTTGGGTGAGTTAAGGGATGCTGCTATTTCCATTAGCATTTATAAATTACAGAAGTACAAGTATAAAAATCATATTGATATAATATGAAGGAAGATATGAGGTGGGAATGATTTGGGGAAAGAGCATCTTTAGATATAAAGGGCCTTGCAATGATTAAACCAAAGAAGTCAAAATTGTTAAATAGATAGAAAAATTATTTGATATGGGACACTACCTCCCCCCCTAAATTTTGGTTTGATAATCAGTAATGCAATGTGTTTCTTCGAGATGCCATTGGGCCAACCAGTTAAACATTAGTGGAATAAAGGAAAGCTGACTGTGTGCAGATTTTTTTTTAATTACAAAACCTCAGACATACATATCACATTCCTAAATTGCAAAGTGGGAGAAAATAATGTTGTGGAAGCATAAGACTAGTAGAAAATGAATTACATCAAAGGGAAATGATGTTATAGGCCACTACAGGGAAACTAAATTAAGTTTATAAAAAGTTAAATGAATTTTACTAATCTCATTTGGAAATAGCCACAAGAGGAAGGATTCTGCACAAATTTGCATTATTTTAAATTTTCCATCATTCTTTCAATCTCCATTTATTTGTTCCTCTTGTGCTATCTGGGAAAATTGCATGGGTAAGGCCTAGTGGTTACTTTAAGATAACTTCCCCAGAAAAGACTTTCATGATTATTATGGACAGGATTTACATGGGAGCATGTGTCCCTAACTGCTCAAACTTTTACAGTGAGTACACTGCCATTTAAGGCTTTGCACCCTAGGTTTCAGAAACTACAAGAGAATTCAACTTTCTACTGTTTTAGATTGGAAATATTGGACCAGGTTCTCAGATGGTGAAAATCCATGTAGTTCCATGGACTTCAGTGGTGCTGTACAGATTTACACCAACTGATACACTGATCCTTTGTTACTTTTGACTGAAGTTTCAAACACAGGCATTTGAATTGCACAAGCCAAGTTTCTGATGGTATGGGCATCTTAAATATTTAGATAGATGAACTAGCAAACATTAATTGGAAAGACATAGTAAGTTATTGTTTATATAAGAGGGAAGCATGTTGGTAAAATTTTTCAAAAGCGCCTGTAGTAACTTAAACGTCTAAGTTTCAAAAGCAGCAAAGAGTCCTGTGGCACCTTATAGATTAACAGACATTTTGGAGCATGAGCTTTCGTTGGTGAATACCCACTTCGTCGGATGCATGTAGTGGAAATTTCCAGGGGCAGGTATATATATGCAAGTTTCAAAAGTTACTTAGGCATTTCAGTGTCTAACTTGTCGGCACCCTGCCACTTTATGGAAATCTCTATACAATGCATGGGGAGAATCAGTCACCTAAGAAAGGGATTCCAAGAAACCAACAACCTAAATGGACAGCAGCCTAAGTTAGCCAATAGGAAATACTGAGGATGGGTGTGTGTGGTCTAAGCCTCACCTCTCAAAGGAAGTTAGACACCTTCTCCACTTGTGATTCACATCTGTGAACCCTTTCCTGGAGTTAGGTGCGTAGAGCTGTGTCAGCTCTTTCACACAAATAATGATAGCACTGACATTGGTGTCCTTATACCCAATAGGCCAGTCATTAGAGCACTGACCTGGGGGATATGGAGAGCCTGGTTCAAATCTTCACTGATCTGTTTTGGAGCATCCCACCAGAGTTTAGGCATTTGTTAGGGTGTTGAGCAGCTCAGTGCCATCAGGTCTTAAGTAGTTTTGTGCCCCTAAAGTGGCAGTTAGACATCCAAGTCATCCTTTGTGAGTCTAGCCCTAAATCCTAGATTTACACATGTATTTGTAAATCACAATAGGCACCCATCTGCATCTTTTAGGTGCCTAAATACCTTAGTAAATCTGGATCTTGGTCCCAATTTAGGTTCATAAATCACCTACATGCCTTACACATTTCCTGTTTTTGTGCTCATGTAGGTTTGTTTTCTGCATCTGCCTGAATATGCAATTGCCTATGCTACTGGTATGGCTAAAAAACCTTTGGCTGGAAGGAAAAAGAAAGGTCCTTTATGTTTTAAATGCATAAAAATGAATAAGAAATAATAAAATGTTAAAAACAAAATAGTGTTTAATTATATGTACAATTATATGCAATATCTTTGAAAATCAACATTCATAAAAGTGCTTTAGAAAGTTTTGAGTTAAATTCTGATGCTGCAGAGACCAATGGATAAAGACAGTCAGTGGAGACCAAATGATGCACTCAACAATGAAGTACACAAGGCCCAAGGCATTACAATCTATTTCAGTGAGAGAAGGAATGCTGATTAGAATACTAGGATTTTCCCAAATTCTGAAAATCTGATGCTGCTTTTATTCTGTACTTTTGATTCCTCTGAGTAAGAAAGAAATGTATTATTCTGAAGATGAGCTATTTCAAAAAGCATGTTTTATACATTGAGCTTCTGTGCTCAGGTTTTTAAAATATATTGGGCCTGAGACATCGCTACATTGCACCTTTTGACGTCTTCAACACCCACATTGCACAGATGTAGATAAGACGCAAGACAATGGAGAATCACATCCATTAGGTATATATATCTGCAACAAAAGACAAAGAGGAGATTGACAAAGAAATATCACTGATTCAACTTCCTTACATATCAGTTTCATTTTCTCAATATTATTTCACACAGGCAGCTAGCAAACAGTGTGTCTAGCTGCAAGACATCAGCTCACATAGAGCTGCAGATGCTATTGAAACTGAAGGGTCATGGCAGGTGATTTCTAGACTCATAACTCTGCTAATTTTTCTGACATGATTTTTATGGTATTATGAATTGCCATAGGTGGCAGAATAAAACAAAAAAAATGTACTAAAAAGTCAGGTTATTTACAATTGTTTGTTTTTGATGATGATCTTATAAAACAGAAAGTCTAATTCCTGCCAAGAATTGAGGTAATATCCAAATGGATTGTCTAACAAGGTTCTTTCCTACTAATTCCTTTCACGGGACATATAAACAAAACAGACTGAAGTCACTCAGAATTATTCCAGAGGAGGATTTTTTGTTTAAAGTAAATGAAAACTTTGTTGTTGTTATTTAAAAATTGCTGAGGTTGGTTTGTTTGTTTTGGTTTTTAATAGTGCAGTAACACCCAGTGGCCCCATTTAGGCACTCTTCAGGCACACAAAGATGGTCTCTGTCTCAACCAGCATGCACTCTATGCGGTACAAAATGTTACATAGTCTGCATGGATGTTAGCCACAGGCATAAAGGAAATTTAAATATGAATCTGATGAATAATTCATAAAGTACTTCAAGGTAATGTATCCAATCAGTGGGAATAAGTTAAGAGCTACTGTCTCACTTTGAATTGGAGCTTTTGGGCTTGACTTCACAAGCCATCCGTGCACAGAGGGCATGCAAGGTTGGGTGAGTTTGTTGAGGTCATGGCATATAAATCAATGCTACATTCTGTTATTATGTGGTCTGATGTGTACTGTAAATAAACTACATAGATGATGGCTTAAGTACCACAGAAACTTTGTACATCTTCAGCTTCATCTGCTACTGTAAATCTCCATTCTGTTCTAGTAAACACATCTATTTGTGTCCCCCTTCTCTGTCTTTATCTCTCTCCTACATACTCTCACATGTGTTTGGGTGAATTTCTGACACTTATCCAAATACCCCTGGCATCAGTGAATTTATCTGAGTGCAAATGAGAGTCAAACTTTGCCCACTATGTCTACCAAGGGGAAAGACGACATTCTCATTCTTTCCCAAGTTTCACCTATTCCCTGTTTGAGGAAATGGTCTGACTTTTCTATACTTATTCTCTTCCTTTAGGCAATTGTTACATAATAAGGTGGGTTTATATGATGCAATTAACAAACACTATTAGCTAAATATTCAAAATTGATGCGATGGCCATACTGAAGGACACCTTGATCTGTTTTAAGTCCAAAAGGTATTAATTACATACATGAGTTTGCATCTTCTAGAAACTAGTGTTCCTTCCATCATCGAAGATGAAGATCTTCATCTAAAGTCTGAGTCCCTATTCAGACAAAGCTCCCATTGACATCAGTAGAATCTTTATTTACATAAGCACTGTAATACTGTGTGTCTGGGAAGCATGAAATCTTCAAGATTTTTTTAGTAATACTCAAAACAAGCTCCCTTAAAGCTCACACAGAAGTATTCCACTGATAACTAAGCTGTATGTTCTGAAGCCAAAATATTTAAATTGAAGGTGTTGTTTAAATAATTTAGTTTTGGATTTTTAAGAAAGTGGGCTAAAAGAATGCTATGTAATGTTTTGTAATGATGATTAGGCAAACATAAATACATAAAATAGTAAAGGAACATGAACTTTCTCAAGTGCCTGAATATAAACAAGGATTCCATGGATTATTATTGTAACTCTTATTGTCAAGGTGTCACCCCCACTCTGAACTCTAGGGTACAGATGTGGGGACCTGCATGAGATAACCCCTAGGCTTATTTACCAGCTTAGATCTAATAGCTGCCACCACCCGATAGTTTAAACAAACATTTATGGGAGAGTCATTTGGAAACACTGGCCTCCCCCCAAATATTTCCCCAGTCGTTATCCCCCTTTTCTTGGCAAGATTGAGACTGATTCACCTCCCACCAAATCCTGGTGAGCCCAGATCCAAAAAAACCCTTCGATCTTAAAACAAGGAAAAGTCAATCATGTTCTTTAAAAGAAGACTTAATTAAAGAAAAAGGATGAAAGAAATATCTCTGTGAGATTAGCATGCAAGCTACTCTCACAGACAACAGATTCAAAACACAGAGGATGTCCCTCTGGGCAAAAACCTTAGTTACACAAAGAAATCCAATTTGAGTCTCCCTCTTATGAAAAACAAAGTCACAAAAGAAAATAAACATAATGTAATACATTCCTTCTCTAAATACTTACTACTTTTAAGAAATGTTAGATAGCTGATTCCTGGATCCTTCACTCCAGCACAAACTTTTTCTGAACAGACAAAGACTGATTTTCCATCTCCCTCTTTGAAAACGTCTTGTCCCCCCATTGGTTCCTCTGGTCTGGTGTCAGCTAGGCTATGTGAACTTCTTAACCCGTTACAGGTAAAAGAGGAATTAACTCTGGACTGTCTGTTTATGACAATTATAAAATTATTGGTTTTACCCATTCATTGGGGGTGAGATAGGTGTACCCACCCATCCATTCTGGAGCTCTCCCACAGCTCGACATACAATCAAAGTAGGGCAGTTTACAAATGTTGCAGTCTGGCCCTATTCCAATCAAAAACACACTGTTTATTTTCCATGTTAAGTACAAATAATTCACACACACAAAAATAGTTCTCACTCAGTGGGACTGGCTCATTGTTGCTCTATACTTTGTATAGTCTTTTACACCATGCAAAGTGGTCTGAGGTATTTTGGATCATCAGCAACTGGGTTCATAAATATTTTGGTTTCAATCATCAGGTGCATCAGATCTGTGCTCAGCACACCCAAAAAGGGTGGGAAAGGACAAAGCTGTCCTCTACCTTCCTGCCCCTCCGGTCCCAAGGGTGGCTTGGCTTGCTTTGAGTTACATTCACTCATTTGACCATTCCATGAGGAGCCATTACACTGGCTAGGGATTGCCAGAGTTTAGTGTGTTCCCACAATACCCCAATATGCTGCCTTATTATAGGTGTCAGTAGGACAGTGACAGTTGGGAAAGTAATACAGAACTGAGAGATTTTTGCTGTGCTGTAAGAGCTGTTTCTTGGTACTAGCTAAGGCTGAGCTTTGGGGAAAAACAAGAAATTTACAGTGAAAAGTAGTAAATACAGAAGAGTTCTTTTGTGGCTACTATTACACCATTTTTTTCAAGAAACTGGGCCTTTTAATATTTTACAAACTGAGTTTTGCTTCTGTTCCAGTTACTGTTCCTGTTCCAGACAAAGTCCAAATTGAATGATGTCTATTTTCCCAACCAGTTTTAAAACTCCATTTCCTTGCTGCCTTGTTCCTGATGTATTGAAATATTTGCACCTCAGAATTTTAGTTTTTAATTGTCATAAAAACTTTTAATTGTCTTACTTGATGAGGAAGAGAAAAGGATGGGGAGGAGGAGAAAAAATGTAAAGACGACTTGTCCGGCTATGCTGGAAGGAGGACAGAAGGTACTAGATGTGATTTAATTAGGGCAAAATGTACCTGTCTTACCGTACACAGCAGATAAGAGCACACAGTGCAGGTAATTCCATGATCATATACCCTATATACCCGGGGGCTTCCATCAGTCCTCCCCCTTACCTTTCCTGGATCCCAGACAAGCTGGGGCTATAAAGGAAGGGGGTAGGCATCCCAGCCATGCCCATTCCATTCATTTCAAACACCTCCTTTAACTCCTTTACAAATCCATTGTATCTGACCACTGTATCCCTTCCTTACAGAGTACCTGCCCTGGACATATGCCCTACATAATGAGTTACAACATCATAGACTAACATCAGTTCCTCATTCATCCCAACTAAGACCCCTCTCCATAAAACAAAACAAAAAAAAAAAACACTCTGTGGGAAAGACGAAAAACCCCACTTCATCTTGGCCAATCTGGCGGTGAGGGAAAAGTTTCCTTCCCAAGCCTGCAGAGAAAGGAGTGATTAGTGCAATGCCCACAATACTATTTCACCAAACTTGGTATTTGACCTCTTCCATGAATGGGAGGGTATGTGATGCTCTTCCAAGTCCGGGTAAACAAATGCCTATTCTGCCTGCAATGGGCCTATATAGTCCCCCACTCTCCTCGGGTCACCTGGGTGGAGGGATGAGTCAGCATCCGCATGATGACTTGCTCTGCAGCTGCTGTAACAGTCACTGCATGCCTCTTTAACCCCTTAAAGAGGTACATACCTTCCTCCATCAACAATTCCCCACCTCAGCTTAATGTATGAGGTGATCAAATTAACAAGAGTTCTGGCCAGAGCATCAAAAATAAGTCTTTACTGGGGCCAAATAATATGTTTCCACCACTGAATCTGGATTAAAATAAGGGACATTAATCAGGATTTAATGAAGGAATAAAGTTTAGCAGTAATCGCCTTTCCAGAAAGAAACTGGAAACCATTAAAAATTATGAGAGAACTTGTACAGTGTGAAAAAAACATGGGGACAGAGGAACAGCACAGACTTATCAAGATTAATATGGAATTAAATCCCTAGCAGAAAATTAAATTGGAGCAAGCAAAAAATGCATCAGGAGGCACTCTAGCTAAACTTCAAAGGGCAGGATATATGGTAGGATAATAATGAGACAAATAATGGTGTCATTCTTTCATTGAGCCTCATTTTTACCAGATTATGCAATGGCAAATATATTTAAACTTTGTCTGACTCTTGGAAACTTAAATTTAGGCTGCCACATAACTTAAGTGTTAAATGTTTAGGAACCAAAATAATTGATAAAGAATCTTATTACAATAAAATTGAATTCAACTTTTACAGACTGTATCACATACAGACACTTGATCTTTGTTTAAAAGCTCATTTCAGCATGAGCGACCAACTACTCATCAAGGTGATTTTTCCTGCCACTGTTACAGGTTAGAATTAAAGTTATATCCATGCTAATCATTTTGTAAGGTGAGAAGTTATGCTCCCTGCTATATTCCTAGTTTTTATAGTTCATATATTGTATCATTTTTTCCCTGCATAGATGCACCCCTGTATTTGCATTGTGCTGTTTGTAGGATTGGGGACTAAGAGCTCCCATTTTGGCAGTGGTCTTTATGATACTGATTGAGCCTTGTTAGTTTCGATTTTAGATCTAGTGAGGCTCACTTAACATTTCTCAACATTCAGATCTGTGATTTTCCAGAGATATTACAAACTCAAAACTACTTTCCTCCATAGGCAAGAACATTTTTATGGAGTTAGGCTCAGAAGAAAGTCTCTGTTGCAAATATGTTCATGTTTGAGGAAATTTTGAAATTTGCAACTGGGTGCTATTTCTATACTGAGGTAATCAAAACCCCATGCCCAATATCCCTGAACTTTGGGAAAGTTAATATGCGGATTGAGTTTTGAACTTGGCAGCTTGGGACCTTGCTTAAATTTAGCATACAAAACACTGACTTTTTTCCCATTTTTTTTCTTATCTTAAGTTTAAAAAAAAAAGATCTTGGAACATGTATTGCGAGAGAGATAAAGTAATACAATGGCCCTGGGAAGATATGCATTTTAATTATATTGATTTTTCTCAAGGGTCAAATTCAGTTGATCCTGTCATTCAACATCAATTTTTACTGAGGCCAATTCAGGGTAGGGAGTGTCAAGATTCAATTTTACCAGAGATTTATCATTAGTAGATATATTAATCCCAGGATATTAGATAACATTCATCTCCCATTTAAAATTCAACTCCACAAAGTGAGATGTAAAGCACCTTACCAAAATGGGCATGAACTCAGGATTGTTTTAGTTTATTTTATGCTTTAAAAATTGATAAAATTCATTAATAAGTTGAAGAAACCCAGGGACAGACTGAAGCTCTGTTATAAATAAAATACCATTAGTACAGAGTCTGTTTTAGTCATGCTAGTTGTACTGAGTTCCATATATTCTGAGTTTGTTTTGCCTAATGACTAAGACAATGAGCTCCAGGGCAATGTCAAAAAACAGATGAGAAGATGAATTTCCTTGGCTTGGGCCCTCATGTATGCTAGAAAGATAATAATTGAGGTCTTTAGGTCATAAACATTTATATAACCCACCGAGAAAAGATGTTACCAAAGCCACTTTTATTATAATTTGCTAATGGCTTTTTGAAGATTTAAAAACCGTAATGGTTCTTGATTGGTTCAGTTTGTCCCAAACCAAAATATTTTTTCTTTCTTTCTGAAGCTGGCACTTCCATGTTCAGTTAAAAATAATATTAATTGGTACATGGGGATATGCGTGGACATGAGAGCAGATATTACCCAGTGACTGAGTTGTTTGCAGCCAAATAAATCCACAGCCAAATAAAATTTGGCCAATTTGTGCACATACATGTGAGAGGAGAAGACCCATTGAAGTTAGTAGTAGTTGGGAGATGTATGCAGAAACAGAGTATGGCTCAACTTCTGATTCTGTTTTTTTAACCTTGTAAACCAGAATATGTGAACAAATTAGAGAGAATCCCTAACAGAACAAGTGCAAAGGGCAAGGAAACGATAAAAAGAAGAAATATTATACGTTTACAATTCACTTTCTAAAAAAGGAAATTCACGTTCTAAAAAAGGAAATTATTCAGAACTGAATTAATGATCAAAGCAAATACAGTATAAATTCAGCTAAACATACCCATTTTGACCAACTACAATGACTGTCCAGCACACAAATGGGGCACATTTATCTCTGATGCCTAGGAGACCACTAGAAATTCATTCAAGGTGTAACTTCGTTAGATTTAATGCAGTTACACTCTGAATGACTTTCACCCACATTAATATCTACCAAAGGGAGATGTTTCCTAGGCAACAAAATCAGTCCAGAATTTCTTCTGGCTTATGTAAAATGTCAACAGTTTTGAGGAGCTTGAATAAATCCCATGACCTTAAAACGTTACTATTGCTACTCAAAGGTCACTAGGCAGTCAATGTTCACATCTACTTAGCAGCTCAGCACATCTCAGCAGTTGACAACATATTTTAACATCTCTCTGACTTTCTGGCCATCCAAAAACATGTACTTATAAAGTAGACATCTGTCAACATGCTTGGAGAATCAGCTGTGGAGTAACAGACTTTCAATAAGAATGTGGACAATGAGATTGTTTTGAAACAGTCGAAGGAAGAAAAATTAGATTAAGTGGTGCTTTAAATGATTCCATGTGCAGATTTCTCAAATAGCACTAACTGTGGTCGCTTAGAGATTGCGGTGGGTGACTGCATTGCAGAATTGCTTTAGATTACTAGTAACATAACAAAAACAAATATAATAAATATATTTAAAACCTTATAAAATATGCATTCTGAAAAGTGTCTTTCATTCAAGATCAGAAAATTTATGTAACTAATATATTCAATTGACCCAAGTAGCGTAGTGTGGAATAAATTAGATTGGATTATTTTGGCATTTTATAAAACATGAAGAATTAGGACTATACAAACTACAAAACTTTGAAATGGATGTATATTAGAAGATCAAAGATTATAATAGATATTAAACAATCATAGAAAGACCTCCCCAATAGTCTTTTCTGCTTTGTTTGGGGGTTAGTGTTATATTTTTTATTTTGGTGAGCAGCAAGCCCCTAACTTGATCTTTTTATATTAGAATGACTGGGTCCCTTGTAAGGGACATTGTAAACAGTAAGAGTTGGACTATGATTTAAATTTGTCAAAGATCAGACTGAGAAACTGAAGTCCATTTCTACTTGATTGGGCGGAGAGTATTATTTTTTTAGAGAGTACCTTGGCTACAGAAAACAAAGCCGTTATTAATATGATCTAAATCTTTTACGTATGGTTAACGATATATTTCCTATGAATAAGTAAATAAAAAAATCCATACCATTTAATTGTATATCATTTCATATTTATTTGCTGTTTCAGTTATAAACTAGTTGAATTCCAGTTGAACATATGTTTTCAAAATATACTGTGAACATTTTTCAGGTTAAAGGTTTTCAAAGAAAGCTTGAAATTTTTCAACATCTAGATAGGTATGTGCAGTGAAGGAGCTGGTAGTTGTGATACATGTACGTACCAATGACACAAGGAAAAGTAAGTAAAAGGTCCTGGTGGCCAAATTTAGGCAGCTAAATAAGATATTAAAGTCCAGCACCTCCATTTTTTGAAATGCTTCCAGTTCCAAGCACACAGCCAGTTAGGCAGGCAAAGCTGCAGGGTCTCAATACATAGATGAGACAATGATGCTTGGATGACAGATTTGGGTTTAGTAGGAACAGGGGAGCACTTTAGAACAGAAGGAGCCTATACAGGAAGGATGGGCTTCCCCTAAACCAAATAACTAGATTGATGGCATATAACATTAAAAAGGTTGTAGAGGAGTTTTTAGACTAAGGGCTAGGGGAGAGCCAACAGGTGTGGAGGAACAAGCAGTTCAGACAGATCCGTTCCTCAGGGAGGATTTATTGAAGTGGATACTCTACATTTTAGTAAAGAGGAGAAGATAGTTTATAAAGTACAGGAAAGAACTGAAGAGAAATAGTCAAATGAAAAAAAAAATCACATTAAGGCAAACACCTAAATATTGACAAATTTTGTAAGTGCTTATATAAAAATGCTAGATGTCTAAATACTAAGATGAGTGAACTTGAGTGTCTGGTATTAAATGAGGGCATTAATGTAATAGGCAATACAGAAACTTGGTGGAATAATGATAATCAACAATATCAGGATACAAAATATATAGGAATGACAGAAAAAAGCCAGGTTGGGAGGAAGTAGAATTATATGCAGAAGAAAGCATAGAGTCAAATATAGTAAAAATCGTAATGTTTTACTTAATTGTAGCATAGAATCTCTATGGATGCAAATTCCAACAATAAGATTATAGCAGTACAAATATATTACCAACCACCTGACCAGGATGGGGAAGGTGATTGTGAAATTGTCATGGAGATTAGAAAGGCTACAAAAAACAGAAAACCTAATAAAATGGGGGGAGGGGAGCATGGATTTTAACTATCCCCACATTGATTGGATATATGTCACCTCAGGATGGGTCTGCAGAGATAAAATTCTAGACAGCATTACTGACTATAGCTGAACTACTCAGTAATAGCAACCCTAAAGCAATTAAATTTAACATCCTTGGAGAGGGCAGGGAATACCAAAGAACCTCAACACAGTATCATTTATCTTCAAAACGGGGAACTACACACAAATGAGGAAGCTGCTTAAATGGAAATAAAAACAGTCAAGGGTAAAATGCATGTAAGCTCTATGGAAACTTTTTAAAAAACACCATAATAGAGGTTCAAACTAAATGTATGCTCCATTTTTTTTTAAAAGCAAGACAAAAAAAATACCCTATAACAAGTAGCCATGGTCCTTATATAGTTTGAACTGCTGTTTCCCCAGGCTTCTTCCTACCTATTTGGCTCCCCCCCTACTCTCTCGGTTTGCCAGCCTAACCATTCCCTCCACTCAGGGAGTGATTGGAGTCAGCTATCTGGCTTTATACAGGCCCCGTCTGCTCCTGTACAGGTAAGCTTGTTCCTCTAATTAGGGCTTTCTCTCAGCCTTCAGTCTGCTAGGTTAATTGGCCCCTCTGGCCTCCATTAACCCCTTCCATGCCTGTGTGGGATAGGCACTCCATCACAGGTGGTTAGAGGCAAAAAGACAATTCTTAAAAATTTGGAAGTCAAATCCTACTGAGCAAAATAGAAAGGTGCACACACTCTGGCAAGTCATGTGTAAAAGTGTAAGTAAGTATAAGTATAAGAAGCCACACAAGAATTTGAAGAGCAACTAGCAAAAGACACAAAAACTAACAGAAAATACTTTTTAAGTACATTAGAATCAGGAAGCCTGCCAAATTATCAGTGGCCACTGGATTATCAAGGTGCTAAAAGATCACACAAGAAAGACAAGGCCATTGTGGAAAAGCTAAATGAATTCTTTGCATCACTGAGGCTGAAAGGGAGATTCCCACATGGGAGCCATTCTTTCAAGGTGACAAATCTGAGGAACTGTCCTACATAGAGGTATTGATCAAAGAGGTTTTGGAACAAAATGATAAATTAAAAAATAAGTCATCAGTACCAGATATTATTCACCCAAGAGTTCAGACGGAATTCAGATATGAAATTGCAAAACTACTAACTGTAGCATGTAACCTATCATTTAAATCAGCCTGTGTACCAGATGTCTGGAGGATAGCTAATATGGATGACACATTTTTAAAAAGGATCCAGAGGAGATCTTTGCAATTACAGGCTGGTTAACCTAAATTCAGTCCAAGACAAATTGGTTGAACCTATAGGGAAGAATAGAATTATCAGACACCGAAATGAAGATGGTATGTTGGAGAATAGTTAACACAGCTTATGTAAAGAGAAACCATGCCTCACTAATCTATTAGAATTCGTTGAGGGTGCAAAAAACATGTGATCAAGGGTAATCCAGTGGACATGGCGTACCTGGACTTTCAGAAAGCCTTTGACAAGGTCCCTCAGTAAAGGCTCTTAAGTAGTAATGGGATAAGAGGGAAGGGCCTCTCATGGATCAATAACTGGTTAAAAGATAGGAAACAAAAGATAGGAATAAATGGTCTGTTTTCACAGTGGAGAGAGGTAAATAGTGGGCCCCTCAAATATCAGTGCTGAGACCAGCACCGTACAATATATTAATAAATATTCTGGAAAAAGAGAGAAGCAGTGAGGGCGAAAAGTGTGTAAATGTTACAAAATAATTCACAGAAGTTAAATCCAAAGTTGACTATGAAGAGTTACAAAGGGATCTCATAAAACTACATGACTTGGCAACAAAAGGAAAGATAAAATTCAGTTTGATAAATGAAAAGTAATGCATATTGGAAAACGTGATTCCAGCTACTTATACAAAATCATGGGGTCTAAATTAGCTGTTACCACTCAGGAAAGATCTTGGAGTTATCCTGGCTAGTTCACTGAAAAATATTTGCTGTCTGAAAAGATAACAGAATGTTTAGGAACCTTTAGGAAAGGAATGCAAAACAATACAGAAAATATCATAATCCCACTATAAAAGCAGCAAAGAATCCTGTGGCACCTTATAGACAACAGACGTTTTGGAGCATGAGCTTTCGTGGGTGAATACCCACTTCCTCAGATGCCTGCACTTCCTCAGAAGTGGATATTCACCCACGAAGCTCATGCTCCAAAACGTCTGTTAGTCTATAAGGTGCCACAGGATTCTTTGCTGCTTTTACAGATCCAGACTACACGGCTACCCTCTGATACATAATCCCACTATATAACTCCATCATACTCCCACTCCTGCCATACTGCAACCAGTTCTGGTCACCCTCAGTTAAAAAAAAAAGGTATATTAGAATTGGAAAAAGTACAAAGGAAGACAACAAAAAGTATGGAACAGATTCCATATGTGGAGAGATTTAAAAGACAGACTGTTCAGACATTGGATGAAAAAAAGATGACTGAGGATATGATAGAGATCTATAAAATTACAAATGATGTAGAGAAAGAATAAGGAAGTCTTATTTTCCCTTTCAGTAACATGCAAAGCAGGGCTAACACAAGGAAATTAATAGACAGCAAGTTTATAACAAACATAAGGAAGTACTTCTTCACACAATACACCATCAACATATGGAATTCATTGTCATGACTGTTGTGAAGGCCAAAAGTATAAGTGGATTTAAAAAGGAATTAGGTAAATCCATGGAGGATAAATCCATCAACAGCTATTAGCCAAATGGTCATGCCTTTGGTGTCCTTAAATATCTGACCACAAGAATTTGGTATTGGATGCAAGGAGATGGATCACTTGCTAAAATCGCCCTGTTCTGTTCATTTCCTCTGGAGCATCTGGCACCAACTACTATCAGATTACAGGATGCCAGGTTAGATGGACCATTGGTATGTTCAAGGAAAAATGTAAACCAAAATGAAAAAGATTTTGTTTTCCATCAAAATTTTTCACTTAAAACATTTGTTTCAACCTGCTCTATTATCATTCTTTATTGTTCCTGCCAGCAGGTATTCTTTATTTCAGTCAGTCAATTTTTTATATTTTTTTTCATGTCCATTTAGTTAATCTGAAGTTTGGTAGTTTATGAAATCTGCCACAGAGTTATGAGATAGTGAGCAAAATGAGCATATACATTTTATTGTAGTAAGATAAATCTCAGTGATATTATTATGCATGAACAAGGGATTTTAAAATCCTAGCCTGACAATAAAATTTTACTGTGAAAATTATTCTCTGTAATGTAAAATAAGAAGCATGGCCAGCAGTGAAGATCAGAGGCCCAGACCCTCAAAGATATTTAGGCACTTAACTCCCCCTCTCAAAACTGGCCTTGTTATAATCACAGACTCATAGAAATGTAGGACTGAAAGGGATCAATAGGTCATCTAGTCCATTTCCTTGCACAAGGCTGGAGAGAGTATGAGCTAGACCACCTCAACAGGGATTTGTCGGACCTGTTCTTAAAAACCTCCAAAGCCAGAGTTTCCACAGCCTCCCTAAGTAATTTGTTCCAGTGCTTAACTACCCTCACAGTTAGGAAGTTGTTCCTAATGTCTAACCTAAATCTCCCTTGCTGCCATTTAAGCCCATTGCTTCTTATCCTGTCCTCAGTGGTTAAGGAGAACAAGTTATTACACTCTTCTTTATAATAAATTCCACATACTTGAGGACTGTTATGTCACCCCTCAGTCTTATCTTCTCCTGACTAAACAAACCTAATTTTTTCAATTTTTCCTCCCAAGTCATGTTTCCTAGACCTTCAATCATTTTTATTGCTCTCCGCTCTCCACACACTTTCTCCAATTTGTCTGCATATTTCCCAAAGTATGATGACTAGAGCTGGACACAGTATTTCAGCTGAGGCTTTATCAGTGCTGAGCAGAGTGGAAGAATTACTTCTTGTATCTTGCTTACAACACTCCTGCTATTACATCCCAGAATGATATTTGGGGTGGTTGGGTGTTTTTTTGCAACATTATTAAATTGTTGACTCATATTTAGTTTGTGATTCACTATCCCCTCCCCTAATCCTTTTCTGCAGTACTCCTTTCTAGGCAGTCATTTACCATTTTGTATTTGTGCAATTGATTATTCCTTCCCAAATGTAGTACTTTGCATTTGTCCTTATTGAATTTCATTCTACTTAATTCAGACCATTTTTCCTGTTTGTCAAGATCATTTTAAATTCTAATCCTGTCTTCCAAAGTGCTTCCAACAATCCCACCTTGGTATCGTCCACACATTTTATAGGTGAATTCTCTATGCCATTATCCACAATATTTATGAAGATATTGAATAGAACTGACCCCAAGAAAGATCCCCTGCAGATCCCCTTCCAGCATGACTGTGAACCATTGATAGCTACTTTCCAAGTTTGGTTTTCCAATGAGTTGTTTACCTGCCTTACAGAACATTCGTCTAGACTATATTTCTCTAATTTTGCTTATGAGAAGTTCATGTGAGAGCGTATCAAATGATTTAGGGTTGTCATCACTGTCATGGTATATTTCCCCAATCTGAACCTTAGAGTCCAAAAGTTGGGGTACCAGCCTGAATTCCCCTAAGCTTAATTACCAGCTTAGATCTGATAGCTGCCACCAATCAGGACTTGGAGTGCCTGATACACTCTGGTCACCCCAAAACCTTCCCTGGGGACCCCAAAGACTCAGACCACCTGGATCTTAACACAAGGAAAGTAAACTCTTTCCCTCACCAGTGCCTCTCCTAGGCTTTCCCTCCCTGGGTTACCCTGGAAGATCACTGTTATTCAAACCCCTTTCTCCCTCACCCAGAGGCAATACAGATTCAAGCTTCGTGAATCTAAAACAAAGAGGAAATTTACCTTCTCCGCCACCCTGCCTTCCTCGCTCTCCTTTCCCCCACCAAGTCCCTGGTAAGTACAGACTCAGTTCCTTTGAACCTTACAAGGGGAAAAAATCAAACAGGTCTTAAAAAGCAAAACTTTTAAAAAAAAGAAAGAAAACAAGTAAAAGTTGTCTCTGTAATTTAGATGGTAAAAGTTACAGAGTCTTTCAGCTTATAGACACTAGAAAGAAGCCTCCCCCCAGCAATATACAATTTAAAATACTTCCAGCAAACTACACATTTGCAAATACAGAAAAAAATCAAAAGACTATACCCGCCTGTTCTACTTAATACTCACTATTCTGAATATATAAGAGACTGTAGCAGGGAGATTGGCAAGAAACCTGGCTGCACGTCTAGTCCCTTCCAGGACCCAGACAGAACAAAGCAAAATCCAAAAACACAAACAAAGGCTTCCCTCCACCGAGATTTGAAAGTATTTTGTTTCCTGATTAGTCCTCTGGTCAGGTGTCCAGTTCACTGTTTGTTAACCCTTTACAGGTAAAACAGACATTAACCCTTAACTATCTGTTTATGACAATCACATACAACAGTATGGCCGTAGCACTTTAGTAAAGACACTACTACACCAATGGAAGAGTGTCGCCCATTGGCATAGTTAATCCACCTCCCCAAAAGGCAGTAACTATGTTGACTGTAGATACTTTCTTGCCGACATAATGCTATCTTCACAGGGGGTTAGGTTGGTATTACCACATGGCTCAGGGGTGTGAAAAATCCATACCCCTGGGCTAAGTAGTTACACCAATATAGGTCTGTAGCGTAGACCTGGCCTTACTAAAGTTGAAATATATTACATCTAATGCGTCCCATCATCCAAGGCCTGTTGTCCTGCCATAGAAGGCTATTACGTTGGTTTGAGGTGATTTGTTCTTGACAAATCCATGCTGATTGTTACTCATCACATTATCCTCAAGTTGCTTACAGATTGCTTAATTATTTGCTACATTGTCTTTCCAAGGACTAAAGTTAATCTGGCTGATCTTTAATTCCTTGAATTATACTCATTGACCTTTTTATATTCTGTTTAACCTTGTCCAGTCCTCTAGGCCCTCTCCTGTCCTCCATGAGTTCTCAGAGATCATTGCTAATGCCTCAGAGATCTCTTCATCCTGTTCCTTAAGTATTCCAGGATGTATTTTGCCAGGTCCTGCTGACTTGAAGGTATCTAACTAGTGATGTTTACTATGTTTAGTTGAAGGTATCTAACTAGTGATGTTGTCCTATCACTACTAAACTTTTTGGTGAAAACTGAAACAAAAAAGGCATTCCAAATTTAATATTGCAAACATTGCATAATCAATCTGTGTACAGCCAAACATCCTGTATCCTGTGCTGCAAGCAGTATGCATTGTGTAATCAAAGTATCTGGAGTTCCATTCCCCCAACAGTGGGCTGGAAGAGGCAGTTTACCAATCCAACCTCTACCTCTAAGTCTGATGACCAATCAGTTTTCTTCCTGAGTTCTCATACAGACTTTTATTCAAATAAAAGTCCTTTGTTAACCCTCTGGTACTTGAACCTGATCAATCCAGTGCATGTATCTTCCCAGGTGATAGACTTCCAGCAATTACTTCATTGTATTGTTCATCAAGTTCTGGCAATTAAATTATGGTCATTGCCTAGTTCCTGGTCACAGGTGTAAAGCTCCAGCTGGAATTACTAGCCAGACACACCACAGAGCTCCACCAAATAGACACACAGTATTCATAAGAAAGAAAGAAGACAAGTATCTTCCATGCTCTTCACAGAAGTACAATGGCTACTGGCCATAGACCCTCTGATGATCTTATCCTATTGAACTCATTCCTGCTTGAGGCTGATCCAATGGAAGTCTTTCAATTAAGGAGAGTTAGATCAGGCCCTGAGCGAGAATGATGAGACTAGGCTTTGAGTTATGGAAAAATACACATCAAGGGTAGAAGATCAAAAGATTATGGAATTCAAAAATGTCTTGAAGTCGCTCTTCCTCTTAAAAAGGAATAAATTCACTACTTTAGTTCATTGTAACTAGAATTTCACATTGCATTGCAGCAAATCAAATGGGTCTTGCATTCCATTTCACTATAAATGGAGTTTCATTATAGTTACTCTGGGGCCTGAACCTGTAGGTGAATGAATGCCTCCATCCAGGGGATGAGTGCTCTGAAATGCAATTGATTTAAATGTCAGGCAAGCAAAACTAATCCCCCACTCAGGGTCAGTTTTTTAAAGGTCTTTAGGTGCCTAAAGATGTAGATAGGCACCTAATGGGATTTTCAAAAGCCTAGGTACTTTCAGCATCTTTAGGCTGCATAAAGACCTTTACAAATCTTCCCTTCTGCTCTTTGAAGGGCTATATGGAGCTTTGCCGTGTAATATAAAGAAAGAGGATGGTGGGGAGCCAGGGAAAGGAGCAGGTTAGTGTTCCTAAAGAAAGAGTTGGATGCATAGAAGGCTCAGAAGAGGCGGGAAGATTAATCAATTGGATGCTGTTCAAAATACATGTGTATGATATATAACTTGGTAAGTCAACTTCAAACACACTGAGGCCACTGTCTTTGTAATTAATGCACTCCACTGGCTAGCTGCCACATTTTTTTGTTTTGCTCCTTGAGTTGAAGCTTTGAAGAATGTACAGTACCATGATATTGCAATTCATTATAGCTTTATATATCCCCTGCTGTGGCACCTGGATAGGACTGAATTCAATTATATATTTAAAGAGTTTCATGAGAAAACGTTCATGCTTACGGCCCTCCCTATTTCATTATACAGAATAGATTCAGGTCATGTAATTTTCACCCCAATACTTCCCTAGCTCTGATTCACAAAAGGCCCTTTACCACTGCTGTATCATACTGAGGGATTAAGGTTCTAACTCTTGGGTCTAGCAGTCTCTCTGCTGGATTCTGACCAATTGTTATATTCCTATACTGCACATTTCAGAGCTTTCCAGGGTCAGAGGTGCCCTCAAATGTTATGCTACCCTGTTTCTGGAATGCTACATTGAATTTCATCTGGCCTAGCAGAAACAAATGGACTTCTGTCAATGAGAAACTTAGAAGAAACTAAAGGAAGTTGGCTTCCTGGGGAATTTTGGTGTGGTATTAAGAACTTCTGTTTTCAGTTTTTACTGAAAAATTCCTGGGTTTTACAGCAGGTATTATTTGGCTTTTACTGACTTTCACTTGAATTTTGAACCACTCAAATACATGAAAATTATGTTAAGAAAATCCAGTACATTAGGTAGATGAGTTTATGTCAATAATAAATTAGTCTGCATGTAAATGTGAGTGCAAAGGGGTGCTCATCATGCCATGCTGGGTTCAGCCTCCTGGCCCAGCTCCTCAATGAGTCAGGACAACTTCAAGCTGGTGAAACGCCTGTGCATTTTATTCCTTGTCTGGTCCCCACCAGCAAGCCAAACTGTTTACAGCTTATTTACAGGTTTTGCCATCCCCCTCCCCTCCAACCCGGGGCAATCACTTCCTCCCAAGCTTTTAGATCCTGTTAATGAGGCTGGCAGGTGTGGCCAGTTTCCAGGCCAGTCCTAGCTAGTTACCCAGCCCCAACCCATTTCCCCTGATTGGGGCTGGAGTGGCAGGAGCTGATTAGGGCTTCCCCTGCAGCACCCTGCCACAGGGATGCTATCTGTTAAAGTAAGATAATGTGGCAGAAGATTCCCCTGCATACACATGCTTGTGCATAGATGTACATACTATTAATATGCAGTTCATGAAATAAACCACAGCATTAAACTTTATACTTTCAATACTCTTAAGTAATACTATTTGTTGCTTTTTTCTATCCTCTCATCCCCCTCTGATATTTACCGAGAAAACTGTGAAGTTAATTTTTTGCACTGATTTTTCACCATTTTAAATTTTTGCAATAAACATTGACAAATTCATGTGAAATTGTCCACAAAATAAAAACTGAAAATGAATCCTTGTATAGTATTTATCCAGACTTCTAAATTTAAAAGGCAAGATTCGGGATCTCAAACAGTAAGGAGAATAGGAAATGGTATCAAACAACATCTATTTTCAAATGGACCAACATCATAAATTTGAGCCATGTGAAGTAACTACATCTGCTCTAGCTCATGCAAAGGTTTACAAATTACTTTGCAGCTGACCATCCAGAGCCCAAACCTACTCCCACTGAAGTCAGTGATAAAACTCCTTTAGCTAGTATTGGATCTTTAAAGATTACACAGGAATTAACTGAAGCAAAGTTTGAAAAAAACACAAATATTAAATTTGGTTATAAAATAAAGAAAACAGATGATTGGCCAAGTGAACATACTAATCAGTGATACAGTGTCTACATCAAATCAGCTTAGAAGTATGGGGCCTCAAGGCAACAAAGCTCTCAAAGTGAAGAAACAGATTGACAGAGCCAGAAAAGTACCAAGAAGTCACCTACTACAAGACAGGCCCAACAAGTTGTTAGTCTCTAAGGTGCCACAGGACTCCTCGGGTTTTTTTTTCCCAACGAAATAAATATCCATATGGTAAATGGTGCCTACTGCTATTTTTAGAGTCTATCACAAAATTATGGTATACTCTTTAAGCTACAAATTTAAATGAGAATCAATTCCAAATTGAATCCTGTTGAAACTGGAATTGGCGTTATCTGAATATGTGATAATAAGAGTTATTTGTTCATCTAAAGAGTATAAATCTTGGATCAGAAGTTGTCAAACATTTAAAAACTGCAACTATATCATTGTACAGTAATAGGATATGAAATGCTTTTTTAGCAATATTTTCTGCAAGATGAACCTTATGATTGCCATCCACAGTATTTTAATGGGTCCAGCTAATTAAATAAACCCAATAATGTAGCTGAAATATGGGAAGAAATAAGGGGATATTTAGCTGTTTATACAATAAAATCCAAAGTTCAAAAAAATAAAAAAAGCTTTATTACTTTTAGTTTCCTTGAGGCTCCATATATTGTTTTGTGTTTATCAGTTTATGAAATACACCTCTGGAAAAAAATGCTAAATTGTTTTTCTAAAGTAATCCCCAAATTTGATTTGACATTAATGCTCATGCCAGAATCAAAATTTGTGTAATTGTACATATTGTTTTTAAAGGAACAGCTTAAGTACTTTTTATAGTCTTTAAATTTAGAATTTCACTTTCACATTTTGCACTTTTCCCTTAGACATTTCTTTCATTTCTGTTTACCACATAGAAATGAACAAAAAATGAATGACAGTATTGTAAATAAGGGTTAAGAAGACTCTGCGTTCAGCAGGGAGCTGGTTGAACAAAGATTAAGGGAATGTGTTCTCAGTACTCTGTATAGCTGTGAAGAGATCTCTTGTTACTTTCTGAACTACTGCAGCTTTTTTCTAGGCATTTCATGCAATCATACATTGTATTGCAATAATCCAGCCTTGTTCAACCAGCAGAAACTATTAGAAAAACAGTTTGGCTGAGTTCCCAGTTTTCAGGGCTGGCAGTTAGCCAGAGGAACAACTTTTAATTTGTAAATATAGGAGAATGTGATCTGGAATCAATGAAACAACATGAACACAGAACCTCACAATATTGTTTGTCTAGTCCCTTTTCAGAGTAGATGTGCACTTCAAAGAGGAATGAGTTGCACATGATGAGACAATTAGTCAAAAGAAAAAGAAATCTGAGGTGCATGTGAGGCACATTGGTCCCTAATGGAACAGTCTTTACATTCACAAGTCTGACATAACATTCACCAATTAACTTTGGTGTGCAGATATAACCAACCTTTCTTTGATCATTTTTCTGTATGTTGCACGTACTTTTCAGCAATGATGTCATACTGAATATTCTGTATATGGCAGCAGGGTATGTCTATTGGGAATGGAGTTTGTGGTCATTTCAGGTGGGGAACAAATCCTATGGGTTTAATTTTTGACTTTTCAATTTGTTTAGATTTTTCAAACCCATCACTTAAAATTTGGGGAAAAGCTCATCAGATTCTGCAGTGCTGCTGTTAGTATCATTCTACTTTTTCCAAATAGGTTCCCCCATTGGCAAATTTACCATTTCACCTTAGTATCTCCTTTGCAGCTACTCTCTAATATTTAAACAAACACCTCTCCCACAAAAAATGTATCCTCCTTAAAGTAAATGTATTTAAAGCTGTCAGTACTCCAAAATTTATTCCATAGTTAGAAAATGACAGACACGACATGACTTCTTTAAGACAACTTTAAGTCTTAAGGTATCTTTGTGCTTGGTCCACCTTATATGGTTTATAAACTCATACATATGAGAATTTTGAATTGGGAAAAGCATTTAAGCTAGCCTAACTGTGTCTTGTTTAATTTAACCATTTAAATAATAAATCTTCCTTAATATGGTTGTTTTGATTGAAACCACATCTCCACATGGCTGAAATGTTCTTTCTTTATTATGACTATTTTAAATACCTTGTTTAAAAAAAAATAGAATATTCATAGAATAGTGCAAGTCCAATAAGGATGCAGGCAAAAAAAAGTGCTCCTTTGAAGAAAACATGTTAATTCTTAGCATTTACAATATATGCTAATAAAGGAACAATGACGTGCTGGCAGAAGCCATGTCAGATCCTTTTAGAAGTCAAGATTTGTCTAAAATTACAAATCAGAGTTTTGGACTCTCAAAACTCAGTTTTTATAAGAAATACTCTGGATTTTGTTTTTAATTGTGAAACATTTTATTTTGTATTGACTGAGTTGTTCTAATTTCTTAGTACTGTACACTATGTACTTGCTTACAGAGGAGCTGTCACTACGGGCTAATGTGTACACAAGAATTAGGATTAACACAAACCCAAGTTAATCTGAAGAAAACAAGTGCAGCTATGTAAATCTAAGAAATAATTGGTTTTCAAAAATTTCAACAGTTATGATCAATCTTTATCAGGGCGTGAAACAAAATTTGCCATTCAGGCCTGATCCTGCAAACACATGTACATGTACTTAACAGTAGCACCATGATTAGTTCCAGAGAAATCAAAGGAACTACCCATAGTATTAAAGTTAAGCACACGGAAAAGCATTGTAGGATCATGGCCTCAGTTCTTATTAAAATGAATAGAAATAATCAGCTGCCCACTTAATTCTAAAGAATAAAGAGATTAAAGCTCACTGTGTAGCTAGATTAAGATCTTGATGCAAATGCTGACTTCTGTGGCCCAAATTCAAGAAAGCAGTTAAGCACATGCTTAAATCTATCCCTATTCAGAAAAACATGTGACCACATGCTTAGGTGCTTTCTTGAACTGGGGCCTGTGTGCTCAAGACAAGATTTATTTTTTTCATAATATTCAGTTGTCTTGAGAGTCATTGAATGGACTTGGGCTTTCTTATGGGAAATGATAAAATATTTGTAAAATATGTTGCAATATGAACCTCTAAGCAGTTTGGGCAGAGTGTAAGCACGCCAATTACATCAGACATGCACAGGGGAGAATTTTAGTGCACAGGATAATGAACTTTGCTAAATTGACACCTTTTCCCCATGAATTAATTTCCCAGCAGCCATACTTTGGTTTTACTCAAGTATTTTCTTTTAAAATTTTGATTCCAGATTATAACCGGGTTTAGTAGCTGGTAGTTCCTCAAAAGTGGGGGAGAAGGGAGATTTCTTTTTAAAAGGAAAGGAACAACAATCACAAAATATGTTTATAATTTGTTAAGTAATAGAGGTAATTTATATAATCCAGACCACTGAGGGGAGAAAAATCATCCTTTCTTAGGCAACATAGGACTTTTAAAATCATGATTTAACACCTGTAAAATGGTTCCAGGCTGTCGTTCAGTTGTCTAGAGGTGATCCTCAGCAAGTTTAATGATATTTTAAACAAAAAATTCACTCAAAAATACTATTTACTTTAATTTATCTTTCTAGTGTGAACACACTCTTAACCTTCCCCCCCACACACACAAATAGAAGTATCTGAGTGTTAAATTGATGATAAAAAGGGACAATGGTCTCCTACTGCAAAGATGAAGTGTTTATTTTCAAAGCAGGGCACATAGTAAAACATCATCCCAGGATCAATGACTTTGTTTACTATACCAAATGCCTGGTGTAGAGATAATCAATTGAGTTAAAGAAAGTTTCTGCAGGAGAGTGAAATTTCTCATTGAACCATGTCCATCCTAACTAGCTCTGATTATAAGGCCTGTTCTATACTAGGAAATTAGTTCAGTAACTACACTGCTCAGGTGTGAAAAATCCACTCCCCTGAGTGATGCAGTTGAACCATCCTAACCCCCAGAGTGCTAGGTTGATTGCAATACCTAGTTTGACAGGAGAATTCTCCCATCAAACTAGGTATTGCCTCCTGGGGAGGTTGATTATCTATGCGGATGAGAAAACCCCTCTGTTGTCACTGGTAGGGTCTTCACTGAAGTGCTACAGTTGCATCACTGCAGCATTTCAAGTGTAGACAACCCCTTAAAAAGATACATTCCCTGAGACCAACTTTTCCTATGAAAACAGTTTTGAAAAAGTATAGATAAATTAGAGCCGGTTGGGAGAGAAGGGGAAGTAAATATATCTTGAAATGTAGGGACATTTTTATCATTTTCTTTGAATTTTTTCATACTTTGTAATTTTTGTTTGATATTTATTTGAAATATAGTGTTTCATTTCAGAGGGGGGGAAATGAACTCTCAGACATGTTTACTTTTTCCTCTTTCTCCAGTAGGGGGTGAGATTTTTACTTTTAAAAAAGGTGAGTATGATTTTTCTACTAAAAGAAAATTATTTTAATATCTTTTTCCCTTTTTTAACTCAAAACATTGCAAGGAAAACGGACATTTTATTGTGAATGTTTTATCGAAAGTCCATTTTCCATTGAAAATACCTTTTAATTAAAAATAAATGTTGTCTAGCTCTAGCTAAGTTTCGATTTAAAAGGCTCAAGTGCATGGTCAGCTTATGCCCCTTGAAATCAGTTCTCATCTGCCACCTATAGACGAGTTCCTTGTACATCCAGAGGACTGCAGTCTGACTGCAAGACACCTTATAGGAAATGGCCCCTTAGTTAACTTGTTTTTGACCAAGAAGTCCCAAAGTAGTACTCTCCAGAGACCCATAAAAAGAAAACAAGGAGGAAAGCAACTTTTAGGGTTGGCTGGAAAACATTTCCAGTTTGTGAAAAATTGTGAATATTCAACATTTGTTTTTGTTCTGATTTTTTCTTTTCAATGATAGGGGAAAGAGAAAAGGAGTGAGGGGAGGAGAAGAGATGGACAGACACATAGAGACAGCCCAGAAAATCCATTAGGCCACTCACTTGCCTGATTCAGATCAGGGATTTGCACCCACAACCTAAGTGAATGCCGTACCCTCTAGCAAGGGTTTCTCTCACCCTCATATTTTTGACTAGAAATTTGTTGTATCAACCAGGCAAGGTACTAACAAACTTCAACAGGACTTTATTTTTAAAGTGGAAACCGCTTTTCTAAGCTGCTGTTGAACCCTCTGTAACTCTCACTCTGCCTCCTCAACCCCTCCCCTCTCCTTCCTGTTTCCTATCCTTTCAGATTCCCAACAGTCAGTGCTCTAATAATTTCAAGCAACATCTAAACACCACAAAATTACATCCTGGACCTAAAAAATATTGTTGAATATGTCTTTATTTTCAAATGCAAAAACAAAAACATAAAAATTCCACTACACCCCACAAACAATTTCCGCTATTTTACCTCTTTGGGCTGGTCTTCAAGAAATTCTCAGATAGAACATGCCATGAAACTTTTCCTCAAAACATTCTATGATCTAGTGGTCTACCTAACAACAAATTTATGAAGAGAAAAAAAACGAGAATAAAGCAAAAGTAAAAGGATGAAATTCTGGTCACGCTGAAGTCAATAGGAACTACATCAAGGTCTTCATCATCTGTCTAGTCTTAAATACTGCAGAAGCTACCCTAGCAAGCAGGGTCCATCTTTGTGTTTCATATGTGAACAGTGCCAAGCACAAGGAGGACATAGTTCTTGACTGGTGCCTGTATGTGATATCACATTACAAATACTGCTATTAATATTAATGGATAGATAAAAATCAATGTTAGAAGAAATAAGCAGTATTTTCAATTTCTCAAGCATGCATCCTCAATTTTTCCTTTAGACCCTGTATTCTGTGGCTAACTTTATTATGAGCTCTTCTCCCACTCAGGAGTTCTCTATATTAAGTACCTGTGGAACCTTTGGAAAATAGTTGTTGAATGGCCAGGGCCAGATGTTCAAACTGAATAACTTTTAATCTCCAGCAGATTTGGTGGAAGCAAAGGAGCAAATATCTGAATTTGAAACTAGGCAGGCACTTTGCTATGTTAATGTTGGCCAAAATGAAATTAGATTTAGGTAGATGACCTAGCTTTTCTAAATGGCAGTTCAACTAGCATGTAGGCAACGACTGAAAGATTGTCCAGAATCATAAGAAATATAAGCAGTTATGAACAAATACAAATACAATGAACCAGCTACTCCCAGATCAAGCATTACTTGGAAGGCAAAGGTATAAAAGAGAAGAGCCAATTTACATGGTTTGCATGCTATTGCCATGGTAAAGTGGATGTCCAGAAGAAAATAATGTCATAGGTTGGCAAACTGGCATATGCATTCATTAGCTTAAGATTTGGTCATACAAAATTTACAATTTAAAGATCCAACTATGAATCATAAACTCAAATGTTATTTCCACTTCAAGATATAGATATTCAATCTGGAAATCCACCAGTGGTACAGAGAGACATCTAAATACCTTTGAAAGCAAATGTCTTGGGAAAATACTAAGTACTAAATGAAATGAATTTATAACCAATGCCAAAACTTATTAGAAAGTTCAACTCCTTATCTACAAAGCTATCCAGAAAAGAAGATGAAAATAGTTGGGACATATGTTAAGGGCAAAGCCAGAGCATCTGCTGTGACAAGTGTGCCAATGGTGGGCAGCTGGAGGGGCATGTAAAAGTGGCCAACTGAAAGAATCCCTCTGAACAATATTTAGAGAGGGAAAACTTACAAGATTTAACACACAGGAGTTGGAAAAACAGCCCAAGAAACAAAGGGATGGTGGAGTTTTGTTCATGCCTTAAACAATATTTGACAGCGTGGGAAGACTTCAAGTTCAGAAGATATTAACCTTTAATAATTAATCTCATGTAAGATGTTCAAAATAGATGACACAAATTAAGCTCTAAGGCCAAGATTTTCAAAAGTAGGCATCTAAAAATCAGGATCCTACATAAAGACGCGATTTTCAAAAATGCTAAGCACCAGTGAGGGCAATTGACTTCAAAAGGAACTGATAGATGCTCAGCACATTTGAAAAATCAAGCTATTTATTTAGATGCTTAAAAATGGACCCAGGAGCCAAAACCCCCCTTCCCACCCCCTTTTTTAAAAAATATGGCCCTCCATTTTTCTACTAATATATTATTTTGCAGTTAATGGAATTTCTTACCTAAGGAAATATAGCAGGACTAGACAATCAGAATTTGTCATCCAAGTTCTTTAATAGCAGGATCCAAATGAAGCAGAAACTCTTTATTAGAGGTATAGTTTGCTCAGATCAAATCTACCTTTAAGAACAAATTGTCCATAAGACAGAAGAATGACTTTCACATAATCCGAAGATAATGTCAAGTGCATTCATTTATACTGAATACATGGCTAGAAAATTTATAGATAAGTTCTTGGAGCTTCTACCTGCTGGGGTATTTGCCAGCTTGATCCTTTAGTTCCAGAGGGCTCAGTGAAAAAATGTATTACAAAATGTAAGTTCTTCCTTGATATTCAATACTCTCAACTGTTAATTATGGTAATACACATGAAATCTCTAAGAAAAAGAAGCTGCCATGTCATTCTAAGAGTGGCAGAATGCTGTTGCAAATTAAGCCTTACAGGTCAGCGCTCACTCTATGCTTTTTCTTTTAGTCTCTATTATAAATATTATAATTGGAGGCAGACTTTAATTATGTTTTTTTTAACTTTCAAAAAAACCAAACTATTTAAATTCTTTCATTTGATAAATTAAGGAAAGAGTAATTATTCATATCACGTTGTACTTAAATCACTATCTGTGTAATTATCTCTGAGAAGCAGAAAATTGCAGAATGTTTTATAATAAATAAAGGTGCACAGTTTCAAGCTGTGGGTTAAAGCAGTCTATAATAAATTATCATTTGCTGGTTTCCTGTAATATTAAATAAAGTTATGATATTCTCTCATACATATAAGAGCTACATTCAAATGATTAATGCATGGAGAAAACACAGCAGGTCTCCTCTGAACAATTTCACCACCACTAAAATAAAAGCCCTATTAAATTTATAAATGGTAACTTTTTTTGTCTCAGAGCTTATAGAACAGACCCTGATCTCAGTTTTGCTGGTGTAAATCCAGAGTTATTCCACTTCAGATAGTAACTCCAGATTTACTCTGATGATACCTGGGATTAGACTCTGCCCATAAATTTATTGCCTACAACAAGTATTCAGTTTCAAAGATTGTAATAGCCATGCTTTAGGATGTGAGGATAATTTAGGGCCCAATCTCACAGATTTATACCTATCTTTAACTTTATTCCTGGAAGTCCAGTTGAAATCAATGTAGAAATGGAACCTACTTATCTGTCTCCATGCCAATGCAGAATCATTGCCTATATTTTCTAATATATTATCCAGTCTACTGTTTTAAATATATTAAGTGATGGGGCATCCACTAGTCCCTTAGGAAACAGCCCCACAGCCTAACATAGGTCTCATAACATACAAGTTTTACCTGATAGTCAACCTAACTGTTCTTATTTTCCTTAATTTTATCCCATTTATTCCTAGTTAATATATGCCCTCTACTACTACCCTAAATAATTCCACTCCCTCCTTAGCATTTACAATTTACAAATATTCACTGTCCATCATTAAGTCACCAGGCTATTCATGTCTACTCATAAACCAATCCATCCAGCTCGGAGCAATTTTGCAGCTGTTTTCTGAGTTCCTGACAGTTTGCCAATATCAGATAACAATAAGGTACCCACAAGTGAATATAGTATTTGAGGTATAGTTGCAATAGAGCTGTCTGGAAAGGAATCATTACCTTCTTGTTCCATGACTGTGCAGCCTGAAATAGCATTGACTTTCTTGCATTTTGAAAACGTGTGTCTACAGAGTTGCCAAGTGTCGCAATGTTATCACAAATATCACAATTTTAAAGGGGTTTTGTTGATTTTTGTTGTTTTTTCCTCTTTAATTATTAAGAATATTAGGAGTGTTCTCATTATTGTGACTAAAATAAAGATTGCTACCAGGTGCCTGTCTTCCCAATGCAACAAACCACGGGCTGCCCTCAGCGAACATTCCTGGGGGAGAGGAGCGAAGAAGCAGCATGTAGGGTCAAGGGGATTATGAAAAGAGCAGGACTGGGGAATACAGAGAGAGAATGAGAAGAATAAGATGATGTAGGGAGTGGGAAAATGTGCTGGGGCACAGAGACATATAGGGCAGGATACTTGGCAAGACAGAGCGGAGACTGAGAAAGAGGGAGGTACACATCGCTGAATATGTGGACAGAAGCTGGGAAAATGTGCAGTGAGGCAGGAGGGTGACAAGGAAGAGAGATGGAATCTTTTGCTTTCCCATCCCAGAAGACAGGCAGAGGGTAAGTGAAGTACCCTTGTAAGCTGCCACAGAGGGAAGGTCAGCTTTGTGTGTGATTTTTAAAATTTGAATTTTGAATCTGAAATGATTACACACAAATTGGGGATGGAGACTAGGGGGGAGCAGACTGCAAATGTGAAAAATTGGGATGGGGGTGAGGGCAGGTAATAGGAACCTATATAAGAAAAAGGCCCTAAAATTGGGACAACTGGTCACTCTAGTAAAGACTCTCTTTATAGTTTAAAAGAGAAGAAGCTGAAAAATAGCAAGTTGTTTGCTTGGCATAAAAATCATTTAATAATGTCATCATTATTGGGTCAGATTGGTGAGTTTAGAACTTTTAAGGTTTGTAATAAGATTGAGTCACCATCACCTCTCTTGTAGGTCTTTTTCAGCATCAATGCTTTTCAAGTTTTTCCCTCTCATTTAGTCTTTTTATTTTCCATTATTTTTCTCTTATATAATCTTGCATTTTTCAACCAAAATATCACTTTATTGTCTATCCATAATTCTAAGATTTCTACATCCTCCTGAACTATTTATTGGTCCTCACAGGTTGTCACAACTTCTCCTAAAATGATGTCAGCTACAGATTGAGTTAGGCTGTATCTCTTCCATATCATTATGGCTATGTGGGAGGAGGGATAGCTCAGTGGTTTTTAGCATTGGCCTGCTTAAACCCAGGGTTGTGAGTTCAATCCTTGAGGGGGCAATTTGGGGGTTGGTCCTACATTGAGCAAGGAGTTGGACTAGATGATCTCATGAGGTCCCTTCCAACCCTAATGATCTATGATTCTATGTTGAATCAGAATGGATTAAACACCAATTCCTGGCTTTCTCCACTAATTGTCATATTGATGTTTATCAGCATCTCTTTGTCATGGACTGTTAGCCTCATTTCTGTCCTCTTGTCAATATTCTAACCTGTCATGTCATACACATGACTCAAGATTTTTCCCCCCACATAGATGAAACTCCTCTGTTCTGACAAAAACAACAACTAAAAATAAATGTATCTGTGATGGAGCTTAACTCCCATCCCTGGCAAGGCAAAGAATAAAATCCCAGTTAGTCATGCTCCACACCTGGAATTGTGGATTCCTAGGGCAAGGACTGAAGTTTTTAGGAATCTATTGTCCCTTTAAAATGTAGAACTAGCTGTAACAGAGTGGTCTGCCTCTTTAAAAGCTACAGACCAGCCACCTGCATTTGATCATCACACTATCTGGGAAGGAGTCATGTGATGTCTAGAAAGGGCTGAGAGTTGTCAATGTTTCATTTGCAAAGGGTGAAGCTGAGTGCAGATAAAATTGAACAAGTGGAATTTTGTCAAACCCTGTGCATTGCTCTGTCCCTATGGCTGAGCTTCTTCCAGCCTAATTCCTCACATTCTGCTGTTTTCCTGTGTCCCCACAGTGACCATACCTCCAGGGAACTTGGGCACTTTGATTCCAGTTCCATTGGCTGATGTGGTGAAAGAATATGAACACAACTGTTAACGAGCCTCTCACCTCTCAGATGAGTTCCCTAACCACTAGACCAGGAGTCTCAAACTCAATTTACCTAGGGCCAGTGCCAGTCCTCAAATCCTTCCAATGGGCGAATAATGTCACTGAAGATGTTGTTCAGAAAAGAAAATGTTTATATTGTATTTTTATTTCTAATTTCTAGAAATAAAACTGTCATACAACTTTATACAATTCTTTGCCTGCCAGAGAGTTTTTAGTGTTTTCCAGACAGACACTTGGCAATGCTTCAGTTCTGTCAGTTTGTTGATGTTTGACCTCAGTGACTGAGCAGTTGAAACCTTCAGGATTGCAGCAAGATGTGCTTCAGATAGTTGTGTTCGGTATTTTGACTTGTTTATATTCATTATGGAAAAAATTTGATGCTGCCTCTATGGCTGACTCGGCTCAGCAACTAATGATGATATCTCTGTCCCTCTCCCACAGCCAATGGGAGCTGTGGGGGTGGTGCCTGCAGCAGACTGACCCGCAGTGGGCCGCAGTGGGGAGGTTCTCAGGCAGCAGATTGCCCATTGACCAGAACTTTGAGACCCTGCATTAGTCTGTGGCTTATTCTGCTGGGGAAGGGGTTCAGTCTCTCTTGTTGAAGCTATTCTACTGTATATAAATAACTAAATATGCATGGGGGTGCGGGAGAGAGCGAGAACTAGCTAGATATATTGATTGATTCTACAGCCTGGTGGTTAGGGCACTCACCTGACAGACGGGAAAGCCAAGTTCAAATTCCTTCTCCACATCAGAGAGTAGGGGAATTGAACCTCTCTCTTCCATATCCCAGACAAGGCCCTAATTATTGGCATAAGGGTTATCAGAGAGGCCTTTGCTGCCAGCCTTCCCCCACCTGTTGTGTTTAGGTGTGCACTCTCTATCTTTCTTGAAATATCTCAGGCACCTAACACCGGGAGCGGGTTCACAGATGTGAATCACAAGTAGAGAGGGTGTCTGCCTCTCACCAGGCTTAGGCCAAACCCTTCTCTTCAGTATCTTCTCTTGCCTCACCTAATTGGCTCTATTCTGAGCATGCTGGCTTTTGTGAAACCCTTTCTTAGGTGACTTATTTCCCCATGCATTGTGTAAGGACCCTAGGTGACTAACTTAGGGCTGTGGATTCCACTGAGTGGCAAGGTAAATAAATGTTAGAAGTTATGATGCTTAAATCCTTTAGTGTATTTTTAAAGGTATTTAGACACCTAACTCTGATTACAGTGGGAGTGTTAGAGCTAATACCCTTAAAAGTCAGACATTTACCCTGTAGTACAAGAGGGAAGCACTCAAACATGGAGATCCCATTAATTTCAGTTAGAGTTCTGTGGCAGAGTTCTAGCAGGATAAAACTATTACTGGATGAAAAGAAAGCAATAGATGTAATAGAATGGATTTCAGTAAAGCATTTGATACAGTTTCTCCTAAAATCTTATTCTTAAAAGTTGCTCAAATTGGATTGGACAATCCTGAATTAAGATGACCCTGCTGAAGCACTGACCTCCTACCAACAGATAGATTTTTACACTACAGTTACGACTGTACAAAGCAGATGTCAGTATTTTTAAAAAAGGAAAGAGATGATGGGCAGTGCTCACTCACACTTGAACCACCCCACTTGCATCACTGCAGAGCTGTTGCCTCTATCTTTGGCTCGAGCACTTCCTGCAGGCTGCCTGCATCTAGCCCTAGATCTGTGGCTCAGCCCTCTGACCAAATCACTTAAGTTCAGACACCTTCCAGGATATCATAAATAAGTCCAAACAAAACTGGATAATTCTGCACTCGGGCTACTGAAACCATATCTCACGGCTCACTCCCACAGGAGCCTACTCTGCTTCCTGCAAGGTTCCCTCCACAGGAGTGTCCTGCCTTCTCCACAGTCTGTCCCTACATCTCTCCCCCTTTCTTCCCCACAGTTCACCACAGGGACCAATCCTGTCCCTGGGCCTTCCTTACTCTGCTTACCCAAGGCCTTTCCCAGCATGAGCAAGAATTCCCCAGCACTCATTTCCTAGATCTGTAGGAATATTCATTAGTTATTGTGCCAAATTCTTCTGACTCCAAATGTAACCTCACTGACTTCACCCATACAACTGAGAGACCTATCGAACATAAAAGTCTTTCTGCACCTCATGTCTCTAGTATCACTATTTTCTCCGCATTATTAAAACGCAATCCTGCCTACTCTGAGTCTCTTCTGCAAGTTGTTGAACACCAACTTTCATTTAAATCCTTAGCAGTAAACCATTGCTAAGTAAAAAGCATACTTTTTTTGGTTGCTGAGTGACAATACTTCAATACAATTGAATTAACATTTTACAGGTCAGGTTAACTGTGGCTCAGTTCAAATGTCATGCATTTTTGGGGCATCCATACATGTAATGAGCCAAAATCTGTTCTTGTTTACATCAGGGCAACTTCACTGACTACAGTTTGGTGGGGGTGTAATTAAATCAGAATTTGACCCAGTGTCATGCTTGTCAGACTTACGGCTACTATCTGAACGACTCAGTTATTTGTATCAGAAAAGAATCCACATTTTTGTTGCTTTATTGTGAACAGGCATTACCCTCTTCTGTATCTCACATTTTAAAGCATACTGTTCTTTCCTTTCAACAAAATACCTGTTTGACTATTGTTCCAGGAGTGCTCCCTGTTTGCGGTTATCACTCTTTTTGTGGATTACACATCTCTCGATAGTGTACTTCCATGGAACTTTGATAAAATATCTGAAAGAATAAAATCACTAATAGTCATGTACATTTACAATTACAATTGACATTTTAAAGGCTGCCAAAAAATTACGCTGGAAAACTCTCACCCCCTTGTACTGCAACCCACTTCGATTTCCTCAGATATATACAATTAATTTCCTCAGTCCAACTTATTATCTATTTTTAACAGCTGCATTACTTCCATCATCAGAGAGGTACAGACCAGCACTTATTTGGGATACACGTGCAGGTCTGTACCTCTCTGATGATGGAATAAGGCAGCTGTTAAAAATAGATAATAAGTTGGACTGGGGAAACTAATGTGGGTAATTAAGATGCTATCTGCATCTTTTACCAAATCCCTTTTTAAATCTCCACTTACCACTTTTTTTTCCAAGAGCTGGGAGGAATAAGTGGGTGGTCTAGAAATCTTGTTTGATTTACTGATTTCAAAAACTTTTTTGTTGTTTGTACCTTGCGCTTTCTGAGTCTGTCTGAAGTACAGGAATTTGAAATATTGTAAGAGGCTTGTATCATGTCCTTTCCTCCCCAACCAGAAACAAGAAGCATCATAAACCACATGAAAGCCCTGTAATTTTGCTTATGAGACTTTCAGCACTATTTTGATGAATCAGGATGCTTTGACGATGCTCTGAGAAGTCTGGAGAGAGATATGGATTTTGTGGTTCTTGGTTGAACTAAACCTCTGAATCTCTGGAGTTTGTCAACACTACTTTAAGCTGCTTACAAATATCTAGCCAATTTGTTTATACAGAACAAGGATTTTCACTTCTATCTAAATAATGAGGCAAAAAACCGTAAACACTTCCAAATGCCTCTAATTGTCTTGTTCACTAGTGCTGGGATGTTGTGGAAACCTTTCTTCTGTTATTGTTTCATTAAGAATATTTTATAAATTGTAGATATATTAATAATCTTCATTGGTAATGAAGATAAAGCAATAGTCCTCTATGATTTTTCTGGCTAGCATCATCAGTGGAGGAAAAACATAACTGAATAATTTTTAAGGAGATAGTATTGCAGTTTCTTAACATCCAGTGAACCTCAAAGTGAAACATGTAAAACATTTTTTCATATGAACTATAAAATTAAAGAGAAGTGGATTCTCACCACACAGTTGTAAATGTAACAGTTCAATGCTTGACATTAAACATTTGATTCCCATCGGGAGAAGACAGACAGTTGAAAAAACTCTTCCGTCACTTTTCGTTGGAAATGATCTTCAAGGGGGTAATAAACTAGAAACCAGTCACTTCAGAAGAAATAAGAACTGACCTAAACCTTGACCCAGAACTAAAACTTCTGCAAAGCAAGGAAGTTTGGTTAAATTTGGTAATATTTTCACTCTTGTTGCAGTGTCTGTATAACTGGAATTGCCAAAAGAGAATGAGGGAGATAATATCCTAGCGCGGCTGAAACAAAGACATACTAGAACTATAATAAAACACTCTGACTTCTTACATTTTCAGTGTAATTTCTCAACAAAAAGAGGTTCAGGGATAAGATTAGACCACAAACTAAAATTTAATCCTTTGAGTTTTGCCCATTCTAACTAAAATGATGACTCCCCATAAGGTTATAATTTTCAGCCTTCACTCTTCAAAATCTGTCTCTTATATTTCGCTGTGACTGAGCCAACACATCTTCAATGTGTTTAATTTTCTTTCTAACCCTTTTCTCTGTCTCTCCTTGTCTTTTTGTGGCCTGCCTTCTCTTTTCCTTTACTTACTACTGAATTTCTATTAGGCTACCTTTTTAGTGGACTGGATCTAAAGCCCACTGAATTAATTGTTGTGTGTGTTAAGGGGTGCTTGCTTACTTAGATCTTTTCTTTTGGGTTTGATTGTTGGTTTTGTTATAATATATTATAGATTTGTACTAGAGTATTTTGGCCATAATGCAAGGGGTCTACAGGCTACATTCTGTATGTTGAGCTAAAGCAAGTTAGCATACATATGTTCAGGACCTTTAGTTTAGATAAGTGATGATGAATTAAAGCAAATTAGACTTTTGGCATAAATAGATGGCTACCTAAATTCATGCCCTATTTAATCTGAACAGGTACACCACAAAGAACATATAAATAACTGATTAGGCTGGAAATAACAGATGTGAGAATGAGCTAATGGTCATACCAGCCTATAGAGTAAGCATACCCTGATATTTTGTGGGTGAGGAACTTAAGTTTGGGACATGGGAAGTGGGCACACAGTGCTCAGGGTTGATAAAATGGGCAACCCACCATGTTAACTAGTTAGTTAGTTATAGTCAGGCGATAAATTAGCTCTCTAGCTTCTCCTAAATTCTGCATCTCCCTCTTGAGAATTGAAGAACCTGAACCATAGGACTCTTTTGGCATAGCAGAGGCAAACCTGGTTCTTTGTCTCTTACCAGATTATCAAGGAAGGGTTTGAATGTATTAGTCTAAAACAGTGGTCTCCAAACTTTTTTGATCGCACACCCCTATCAGTAAAAACTTTTTGAGCATGCACCCCCTGCCACGCCAAAGCAAAACAAAAAAAATAAATAATAAAAAAAAAATCAATAGGACTCCTGCCCGAACTGCGAAAGAAAAAAAAAAGAAAAAAATTGGTCCTCCTGCCTCACATCCCCAACAATCCTCTTGTGCTCCCCCACTTTGGAGACCACTGATCTAGAAAGTTAATACGACATGTACCCCTAGAACAATGTTATTGCCTTTAAATTATGATTGATTACTTTTCCATTTGATTATTATTCAATTTATCTCAATAAAAGTATTTAAGGCTGTATTTTGTTTTCAGTGTGAGTGTCTTGATCATACTTCCCGAAGGTCGTTGCAAAACTCTGTGTAGCCTGATTCTGGGACAAAAATCTGATCTTCTGATCAGATTAATTGGTGAGCATATGACCAATATCATATAAACAATATTATTAATCCCCTATAATCAGGCAACAAAGGGGTGGTTCAATAGCCTTTGGATCACAGTCTTGATCCCTGCAAACAGGTTTTGGCCTTCATATTTTAATTTGGATACTGATGTTCATTATCAGTTTTTTTACCATGTTAACTATCAGTACTGACCACTGCAAAGTACTTCTTGGCAAAATCATCAGGCCTCTGAAATGATTTTGGCTTGGTCTAATGCGTTTTAATTGCATGCAAGGAAGAGGATCATTCTGAGAAGCTACTTTTTTGTACTGGGAGAATGAACCAGGCCTATGTATGATTTGGGTTAGAATTTAATTAAATCCATTCTCCCATCTGGTGGGATACACTTGGGTTATCCAGAACACCTCATCCAGTTCTGGGAGAACACTTTAGCCAGTTCTCTTGAATGCAGAATGTCAGTTTGAATCGAGACTCATCACTGAGGTTTTTTTAACTGACATTTCATAAAGCTACACCTTAGATCGGGGTCCCCAACGCAATGCCCACGGGTGCCACGGCACTCGCCAGGGCGTCTAAGTGTGCCCACGTACTGGCCAGCAGACAAGCATCCACCGAAATGCAGCTGACAAGCAGCATCATCCAAAGGCAATTTTCGGTGGCATTTTGGTGGCAATGCCTCTGGATGGCGCTACTTGTTGGCAGTGATGCCTATTGACGTTGCCGTTTGTTGGCAGCATTTCGGCGGTGACGCCTATTGATGTTGTCACTTGTCCGCCGCCACAGTCCTCCGTGGCTCATCGTCTGGCACCCACCAGACGAAAAAGGTTGGGGACCACTGCCTCAGATGACCAGGCTCAGATGTACGGGACTGGGTTAGGGCTCACTACAACTCCAAAGTACGTAATTATAAAACAGACCAACACATGCATGTTACATTCTACACTGTTTCACACACTTTGATTGGCTTACTAATTTTGTGAACCAATTCCTGTATAGATCATGAGCTGTCCATGTGCTACAAAGTGTTCTAGTATGCACAGCTGCAAGCTTATCACACATTCCTCTTCTTACTGTTTATCTACTAGCTACATATTATTTACAAGGCCACTTATGAATTCATGCTTTGTTCATTGTTAGCCTCTCTTACCTTTCATTGTTCATTCAAGGCCTACATTTCCAAAAAAAAAAAAAAAAAAAAGAGTTTATTACCTAAAAATACACACCCAGGACTACAATGGTGGTTACAAATTGTACAACCATCAAAAACAAATATAATGTCTGAACTACAGGATTGAGACTTAGAATGGTGGAGTCCACCACATTATTTTGTTCAAATATGACCTGGTTGATGGGCATCAACTGTTCCAAAGTGTGTTCTGCCAATCCCTTGTTTTATTTCTTCTGTTCCCTAAACTAAACAAATTACAAAGGTTATTACTGGATATATCACATGCAGTAGCCTTGAACACATTATGTATTATTAATAATAATAATGTGTTTGGACGTTCTGCCATTAAGCTTTTAAGGTCCAGGTTTAAAGGAGGAACAGGATGCCCAAACTTGAGTACTGCTCTAAAAGTATCCTTGTACAATTTTAACATTTCCAATATTTCAATTACATTATAAAAATTGTGAGGGGATATCACGTTTTTGTCACCACAGGAAATTCAGGTGTGAAACAGCACATAGGTCAATTAAAATAACATTCCCTGGGTCCATACTGGAAGTGGTCCCCTCCAGCCACCATCCAACACTTTCCATTCCCAGTATATGTAGTTTTTAGACTTTACCATCTTCCCAGCATCTCAACTAAACTGTGCAATGTGTAGACTGTTCCCGCAGAATGAACCCTCCTGTCAGCAACTCTGTAAGACATTGCATGTTAGCATCCCTCAGGTGCAAACAGCAATACAAGTCTGGGGCTTTCCAGACCTTGTCATGGTCTCATCACAGTGTTTGAGGAGGGGGAAAAGACTCCTTCTATATCATATGGACCGCAGTGGTTTCCCATTTAACTTCATGTTAATTTTCTTGCCCTGAACCATCCTAGACTTGTGAATGTTTTCTAAATTTGTAACATCCTTGAGCAGTTGAGAAACTTGATTGTGAAGTTTCAAGAATATTCCCTGTTGGGATACATCTGAATACTTGAATAGCTACTATTTATTACTTTCAATATAGTAGTGCCTAAAGGTCCTAACCAAGATACGACCCTTTTGTGCTATGCACTAAACACACAGATAGTAAGAGACAGTTCCTGCCCCAATCTATTACTTTTAAACTCTGCACTCATTTTTGGTTTGAAGTCACCAGATGTGCTGAAAAACTAATGTGCTTAAGCATTAGGTTTTTTTCCTTGGTTTCATTATTTGTATTATTTAAAAAAAAACCTTTTAATTTGCATATGTAATTAAAATAGTAAAATGAAAGGTAAAATTTTTGACTCTGATGAACAGTTTAGGCCAACAACTCCTACTAGAGAGTTACATGTACTCATTTTTTACACTTTAATAATAATAGGATACTTACCACGATTGCCACTAAGTGAATCTTATGTGAGCACAAGCCTAAAACTCCTGTGTGGCTCATAGCTGTGCTTTTGCTAGGATGACAGGCAGCTATTGATCTTTTAAAAAAAAAAAAGTGTATAGCAATCTTTATGCACTGAAGTACTGAAGCCAGTGTGTGCTAAGGGCCTTCAACATCTGAAGAGTGCTAGTGACTAGTTCACTCATCTCTTGTCTTCAGCTCTTTGGCTTATTCCCAGGAACTCTCCTCCTTGGACTCCTCCTCTCAATTCTAATGGACTCGTCTATTAGCTGAACTCCTGCACTATCTAAACCAGTATCCAATTGCTGACTAAAATGTGGGCACAAGACATTCTCATTTCAGCTAACGAGAGTTTTCAGCTAAACTATGCTCCCACATGTTATTTATTTTACAATATCATTTTGTTTGTCCACTCTTACAAGTCGTTTGACCTCCTGTTGTTCCCTGCTATAGTGCTTGTGGTATTTCTGCCACTGTTTCTATATTAAAAAAAAAAAAAAAAAAAACAGAACAGGGTTGTTTGCAGTATGAGTAGAGGATCACGTTCTCACCAGTGTAGGAACATTCATATACTTTGGCAGCACCATCAGCCAGGATGGTGGAACAAGACAAGATATCCGCCACAAAATCAATAAAGCCAGGAACACCTTCAGGAGCTTAAATACAGTCTGGAAATCATCAAAATGTAACACCAAAACTAAACTCAAGATTTATCACAGCTGGGTACTCTCAACACTACAGTATAGTGCAGGATATTGGGGAATGACAAAATATGACATGTCCAGACTATCTTCATTCCATACAACCTACCTCAGAAAAATCTTCCGTATCTTTTGGCCCAGAACAATCTCAAACCAACAGTGCAGCCAAGAAGAGATGAGCAGCATCATTATCAAGTGGCTTTGGAGAGGGATTGGCCATGTGCTTTGGGTGGAAACTGATTCCATCACGAGAATAGCAATAAGGTGAACACCTGAAGGCAAGTGAAAATGAGTCCGCCCAAAAAAACATGGCGAAGAGCTATAAAAGCTGAGCTGAAAAACCCAGGACATAGCTGGGGAACTGTCATAAACAGATGGTTAAGGGTTAATGCCTCTTTTACCTGTAAAGGGTTAAAAAGTTCACCTAGCCTAGCTAACACCTGACCAGAGGAACCAATGGGGGAACAAGATGTTTCAAAAGGAAGGAGGGAAGTTTTTCCTTTGTTTAGAGTTCAGTTTCAGCCGGAGTGAAAAAGATCAAGGAACCTGCCTCTTATCAGAGTAGTAAGCTTTAAAAAGGAATAAATAGGTTTATGTTTATTTTCTTTGCGATTTGTCTTGGCATCATTAGGGAATTATCAAAATTGGGTATTTGGGTATTTTTTTTGTGTAACTAAATTTGTGCCCAGGGGAACATCCTCTGTGTTTTGAATCTGTTGTCTGTGAAAGTAGCTGGTATGCTACTCTCTCCCAGAGGGTTTTCTTTACCTTTCTTTTCTTTAATTAAAAGCCTTTTTCTTAATACCTAATTGATTTTTCCTTGTTTTAGATCCAAGGGGATTGGATCTGGACTCACCAGGGATTGGTGGGAGAAAGGAGGGGGGATGGTTAATTTCTCTTATTTTAAGATCCAAGGGTTTGGATCTGGACTCACCAGGGAACTGGTGAAGGAGTCTCTCAAGGCTACCCAGGGAGGGGAAGGTTTTTGGGGGAAAAGTTCTGGATGGTGGCAGTCATACCAGATCTAAGCTAGTAATTAAGTTTAGAAGTGTGCATGCAGGTCCCCACATCTGTACCCTAAAGTTCAGAGTGGGGAAGGAACCTTGACAGGAACCATTGAAAGACTTACCAGAAACAAACAGGAGTGGAGGAGCTTTGTCACTGTCCTAAACAACAGAGGAATAATGGGTTCTAACTAACTAACTATGCTCCCACTTAAATTAATGGGAGCTTTAATATTAAATGTGATTTTCTTAAAATATTGGGCCTGATAAAGTTAATCCTAACTAAATTTAGAATAATGCTCTCCTACTCTGAGGGAAAATTTGAAAAAACATGTTTTCCTAATAAAAGAACAAGCAGATTTTAAACTATGCATCCAAAATTATAACAGTCAATAACCTTAGTTAAAGAAATGACAACATTAAATGAGAAAATTCACACAGAATCCTTGTATAGCTTTAACACTGAACTATCATTTAATTAATTAACTGCAACAAGGAATGAAACTAGTATCCAGAGGGAACCAATAAATACAAACTGTCTGGCATCCCTGCATAAATCCTCCACTTTGAGACTTCCTTAGTTGTGAACATTCTTCAAAAAATAAAATAAATTAAAAAATAAAAATGTTCAATACGTGTCTATCATCCAAGCAATAACCCCGCTAGGACCCTCTCTGATGTGTTGGTGTCTAGCCTATCTAAGAAGCCTCCATGCCTAAAATCTCTCATGGGCATTAAAACAAGCATCTAGGGAACTATCCAGCGGGCACTACAGAAATTCCTCAAAAAACAACAGTTTACTGTACCATTAGACTTTCTCTCTACGAATTGCAATCAAAGCTTTCAGATTTTCAGGTTATTTCATTTTTAGGTTGATTATTCTGGTTGGTTGCAAATCTTTTGGGAACATATCCTCTACAACACTAATTGCCCTAATTGCACTTTCTATTGTAGTTGCTGAAGAAGACGCCCAGTGCATTTCTTTATACAGAAAAACCAGAAGCACTGACTGCAATGAGGTAAGACATCTGACTGTGATAGTCACATTTAGTGACTGGCAAAGAGTTTAATATCTTCCTTGATAGGTTAAGAGCACTGAGTAGTCTTGACTCTAGTGCCCCAACACCATTAAAAATATTGCACATTCATGTACATCAATGCCGTGTGGCAAATGCAATTTCCTTCTTTTATCTTCTCTACGGTGATGTTCATTTAATCACAGCTGGTTCAGGCCAGATAGTGTTCTTCATGTGAGACTAAACACACTAGCAAAGGGGTTCTCAGACTCAGACTTTAAGGTCAGAAGGGACCATTATGATCATCTAGTCTGACCTCCTGCACAATGCAGGCCATAGAATCTCACCCACCCACTCCTGTAACAAACCTCTAACCTATGTCTGAGTTATTGAAGTTCTCAAATCATGGTTTAAAGACCTCAAGGTGCACAGAATCTTCCAGCAAGTGACCAGTGCCCCACACTGCAGAGGAAGGCGAAAAACCTCCAGGACCTCTGCCAATCTGCCCTGGAGGAAAATTCCTTCCCGACCCCAAATATGGCAATTAGTTAAACCCTGAGCATGTGGGCAAGACTCACCAGCCAGCACCCAGGAAAGAATTCTCTGTAGAAACTCAGATCCCACCCCATCTGACATCCCATCACAGACCATTGGGCATATTTACCTGCTAATAATCAAAGATCAATTAATTGCCAAAGTTAGGCTATCCCATCATACCATCCCTTCCATAAACTTATCAAATTTAGTCTTGAAGCCAGATATATGTCTTTTGCCCCCACTACTCCCCTTGGAAGGCTGTTCCAGAACTTCACTCCTCTGACGGATAGAAATCTTTATCTAATTTCAAGTCTAAATTTCCTAGTGTCCAGTTTATATTCATTTGTGCTTGTGTCCACATTGGTACTAAGCTTAAATAATTCCTCCCCCTCCCTGGTATTTATCCCTCTGATATATTTGTAAAGAGCAATCATATCTCCCCTCAGCCTTCTTTTGGTTAGGCTAAACAAGCCAAGCTCTTTTGAGTCTCCTTTCAGAAGACAGGTTTTCCATTCCTCGGATCATCCTAGTAGCCTTTCTCTGTACCTGTTCCAGTTTGAATTCATCCTTCTTAAACATGGGAGACCAGAACTGCACACAATATTCTAGATGAGTTCTCACCGGTGCCTTGTATAACGATACTAACACCTCCTTATCTTTACTAGAAATACCTCGCCTGAGGCATCCCAAGACCGCATTAGCTTTTTTAATGGACATATCACATTGGTTGATAACAGAATGACTATGAGTTGCCAATACTCTGAGGTCCTTCTCCTCCTTTGTTACTTCTAACTGATGTGTCCCCAATTTATAACTAAAATTCTTGTTATTAATCCTTAAATGCATGACCTTGCACTTTTCACTATTAAATTCTATCCTATTACTATTACTCCAATTTACAAGGTCATCCAGCTCTTCCTATATGACATCCTGATCCTTCTCTGTGTTAGCAATACCTCCTTCTGCAGAGAGGGTCCAGACTCCTCCTTGAGCCTGCTGTTGCCTAACCTTGAGGGAATGGGGAAACACTATGGAATTACACTGTTAGATGAGGGTGTAGAGCAGTGCCGAAGGAGGCATGCGAGCTGATTTTCAGTGGCTCTCACATTGCCTGGGTCCTGGCCACCAGTCCAGGGGGGATCTACATTTTAATTTAATTTTAAAATGAAGTTTCTTAAACATTTTGAAATCTTATTTACTTTACATACAACAATAGTTTAGTTATATATTATAGACTTATAAAAAGAGACCTTCTAAAAAGGTTAAAATGTATTGCTGGTTTGCGAAACCTTAAATGAGAATGAATAAATGAAGACTCGGCACACCACTTCCAACTCCTGGCGTAGAGCTATCCCCAAAGACTCTTGGTAGAAAGAAGTCCTAAAGCCTTCATGTGAAGATGTTTCCTGACTGCCTTAAAAGGAAGGTCCAATAGATTTCTTTCTGCCCCCTCCCCAAGTATGGTGGTATTTAAAAATAAGCAAGTGCATCTTTTTAGGGACATAGATTGCACAGTTGCTCCAGTTGTCTTGGCACTAGTGCAACACATCCCCACAGCAACTAAGCTTTTGAAACAACCAATTTGGCACATCTAATGATGCTCTCCCTGTCTGCTGTTTTTGCATTAGTGGATTCTGGGATTCCCTGAAACACCTACCAGTATCCCATTGTTTCCCTCAGAGTTCTTCAAAATGGGAACTTTGGGGAAATTTTCAGAGCAATGCCCAAAATGGCATTCAGGGATTCTTGTGGAAGTATCTCAAATTTCTGTAAAACTATTCCTCTCGCTGCCAGTGCGGACTCCATCAAGGGGGAAATGTAGCGGCTTGACACTGGAGACAGTTTTCTTCATACGATGTAATCTTGGGAAATTGTGGGTGCTGATGGTTAGCAATATAGGCAGAGACAGTCCCATCTGTATAAGGTAGAGAATGAAAAGCATGGGTCCATTAAAGACTCTGTTGAAACCAATGAACACATTTTATTTCTAACTTTAAAGCCAGTTTCACAGAAGAAAAAAATGTATTTAAAAATTCTGTGACACCAAGCCCACTGAATTCAGACTTTTAACAAGGGACTAACAGATATTCTTATCTTCCTTTTTGGTATGGACAGGTAATGCTGAAATCTCCTAATGGCTTACATTAGGCTACCCAGGTCAGAACCATACATTTCAGAAAGGACAAAGATTGAACGGAATATTTTTACACTTCTTCCCATTATTAAATTTCTAGTATTATCTTTCACAAACCCTTTGATCCAAATGGTAATCTTACACTTCCTTCTGGTCTGCTAAATTCTGGCTTAATAGAAAGTGGAGTTAATCCTGTTAATAGATCTTGCTTCTGCTGATAGCGGGTTTTTTTTCCTTCTGAAGCTCAGCTAAAATAGCATGGACATTAGCAGAGTATCTTAAAAGCTTGTTTAGTTTAGTAGAATACTTTTTTTCAGTGAAACACTTTTGTATGACAGTACAACTGTTTTCAGCCAAAGTTACTGGGAGAAGAGCTATGACAACTAGGTATTTGGAGCTAACTTTGCTGTCTTTTTAAGTTTCAGTTCAATAATTGCATCTCATGCAAGCAGAATATGAGAATGAGAACAACTTTTTTAGTTACCTATGCAGTATCTAGAGTCAATAGTTGCTTGCTTAAAGTTACAAGTCTCAATGCACATTTTGGCCCATGAATAATTAGCCTGACTCTGAGAGATACTGAGCATCTGCAGCTCCCATTGCATCAACAGCAGCCCAGACCTGCTCAAAGTCAGGTACTTTACTTAGATAACTAACTTTCAGCAAATTTGGAATTGTAAGCACAAGCCACTTATTTAGGTGTTCTTTATGAAAATTTGCAATGCTTTAAACCTCCCAAAGCCGGATATGCAGAGCAAGACTGGTGTGTGTTTACTTTGATGATTATGATCTAGTAAACCTTTAAGATAGGACAGAAAGGAATTCTCAGTATTTAAGTGGTCTGTCCTCATGGTATTCAACATCATGGGGAAAAGAAGTGAGAAAAACTCCCATTGAATCCCTGAATAGCTATTCAGGAAACCATCCCTCTGGCAGGGAAATGGTTCATGGCATATTTTTTTGTTTAGTCCTATTGGAATTGATATATGGAAAATTTAAAAGAAGTAAAACTGTGCAAATTTTGTACATATTTGCATGTTCAAATTCCTGGACAGAAAATGTAAGAAAGCATAAGGATTGGTTTAGCTTTAAGAGTCATTCTAAGGGAGGACTTTATGAACTTCATATTAATATATGAAAAGGTTAAGTGGCCATCATTACAAAGTTTTGATAATAGACTTTCAGTGCATCATTTTCAGGCTCAATGACCTTTAACAAGTTCCATTTCAAATCATTTGTGTGGGTTTTGGTATGATCTCCAGAGATTTATTGCTTCTTTTAAAATGTCTTCTGCAGCCTAAAGCGGAGAGATTCTACAAGGCTAGTTGCATTCCCTTGCCTAATGTAATGAGCCTTGAAATTAAAACATACATATTTTAAGGCATAATAAACAATTTGGGATCCAGATATTAACACTTGCAGTTTAAAATTTTCATGCAGAAAAAATGTGTTGGAAAAGTTTGCCCTGTATTTAAAAGATTGTTCAATGGTTGAATCTTTATAAAATGTTATGACCTTGTTAAGCATTTGGGGTTACACTTAAAATACATTTAATCAATGCCTCTTAAAACAGTAGGTATAATTTGCGATTGTATCACTACTTGACAAATGGTTCTAATAATTCCTACTATCAGCTCTATTCAATAAAGCATACAATACTTGAAGATGCCATATGCCATTCAGTGTGACAGTTTGCACATGTGAGTCATTCATTCCAGAAGTATTTTCTTCATGGAGAAAATAGCAGTGCAGTTCTACTCCATAGGTAATCATTCAACAGGACAAGTGACTTGGAAACATCCAAACATGGTGGTTTGAGTCACAAAATATCTCCCCTGCTTGAGGGATCAATGCATTTGGAAGTGACAGCTGTTAATGGGGTTTATGCTCCTAAATCACTCAACCCCAGATTTTCAAAGGGCTTTAGGTGTTGCTGGGCTCATTTGCAAAAAAGGATTTAGGCTCCCAAGTACCTACATCCCTTTTGAAAATGAGATTTAGGTGTTGCAACACTGAGCACAGCAGCATGTACATCCCTTTAAAAACCTGAGAGCAGAATCTAATTTTAAAAATTAAAATCAATGCTTACATAGCTGGGGAATAGCAGCACCTGAAAGAGAAGACAGTGGACCATATCATCAACTCTCACTATAGGCCTGATGTTTCCATTGTCCTCCCTGAATTTTGGATGAAGTCCCTGTCATAACTTAGTCCCAGATTTGGACCTTAGCGTCCAAACTATGGGGGTTAGCATGAAAACCTCCAAGCTTAGTAACCAGCTTGGAGTTGGTACTTGCTGCCACCACCCAAAAAATTAGAGTGTTTTGGGGCACTCTGGTCCCCCCGAAACCCTTCCCTGGGGACCCCAAGACCCAAACCCTTGAGTCTCACAACAAAGGGAAATAAATCTTTTCCCTTCCCCCCTCCAGGTGCTCCTGGAGAGATACACAGACACAAGCTCTGTGAATCTAAACAGAGGGAGCCTACCCTGTGTAATTCCAATCCTGGAAACAAAAGCACTTTCCTCTTCACCCAGAGGGAATGCAAAATCAGACTAGTAAATCTAACACACACAGATCTCCCTCTGACTTCTTCCTCCCACCAATTCCCTGGTGAGTACAGACTCAATTTCCCTGAAGTTTCCCAGAAAAGAAAACTCCAACAGGTCTCAAAAAGAAAGCTTTATATAAAAAAGAAAGAAAAAATACATACAAATGGTCTCTCTGTATTAAGGTGACACATACAGGGTCAATTGCTTAAAAGAATATTGAATGAACAGCCTTATTCAAAAAGAATACAAATCAAAGCACTCCAGCAACTATAGACATGTAAATACATGATCTCTGTACTCACAACTTGGAAACAGAAGATTAGAGAGCAGGAAATAGAAATCACTCCTCATAGCTGAGAGAGCATCAGGCAGAAAGAAAAGACACAGACACAAAACTCCCTCCACCCAGAGTTGAAAAAAATCCTGTTTTCTGATTGGTCCTCTGGTCAGGTGTTCAGATTACTTCTTTCCAGGTGAAAGAGATGTTAACCCTTAGCTATCTGTTTATGACAGTCCCAAGGACTTGATCTTGCACCATTGAAGTTAATGAGAAGTTCTCCATAGAGATTGATCCTCTCCCATCGAAGTGTCCTCTACATTGCTCCAATGGAGTAAAGGACACTTGAAACTTCCTTTAGCAGGCAGCTGAGGCATCCAGCTCTCAATACAAGGGAATCTTCTGATATACAAAGGATGTCTTCATTATATAAAGAGTAAAGTTATTGTGGCTAATCTTTATATATGAGTGAAGGCATGTTTATTGATAATACTATACTTACTTCCCCGCTGTGCTGTCTGCCAGGGAGATATGGTCAGCCTATGAGTTGCATGGTATAGGAGACACACAGGAGAGCAAGACCACAAGTGATTGCTTGCTATGATTGTCCTTAAGGCCATTCCTGCATATGGAATCTCTTGACCTAGCTGTCCCACCTTGAAATGTTAACAAATTGTTAACTTGGAATGTTCACCTTGCTTTGAAATGGATTTTTTTCCAGCTGTTCAGTTTGCTTTTGTTTGCATGTAGCAATTACTGTGGATACTGAAAAATGTTGGGGCTAGAAGCTTTTCCCAGGTGATAGATTACTTCCCCTCTAATTGAGTCCTTGAATATTTCTTGCTGTTTGTGGCATCCCAGGTTGTCTGTGGAACCTCTTCAGTACTACAAGCATCACACCACTGCTTTCCTTATGACAGATGATATACAGACAGTACAGTGCTGGCAATGGCCTCTGGAGGCTGACTACTTTCCACATTCTTAACTGAAATATTAATAAGAATGAAACATTGCACTTGCAGCTTTAGAAAAGCATTTCATAATGGATTAAATATGTGTAAATTAATAGTTTTATTCAAAAGCATGCTTAGCTAATTTATTAAGACACGTGCAGAACTGCTGTGGTTCTATAGAGATACAAGGGTATTCAATACTTGACTAAAAAGCAACAGAGTCCTGTGGCACCTTATAGACTAACAGATGTATTGGAGCATATTACTTGACTAGTGTCCCTCTATAGTGTAAAAGCTCACACGATTGCACTTGTATTTTGAAGGAGTTACAAGTGAATGTTAAGGAAAGAGTATTCATTTACATCTATGAGCTCACCTGTAGCCACAAATGAGACTTACATAAGAAATTAATCAGATGTCAATATTGGATGTTTAAAAAATGAAATGCAAGGACTGTGTTAAACTTCCCATAGCATTTTTTTTCTGGAAAAATGTTTGCTTAAAAAAAGTAAAATCATTCTGGACACAACATTGAGAAATGGTGATTAATCAAACAGACAAAACCTTAAATGTCTATATGTAATCAGCCACTAACCAAAGAAGCATTTCCATTTTATAAATTAAAATCTGATTCTATGTTGCTAGAGAGTCTGAGCACTACCATCTAGAAAGCATGACAGTCTTTTGTGCCTGATCCTGCAGACCTGACTCATTGTGAATGAACAGTTCTTATGTAGCTGTATTAGTTCCACTTATGGCAATGGGAAGTGTGAGAGAGAGGAGTTCATAGTTGCATGCTCTGTAATTCAAAGTTTTGTTTTTGACATTTGTACTACAATTATCTTTCCTTTTTAATGAAAAGTTGTTACCTATCTGAAAGTACTTGTCCATTACTAATTGATTGATTGCCATAATTAATTTTCACATACAGTCTTGGCACAGCCTATTTACACTGATCATTCTGGTAACTTCAGCTATCCTCTCATTATTCTGGATGTGAATTACTGAATCTTATAATATGTACTACTAATTTAACATAGTAGCTGATTTTCATGGATTCCATAATACAAAAGTAAATCATGCTAGTAACTTGCTCTTGGAACGTTGGCTTGCTCTTTGTGTGTACATCATTGCAGGTCTTTTGTTCAGGCTAGTATCATGCGTGGAAGCTGATCCCATTGAATTTACAGATATAACCATGTGTGATTCAGTTTCTGTAGCAGTGGTTCTCAGCCTATTTAACATTGTGGGCTGCACCAATGCTACTTGTAGCCCATGTGACATCCTCAGGGTCATACAGCTCTGTGCTTAATTGGCCACAAGTGGCCCGCAGGCTGCAAGTTGAGAACCACTGTTCTATATTCAAGTGGCTGGTACTGAGACCACTACTTGAATCATGCTTCACAAACTTTTTCAGCAAGCTAGAAAAATGGATGATTTTAATAATGCAGTTCTAAAATGTTTACTTGCTCAAAACCCTGCATAAACATTAATTATTTAGGGCCAGATCAAAACTCTTTGAAGTCAACAGTAATCTTTCCATTGGCTTCACTGGACATTGTCAGGTGTCCTAGTCCTCTCAACATCTCTATGAGGTGCCTAATTTTCTTACATCACTTTTCAAAGAGTTTACTGGTTATTTTAGCCTGCACCAGACTAGTGTAAACTTCAATCTGTACTAGCATGTTATTCACTAACGGATCTGTGTGGACCTACCAGCATACACTAAAAGTTCTCTAGTGCATGCTAATATAATCCTGTTTCAAACAGTACTAAGTTAATGCACACTAGGGAACTTCTAGTGCATGCCAATAGGGTCCACCCAGGCCATTTAGAGCATGACACACTAGTGCAAACTAAAATGTATATCCCTCTGGTGAGGTCTAATGAGCTATGTGGACAAGCCCTGTGATAGAATGGGAAAATGGCTTGCTCAAGGCAGTATCTAGTTAGTGATCAGTGCAAGCAAATCAGTGGAAGAACTATAATTGGGCCTGATCCTGCTCATAACTGTAGTCATTCAGTAGATCATAGTGCTTCTGAAATAAAACAGGCTTTCTATCAAGAATCATGCAGTGGCTTTGACGTGAAACTACATAAAATTCAACAGTTTTGACTCAGTTTGTTTTAAAGTTTGAGCACAAAACTCAACACAAAACTGGAGTTTGCTCACAAGCAAAGAAAATATTGCCATAAAATCCTATGAAGAAACAACACCATGTTTCACACAGCTCTATTCATACTGGCAGTTTTATATTCTTCATTTAACATTTACTTCTTTGTTACAATGCATGATCCACTGGATATGAGCAATTTTGCAATGTTTGCTTTGGTGGCTTCTTTTGTTTGGACTCCATAAGTGCCATAATTATTTTGTTGAAAGATGAACCTAAAATATTTGGATGTTGATACAATTCCTGCACCAAAAGGACAAAACCAGAAGCATTCAGTGTAGTTGTGCCCATGCTGTTCCCACCATATTAGAGAGAAAATGTGGGTGAGTGTGATACCCCCCGCAGTATAACCTGGTCCGTGGGATTGATGTATTCCTTTAATTTGCTACTCCTTCATAAGGTAGTGGACATGCCCCGACCTTTGTAATCTGAGCAGATTCCCCAAGCACTTTAGACAAACTCACTGGTAAAAATAGATACAATGTTAAAATAAAATCTTTATATGGTTAAATTTAAGTGATTATAAATGGTAGGCAAAAAGGTCAGAGATGATAACATAAGAAATAAAAAGTAAACATGCATTCTAAATCCTAAACTTTCAGACTAAGCAACAGTTGAATCAAACAGTTTTTTCCTCACTCCATGAGGCACGGTAAGCAGTTCACTGTTCTTAATACACAGGCTGAATTCCCTGCTCAGCCTGGGACCACTGTCTCCAGTTCAAAGTCCTTCTCTTCCAAACATTCTTGTTTTCAGAGTAGGTGGAGGAGGAGGAGAGGGAGTCAAGTAGTGATGTCATTGCCCCTTGTTTTATACTCTTCCAGGTTCAGTAAAGATCCTTGCTGTGTCATGGGGGGTTAGACAGCCCCTTCGTGTGCATGCTCTCTTGGGAGTCTTCAGGAGGTGTTCACTGTGAGAGTAGATTCTTCTTAATGGACCATCAATATATGGGTGGCTAGTCCTGATGTAAATATATCTGGGTGTGTGTGTTAGTTGCTCCTTTGTTGCAACTGAAAGGCTAGCTGTGGGCATCTCCCAGACTCACAACATTTCAGTAACAAACAGATAGCCAAACTTCGTAACTTCACATACAATAGTAAATACATATAAATCAATAGGATACTAATGTTCATCAGATTTAGATAGCTCACAAGGCATATCTAGTGCAAAAACATATGTGATTATGATAGTGGTGAAGGACAGAAGAGTTCTGTGCAGCTCGAAAGCTTGTCTCTCCCACCAACAAAGTTGGTCCAATAAAAGATATTACCTTACTTACCTTGTCTTTCTAAAACCAGGAGCAGTAGTTAAAAAAACAACCACCACCATGAACTGAGGGATATGGCTTTGCCTTTGTAGAACTGCATTTTTATTACCATGGCTATGGAAGAATTTAACAGAGAAATTGTTGACTAAGGCCAAGGCTGTGAAAATTGACTAATCAGATAAAGTGGAACAGCAAACCTATCTCAATTTTAAAACCTCTGAAAGGCAAACTGAACAAGGTGTTAGCTCAGAAGAACCTAAAAATTAATTTATTTCTCACCACAGTAGGCAGAATTCTACAATACTTGTGACATCTTTATTGATAGTGAACAGTCATTTCCCTTTAGCTTTCAGGGCACTATGCAGAAACAGCAATACAAGAGACTTCCTTAAAATGTAAGCTAGTTTTTAGACTACTCACAGTTGAAAATGTTTTGAATCTGAGATGTATTATTTACAAGGACATACATAAAAGGATGACAACTAAAAATCCCATCCTACTATATAGAAATTAAAGCATTTTAATGCCCTCCTATTTGACAGTCACAAAAAATAGATATGTTTGGTTATGATGGTTTTTTAATCAACAAAATATTTGGCAGTATAACTTTACCATTGAGATTTTGCCTTCAGCAACTTGAGCTGTGTAACCAGACTTATGAAAAACTGTGGGGAATGAGATGTTAGAAAATTTTGGCATAGGGTAGGGATATTATGCAATAGTAATAAATAGATAATTATATTTAGCAGTACACAGGACAACAATTGAAAGAATTTTGTGTCCAAATAATAGATTCAAATACACTCAAATTGAGAATTCCTGAGAAGGGGTGACCTTGAAACTTTGTTTTATATTTTATAAATCATGAAGGATGTTTTGGCAAGATGGGAGTGGGAGGATACTTTGTACAGAAGGAGTGGCATGACAAAGAGATACAGAGAAGGGAGTAGAAAGAGATCAATGGCATTGTTAGTGGAGCAGGTAGGTAGATGGGGAAATAATGTCAGACACTGGATGCAGGTGGAGTTTTGTCAATGTCTTGAAAGTGATCTGTAGCCAAGATTATTCTGGCAGCATGATTTTTGCAGGAGGGATGGGTCTCAGGAAATCTACAGAAGTTACAGTAAGTGGGGATAGAATGATTATTATATGAAATCTTGGGGCAGACAAGATGTTTCAGAAGCTAAGACATCTATGCTCTTTTTATCTGGAGCTCCATATCTAAGATTTGGATGCCCATGAAGAAGATCCAAGCAATCAGGTAAAGCTGACCCTGAGTCTGCAAGTCTGGGTGAGAGAGAGGATGAAGTGCTATCAACAGCAATGGAGAAAAATAAATGGCAGCAAAGTGAGTCTTGCAGTTAAAATGAGATTAGGTTTAGCTTTACTAAACCTGAATTGATGGCAGGCAATCCCCAGGATATGAGGATATTGGCAAGAGTCCCAAAATACAGGAGTGGAGAAAGAAAAATTAGATATGGGGAAGTAGATTTGCCAATAGTCAGCATACAAATAAGTGAATCAATATGTCAAGGAGGAGCTAAGGCATGGCCAGAAGAGGAAGGGAACAAGGACAAGTTGAAGTTAATCCTTACCCAGAGCAGATACTACCTAAATGTCCAACAATGCAATAATTACTTATTGTTTCTTTATGCAAAGTCCTAATTTCACAAATAAACCCAACTTAGACAATTTAACATCCTGTTTTCCAATAGCTTATAAAGTTATAGCTTGAACATATGACTGTATCAGTCTCAAAACAGCCAGTCTGAAATGTGTGTACCGGGACAGGGTCTGCTCCAAATGAGAAAGGCTTTAAAATATATGTCAAGTCTCAGGAACAACATTTTTTCATGAAAGAATGAGACTTAAATATTAAATATGAAGAGAAAATGTAGCAAATCTTTTGCTGTCATTTGCCTACAACAGAATAGATTTTAAAAAAATGAAATCCACAAGATGTAGATAAGTAGCTGGAGAAGACAGACCAATTTAATTATTGACAGCTTTCATTTTAATGTCATGTGCTGTAAATGTACTGTTACCCATCCTATCTGTCTTGTCAATAGTTTACATGTTATAGTATCAGTGGAATACTTTGTTTTCTTAGCTTCATGTTCTTTAAAGTGCATTCATCAATGTGAAAGTATTTAATATTTGCAATAGTTCAACCAATTAAATGTTTAAAATAAAACTCATTTTCAAACTACAACAAAAAACACCTTTGATTATATATGTAATGGGGTGGTAGTGGGGTTGTCTTGCTGTTGACATCCTTGGCTGTAGCTCTTTTGAAAATGAAAGTCAATTTCAAATTCCATTTTTGTAGGTCACTGGATAACTTGGTGGGCTAGTAAAAATTTATTTAACAATTGATCTGATATGGACTGTCAGCAGGGTTTGGGTCTGGGATCACAGTACTATATTACAGACCTCTGTTTCTGAGCTAAAGACATAAACTCCTTCACATAGTAAGAGCAATAGGCTATTATTCTCTCATGGAACAGTCACTAGAGGCAGATGCAACACACACTTTGCCAATATATTGTATTTAAATTGCCTTAGTGAAGAAAAACACTGGATTCTAATGCAGTCTAGCTGGACTGAGTGTGACCAAATTGTCATTGTTTACTGATTGCTCAGTGACATCTATAAAGTGAGCTGATATCAGAGCTTTTGTAGTGATCATGTGTATGTTTCAAAGAAGCTACTACCGCAACTGTATTAATGAATTATTTGTCACTCCTGATGCTGCCTCTGCAGAGAGGCCAAGGACTGAATGGACAGGGAAAATGACCTACCATATCACCCAGAATGGCATTTCATCCTTAAGATGATAGAAACACATTAATTGGGTGAGAACCTGCATATGCTTTACCTGTTCTGTAGATTAAAAGATGAATTTCAGTCTCCATAAGGGTAAAAAAGGCCAGTACTTTAATTATTGCTTTAAAAACCTGATATTCATATGGTAGAAAATGTTTTATTGCCCTAACTTTCTTAATTAGTGTCTCATATATGAAAGATGGAGACAAACTATTCTCATTGTTTGCTTCGGTTATACATCCAACAAGTAATCAATTAGTATGATAATAAGGAAGCAATGGAGTGGAATATGGTGCCCAGGGATATGCATCTATTTAACTTCTTAAAGTTTTGGAAAAGATTCTATAAAATTAAAATATGTATCACAGGGAAAGGAGTGGAAGAAGAGACATAGGAGGTATGATGACTCAAAGCCAGTTAAAGGAAACCTCCTTGTGGACAAAAAGAAAAAAACTCACTCATCAAGGTGCCAGTATAACTTTCTTCTCAGTCTAGCCTAAAGGAACTAAGTCTGGCAATGCCCCATCAAGTATGAAAGAAGCAGATATAGGAGAAATAAGGATGGAAACAGATAACAAAATATTGAGTACCTCTACTTCTCGGGTCAAATTCAATACCTGGATTCTGGTTGCAAGCTGCTGGCACCCATAGCTCCTTCAGGGACTGGCTGGCACTGCCCACAATTTGGATACAAATCAATCAAGAAGGAAGTGGGGCAATAGCAATGACTCAGCACAGGTCCAGTGTGGTTTCTATCAGTACTAATGTTACGGAAGCCGGGCCAGAGTTTAAATCTGACTCTGCAACTGGAGGGCAGTGGCAATACTACCAACAATATTTCCAACTGGTGTGCAGCACATTGTACCCTCTACTTGTAGGGGGAAATCAAACATATGACGACTTGTTTAGGATTTATTTGTCAATTTTTTCTTTAATACTTTTTTTCCCCTCCTATTTTCAATTCTCGAGTCTTATAAAAAGATATGTTAATAGTATACTTGATGAAAAGGAAGAATAATTTAGCAGAGCTGTTAGGAACCCTTGAAGTTAAAGTAGCCAAAGTCTTTCCATTATAAACCCATTTTCAGCTGTTTATAACTCTTCCCAACTTTAACAACTCAGGCTATACCTTTTCATGCCAGGTATCTGTCCAGGCTAAACTTTTTTATGCATGAAAAGCTTCAGATGAAAGAGTTAACCCCATTTTTTGAAAATAGCTGAAGGGAAAGTAGGTAGTTTTGTCAATGTCAAAAATGTCTTCTGTGGCTTTGAAGAGTTTTAGCATTGTGATCACTTTGGGGCAGATATCTGGCGGAGTACCTTATATAGGTTCCATGAAAATCCACCTTGTTTTGGCAGAATTACAAGTAGCACTGATTGAAGAGTGATTTTCTTCACTGAAGTTCTGAAAAATGTTGTTTCAATTTTTTTTCTAAACCATTTTTACCAAACCACAAATTTTTACCATAAACAAAAAGCTGTCTAAAAAATCAAATCAGTTTCTGTTTTGGTTAGAGAAACAGAAGATTTGTTATAAGTCTCAAAAAAATGTCATTTGCACACTCAAACTTTGTTAGAACCTTGATGATAAAATTTTAAAACATCCATCTGCACTGAGCACGTACCAGTCTCCCAGATCCTTTTACATGTCAACTGTATGGAGCATATTCCCAAAGGTATCCAGACAGAATGCAGCAACAGTAGATGCCATCCTCCTTTGACCTGAAGAAAGATGCGCAAGGTTGGAAGCCAGCATAAGACCATGAGTTTTAGTCTTGATTGTTTCACTATCTGGTGCCAAGTTTCTGATGTTCATAGCCCCTACTATTGATCAAGATGTCATAGAATGAAGGAAATAATAATTTTACAAAGAAGTCAATTGAGAAGTTCCAAAAGGTCACTTCAGACATAGTTGGGGAGTAGAACCCATATCTCTAATATGGCATCTCTTAGCCACAATGCCTTTCCGAATGAATGCAAAAATCTGTGTTTAGCAAGGCTTTCTAAAACCACCAGCCCACACTCCCATCTAGAAACTAATGTCTCTTCCTGAGACGACTTCTTCAGTGGAATACTATTGCCACTACAAGTTAGTAGTTCAAGTTGCATTTACCTTAAATTACCAGCATTAATGTTTTTATATGAACATAGAACAGAAATAGCATATTACTTGCCCCCAAATGTAGTAAGCACACAATAGTTTTGAAGAAATCCATTAATTCATCCAAGAATGAAAATAAAATCAATAAAATCCTGTATATGAAAAAAGAATAGAATGAACAGAATCCACAAAAGAATGTCACTAATTACAAAGTATGGAACGATATATTGATTTATTTCACTGGGAAAATATCTGAAACAAAATTCTAAAACCGCAGTTTTATGAACTATAAACATCTAAAGTAAAAGGTGATATTTGCAGTTTAAAAAATACATCCCATAGTCTCTCTTTTACCAAAGTTTTGTCTTCAACTAACTTGGTCTGTGCACAGGCAAATTTGAGTGAAATAAAGAATTAGGAGTCGAGGCTCTCACTTTTCCTAGAGTTAACACAACTGATATCAATGTAATTTCTCCTGACTTATACCAGTGTGAAAGGAGATACAGATCCTAGGTGTCATACTATAGTATATAAATGCATGAGTCTTTCACTGTTGGAGACTTCACTTGGATAGGGCAACCACATGCCCCGCTTTGGCCAGAAAAGTTCCTTTTTTAAGCCCTGTCCTAGCATCCTAACTTTTTTGTCAAAAGTGGGCATTTGTCCTGTTTGCTTTTGCCAACTGATCAAATTGGCAAAAGCAAACGGGACAACTGCCTACTTTTGTCAAAAAAATGGGGTGTGGAGGAAAGTGTGGAGGGAGTGAGTGGTGATGTCAGCCCTGTGCTGGGGCGGTAAGGGAGGGCTCCGGGGATCAGCAACCACTAGCATGGGGAGAGGGGCTCAGGCTAGCCCCAAGCAGTGTCTCATTTTCCCTCTGGTCACTCTATGCCTGGAACAAATGCAAAGTAAGACATCGAGGTAAAAATAGTTTGAAACACACATCATCATTGGGAGGGGGAAACTTCAGAAGCAGTAGTACTGAAAGACAAGAAAGACTAATAGTGAAAAGAAAATTAAATATGAGTAAGAGCAAAAAGGCCAGTGGAAATTTGATTTGCCAAGGCAAAAGAGAGCCTAGGAACTAAAACTGTACGTTACTTTAAGGAGCAGTCTACATGGCAGGCTCCTTTGTAATATTCTACCTTGCACATGCAGACAAGAGACACTAACAAAGCGGTGCTATAAAGCTCTGGTGTGACAGCATCTGGAATGCATTAATTAAAGACTGGAAAAAAATCTAAATGTGCTTCCACAAAAAATCTGATTTAAACACAGATCATTTAAAAATTTCTGAGCCAATGTTTTTCAAACACACTTTGCTTTGTAAGTGTCAAATAGATCTAGAAAGCAGGACATTTCTAAGCAATGTGAATGCAAAAGTTTTGATCTGAACATACAGGAAAAGTATACCTTTCGTGTTTGGATATCTCATCAACTACAATGGATTTTGCATAAACTTTAAAATCAAACAAAAACCCCATTGAGCATTTCAGTATGAAAAAAAATCTTGACAAACAGAGCAATTATAAATGATTATTTGAAATGATGACATGGATTATTAGACCGATTGTCATTAGAAACTTCCTGACAATGAGCTTTACTGTGGAATGAATTACCCTGGCAACTAGTGGGACGCTTAAACTAGATTGTACAGAGCACTAGAAAATGAAGAGTTACAGGCCAGGAGATAGGTCAACTAATCTAACAGGGTTTTGCCAACTCTTACTGCTATGCACTTTAGTCTTGATGAATTGAAATATTTTCTAAAACCAAATGCTGTCATTGAAACATTAAAACTATTCTGGGGGGGGGAACCCTTATTTTTACCTTCAACCTGACAGTATTTCCTTTATTTTTTATTTAAAGATAATTTGAGTTATTCAATTTAAATTGTCTTTTTCTGTTTGCATACTTTAATATCTTACTGTTTCATTGAGCCCTGAGTTTCCATTTCACTGACACTGCAGATTCCTCCAAACCAAACTCTTTTATCAGCAGACTTATTACATTGCCAACCATTGTAGAATATTAACAACTTTGTACTGTACACGTCTTAAGGAAATGACATTTTCTTTTCCTTTTAGTGCTTGTGAAGGAAAGAAGCAAGACTGACAGCTCTGGAGCTTGAAATAACATATCCAGAGCACAGATGCAGAACAGTCAGAGGGTATGCATGTTCTTAACATCATCCCATTGAGGGAGCTAGTGAACAGAAGCAGCAAACAGGTGAGTTTTGTGAGAGAGTTCTCCAGGGAAGAAGTGACTATGTGACCATTGGGGTGAGTTGGTCATCTGTCTTTATTTTTGTACCTGCTTGATGTAAGTTTATAGTGTGGTCTGGTTGGGAGGGGAAGGGGAGCTGGCTGTGTGCTGTGTATAGGCAAGGCTGAGAGCTTCCTAACAAAGCTCTAGCCTGCCATTCTTTGATCTCTAATCCTGTTAGGATCACTTGATGAGGGACCAGGGCTAACTCAGGGAGAACAGGAGTTTAAAAAGTCAGCTCCTAAGCAACCAGAGGAACCAGTGAATGGAAGCAGCAAACAGGAGAGTTTTGTGAGGGAGTGGGAGAGCCAAATACTTAATTGACATTGTCTAAAATTAAGCCAATAACCATCCTTCATGGGGAAAAAAACATGCACAAAACAACAACAAAAACAGCAAGAGTATAAATAATACAGGCAGAAGTCCAGCAACAGAGTGAGGGCTATCCAGTTTATTGCACTGAATACAGCATGTATGATAGGTAGGCAGGTGGCATGTGTGCGTGAATTTGCTGTCAGCCACTCCTGATTCCCAAAGACAGAGTATGGCCTCTTGAGAGAAGAGTGGTTTAATTGGGAGGAGCTAAGGGAGAGACACTCAGAGTGGTCCTACCCCTAGTCTGACAGGAGAAGGATGAAAGTTTCAGGGAAGGAGATCGCAAGCTGGAGTGAAGGGAAACAGTCCTTTCATTGGGACCTTCCTTCCAAATGATGTCATGGTATTCTTTCAGACTGATGATACCCATCTGTGGAAGGAAACTCCAGTTATTAGGAAGAGGCAGGTAATAGTTATGGGGGATTTGATTTATTAGAAACATAGATAATTGGATTTGTGATGATTAGCAGAACCACATGGTGAACTGCTGGGTTGCAGACCTCTTGAGATATGTAGACAGCTTTATGTGCAGTGCTGGGGAGGAGCTGGTGGTCAGTGACATAAGAAAAGCTAGGAGAGAGGACCTGGAGGTCAAATTTAAGATGCTAGGAAAGAGATTATTGTTTAGGACCTGATGGTAGCAATCTCTGAAGTGCTTCCAGTTCCACAGGCAAGGTCAGTTAGACACGCAAAACTACAGGGTCTCAATGCGTTGATGGGACAATGGTGTTTGGAGAAGGGATTTAGAAATATTAGGACCTGGGGAACCTTTTGGGAAAAGGAGGTGCCTATAAAAGAAGTATGGACTTCACCTAAACCAAAATGGAACCAAACTGCTGGAGCGTAGAATTAAAAAGCTCAGAGGAGTTTTAAACTCAGGGCTGGGGGAAAAGCCTACAGGTGTGGAGGAGCACACTGTTGAGATAGGCACATCCCTTATGGGAGGATTTATTAAAAGGGATACTCTATAGCCTAGTAAAGAGGAGAGAATAGAAATTGATCAAGCACAGGCAGGAATTGAAGAGAAACTGCCAAACAAGAGAATCCCATTCAACTACATCACATGAAGGCAGACAACTAAATATTGACAAATGTTACAAGTGTTTGTATACAAATGCCAGAAGTCTAAATACTAAGATTGGTGAACTTGAATGTATTTTATTAAAGGAGTGTATTGATATAATAGACATCACAGAAACTTGGTGGAATGATGACAATCAATGGGATATGGTAATACCAGGGTGCAGAACACACAGGAATGACAGAGCAGGTCGTTCCAGTGGGGGAGTGGAATTAAATGTGAAAGAAAGCATAGTCAAATATAGTAAACATCTTAAAGGATCTCAATGGTAGAAATTCCATGCTTGAATAATAAGAGTATAGCAGTAGGAATATACTACCAACACCTGACCAGGATGGTGACAAGTAATTGTGAAATACTCAGTGAGATTAGGGGGTTGACAAAAAGCAGAAAACCCAGTAATAAAGGGGGATTTCAACTATTCTCAGATTGACTGGGGACATATAACCTCAGGACAGGACTGAGAGAGTATACAGCATTAATGGCAGCTTCTTGGAGCAGCTAGTCCTGGAACCCACACAGGGAGATGCAATTTTTGATTTAATCCTAAGTGATGCACAGGATCTAGTCTAAGAGGTAAACATTCCTCCAGAGCTCAGTAATAGGAACCATAATGTAATTAAATTTAACATCCTTGATGATTACCTGTTCTGTTCATTCCCTCTGGGGCACCTGGCACTGGCCACTGTTGGAAGACAGGATACTGGGCTAGGGTCTGACCCAGCAGGGTCATTCTTATATTCAGGTTAGGGAAGGAGTTGTTGAGCCACTGACCATTTTACTCCTTTATAAAGGCTTCTGAAAACATAGCATCTGATTCTCCACTGCTTTGCACTTTGTGGAGTCATTTCCACCTTTGCAAAGTGGATGGGTAAGGCCAGAATGTAGCACTTAAATTCCACTTCAGCCTTTTCTGGGTTATACAATGGTGACAAAAATACACCTTTTAAAAAACTGAATTTATCACCTGGAATTTTCAAATGGGCTTGTTCTGGATAGGTTGTTTCATTAGGTGAAAATGATCTATAACATTTAAAGTTTAAATTTTAAACACTCAAGTTTCATCCGTGAGCAGTAATGCCTTTGGCTGCTTTGGGAAACTATGATGCTAGCTGCAACTTCCATGGTAAAATTAACTCCTTTTCACATGGCAAGCTCAAATGTAGTGCCCATATAAACCAATACTTCCACCATGGAAAACATCAGGCCAAAAAATAATTGTTCTGAAAGTTCAAGCCTGTAAAAAACCCAACAGATTATGGTGAAAATGTTAATGTAACATTGACTATATAGTTTTTGCTATTGGGAAAAAAAAGACTATAAATGGGGCATAATCCTGTATTATTTGAGCACCTAAAACTCCCAGTGATTCATGTCCACTGTTCATGCCCAGCATTTTTCAGTTCCACTGTTCTTCTGGATCACTTTAGCGACAGGTAATGGTAGTTTATGACATACAAAATATTGTTTATTGGACATTTCACATTTGTTTAATTTACGTGGTCAGAGTTTATTTACTCCATTGGAGTCAAAGAAGATACAGATCCCTGGAATGTCTAATTTAAGTCTTCAAGGGGGATGACAGGCCAAAGAGCTTTCTAGGTTTAACAGCACTGATTGTTGTGTTGTATGCACTTGGGATGTGTGTGTGGTTTTTGCATGTTGAATTGTATTGTTTGTACCACTGTCTTTAGTAATCAGTTTAATCTGTGTGTGCTGCACAGAAGAGAGGTGAAGGACTGGAGAATCTATTTTTCACCTCCATTGGATACAGGTATTTTTTCATAACCAGACACAGCCTGTGACTAATCCAGAGGAATAGCCTTACCCTCCTTTTACAGATAGAGAATCTGAGATGCAAAAAGACTTATTTATCCAAATTCCCATGGTGAGCCAATGGCAGAACTGATAGTAGAACCCGGGAATCCTGCCTCCTCATCTGCCCTACTCTAGTGACATAGTCCTGTTTTGATCCTGTCCTGTAACACATTTCAAAAGTGGTATGTTACAGGACGCCAGAAGAAGCCCAGTGGGTGTGGGGGACAGAAAGGGAGGAGGAGGACACAGACTTAGGATAAGTCCAGACTATCCGCCGTATCGGCGGGTAGTGATCGATTTATCGGGGATCGATATTCACATCTCGTCGAGACATGATATATCGATCCCTTAACGCTCTCCCCGTCGACTCTGCAACTCCACCAGAGTGAGCAGCGGTAGCGAAGTCAACGGGGGAGCCACGGCCGTCGATCCCGCACTGTGAGGACGTGAGGTAAGTCAGAATAAGATACATCGACTTTAGCTACGGTATTCCCATAGCTGAAGTTGTGTATCTTATATCGACATCTCCCTTCTCCCCCCCAGCGTAGACCAGGCCACAGTCTTACTCCTAGGTCTTGTAGTTGCTTAATGAAACATTGAGATGATGAGCACAAAAGGAACTACTATCCACTCAGGGCCTCCCCAAGTCAGACTGAGAATTTTCAGCTTGGAAAAGAGATGACAAAGGGGGATATATAATAGAGATCTATAAAATAATGACAGATTATAGAGAAAATAAGTGTTATTTACTCTTTCACAGACCACAAGAGCCAATAGGCAGTAGGTTTAAAACAAACAAAAAGAAGTACTGGTACACATCACACACAGCCATTGTGCGGAACTCATTGTCAGGGGATGTTGTGAAGGCCAAAACTATAAAAGGGTTAAAAAAGAATTAGATAAGTTCACGGAGTATAGGTACATCAATAGCTATTAGCCAAGATGATCAGGGATTCAACTGTGTGTTCTGGATGTCCTTAGACCCTGACTTCCAAAAAAGGGATGGATCACTATGATTGCCCGGATTGGCCATTGTTGGAAGAGAGGATACTGGGATACAAAAAAAAATGGTCCATTTTTATGTTTCAGTGAGAATAACAGTCATTTGCCACATAAGAACCAGGATCAGCTAAACCTAGATTACACCTGACAGATGTTTGTCCAGCCTATTTTTAAAAACCTCCATTGATGGGGATACCACATCCTCCTTTTGAAGCCTATTCCAGAAATTAACTACTCATAGTTGAAAAGGTTTTTTTCTAATATCTAACTTAAGTCTCCCTGGCTGCAGATTAAATCCATTACTTCTTGATCTACCTTCAGTGGACATGGAGAACAATTGATCAGAGTCTCCTTTATAACAGCTCTTAACGTATTTGAAGACTGCTATCAGGTCAACCTTCAGTCTTCTTTTCTCAAGACACAGCATACCCAGTTAGTTATCTAATCCTGGGGTTTTTTTATTGTTTTCCTCTGAACTTCTTCCAATTTATCCAAATCTTTCCTAAAGTGCGGTGCCCAGAACTGGACACAGTATTCCAGCTGAGGCCTCTCCAATCCAGAGTAGAGTGGAACAATTACCTTCTGTACCTTACATACGACACCACTGTTAATACACTCCAGAATATGAGCCTTTTTTTCAACTGTATCACATTAACTTATCCAATCTGTGATCCACTATAGCCCTTCAGATCCTTTACAGCAGAACTATCACTTAGACAGTTATTCTCCATTTTGTAGCTGAGCATTTGATTTATCCTAAGTGAAGTACTTTGTACTTGTCTTCACTGAATTTCCTCTTGTTGATTTCAGACCAATTCTCTAATTTGTCAGAGTCATTTTGAATTTTAATCCTGTCCTCCAAAGTGTTTGCAACCCTTCCCAGGTTGGTGTCATTTACAAATTTTATGAGTATACTTTCCACTCAGTCATCCAAGTCGTTAATGAAAATACTGAATACCAGACCCAGGACTGACCCTTATGAGACTCAACTAGATACCCATTTTGACATGGGACTATTGATAGTGACACTGATAGTGGTTTTTCCAGGCAGTTTACCCACCTTATAGTAATTTCACCTAGACCACACTTCTCTAGTTTGTTTATGAGAATGTCATATGGTACTATGTCAAAAGCTTTACTAAAATGAAGATATACCATCTCTACTGTTTCTCCCCTCCCCCCATACATTAGGCTGGTAACCCCGTCAAAGAAGGAAACTAAGTTGGTTTGCCATGATTGACAAATACATGCTAGCTCTCCCTTTTAACCCTGATATCCTCCCAGTCCTTACAAACTGATTGTTTAATAATTTGCTCCAGTATTTTCCCAAGTATTGAAGTTATTCTAACTGGTCTATAATTCTTCAGGACCTCTTTGTTCCCTTTTTTAAAAGTATGTTCTATGTTTGTCCTCCTCTAGTCTTCTGGGATCTTACATGTCCTGTACAAGTTCTTGAAGATAATTGCTAACAGTTCTGAGATTGCTTCAACAGTTCTTTAAGTATCCTAGGATGAATTTTATCAGGCCCTGCTTAGGTAAATACATCTAACTTTTCAAAATATTCTTTAACCAGTTCTGGAGCTATTTTGGCTTGAGTTCCTTCCCCCTATTGTTAATATTGTGTTGAGTGTCCAATCATTAATGTTTTTAATGATGACTGAAACAAAATAGGCATTGAACACCTCAGCCTTCTTCATGTCATCTGTTATTAGCTTTCCTTCTCTGCTAAATAAAGGACCTACACCTTTCTTCATCTTTCTCTAGCTTCTAATGTTTTTAAAGAACCTTTTCTTATTGACTTATGTCCCTTGCTAGGTGTAACTCATTTTGTGCCTTAGCCTTTCTGATTTTGTCCCTATATACTTGTGCATATTCTTTTGTACGCCTCCTTAGCGATTGGTCTTTGTTTTCACTTTTTATCAGATTCCTGTTTAATTTTCAGGTAATTAAAGAGCTCCTGGTAGTGCTATATTGGCTTCTTCATATTCTTCCTATCTTTCTTTCACATCAGGATAGTTTGTAGATGTGCCTTTAATGTTGTCCCTGAGAAACTGAGAGCTTTCCTGAACTCCTTTAGTCCTTAGGTTTTGTTCCATGGGGACCTTGCCTACTAATTCTCTGAGCCTACTAGTTTCCTTTTTTGAGGCCCATTGTAATTTTCCTGCTGTTACTCCTTCCTTTCGTCAGAACAACAAAATGTATCATTTCAGAATCACTTTCCACATTCAGAGCCTCACATGTAATGGTCCTAATCAATGTGCTTTACTATATGATTTTCTATCATCTTATCACAGTATATCTCCAGGAGATCTGGAAGACACTATACAAACATGTAATTTTCACTTTTACTGAACTGTTCTTGTCTCTTGACAATGGTTTTCATAATTCACAATTAATTACATGATATGCATCTATTAATTCTTTCAGCCCTACAGGAGGTAACTAGTATTATGCTCAAGAAACAACTTAATTAATTAACTGTTAAATGCCGTAGTAAATCGTATAGCCCTTATACAGAATACATAATGGGAATATTTATGAAACCTTCAGTTATATAAAAACATGATATTAATATTGGACAAACTGTTAAAAGAACATAAGAAAGCTTGCAAAGTCAAACACTCAAAAGTTAGGAAATACTAGACCTCTGCCACTTGAGCTAACAAACTATCTGATAACAGTATTGGGTTATCATCCTCTATGTCAGTCAGCACTAGAAGGGGATGATACACTTGGCCAGTGGGTTTCACAGATCTTTGCTGGCAACCGAGAAACAGTGAGATTCAGGAATCACGGATTTCATTCTGGGCTCGGGAGAGAAGTGTGCACAGATTCTTCTGCTCCTTCCTCCCAAGCATGGTTTTCCCCATCTCCTGCAACCTGCCCTGTCCCGTCCTGTGTCTTCCTCTGCCTGGCTTCTTAACCCATTCTCACTCTCCTCACCTAACCAGTCAGTCTCCACTCCTCAAGCTTTTATCTGAGTCCCAGTTTCCTTGCCCAGTCATTTTTAATTACCCCTGCCTCAACCCAGCTCCTTTCCCCCAATCTTCTTGCTGAGCCAGTTCTAGTCCCTCCTATCTTCCTGGCATGTGATTCAACCTGCCTCCCACCCCCACCACGCATCCTGGCATCCTATTGCCCCTTCATTCCACCAACACTCCCCAACTCCATTGAATCTCCCTCTCCAGGCTCTACATCCAATCTTAGTGTCTCATCTCCTCACCTAAGCTTCTCATTCCAGTCATCTCCAACCAATCCAAATTTCCCCCTCACATCCTAATACCTGGTCAGATCTATTTCCCCTCTCACCTCACCCCATCCCACTCTGAGTTCCACTATCCTTCCCCATGGTTCCACATGGGGAACTGTTAGTTAAATTGGAAAAGATGGGGATGAATATGAAAGTTGTAAGGTGGATAAGGAACTGGTTAAAGGGGAGACTCCAGCGGGTCGTATTGGAGGGTGAACTGTCAGGCTGGAAGGAGGTCACTAGTGGAGTCCCTCAAGGACTGGTTTTGGGACGGATCTTATTTAACCTTTTTATTACTGACCTTGGCACAAAGAGTGGGAATGTGCTAATAAAGTTTGCGGATGACACAAAGCTGGGGGGTATTGCTAACACGGAGAAGGACAGGATACTATTCAGGAAGATCTGGACCACCTTGTAAACTGGAGTAATAGTAATAGGATGAAATACAATAGTGAAAAGTGCAAGGTCATGCACTTAGGGATTAATAATAAGAATTTTAGATATACGTTGGGGACGCATCAGTTGGAAGCGACAGAGGAGGAGAAGGACCTTGGGGTATTGGTTGATAGCAGGATGACTATGAGCTGCCAATGTGATACGGCTGTTAAAAAAGCAAATGTGATTTTAGGATGCATCAGGTGGGGTATTTCCAGCAAGGATAAGGAGGTGTTAGTACCGTTATATAAGGCGCTGGTGAGACCCCATCTGGAATATTGTGTGCAGTTCTGGTGTCCCATGTTCAAGAAGGATGAATTCAAACTGGAACAGGTCCAGAGACGGGCTACTAGGATGATCCGAGGAATGGAAAACCTGCCTTAAGAAAGGAGACTCAAAGAGCTTGGCTTGTTTAGCCTGGCCAAAAGAAGGCTGCGGGGGGATATGCTTGCTCTATATAAATATATCAGAGGGGTTAACGTTAGGGAGGGAGAGGAATTATTTAAGTTTAGTACTAATGTAGGCACGAGAATGAATGGGTACAAACTGGATATTAGGAAGTTTAGACTTGAAATTAGACAAAGGTTTCTAACCATTAGAGGAGTGAAGTTCTGGAACAGCCTTCCGAGGGAAGTAGTGGGGGCAAAAGACTTATCTGGCTTTAAGACTAAGCTTGATAAGTATATGGAGGGGATGTTATGATAGGATAGTTTAATTTGGGCAATTGATCTTGGATTATCACCAGATAAGTCTGCTCAATGGTCTGCGGGGAGATGTTGGATGGGATGGGAACTGAGTTACTGCAGAGAATTCCTTCTTGGGTGCTGGCTGGTGAGTCTTGCCCACATGCTCAGGGTTTAGCTGATAGCCATATTTGGGTTCGGGAAGGAATTTTCCTCCAGGGCGGATTGGCAGGGGCCCTGGAGGTTTTTCGCCTTCCCCTGCAGCGTGGGGCATGGGTCGCTTGCTGGTGGATTCTCTGCAGCTTGAGGTCTTCAAACCAATTTTGAGGATTTCAATAACTCAGTCCTGGGTTAGAGGTTGTTATAAAAGTGGATGGGTAGGGTTCTGTGGCCTGCCTTGTGCAGGAGGTCAGACTAGATGATCATATTGGTCCCTTCTGACCTATGAGTCTATGAGTCTATGAGACACAAAGGCACCATCTTACCAAATTTCAAATCCCAGCTCCAAAGCATGGACACACTGGAATGTTTTGTGGGTTTTTCTTTTTGTTTGTTTGTTTTTTAAAGTTGCCAGAAATTTTTAATCTGGGTAAAACAACATTTTTCACTTGCCTTGCTCTTGGAAATGGCTGAGCCATTTTGGCTATTTTCCCCAAAAAATCAGGAGGAGGTAGACATGTAAAATTTCAGCTGAAATAGATTGGCAAAATTATAAACAACTGAAAACAAGGTCTTATAATGGGAGGTGTTGGGCAACCTTCATAAAAAGTAAAACTACCAGTCTTGCCTATAATTCTATTACCTTTATAGTTCAGACCTCTGATGAATAACTATATTGACTTGTGAAAATTCACATCCCACATTTCAATAGCACTTCGACAACATTCCGTATTTCCTATCTTGCAGCAACTCCAAGTTGCCCCATCCCTTGGAGGCTTCACTCCTTTACTCCCTACTCCCTTCTTCATTTCATGCAATTAAACAGATTATGCTGGCATTCAAAGTATCATTACTAAGCTTCAGAATTAACATTCTAAAGGAAATGTTGACGAGGAAAGGAGTTCAAGGCTCAGTCATTATTTCAGGTTCTCTGAAGCCTCAGGATGACAACACTGCATTGGGAGTAACCAAGAGATCTAGAAACATTTGATTTTAAATGAAATCTTCTATTCTACAGGTGCACAAAAATACATGAAAGCAGGCTAGACATTTGACATCTACATTTGGTAAACCCTTCTGTAGTGTCACTTTATTTCTCAGTTCTCTGCTATTGTGTAATGTTTATAAAAGCCCTTTAAACTTCTTAATTGTAGGCACAATTATATCTTCTCATGTTTCATCTTCAATCTATTTAAATTATAGCCCCAAGGTTCTCTGTTGTATTTTGAGTTATGCCCCATGGTACTGTTTTCCTCATATATTGCATACCTTTGTTCCCAAAGAATTTCTTTGTTTGTATTGTAGGTTTATCTTGCCTAGCCTAATTTTTGCTCCTGATCATTTTTCAGTACTTGATTCCATTTACATTCCTTGAAAATAGTCCTCTTCTTTTTCCAAGAGAGAAAAGAAACTTCTTTCCTTTATGTATTCTGTTCTGCATATTTGTTTTCAGTATATATTGAACACAATAAAGCAGTTAAGGCATTTGGACAATTTAGAAATGAAATGTCAATGCATTATTATTGGAAACAGTAAACATGCACTGGATAAGCTGACACTTATTGCTACTTTTAAACAGAAACAGGGGCAGTTGTGTCCTCAGGGAAATTCTTAGGTATTCACATATGGATCAGCTGAATAAAGAACAAGTGAATCAAAGAAAACAACCTTGGAAATGAGATTATGTATGAAGATATTTTTCATACAGATACATCTTTTGATTATTAAGATACAATACAATGCAACTTTAGATTCAAATGCCTACACATCGTCATTTTGTACTAATATCTAAATCTAAGTTTACATTGAATAATCACTTTGTTTTTCCATAAAAGGGCGGGAGTGGGGAGAAACACAAACATTTAAAAGTGAAACTGAGTACAACCTTCCTCTATTTCCTGAAGCTTTTTGCTGTAAAATACAGTATCTGTAACTGATTAAAAGCAAGTGTAGAATAAAGTTGATGGCTACTTCTTCTTTGGGTGACCTCTGCATATTCACATTTGAGTAATCAAGGCAGCTGTGCCTGGAGCTCTTGGAATCTTCCAGTGAGCAGCGTCTGTTGGCCATCTCCTCTCTCCTCCCCTTGTGCAGATTTCTGAAGGTAGGAAAGGTAGAATGGTCTCAACAATTATTCTTCAGTGTGTAACCATAACCTGGAAGTACTCAGTGTTCAGAGCTAGCTGAAACTCTGTCCCCTTTCTGGTTTCTCAGTGCACATCCTCAAACGTCAGGTCTCATTCCATTGCTTTAGTTCAGGATCAAGTACTGCCCTGACTGTGTCAGCTGTTCATTACTGAACAGTCCCAAATAGGTTCTGGTGCCCACTTGGGGGACCTGTGGCCAGTGATATAGTGACCAAGTATGTTTATATTGGTCAATGGGACAAAGCATTAGAGAAAATGAATTCAGAACAACAAATAGACTACAAGCATAATTTGTCCAATCTAGTCTTATGCTTCACTACAAACTGAGTTAGATGGGCCTCCCCCTTGAATTATAGGACAGAACAGGCCAACTTACATTCTTTAAGTTCTTGGGACCCAGCCTGTGACCCATTTAGGCCCAGAACCTACAGTGTATTTTTCCCTTTCCAGAAAACTAGTTTGTTTTTTTCCCAAAAGTCACCACCTTCTCTGTGTGCCCTCTTGGGCCCAATCACCATATTCTCATCTGTCTTTGTGTCTTTGCCTCAAAGCCAAACTCAGTTTTACACAAACAGGATCATTATTTGAACTTTATTTCTCAGCCCACATCTATTAAATAGTCCAGAAGCTGAAAGATAAGCAGATGTGTATTTTCAGAAGTCTTTCCTAAGTAGGTGGGATGTGACTCTTTGCTGTGTGTGTGACAGCAATGCAATATGTTGCTAAAGAAGATAAGCTGCAGTATCCTCACACAGTTTCTTGTTACTTTTATAGTCAGAGGTTTTCATGCTTTGAACAAAGTTAATAATTGTTGGATCTTTATCTCAATAAAACTTGAACTCTAAAGACCTATTCTCACCTCTGCTCTTTTACCACTCTAAGTGTAAAGAGGCCGTACAGTTGGTATAATCAATGTGAATGTAATGTAAATGAGAATCTGGCCTCAGGATTTGAAGAGTTGTCTATTACTGTTCAACACTAAATTAGTTATTCCTCATTTATGAAATGTTCAAGTTTCTGGGGCAGATCCTCAGCTGATGTCAACTTTCTCATACCTCTATTGAAGTCAATAGAGATTCACTGGAAAGTGGAATTCAACCTTAATTAGATTTGGATTCAATGGACTTGGCCAGTGCCCATCTTATTTTTAAAGGACATGCAAGGGTGGCCAATAGGGTGCTGCATTCCTCAATCTTCTCATCCTTAACAGGCCATAAAAGGCTATTTATCTAAGGTACTTATATGGCTCTCACCACTGTACCATCTGAGCATCTCACCGTCCTTAATGTATCTATTCCTCACAGCATACCTGATAGGTAGAAAAGTGTTGTTATCCTCATGTTACAGAGTGGCTATGTGACTAGACCAAGGTCACACAAGAAGCCAGTACCAGAGGAGGAACTTGAACTGAGGTCTTCCATGTCCTACTGCGGTAATCATTAGACCACCCTTCCTCTTTGTAAACCCACTTTATGGCTATTACTCCTGAGAAGAGATCGGTAAATAACCAGAAAAAATATTTTTTATACACTAAAAAGAAACAATTTTTGACATGCCATGTTCTGATCTCTATCCAATGTATGCCACTGAATAATGAGCAGATTTGTTAGAAAAAAAGTCTGTTTGTGAACCAATCAAGAACAGAGGGCAAAAGTAATCAAATGACTGTTCTCTACAGATAATTTACCTAATTCTATTCTTTGCAATAGAGATTTGGTCACCAAGACAGCACCACAGACAAAATGGTGCTCTTTTTCCATATGCCTAGAACCACCTCTTTTTCTGATCATTGCAAGGGCCCAATACATATACAGCTGCCCTGCACTGTGATAATTATCATTTCATAATGAATCCTTATTCTCCTACAGCCATGGCCCCTTACTCAGGCAAATAGAGGCAGAACATATGAAATACTATGACAGATCTGTGCCACCAGCGAGTTCCTAAACAGGGGTGATTGTTCTGTGACCCAATGCGACTGTTTTAAGACTACTATGTCTCAATCATGTAGCACAGAGCAGCTGAATATCAGGATCAAACAATAAGAACACAAGCATTACTTAAAGAGAGAATAACTATGACTGAGACAACTAGATAGTGTGTCAATTCTGAGAAATCCTTTAAGCACAAAAAGCACATTTAGTTTATCGGAGTGGACAACAGAAAATTAGAGCAAAGCTGGTCATTTTACCAAGCACACATATCATTAATATATCACTTTCTAAATTATGCACATGATATTAAAAATGTTGTCAAATGGAATCAAATATGTACAACTTCCTAACTGCTAGTACTACCTAGAGACCTACCTACAACTTAACAGTCAGAGATATAGACTAGCAGACAATTTTAAAGTTTATACGGCTTCTAGAGCCAAATAAATGTGTCTGAACCCAAATGAGCTATCAGGTTACAGTTTGTTTATGTTTTCTTGACATCTTGATCTTTGATACATTCTGTGAAGATAAAGCAATCAACTGAGACTACAAAAATCCTTCATGTAAGATATATCTTACTGCTAATAAGCCCCCTCACTGTATAAACATATTGGAACAGATAAACCTACTGAACCTACTAAGAAGCACCACTTTTATTTATATGATTTTTATTTAAAGCTAAAACTTATTATACCATGAAAACAAAAGGAGAAAAATGGGGAAAGAACAGCCTTTCAGGCTTGAAAGATGCCAAGATCTTACAGCTACATTGCATACATACATACACCCACATACACACACTCCCTGCAGATACATTTTTACTGTGAATGTGTTTTGATGCATTAGCAGTTATTTAGGCTTTTTCCTTCAGATGTCTAACAGTTAGGATGACATTCTCTTTGTTATAAATAGCTCTATAATATTTTCTGTTGAGAGGCTATGCCAGCTGGAGCATTAGTGACACTACAGATCACCTCATCTTGCTCATGTTATGGATCAAAACTATAAAAAAAGAAAAAACATTCTGACCTAGAAAACTAACATCTTTGATGAACCAGTGATGAACTGGTTTTCCTGAAGGCATAGAATGAGAGAGAGAGAGAGAAAATGGGAGAGTGAGATTAGTCAGTCAGGCTCAAAATGCATTATTATTTTCCTGCTGTTCAAATCACTGATTAAATTTTGATTATTTCTTAAAATTAATACTGACATATAAATGTTTGTTTCTGTATCTGAAGTAACACATTTTTTTCCTCTCTCAAGAGAAAGGATATGCTATTTCCCAGATCAGTTATATAATCCTGTGAAATTAGTATCAAATTTATACAAGCCTCAATCTAGACATTATCCTATATCCACATAATACCCACAAATATTAATATGAGATCCATACAAAGATAGGAAAGGACTGGTTTTAGACGCATTGATGTCATTCTTTCTCCTCACACTGCAACCCACAAGACAAAAAAAAAAAGTGTCAGAATGGCATTAGCAGAAGTCAGATTTACTGGCATGCTTCAGATGCTTCTGCTGTTCTGGTGACACAAACTTGGATCAACTAGACTGTGAGTTTGCAAGTTTTTTTGTGTCACTGAAGCTGTGCAATGTAGCTAGAGTACGCTGGTGAAATCTGGCCCGTAGATGTTACCAAATTCAAGGAACAAATATGTACTTTCTGATTTTCATTTTAGTTTAAGAAAACACAAGAAACAACAAAAACAAATGTTCTGAGAAAGCACAGCATGTCTCTCTACTTTGTAGCAGGTTGCAACAATGCAGACCAAAATGGCTTCTGAGTCTTCAAACAGCATCAGAAAACAGTTGGAATGGAGGTCATTTTGCAAATAGTAATATTACTGCACTAGTTATAATTAATTTAATTTCACTTTTAAAACCAAGTGCATTATTTTCCCAAAAGTCAAAGAAAAAATAGGCAAAGCCTAAAGAAATATGAGCTGCCAGCCTAAGTCTTTTTTTTTTTCTTGTTGATGTAAGTGTAGAAACCTAGGCTTTTCCTGTGATTATTGATTTACTAGTGTATTAGGTTCTAAAGAACTGCTGGAACATTTCAATAAAACAAGCAAGCATAGGTTAAAATGTCTCTATCCATGCAGAAAGAAGGTACAAAACATCAGATGTTACCCATGCCAATCTTCTGTTCCATGTCAGGCAGTAAATTGAAGGCAGTATCAGAAGGTGCGCAGTAAAAAAATTCCATAAAACTTTGTCAATAAATTTTATTTGAGTAACATTTTTTCATCTGACTGTTAAAGCAGCAGTTGAAAAAAACCTTTCCCTAGTATAGCTGTCAGTTACTTCCAGGAATATGGAACATTTTGCCTTTCGGGAAATAGTTTTTAGAATTTACCAACTACACATATAGGCTGAGCAATGCAAGGAATGGCTATAATTTTGTTTTCCCTTTAGGTGACCTGATCATTGCCTCCTCTACCATGAATGGAAATGAGTAATAGAATGAAGTTGGGTATAGGGTAAACACAAATGTGGTGTGTTATCACCCTGATACGCACTCTAGGTGCTCTTCAGAGAGAGGGGTGTGAGGCTAGGAAGCAAAGAGGTGAGGCTTGCTCCCAAACTGTGTCACAGGGATTCTTGGCAAGTTTAATAGTGATTGCTCAACATAAATGTATTTTGGTTCCCTCATCATGCACCAATATCATACAGCATTGATGAGATGGAGGCGTGGAGGGAAGCTGCTAGAAGGAATGCATTGACAGCACAGCTCCTATGTCCCCAAGCCCTGCTATACTCCTGAAATTAAGACCACCTGCAAGAATGTCTGTGGCCTCCAGACTCTGAGCTCCGGGCACTACATCACCTGAAGGAGACAGGGTTGGCTTCTAGTGTTCTTTGCTAATATCTCCTAATTCCTAACCCTTTCCACTGACTGATTCTAATACTTCCAGCAAAAGCAGCCTAACCATAGCCATCTCATCAGCCTCATAGAACAGTTATAATGAAAACTCATATCACACTACACTTAGATTGTGCTTAGAATATTGGGGGGCTCTAGAGACAAATTTGAGGTGAGGCACTGTAACACTACTCCTCGGTAGATGTACATATTCTTTTGAATATTCTCTTCTCACCCCTGCTTTCTCTGCATGGCCTTTTCAGTTAAATTTGGGTGACTTTCCTGAAGATCTGCTACTGTTGCTTTGCAATACCCGGTTTGAACAAGCACTACAGGGTCTGGAATATTAGATGTGGGGCACCTGCCTCTGGAAAATGGATACTCTGATGATATATTAACAGCCATAGAATATATAGAAATGGTATGAAAAATATTTTTACTTTGATTTTCTCTTGTTCCTCAGTAGACCAGTGTTCCAGGCACCCCAAAGGGGAAAATCATCAGTACACTTATCTGTTATTTGCATTGCGATCTAGTGGCTATATCTATATAGTTTCTGGGATTTTTATGCCTAGACAGGTATCAGTCATCTTAAAACAGTAAGAAAACCTTAACCCTAACACCTCAGACTATATTAGAGCAAAACCAAGAAGGGTAAGACTCCAGTAATGAGGTTATTTCTTTATGCAAACTTTCAGAACTATATTAACAGTAACCAGCCATGGTAAGTATGTGCCGATATACAATATTCCATCATTTTGCACTGTTAAGTCTCAAAAGCTTATTATTCATGGCTCATTTTTCTAGTTCTATAAATGCCACAGTATTTTCATTAAAAATCTCATTGTTGGACTCCATTTTGTTGGCATTTCATTATATACACGATACATCATAATGAACTGTATGTTTGTGGGTATAAACAGTACTGATAGCAGTTCAATTACAATGAGATGTTTAATAATTGTCTGCAAATTTCACTTTGAGCAAGTGTTCTTTGTGTTTCAAATCTGATCTGCTTCTAGATCATTAAAGAACCAACAGGCTGCTATTGAACTTTTTTCATGTGTCTAATTAAAGATACAGCTTGAATTATTCATGCACTATAGTATTCCATGAATAATTTATGCAGAAGTTTCATTGACAAAACTTAACATTTAACTTCAATAAAACCTTAAACCTTCTTACTTTTCAAGGTCTTTCACAATAATCTCCTTAAGACTTTTTATTTCCATTACCAATTAATGTCACAAAAATGAAAGAAAAAAAATATTAAGACAGGTTCATGAAATTGGTTTGGTTTACCTGAACAGCTTAGTTATAATGTCTGTATATTTTTGAAAGCAGGTCTGATAAAAAGGACGGGCCATAATCTGATTAGAACAACATGATCTCACAATCCAACCAACCACCGGAGAATGGACAGACAAAAGGGCTAGTCACAGCTAGAAGAGGAGCATAGTTATATATATAGCATATTAAAAACAACAATAAATGGTTGACTAGTGATCCTAATAAAGGCTGAAATTTCATCCTCAGCCTCCCTCTTTAAGGCCTTTGTATTACTTCTGGCTTCAAAGTTAGAAGGAAAATTATGTGGCAGTGACAAACTGTGCATGTCATAAACAGATAAGTAAGAGTTAATAGAACAGAAGTACTTCATCTCTCTTTTGCCTGTAAAGGGTTAACAAGATCAGTGAGCCAGGCTGTCACCTGACCAGAGGACCAATCAGGGGACAGGATACTTTCAGATTTTAACAGAGTGAAATTTTTGTGTGTGCTGTTAGTTTTTGGTTGTTGTTCACTCTGGGGGCTCAGAGGGACCAGATGTGCAACCAGGTTTCTCTCCAATCTCTCCGATACAGGCTCTTATAAGTTCAGAATAGTGAGTACTAGGTAGATAAAGCAAGTTAGGCTTATGTTTGTTTTCTTTATTTGCAAATGTATATTTGGTTGGAAGGAGTTCAAATGCGTATTTGGCTGGAAGGAGTTCAAATTTATATTTTGCTGAAAGGATTTTAATTTGTACTTGTATACTTAGGCTGGGAGGGTATTCCCAGTGTCTATAGCTGAAAGACCCTGTACCTATTCCATTTTAAATTTACAAAGATAATTTTCACTGTTTTTTTCTTTCTTTAATTAAAAGCTTTTTTTTGTTTAAGAACCTGATTGTTTTTTTTATTCTGGTGAGACCCCAGGGGACTGGATCTGGATTCACCAGGGAATTGGTGGGGAGAAAGGAGGAAAGGGGGAGAGAGAGGCTAATTTCTCTCTGTGTTAGAATTATTGTCTCTCTCAGGGAGAATCTGGGAGAGAGAGAAAGAAGAAGGGGGGAAGGTGCATTTTCCTCTCTGTTTTAAGATTCAAGGAGTTTGAATCACACAGTGATCTTCCAGGGTAACCCAGGAAGGGGAAGCCTGGGAGAGGCAATGGTGAGGGAAAGCGTTTACTTTCCTTGTGTTAAGATCCAGAGGGACTGGGTCTTGGGGGTCCCCGGGCAAGGTTTTGGGGGGACCAGAGTGTACCAGGCACTGGAATTCCTGGTTGGTGGCAGCGCTACAAGTACTAAGCTGGTAATTGAGCTTAGAGGAATTCATGCTGGTATCCCATCTTTTGGACGCTAAGGTTCAGAGTGGGGAATTATACCATGACAGTGCACAAGGGGAGGCTTTGTCAAGCATAATGCCCCCAGCCATGAGAAGGTGGTAACTGTTGTTACTCTACTGAAAATGCATGAGAAGTGTGCTTAATACCACTCTGCTGAAATGCAGGGACAGGGACCGTTATTCATTACTATCAAGAACATGTCTTACTGAGTCACTAGCACTGCTCTCTGTGCTACCTTAAGGTCTACTTCCACATCAAACACATCTACACACACATACCCTGTACTTTTTATTTCCTAAAGATAAATTATGGTTACCTCTGTATGTCTGTGGGAGGAGGAGCCCTGGTGTACCCCTCTCTTCCCCACAAAATTCGGCACACACATGGAATAATTGGTTCTAATGGTCAAGATGCTTTTTTTGACTAATCCTTAGAGGAAAAGCATACTCATTTTGCTCCAATGATCAACCTGGAGTTATAAAGCTAAAATGCACTTTTCACCATGAATAATGTCTGAAGTGTTTTTGAAAAACTGGAGTTCAAATTTCTGTGTCTAGAATTTGTTTTGATCACAAAGCCTGTGCAAAATGACCATGACAAAATTAGGATTCTACATTTCATTTTGATTTCATGATGATCTAACTGCTTTACAAAAATTAGTTCAGATGAAGAAATCAACCTGCTAAGTTTACTCTGTAAACCATTTCAAAACTAAGTGCCCTACTAACAAACTCAGGGGACAGATATTGATACGGGAATGTGATTTTGCACATATATTTGCAGGAAACCAACTGATAGACATATGTGAAGTATCAAATAGATATAAATGCCTTTCTGACCTTGTGTATGTAAGTGGCCATGTACACACGATTAATACGCCATTCAAGAACAGATATCCAGTTTTTATGTACATATTCTAGGCTCATGCAAATGTACATAATTAAGAACACCTAGTGTAATGCTGAAAAATCTGGGTCCTGATTATTTACCGATATTGATCTCTAAATTCCAGTTACTCTTGCTTATCTCTCTAAGACTATCAGCCGCTACCTAAGAAGGATAAAAATGAAACATTAGATTTATTAAGCCTCTCCAGAGAATCAAGGAAAAAGAATTCAGAAAAAACATGAATGTGATTTCAAGCTCCTCTATAAGTATGACTGGGACAATCCATCATGTTGTGCAAGGGTAAATTATGTTGTAACATGTTAAAATTATTTGGAATAGTTAACAATATATAGATAAAGGAGGGGAACCAGTAGATGTAATTTACTTAGACTTCCCAACAAATTGTGATAAAAGCCTCTCAGAAGAGGCCATTAAGGGAACTTGGCAACAATCACAGTGTCAGAGGTGAAGTTCTGATATGAATTAAAAACTGTTTAAGAGATAGGAAGCAAAGTGTGAGAAGAAATAGGCAATTCTCTCAGTGAAAAGAGGTTAATAGCAGGCTGGCCCAGGATCAGTATGTAGACTGGGAATGTTCAGTGAATAATACAGAAAATGTTATAATGGCATTAAGCTTGTATCAATAACTTGGTACATCATCACCTTGAATATTGTTTCCAGTTTGGTCACATATCTTGGAAAAGGTAGAGCAGAAACAGAAGAGTTCAGAGGTCACTGACCTTGATTAGAAGTGGGTGAAAGTGAAATTTATTTTTAAATAATTTCCAAGTCAGGGATTATTAAGTATAGAAAAGAGAAAGGGAAGATTAAATACTACAGAAAAATATTGGATGTCAAATTATGAAAGATCTAGGAAAGGCTAATCAGATTTTCCAGAATATATACAAAATGTGATATTTAATTAAATTTAATGGTTAATCAGTTTAAAACAGATAGAAGAATTTTCTTGCTAATGTAGTCCATATTTAGCTTGTTTCTCAGAAGATATTACTAAGGTAAAAGTCTTTGTAAAATTAAGAGAAATTCCACAGAAATAAAAATAGAATCTTCAGAAAAAATATTAACATTACAGGATTATTAGAAACCATAGTACTCCCATTTCATAAAGGAGATTCTCAGCCTTGTCCAGGAAGACATCTTCCCTCACAGTATGGTATCTCATTTACTAAATGCATTGTTGTCATGGTATAATTCCCCACTATGAACCTTAGTGTCCAAAAGATGGGGCACCAGCATGAATTCCTCTAAGCTCAATTACCAGCTTAGTACTTGTAGCGCTGCCACCAACCAGGAATTCCAGTGCCTGGTACACTCTGGTCCCCCCAAAACCTTGCCTGGGGACCCCCAAGACCCAGACCCTCTGGATCTTAACACAAGGAAAGTAAATCCTTTCCCTCACCATTGCCTCTCCCAGGTTTCCCCTCCCTGGGTTACCCTGGAAGATTACTGTCATTCAAACTCCTTGAATCTTACAACAGAGAGGAAAATGCACCTTCCCCCCTCCTTCTCTCTCTCTCTCCCAGATTCTCCCTGAGAGAGAAAGTAATCCTAACACAGAGAGAAAATTAACCTTTCTCTCCCCTTTCCCTCCTTTCTCCCCACTAATTCCCTGGTGGATCCAGATCCAGTCCCCTGGGGTCGCACCAGAATAAAAAAAACAATCAGGTTCTTAAACAAAAAAAGCTTTTAATTAAAGAAAGAAAAAACAGTAAAAATTATCTTTGTAAATTTTAAGATGGAATATGTTACAGGGTCTTTCAGCTATAGACACTGGGAATACCCTCCCAGCCTAAGTATACAAGTACAAATTAAAATCTTTTCAGCAAAATACAAATTTGAACTCCTTCCAAGCAAATACACATTTGCAAATAAAGAAAACAAACATAAGCCTAACTCGCTTTATCAACCTAGTACTTACTATTCTGGACATATAAAAGACTGTATCAGAGAGATTGGAGAGAAACCTGGTTGCATGTCTGGTCGCTCTCAGAACCCAGAGAGAACAAACCAAAATCTAACAGCACACACAAAAACTTCCCTCCCTCAAGATTTGAAAGTATCCTGTCCCCTGATTGGTCCTCTGGCCAGGTGACAACCAGGCTCAATGATTTTGTTAACCCTTTACAGGCAAAAGAGACATGAAGTACTTCTGTTCTATTAACTCTTTCTTATCTGTTTATGACAATTGTCAAGCTTTTTTTGCCTTCCACTGAAGTACTGGTGATAGGTCACTGTCAGTAGCAGAGCATTAGCTAGGCAGACCGTGGATTTATTCCAGAATAATAATATCTGTTACCATCACATCCTTCCTCCTAATCACTTTTTCCACCAATTTGTAATAAGCACCCGTGACTTACTGCAAATGTGCTTGTCTGCAATGTAGAAGACTATCAGGTTAATGATAGTTTTGGCAAAGCTATTTTTTTTTCTGATTTGTAAATGTTCTAATGAAAATCATTTTAAAGAACAACTCACATCTTAAAACAAAAATCTATACACCTATCTACACTCCAAGAAAACACAAAACACCATATATAGTGCAGCAGATTTTCACCTAGCCAATACTCCACTGTTATGAAATCAAAGCATCATGAGACAAATTTATAAAGATTCAGATGAATGCGTAGTGGGATTTTCAAAAGCACCTATGCTCCTAATTGCATGCGGGGAGTTAGATGTGTAATCTCAGTACAGTGAGAAGACATCCCTTTTCCCTTGTCTCTTAAACCTCACATGAGGGAAGTGCAGTGGGGTTCCAGAAATGGGCTGGGACAAGCTATGGAGGTGTGGGAGGGCTGATGGCAGCCTTCTGCCAGGTGGAAATAATTAAGGAAAGCATTATGACTTGCACTGTATGAATTATGTTAGTTCCCAGATGAGTTAAATAATAAAGATTGTAGACTAATTAAACCACATCCATTGCATCTTGTCTTTCTTTCCAACAGTCTGGGAAAAGCCCACTGGGCACTTTGCTACATCTTTAGATGCCTAAATACCTTTCAAAATATGGCTTATACCTACGGTAAAATTGTGGCATAACAAAGAGACTAAGTAGAATTTGAGCCAGCTGCTGGGATCCATGAAACCTGCAGCCAGGGAGATCCGAATTCCTGAGTATGCACAATTGGAGGATGGCCTGAAATTTAGTGGGAGACTTGAGTCTACTGCCTACATGAGCTGACTGTCGAATCTAAGGAAAGATGAGTGTACATCACTGTCATGGATTTGGATATAGTCTTCTTCTTTCCCAGTCACATAGGTGAAGGAAGAGAAATGAAGAACTATAATCTAGCTGACAAGAATCAGATTCAGTGAACACTTAATTTTGTTTGCTATAGATCTAGTGAGTACATAGCCTGCAAAATTATGTCACTGTATTTAAGATGGTTGAACAAGTACAAATAAAATAAAAGTGACCCTGTCAATCACTCAAAGCTTAAACCAAATGTGATATGAATATATGACGAGATTCAGAAATGTTTAATTATTTTTAAAACCTCTTCAGTCCATAAACTTGATTACTCTTAGAAGCAAAAGTGCAAAAATACCAATTCTCAGTTTTGTCTACAACCTAGAGGGAAATAAGAAGTCCCTAGAATCCTCTATGAAGTTATATTTCTGCCACATTTACCCTCCAGTTCTGAGTAAACCAAAACAAAAAACCCAGATAAGCTGTTTTATCTAAACCAAAGCTCCAGACTTAAGAGGCCCCACCCTTCACTCACTGTAACTTGACGTAAACCTTTTATACTTTAAAAGGACAGAAATATTAATCTCTAATTTGTTAGAGTGCATCACAATGATACCTGTGCCATAAAAAAAAAGTAAGTATTTGATAGTCCTACAAATTTATCTTGAATTTTGTTGAGATGACTTGGTGATTGTACATTGATTGATACTACAAAAAATATAAAGAACTGAAGCATCAATTCAAGATCACTTAATACATTTCATTTTATATTGCCTGCTAAGTGCAATGGTGAATCTTTAGAAAATATTATGGTTTTGTTTTTGTTAGTAATGTCTGAATAGACCAGTTTAAAGAAGAAAAATGCATTCCCTATATTACTGATAACATTATGGGGGGAGGAGTCATCACCATGTTGAGTAACCATACCGAGATGGTGAGACAAACCTTAAAATAGTTCAGAAGTGTAACTTTGAACAGATAATCATATGAAACCTGGGACCAGATAGCCACGATCTGTAGACCTATCCATATGTTATGTTTTGATTGGCCCCATTGTTTTGTTATGTTGTGTAAATTCTGAAATATTTAATATATTTTATTGCAATTGAGTCAAAATTGGGAACATTTTCTTGTTTAAATGTATGCCACTACTACAAGTGCAGATGAGCCATCACTATATGATTCTACTACTACCTTTTTTTACATGTACCAATTGGTGGAATGGCCATTATATGGTTTGCTATAGCTTGCATTCTTCTTCAGGATGTAAGATTCATCGTACAAACTTTTACTTCTCAACCTCTGAACTCACTGCTGTTATTTACTGGCCTATGTTACTTCTCAGTTTTGTTTCTCCCTCTCTCTTTTTTTAAGGAGCTTGATAGACAAGATGCAGAGGATTTATGCAGAGCAATGAGTATCCCGTGTGAACTCTCTGCATGCCTATACCCAGGGATCAGGAAGGAGAAAAGCATAAATAGAATACAGGAGGAGAAGGAGTAGGACTAGAGAGGCTGCTTTGGCTTAGCACTGTGTATAGGTCATGTCCTATATTCTAGGAGTTAGACATTTAAAAGCAGTCAGGTTACCCACCGGGCTTTGGCAAAAACGTAAAAGAGCAGAGGTTACTTTTAAAAACTTGGACTTTGAAATATATTTCTTGCAGAGGATATAAAGAACCTTTTTCTTTATCTGGTGGCTGGGAAGTTCTTGCTGATATACATTCTCTTAACAGATTTATCTTTCTGACTATGCAATCAATATGGAATTGTCATATATACATGTTCCTGCTAACAGCAGAAACTTGGATTATATGCTGAATTAGCCAACAATTTTTAAAGGCCATTTGGAACCATCAAGCTGTGCAATAGCTACCTAAGTAACTGCGATATGTTCTTTATACTCATCCTCCTTCCCCCTACATTCCTTCTTCCTTTTGTTTTTCCCCAGACTCATTTGTTAGTCTCTGCCATGAAGAGTTTACGGTCTATTGCTGCATTGGCACAGCACATAACATATTGGTCCTTTTTCTCTCCTCTCCCAATAAATATTGATAGTTATTTCTAGGTTCCACAATAATACAGATAATAAGGATACTGAGTGAGAGATGTATACCACGAGCAGGATTCTGCTACCACTAAATAAATAGATAAATAGACGTTACGGTCAGAAGGGACCATTATGATCATCTAGTCTGACCTCCTGCACAATGCAGGCCACAGAATCTCACCCACCCACTCCTATAACAAACCCCTAACCTATGTCTGAGCTATTGAAGTCCTCAAATTGTGGTTTAAAGACTTCAAGGTGCAGACAATCTTCCAGCAAGTGACCCGTGCCCCATGCTGCAGAAGAAGGCGAAAAACCCCCAAGGCCTCCGCCAATCTGCCCTGGAGGAAAATTCCTTCCCGATCTCAAATATGTTGATCAGTTAAACCCTGTGCATGTGGGCAAGACTCACCAGCCAGCACCCAGGAAAGAATTTTCTGTAGTAACTCAGATCCCACCCCATCTAACATCCCATCACAGGCCAGTGGGCATATTTACTGCTAATAGTCAAAGATCAATTAATTGCCACTACACTGGCAGAAGCGTACTTCTCTCCATGAGTAGCTCCATTCCTTTCAGCAGGGACACAAAGGTACTATTGTGAGTGGGAATGCTAGAAGCAAGCTCCACATTGTTAATTAGCATGTACAGTTTTAGTTTATAGAAACAAATCTTGGGAATATATTCATCAATTTAGAGTAAATTGGAGCTTCTTTAATAAAAACTCCATTTGGAGTTCACATCACAGAAGGCCAAATAAGGCTGAGCTACAGGCACTGGAAAGGTTAATCAAAATTAACTTTTTATTGATTTTCAAGCTCACTCTCTTTATTAAGTATGGCTGTGTTTGTTAGATTTTAAAATTAATTTTTGTCTTTCACTGCGACATGTTTTCAATGGAAGTTCTGTCAGCATTTTTTCCTTTAGTTTTGGCAATTTATATTCTGCAAATGGCTGTTTGGTATTCAGAAGCCATTTTGCCATAAAGGTCCAAAGAATTTTTCAATTTCCCACCCCCTTTATCTATGAAATGGGAATTTCAATAGATATTTATGGCCTGACTTGCATGCTAAAACTATGTAAGCAGCTAATTTAAAAAAAGTCACAATCCATCAAATACAGATCAGTTCAGAAAAAGTAATTCAGAGGCTCCCATTTGCCATTTCTATCTCATACAAGAACAAGGAGGTGTCCAGTGAAATTAACAGGAAACAAATGTAAAACTCATAAAACATATTTTCTTTATACACACACGACACAACTAATTTGTGGAACCTAGTGCCACAAGATATTAAAACCAAAAGTACATTCAGATTAGACACAAATTAATATTAAAGTCCACAGTTATTTTAAAATTTATAAAAATGATACAAATCATCATGGGCAGGGCACAAGTCAATCAATAACTACCTGACTTTAGTAAAACTCTTATGACTGGGTTTTTCATAACTGTCCATTACAGATGTCTTGCTCTTTCTTATGCAGTATCTGGTATTGGCCCCTGTTGGTTAAAGGATACTGGATTAGATAGATCACAGACATGGTCCAGCATGGAAATTCTTATGTTCCTAGGGCTTTAACAGTCAATGAAATTCCAGATTTTATATACTGTTTCAAGAATTAATTGTCTGTGGGTAAAACTGTCAAATCCACTAATTCAGTCATTATCACCTGTTATCAATCAATCAATCATTTCTCCCAATACTAAGAGAGACTGAGCTGCAATGAAATGTATTGGATATTGTTGTCAACGTCAAGAGATATTTGCAAGTACAATACATTAATATGTTGGTATTCAGAAATCCTGAATTCAGATTTGTCAATATATGGAATAATATCTTGGCACAACATCGCAGGTCAGAATATGTAAAAGTTTTAGGTGTTTATCATACTGGAACAAAACCATTTTTGAGCTTACTGCTGCACCTGACCCTTGGAGACATGTTTAATAATGCACATAAATTATGGCAATATTTCAGCATAACCACATCTTATTGTATCTTATTGCTTAACTATCCCCACATCATGTCATCTGTTATTACTTATTGAATAATACTCTCTCATCCTTATTCTCATTGTAATACTCTTAGCTGCTTTGTATAGTGCAAGATGATTGCGCAGGAAGTGCATATTGATCCAGGAAACATACCATTTTAAGAGTAAAAAAAAAAGGTGGTATTAATAATGAAAAAAAGGAATTGTTCAGATCTTTGTTACTGCATACAAAAAATTGCTTTGGCTAACAAAAGTTTTCATGAACCAAGTTGTACAGCACAAATGTTTGCTTGCACAAAATGTGTGCACTCAAAAATGGCTTGTTACAGAAAGATCTCATTATGTGCAATTTTAATCTATACAAAGTTGAGCAAAAGCTCCTATGTTGCATTTTTGCTGGAATAAATTTTGTACATTAGCCACACAGAAAAAAAATTAGGCTTGAGCCAAAAATGCTATTAAGACCTCATTAACTATGAAACTCCTACACAGCACAGTGAAGAATACATTTCTGAAAAGCAAAGAGGCTAGAAGGTTCTCTTAGCAACTTTTTGGCTCCATTTTTCTTCCTCTACTTAATGTTCCACATAACTGTATTTTTGTCATTTTGAATAAACCACTGATGTGCCTATTTAAATAGTTATTTTATTAAAGTTACACTGACAGTGAGCCTAATTTTCAAATATTGATTCCTGGAAAGAATGTGAAACCCCAATATTTAGATTTTCAAATCTGCTTTGTGGCTTGTGAATGCCTTTTCTGAAAACAAATTTGAGCATCCAAATGTGTTATCTAGATGCCCTGTTAAGGACCTCATGTTTGGAAATTGGGCCAGAATCTGTAACTGATGGTTAAAGGTTTGATGCAAGTGATGGGAAACTAGCAAGTTAAGGGTTATTGTTCAGGAATAAGTTTTACTTTTGACTCCTGTGTCAGTCTCTGAGGGCACTGTTTCCAAGTGACAGACCCATGTCTGTACGTATTTCAGAGTGTAAACCTGCAATTCACCCCCAATCTAAGGCTGAGTTACCATCTTATAGAACTCATGTGTCCCAACCATATTACTTCTGCAGATACCATGGGATTTGGCCCCTGCTATAGATTTGTCTCCAGGAGCTTGTTAACTGTGTGAAATTGCACTTACTCAAGATAGTTTCTTCAAAACAGATATCCTATGAACAAATAAATAAAGAGAAGGGATTAAAATAACAAAAGTTCAAATGCATATTTTCCTATCTCAATTTAGCCTTTTCTTCTTAATTTAAGGTGGCTCCCCTTGGCCCAGGAATCTCTCAGCATTTGTGCTGAATGAGACAGGCTGCATCCATTCAACTTCTGCCTCTTTGACCCCCAATCAGTACATCTCTCATAGGTCATGGGCTGTTTATCAATTTCAAAGTTCCTTTGTTTCAAACCTCCTGCCTAGGTTTTCCTCCTTTCCCAGGATGTTGGCGAACCTCCAAAGGAATTTGCCCAATCAACAATACATAATATAATATAGGCATCATCTAAAACCATGGTCTGCTTTCCTGCAGTCCCTCTGTACCCCCTAGTACTGAGTTAACTCTTAGGATTTCATATAGCAGCCACCCACTCATAACCAACAAATAAAATTCCCACAGTATTCATAAAAATGGCACAGATAGCTCCCATGTTCTTTGCAGAAATGAAGGGAGATTCAGGGATTGGAGGGAACAGGATTGGACGGAAGATAATTTTCATGTTCAGAATGAGGATGATTTGACCTATATGAACAAACTGCTCCTCTTGATTCAAAATATTTGAGAAGCTCCCTTACGAGTTCTATTTTTCATGACAACCTCAGAAGTTAGCATTTTGTGAAATCTTTAAAAAATGTTGCATTAGTGTGTAGGCTGTAAATAGAACCAAGGATTAATTTAAATATGTGCTAAAAGAGAAAACAAAAATGTGCTATGACAACTTGACAATAAAGATGCCTCTGAAAGCTCACAACAATAATGCTGTTTTCCACTTTTCAGATGATTCCTGAAGCAGATATCATACTCAAACATGGTTATTAATTTGGATATTTCTTTTTTTCAGCACATATTCTCATGTCAGATCACCTCTGATGTTTACGGGAGTCATATCAGAAACTGTCCTTGATCAAATCCTCTAGGGTAAAAGCACAAACAGTCCTTCAAGGAATGTACATTTTCTTAGGCTATCTTTCCCTCTCCCCATCATAAAGCATTTTTTCAGCTATTTCAAGGAATTTTATCACCCACCCATAACAACCCATGTCTTCTTTCCAGTACAGAGATCACTGTCTTAACTAAATAATGTAGCCAGAGTTTTCATTACATTTCTTCAGAATAGTAACTAATAAATAATGTTACTATACTGTTAACATTATCTAATGATCAAAGGAAAAATGTGAAATCTTTTAAAACAAGATGTTCTACTCTGTGTAGGAAAGACGTCACATACACCTGGAGCTATGAGAAAACCAATTTTTTTTTTGTTTCAGTGGCTGAATAGAAACAATCCATTCATTTCAACCCCACGTGAAAAGCTGCATTTTTTACAAATGGAAAAGGTAAAAAGTAAAATTAAAAAAAAAATGGGGAAGGGAGGAATCAAATGAAACATTTTGTTCTACTTGAAATGAAATGTTTAATTTTTCTGAGGGTCTTGGGGGTTACCTTTAAAAAAAATAAAGTAAAATTTGAAATGAAGTCATTTTGAATTAAAGTTGAAACTTTTCATTTTTTAAAGTGTTGAAATGAAACATTTCCAGGTTTTCAGATATCACTCCCCTTCCATGGAAATAATTTGATGAATTCAACACAAATTCTATAAATGATTTGCTAGCCCCAAATCTGCATTTTTCAGCAAAAGAAGTTGCATCTGAAAAAGTTCACTCAGCTCTTGACATAATTATTATGTAAATCACAAATGCACACTTGGAGGCGTCACTATATCCCGGGTCCTTCAGTTCTCCAAACATAAGTATTAGGACTAAAAGAAAACTCTTGTAACAACCGTAGTAGCACCTTATCTTCTGTGGGCCCACCACCAGAGTTTTATGTTTATTCAGTCCTTAAGACATGTAAATCAATCCAGTGTTTTGTCAAAATATAACCTTTAGGGCATTTTCACCCTGGGGATAGCTGGCAGACATAAAACTAATGCTCCCTGACAGACCTTCTACCTGAGGAGGGCAGCTGTATATTCTAGCTGGGGGAGTCCATAGAAATCCTGCCAGTGAAGGCTACCTAGGAGATGTGCCAAATCAACTCATCTCCTGGCTGACCTTGCGGTGCCTCGTCCTAGCAGTACAGGATGGCCATTGGCACCCTGATGGAGATGGAGTTGGAGTTGGAGTTGAAAGTGGCTTGTGCTGCTATGCTCTGGCAGCTAGCAGTCATCCACTCACCAGGGTCCTTTGTTCTGTGCTCTGCTTATGGAATCCTGATGGGGAATTTGTCCCACTATTCAAATTCAAATATGTCAGTAATCATTAAACACAAAATATTAAAAAACAGCAAAATAGATTATATCCAAGCACAGGAAAGATGCCTTTGCCCCATCAGAAGCTGAACAGATTTTTCCACTCAGACACAGCAGTTGATAGGAGGTTGATGTACAGAATGCAAAGTAAAACCGATAGTCAACGATATATGAAAAAACTTCATTAATTAATTAACACACAAGAAAATGAAAAATGACTACACATACTCTGCATAACATTAATGAAAGTGAAGGAGAAATAAATAAGGATTAATCAATTACGTTATTACATCACTAAATATTGCACACAGTACTGCCAGGTCTTTAAATACACAAAAGAAATATTTATCCCTTTTCTTGGGTTTTCGTCTACAGTTATTTTTGCAACATAATGTTTGCTGTAATAATGCTGTAAATTGCTATGATGATTCCTCTGTGTTGACCCAGGAATTTGTGGCTGCTGTAATAGCATGAGACTATCGCAGGTGGTTTCTGACTCAGTGAACTTGAAGATGGCAGATTCTAGAAACAAACAGTGGGCTAGTTTACACTAACAAGATATTGCAGTTACAGCAATACTGGAATAGCTATACCAGCCCACTAGGGGAGATGCATCTGATATGTGCATTAGGAGACCTTTTGTCAATAGTTAAATCAGGACATGACTATTTTACCAGTATAGCTGTGTCTATGTGGCGCAAGGGAGGGGAGGGGAGGAGGTGGTCCTTGATAGCATACCTATGTCAGTCAGGGGTGTGGATTTTTCACCCTCCTGACAAACATAGCTATGCCAGAAAAACTCTGTAGTGTAGACCTGGCCTGAATTTTTCGTTGCTACAGAAGTAAAATTTGAGTAGCAACACTGTCATAAACAGATAGCTAAGGGTTAATGTCTCTTTCACCTGAAGCACCTGACCAGAGGACCAATCAGGAAACCGGATTTTTTCAACTTTGGGTGGAGGGAATTGAGTGTCTTTGTCTTTTGTCTGCCTGCCTGCCTGCTTTCTCTGAGCTTTGGAGAAGTAGCTCTACTTTCTTATTTTCTGTTTCTAAGTGTAAGGACAAAGAGATCAGATAGTAAGTTCTATGGTTTCTTTTCTTTGGTATTTGCATGAATATAAGTGCTGGAGTGCTTTGATTTGTATTCTTTTTGAATAAGGCTGTTTATTCAATATTCTTTTAAGCAATTGACCCTGTGTTGTATCATCTTAATACAGAGAGAACATTTGTACTTATTTTTCTTTCTTTTTATATAAAGCTTTCTTTTAAGACCTGTTGGAGTTTTTCTTTACTTCAGGGAAATTGAGTCTGTACTCACCAGGGAATTGGTGGGAGGAAGAAGTCAAGGGGAGATCTGTGTGTTGGATTGCTAGCCTGACTTTGCATTCTCTCTGGGGGAATAGGAAAGTACTTTTTGCTTCCAGGACTGGAACCAGAGAGGGGGAGTCACTCTGTGTAGTTTCACAGAGCTTATGTCTGTGTATCTCTCCAGGAGCATCTGGAGGGGGGAAGGGAAAAAGGATTATTTCCCTTTGTTGTGAGACTCAAGGGATTTGGGTCTTGGGGTCCCCAGGGAAGGTTTTTCAGAGGGACCAGAGTGCCCCAAAAACACTCTAATTTTTTGGGTGGTGGCAGCAGGTACCAGGTCCAAGCTGGTAACTAAGCTTGGAGGTTTTCATGCTAACCCCCATATTTTGGACGCTAAGGTCCAAATCTGGGACTAAGGTTATTACAAACACTGAAGAAAGTGACCTCCTGGCTGTATAGAGCCTATAAAGCGTTAAGGCTGCAACCTTTGTAACTTTGCAATATATTGGTAAATATTGAGAGCAATCTATGGTTCAAGAACTTGACTCTGGTCATCAGCGGTAGGTACATCCATATGTTAGCATAGACTGAAGAACAGAACTAAATCTGGATACAACTGATCACAACAGGATGGAGGCTATAAAATAGGGAGCCTAAAATATGTACCACCTTTATATGGCAGAATATTTAGGATGACTTAGAAGTAGGTTCATTTTGGCAAAGGGCGTCAGGTAAACATTGCCTGCTATGAGTTTAGTAAGTAAGAAGTCCCATGATATCATGACATAATTTGTAGATAATACAAAGTTGGGAGGTATTGTCAATATGAAGGAGGCCTGGAATATCATACAAGAAGATCTGGATGACCTTGAAAGCTGGAGTAATAGAAATGGCATGAAATTTAATGGTGCAAAGTGAATGATCTTCGACTTAGGGACTAACAACAAGAATTCTTGCTATAAAATTCTGGACTTATCATTGAAAGCGACAGAGGAGGGGAAAGACCATGGATGTATTTGGTTGATCACAGGATGGCTATGAGCTGGTAATGTGAATCAGCTGTGAAAAAGACTAATGCAGTCCTAGGATGCATCAGGTGAGGTATTTCCAGTAGAGATACAGAAGTGTTAGTACCAATATGGAAGGCACTGATGAAACGTCTTCTGCAATACTGTATGAAGTTCTGGTCTCCCATGTTTAAGAAAACTGAATTCAAACTGGAACAGATGCGAAGAAGGGCTACAAGGATGATTAGAGGAATTGGAAACCTACCTTAAGAGAGGAAGCTCAAAGAACTTGGCGTGTTTAGCCTAACCAGAAGAAGGCTGAGGAGAGACAGAGAAATAAATGCCAGGGATGGGGAGGAGTTATTGAAGTTAAGTGCCAATGTTGATAAAAAACAAATAGATATAAACTGGTCATCAACAAGTTTAGGTTTGTAATCAGATGAAGGTTTCTAACAATCAGAGGAATGCAGTTCTCGAACAGCCTTCCAAGGGGAACAGTGGGAGCAAAAAACTGGCTTCAAGACTGAGCTTGATAAGTTTATGGAGAGGATGGTCTAATGAGGCTACCTACAGTGTGACTGTTTGACGCAAATATCTCTAACAACCAGTTATGCGACACTATATGGGGAGGGTTCTGAGTTACGACAGAGAATTCTTTTCCAGCTCTCTGGCTGGTGGGTCTTGCCCACATGCCCAGGATCTTGGCACTGGGAAGGAATTTTCCCTAGGTGAGATTGGCAAAGACCTTGGAGGTTGTTCACCTCCCTCGGCAGGATAGGCCACAGGTCCCTTGTAGGTTTAAACTAGTGTAAATGGTGGATTCTCTGTAACCCAAGATCTTTAAATCATGATTTGAGGATTTCTGTAACTCAGACAGAGGCTATGGGTCTATTGCAGGAGTGGGTGAGCAAGGTTCTGTGACCTACAATGTGAAGGAGGTCAGACTAGAAGACCATGATGATCCCTTTTGGCCTTGAAGTCTGGGAGAATCATTTGGGTTTCGGTTGCTAAAAAACCTAGATGACTTTCAGAGGTCTGCAGTAGAACAGTGGAAAATTATCACTATCTTAATTAGTCATCTAGAAGATTGTGGGTTTCTTTCCCCATTTAAGGAAAGGTTTGACAGATATTCTTTTATATAAAAAATAATTATATAAACATTTGAGGCTTTTATCCTTCAGATGAAAAATTTCCTTTCTAAGATCACAGTAGTACTATATTTCCAAGAGTGTATAGGTACATGAGGAAAGAGAATCACAGTAGCAACTACAGCTTGAATACAATTATAGAGTGGTATATTATGGTATTCAATGATTCCATATTTTTGTGGACCTAAAAGTGTGAGATCACGAAAAACTTGGGGAAAAGTGGCTCATGGATTTTTATGAAAAAACATTAACTAATTTTTCCCACCTCTACATACAACTCTGAGAAATTAGTTCACAAATCTGCTTAACCAAGTCTATCATACCACTAATGGAAAATTTTACTTAGGAATCTGACTGGGAGTTTTGCTTAAATAAAAGCCGAATATTGGTTTTGCTTGGAATATATATATATCTTCATCCCTCCCTCCCTAGCAAGGCCAATTTATATTATATTTATTAGAATTTGGCCTCTATAGTTAAGACGCCTTTCTATCAAGTTATAGATATACAAATTGCAAAAAAATTAAGAAGTATGGAACAAAATGGGTCCTATGCTTCTTTCATTGTAAGGAGTGGTAAAAATCCCGATTTCTGTGGAAACCGGAATAGGTCCAATAATGACAATTGTACTAGATAGTCAGATTTTCATCTATTTATTCATCACATCATCTAACATTCTTTAAATTAACCACCTGTGTACACACAGTTCCCGATTTTGCATACAAGGTTTGCATACACAAAGAATGTGTACGTGTTTTTATGAAGGCTGGTTGAAAATTAGCTTCCATGTCAGTGCAGTATATTTTTATGCTTTTTCATTGATGCATATTCTCATCTAACATGTATATGTACATATGCATTTATAGAAGATAATTATTGCCTCAGCCTAGAAAGGGAAAATCTTCTCAAAGATTTCTATTTCCAGTCTTCATTATTTTTTTTTCCAGCATTCATCTTGCAATAACTTGTAGAAGGTAGTCAAATCTAGGGATTGGATTGGCTTAAACCTCAGATTTCAAATCTGGATGCAAACTTCTGCCAAGTTTGAGGGGTTTTGGATTTCTTTTTCCAGCTTGGTGAATTATATAAGTAGGTCATGTTGCATGAATCCAAAGTTTCAGGGCTTCACAGCTAGTGTTTCCTTTAGGCCCCACCCAGATCTGACTATACCATTATTTAATATTGAAGTGTTTAATAAAAGAGACTCTGTTCTAAAGCCTCTAAATACTAAGCTTCTGCTATAAAGCTATAGAGATCAAAGAATTATAGGTTTTGGAAGTCTACAGGTTTCCATATGTATTTACTGCTTTAAAAGTTATTACAATAGTGTTACTTCAGGGCCAATCACTACTCACACAGGGCAGTACCCTGTACTCAATGATTAGTCCAACAGTAAAGTGAAGTTTAAATTCAGTTGTACATTGAAATCAATTAATCTACTCACTGAGTAAGGTGTTACAGAATGTGAGGGGTTGCTCAGTGATTGAGACCTTTACTATATTCTATGTTACCAAAAAACCTGCTAATGTTTTGAATATAAACTACCCAATACACAGATACTGTATTTTCCACTTTGAATATCTTCTGTTTTAGAGAAAAAAGAAACAAAAATAAAGTCTCCAGGAGACAGCTAACAGTATGTGAAGCTCATATAGTCTGAACTGAACACACAATGATTGCCTGTCTCAGCAGAGGGCAGAATCCTTAAGGCGATAACGGTTATCACTACACATAGGTAAATAAGCCACTTCCTATCATTGTTTCCCCCACTTTATAGACATTAGAGCTGTACAGAAGCCAGAATTTCCATTCCATGGACAATGTCACAGTTCCAGAAAAACTTTTTACATGTTGAATCAGAATAAGAAGTAAAAATGTGACATTGTCCATGGAATGCAATTTTTTGAAAAATTGTGGGAAGGGAGTTGTCAGGCTGGCAAATGAGCTAGACAGCCCCAGGTCCTTCTGCCTGCCAAGGTGTATCCCGGGGAACTAGCCAGCTGGGGAGCTGACTGTCCAGGGAGACCAGTACCCTAGCCAGCCCTACAGCCAGACAGCTGGGGAATACTGGAACCCAGGAACCCTCCTGCACACCAGGAGAACATCCTAGAGAGCATGGGAGCCTAAGGAGCATGGCTGCCAAAGGAACATGGGATCCCAGAGAGCTGGGCAATGTGCCTGCCAGCTGGCTGATGAGTGAGTGCACTGGCAGGAAACAAGGCAGGGTGACATTTCAGTTCTGTCAAATCAGCATGTTCTGACAGAAAACTGTTCCAGTCAAAAAATTTCTTTTAGCTCCAGTTTAAAAAAAAAGTATAATATGATTTGTTTCAACTTTGTTTATTTTTTCCCCATCTTCTGACCACTACTTAACCCTCCTCAGGTATTTTCTGAAAGGCAGTTATCTTCAGAAATCAGTTAAAAGCAAATTTTATCTGTATCTATATATACAGTCAGTTGAGCAGTAAACTAGTCCATCTCATCTTACACAGGGATTGGCAAGTCCTCCCCAGATTTAGAAGTATTCAAACTACTCATTAAAACAGCTAAAAAAGTCACAGCTAACAATCCATTCTACTTACTACCAAAATGACTATTTTTAACTTAATATGGTAGAAAGGATATATTTCAATCAAACTCTAATGTTTCCAACCTAATCGCACTCTACTGTGTTTTCTCAGACTCATTAAACCCTATATATCAAGGCTGCTACATTACTATTTGTGCTTACCTGGCAACATCTTCAGAATGCCTGCAGTTATTAAGAACAAAACCCCCTCAATATGCAATTTAAGCAACAAAAATTGTATGAATATAATACTAATCAGTCTGAACATTAAAAAATAGTACTAAGGCACACTGTCCTAGAAGAAAAAGTCAGCTGGCTCCATTTCTTGTTTGCATAAAACACCAGGAAGGCCACAGAGGTGAGAGAACATGCTGACTTTCATTACACTAAGGATCTGATTGTGTGATGTGCTGAACACCATCAACTTCTACTGATTTCAATGAGAATTGAAGGTGCTCAGTACCTCCCCCAAGACACTCAGAATCTTGCAGGAATGGGTCATAATTGAATCATTTCCCGTGATTAGCAGTGAGATCAATAGAGCAAATAAATTTGTAAACAATAATTAATGCAAGCAATTTTTCTTTGCCTTTGTTTGCAAGCAGATTGTGATTTTCTCAGCTTTGACATTATTTGCCCAAAAATTCTGGTGAATAATTCTGCATTAGAAGATTGTTCACAGAATTAATTGTGTACATTCAATATTTCAAATTTAATCTACACTTCACTAGTCAAATAGATCACAAGGAATGTTTCTTCACACCCCTCCCCCCAGTTGGAGAAATGTCTTCAGTAAAGTTTCTAGTGCAAATGTGTGCACTTACATATCCTAATTTATCTGTCCGCAAAGATTCTTCAATATTTGCTTACAATATTCCATTTTCACAAATATTCCGATTAGTAAACTCATTCTCTAGAACATTTGTGAAAAATGAACACAAAAAGGCATGTGAAAGTGTTGGAAAGCATGTGGAAAACATACGCTGTGTGAGCTGTTCCAGAGTTGAAAGCATGATCTTTTATAATTTGAGCTAAAGGATTATGTTGTGTACGTGGGAGCTGTAACAGACTCTTAGCCTCTGTGAATTAAAGGAAGACACACGGTGGATTACATGGACATAGCTGAAGCAGATCCATTTAAAAATTTGAACAAATATTGGTGGCTAGCATATTGGAATGTTCACCCAGACCTAGAGATCAAGAATTGTTATGAAATGTTTAGTAATAAACATGAGAAGGTGTCTACAAACTAGAGAGTTTGACTTATCCTTTTTGCAAAGTTTGGAGGGTGATCTTGGGTTTTGGAAGATGGGAGCAAATTGTAGAGGCTTCATGCCAACTGTGAACTCCTGCATGTGGGGAATTATCAGCCTATTATATCTGACTTCTTTCTTGCCTGGTGCAAAATGTATGGAAGTAATTGAGAATCTGACCCTGTGACTTTTACAATAGTGGAATATAGTATTTTTCTTGGCCAAACCCCAAATCTACATCTCTTAACTTAATCCATTATTTTCATGGCATGATGAGTGCTCCTGATCTGTGTAAAATTCAAATTTGACAATCTGCAATTCAGCATTAATCTTCATCATTACGATGTACAACTTTGAATTTCACCAATGCCAAATTTCACTGGGTGAAAAATGATTTTTGACCTACAAAATTAACTACTCTCACACATTGCTTTAGACAGCACTCTATAAACCAAACAAGGATTCCATCAGCAATGTGACTACTTATTTCCCCCACAATTACTGCGGATGCATAGAAATAAGTCACTAATAAACAATTAATATAGCCCAAAATATCCCTAAGAAAAATTCTAGAATTCTTAATATATGACAATTAAAAAAAATATATAATGATACCCCTTTTGACCCAGGTGGTTAGTCAATATTTGGGATGCCTTGTGGGTTGTTTCAGTCAGGAGGAGAAACTGATGACTATGTCAGTTGTTTCTTTAATGCAATTCTGCTTGTTTAAAAAGAACATATACAAAATCCTGTTTGCCTGAACACAGTAGGAACAAAGCAAAAACAGAGTTTCTGTGCTTACGGTTCCAAGTCTCCTTCTGGCTAGCACTCTTCCCAACAAGTTCCCTCTTGGAGTTCAGGGTCATACTGCAAATGCATCTCTTTGGCTTTCTGGCTGTTTTCTGTGTCTTCTTGTGGCTTGCACCACCCGCATACCTGAACCAAAACAATATCTAGCCCTCCATATTTGCATTTATCCCTCAGCAAAACCCTCTGCACATATCACTCAGCTTCTGACCACCTTGTGTATGACCTGTGTTTTGGGTGCTAGCTCCTACTGTTCCAGCTATCTTACTCCAAAAAGGAGGCAAACAATTTCTTACAATTATCCTGAATGAAGGGTATGATCATGCTCACCAGCTTCAACACAGGTTTGTCCAACCTCCATAGCAACAATAGATTTTACAGAAGAGTTATCTCCAGGTCAAATATTTGGCTTCCCTGGCCTTTTAGACTCACAGGTTATAAGACCAGAAGGGACCATGCAGTCTGATCTCCTGATAACACAGGCCATATAAATTCCCTGAACTAATTCCTGTTGGAACTAGAGCATGTCTTTTAGAAAAAAATCCAATCTTGATTTAAAAATGTCCAATGATTAAGTACTCTCACTATTAAATGTGTACCTTATTTCTAGTCTGAATTGGTCTAGCTTCAACTTCCAGTCTTTTGATCTTGTTATAGCTTTCTCTTTTACACTGAAGAGCCCTCTGTGATAGATATTCCATGCAATGTTATATTAAGTTTATGTATCACTGCAAGCCAGGGACTATATGCAACTCCACAGGGGAAGGTTACCACAACTCCTCCAGGAACTGCAAATAGTGTGTATGGGGGAGATTAAGGTGAATAACTTAAGTTGTAAATACATCCACAGTGGTACCACTCCCTAAGAAGGTTTGCATATACTAGGTCAAAATGTGTTTTTCAAAGACCAGCAGACTCTCTCCTCCACCCACTAAAAAAAGATTTTGACATTAAAAAAATGGTTGTTTTTAAACTGATTCAGTGCATTCTTTCTTATCCAGAAAACATACAGGACCTTCTGTCCAAGAGGGCTCCTGGCTCTTGTGGAATAGTTGGAAAGATTTTGGCCTGCTAGGGTCCCATAAGACTGATTGATCACTCTTGGTATATTTAGTGTTTAAATCTGTAATGCTTTTATCTTAAGAATAAATGTGCCTGCCTAAAAAGAGCTGTGTCGTAACTAGTTACTGCTGGAAATGCACTGTTCCTAGCCCTAGGAAAGAAAACAACAGGTGCTGGCCATTACCCACAGCATGTCAGTCTGCCCATCAGTCTAAGGCAGCCTTAAACTCTCCCCAGGCAGAAGGGCATGGGACAAAGTTCCCTGCTCAGAGACAGGTGATTACTGGACACCTGACACCTAACTGGGGACCCCTGAAGTGGACTGTGGGTGGTGGTGAGCAAGATGCAGATGAAATTACCCTGATCTATCAAATTTCTGCTTCCCAGAAAGGTACTTATAGACTGTGATCACTCCTTAACTTTTTTTGTTAAAATAAGGAGATTAAACTCCTTGAGTCTTTCAGTTTAGAAAATTGGAAAATATGCCTTAATCATTATTGTGGCTTTCCACTGAATCATTTTTCAATATCCTTCTTGAATTGTTGAAACCAGAACTGGACACAGTATGCCAGTCGTAGTTTCACCAGGGCTAAATATAGAGGTAATGCAAACTCTCTACTCCTACTCTATATTCTTCTATTTATACAGCCAAAGATTGCATTAGCTCTTTTAGCCACGGCGTCACATGACTGAACATGAGCTCTCAAATTAGTCTACATGACACCCACATCTCTTTTTCACAGTCAGTGCTTCCCAGGATAGGGGATTCTATCCTGTAAGTATGGCCTGCATTCTTTGTTCCTCAATACAGCCAAATGTAAGGCCATGTACTGTAACGGTATTATTTATGCCTTCCCCTAACTTTTGGTCATCTGCAAATTTTATCAATAATGATTTTATGTTTTCTTCCAGTTAAAAATGTTAAGCAAAGGGCAAAGAAGACATGTTGGACTTCACTAGAAATATATATGCTCAATATTGATTCCCTGTCCAGGCCATAAGGTTTCACTCAGCCTACTGGGACATTAGTCATGGATCAAAAGCCAGTTTCTACCTGTGAAAAAGATTAGAGCTACCACAGTCTCCATCTTCACCTATTGCTGTCCCATGGCAATGACTGTCCCCATGCACCAACAGATAAGGTTAGGAGTTAAAGCTCCCCTCCATATAAACTCAGCCAAAAGTGTTGAATGTTCCCGCTTGTAAAATATTACATGGTGCCGCTAGATACTACTGACAATTGCTACACTGGCATCACACCATACAAGCCACTTGCACTCACCCCTCAAGCCAGAATTGAATGCTCAACTTCAAAATGTCAGAACATATATAAGTGCAGGTCACTGATTCCTTAGGCAGCCATAAGAATTTTTCCACATGCTCCTTGATGCCCTCCCTTTGATTAACTTTGTTTAGTCACAAAAGTTGCATGGTTTCCCTATTAGCCCAGACTACCTTTTGTGGTCAAAATTTTGAGCATTTTGTGAGGAAAAAAAATTGTTATATTTTGTTTTTTTCTGAGCCAGATAGGAGAAAAGGTTGATAGCAGGGAACAGATCTGTACTGCTTCCTACTGCAGTGCAGTGTATATCAGTAGCCACTTCAACATGCATCAAAGAGCCATTTGTCAGGCAGAGCCACTCCATCCTTATATCCCCAAAGACAACAAAAACAGTCCGTCTGGCAGAAGCAGGTCACCGGTCATTTTTTGCAAGTCACCACCAAAATGGGAGTAGAATGGGATAGAATTAGGACAGGGGGGCATATGATTTACATGAAATAAATATTCAGATTCTGACCCTTTTCAGATCTTTCAGCACTACTAGATATGGTCAAAAATGTAGACTTTCCGGGTGGACAATTGAAGCTCTTACAGTCTGCCTATGTGGGTACTGTCATGAATCAAGAGTACTGGAAGGGCATGATTTGAAGACAAATATTCATTATGAAAGAATCTGAGCCAGCAGCAAGGGTCTTTTATGTTACTATCATTAACCTTCAGTAGAAATGTTAATTGAGATAGAATAGTCCCACATTTTGTTTTGATTGCACTGGGAAGCAATTTTGAACTGAAATATGTTTGTATGACCTTCATTTCGTGACATACTTTAAGCTAAAACAGTTTTTAACCACCACGTACAGCAAACATCTATAAGTTGATGTTCCCAGAATACAGTTTGTTCTGCAATTGCACCTTTAATTGAAGAATGTACTCTGGTGTTCTGCGGAAATAAATAGACTCAGCAAAAAGCTCATTGTATGATGAAGTGTGAAATGAAGTTTTGACAGTCTGCATACCCCACACTTAAGCAGCAATCAACTGCTGCAGAATTATATAATCTTCATCATGCTGCTGTACAGGGTGAAATTAACTAGTCAAATACATAATGAAGTACAATATTAAGTATGAACGAGGAAGCAGAAAACTTCTTGAATGCATTATGGCTAGACCAAATTATGAAATATCAGTTCAGTTTCAGAAAGGAACAGAAGATTTGCATTTCTAAAAGGAAAACATTCATATTTACCTCTCAGCTAAAGTGGGCAAAGTTGTGTGTGCATCCCTTTTGTTTTTTGGCGAGAAAAATGAATATTTTGGTCAACTAAAATAGTTCACATATGTGAGTCAATTTCAGTGATTTGTTTCCACAGAAAAGAAAAATTTTGGAGACATCAAAATAGTTCATTTTGACTTTTCTGAAGTGAAACTTTTCAACTTTTTGTTTCAGAATTCACCTGAGTTAAAAAAATGTTTTAAAAGCTTTGAAATTAAAAATGAAAGATTTAATTGTTGGTTAACAAACTGCTTTATATGTACATATAAGTACTTTTGGACCTGCACTTGAACTGAATAATTGATTTTTTTGAACAGCCCTATTCTTGACCACTACATGCTGTAGGCATTCTGGAATTAAGAAGGTATCCTATAACATTTACTGCACTACAAATTACTTCAACAAAATATTAAGTTGTTCAGTAGATATTTTGAAGATATAGCCAAGATGCACTCTTCTGAACATTCATGAAACCATCTATAGTAGGGCTGGGCATACTGATTTAGACATGTAGTGGAAAATGACCACCCCCCGTGTTGAGTTGATCAGACAGCCTGAGGCTCCTTTATTGATTAATCAGAGAATACATGCGTACACACGGAGAGACGACAAGTCCCCTAGCAAGGGGTAAGTCGCTCTGCCTTACAGCAGTGATATCTGTGCTTTTAAAGTTTAAAACCGCAAATCATCATATGAGCTTATACATCCGTCGTTACCTTATTTGGCTAATACATGACATCTGCTAAAACATCTGCTAAAAACAATTGCTATTAATATATCATACGTGAGCTAAAATTGCAAGCCTGTTCCTTTTTACTTCCTCATAGAAAGGTTTTCTTAATTGTCAGGACCTTAACACCTGGTTTTCCCCCTACTTGCGGTTAAGCTGTTGCACGTTGCTTAAGCTTTTTGAGGAACTTGTGTCCAAAAATACATGTTGTTTGTACCTTTGGTCAAGTCATCATGAGTTATTTATGCTTGCACGAGCAACTTAATGAACTATAATGAACTAAAAGCTGTTAGTACATTCTGGCAGTGATGGACTGGTTACTTCCCCTTTTAGCAGCATTATATTGTTTTAGCAGCATTATTCATAGTTTGTGTATAATAAAATCAGAGAGTTAGCCTCAGGCGTGTTAGTAATGATTATTTTCTTATTTTCTATATGTTAGTATACTATATGTTAGTATGATTGAGGCCTATGGCCTTGATGTAATTATTAGCTTAATCAAGACCTGGCTCCAGGGCCTGGGGTTATTTTTCTTTATCAGACAATTAAATACTATTTTCTTTACCCAAAATTTGAACTGAACCAAAGTATTAGAGAACTTGTTTTGGAGGTTCAGAAACATTTGATAATGGATATATTTTTCAAGAGTATCCATTAGGAACTCAAGTCCCACTTGCAAAATGGACTTTAGCTCCTAAGTCATGTAAGAGCTTTTGAAAATTTTACCCAATATCTTGGTGTGTGGTTTGTTTTTGTTTTTTGCATGCTTCTGCACCTTCTGATCTCAGCAGGGCAAAAAATCAGATATTGCTTCACTCGTGGCTTGTTCTTTTTGCAGAATTTTAGACCTGATCAAACCAGTACACAGCAAATAATGAGAGAGCTTGGTTGGTGAAATTTCCTACCCAGGGTTTTTACCCAAGAAATGCAGATAAGTTTAAATGAACAACTGAACTTTGGTTTTTCTCATCCCAAATTAAAGGGAGTATATTTAAAACAAGCTTCCCCTTCTTGAATATGACAGTCACAGTAGTGACAGGAGTTAATTGACCGCAACATCGTTCAGCACAAAAGTGCCTGGCTTAAAATTGAATTGATAGCTTAGTAAGTAACACTGTCCTCCCATGTAGTAGGGGACTCTCTAGGTGACTTCTGAATCCTTGTTCTAGGACAGTGATCCTCAGCATATCATTGATCCCACTTTCAGCCTTAGGAGCAATGGGAGATCCTTATGTTTATTTTACATCCTCTGGCAGTTATTTTGGGATAATTTTGTTGCTTTTCAGATTCAGATTTCAGATGCTTTGCATTTCCACTACTGGATAAATACAGTCATACAAAATAGAAGTAAGCCAGCTACCAGGGAAGAGTAATATGGGTCTTGCAGATGTAAGATAGGTGTGACAGAAGTGGCACAGTTAACAAGAAGTGTAAAACCACTATCGATATTGGCCAGGAACCTAGAATTGTTGTCTCAGGTAGGGAGCAGGCATGAACCTCTTATCTCACACCTTGGGAGAAAAAACAGCTAATGAAGAGAGAACAACCACATCTGGATCCAGCACATGGCTGGGGAGACAGGGAAAGAGAACAATGATTTGCCATTGCCATCTTTTCTGATAGGGTATAGCAGAAAGAATGTACCACCTTCATTTTACTCTAAATATAAACATAATTATCATAATTATTTTTTGCTGATTGCCTGATACAATGATCCTAACTACTTGCTTTATCCAGCTATTTATCACATATGCAAATACAGCCTCTTTTGCATCTGACCAGCCATCGATTTCTATAATATAGTCATAATTGTATGCTATGTAATTGCTTTGATGTGATAATGAATGTTTTTATTTCTGACTTTTGACTCATTCCCAGTGTATATGAGTGAGCTAGGCAATCATAATGTGGGACCTTCCTTTCCAGTGCTAGCTGGGTTCTTTTAAGTGATACCCTATTAGCCTTGATGTATGGGACTCCTAGGAAGTATAAAAATTGCTTTTTGATTTGAAGGTTATAAAAAGAAAAACTAGTAGTTGTGTAGTTAGGCTTCTTTAAAACTAAAAGTCAAAATGCTATTAGTGGCAATGAGAATACAATTTAGATCTTGGACTACCCAAAATACACAGCAAAACTCCCCCCAAAACCAGACCACATGGACACATTTTATGTGTGTTATTTTAATACAGAGAACATTCATTTTTAATCAGTCTCTACTGAGAAGAATTCTGTCCATTGGGCTATGTAGTTATACTGAGATACTAGGTTCACATGTATTCTTGTGCCTGTTTTGAAGCTCACATTGACTATAACTCTGTGTACCAGTGTTTGCATATGTAAATAGTAGGGCTATCAAGTGACTAAAAAATTAATCATGATTAATAGTGCAATTTAAAAAATTGTGATTAATTGCACTGTTAAACAATACCAATTAAATATTTTTAATGTTTCTACATTTTCATATATATCCATTTCAATTACAACACAGAACACACAGTGTTATAGTGCTCACTTTATATTTATTTTTTATTACAAATATTTGTGCTATAAAAAAGAAATAGTATTTTTCAGTTCACCTAAAATAAGTACTGTGGTGCAATCTCTTTATGAAAGTTGATCTTACAAATGTAGAATGTACAAAAAAAACCTGCATTCAAAATAAAACAACTTAAATCTTCAGATCCTACAAATCCACTCAGTCCTACTTCTTGTTCTGTCAGTCACTCAAACAAGTTTGTTTATATTTTCAGTAGATAATGCTGCCCACTTCTTGTTTAGTGTCACCTTGTAAAGTGTCACCTGGAAGTGAGAACAGGTGTAGCCTGCGCTGCAAGATATTTACTTACCAGATGCGTTAAAGCATCTGTCCCTTTATGTTCCAACCTCCATTCTAGAGGACATGCGTCCATGCTAATGAGGGATTCTGCTTGATAACGATCCAAAACAGTGCAGACTGTTCCATGTTCACTTTCATCATCTGAGTGAGATACCACCAGAAGAAGGCTGACTTTCTTTTTTGGTGGGTTCTGTAGTTTCCACATCGGAGTGTTGCTCTAAGACTTCTAAAAACATGCTCCACACCTCATCCCTCTCAGATTTTGGAAGACACTTCAAATTCTTAAACCTTCGGTCGAGTGCTGTAGCTATCTTTAGAAATCTCAAATTGATATCTTCTTTGTGTTTTGTCAAATCTGCATTGAAAGCGTTCTTAAAATGAACAACATGTGCTTGGTCATCATCCAAGACTATTTTAACATGAAAAATGTGGCAAAATGTGGGTAAAAATAGAGCAGGAGACATAAAATTCTCTCCTAAAGAGTTCAGTCACAGATTTAATTCTCATTTTTTTAACAAGTGTCATCAGCGTGGAAACATGTCCTCTGGAATGGTGGCTGAAGCAGCACACAAATGTTTAGCATATCTGGCATGTAAATACTTTGCAATGCGGGCTACAAATGTGCCATGCAAATGCCTGCTCTCACTTTCAGGTGACATTGTACATAAGAAGCCTTCAGCATTATCTCCCGTAAATGTAAGCAAACTTGTTTGTCTTAGTGATTGGCTGAGAAAGAAGTAAGACTGAGTGGACTTGTAGGCTCTAAAGTTTTACATTGTTTTGTTTTTGAGTGCAGTTATGTAACAAAAAAGAAATCTACATTTGTAAGTTGCATTACAGTATTGTATGAGGTGAATTGAAAAATACCATTTCTTTTGTTTATCATTTTTACAGTGCAAATGTTTGTAATAGAAATAATATAAAGTTATCACTGTACACTTTGTATTCTGTGTTTTAATTGAAATCAGTATATTTGAAAATATAGAAAAACATCCAAAATATTTAATAAGTTTCAATTGATATTCTATTGCTTAACAGTATGATTAAAATTGCAATTAATCATGATTAATTTTTTAAATTCTTTTTTTAGTTAATTGTATAAGTTAACTGATATTAAATTGACAGCCCTAGTAAATAAATGTTTAAAGAGACATTTAAATATCTAAACATGCTAATAGTGAAAATTTCCTTTTTGTGCCTATGCTGTATACACATATGTATTTTAAGCCTCACTTAATAAAAATCTGGTACATAAAGTAGAACCATTAAAAAGTAGAATGATTACACACACACACACTCTTTCTCTCTCCTTCCCTAGTGCCCCCCACACACACCAGGTTCACTGTCACAGGAGGTTCTTTGTAACTAGATCTTCTGTTTTCATGTTGCAGCACTTCAGCTGAGGAGTGCCTAGGGCACTGCAGGGATGGACAGTTCAAGGATACATTTGAGCTGCTCACCCCCTCCTGCTCAGTTGGTGACTGGTCTCCTGGCCTATGACTTGACCTAAATTGAACTAGCACCAACAGCCCCAGAGACCATTCTAGGGTGTGCTGGGGACAACCTGGTTATATATCTTTCACCAAGAGCCAGAGAAAGGTAGAAATGTAGTAATTGCCACCATGGCCTTACTCCAGACGAGTATACCCTTAACTGAGGAAATACTCAAATGACCAATGAAGATGGATTTAGGATTCAGAATGGCTGTATTATGGCTTTTCTTATAAAACAGTAACAATATATATTTATGCTGTGATGGGCTCCCGGGTCAGAATAAATATGAGGAATGATGAGAGCTAAGACTTTTCTGAATAATTTTCCCATAAATCCCTAATTATAAGGAAAACTGCTAACTTGGGAATAGATTCTAGTCACCCTTTATATGGGCATGCAATGGTAGGGAGCCTTTCAACCTACTGCCCCACCTGCATAAAGGACAACTAGAGTTGCAGTCCCTGAACTCACGCTATATGTCACACAGTCAAACACAAGAAAAGTTGTAAAATCCTTTTCTTCTCCTAGTAATATGAGCTATATTTCTGTTAAGTATCCAGTGCCTGAAATAATTTGAGATGTAACATGGATGTCCTCATTGTTTGTTTTTGGCACCCTGGATATTGGCCTTTATGTTATAACTTTACTTCAGATTTACCAAATTGCTAGATCTTTTTAATTTCTGAAATTAGAGCTATTCAACTACATGAGCCAGTAAGTCACAGTTCAGCTCCCTTTACACTCTCTAATCATCTGAAATGTTTTGTGATATACAATACTTGTGACAAGAAGATTAGGTAGAATTAGAGTAACAAGAAGAGAGAGGTAGGTCAAACACCCAATAGAAGAGTTTCTTTTTAAAACGGTTTTGCATGCTGGAAACAGCAGTTGTAAGTTCTGTTTTTTTCCCCATTCCAACTTTGTATAAGCTTTGGATAATTAATTCAGGAAATGAATGTCTCATGTCATTTTGAGTAATTAATTAGCAGAAACTTTTGAACAACATCGGGTAGGAGAAATTAGTGGGTACCTTTTAAAAAAAAACAAACATACACACATCTGAAGTTATCATCAAATTCGCTGCTGCAACGCCACACAGCAAGTCTTTTGTACCACTTAAGCAGATGAGAAACGCTACCAAGACCTTGGACTGGTCCTCTGCACAGTGGTGAATTTCCCCTTGGTGAACATATCACATATGTTAATTAGAATATTGTATGAGGAAAAGGTTTGATAGTTAAATAGAACTGCAGATGGAATATTTTTGTTTTGTCAGTTCTGCAAACTGACCTGCTACTTTCCAGAGCCATTACAGTAAGGAAACATTAAAAACTTCATATTCAAACAAGGGAGCAGCTAGTACATGTAGGGAATGGAAAAACATTCCCAAACTGGCTGAGCTCGACTGAAATTAAATCTGAATATTGTGGGTTCTTGTTTGATCGTCTCAGTATTGCAATGAGGTATGTGCATGACAACTAGTAAGATTTTTGCTTGAAAAAAAAATTCCTACTGGAATATATATATATATATGCGCAGATTTTTGTTGGCCAAAACTTTTCACAAATTGTGATGAATTTGACAAATCGTTTCAGTGGGGGGAGTGTTAAAAAAATATAAACATTTGATTTTGATACATTCAAAATGAAATGTTTTTGTCTTCTGTTATTTACTTCATTTATTTTTCTAAATAAAACATTTGAAATTTGTATAGCTCTAATTATGTCATCTCACCCTTGAAACGTGGCTTGATGATGTCATTACATTACAACACCTGCTCTGAAGACATTCTGCTCTAAGATACCATACAGAGTTTGTGGGAAAAGACAATGCCCGCTTCTTCCAATGGTTTTTCTTCTCCCACCAGAGGGGATGATACCTGGAAACAGCCTCACAGGGAACCTCATGAAATTTCCTCCTCCCAGACTCCTCTTCCACAGGTTTTCCCCTCCCCTGCCACAAGGTAGTGATCAGTCCCCCCGTTTTCAGTATATTCTATGTATATGTCTGTCTGTAGGGATTTGATACTTCCCTTCTAGCTTCATTTTCCCAGGGAAATTCCACAGCCAATACATAACTTTCCATTCCAGTCCTTCTGGGCTGATGCCAGATATTGTTTACTTTTATCCTATTTAAGAATTCATTAACTCTGTTTATTCGCTTATTCGGGGCTGAACTGAAACTGTTAGAAGCTGAGGATCTAGCAATATTAGTGCTCACAACAAGTGACACTCATATAGGCAGCAAAGGCAGGAGGCTTGCTGAAAATATAAGCTTTCTGGCTCCCTCTGTAAATAAAAAGGGAAAACTGAAAAACTATGTGCTGCCAGATTTCATTTGCATATATATTTTAAGGCTAGAAGTAATCAGTGTAATCATTTAGTCCGTTCTCCTAAATGATTGACAGGAATGGTGTCCCAAGCCTTTGTTTACCAGAAACTGGGAATGAGTGACAGGGGATGGATCACTTGATTACCTGGTCTGTTCATTCCCTTTGGGACACCTGGCACTGGCCACTGTTGTAAGAAAGGATACTGGGCTAGATGGACTTTTGGTCTGACCCTGTTGGGCCATTCTTACATACTTTAATGAAGTACGTAAAGTTGTGTTATTTTGAGTTCCAATATTTTATGCCACCATCTGAGGTGGATAGCAATGTATGGGAAACCAGGCAGGCTACGATCTATATAAGTAATGTTCCTCTGCAGCCTCTGTACTGCATGGTCCAGCTTAGTCCCTTCTGTTTGGCTTCAGTGTCAATTTTTTGGAGGTCCTATGGAAAATCATACAGTAAAGAATACTCATGGCATAATGCCTTAATTATTCATTTATATTTTTCAAAATTTGAAAATATAAATTTATAGTGCAAAATAAATTCTAGCAGAGAGGTGGAAAGTTAGAATTATTAAACAAACAGTAGAACTGAAATGCTTGATTAAATGGCTTACTGGAAAAGGCACCCAGACTTAGAATATTAAGCTGGCTGATCATTCTTGCTTTATAACCATTGGCTTCATCTTCACAACAGGAATTGGATCTGTACCTGATTGAAATAAATATGAATGACTACTCCTTTTCATGTGCTTTACTATAACAGAAAAGAACTACTGGGCCATACCAGCTGGTAATTTTAAATGGTAACATACAAAGATTCAAAGCCCTATTTTCCCCTTATTGTATGATTCTTCTCCACAGAACCATATAATCTCAAAAGGAATCCTGTGATCATAGATCACTAAGCCGATAGTAGATAACTGGAATTTTTTTAAAAAAAGAAGATGCCGTCATTGGTTAATCTAGTTCATCACTTTGTGTTTCCATCCAGCTAATGACAGGCGAGACCAAAAGATTTTGGAATATGTAACTTGTGGACATACAACTTCAAACCTCAAAGCTGTCTCTCTATAGGAGAGCTTTGTGAGACATAATATGTGATGGGGGCAGCAGCAGCAGCTGCAGCTGGACAGACAGGATGCCACTAGCCCACAATGCTAAAGCAAGAGTTAATTAAGTAGGAACCATGGTTTGTGGAATATCATGTAAGCAACACAATTATTTATTTTCAATGGGCTCTTATGCTTCGTGATCTGGGACCTGATAAAGCTCACTTCTTTAAGAATTGCATTAACTAATACACACATACTTCAGCTGTGAAACCAGCACCTGTGCATGTGCACGCACATGCATACAAAATTTGATGGCTGAAATTTTTCCTAGCTTTATTAAGCATTTACAAAATGGTATTGCAGTGGCTGAACATCTTAGAATTATAACAGCCTCAAACACTTTAGTTACATAGTTAGATGACAAACAAAAATTACTTAAAACCAACCTTCACTTTGAACTATACACCATAAAGTATAAATTCTTTAAAAAGAAATTTTGCAAATAAAACTCTGTTCAGATAGTCTTAAAATTATGGTAAACTGTATCATGGGGAAAAACAAACAAACAAACAAAACAACAACAAGAAGACTCATTCCCAGCATTGGATCCTTTCATTCTTTGAAAGCGTAGCATCAGTTGCTCTATTGACATTTAGATTTAGTTTCTTTCATGTTATGTATGTAAGCAATATTAGTGCTCACGACAATTGAGAGCCTTGAGACAGAAGGCCTGATTCTGTCCTCCTTTACACTGGCTTTATGCCAGAATTAACCACTACAGTGGAATTGTGTTTCACTTATTCCAGTGTTAACGAGTTGAGATCGGGACTATCCTGTGGAAAAGTGCTACGCAACCATCTCCATGCTGCCAATGCACCTTAATACCAATTAAATGTATTCTTCCATCCCCCTGCCCTTTGAGCATCTCTTATGCAAATCAAGCTAAATTGATTTCTGGTGGTCTAATCTGTAATGGAGAGTAGGATAAAAAACAAAATGTGTCCTTAAAATGCAGTTTGAACTCCAGTTGCCTGACTGGCTTCTCATCTATCCCACTTCAGTATCACAATCAGGTCCCATATCAACCAAGATAGTTTCTAGAGTTATCCTCTGCATCTGTGGGGGGCTCCTTGTGCAGGGGTCTACTTGTGTTTTGTAATAGCTAGGATCAAAACCCTTAGTGTTATACATTATGTATTTTTTTGTATTTAATATAAGCATTTCAGATATACTTAAGTGAGCACCAGTGGTTGAAATAGAGCAGGTGTGTAAAACAGAAGACAACTTACAATTCATTAAAATTGGTTTTGAATACACACTAAAGTAATAACATTAGCTTCTCAACATAAATATGTCTTAAGTCTTCCCTATCTACTTGAAGTACTGAGTAACAAACAGACAGAGGGTCAGATCATCAGCTGGCATAAATTGGCATTTGACATCCAGCTACGGATGTGGCCCAGTAGGAATTACAGAATCAAAGCATGGGGTGTAACTTCTAACATTTGAGTATCATGTTTTACAGGAAAATATAAAATGTAAATTGCAGACTATTCACTGTTATAAGTTAATTGGGATGGTCATTTTAGAGCTCATAAATTACTTCTAATGACTAAATCCACATGCTCTATCCTGACAAGTTTATTTAATAATACTTACTGTAATGAACTAGAACAGTACATCTTGTGGTTTCTTTCTGCTTCACTGATATCATTGACAGATTATTGCTACTTTTCATCCACAAAGAGTTTCCCCTTTATTCTCTCTCTTATATCCTTCATCAGTATGCCATCTTTAATATTATGAACCAGGATTAATTTTCTCCAAATTGAGGGTCATTTAGGCTTCCAATATTCCTCCTACAACATATTCTTATCTAATTTAGTATACTAGTTTGTAACATTTGCATCGTCCTTCTATTGCAAATGCAATGTGCAATACTAGAAGTTTCACTGGCATTTTACATCTGTGTTACACACACACACACACACACACACACACACACACACACACACACACACACACACACACACACACTCACTCTCACTCTCTTCTCCCCCCAAACGGTTACATAAATTGGCATGAGGCACCATTTTAATCCTTTGCAGCATAGAAGGATGAGGATGTCATGCTTTTTATGCCATATGGCATAAACAATTGTGCACGTGGACATTAAAATCAGTTACGGGCTTGGACCAACACTCCTTAGGATTTAATTTCATAATTGACTTCCCATTCACAGCTAAAGTTACTAAGGGCCAAATTCAGTAACCATTTCACCATTTTAGAAAGAGTAGGAAAAGATAACCATGACAGATACTCTTCACAGTTAGAACTCTTCTCTCGAGCTTTCTTGCAAAGGCAAGCATATTTCTGCAAGGTGAACTGATATTGCAGATGCAGATTGGCAACTTCTATACATGGGGGTGTGGGGAAAACTGTCACAATACAAATTCATCAAAAATTAAAAGGTTCACAGACACTTGTCTATTTCAAAGACATTGTGTCTAGAAAAAATATGACTGGATCATTGATAAGGATGAAACATTCCTTTTTGACTTTATTCAGATTGGAACAATTTGATTTTTCCATTTTAAGATGACTTTTCAATACATTTATTTTTTTTAAAAAAAGGAATAAAGCATTTTGATTGACCTGAAACACAATTTTGTTTCACAAGAAATCTTGACACTTTTGGTTTTGTTCTGAAATCAAATGAAAATATTTTTGGAATCACAAAATTACCCTAGAAATCCAAAATTTGTTAGCTCTAGTTAGGAGTCAGGAATAGAGATCCAGCTACATGACTAAGACAATACGCTAAACAGAGATGGTCATATGAACACAGCTGTGTTTTTGTAGGGCGAGACATCAAATACCATGTAAAGTTTGCAAAAGTGATTTAGACATTTAGAGCCTTAATCCTGCTGACTTTCAGTGAGATATTTTTAAGGGACTTAGAAAAAATGTAGCGAGCCTTTTGAGGATACATACGTGATGGACAAGGAAGTGGGAGTAATATAGTATTATAGTAAATACAGTGAACATACTTGAAAAGTTTTATATCTAAAGGTACCAGTTCTAGAGGCATTCCTTATTTGAAAAAGGTCACTGAACTGGTCCTCTCTAAAATTGGAACTGAAGTATTAAGTCTTCCCAATTCTGACCAAGGGATTGTGTGTATAGATCTGTACTGGAATGCCAGAGTAGGAAAGATTTTAGGCAGAAACTTTTCAGTGAAGTAGAGAAATTAGTTTTAGGGATAATACTGTTTTGCTTGTTCTAATCAAGTTCCTTCATCAATGTCTAAGAGAAAATGACCTATGTTGTTTTTTTTAAAAAAAAAATCATCACAGGACACTGCTAGGTGGCCTAGATTGCTATTATAATTTCACACTGCGTTTTAGTAATTCCACTCGAGTCCTTGGAGTCACACTGGCATAAGCAGGGATGCACACCACCCAGGGATTCTCACTACACAAGAGAAATGCAGAAGCTGCTAATTAAGCCATCTTTCTGATTTCTTTTGAGTCACTGAATATAGGGAAGGATCAAGTCCTGTGGAGGAGAGTGTGAAGGATGATGGTAATTTGCCCTGGGATATCAAGAGCCATAAACATGTAGGATACAAGTCCAACAGGAGAGAAACCCTGGTGTGCGGTAGGTACTGCTTTGTACAGATTCCTAGGATATTCTCATAGAAGATTGTTTATAGCAGTGAATGAAATTGGAAATGTTGCTAATGTTATGAGAAAAAAAGTATTTCCAATATTTGCACAATCCTGCAGATATTAACTTTCCCTAACGTGCACCAATGGAGGGCCTCTGTAGGCCCATATGTTACTGCAAGATCACACCTCAGACTCACTTTAGACGGTTCAGAGACTGTAACTGGCAGGCATGTATAGCAGTAAAGAGAGTCACACAGAGGCGACTGAAGTTGAGAAAGGCCTGACAGTCTGGGTTATTGGAAAATAGAGTCTAAAAGATATGAGTAATTTCATTTTCAGTCTTTTCTATTAGGCAGTTACAAGCCTGAGCTGTACCTAGATTAGCTATTGCCAATTTAGGCTAGATAGGAATTTGTCATTTATTTTTAATTTTTAATTATTTTTCCCTTTTCACTCTGTTTTTAATTTAGTTTCTTCTATGACACTTGAGTCTTAGACCCTTTGGGGGTAATTCATGCACAGCCAACCTAAAGGAAGAGAAAATGAACCTTGGACCTTTGAGGAGAAGTAATGAAATCTAGACTTAAACTCTTTACAGTTCTTATTCAAAGCCATGAGGCAGAAGGGCCTGTACTTAAAGTTGCTGTTGATGCAATACAGGGTGAAAAGCTAATGAGGAGTGCAGATAAAATAGAAGTGGAAGAAGTGATGAGGCTAAGATAAGATGGCTTAGAAGATACAGACTTCAGGTTTTTTGAGAAAACTGAACTTTTTCCCCTTTGGGTGGGGTAAGGAGTGAGATGTACATGGCTCTGGCATGGAACACCACTAGCCTAGGGAGAGCACCCAAATGAACCTTTAGGAGAGATGAAAAGTGTTTACTTCTCCCACTATTGTTTGTGTGTCAGACATCCATAAAACAAGGGATGCTATCATGGCATCTCCAGCTCATCTAGAAACAAGAGATGCTGGAAGTCTCATGAGAAAACCTTGTCTCAAGATTTCCAGCCCAACATTGCAGGTGTGAGGAGGATAGTTCAAACATACCTGAACTTTCAGCTACTCTTTCAAATCAAAGAATTGAATCAGTTGAGATTCACTTAGTTTTTGGAGAGGTTTTACAGAATAATATGCTCAGCCTGCTCTATTCCTGGAAGATTTCAGTACATACAGACATCAGTAATAAAAATACGACTTGGTTGTAAGCTAATCGAATTTGCAGCTACCGACTAGCTTGTCACTTGCTACTCAAACAGTCAACATTGCTTAGTATTCAGTTAACAAAATATCCCTTTACCATCCAATAAGAAAATTTCAAGTTTATGGGAAAAAAAGATAAGATGACAGTGGCTAGTTGGCATTTTGGATTGGAATGGCCAACAGCCAGTTGGCTGTCATTTCTTCAGCCACAGTGGAATGGAAAACACACTTCTTGTTGTACGTACATATCCATTTGTTTGTAGTTTGCCCCAGGAATGAACTAATTGCTGCTGTAAAAACTATTCCCACCTTACCCAGAATCCATCTATAAACCCTGGGAGAGAAAAATGTAAGATAGTGCCAGCCTTTTGGTTTTGATTAACCAATTAATTGTTGGCTGCCAATTAGCTTTTCACACTGGAACAGTCAGGAATGAAAAAAGTCAACTCACATGTAAATTAGATTCAGTATCTATTTATTCTGATCATTTTCTGTTTCATAAAATCATAGACATTAAAGTTGCAAAAGACTCCTTAGGTCTATCTCCCTACCAGGGCAGGATTATTCTCTTTTGAATACATACTAGTGTATTATCCAACCTAGTTATAAATGATTCAAGCGATGGGACTGCCATGACTTCCCTTGGGAGAGTAATTCAGAGCCTCACAGATTTCAGCATCATGAAGAGTCCCCTCAATCACCCTAAATGTTTTCTTAATTTACTTCTTGTTTTGTAAAACTTCTATACAATTCACCTTTTTGCCCCTTGTCTCTTTCCTGTGCATCCTCAGGTCAAGCACATGAAGTAATTCCTATATTCCCTCAAGTGTACTAACTTCAGTTTTCTCTTACCCTCATTTGAAGGGTGCTTGGAAAAAGCCTTCTCTCTCCCCTTCATGTTTATGAAACAAATCTGTCCCTCAAAGAGCAGTGCTGGCACACAAGTGCCTACCCTCAGGTTACTTAGTGAGGGAGGTTCTGACCCATGTACTGCTTTTTATAGAGGAGTTCTCAACAAAGTTAATGAGAAATTTCAGTTATAACCTACTTTTTATGAATATTAAAGAAATTCCCACACAATTAAACACAAAGGAGTAATCAGTTACTTGATCCCACAATGGGATGGAGAATCCACCAAAGAAAGTAGTTCCTAATATATATTAAGTAATTAAACATCTTTGATATTGGGCCTCCATCTGTTTTTTTTGCAATTGGGTCTTAGGGGTATTATGCCTTTTTCTGTTCTGTGTATCACTAAGCTCACTGTCAGGTGCACAATAAATAATAGAGTAGCTCTAAAACTATCTTCATTACAGTGGCAAGAGCCTTTACACTGTGGAATCTAATAAAAGACCATCTAATAGCTGATGGTGTTTACAGAACACTGAGATTTGCCATCTTATGGATGGCAAATAAAGAGTAAATCAATTAAAAGAAACTTTACATTGACCATCATTTAAAAAAATGTAACTAAGTATATGGCAATTATGTGGTGCAGACTCACGTGTTGGCATTCTAAATAAAATTTAAGCTCAAAACAACTGTTCTCAAAAAGAACATTATGTTGCCTTATCTCTTCATAAGTAGAGCTTCCCTTCATAGGAAACTTTTCCTATCCCACAAATATTTTTAAGTTTCAACAACTTGACTGTCCCAATTTGGGATGAAAAATTGAAATCCCCAGAATGTTTTACAACAAAAAAATTAAAACACACAAAGTCAATTTGGATCAACTAATTTCATTTCATCCTTCGTCCTCCCTCCCAGCATTGATTTCAACTGGAAAACCAGGTCATTTTGTTTGACAATTTTGAAAAATCTGAACTTTTTTGAATTATGAACACTTTCAATTTTCACAAATTGGCATTTTTCAGATAAAAGTGATTCACTGAAAAAAATTCTGACTTATTCCTGAATAGAAATAAATATGCTACATGGTTCTGAATTTGAGCCTATGCACTTCTGTAAGTAATGGGGAACAGAGATACGTTTATGTTCCTGTCTCTGTATTAATGATGGATCTGCATGACCAACCTGACAAAAATGAATTAGAATTCTGCATAGGGAATAGTTTATTTGTGATGAGGTACATATGATTTGAGGATTTATGAGGTTGGGTAGAGTTTCAATATAAATGAGGTTTACAATTGAGATGAGAAGTCTTGTAGTAGCAATGAGAAATATTCCTCTGCTAATCCTGCTTCTAATAAAGATATTAGTCCAGAAGTAGTAGAAGAGTAGTTCTGAAAACTTTCCTTTCACCTTGAATTTAGGACTAGAAATAAATTACAGGCAGAAACCCAAGATTTTTTCCTCCCTCACTTTCTACTCAGGCAAACTCCACTAACTTCAATGGGATTGTAATACTGTCCACTTACACGGTGGCTTTTCCTTAAGGGTCTAAAAAACAAAACAGACCACAGATTTAGAGTGGTGATGCATCTTAACCTCCCCATAATCATAAGTAAATAACTCAGCTTCATTCTCACAGGTGCCACAAGTGGCCACAGAGATCTGGATGGTCACGTAGTGTTGGCTCACTCCACGCTAGAAATGAGGGGGAAAACAGCAAAAGACACTTTGATTAACTTGTCTCCAAAATGGACAAAGCATCTGAATAAAAGGCAGCTACAAAATGTATTTTCCCTCAAATATTATTTTTCCCATGTGTAAGCAAATGCTGTAGTTGCTATAGGAGTGCTGTGCAGTTGTGAGTGGGAGAAGTGGTAGCCTCGATGACAGTGAATAAGCGGGGAGCTGGTCCATGAGAAATTCTTATAGAAAGGTGAGAAGAAAAGCACTTGGGTATCTGTCACTGTCATAAACAGATAGTTAAGAGTTAGAGTTAATGTCTCTTTTACCTGTAAAGGGTTAACAAACAGGGAACCAAACACCTGACCAGGGACCAATCAGGAGACAAGATACTTTCAAATCTCGGTGGAGGGAAGCCTTTGTTTGTGTTTTTTGGGTTTGGCTTTGTTCTCTCTGGGTTCTGAGAGTAACCACACGTACCTACAGGCTCTCTAATCTTCTGTTCAAATTTAGTAAGTACAAAAAGGTAGAAAGGCGGTTTAGTCTTTTTGATTGTTTTTCTTTATTTACAAATGTGTATCTGGCTGGTAGAGTTCTAATGTGTATTTGGCTGAAAGTATTTTAAATTGTATTTCTGCTGGAGGAGGCTTTTTCTCCAGTTTCTATAAGCTGACAGACTCTGTAACTTTTACCATCTAAATTGCAGAGATAACTTTTACCTTTTTTCTTTCTTTTTATTAAAAGTTTTGCTTTTAAGACCTGTCTGATTTTTCCCCTTGTTAAGGCTCAAGGGAACTGAGTCTGTACTCACCAGAGAATTAGTGGGGAGAAGGGAAAGGTGAATTTCCTCTTTGTTTTAGATTTACGGAGTTTGAATCTGTATTGCCTCTGGGTGAAGGGAAAAGAGGAGGAGGGGGAAGGTAACATTCCTCTCTGTGTGATGATTCAAGGAGTTTGAATCACAGTGACGTCCTGGTGTACCCAGGCAGGAAAGAGCTGGGAGGGAGGAAGGAGGGAGAAGGGAAATGGTTTATTCCCCTTTGTTGTGAGATTCAAGGAATTTGGGTCTTGGAGTCCCCAGGGAAGGTTTTTGGGGGACCAGAGTGTATCAGGCACTGGAATTCCTGATTGGTGGCAGCTTATCAGATCTAAGCAGGTAATTAAGCTTAGAGGAATTCATGCTAGTACCCCAACTTTTGGACTCTAAGGTTCAGTTTGGGGAAAGATACTATGACAGTCACAGGAGTGACAACTTCACTTCTGTTGCATTGTTTCCTAGGGGAAGTGACCACACACCAGCAGGACTGAGCATGTAAAAAACTGTTTTAAACTAGAAGCCAGGCAAATAGGAATTATCTTCACCACTATGAAGCTTTTCCATCCACCAATGAGAAGTAATTCACTAAATACAAAAGCAACTCTGGGTAGATTAAAAGGGCCATTTCAGAATAATTACATTTCAACTTGCTCGCGCAATTTTAAGGGTTGTTGTTTTGGAGGAGGGGGAAGGAAGTTGGAAGGTGAGCAGTGACATTTGATTTCACCAACTCTGAAGATGAAGACTCAGTTTGAGATTCTTAGTTTTGCTTAGCTGTGACTCACAACCTAGACCTTCTATTTCCAAAAAGCAGACTACCTTGTTTAAATTAGTTAGTCGTTTAGCCCCCATTAATCCTTTCTTGTGGAACTGCGGTGGTCATGAAAAGGAAGAGTCCTAGATATTCTCTTCCAAATTCTTCAGTCTGGGTATGAGGTTTGGGGAGGGGGTTGACTGGTCCTGGATGAATTAGATGATCCCTCTATCTGTGGATCTGGGAGAAATGACAGGGCCCCACATTTCTACAGCCAATCCTACCAAACGAGGACCACACATGCTTACCAAAGTGAACATTCCCTTCAGATATGGAATGAAAAGAATAAAACATTAAACAAGTTGTGAAATAAAAGAGATTGTGTACCTTGTATTTTAAGGAGCAATAAGAAAAGATTCCTGTTGTCTGAAGATAAACATTTTTTTAAAAAAAAAATCTTTTAAATTATGTTTGCTATGCACTTTGAAATGGAAAACTACATAAAACTAAGACAAGGTTCCCCTATAAATGAAGAACATGGATCATAGCATTGTTTGGAATAAAAGAAAAAAAAAGTCAGCCACATGAGTTATGTTGTAGAGATGCCTTGACCATATATGTGCACAATACAATGAGCAGATCAAGATCAATGTCAATCACAGACTATAAGGGGTGCGTTTTTAAATCTTCCCTAACCTCTTATCCTTGGAAAGCCAAGGTCTATTGGTGCTCAGCTTGATTTCTATACATTACCATATTTTATATTGTGCAATGTGTTGGCACCAAGCAATTCAATTCAGCCTCTTAGGTTTTAATATAGAAATATCAGACAACCCAGTAGTTACTAATAGGAGACTTATCTCAGCCTTTATAGGTAAATAACATTTTGTGTTAAAACACAGATAAGCTCTATTCATTCAAGCTGAGAATTATACTAGGTACAGCGGCTATGAGGAATAATTTGGAAAGAAGCTAAGAAGTGGAGGTAAAATAATGAAGTCCAATGAATCTTTCTTAAAATAAAAAGCCCTAACAAATAATATTTATATCAAAGGAATTATGTTTGAAAGCTTTCCCTGAAAAATAATATACACAGTTAAAAACAAACAAAAAAACCAAAAAAACAGACACACACACACTCAACAATAGTCATCCACAGCAGGGAAAACGTGCAGACAAAGCTCTGGGACTGCCATTGTGATCAAAGAAAAAAAATAGAAGAAATCATGTTGGCAAAAACAATTTTAGAGCAGTTTAAATTAATTTTCAGATGTCTCTGTTTCTTCTAATTCTCCAAGGTAGAATCACTGATGAGTGCCTATGTGTGCACCTTCTATGAGACAATCACAATGGCCACAGAACATAGGAACAATTTATTGACTCATGTCCAAGACTAGGAGTATCATTGTAAATACTTCGGCGGGGGGGCGGGGGAGGGAGGAGGCGAAGAGAAGGGTTCTTAATAAAAAAAGGGTAATGAGTAAATTCGTGCTCCCTCACTGTGAAACTACGATCTGATTGATCTAAAGCCCCTTGAAGTCATTGGGAAGACCCATTTAATCAGCTTTGGATCAAACCTCTCAGCAGAATTATGGGGAAAATTGAGATTTTCACTTTGAATATTGCAATACAAAAATATTATGCAGCTGCAAGTAAAATTTCCTTTGGTTTTGAAAAATACATCAAATGGAAATTCATTTCTCATGAGCCTATAATATGATATTTTTGAAAAGGGCACAATGTTTTTTTTTGGGAGGGAGTGTTTAAGTTTTGGCCAGCTGTAATCTAGAATGATCATATTTCAATTAACAGAGAATTTTAAAATAAAATAATAATAATGATAATAATAATAATAATAATAATTTAAAAAACAGAAAGCAAAACATTCAGTTTTAATATATCCCAAACAGATCCTCTTCATTCCACCTTGAGGAGATACATAAAATATGTATTAAAGCAAAGAATTAAGAAATATTAGGTGGACTCTTCAACTATTGTGAAATTGCTTGAACTATGTCAATTTACATGAGCCAAGGATCTCAGCAATTATGTATATGCACTAATCAAAAGTAAGCCACACTCATCTTCAATTATTTTCCTACTGGCAGACAATAGAGATAATGCCCCTATATTATGTGATTAGATCTGTGCCTAGGAACCCAAGACACTTCCCTTCCCCCATGAAAATTACACTAAAAAGCCACATCTTAGATTTTGTGTTGTATGTCTAATGTAGTATATCACACTACGTCCATACACAGGTTTTTGAACCACTTTAATTATATTAAAGGTGGTAAAGGATGTATTTTTAACAAAATAAAAAAATAGTTCTATCTGCACAACCTCTAGATTACACAAATAACTGTGCACAAAGTAGATTTTACATCAGCATAGCTTATTCTCATTTTCATACAGGAAGGAGAAAGCTATTCTGGTATAGTGTTTACAGAAGAAAAGAATCCTAGAGACATTATTCATCTGCAGACTGGGCTCTGCATAATGAGTTGCTGATGACACAGAGATCAGAAAGGTGATCAAGCACCAAAAGAAACAGTAAGAGCAGAGAAAAAGAATAAAGAGAAAGAAAGAAGAGCAGGAAGATAGAAAAACAGAGCAGAAGAAAGGATGGAGAGACAAAGAGGCAAATGAGAAAAAGAAGATGGGGGTGAGGAAGAAATTTCAAAGCACTTCCTAAATATTCTGCCCTTGTTCATGTTCATGGAAAAAAGCACTGGTAGCCCTGCTTTCTGGAGCTAATTAAAAAGGTTTTGCCACAAAGAAGGAGTTTCACCCTTCCTTGTAAATTGACCTAATTCTCAAGGTTTGTGGAAGAAACAGTAACGGATGTATTCTATGCTCAACTATGATTGCCACAAACTGCCAGTTCAGCCGTACATTATACTAAGTGAAATACATGGAGTTTTGACAACTTCGCCGAGCTGTATTCATTTTGATTTGTATGCTAAAAGACAAAACAGATCAATAGTTCAGTGCCTGCCCAGAAACGAATATTTCCTCTGCAAGGTTCTGATAATGAAATAATTAGCATTACATCATAAACACTTTTCATAGCTTGTGGTGAAACACTGAATGACTCACATTTTGATGAATTATACTCTACTCATTAAATATGGGAATCCAGAAAAATGCAACTGGCACAAGCATGGAGAAAGTTTGATACCTAAAGTAAAAGTGACAAAAAAGTTAATTTGTCTCTAGTATGGTATTTAGAAAAAAAAGACAAGAAACTGCTTGTTACTGGTGCAATTACATTCCTATGAACAGAAAGCTTTTTCACGACCAAAAAACTGGCTTTTCCTAAGAAAGTACAACACTAAGGAGAGAAAGAATAATCTTGGGTCAAAGACGGAAGTGGATGAACTGAAAAGATCTGGACCTCAGGTTTTGTTCAGATACGTGCACAATAGCCTGAATGCTTATCCAAACAGCTTGAACCTATAAACATCTAGACATCTCATGAAAACAGGCTCTCCCACAACAGTTTTGGTACTTCATGTGTCCAAATAGATCTATTACCTTGAAGAAAAAAAAAAAAAGATAGCAGATGTACCATTGTATGGTAACTATTAAATGTTGACTACAATAGTATCTTAACAGCTTCTCTTGTGGTTTTCCACATTTTCAAGAAAGAAAGAAAGAACAGCTTTCACAGACCTTTCAGAACTTGTTTGTTACATTCGTTGTTTATGGATATACATACTTTCAAAGGTAGGGAAATAACACATGAAACACACAAAGTAAACTCTGTAAAAGAGCACAGTGCATGTCTCTGTAACATCTGTGTCAACTCTATCTCCTTATTTTCCTTGTATTCTCTTGCATTCCCTATGAATTTTTTTACAATTTCAAGCTTGATTTATATTACTACCAAACTTACCCTTTCTTCCATTTTTTAAAAACCAACATATTCTTTCACCCTTGGGGGACTTTGGCTTTTTGGGCATCTAGCAAAGTTTTCTTAGAGAGAGAGAGAGAGAGAGAGAGAGATTCCAACTGGAAACTCACTCTCTCACACACACCCTTACCTAAAACATTTCTAGCAAGTGATTTAAAAAAAAAGAAGGTTTTATCAAAGTTTTCCATGGGGACTGCAACCCCCATGCACAGCACTGAGCACATTAAACACAAAGAAGATAAAAATTACTCAAATAACTTGTCCTCTCAGCCCCCAACACCAAAAGGCTCAGTTATCAGTCTCTGCATATGAAACACCCCTGCTGCTCCTGGAAACTGACTTGCACCCACAAGCTGCAGAGCAAGGTAAAAAAAGCCCTAAGATTACATCCAGTATGACCTGTGGGAAGAACTGTGGTCAAATGGAAGATGAAGACTGACATAACATGTAAGTTTTCACAGTTTTCACTGTAGCTGACTCCAGCTACTTTCAGTACTCATGAACACAAACACTAAACATTTACTAAGCTTTACCACCTTTCCTCAGATAATATAAAAAATTAAAAAATAGCAGCCTTGGTTCTCATAGTCCAAATGTCAAGCTCAGCTGGAAATGCAAGTAAACAGACAGCAGAGAAGAATCAAAATCACAAAGCAATTGTATATAATTTATTGGAGCTGAAAATACAGGACAGTGGCATCCAAATGCAGGATTTGACTGCTACAGAAATGAAGCAACAGCATGATATATGTTGCCTTGAGCACAAAGAAGCAAGCAACAGGCTGTTGACTTCAGCATGTGCCGATGTGATAAGAGCGGTTTTATCAATCAGTGAGAGCTGGGGGTTATTTGAAGGTTGAGGGGGAGATGAGAACAAAAACTTGAACAAAATTAAGCGCTGAGCTGACTTTGGTAATTTGCAAGAGAAGCTGTGCATATAAGTTGCCAGCCATTAGCCATTAGGTGAAAGCATGCAATTTACACTGTAGTTTCTGGTAACAGAAATAAACTTAAGGGTATTGTGTCATCTTAACACTTTGAAAGAAATCATCAAATGTTGTTAAAAAAAGAAATCACAGGAATATTTTTTGAAAATGTTCTAAAATGCTATAGAAAGTCCAGCATTGTAGCTGGATGCAAACACCCACAAAATTAGGTGAAACTTTTGAAACATGACTTGAGTATGATCCACATGAATTTCTACTCATTCCTGCTCCATGATCCCAATATTGCATTCACCTGTGCTAGTAATCCTAATGCTATGGGAATTGCCTGTTTGTAGGATTGAGGATGATGCTGTCAACCATCTTGTAGATAGAATCCAGGCACAGGTAGGCCCACAGCAGCAGCAGCATAATTTAGTCCTTTACCAGGGAAAGGCAGGGGTGGCTTTAGGCAGTTTGCCACCCCATGGGGGAGGGATAGCTCAGTGGTTTGAACAGTAACCTCCTTAAACCCAGGGTTATGAGCTCAATCCTTGAGAGGGCCATTTAGGGACCTTAGGCAAAAATCTCTCTCAGGATTAGTTCTCCTTTGAGCAGGGGATTGGACTAGATGACCTCCTTACATTCTATGATGAATAAATAGTTTAGAGCACTACAGTTTTAAGAGCCACTGATTTTACTACAGATAAAGTTGTCTGTATTTATAGTTGCCTGTATAGCCCACCAACTTGATAGAACATTAATACATAGATGTTCTTTAGAGTATTCAAAATCTAGATTCAGATCAATTGTATCTGGCTTGAATCCACACCTAGATGCTTCTAGCCATGAGTTTGTGAACTAGTTGTCTGATGAATGTTCATTTTAAACAAAGAACTCCCATAGTAACTCAATATATATTAAGTATTGAGCAAGATTAGAAGGACCAGCCAATCATCTGCATACCATACTAGAAAAGTAGGCATAGTTATAATATTCACAGCCAGCTGCATCTTAACTGAGAAGGAACATGGCCTTACAATAAGTGCCAGGCTATTTACAGTATGCTAATATTCACATTACAAAGTAAAATTATGTACTCTTTTTTTGCTTTTATATTCAGGGTTTGAATGTTTTATAATGTCATACTCCACAAGTCTTGATGCATAACACTTAGCAGGTAGAAGAAAAAACACATACCATAAATGTTACTGAGCCATCGAATTAGAAAGCCTGTGCACTGAGAGAAGATTTTTAAAAAACTGCCAACGTAAAAAAAAAAAAAAGAAAAAAAAATCTGTTCATTAGCTGCCTACCATGAACAAATAAGGAACATATACAATAAGACATACAAAATCTGAGTAAATATACCTTTCAAATGTTTAATCTATCAAGATTGTCTGCAATAGTTCAATGTTATTATGCTTTAAAAATATAAACTGAAATGTTTCTGCCAACATCTGCTTCTACCACTTACACTAAGCATGCAGCAAGTTCTGGTGATGACATGACCTAGCCTTCCTTGCAGCACACTTCCATTTTCTTTTCTCTTTGATGGTTAGAAGTAACAATCTGACTTGATTTAATCTTAATTTTTCTGAGACAATACCACGCTATGATATATTACCAGCTCAGTGTATTGGTAGATAAGTGACTTGCAAGAGTACATAGATTAATATTTTATGTTTTATCAATCAAACAGTTTAAGAAAATAACAGAAAGGAAATGCAAGTAGAGAGATGCAGCAGTGAAATATTTTTAGTTGTTACAAAGCAGGGTTTCAATTGTGCAAATACACTAGGGAAAAATCTGCTAGCATCATCTACTCATGCTAAACTTGAAGGAGTTATATTTTGTGTTACAGGTTAGTAGTCTCTCTCTCCCCCAATTCATTGGTTGCCCCCAAGACATTGTGCTATTTTTTCTGACTGTCATTTTCAGTTTGTGGTCTTATTTAAGTGCCTCTTGTTTGCCAGTACAAGTGCCAAATTCCAGCAAAGCATATAGTGTATCAGCGGATGGGGCTTAGAATTTCCCCACCCCTTGTGCAGCTTACATAAGAATTCTCAACACTCTGCCTGGTGACTGTTCCCTCCCTATTCACCTGGAGACTTTAAGCTTTCCAAAGGAAGCAGAGGGGTAGGGAGAAGATAGCAAAGACATCAAAATGAGAGCTGCTTTGACAGTGGAAAAATGGGTGGTGGTAAACGCTTGGGAAGCTTGCAACTCCAGATTGCTCTCTGGTGGTGGGCAATTGTCATCTAAGTGTGCAAAGTCATTAAACAGGTCCTATTCCACAGGATTGCAACTCTGTGAAATGTGCAGAAAACAAAGTTGATCTAATAAGCTTCCTTAACTACAGTAGGGCAATAGATGCCTCCCTGCTCTCTCTTGCTTCAGAGTACATAAACAAGGAACCTTTCCATGGTTATGCAAATGTTGGTGAATCCCAGGGAACATTTCACTGACATTAACATTGGGTGGTCACAAAAAGGTGCACAATATATGCATCCTTACTAATAAAGAACTTTGAGAAACTGCAAACAGGCACATTCTTTCCAATGCCAGTTGAGATCCTCATGTTCCCCTGACTCATGAAGCCACACTGGGCTGCTGGACATGCACAAGAAAGATCATCATTGATGTGGGTGCAGGATGACTGGAGAGTATGCCTTTGGCAGATTAAAGGGCTGGTGTAGAGGTCTCAGAATGTGATAGGATGACACTAAGTATATCTGTGGTTATTATACCATGTTGTGCTTTAAATAATATTTGCAAAGTCAAGGGGAAAGTATTGGAGGCAGCATGGATGGGGTGGAGATTGGAAAGATTTTTGATTTTGACCAGCCTGACACAGACAGCCTGTTACCAGAGCACTTTGAGGCACTGTGTAGCAGAGGGAGATCTCCAGATCATGTTTTGAGAGTGTGTCATAGCCAGCCAGTGTGCTGTTTTGCAAATAAACGGGGCATAGCCAAGTGGTAATTTGATATAATCTTGTGGTGTGGTTAGGGGCTAGTAGTTTGGAGAGTTTACATGATTTTTTTCCTCTCAAAATAGACATGTTTTTCACATAATAGAACTATATTGTACAGTAACAGTACTAAAAAAGATTGTTAAAAGATTTAAAAAAAAATAAAGCTGGTGGCCACTCTGAGTTGAATCCCAGGTCAATGCAGATGAACTCATAGTAGATTTTATTTTCCACTGGTGTTGAACAGGACGGATACTGTCACCAGGAATGCTATTGCCTGCAGGATGTATGGCAGAAGAAATTGTCCATGCAGTGTAATGGCTGCTGGGGTGTGGACATTAAGATGTTTTGCTTCATAATACTTTGGAGCATCTGAATTTGTCCTCTAAGGAGCTACACAATGTCTTGATTCACTTCCTGATATGTTTCTCAGTCCTTCTGCCTTTCCTCGAGCATGCATTCCCTCCATTCCCTGATCTCACAGCCTGACCTAAACAACTGAGCAGTTCTAAAACAAGGTATTCCCTTGTCTGTCTCTTTTTTCCTCTTTATCCATGTCAGTCTTTCAACAGGTGTTCAGAGGATGCCCCTCAAGAATACCTCAAAGTACTCTGACACAACTGGATAGACCTTGTTAGATGTACAGGGTTAGCAGACATCAGGAATATGTGTCCCATATAGACCTCTTAAGAATATGAACAAGGTCACATTCGCTAATATTTGCTTCAGGGCCATGTAACAGTATGTGGGGATACTTTTCAAATCTTCTGTCCTTCTATCAGGGGCAGGGGACAAGGTGAGGAGGGGCCCTAGGCAAGCATAGGATAGTAGAGTAAACACTGTTAAAAATTGCAGGCAGTGCTGATATTAGTTACATATCATTCACAAGGGCAGGCACCAGAGGCACAAAGGCAGCTTATGCTCAAGACAGCCTATTTTCACTGGTGGAATTCCTGGAACTCTTTGCAGAGTGGTACAGAGTGGTGGGAGACACATGGCTGCTCTTCCTAGAAAGCTGCAGACAGAGACCAAAACAGTACTTTGCTTAAAATGTGTTAGCAAAGCATGCTATAAGACAAGAAAAAGATGTCTTGGCCAAGATAAACCTGAAGCTCCACAAGCTGAGAAGAACCGTGGTCATCAGCTATTGTTGTGAGTCAATTCAAAGCCAAGCCCCTACACATCAGCAACATACCCTTTCTACCTCTTTCCTGAATCTAATCTAATAAAACCAGCCTGCAAATAACTTGTATTGTCCATGGACTTTCAAACTGGAAAACATGCATCCACTAAGTTCACCTGTAAAGGGTAAAGAAGTCTCACTGCTATGCATAGGTAAAACGAAGTGAGTGGGTACCTGACCAAAAAAGCCAATGGGAAGGCTAGAACTTTTAAAAATTGAGAAAAGCCTTGCCCTTTGTCTGTCTCTGGTTGTTCTCAGGGATAGAGCAACGATGCTATAAGAAGCTTTGGGCCAGATATGAAAAATCTGTATCATACCTAGAAACTACTCATTTGAAACCCCAGATATGTAAGCAGATCAGGAAATATCTAGGAAGACACAATTAGGTTTATCTCTTATTTCTTCATCACTTGTAGATTCCTCTGTGCTAACCCCAGGTGATTTTGTTTTGCTTGTAACCTTTAAACTGGAGCTCAAGAAAGCTATTCTTGATGCTTAACTCTTGTATTTGCTCTGTTTAAATCTAGCAATAGCCTGAGTTTTCAGATATATTTTCTTTCTTTAATAAAATTTATCTTCTTTAAGAATAGGATTGGAGTTAGGTGTCTTAAGAGGTTTGTGCACATGTTTGTTCGTTTTTTTAAATTAGCTGGTGGCAACACCTGATTTCTGTTTTTTTTTCTTCTCAACTCTTCCCCAGAGGGGTGTGAAAGGGCTTGAGGATACCCCATAGGAAGGAATTCCCAGGTGAGTGTTCCTGGTTTCTCAAAGGGCTTATGCACTTGGGTGGTGGCAGCATCTACAAATCCAAGGTCAGAGAATATCTGTAACCTTGGGAGTTTAATACAAACCTGCAGTAGCAAGAATTAATTTCTAGTGTCCTTGCGGGCCCCCACCTTCTGCACTCAAAGTGCCAGAGTGGGGAATCAGCCTTGACAGCATTCTTTTGCGCCTTTGTTTCTTGCCCATGCACTGTTGGCAACAATTTTGAGAGGGAGCTGGGTGCAGGATTTATTAATTTAGATGGAATAAATGGGCCAAGGTGTTAGCCCTCATAACTCACTGTTCAAAGTTAAACAGTGTTAAACAAGATTCAGGTTTCGAAATAGAGACCTCAGCCTATTTAATACCATGCAAAACATTCAAAATCCTTTAAACCTTTCATTAAAGATAAAAAAGGCAGGGGGGGGAGAGAGTCAAAGAATTTGAAATGTAGAGTATTAAATAAGGATTTTATTTTAACATCCCTGGCTCCCTTTCACTGAAGAGTTTTAGAAAGGGGTGGTGGAATCCTCTTGTTTGACAGTGTTAGATACTATCAAAGATGGTAATACCTGTCCTTTTGGGGAAAGGAGCAGTTAGCAGAGATGCTGATTCTGACATACAGATTGAAACATTGTCTAATGCCTGTCACCTGTCTATTTTCATCTCAACTAAAAATCATTGTGACTGTTACAGCTATCCCCCTATTCCATTTTGTTTCTTACAGCTGTCCCCATACTCCATTTTGTTTTTTGTTCTCCTCCTGTGGCCGCCCTTCCCTGGCTGTTAAGTTGTTTACCAGGGCCACTGCCCTTCTCAAAGGGATGGCCACTTGTGCTGCGTGCTAAATGGGACCACTGCCCTGCTCAAAGGGTTAGTCCTGTTATCACCTCATTGAACCTGGGCTCGGTGTAGGGCAGGCAATGTCCAGAGCTGCAAGACCTATTGTGTTTTTAAGATCCTGGGCATGAGTCATAGGCCTTATGTGCTTTTGAGTCACCTATTGCACAGGACTCTGCCCAGACATGTTTCTGTGCTTAACCTGCAGTTTTTCCCTGTGCCTCCTCCCCTGTGACAGAGGGAGCCTATCAGGATTACTGGCGGGAAACTGCCTGAGTTTGCCTTTAAAAACAGACATTTTTGAAATAAACATCAGAAAGGTTCCTGCATTGCTGCCTGGTCTGATCAGCCAGGGGTTTTGGGGGGTCCTTTCTCCGCTCTCATTTTATTTTTGAGCGTACTCCCATTTTTTGAAACCCCCTGTCATAAACAGATAGCTAAGCGTTAATGTTTCTTTCACCTGAAAAAAAAGTAACCTGAAGCACCTGACCAGAGGACCAATCAGGAAACCCGACTTTTTTCAACTCTGGGCGGAGGGAAGTTTGCATCTGAGTTCTTTGTCTTCTGCCTGAATCTCTCTCAGCTATGAGGAGAATTTTTCTATTTCCTGCTTTCTAATCTTCTGTTTCCCAGTTGTAAGTACCAAAAATCAGATAGGGAATTTTTATGTTCTTTTGTATTTACATGTCTATAGTTGCTGAAGTGCTTTGAATTGTATTCTTTTTGAATAAGGCTGTTTATTCAATATTTCTTTTAAGCAATTGACCCTGTATTTGTCACCTTAATACAAAAAGACCATTTGTATGTATTTTTCTTTCTTTTTTATATAAAGCTTTCTTTTAAGACCTGTTGGAGTTTTCCTTTAGTGAGGAACTTCAGGGAAATTGAGTCTGTACTCACCAGGGAATTGGTGGGAGGAAGAAGTCAGAGGAAAATCTGTGTGTGTTAGATTTACTAGCCTGACTTTGCATTCCCTCTGGGTGAAGAGGGAAGTGCTTTTGTTTCCAGGACTGGAATTAGAGAGGGTGGACTCCCTCTGCTTAGATTCACGGAGGTTGCTTCTGTGTATCTCTCCAGGAGCACCTGGAGGGGGGAAGGGAAAAAAGTTATTTCCCTTTGTTGTGAGACTCAAGGGATTTGGGTCTTGGGGTCCCCAGGGAAGGTTTTTGTGGGGACCAGAGTGCCCCAAAACACTCTAATTTTTTGGGTGGTGGCAGCAGTACCAGGTCCAAGCTGGTAACTAAGCTTGGAGGTTTTTCATGCTAACCTCCATATTTTGGACGCTAAGGCCCAAATCTGGGACTAGGTTATTGACATGGTGTGCAGCGTTGTGGGAAGATAGAATCCAGAAGCCAGTAGGAATATTATATTTTTCTTTTCTCTGCTAGGGGCTTTTTAGCAGAGAGAAACAGTTTGGTTTTAAAAGGGAACCAGAGAGAATTTTTTTTTTCCTCTGCTCTCTCTGGCAGTTGTGGCTTGCATATTAAGCAAGAAACCATTAAGCTGTGACAAACAGGTCTTTTGTCGGACAATAGCACTCCCATTAGGAGGCAGATACCAGCACTATACTCATGCAAATAAAGTGGTTTTTCTGGTTTACTTTACATTGAAAAAATTAGCTAGGAAGACAGAGAAAAAGGCACTGTTGCTAGGCAGACCCCAGGAGGCAACAGAGCCTGCAGTTCAGACAACACACACCGGAGGGCACTCCAACACAAGAAAACAGGAACCATGCCTAACAAGACAAAAATGGAGGCAGAAGAGCAAATCAAAGATGCCGAGCACAGGCGACAGATGGAAAAAAACAAACAGGAAATAGAAATAAAACAAAAAGAAATGGAAATGAAAGAAAGAGAAGAACAGATCAAACAGGCAGCCCATAAAAGAGAACAAGACGCCAAAAATGCAGCCCACCGCAGAAAACTAGAAGAAGAAGAGGTGGCCCACCGCCGAGACATGGAAAAACAACAAAAAGAAATGAAAAAACAACAAAAGAAAAATGAAGAGAAGGAAAAACCAGAGAAAACATGAACTGGACTTAGCGCAAGCTGGGCTGCATGCACCAGCCAACCCTAACAACCCTACGCCAATAATTGTTCCACAGCACAGAAAATTTCCCACCTACAAGGCAGGTGATGACACCGAGGCCTTCTTGGAAAATTTTGAAAGAGCCTGTCTTGGGTACCGCATCCCTGAAGACCAGTACATGGTAGAATTGAGGCCACAGCTCAGTGGACCTTTAGCAGAGGTGGCAGCTGAAATGCCTAAGGAAAACATGAACGACTATAAACTTTTTCAAACCAAGGCCAGATACAGAATGGGAATAACCTCGGATCATGCCCGTCGGCGTTTCAGAACCCAAAAGTGGAAACCAGATGTGTCATTTCCCAAACACGCCTACTCCGTTGAGAAAAATTATGAGGCCTGGATATCAGGACACAATGTTAAAACCTTGGAAGAACTGCACCTCCTCATACAAATGGAGCAGTTCTTGGATGGTGTTCCTGAGGATATAACACGGTACGTACAAGATGGAAAACCCAAAAATCTTGCTGAGGCAGGGGAGATTGGAGCCAGATGGATGGAAGTGGCAGAAAGCAAGAAAGCTACGGTCAAGGGGAACGAATACCCCAGGGGGCACACCGACCATAAACCCTACAACCGAGGACAGCCAAAGACCCCACATACAACCCAAGTAAAGCCACAGACGCCCTATTCTTCCACCTCACCAGTCTCCAGTAACTCACCTCGGCCCAGTGACCCATCAGATGGAAGATGCTTTAAGTGTAATGAACTGGGACATATCAAAGCAAACTGTCCAAAGAACACCATGCGAGTGTAATTCATTACACCACCATCACACAAAAGATCCCCAGGCCCAGATGCCTCTCAAATACCCTTGGAGCGGAGGGAAAATTTGAGAGTGGGCGGAAAGAAGGTTACTGCGTGGAGAGACACGAGGGCACAAGTGTCAGCTATCCACCAATCCTTCGTTGACCCCAAATTCATCAACCCAAAAGGCCAAAGTTACAATTTACCCCTTCATGTCACAAGTTGTAGACTTGCCTACAGCTGAACTGCCTGTCCAGTACAAAGGCTGGTCAGGAATGTGGACTTTTGCAGTCTATGACAATTATCCTATCCCCATGCTACTGGGGGAAGACTTGGCCAACCAGGTGAAGCAGGTCAAGTGGGTGGGAATGGTTACACGTAGCCAAACCAGGCAAGCTTCCAGACCCATTCCTGTTCCTGAGCCGTCCACAGACGCCCCATCTGTGTTACCAGAGACCCAGACAGAGGTAGTGGACCCGGATTCCATGCCAACCACTGAAACAGCCACAGCACCTCCAGTCTCAGGCCCGGAACTGGAACAGCAACCAGCACCAGAAAGTGCAACCACATCTTCAAACTCAACGCCAGAGGGCGCCAGCGAGCCAGAACTGGCAGAAGCAACATACAGCCATACCCAAAAGGCTCAGCTCGAGCCTGAAATACCCTCAGGTGCACCAGCGGAGAGCGGTTCACTGGCAACGGAAACAACCCCATCACCTACATCGCTTCCAGAGGGACCAAGCCCAAGTCCACAGTCTTGAGGAAGAACTGGTGACCCCAGCCTCAAGGGAACAGTTCCAGACTGAGCAGGAAGCAGATGACAGCCTTCAGAAAGCTTGGGCGGCAGCCGGAGCACCCCACCGCCTCTCAGCTCTTCTAATCGATCCCGGTTTATTATATACCAAGGACTTTTATACAAGGAGATTCTTTCTGGTGGACACCGGGGAGAATGGCAGCCGCAAAAACAGTTGGTGGTTCCAACTAAGTACCGGGGGGAAGCTCTTAAGCTTAGCCCATGATCATCCCAGTGGCCATGCTGGGGTGAACCGAACCAAGGACCGGTTGGGGAAGTCCTTCCACTGGGAGGGGATGGGCAAGGACGTTGCCAAGTATGTCTGATCTTGTGAGGTATGCCAAAGAGGTCCCATTTCAGCAAGTATCTGTGAATATTCTGGGTCCTTTTCCAAAAAAAGACACCCAGAGGAAAGCAGTACGTACTGACTTTAGTGGACTTTGCTACCCGATGGCCGGAAGCAGTAGCTCTAGGCAACACCAGGGCTAACACTGTGTGCCTGGCCCTAACAGACATCTTTGCCAGGGTAGGCTGGCCCTCCGACATCCTTACAGATTCAGGGTCTAATTTCCTGGCAGAGACCATGGAAAAACTGTGGGAAACTTCCATGGGGTGAATCACTTGGTTGCCACCCCCGTACCACCATCAAACAATGGCCTGGTGGAAAGGTTTTAATGGAACTTTGGGGGCCATGATACGTAAATTCGTCAACGAATACTCCAATAATTGGGACCTAGTGTTTTGCAGCAGTTGCTGTTTGCCTACAGGGCTGTACCACATCCCAGTTTAGGGTTTTCACCGGTTGAACTTGTGTATGGTCACGAGGTTAAGGGGCCATTACAGTTGGTGAAGCAGCAATGGGAGGGGTTTACACCTTCTCCAGGGACTAACATTCTGGACTTTGTAAGCAACCTACAAAGCACCCTCCGACACTCCTTAGCCCTTGCTAAAGAGAACCTAAAGGATGCTCAGGAAGAGCAGAAGGCCTGGTATGACAGACATGCCAGAGAACGTTCCTTCAAGGTAGGACACCAGGTTATGGTCTTGAAGGCGCAACAGGCCCATAAGATGGAAGCATCATGGGAAGGGCCATTCACGGTCCAAGAGCGCCTGGGAACTGTGAACTACCTCATAGCATTTCCCAATTCCTCACTAAAACCTAAAGTTTACCATGTTAATTCTCTCAAGCCTTTCTATTCCAGAGACTTACAGGTTTGTCAGTTTACAGTCCAGGGAGATGATGCTGAGTGGCCTGACGGTGTCTACTACGACGGGAAAAAAGACGGTGGCGTGGAAGAGGTGAACCTCTCAACCACCCTGGAATGTCTGCAGCGGCGACAAATCAAGGAGCTGTGCACTAGCTTCGCCCCATTGTTCTCAGCCACCCCAGGACGGACTGAACGGGCATACCACTCCATTGACACAGGTAATGCTCACCCAATCAGAACCCCACCCTACCGGGTGTCTCCTCATGCCCAAGCTGCTATAGAACGGGAGATCCAAAACATGCTACAGATGGGTATAATCGGCTCATCTACCAGTGCCTGGGCATCTCCAGTGGTTCTGGTACCCAAACCAGATGGGGAAATACGCTTTTGCGTGAACTACCGTAAGCTAAATGCGGTAACTCGTCCGGACAACTATCCAATGCCACGCACCGATGAGCTATTGAAAAAGTTGGGACGGGCCCAGTTCATCTCTACAATAGACTTAACCAAGGGGTACTGGCAAGTACCGCTAGATGAACCTGCCAAGGAAAGGTCAGCATTCGTCACCCATGCGGGGGTGTATGAATTTAATGTCCTTCCTTTCGGCCTTCGAAATGCACTCGCCACCTTCCAGAGGCTGGTAGATGGTCTAGTAGCAGGACTGGGAAAATATGCAGTTGGCTACCTCGATGATGTGGCCATTTTTTCGGACTCCTGGCCCGAACACCTACTACACCTGAAAAAGGTCTTTGAGCGCATCAGGCAGGCTGGACTAACTGTTAAGGCCAAAAAGTGTCAAATAGGCCAAAACAGAGTAACTTACCTGGGGCACCAGGTGGGTCGAGGAACCATAAACCCCCCTACAGGCCAAGGTGGATGCTATCCAAAAGTGGCCTGTCCCACGGTCAAAGAAACAGGTCCAATCCTTCTTAGGCTTGGCCGGGTACTACAGGCGATTTGTACCACACTACAGCCAAATCTCTGCCCCACTGACCGACCTGACCAAAAAGACCCAGCCAAATGCAGTTAAGTGGACTACCAGGGAATTGGTGGGAGGAAGAAGTCAGAGGAAAATCTGTGTGTGTTAGATTTACTAGCCTGACTTTGCATTCCCTCTGGGTGAAGAGGGAAGTGCTTTTTGTTTCCAGGACTGGAATTAGAAAGGGTGGACTCTCTCTGCTTAGATTCACGGAGGTTGCTTCTGTGTATCTCTCCAGGAGCACCTGGAGGGGGGAAGGGAAAAAAGTTATTTCCCTTTGTTGTAAGACTCAAGGGATTTGGGTCTTGGGGTCCCCAGGAAAGGTTTTTGTGGGGACCAGAGTGCCCCAAAACACTCTAATTTTTTTGGGTGGTGGCAGCAGTACCAGGTCCAAGCTGGTAACTAAGCTTGAAGGTTTTTCATGCTAACCCCCATATTTTGGACGCTAAGGTCCAAATCTGGGACTAGGTTATTAACACCCCCCCCCAAAGAACGAATTGCTGCCTGAGAGATCTCCTGATTATCGAGACCGTACCGAGCCTTCTGATGTTCTTGCTGCTTCTGCCTTTGCTGCTGCCTTGGGGACTGGTAAGAATCCCTCTGTGAAATTTTCCCTACTTTTATTTTATTATTTTAGCTGCTGGCTCTGTTTCCCCAGCACACAGATTCAAGCTAAACCTTGGTCTGTGTCTTAAAACCTCTCTTAAACTCCGCGGCTCTTTGCCGCTAAAAATAAGTTAGTGCCGGTGCTAAGCTCTGCTCCTGTGGGCTTTGCGTGGGGGCTCTCTGCTTTCAGCTGTACCCACTGCTGTAGCCACTGCTGTAGCCACCTTCCCTTGGCTTCCTCGGGGGCTGCCTTGGGAGCTGTATCCTGGGCATATACCACTGTGCCCTCTGTGACTTCCCCATAGCATAAGGTGCACCATAGGTTATGTTTTTTTTAGTTTAATAAGTCATAGTTTGTTAAGATTGTAAAGCTTGTAAGTTCACCTGCCTTGTTATAGTTTACTGTTTTGTTGCTCCATATAGTTGCTTGTTATAGTTTTGCTTAGAATTGTGATATTTGTTGTTTTGCCTAGTCGTTGATTAAGATAGATAAGGTTTTTGCTGCTTAAATTCGTCTTCCCGCTGTCCCGATCTCTCCCTGAACTTTCCCGTGTCTGTTTTTCCGCCGGTCCAATCTCCCCCTGTGTACTTCTCCATGTCTATAGATAAGGTTTTTGCTGCTTGAATTCGTGTCTGTTTTTCCCCCCGCTTCAATCTCCCCCTCTGTGTGCTTCTCCGTGTCTCCCTGTTATATCCCTTTGCTGCTTTTTCCCCCGCATCTGCACTCTGTCCGAACTTCCCAACTCCTTGCTGCTTCCCCCCTCTGCGTCTGCATCACCCTCTGAACTTCCCAAACCCCTTGCTGCTTCCTCCCCTGTGAAACTTCCCAAACCCTTTGCCATTTTTTTCTTTTGTTTTTGATGTTCGCTTGTTGCTAAAACCTCTCTCTAGCCCTTCTTTACACTTCTCCGCTGCCCCTCCCCTACCGAAGATCACCATCACACTGCTCCATTGTCCTTACCCTGCAGGGCTTCAGAGTCTCTCTCGCTGCTTCCAGCCGCACTCTCCTCTCATTAGCTGCCACTAATCATTCACTCCCCTCCCCCCTACACTCTTGCAGATTATCTGCTATCCTAGCCTCACAAATTAAGTCATTACTTTTCTTTTATACCGTTACATTGCATAATTTCGCTTATCACCCATATTGTATTATTGCACTGTGAGTCACATTTTACTTGTAATTATAACACCCCATTGGTTGCTTCCACTTTTCCGATATACTTTGTATTTGCATTGATACCATTGTGTTACATTGTGTATAAGGCCACTAACCACTTAATACATTCTATCTAAGATTGTTGACCATTTTATATAGAAGCTACCATTTTATTTTGTATTTCTTTTGATACACTTATTGACTGTACTGTATCCCATTGTGCTGAACCCCACTCACTGTACCCCACTGTTAGATCTCCCTACACTGTTCAGTAAGAACCTCCCCATCATTGTCTATTGTAAACACCCTATACACCCCATCCCATAGTATTTCATTGTTAAATTCCCACCACTTCCTTTTTCCTTTAATAAAGAAATTAATTGGCACCCCACCTGTGTGGTAATTGCTCCCCAAGATCCCATATACCTGCTGGCAGGGACACATTGAAACTGAACATACCAAGACCTCTTTATTAATAGATCTGGAAAAATAGGTACAGTTTTGTCTGTGGCCAGCGTGTGCTAATTGCTGATTTAGAATGGGGCTTTTCCTTTAGGAGCTGAGCACTGGGAGTAGTGATAGTGAATACAGGATGGAGCCTAGGCAAAGATACCATGCTTGCTACACTGCTGAAAAAGTTACTCAGCCATAAACATTTATAGATTGACATTTCAAAGCATAATTTAACACGTTATAACTAGTTTTTTCAATCAGGAATAGTATATTGCAGGGGAGAGCGCAAATGAAAGTCAGTACTTTTTAGAGCTGCAGCTTCAAACTGTCATTCTGATGTATTAGAACAAGAGTTAAAAAAAACACATCATCATCAAGTTGGATCTATATCAGGGCTGTATTAAAGAGATCCTGGCCTCCTCCCCAAGATACAGACAACATTCAAGTTTGTTTGTGAAACACCAACTTATCCTGTCAGCATTTCAGACACATGAAATGGCTAAATTCATCCCGGGTATAAATTATAGCAGAGATGAAATTGGCACAATGTAACTCAAGCAACATTAAAAAGGACACCTGCTCTAGTCCTAAAACATCAAACATATAGTTGGTTAATACAACCTTTGTTTTTGGATGTGAACATCCATTTTCTTAGAATCCACTGCCTCCAAAGAAAAAGCCCATTATTCCTATTTGTATTTAAAAGTACATCACTTGCCTTTAGGAATCACTCAAAGACCAGCCAAATGATTTGTGTCATAAGGGGAGTCTTCTAAGAAAGGTGGAGCAGAATTTTAGTTCATGTACTTGGAAATATTTTGGCATCATTTCTTAAATTTGTCAATTGCCTCATAAGAGTGGTTACTGCACTCAGACTGGAAACTTATGCGAAAGTAAGAAAAAAACCCATGGTTGTTATTCGCATCCTTTTTTTCCCTGAGAATCATCTACCAGTTTGATAGCTGACAAACTACATATGAAGAAAAAAAAAAGAGCAACATTAATTAATCCCTCTTTAAGATTACAAACTGGAAAGCTTTTAAAAAAAAACACATAAAACCATCTGCTCTCTAGATAGATGTTTTCCACAGAGCTATCACACAGCTGTAATAAGGAAATATTTATAACCATCTAAAGTTTCCTGTAGTTTTCAGTAGTACTTTATCAAAACTGTGCAATAGGATACCTTCTGCCTTAAGTTAAATGTCAAAAATGCTACATAAGAAATAGACATCTGACAGATGACACAACAGCACAGCTCAGAGTTCATAATGTCAGCCTAATTTGTCTAAAACGTAGTGGGAAGGAGGCTGTAACAGGTCCTCTGCCCGCTCCTCTTCCTAGGGCCCACCGGCTGCCCCAATAAAGCTCAGAGAGGCTTCTTATTCTGCAGCACCCATGGCTTTATTTACACCATGTTATCACACCACCAGTGATATACTATATACAGAGCTTGTAGGCCTGACAATTGCCTCTCCTACATAGAGTCTGCCCTCAGCCTGGGGACTGACCTTCCCCTAGCCATTCCCCCTGTCTTCTGGCTAGCTGCCAGCCTTTATAGCCCTTGAACCCGCAGGTGCAGCCACTTCTGAAGGCCAGGCACCAGGCTTCTCCCCAGCCCCAATCTATTTCCCCTGATTGGGGCTGGCTGAGCAGGGGCTAAATAGGTGCCTTTGCACCAGCACCCTGCTACAGAGGTGAATAGCTGCTTATTTCAGTATCAACCTTATTTCCCACTACATGCTACAATATACACTCTTTGAAATGTAAATATGGTGTGAAAACAACTTTTTAACCATACAGCTGCACTATTGGTAACACCAGAGCACATCACAGATCAGACACTATGAGGATTTAGGGAAGCCCCAAACCCAATCTAGATGTCTCTTTGCTTTGACTTCTACTCTTCCTAGTTAATGATCTCAATCCTGTGTGAAGGGTAGAGATATGTCTATGAAATCACAAGGGACAGGGTTGTGAGTGTGAGAAATTCTAGGTGTGCCCTGGAGGCAGGGGTTGGGAATACTGTATGGCTGTGTGCAGCTGTTCACCAGAGATGCTCTCTAGTTTGTTTTATTCCTCTCACATTCACTGGTTTATTATTTAATAAACCCCAAGACTGTTACAAGAGGATTTGAATTAGATTCTTTTATTGCTTCCCCCTTCTACTGGTCCTTTTGATAACGTGATGTGGTTCTGCCTAAATCTCCTCCATCTCATTTTAGACCTTCTCAGTGAACTAGCCTTGTTACAGGAGCCCTTGTGTCTGCTCTCTACATTTAGACTTGAAATGGCTGCAGTTAGTCAATAGTTTTGACAGCTTAAAACTTTCAATTTTTAGCTCATGTTAGCAAAGTGTTACCATGAGGTCAGCAAAGCTTCAATGAGGCTCCATATGTGCTGATCCAGGTGCAGAATTTGTGCCATTCAACAAGATTCTCAGCTGGTCTAAATCACCATAGACTTTCAAAGTCCTATGCTGATTTATGCCAGCAGAGGAACTGACCTTTAATATTTTATTGCTATAAGATGTAATTAAGTTTTAAGTTCTCTTTTGGACTATTATTTTTACCGTTTTGCATTCAATTAAACAAAATATATAACTTGATCTTCAAACACTGGAGGGATATCACCAAGGTCCCTTTTTCTCTTCCCCAAACTCCCTTCCCATATTTATTATCCTATTTTGCCCATATAACCATGTCAAGTTACCAAACTCTGAATTTTTCCCTCCTTTTACGTCTCTTCTGTAAATGAGTGCCAGAACTGTGCACTGTATTATCTCAAGTATTTTGTTATAATTATAGATTAGTTTTGTCTGACTTGTTTCATACCTCATGTTCAAGTTTAACATAGCCATCCAATTTGTACCTCTTCTGTACAATTCGTCTCTAGACTTATAAATGAATGGGTAGGGATATTGGCCTTAACAATTATCTTCATAGAAATCAACTTCTCAACTCAATTCAACCCTAAACACTTCCTCCAAGTACCTCCTCCTTTCAATAGCCAACAAATTCATCCATTTAAGTCAGGAAATACTTTTACTCTACCTTGTGTTGATTGATCTCTGTAGAACATTATTTCATATAGTCCCACTTGAAGCCCTATTAAATTTTAGGTTTTACATTCAGTAATTTACAATAGTTACATTATACTTCCCATCCAATATCCATTGGATTGTCTTTTGGAATACAGATTTCACCAAGAGTATAAAAAAAATGAAACATGATATTTCAAAAATTGCAAGGTTTTACTTTGCAAAATACGTATTTCTTTCTTTGTAGATTGGACAGTAGTAGATCCACTTGACTGATTGAATTTTGGGGTAGAACACCAGAAGCAACTCTTGCCTTCATGATGCAGCTAACAAGCACAGTTTGGGCCCCTTATGAAATGTTAATGATTAAAGATGAAGAGAATTGTGTAGCTTCTTAAACTTTAGTTTCTGCCATGCCAAATAGATGCTTTCTCAAAGGAGATTCCTTTATAGTGCAGAAAAGGAAATAGTTTAAAGTGGAAAGAGAGACAAAATATTATCCACATTTAACTCATTCATGCTTTATGTAATCCCCTCAGAGTGTGGATGAAGCGCATCTATTCTACTAATAACTAAGATATAGGTAGACCATATAGTTAAACAGATATAGCCAGCCCTTTCTAGTATACTTTTATGAATATCTTTTCCTATAATTGCTTTCAGATTGCAATTTGTGAAAAAAAAAAAAGAAGCTGCCATCAATTTTTAGTTTAAAGAAATTGTAATCAAAGGGGAGATTTTCAAGGGCACAGAATGGGACATGTTATAGTAATCAGGCCTACAAGTTTACCCTAATTATGAACTTTTTACAATTGAGCTTACAAAATGTTACAAAAAAAAATAAAATGTTGAAGGGCAAAGGTGCAAATCTAAGATTAAATAGCACACTACTTTCATTAATATAATTCAAGAATTGTTACAATCATGCCTGGTAAATGAGAAAAAAAAATCAATGACTCGAAATTGGTATTGTAGAAATTTGACCTAATTGGTAAACAAAGTTAAGTGGTGGGCTATTCTGCCCATATCCCCCTCTGTGGGTCCTTTTTAAATATTATTTTAAAAGAAAAAAAAACAGGAAACGGGGAAAAATTGGACACAAGGCAGCTGACAAAAATGAGGGAGGAGGGAGAAGGAGTGAGCTTAACCATCATGGCTGTTATTCTCACCATCTCGTATGACCCCAGGATCCACTATGACACCATCAGACCTTTTTCCTGATTGTGAGAGGTGACCAAGTCAGAAAGAGGGCCCCAAATGATATTGATCTCTACCAGCTCTGGAGGAATCCTAAACATTATGAGACTGTCACAGATGCACCCTTTGGGAGTCCCCTTTATCTTCCACACCTTATTTCTTTATCATCCTGTCTAATAAGAGTCTGGCTTAGCAAGCCAAAACTGCATAGTTTGCAACACAGCTATATGACTTGTGAATAGGGGCAACTTTGGTGTTTTGGAGATCACCTAGACTCGCAAGGGGTATTGTCACTGCCTGCCCTGTAACATTATTTGTGCATAGTTCAATTCCCTGACCTCAGTAGCTTGCTCACAAACACAAGGTCTCACCGTGACTTACAGAGTCCTAGTTACTTCTTTCACAGTGACACCAACAGCCCTTATAGTACCAAGTCTTCCCAAATCCATCCTCCTTAAGTTCTTAAGTACCAGACCCTTGAACTTCTCCCCTCTGGTTCATCACCCCAAAGGCAGGAAAATGGCTCCTAGAGATACTATTTACTATGTACTCCTGGCGGAATTCTACGCCACTGGGTGCATGCATAATTCACGGGCTGTGCATATTTTTAACTTTTTTTTTTTTTTTTACCAAAAATAACTTCTGTGAGAAAGTTGCCACAGTTCTGCCTTTTGACCACCAGAGGTGCTGTGGCACTAGAATAGAGCAGCCAATCCCAGCCAGCTAGAGAAGAGAAAGTCTGCAGTACTTTCATAGCACCTGTTGGGCCAGGTCAGGAGACGGGGGATAAGGGAAGAAAGAGCAAGAGACTGCTCATAAAGGCTAGTAGGGAAGGACAGACTGGGGCAGGTGCTGAATGGGAGTGGAGGTGCAGGGCCACATGGAGATGAGGAGAAGGGGGTGAAAGGCCACATGGGGAAAAGAGGGGGAGGACATATGAGGATGCAGGGACACTTGGGGGTTTGGGACAGATGTGCCTGACTGAATGGGAGAGGCTAGGGTCTGCATGGGGGAAGCTCCTTAACAATCCCTCCCCACCCCCCCAAAACCCCTGTTCCATACTTTTCCAAATATAAACAAAACAACCCTCCAAGTTCACACCCAGGCTCCTTCTCAGCAATTACTTCCCTCTCCCTCAACTCCTCCATTACCCCTGACTTCCCCATTGCTTCTGAGAGGGATGGGAAATATAGTTCTGTATTGTAGTTTAAATGAATTACTCAAGAGTTCTATATTAATATGCCTAGCAAGAAATCTATTTGTGAAAAAACATTTCCTGAATTTTTTGTTGTCTGTATTGTTACAGACATAACTTGCTGACAGATATTTTGAAATAAATTAACAAAATAATTGAAACTGGTGTGATTATATTCTGTTATTATGACAAAAATATGGAGAATTTTAAAATAGTGTATGCAGAATTTTTAATTTTTTTGGCACAGAATTCCCCCAAGAGTAACTATGGTGCATGCACACTCCACATGGATACTTGCTTGGAATAAAAACAAAACAACAAAAAATAAAAAACAGACAAAGATAAAATTGTAAGGGAAAGCAAACATACAAGGGGCACAGAAAATAAACAGACAATCTCAGGCTTTACACTTCCATATTAGACAAAATCCCTTTTCTAATGCAAGCTGCCTATTGGTTCTTAAGTTTCCCAGCATACCCATTAGCTATGGAGTGGATGATAGGGGGTGGGATGGGAAGGAGTGCAGCATTCATAGACAGCCTCCCACCTACAGACAGTCCTCTCAAATTCTGGATGGACCATGGGATGCTGTTTCAGGAAGAAGGCCTGCTAAGCAGAAATGGGGGAAGGTGAAGGGCCTATTTAAATACAGACTGGCTAGCCTAGTGAGGAGGGCTTTAAACCAGGTTCGAAGGGGGCAGGTGACCAAAGCCCACAGCTAAGTCAAAAACATGGATACCTGGGAGAAGGGTTGGAATTTGGGGGAGGGGAGAAGGGGAGCATGGGCTGTTATAGTGGGGATAAGGGAGAGACAAGACAGAACTGGGGTGGGGGAATAAAATCAGTATCTTAGATGTCTGTACCCTAATGAGAGAAGTATGGGGAATAAGAACTCAAAATGCTAGTAAATAAAACACAACTATGACATAGTTGGCATCAGAGAGACTTGGTGGGATAATACACATGATGGGAATATTGGTATAGAAGGGTACAGCCTGCTCAGGAAGGAAAAGCAGGAGGTGTTGCCTTATACATTAAAAGTATATACACTTGGAATGAGGTTGAGATGGAAATAGGACTTGTTTTTTACCCCTTTTATTCTTACCCAAACACTTTCAACAAGGGTGATGTCATGGTAAAGGTCTACTACAGACCACCTAACCAGGAAGAAAAGGTAGATGAGGATTTCTTTAAACAACTAACAAAATCAACCAAAGCACAGGACTTGGTGGTGATGGGGGACTTCAACTACTCAGACATCTGTTGGGAAAACACCACAGCAAGGCACAGCTTATCCAACAAGTGCTTGAATGTATTGGAGATTTTTTTTTTATTTCAGAAGCTGGAGAAAGCTACTAGGGGAAAGGCTGTTATAGATTTGATTGTGATAAATAGAGAGGAACTGGCTGAGATTTTGAAAGTGGAAGACATCTTGGGTGAAAGTGATCATGAAATGGTAGAGTTCATGATTCTAAGTATGGTAGGAGGGAGAACAGCAAAATAAAGACAATGGATTCCAAGGCGGCAGACTTCAGCAAACTGAGGAAGTTGGTAGGTAAGATCCCATGGGAAGCATGTCTAAGGGGAAAAACAGTTGAAGAAAGTTGGCAGTTTTTCAGAGACATTATTAAGGGCACAAGAGCAAACTATCCCAATGCGTAGGAAAGATAGGAAGTATGGCAAGAGACTGCCCTGGCTTAACCAGGAGATCTTCAATGATCTCTTTTAAAAAAAGGATTAGAGGTGCTTAATAACTTCTTTGTTTTGGTTTTCACCAAGAAAGTTGGTGGTGATTGGATGTCTAACACAGTGAATATCAGTGAAAATGAGGTATGATCAGAGGCTAAAATAGGGAAAGAGCAAGTCAAAAATTACTTAGACAAGTAGATGTCTTCAAATCACCAGGGCCTGATGAAATGCATCCTAGGATATGTCCAGACTACCCGCTGTATTGGCGGGTAGCGATCGATTTTTCGGGGATCGCCATATCGTGTCTCATCTATACGCAATATATCAATCCCCGAACGCACTCCCGTCGACTCCAGAACTCCACCGGAGCAAGCGGTGGTAGCGGAGTCGACACAGGGGCCGTGGACGTTGATCCCGCACCGTGAGGACCTGAGGTAAATCAATCTTAGATACTTCAACTTCAGCTACGCCATTCACGTAGTTGAAGTTGCGTATCTTAGGTTGATACCCTCTCCCCTAGTGTAGACAAGCCCTTTGAATACTCAAGGAGCTAACTGAGACTATGTGAGCCATTAGCAATTACCTTCAAAAATTCATGGAAGACATTCCAGAATACTGAAAAAGGGAAAGTATAATGCCAATCTATAAAAAGGGAAATAAGGACAACCCAGGTAATTATAGACCAATCATCTTAACTTCTGTACCCAGCAAGATAACTGAACAAATAATTAAGCAATCAATTTGCAAACATCTAGAAGATAATAAGGTGATAAGTAACAGTCAGCATGGATTTGTCAAGAACAAATTGTTTCAAATCAACCTGATAGCTTTCTTTGACAGAGTAACAAGCCTTGTGGATGGGAGTGGGGAAGCGATAGACATGGTATATCTTGACTTTAGTAAAGCTTTTGATACTATCTCACATGACCTTCTCAAGCAAACTAGGGAAATGCAACCTAAATGGAGATACTACAAGGTGGGTGAAAAACTTGTTGGAAAACCAACTTCCCAGGGAGTAATCAGGAGTGGTCCACAGTGCTGGAAGGACATAATGATTGGGGTCCCGCAGGGATCAGTTCTGGCTCCAGTTCTGTTCAATATCTTCTTCAATGATTTAGATAATGGTAGAGAGTACACTTATAAAGTTTGCTGTGCTTATAAAGTTTGTAAGTGCTTTGGAGGATAGGATTAAAATTCAAAATGATCTACCCACCCATCAGCCCTTCACATGCTCCCCTCTCTCTCTGTCCTCTCTCTGTTTTGCCCCTTCACCAAGACCCCCTCCTCCCCTCAAGCCTCCCTGCTCCTCCATAACCCCTCTGCAGAGCACATCCCACCCCCAATACTATGCAGAGAAGCAGCCTCTGGTTGGAGCACTCAGCTCACCAACAGCCTGGCTGGCAGGCTCCTTCCTTCCCCACTACCTCTGGCTGGGCTGATGCCTGGGAAAGCCAAAGACACTCTGGTTCAGAACACTGATCAGGAGGAGCCGAGCCCTGAATGGGCCAAAGCCTCGCACAGCACTGCTATGGGGCAGCTTCTTCACCCTTCAGCTAAGTTCTGGAGTCGGGGGAGGAGGAAGCAATTTCCAGCATGTTCACTCCCAACCCTGCAGGCTCCACAGCAGCCTCCCAGGTAGAGGCTTAGCACCCTCTTCATTCAACCCCTCCACCCTTGTGTCTTTCCCCCACGGAGTGCAGGGCTGTTCCATCCTCTCCCCACCCTCCCCTGCTGAGCCACCTCTCTGGCTGGCTTTGCTGAAGCCCCTGCAGTCAGGTTACTTGGGCCCTGGTGCATAATGCATTCTTATGGCTTAACCCTTTAGTGCCTGGGCTGTAGCCTGAGGACAGGAGGTGGCTGGGTTATGCTGGTGGACAGCAGCAGTCTTGAGGAGTTAGCTGCCTTTTCACTGAGGCTGGGCGGGGAGCAGGATGCTGAACAGGCTCATGGGGCCCCGCTACACCCAGCTGCTGCAGAACTGTACCCCCACATTGACGGTATGGGGCACCGTAGGCGCTGTGGGATTGGTGTGGGCGACGGACTGGAGACTGATCCTTGACTATGTTCCCTACATTAATGGTAAGTTTAAGAAAGATGATTAAACTGCTGCTCTTCCCTCTAATGGAAGTGTTTATGGGCTGGACTGGGTGTATTGGATCCATTCTTCCTCTCGAAGACCCTAGTCTGATGTGAATTTGAAATGCTCATTGTGGACTTCAGGAGAGGCTGTGACGTTACTTTATCTTCTACTGAACAGTTATGAACAATCAAATTTAATTTAACATACTGGCTGCACAAATGTGTGAACTTGCTTCTGGGTCACTTTTACAAGCGGTATTGTTCTGATGGGATGAATTCATAAAACAGATGTACAAAATAAATCAAACTGAAAAAAAAAAGACACTGTATGGGCAGGAAGGGACAATCTGCTTCCAGCCACATGGGAGCAGAGGGGTGGGGGAGGGGGGAAGAAATGAGCTTTGCAAAGGTACAGGCCAGGTCATCCCTTCCCCTCCTCCTCTCCCCCCGCAGCTGGAAACAGCTCCCATCTCTTCCCTCCCACATGGTGCCAAAAGGCTGCTGGGGGCCAAACTGTGGTGTGAACCCTGGCAGAAATCTGGCGAGCGGGCATGTGACCCTGCATGCCCACCCTCCCAGGTGTTGCCTCAGGCATATGTGGTGCCAAGAACCAGGAGAGGCAAGTCTGTCCTGGAGGCCCAGACAGGCATGGAGGACGGAGAGTGCCAGGCAGAGAGGGTCACGTCGGTCAGAGAGAGGTGTATAGGAATATATGTATGTGTCAGCCCTCCCCATGTGAGCCCTAAAGCCTTAAAGATAAGAAGGTAAATAAAAAGAATCCAACTACACAGTATTTATTTTGAACAGAGGCTCAGTTAAGTTGATGTTAATTTGAATGTTTGTACAGCATAGTTCTGATTGATTGCCATTGAACTAGCTTGCTGATTAGTAATTTTACCAGGTGTCCCATATTCAGCATAGGGAAATATGGTCACTCTAATGTCAGCTTACCTGTTGGCTGCAAGGCAAAAATGGACTGCCATTCAGTTCTGCTTTCTTTTGCTTCTCATGGAGAGCGAAAAGGGTTGAGATGATATATCTCAGAAATTTCTCAACACTAGAGTACATAATTGAGGTGGCATTGAGAGTACCAAAGATGGGCTCTATGGTCTCTTTTTCACACCTACATGTCTGTTATTTTCTCTTTTGTCTAACATAGCTGTGGGTTGCCCCCAACCTCTGCCTTGTCTTGGCCTTTTCCTCAAAATACTGTCCTTCTCCCAAGATCAGGTAGTAAATCATGGACAGTGGAGATCAGCATGGTCTTGATGCCTCTGTATCCCTACAGTGTATTTTTTTTTTTTTTTGGCTTGGGTTTGGTCTGTCCTTTCGGGAAGTTTTGAAAAATTCTTAATTAGACAGGAAGGTTAAAAAAAATGCAAAGTTGTTCTTCCAGTCCTATTTTAAAGGGTCAGCCAGGGGGAATTTGAACTGTTTCACTCATTCTGTGTAATAATTTTCCTTGTACAGAATGAAATGTCAGTCTTCTGAAGATATGGCTGTCATGAATTCACTTGACAGACTTTTTAAACTTGACTTCTGTCATGTACAGTGTTAAGACTGAAAGCTGGTATTATTTACAATCAAGCAAAGTAGTATTTGTTTTAGAGATATTGAGCTGCACACTAGTGAAGATAGCAGTGAACATGAGACACCTGCTAACATACTGGCAGTGTTGATTTCCTTTTGCTTAGTGGCACATGTTTCTTAGGTTCCCTTTGGTGAACCAACCCTGTACTAAGGCATTTCCAAAAGCAGAGGTAGTTATTGTATAATCATGGGAAAAGTAATGCAACAGAGGCCAAGACATGGCTAATATTGCAAAGCAAGTAGAGCTTGCTTCTCTTAGTTGTAATATGTTCATATATACATGTCTGATTTGAAATTTTCAACTTCTCAAAAACTAAGACCTAGGTTCACAATGATACACACTTTGAGATGTTAAGTCTTTCATTTGTTTTACCACTGATTGCTCTGACCTTCACTAAGTTTTGATTGCTCAAAGCCAGCGTTCTGGCTGTCATACCATAACTCACAGATATTATTAATTCCTTGCCTAAGTATTGAGCTGAAGCCCACTGAAATCAGCATCAGTCATTCCATTCACATCAATGGTCTTAGGTTGAGATCATTATGGTTGACACCCCTGTTTTATTAAGGGCCTCATCCAAAGCCCTTTGAAGTAAATGGAAAGACTACCACTGATAGTTTGGATCAAGTCCTTAAATTGAGGGTGTCAGTCATTTTTGAGGATTCGGAGATGTAGTCCCTGCTTAACAAGCTCTCTTTTTAAACTAAAAGACATCTATTTCATAGGGAATTAAGTGAGTTTTATTTTCTATGGTCCACAGCAAAGTTATGATCATTTTCCAACCCAGGATGGGTAATATAAGAGTTAGCAGCATCCCAGGCACAAACTTCACTGGGTAAGGTTCCAGGAGGAGGTCTTCATTATGGCCTGAGCCTTTACCAAGAAATGCTCACCAACCAACTCGAAGTCACAATGAAAATGTGCACAGTAGGCATAGCACGGTCACTGATGTTTGAACATGTGGCTTCACAGTCACATGGCTTGCAAAAAGGGTGACTGAATGTGACACTTAACATGCCATACAATTGTATTAGAGCAAAACATTGCACCCAAAGTCTCATGACGTTTATTTTTGAAAAGCTTTTTTATAAATCTAGGAATTTTCTGTTGTATTATTTTGTACACAAACAGACCAATAACTATTTCTACTATTCCCAGGAACAGATGAGTCTGATTCAACAGGCTGTTTCTCCTTCCCCACTCCTTCGCTTTTAGCTGTTTTTAAACTGAATTTCAGTCACATACAGAGATTTCAGTGATTAAAGTGTTAGTCACCTAAGAGGTATGGAGTTGGATTATTCAATTTCAAATTGGTAAGCCTATTCAAAACTATTTTAGAGTGTGAGCACCTAAGTTTTTCCACAAGATGTAATCGTGAAACATTATTGCATTCACAAATTGAGTAACAGCATCTATACATTTCCTTCTGAATTGTATGTATATAAATATGGGACTTGTGCAGGTCACGTACACAGATACTGTGGTGACAATTTAGATGTCTGCATTTGGACTTTAAACAAAATAGGTTATTGAACAGATATTTACTGACCCAAGCAAATCACATTTAATGCAGATTTTGGCATTTAGACATACTATCTAATAATTACTGCATTATTGAATGCTGCTCTGCTTGGCAACTTATTGTCTATTGCCTTCTTTAATGCTATTTTTTTTCTGTCAGACCATGAAATATTTGATTAAAAGGATCACATGGGCATACTTACATAGTAAATCTTAGAAACCTGTAAAGAATTGTAGACTAATAATTGAATAAAGAATATCCATTTTAAAAAGTCTGAAGTTGCACATTAGTCTGCTGTAACTCTGAATAAGCCATTGCCGAATGATTTTGAAGAGTTCACTGCCTCTTAGAATTGTAGAATCATAGAATATCAGGGTTGGAAGGGACCTCAGGAGGTCATCTAGTCCAACCCCCTGCTCAAAGCAGGACCAATTCCCAACTAAATCATCCCAGCCAGGGCTTTGTCAAGCCTGACCTTAAAAACCTCTAAGGAAAGAGATTCCACCACCTCCCTAGGTAACCCATTCCAGTGTTTCACCACTCTGAGTGAAAAAGTTTTTCCTAATATCTAACCTAAACCTCCCGCACTGCAACTTGAGACCATTACTCCTTGTTCTGTCATCGGGTACCACTGAGAACAGTCTAGATCCATCCTCTTTGGAACCCCCTTACACCAGCTTCCATTCAAAACTTATTCGCACAAACTCCTAACTCTAAAAATCTTCAAAAATAGTAACTTTGAAGTAGGGTGACCAGATGTCCCTATAAAATAGTGACTGTCCTGATATTTGGGGCTTTTTCTTATATAAGCGCCTATTACCCTCCAATCCCGATTTTTCATACTTGCTATCTGGTCACCTTACTTCCAAGTCAGAATGTGTGTGTGTAGTCTGAACAGGATAGACTTTCGGTTTATCTTGAGGTTAATTTGACAAGACTTTTTTGAGATTATCCCTTATTTTAAGGCTTCTTTGCTACACCTTAGTTCAGAAATAGTTTGACCTAGAATATTCAAGTCCTTATATGTTTAGATGGATTTTTTCCTTCAGGAAGTACCCCATTGTTTGAGATATTTAGAACTGAACTAAGCAAAGCACTAGAAAATATCCTGTAGATTAACAGGATTCTCTCAAACTTCAGGGTCCTCACCCCAAATATAATTCTTGCCAATAAAAGCAAGGAAATTCAAAGTTTAGTCTGATATTTCAGTCTTAACTTATGCTGTCATGGATAATCATTGACTTCAGGGCACCACCTACTCCTTAATATGCAATTTCCTGGCCTTCCCAATTGGTGTCACAAAGCTAATATGTTTTTAAATGTAGTTTTTTTGTGTATTAATATGACACATTGACCTTAATTTCCTACTGAAATGCACTTGCTTTTTATGTTCATTCATAGATTGAATGTATTTACATAACTACTAAGCATCAAAAACATTCACCGCTGGAGGCATGCAGTTGTACATAAATGTGAACAAACACTGTGCTCAGGTAGTATATATTATATAAACTGAAACTACACTGGGAAGTGACGAGGGGAGAGAGAAGCCAATCAAAACACAAGTGTCACTGGAAACTTGGACTGGCCACTATCCATCCAGTTCAAATTTGCTCACTCTACACCTAAAATAAAATTTCTTAAATGCCTGCCCTACACACTCAACCTACAGATTTGACTTCAGCAGACTTTGGTTCAGAGCCTCAGATGTGCCTGATATGCAGCACTATGGGGAGTAGAAATTATTGAGATCTCCATTAAAAAAGCAAATATGTGGCTACATACATAATGGGGCAGATCCATTGAATAAGGAGATGCTATCATTAAGGGCTGTATAAGTCATGATACAATAGTTACAATACAAAATTACAATAATTAAACTAAAATTCTCAGATATGCAAGACTGCTGTGCTGTGCAGTGCAGGCTAAACTTGGAGTAGGCTTCCATTGTGGATAATTTCATGTTCTCTTTGTATTGCTGGGTTAATTATATTTTCTCTATATAAATATTGTCATTTGTCTACTATTATTACTGTTCAGCAGTAACAAGACAAATTTATTTTTCTGACTTGGAGCCTTTATAGTTTACTTGAGCAAGCTTGTAGTACTCCAGTCTCTATAGCTAGTCTATGTGGGTTGTGTGGTAATTTGGTGTAACCACACTGAAAACCCTTTGGTACGTGATGAAATAGGGCAGTCTTTTATAAAGCTAAGTCAGTACTTAAATGACTAGGAATTCCTAGTATAGACTTAAATATTTCTTTTTGATCTCATATTATGGTATGCAGTGGCATATATGCTACTATATAAGATTATGAATCTTGTAATATTTAAAATTAAAGATTTCAGAAAAGGAAATAAAATGGTCTATACTTTAATATTCAGGGAGTAGTTTCTCCTCAATATTTTAATATTCAGAGAGTGGGATCTAATTCATGAAGCAATTTAAATCTACTCCTTATGCTAAAACCTTTTGTGCAACTTTTGCAATAGAGGTGTGTGAAGAAAGCAAAGATTTGGTTTCGGAATCAGTTTTCTGGAACTCCTTGGAAGAGTTAAAATTCCTGAAGCCCATGATAGCAAACAATTAGGTTTAACATTTCTTTCTAAGTATTATTATAAGATAGCCCAAAGCCTGTAAGTAGAGCTGGTTGAAAAAATAGTTTTTCTGCACAGGGAAAATTGACAAAACCGAAGTTTTTTTCTTGATTTTGTGAAACTTTTAGGGGAGATATTTAGACTAAAAACTGAAACATTTCTATTCAGAATGGCACTTCAGGGCCTCTTACCAGTTTGGGTGCTTTATGCTCTCATTCTCCTCTGCAGACTTGGTTCCCTGGTTGGACTACATCTTCCTTAATACACCATGTTTTCTCCTCTAGGTGAAGGAAGAAGGTATGTCCTAAGAGTCCACTTGGCTGTGGTGCATCATGAAAGATGTAGTCTGACCAGAGAACATAAGCTGGGGGACAACAGGAGCATATAATACCTGAACTACAATTCCTGTGAGCCACTGTGGTGCCATTTTAGCTGATGTATTCCACTGAAACAGATCCTTTATGAAAAATTACATTGTCAGAAACCCAATGTTCTACTGAAAGACAGAACAAATTAATATTTTTGGCCAGCTCTAGTTCTAAAGTTAATTAAATGGTAAAGTAACTGTTCTATTATTATAGAAACCTTAGTTGTACAATGTGAATGTCAAGCACCCATATGCCCTAGTTATTTAGAATCTTAGACTATGACGCAGCAGCTATAAAGTTAAAGATGATTAGAGTGGCAACCACAGGAATTAAAATTTCAGCTACAGAACACAAATACAAAAATGGAGACACTTCTGTCTATTAGTATATAAAGTGGCTTTTCCATTTTTGTTGTTTCACACATATAAACAGATTATACCCAATATGAGCTTGTGCATTTGTACACTATTTTTATAAAAAGCACATTTCCCCCTCCAACACACAAACCTTATATTAAGTGCTAGCTGGAAAATGAGAACTTCCACAGAAAATTTTCTACTTTTTGTTAAAATCAAGCATTTGACTTTTGGTGAAAATTTTGTTTTTAGTTTTATATTTGTCAGTAAAGCTCTCATTTACTCATTGAGAAAACCAATTTTCCATTTAGAAAATTTGATGTAAATTTCCCCCCTTATTTAGGGTCTCTCTCATTATTTTAGGAGCCAGTCTTTCTCCCACTGAAGTCAACAGCATAAGTTCTGATGTGTGATTGTCTTTCCTGAATAAGCATAACTCCTGCAGCACACCAGCAAGTCTGTCTATCTGCAATGTGGTAGGCCTAGGGAACGTATTCAGGTTCTTATTGACTTTCGTAGTGTGTGCTGTGCAGGAAAAGGACCCTATATGGGATTAAAGGTATTTTCCAGTTAAATGTAAATAAAAATGTCAATATTATAGCCACATTTTGTTGAATGAATTTCTTGATCCTGATACCATAGCCAATCTCATTTTTCTATATACAGCATCAGCACACATACAATATAAAAGCATAATCGTGTTCTTAAACAGCTAAGTAAAGTGCCCTGGAGACAGCAAGGTATAGGATTTCTATCACAACACCCAAGAGTGTGAAAAGAATAATTTTATAGCTTGGATAGGTCCCCATTAAACAACAGAAAAACACCATAAGGTTTTAAAGTCTTTCCTCATATTTTCATACCACAGAAAACAATAGACACATAAAAAAGAAAAAAAAATGAGCTACTTACCAAATCTTTCTTTGTTTTCAGAACTTAACCAAACCCAGAGAAGAGAAGAAAAGAAAAGAAATGGAAAGAAAGAAAAAAGACACATCCACTCTTCCACTTTATAGGCCCAGCTGTTGTGATTTTTGTTAAAGTTAGTAATTTGTCTCAGCTGAACTCAATAATATTCCCCACATTATTGGGATGTTTAACAGGCCCTGCTGTAAGAGAAGAAAAAACTGGTACAGCTTTTCTCTTCAGGGAAAAAGATTTAACTCCATCCCTGCCAGTCATCATATGTAGTATATATATGTTCCATCATAGACCATACCCTCAGAATTTGCAGAGGTGGAAAGTATTCATCATGTGATTTGCTTAAGTAGTACAACATTCATTTTGCATAAATAAAAACTGCAAAGGATTGAACACCATGATATGACCCCAATCCTGTAAACACGTACGCAATCTGCAACTTTACTTATGCAAGTAGTTCAGTAGGCCTACTCACACAAGTTAAATTACACACGAGTGAGGCCCAGATCCACAAAGGGCTTTAATCACTTAAACCCCAGATTTAGGCTACACTGCAATTCATAACACCACTGCTTAGCTACTAACTAACCCTAAATTTGCTTTATGCCTAAAATTTTCCTAGGCACCAAAGTTTCTGCCTCTGGACAGGTGCACTGCTGCTGCTTCAGTCCAGGTGCCGATATCCCACCAAAGCCCAAGCATGAGCCCTAGAGAAAGGTAGGCAGAGGAGTGCCTACCTTCGATGTGTGTGTTCTACAGGTGTGTTCTGAGCATGCCTAGCAAGCCCCATTCAAATTCCAGCCTCAGGAGAAACTACCACCCACCTTCTATCTTTTAGCTTGTAGAACTGATAAATGAAATTGTTCATAAGTAAAATTTTTTGAATGAAACAACATTCATTCATAAAACCAGTTATCCCAATAACTGGCTAACTGAGAATTAAGATACTTGTTAAGAGCCATAGCTATTCAGCCAGCTGCCCTTGTAAATTTCACTTTCAATCCAATTGCTACTTAAATCATGGAAACGTGCACTGTTTCAACATTGTAACTTCTGCTCATTGTTTGCCATTCATTACACTTGTCTCCGTTGTAGCTTCTGTTCACTCTTTGCCATTCCTTACACTTCTCCATATTGTAACTCAAATTCCATTTTAAAATGCATACTCCATTTTGTAAAAGCTTGCTGCAACCTTCATTTTGCAAAACCCTAATGTAATCTTGTTAGTTTAGTTTAAATGTGTGAATGAGGTATGGATGGATGATGGAATCAACCTCCAGCACCAGCCTGTCCTGATGAAATAAAGTTCAAACACCAATGGCTGCAGATGCAGACAACAGTCCTAACAAAGTAAGAAGAGTCCACCCTAAAAAGAAAAGAACAAGGGTACAATAGAAGGAAGATCAAAGCCAGGTCCGAGGCTGAAAGTCATGTTCTGCAACTGATGGGTGACCAATCACATTGAACCCAGAGGCAGCATGACACAGCAAGACCTATAGACTCTGAATTCAAACTAAAGCCTATAAAAAAGATGGGTGAGATGGAAGACTTTGGGGTGGGGGGGTAACATTCTGTTGCCAACATGGGAGGGCAGACTCAGCCCTTCCTTGTGCCTGGTTTTCCTGGCCAATTAGTCACCAAAAGCTATGAATCCAAGCTGCAAAATCAATCCACAGACTCAATCTACGTTCAGGACTGGTAACTATCCAGCAGCTGCAGAACTTCTGATGTATGTATGTGTGTGTATAGGTATTGGGTATTAGTTATTGGTCATAAATCAAATTGTGTTATAATAAACGTGGCATCTTTGCCTTGTCCCCTGAAACGATCCTGTGTAGTTTTATCTGCATAACAAGCTCAGTGCTTAGAGCAATCACTCAGGATGTGGGAGCTGCAGGTTCAACTCCTCCCTCTACCAGATGGGGAGAAATTACTTGAACAGGGGTCTCCACCATCTCTTGGGAGGGTGCTCTTAGCAACAAGTAATTGGCTACTCTGATATGGAATGCCCTCTGGCTAACCTGTTGAAACTCATCCACTTTGGATAAATAATTCAAGAATAACTGGCACAAAAGGACTAGCCCCAGGGTTTCCCACCTCTCATGTGGGTGCCCTAACTGGCTTGTAAAATCATTTTCATTCAATTCTCTAGCCCACTGACTGTTTAAGTGTTTATACATAGTGAAACAAATTCAGCAAGTAAGATTGATCCCCCTCCCATAGCTCAGTGGTTAGTGCACTCTCCAGAGAGATGGAATACCTCTGTTCAAATCCTTTTGCTGTCTCAGACAGAAAGGGGAAATGAATCCAGTCTCCCACATCCAGGGAAGTACTCTAACCACTAAGCTAAAAGATATAAACAGGGCTGCTCCTTTTCCTCTGGTCATTCTATGTGGAGTGAGGGAGGCACTTAACTCATTCTGACAAGAAATGATTTCGGCTCCTAAACAGCCTGACTCCACAAGAGGGATGCCCAGCTACAAATTACAAGAGGAAATGAGTGCATCCCTGCAGCTTGGATTTAGACATCGAATTCAGTAGATGGATGGAGCGTAGGAAATACCTACCTTTCATGCTGGTATCTCCCATAAGATACTTTAGGCAACTCCCTACCTAACATTTGTGGATCATGTTCTTAGGCAACTGTGTCTCCCCATTCATTGTATAGGAAGTTTAGGTGTCTATTTCAGCCTTTGTAGATCTCATTGTTGTTCCAGACATTTGCTAGACATCTTTGGGAATCTGGGCCTAAGTGTTTACAAGCCTGGGGCCTTAGGGTTTACAATGAATTCATCTCTTTCCTTTAATGCTGTCCTACAGACTCTTACTGAAGGGGTTACTCAGTAAGCATCTTAGCTTGGCAGCTGGGTAAACACAACTCTAGGGAGGAAGTGGCAATGGCAATGAAAGGAAGCAGGGATAAAGCGGAAGTCACCAGAGAAAGAAGTGAAAGAAACTTCATTTCCCATAATTATAATACACCTCTTCCCCAATATAACACTGTCCTTGGGAGCCAAAAAAATCTTACTGAGCTATAGGTAAAACCGCATTACATCGAACTTGCTTTGATCTGCCGGAGCACACAGCCCCGCCTCCCCAGAGCACTGCTTTCCTGTGTTATATCCAAATTTGTATTATATCAGGTCGCATTATATTGGCGTAGAAATATACATAGAAAGGGCTTATAACTATTATTTATAGAGTGCTGTAAGTGTATCTGTGATGCTGGCAGACCAGGAGTCAGCTCATGCCAAAGCCCTAGGTCAATTCACTTTTTTATTATTATAGATCAAAGTGGTTGTTCAATGTAGAAGAATGTACTGGTGTTTAAACATCATGAAAACTAATGAGATGTTACATGCATTGTTTTCACTTATCTGTATCTTGTTAATACTTTGCATTGTATATGACTCCCAATATCTAAATATGAAAGAAGCCTTGTGTAATGCAAATGAAAGACACTTATCAAAAAGATAATGCATCTTGAGCACTTCAAAGTAAGTAGTCATTGTATAGGGCATTCAGAGTTCAAAAACTCTAAAAACATCCTTCTCCTATGGCCATCAAAGAAGAAAATATGTGATAGCTGTCCTATCAAATTGTTCTAAGAGAACTAATATAAATATAGATACAAATGAAAATCCCTCATTCTCTTCATTATTTGGATTCTAACAAGGCAGAATATCTGAAAATCCCTAGACTTATTGTGTGTAGTCCTGAGAAACTTTTAGGAAACTGTTAGATTACTACATCTCTGCTACAATTTGCAATTATAGACTATGACTCATCTGTACATATATTTACGTGTCCTAACCTCTCAATAATTCTCATTTATTTTCTTAGCTAATAAACATTTAGCTATTTTACTATGAAATCGGGTACTAGTATTGTCTTTGGTGTGAGATCTAGGATGCAACTTGACCTGGATGAGTGACTGGTCTCTTGGGATTGGGATTAACCTGGAATAGTTGTGATTTTTGGTGTAAGTATCGATTTATCTCATAATCAACCTTGCCTAGGTAGCAAGATAGACTGGAATATCTAATAGGACTGTCTGTAAGTCCATTATAAGACTATTGTGGTCCTGTAGGAGTCCACATTTGGTACTGGGTTGATGAAATCTAGTTATAGAACATGCCACCACTTTAGGATGTCTGCCCCACTTTTGACAGTCTGCCTTGAGGTCAGCACTCATTGATGTGAGTCCTCCAGACAGAATGGCAGTATTGAAATGTGCCAATTGTAATAATTTTTGCCCCAGTGATTTCTGATTGTAAATGCACAAGGAGGTACAATACTAAACAATAACAAACACAGAGAGAGTGTGGTAATGTTCTTTATAGTCGGATGGCATCACAGAACATATTATATTTTTTCAGAAAAGGAGAAAGGTGCTTGGTAAACACAAACTGGGGTAGTACTAGCTCAGTCTGAGTGTTGTGACTGAATGAAAATATCTATTTGTATAATGAACTATATTATTGCATTTTTGACCTCTACGCTGTGTGAAGTTTGCTATATATTATCTCATAATTCACTATATATTATCTCATCATTTTTCCACAGCATCAACACAGATCCTGTGGAGCAAGTGATTTCCCATATCAGGACTGCCCTTACTAGCTTGGTAATGACATTAGGCAGCATTCATTAAGTATTTTCATTTACTCCTTTGGCAAAGTGGAGGCTCAGTAAGCAATCAGTTGAGGAAAGCCACAGTTCAAGATAACATACTTGTTCTATAAGGTAGTTCACTGTTCTATATTGAAACACCATTCTTCCCTCTCCTCTCCAATTAGAAGTGAATGTGCTTATGAAATAATAAAGTTCAGGATTCTTAGGTATGAATGGTAGGAGGAAAAACAGCAGACTGGTAGGAGGAAAAAAAGCAGAATAAAGATAATGGACTTCAAGAAGTCAGGCTTTAGCACACTCAGGGAATTGGTAGGTAAGATTCCTATGGGAAGCAAATCTAAGGGGGAAAAACAGGTTGACAGAGTTGGCACTTTTTCAAAGAGATATTAAGGGCACAAGAGCAATCTATGCCACCCCACAGTAAAGATCATAAAGTATGGCAAGAAACCACCCTGGCTTAACCAGGAGATCTTCAGTGATATGAACCTCAATAAAGAGTCTTACAAAAAGTGAAAACTAGGTCAAATTATAGAGAATGAATATGAACAAACAAAACAAGCATGTAGGGAATTAGAAAGGTCAAGACAAAAAATGAAATTAAGATAGCTAGGGACATAAAGGGTAACAAGAAAACTTTCTACAAATACATTAGAAGCAAAACAAGGACCAGAACAGGGTAGGCCAATTACTTAGTGAAGGGTAAAAGATGTCAGCATACCATGGATTTATATAGGGGCAATATGATATTTTCTGACTTATTAGCTATCCCTTTCTTAATGTTTCCCAACATTCTGTTCACTTTTTTGACTGCCACTATAACAGAAAATGTGGAAAAGGCACAAGTACTAAGTGCCATTTTTGTTTGTTTTCCCCAAAAAGGATAGTAGCAATCAGCTGTCTAGCATAGTAAATGCCAGTGAAAATGAGGTAGGATCTGTGGCTAAAATAGGGAAGAACACAAGAACATAAGAACAGCCATACTGGATCTGACCAAAGGTCAATCTAGCCCAATATCTTCCGACAGTGGCCAATGACAGGTGTCCCAGAGGGAACGAACAGAACATATGATCATCAATGGCCCTTCACATCACCCATTCCCAGGTTCTGGCAAATAGAGGCTAAGGACACTATCCCAGCCCATCCTGGCTAATAGCCTGCAATGGACCTATCCTCCATTAATTTATCTAGTTCTTTTTTTTAACCCTGTTATAGTTTTTGCGTTCACAACATTCTCTGGCAAGTGGTTCCACGGATTGACTGTGCAATGTGTGAAAAAATACTTCCTTTTGTTTGTTTTAAACCTGCTGCCTATTAATTTCATTTGGTGACCTCTAGATCTTGTGTTATGAAAAGTAGTAAATAATACTTCCTTGTTTACTTTCTCCATACCAGTAATGATTTTATAGATCTCTATCACATTTTTCCTTAGTAGTCTCTTTTCCAAGCTCAAATATCCCAGTTTTACTAATCTCTCCTCATATGGAAGTCATTCCATACCACTAATAATTTTTGATGGCCTTTTCCAAACCTTTTCCAGATCCAATACGTCTTTTTTTTTTGAGATGGGGCGATCGCATCTGCACACAGTATTCCATATGTTGGCATACCATGGATTTATATAGGGGCAATATGATATTTTCTGACTTGTTAGCTATCCCTTTCTTAATGTTTCCCAACATTCTGTTGACTTTTTTGACTGCCACTGCACATCGAGTGGATATTTTCAGAGAACTATCCATAATGACTCCAAGATCTCTTTCTTGAGTAGTAACAACTAATTTAGAACCCATCATTTTATATGTATAGTTGGAATTATGTTTTTCAATATGCACTACTTTGCATTTATCAACATTGAATTTCATCTGCCATTTTGTTGTGCAGTCATCCAGTTTTGTGAGATCCTTTTACAGTGCTTTGTGGTCTGCTTGGGACTTTACTATCTCCAGTAGTTTTGTGTCATCTGTGAATCTTATCACCTCAGTATTTACCCCTTTTTTCAGATCACGTATGAATATGTTGAATAGGATTGGTCCCAGTATAGATCCATGGGGGACACCACTATTTATTCTTTCCATTCTGAAAACTTATAATTTATTCCTACCCTTTAACCAGTTACCGATCCATGAAAGAACCTTCCCTCTTATCCCATGACACCTTACTTTGCTTAAGAACCTTTTGTGAGGGACCTTGTCAAAGGCTTTCTGAAAATCTAAGTACATCATATCCACTGGATCTCTCTTGTCCACATGCTTGTGACCACCTCAAAGAATTCTAGTAGATTAGTGAGGCATGATTTCCCTTCACAAAAAGCATGTTGACTCTTCCCCAATAAATTATGTTCATCTATGTGTCTGACAATTTTCTTCTTTACCATCGTTTCAACCAGTTTGCCGAGAACTGAAGATAGGTTTACTGGTATATAATTTCTAGGATAACCCCTAAAGCCTTTTTTTTTTAAATTGATGTCACATTAGCTATCCTCCATTTATTTGGTACACAAGCTGATTTAAATGATAGGTTACAAACCATAGTTAATAGTTCTGAATTTTCCCATTTGAGTTCCTTCAGAATGCTTGGGTGAATACCATCTGGTCCTGGTGACTTATTACTGTTTAGTTTTGGAACAAATTGAAAAACCTCCTCTAATGACACCTCAATCTGGCACAGTTCTGAGCCTTCCCTTTTAAGTGAGAAATCTGAGGGTTTGGGAATCTCTCTCACATTTTCAGAAGGAACAAGTTAAAAATTAGATAAGTTAGATGTCTTCCAGTTGGCAGGGCCTGATTAAATACGTCTTAGAATACTCAAGGAGCTGACTGAGGAGACAGCTGAGCCACTAGTGATTATCTTTGAAAAGTCATGAAAGATATTTCAGAGGATTGGAAGTGGGCAAATATAGTGTCAATCTATAAAAAGGAGAGTAAGGATAACCTGGAGAATTACAGACAAGTCTTATAACTTCTGTACCCAGAAAGATAATTGAGCAAGTAATCAAGCAATCAATCTGCAGACGCTTAGAAGGCAGTAAGGTGGTCAGTAACAGTCAATGTGGATTTGTGAAGAACAAATCATATCAAACCAGTCTAATAGCTTTCTTTGACAGAGTAACAAGCCTTGTGGAGGTGGGGAAGTGATAGATGTTGTATGTCTTGACTTCAAATAAGGCTTTTGATACTGTCTCACATGATCTTTTCATAAATAAAACTAGGGAAATATAGCCTAGATGGAGCTACTCTCAGGGCAGGTCTACACTACAGCAGGGATTGATGCTCTGACCACCACTGTAGATTTAGAGGGTCTAGTAAAGACCCACCAAACTGACTGCAGATCGCTCTCCAGTCAACCCCTGTACTCTACCCCAGACGAGAAGAGTAAGGTAAGTGGATGGGAGATTTTCTCCCATCGACTCCTCACAGTGTAGACCCTGCGGTAACTTGACCTAAGTCACGCTGACTCCAGCTACGTGAATAATGTAGCTGGAGTTGCGTAGCATAGGTCAATTTACCATAGTAGTGTAGACATAGCCTAAGATGGATGCATAACTGGTTGGAAAACCATTCCCAGAAAATAGACATCAGTGGTTAAGAGTCAAGCTGGAAGGGCATATTGAGTGAGATCCCACAGGGATGATTTAGAGAATGGCAGAGAGAGTATACTAATAAATTCTGCAGACAATACCAAGCTGGGAGAGGTTGCAAGGGCTTTGGAAGATAGGATTAAAATTCAAAGTGGTCTGGACAAATTGGAGAAAAGGTCTGAATTAAGCAGAATGAAATTCAAGCAGGAGAAATGCAAAGTATTACTGTTAGGAAGGAACAATTAACTAAACACATACAAAATGGGAATGACAGCTTAGGAAGGAGCACTGCTGAAAGGGACCTGGGGCTTATAGTGGATTGCAAGCTAAATATGTATCAACAGCGTAACCTTGTTGCAAAAAAAAAAAAAAAAAAAAAAAAAAAGGAACATCATTCTGGAATGTATCAGTAGGAGTGGTGTACGTAAGACCATAAGACTTGAGAAATAATTCTTCCACTCCACTCCATGCCTCAACTGGAGTACTGTGTCCAGTACTGGGTACTGGGAAAGATGTGTACAAATTGGAGAAAGTCCAAAGGAGAGCAACAAAAATGATTAAAGGGCTGGGGAAAGATTGAAAGAATTGAGTTTGTTTAGTCTGGAGAAGAAAAGACTGAGAAGGGGCATAACAGTTTTCAAGTACATAAAAGATCGTTACAGTGAGGAGAGTGAAACAGTTCTCTAACTTCTGAGAATAGCACAAAAAGCAATGGTCTTAAGTTGCAGCAAGGGAGGTTGAGGATAGACTTTAGGAAAAATTTCTTAACTGTCAGGATAGTAAAACAAATTACTTAGGGAGGTTGTGGAATCTCCATCACTGGAGGTTTTTAAAGAACAAGTTAGGCAAACTTCTGTCAGGAATGCTCTAGTTATTATTTAGTCCTGCCTTGAGTACAGGGGACTTGACTAGATGATCTATTAAGGTCCTGTCCAGTCCTATACTTCTGTGATTCTAACTATACTCTAACTACATTTCTATAGCTATTTAGGCCCCCCTTTTAATGTTTAGCTAGCCTCAGTTCCTGTAACAAATTATCTTTCAGAAGAAGTGCTTTAACAATTTTGGCTCTTCTCCACTGATAGTATGGTTAAAACTTGACTATCAATCTTTAAAAGCAAAAAAAAAAACAGTCACAAATGGCCAAAAGGATCGAAGTAAGAAATGCTTTTTAATTAAGAGGGAAAAAAATGTTAATATGATAATAATTAGGACTGAGACTTTCAAATGCAGTTCCCCATTTGTGGTCGATAGAGTTAATAGTCCAGCTACAGCTAAGGAAAAAAAAATCAGTCCTGTCTATGGAAATATTTGCAACTATATATCCATTTCCAATCTAGTTCCACTCAAGCCACAGATTGGTGCACAGCAATCATATGAAGATTTTTAAAGGTTTCCCTGCTTTTCCATTAAGGGTCTGAGTTAGAGTTAATGGGTATGTTTCCTTTGACTTATATGGGCCTTGAATCAAGCCCTTAACCAGCCAACTGTGTGCTCTGTCAATTTCTGTGCTAAAGACTGGATCTATTTATTATTGATCACTATCTTTAGAAAGTCATGTAATTAGCTATATAAAGAAAAAATATCACTTGAACCAAAGATTTTATATACACATCCTGGTAAAATGTCAGATTAATTCTCCAGCTGCATCTTTATCAATATTAGATATCTCTGTCATATCCAGTGCCAACTGCTTAAGTAATAATTCCTATCTAGGTGGAAGAGGAGACTCATGAGATTCCCATTGAATATAATGAGATTTTTATGAATTGCCGATCTGCAATTTCACTTGTCAGGTCAGAAGTGAATGTAGCTGTCATTGCAATACACTGGAAATTATATTTCTACCTTTCTCTGCCAGTTGTTGTGAACCAACAAAAGCAACTGCTGTAGGTGAGCAGTATCTTCAGTTTGCTTATTGCATTAGCATTTCAATATTACCTCTTCTCCAGAGTGGATTCTGACCTACTTGCCTGATTTCCATTTGTTGTAACAGGACATCACCAGGATACTCCACTGAATGAGCATCCCCCAAAGAGACTCACTTGAATTGGAAGCAAACATAGGAACTCTCCTTCATTTCTGATTGCAGGTCAAAGTTTTAGTCTTCATTACCACCACCAACTATATCACAAATCTTCCTTCCCCCAGATACACGCATAATTTGGGAAAATGCAGCTAACAAAATCTAGGGCAAAGTCCCTCAGAGCTGAACATTTTTTTTCCCAAGGGGACTCATTTATGAAGAGGATTAAACTAAGACAAAGCATGACTGCTTTCAAAACCTGCTGCACAGACCATTTATTTGATAAAAGAAATATCACAATAAGAGAGGTTAGGAAAAGACCAGGAAAAGAAAAAAAATAACAAAAATACACCAGAGAGAGCTGCCTAGATCTTGGGAAAAGTAAAGAAATTAATTCTCTATTAAATCCATTATGAACAATCATCATGCAGATATATTTTGCCTCTTCATCATTTAAATACTATGGTGATAATTAGATACTGATGTAAAAGTAAATTCTCCCCCATTTTTATCAGTATTGCAAATGGAAGTAATGGATTTTCTGTGGAAATCATAGAATTAGGAAAAAGGGGCTTCTTTATGGAATTATTATTTGTATTATTTTAGCATATAAGACACCTATTCAAGGACCTGGAACCCATTATGATAGGTACTGTACAACCACAGAACAAAAGGACATTCTCTGTATCAAAGAGCTTACAACCTAAATATAGGTGTGGTGTGTAGGTGCTGGTGAGTATTTGCTTCAGGTTGAGGGGCTGTCTGTAAGCAAGGACTGGCCTACCTCCCAAGGTATGTGAGAGTGGGGGATCTTTTTCCAGGATAGGTTGTAGATCGCTGTTGATGCGCTGGAGAGGTTTTAGCTGGGAGGCTGTACATGACGGCCAGTGGTGTTCTGTTATTTTCCTTGTTGGGCCTGTCTTGTTGTAGGTGCCTTCTGGGTACCCGTCTCGCTCTGTCAATCTGTTTCTGCACTTCCCCAGGTGGGTATTGTAGTTTTAAGAATGCTCGATAAACATCTTGTAGGTGTTTGGCGCAAATACAGTTGTACATACGGTTGTACATACGTTGGAGCAAATATGGTTGTACGGTTGGCTATATACAATGTATTCTCCTCTGAGCCATTCAAACTCTCTTCACTCAGTGTCATCTCATTATTATTGAGCCATATTATGTACAACAGCGTTCTATGTGGAATGTGTGTAAGTGGCTAATACTCCATGGAATATGCATACATTAAGACATTACATGTTAACTTAATTAATTATATTTCTGTTATCTAGTAGTCTGGTTGTCATATTTTTTGATCATCTACACTTCAGCAACCACACCATACATTTATTTTTAGTAACATCATCATCAGAAGGTTCTCCCCCAAATAGTGCTGGATGAATTCAGAAGACAGAGACTTAGAACTTAAAACTTAAAACTTGGATTATGGTTAATTTATCTCATGTTGGATATCCTGGATCAAGTCATGCCCATGGGACCCTGATTTTTGCAGAATTTGACATTCCATTTGCATTAAATAAAAATAAAACTTTGTAGATTTCTTTCAGTTCTGCTTATCACACAGTAATCATCAGGAAGAGCTTTTAAGAAACTGTGCTCATTTTTGTCAGGTCAACTGCAGGGAATTAATTATACCATAATTTGCTTATACTTCCTCCATTACTGATCAGGAGGCATTGCCAAGGCGAGTGGTTATATTGAACAAGTCTCCCTAGCTATTATGAAAATTCTTGAGAGTACCTGAAGGAACCCTTACCAACCTTCCATAGTTAAGGAACCTTGGATACCTCGCCATTTTGATGACTGCTATTCATATCTTTACATTAAACATGGTGATTACTTTAAGCACTCCCAAGAACTCTTATTTTTTTCCAAAATGACTTATCCAAAGATGGGTCAGAGTTTATCCCATCATCTCTGTGGTTACAGAGGAGATTTTTACTCCATTCTAGCACTGTATTAGCTCATTTAAACTTAATTTACCTCACTGTTAAAGTGAACTATAGGGCTCTTTAATCCAAGAGAAGAGGCAAGCCCGTTTATATAAAATATCCACACACTCATGCAGGAAGACCCATTTCTACAAACATTTACTCAAGCAAGTGGTTGCATTAATTTCAATGGGACTACTTATATACGTTAAGGTTTGCATGACCTGGTCTCTCTTTTGCATCTTTAATCAGGAATTGTTAGTTTTGTTTTGTTTTACTGTCTCCATTCAACAAGTTACTTCCTACAGAACCATAATATGTCATATTTTTTAAAAAATAATAAAAATAATTGTAAGACTTACATGGCCTAAACATTCATGAATATTTCCTCCAGAAATCAGCACAATTAAGACCTGATTAGATTTTTCTAAAAGCAATTTTTATCTGATTTAAGAACAGCATTTTTGCAGCCACCAGAGCTACAAGGATGAAAATAAAATACTTTCAAAATTTTAATTCAATATTTTTTAAAATAAATTATGGTTTTCTAAAGGACTGTGATTTTCTTGAATAAATATGTATTTAAACTTTTTATAAAAAGTATATTTTTCTTTGTAAACAACCAGACATAACCTCCAGTAAAGATATAATTAGGCTTGATATTTTTTAAACGCATCTATACTTTACCCTTGAGACTAAACTGGAGCAAGACAGTCTCTCAAGCAAAGATATACACTAATTAGGATTGATTTTTTTAACTGTGCTATATTTATATAATTAATATAATTAGGCAATATTTTTAATTATATCAAGTAGTTATGTACACTCTATAGGCAGTTTTTCAAACCATTAAAGGAAAAGTCCTGTTCGGTTTTGTTTTTTACTGCTCTCTTTTTGGTTTTTGTTCTACTTTAAGGCCCTGATCCTGCAGTTTGTTCTGTGCGGGTGGAACTCTACATGTACATGGAGCCCAGTTTATGTTGGTGGTGCTCTGTTTAGACTAGAACTCACCTGACCAGTATTCATTGCAGGCCAGGATATGTTTGTAGGTTTAGCACGTGTGCATTAACCAGGCTCTGGGAGATAGTCAACATAAGTATAAGTTTTAAAAAATTATTTAAAACATGTATTTCCCTCCTGGATAACATTCGCTTAGTAATTCTTGTTACATTAAAGGTAACACACATCATTCTGTAGTATCAAAATACAGTGAACTCAATGAATTCTGGTGTTTGTGTTGTGGCATTCTGAAGTATCTTCAGTGAAGTAAAAGTACTAAGAGGATTTCACAAGGAGGAAGAACAACTACTACTTCTTTTTAAAAATGATTAAATGTATTTCTCTGCACAGGCTGATTATTGGAAGTATTCAACACTGAATTCAATGCTAAGTATTTAGTTTGCCATAAAATTAGGTTTGGGAGAAAAAAAAAAAGAGAGAGAGAGAGACAATGTGCTATAGGGGATAAATTGCTGGCAAGTGGACCTGCTGGTCAAGATCTTTCTATCTTCGTCTAAAGTTATGATTAAAGCATAGGTATCCCATTTGTGGTCTATAATTACACAAGTATATCTTGATGCAGCTTTGCTGAAATTTTTATTCTAGTGTATGCACTAATGATGTTTTAAGGGGAAACAAAGACAGCAGAAACTTGATGAATGCCCAAATGGCAAGAATGTTTCTCATTTATCATCACAAAGTGTTGTTTAAATGTAACCCTCCCAAGGACAGAATTTATTCTTACTGGATGATCATTTTCACAATCACATTTTTATTCTCTTCAGGTTAGTAAACCAGAGATTAGAACAGAACTTGGGAACCTGTGGCTCACCAGCTGTGGTCTGTCTGCTAGATTTCTGGGCATATTAGAACACTTATTTCCTGTCAAAATGTCACAAAACTGTAAAAGGCAGGTTTCATAATGTAGCCTGATCCTTAGTTGTTACAAAGTTCTGGATTTTTCAGACATTCTGATTCCCCTTAATACTAAGCACATCCGCTTCTCAGGGTCTCCTGTTCTGATGCTTTTAATGAACCTAATCTTGCAAGTGAATGCAATACCTTTCTGCCCAATAAACAGAATAACTTCATCATGTCTGTATGAGAGGAAAATAAATGTTGGTGGAAAGCAGCACCTGTCATGTTGGTTCTAATGTATCTTTAATAAGCAGATATTTGGTGTCAGTTTAGTTGTCAGCTGGTAGGTATCCATATCACAAAAACACTTGCCAAAGAACATCGAAGAATACATCTACAGCCCACAGCAGAAAGCCTTTGACTCTGGGTCAACAGACTCAGGCTCAGGGGGCTCACACTATGGTGCTAAAAATAGCTGCATAGACATTTCAGCTTGTGCTGGAGCTCAGGCTCTGAAGCTAAAGGCCAGGCTGGGGGTGGCCTTCAGAGCCTTAGCTACAACTTAAAAGATCTGTCTATACAGTTGTTTTAAGCATGGTAGCACAAGCCCAGTGATCCCAAGTCTGTCAACCTGGGCTTGGAGGTTTGCTGCCATCAGTTACCACTGCTGTGTAGATATGCCCAGAGGCACTAAGAAATGGCCTAGAAACTACCAACAATCTCAACTTGTTAGATCTCTGACAATGCACCAAAACTTGCACTACCACTTATTTTGCTGTGCCATTTTTTAAGGTAAAGAGAATCTCAGTGGGACCTTGTGTTGGCTTGTAGTAAAGCCCTGGAGCTCAAAGTGCTCAATTTCCCTGTCTCCAGTTGTGCAAAAGCTAATCTTTCGGGGGGAGAGATAGCTCAGTGGTTTGAGCACTGGCCTACTAAACCCAGGGTTGTAAGTTCAATCCTTGAGGGGACCATTTAGGGATCTAGGGCAAAAATCAGTCTGGGGATTGATCCTGCTTTGAGCAGGGGGTTGGACTAGATGATTTCCTGAGGTCCCTTTCAACCCTGATATTCTATACTAAATCTTAATTCTCTAGGGCTGTCAGCCTAGCAACATTCATGGAGCATAAAATTGACTTTTAAAATTCTTCTAAACATGAAACCGTCAACACTGTATATGTTGAAATTTCCTGTTGACTACATTTTCATTGCATTATAAGTTTTCAGTAGACAAGATAAAAAATTTGCATCAATTATTGGGACAATAAAATATTTTACTTCAGTGATAGGTACACCCTATTTTGGTCAAGACAAAGTTTAAGAGAGGTATACAACTGGTATAAGCTTGCAAAGCAGATATGAGCAACTGAAGCATGTTATTAAAATCCTTTTAGATTACATACCAAGATATTACAGGATGGTTTTTCCCCAGAGAATATCTACTACAGGAAAATCAGTTTCTTCTAGGTAAAGCCACTTTAACTGTAAGAACAAACCCTTTTTGCCTTTCATGCAAAATATTTTAGGTTACAGAGCATTAGGCTACAAGTGTGTGAAATTTTTCTAACAATGAGAAGTCATCATGGTTGCTTTAAAAAAAGGGATAAGAAACATACATAAACCATGTAAACTATGCAAAATGAAGAGAGAAAGTGTGGAGAGAAAGTCCTCCTAAATAAAACTAAAAAATATCAAACATGCTTTCACAAAGTAAAGCTTGTCCCTACAGATTAAAGGGCCTTATACTGCAACAAATGCACCATTTAAGGAGGTTCAGCATTTGTTTCGCAACACATTATGTTTTTTATCACCCTTTTACTATAGAATAGTCCATTTTGCCCATGACCATTCCGGTTTCCACTTTCCATTGACAGTACACTTTGGGCAGTCATATCTGGCATAAGGACTTCCCCATCCCACTGTAATTTTGCAATATTTAATGAATATATATGGTCTATTTGACTAGACAATAATAATAGAACAAACTTGGAGTGTTTTAGTGACTGGGGAAGTATGAGCAGTTCATACTGATGTACTGTAGTTCAGTTATATAAGTGCAAGAAGTAGCTTAAATGATTATGTAAGGCTTGTAAGACAATGGAAGTTAGCTTATCCCTGTACTGCATCCAGTCTAGTAAATTCTTTAGTTTAGACATTCCATTATTTAGCCCTGTCATGACTTCACACTTAGCTGATTATTGGCTTAGCTAAATTTGTACGTGCAATGGTGCACAAAGCCATAAGTAAATTTTATTTTCTCCACTTGGATACACAGCACCTAGTGGGAGTTATGAGCATTTATTATGGAAAGTAAAAGAAACTGTTAAGTGTTGTCTTCGTAAAACTGACCAACTGGAGGTTGAGTTAACTTCAGTCCTTGTCTAACCAATTTTAATTCATAATAAGGTTAGAGAGGAAGCAAATGTTAACTACCAAAAGAAAGTTGACACAGAATGTGTATCTGACAAAATGGTGGCAGCGTTTGGGATCTACTTGGTAGCACATGAAGCTTTTTAAAACATTATTGCAAGAGCTTACACTTTTGCTCTTTAAACTGAAAACCAGGACCATATCTGTTACAGTACATCTGCAGAGCCCCTAGCAGCGAGCATCCCAGCCCAGGTTGACAGACTTGGGCGAGTGGGGCTCAGGGTGGCAATTTAAAAACAGCTTAAAAACAATTTAAAAACAAGGGGGAACTTCAGACCCTGAACTGTAGCTCAAGTTGCAGCTTCAAAGCACTGGCTATATAGCTGTTTTAAGAGCACTAGCCTGAAACCGTCAACCTAAGAGTGACCAGATGTCCCAATTTTGTAGGGAGAGTTCTAATATTCAGGACAGTGTCTTATATATGCACATATTACTCCCCACCCCCCATCCCAATTTTTCACACTTGCTGTCTGGTCACCCTGGTAGACCCAGGCTGGAAAACTTGCTGCCATGGGCTGTATAGACAGTTTATCTTGGATAAAAGCTAGTTAGCAAGCACAAATTACAAATAGCTCATGAGAAAGCAGCAAAGTCTGTCTGCTACTGATCAGCAGAAATTGGAACTGTTGGCCATGCTGTGCTCATATGTTGTGAGGCAGGATGGGGTACCTGCTCCAAACATGCGGGAGTGCGGGGGAGATGGGAATGTCCCATTTTCTGTTGCAGAGCATGCAGTGACTGACCGGATGTGATGATACATCATCCAGAAGAGGTAGTTGTGTTAGCGAGAAATCCAGAGCTGTGAAGGCTGCAGTGGAAAATGCTACTCGTGGAAGAAAGACAGATAGAGCCAGAGGCCAAGCATCAAAGCAGAGCTGGTTTGACAAAAGCTTGCTAACCGAGACAAATGCAGATGGCTTGAACAGGAGGATCAAGTCATGCCCATGGGACCCTGGAGGAAGGACATAAGGGTGTGCCTGAGCAGGCGCTAGTGAGCAAACATATATGGATATGAGAAATCTCACTGCCCTGCCAGCAGCCTGAGTCGATATGGACACCACAGAAGGTGCTGGAAGTCTGCTTATAGGAAGTTAATTTTCTTGAAGTGTAATCTTTTGTAATGCTATAACAGGTTTAAACCCAGAGGGCTTAGGTGCAAGCCCACCATGGCCAGACTCAGTGGCCAAGGGAGTGAGCTTTCTGTCTACTCTCCCTCGAGAAACTGAATCAGGGGTGAGTGTGTTTGTGGCCCACAGTCTGCCAGGAGCAGTTAGGCACAAATACAACTAGGAAGTGCCATAATTCCACTAGGACCAGGAAAACTGGGGATAGCTAACAGATCCTATAATTCAAAATACCACATGGAAAGGGGAACTGAGGCACACTCATAAAGTGATGGGTGTCAGAACTCCCCTGGAACAAGAGAGACGGTGTAGTAAAGAGTGCTGCCAAATTCGTGCTACCCAGTAGAGGATGTGAAATGCCCCAAAAGCTCTCTTCTTTTATAGGGTTGGAATGGCATAAGTAAAACGCTGCTGAATGATAACTTAAAGGGAAGACTTTCCCATAAAGAAAAAATAAGGATTAATTATAATTCCATGGATTAAAGGTATATGCTGTTAAATGTACATTTTCAGAACTGGTTAATCGTGTTATCTTGATCCTTGTGTTCCGGTCTCTTGAAGATCTGAAAAGTAATGTAGCAATCAGATTCACTCACTTTTGTTTTATTATGGATTAGCTTGGTCTAATTGTAAATTTATTTCATAGGCAAAGAAAATGTCTTTTTCCCCTGTTGTGTGAAGAAAGGTAGAAAGTACTTCAGCTAGATTTTGCTGCCACTACTTTTTAACAGAAATCATAAGAGAAGGTAAGGGGCAATAAATTCAGACAACACATCACCAGTATACAGCTGGCAGGTTGGTGGGAATTTAAGGCATGGGTTTCATATCTAATTTTTTGGTAGTGAAGGGGCTGATGCCTCTTATTTTATGACCTTCTTATTTGTCAGATCAGAATACTTTGAAAGGTTTATAACCAGTATCAGAATCATAGCATATACTTGATCTGCTACTGTAAATCTAAGTGTTAAATTGTGAGGAAAAACAAAGGTCTGAAACCTGATTTTTTCAAGCAGTTCTGTTTGCTTTATGTCTCCATCAGAATGATGAGGTATGAGACATCAGGGGTCATGTGCTACCCTTGACCAAGAATGAAATAATGAAATGCTATTGATTTCAAAGGGAGTTGCCTGCATGAACTGAAAGCAGTATATGGCCCCACCATGCCACTATCTATTAAGTCATCAAAACAAAGCAAATGTGGGGGAGGGGGAATCTCCATTCTGAAAATTGCTTTTTCTTTTTTACATGCATAGATTACCAGTTTCTGTCCTCTGCAAATAAAGCCTTCCTGAATAACAGGTATAAAAGTTTTCAGTTTTAACTGAATAGATTATTACTATGTAGATTAATCATCATGATTTCATTAACAGTAATAGAGTTAAATTGCAGCAGCACAGATGTGGGGAAAAACAAAAAAAAACTGTTTAATTAAATTAATTATGGTATAAAAGATGGTTATTCACATTCTAGTAAGAAAGTTGTTAATATCCAAGAGACGTTTATCATTTAGAAGAAACAGGCACTTCTTGGCTACTTGAGTGATCTTACAAAAATTGAGTGCTCACTGTATGAACTCAGCACCAAACATAGTTTCACACTTATAATGTGAAACTTAGATTTATTTGACTTCATGAGACTTTACTTGAGTAGTTTCAAAAGACACCATTAACCTTTCCATTCCAATTTTATCATCGTATTTATTGCTATGGGATGGAAGCTCATTTCAGATGTCTTTTATAGAGCTAAAAGTACCATTTCTTGTGTTGTCATCTTAATCCTTTTTTCCTCCCTCTCTCTTGGCTATCGATCCTTGCAACTCTGTCCTCTACTCCTAATTTAGACATTTATATCCATCAGTTTAAGAAGTTAAATTATCATTTAGATTGTGGTAACACCCACAATGTTCTAGGATCTCTTCCAAACACAAAAACAGTCTGGTCCCTGCCCCCAAACACTTTATAACCTGAGGCACAGGAAATAATCCAGAACACATACTCAATAGGAGCAAGAGATCTGGGAAACAGTAATGCGGAAAGACATGTAGGGGTGAGAGTGAATCTCAAATCAAACATGCTTGCAGAAATGCCCAATGAATGTTTAGATTGTATGAAGGCAACACCTCACAGAACAGAAAGGAATAAACCAACTCTGTAGTATTTGTTCTAGTTAAATTGCACCTGGAATGGTGTTTTACACAGACGTGTGCTATAGAATTCAATAGAGTATGATAGCCTATCTATAGATACTTAAACTAACCTCTCATTGCATCATTCCATCGGTTACCTCTTCTGCATCACATGTAAACGGCTGGTTTTTACTTTCAAAGCCCTTTATGACCTACCCCCATCCTATCTATACTCATTATCAAAATGTTGAACCGCCTCCCTTTGATACCAGCTTCCTCACCTACTTGTTAAGCACCTTTGAGCTTTGTCCCATGCTGCTCCTCACACTTGGGAGGTGCTCCCCATAAATATCCCAAAACTAATTATTCTACTTCAAATCCCTCCTCAAAACTCTTTTGACAGGATTCCTACAATAAATATTGACAATGGCTAAGCTGCTGGTATGCTTAGACTGCAGCCTGTCATACTGACCTATATGGTCTCCTTGTTACCTTGCACTCCTCTAGTAGTCTGTCTGCAACCATCTTTTGCTTCATCTATCCTTAGATTTAAAGCAGAGACTTTTTTTCTGTGATTGTACAATACGGACCAGGACCTTGTTGTGCTACGACTGCGGGCTGCTAGGTGCTCTAATAATATAAATAATGAAGAAGAATTCTACATCGCGGACATAATCTATATAGTAAGATTTTAGGATTGTCACTGTCTGTGTCACTCTGAAGCCTGGAATGTCTGAGTCAGTGTTAAGCAAAGGAAATAGCTACAAGCATGGCTGAGATCCCTTTTTGTTTAGAATAGCACCAGGTTCAATCAGCACTGGGATCTGCACTCTCTTATTGTCCATGGTGCATATTCAGACAGCAGCACAAGCATTCGTATAGTTTATAAACTTCCACTTATGTTCAAGAGCATCTTATTGGTTTGATGCCTATTACATTCTATAAGAGTTTTCCATTAGGGAAGGCAAGGCAGTATTTGTACCTTTGTTCTCCTCAGGGGAATGCAGCTATGAACTATGGTCAGGGTTGCAGAGAAGCACCATTGTGGAGGCTGCACACTGTGGATTTCCTCAGTCAGCACATTCCCAGCCAGTTTTGGGATTCCCAGTGGCTGGCTTCAAGCTTTGAGCAAGGGTTATCAGTGCCTTCTGTTTCTGTAAGCCCTTTCTCTCCAGGAAAGATCCAGTGGGCTATGAACAGGATGAGGAGGTAGGAACACTGAACTTCCAATCCCAGGTTTTTGAGGGCCTGACTCAAATCTACTGAAGCCAACAAAAATATTCATCAATTTTAATGGGCTTTCAATCAGATCCAATACTTACTTATCTACAGAGTAAGTATGTGAATTAATGAGCTGATGTATGTACCCTTATAGCTATATAGATGCTATGTGTACTATTCATTTTAAATGATAAAGTATCCAAGAGCGTGCTGAGTTTGCTTCATTTCTTGTTAAAAAGTGACGAAGCCACCTCCTTTTGAAATTTAATATTTAAATTTTAGTTAGGAAGCAATAGTTTCAGTGAACATTACCTTCCCACTAAAAAATTCATTGCATAATTTCCAAGTAACGTGGTCCTTAGCTTTATCATTACTGATGTTCACTCTGCTGGAGGCACATAATATGTTCATCCTAGGGAGGATCTTCTGAGGGTGTCAGCACTGATGAACATTGAAAGATCTTGACATAAAAAAAATGAAGTGACCCACTGATCAGTACGCAAAATATCACACAAAATCCACATATTTCTTGGAAGTTAAGAAACATACTCTCTACTTTTCATTCAATTTTAGTAGTTTTCTTTCAGTTTTAATTAACCAGTTTGTTTCCGCGGAACACATTCCCCATTCACATTCCCATTGGACAATTGCTTCCAGCAACAGTTTTACCCCGAAAGCTTCACAGACACAGCTACTTACCATTGTTGCCTTCTTGGAGCAATCTGGTTGCCTGCTCAACACCTTCCTACATCCTTCTCAGGCAAGTGGTGTCTTCTGGAGATGCCCTTCTGGGGCTGTAATTACAGTCGATCAGTCAGCTGTAATTAAGAATTATCAGTGTCTGATATGTTCCAGGAGAGACAGAGATCCTGCCTACTCTGAAGACTGAGGACTGTGAGCCAGAGCACCAACCAAAGACAGAAAATGGATGAGCAGATATCCAGCACTCAAGTGATACTCTGATCTACTCAATCTCAGGAGGCTTTTCAGTGGAGGGAAATCTCAAGATTTTAGATGAGAGTGCACTGAGAGGGCTTCTTGCAGGCTGGAGGCAGAGCTATGTGAACTAAATCTACCCATACCAACTGGACTTCCAGAGATGGCCTCAGAGCCCATCCAGTCACCAGCTCATCACAGCATCGGGCTCGGGAACATATTTTCAAAAGATCATATACAAGAGTGCATGTCATTGATGCACGTGTAAAGATGGCATGTGATATGCAAGTGTCTATCCTTAAATTGTTACCATACACCTTAGCAGAGAGTGTTCAAATTTACAAATCTTGTGCTATATCTGGCATTAAATTACATTATGTCTCAATTATTGCAAGTTTTTTAAGGCAATGACTGTTACTTATTACATGCTTGTATACCACCTAGCACATTCTGGTAACTACTAGGGGAAAAATACAAGAAGGGAAGGATAGTCTTGCAGTTAAGACACAGGCCTAGTAATTAAAAGACATGGGTTTTAGTCCAAGCTGTGTCACATACTTCCTGTGTGCTCTTGGGGAAAATAATTCAGTTTCCTGTTCTGTAAAATGGGAATAAAAGCATTTATTTATATCATAGGGATTTGCTCATTAATATTTGTACAATTCTTTCAGTTTATTGAATGGAAGGTGCTTTGTATTTAATACAGATTAGGCTTAAGCACACATGCTTATTTCTAGTCTTGTCGCTATATATACCCGATCAGGCAAAACGACATTTATAATAGGTGGATTTTCCACATAGATGACTTGCGCTATATAACTAGAACAGAATTTTTCTTCTTCCTTTTTCTTATACATAATTTAGGCAGTACAAGACATAAGTCTATGCCAGGATCCTGACACTATTTATAAATATATATTATTGTTTTAAAGGATGCTAAAACCTGTTAGAGTGCTTATTCCTTCATTCGCCCACTTCCCTGGTCCTTCTCGTGTCAGAAAGCAACAATATCCGAAATCCAAAGGTGCAAACAATTTGATGTTTATTGGGCTGAACTTCCAGCAAGCTTAAATCCAAGTTCCTTTTTCCTTATTTTCGAATCTCAATTTACTTCCTGTTTGCTCCTAATTTATATAGTAATAGCCTTAGCTATACCTTAACCAATCATTTTACTGAAGTTTACCTAACCAATCCTAACATTATAACATGATTAGCTAACCAATTATATCCCACCATCTTAATTAGTTTACACCCAGCAAAATTAGTTATACAGCAGACAGAAACAATTAGAGAACCAGGCAAATTAACTATAGAAAAAGTGGGCATCCATAAAGATGAAACATACAGAAATGAGGGTTTCACAACCACAACTATTGAGAAATTATTTCTTGCCAGACAGGATATTATCAGACTAAGTTTTCTTTAACCATCTTTATCTGGTGGTGATAGGCATTATCAGGACAGGACTGGATTCCCAGCCCAATATTACCTTATTTCAATGTGACTAGCTTGGAATGTGAGGATGTAACCATATGCTTCCCAGCTTATGGCTGCCTCTGCTGCTTAGCCAAAGGCGTTAGCCTAAGAATAAGGCCTCAGACTATCCTAGTGAAAGAAGGCTCATACACAGGCAGACTGATTTTGATTCTTTGTTTTATACCTCTTTAATTAGCTAGATGATAACAATACACCAAAGTTCTTAAAGTATAGACCTTTACAGACAGGCCTGAATTTCTATATCCTAACAAGACCCCTTGAGTTCCTGTAGTGGAAAATGAAGTACAAGGCAAAGTTAGTAAATCTTTCCTAAGATTAGTGAATGTATATCTCAGGCTAAATTCTCAATCCTCAATGCCTATGACCAATTACCAATTTTGTGCATGCTCAATTTGGGTAGCAATGTATCAATATTTAGCTTTTTATGCTCTTTTCCTGTCTGTGAAAGTGACTTTAGTCCTCTGGGCAACTCAGCTGAGAGATATTTCTGCTCAATTTTTAACCCTTTGACTCCAAATACATTAGCACCTAGTGCTAGGAACTAGCAATAGCAATTGCTAGAGTTTAAGGTCACCAATGGCTCCAAGACTTACTTTTAGTGCTGTACTTTATGCACTGAAGTCATTATGACACACTCCATTGGTTTAATGTGTTTAGAGCATAAAAATACAGTTTATCTAAAAATGCTGTTAATTAAGAAATTTTCTTTGCGAAAGATTGATTTTTATGAAATACTGGATAGGTTTCTATATGCTGATGCTTACAATTCTGTTTCTATACATGCTGAGAAAACATTCAGCTGACATCAGAAATATGCATGAAAGGAGTGTTTTATCAACCTTGCAATGAACTTTAGATAATACAAGCCTTTAAAAAAGATGCATTGAACTGCAAATAAAGTTAGGAGTTTGTTACCAGACTTCCTCCACTTGAATCCTTTTGGTCTTCTACTTTCTGGAAATGTTATGATATCATTGCATAAGGCCAGAATCTCTACATAGTTATGACACCTTTGCACCACTCAGGTGGCATAAAGGGGCCATAGTGTAGCTGAAAACGCCCAGCAAGTGTAAATATGCTGTATCTGGGCCCTGTACCTAGGCCTTTGCCCCCTTATATAAGGGGATTTAGCATGGCTTGGTATTTGTTACTCTTTGTTAAAATGAAGTTCCTGAAATAAATTCAAAATTGGGAAAAAAACAATCTCAATCTTTAATAAAAAGGTTTGCAGAATTTAATAGAGATGAAATTAATAGGTTTGCATATAAATTAACCAGGAATCTATTGAAATTATTCACAAAAAACTACAGGCTGTAATAGAAAATGATCTCCTTCAGAATGTTTAACCCCCTATAGGATTTAACAAATCATAACCAATAATTTAGACATAACCAGTATAGCATCCCATACATTAATTTAAAAATTCTATACCAAGGATGTCATTTGCTGTCAAATTTCATAAGACTTTTCCCATAAGGGAACATGATTTTTAAACGTTTCTATCTAATTGTTTATTTTTCAAAGTAACAAATACTTCTGCTCTTAGCTGTTAAATGCACCATGCTTTTCTTGATGATTACATACCAAATCCTCAGATGCACAGGAGGAAAGAATTATGCAACTCTGGAAAGGGTGAAGGAAAACTCATGTATAGTTGGCTGACTCAAATCATCTGCTTTCGTCTGAAATTCTATCATGGATCATTGAGGTGGTGGGTGACTTGATGAACCAGTAACTTTTTTTTTTTTTTAAGTACAGCTGTTGAGTTACTGTATGTATCTATGAGTAATCATGGAACTTATCAGAACAACCCATTTTGTCAAATTGTAGGCAATGCCACAATGCAATTCATATCTTCAAGTGATAATAATATATTAAAGAAAGCTGAATCTCTGTGTGTGACTGCTAATGAAAAAAAGAAGTAAATATATACAAACCAAGAAATCAATGGTACCTAACCTTCTGGAAACACAAAAGATACTTAAAAATTAAATTACGTACAAAATACATAAGAACTGTAATCAGCACACTTCATATGCTGAAACAAGGAAATAGCTTCAGATATTCTACATGGCTGCTAATTTCTACTCAGTCCTCATTTCCAAAGCTGTTGGTAATTTACCTTTTCTCCCCCCTTCCAGAAAATGTCTTCTCTTCCTGGTTTTTCCTTGGCTAGTTGCAAGGAATTTGCTTTCTTCTTTCAGTCTAAGTTCACCCTAATTTGTAACAGTATCTCTTACATCCTTCTCTTTCCTTCCAAAATGTTTGCTCTTCACTTCAGAAACATTTGATAATCCAATTCTTTAAAAACTGCACACTTGACATGCTTCACTATTGTTTGGCAGGTGAAGGGGGGGGGGGAGGAAGGAAAGTTTGAACTTATCCATTTACCTTGCATTGGGATTGATGAATGTTGGGGTATGTGGATCATTTTTGGTATTTCATCACTCCCAGTTTTTATCCAGTCAGAAACTAAACATGCCAAAACCTCATCCTAACAGTTCAGAACTTTAAAAATGAGATTTAAAAAGTGGGCAGAGAGAGGAGCATGGGTATGGCTGTGTATGGGGATGAATGAGAGAGAATGGTGATTCTTATTGTATTTAAAATGTTTCATCCATCTCTAATGAGGACATTATCTATACAGTTATTAACAGATAATATAGTAGCAGTATCATCATTATGCCATGCAGCATTTCAAGGTCACTACCCCATGTAAATAACTCATGTCTTTAATATACTAAGAAAAATTGTAGATATGCTGGAGGAAGGATCACAACCACTCTAGGAAAGTGGTATCTCCTTGATAGGTTGTACAGAATATACCATATATGTATCATCAGTAATCAGATTTACTTAACTATAAATCTATGAGATAATTATTCAGGGTAGATCAAACTGAAAAATAGAAATACAAAATTAAGCAATCCATTGTTATCAACATGTATGCAATTTTCTGAGTTACTGAAATTAATGCAAGCTCACTCTCTGCCTCTCCCTCTCCACAGCAACTTTGAAAGTTGGCCAATCTCGCTGAGTTTGGAAATGTGGCATCCAATTTATTAATGAATGAATGAACTAAATTAAAGGGTTATGGATGTGCTAACTGGATAATAAAAGAACAAAATATTTTCATTCTTTCAACACTTATTCCAAAATTCTTTTTATATCTTAGAAGAGTGGCATGTCATTTACTGTGGGTCAGTTTCTGCTATACTTACAAACATCAAGTGGTACCTCACTCCTGGAGCAGTCCCATTAAAATCAATGGGACTACTCAAGGGTAAAATACTCAGTGTGAGTAAGAATATCAGAACCTGGCACATAGGCTTTGAATAAGGCCCAGTCAAAGCAATTGATGGATTTGGATCTGGTCTAAGTTCTTGATTCTAAAAACACTTAAGTATGTAGTTAAAAATGTCCCATATGAGTAAAACTATGTATATATTCAAGTGATTGCAGGAGTCAGGCCTAAATTAATGTGACACTAGTGTAGTAATAGAGAAAAGCTCAGTCAAAAAGTAGAATACATTATTTTATATGTAGGAAATTTATGTGACACAATAAAAGGGAATATTCTAATGACTATTCTAATGATTTACAGTAGTTCTTCAGTCAGGAGGTTGAATAATGGAACACATTGGCTAAGTCAAGATTAATGAGATTCTCCAGAAACAAGAGAGGTAAAAACATCTCTTGACCTTAGGGACATTGAACCGAGTAGGATTTATAATTTTAGCCCCATTGACAATGTGTCATAATAGCACCAATGAACTAAACAGAATTTATTAAAATGAATATTCAACACTTGAATTTCAGCCAACATTTGTATAATTCCTTGTTTAGTATGTAAGGACAGGTATATCATACATCAGAATAATCCAAAACTGAGACAGAAAAAAGAATGTGGTTTTAAAAGAAAAAATTAATGTCTCTATTGCCAAGTGTGGTGTTTGTCACAGTGACGACACTTTATTAGAACATAGCGATGTGAAATACCACATGGGAAAACTTTTATGCTAACACCACGATCTTTGCGTATTCAGGATAACAAGTACCTTTGCTTTAATACTAGAACTAATCATCTGTTTCTACTCAGGTTTAGGGTTTGGCTACACTTGCAGCTGTACAGCACTGGGAGTTAAAGCTGTCTTCATACAGCTGTGTAGGGAAAGCGCTGCAGCGTGGCTACACTGACAGCTACCAGCGCTGCAGTGTGGCCACATTTGCAGCGGTGTTGGGAGTGGAGCATTATGGGCAGCTATCCCAGCATTCAAGTGGCTGCAATGTGCTTTTCAAAAGAGGAGGGTGGGGTGGAGTGTGACAGGGAGTGTGGAGAAGAGAGAGAGAGAGAGAGTGGATTTTTGGAGCCAACACTGTGTCAGCTTCCTGCCTTGCAAATTATGATCACTTCCCCCACCCCTCTCTCATTCACTCTTATATGCAAATAGCCTTCAGACCAGACAAGCAGCTGCACCAACGGACTCCCACCCCCCCACCCCCCTGCCGTGCTGTTTCTCTTCTCAAGCAAACACTAGCTGTGGACATTCCCTGCCTGCCTCTGCTCCAGCAAACAATTGCTGTGTTTGTTTTTTAGATAAGCAGCTCTGGGAGCCCCGAGTTCACAACAAAACAAACAGAGGCATCATAACAAAACAAAGAGAGTTCTTTAGTTAAAAGCATTATGGGAAAATTCCGGAGGTCAGTTACAATGTAGTAAGATTACTCACTGTTTACACTGACACTCCAGTGCTGCAACATCAGTGCTGTTCTCTTTATTCCTCTCATCCATGTGGAGTACAACCAGCGCTGTAGCCAGGGAGATACAGCGCTGTATGTGCCTTGCCAGCGTGGACGGGGAGTAAGTTGCAGCACTGTAAAGCCACTACCAGCGCTGCAACTCTCCAGTGTAGCCAAGGCCTTAGTCTGAAGACTGGCATCCAAAGAAACAGTAATCATCCTATAATTTGACAGAGAGAGAGAGAAAGAAAATCAGGATCATTTGTGTATGGCAGAAGCAACAAAGTTTCATTAGTGAGGCAAGGCAGCACAATTCCCAACTTCTTTTACCATGTTCCATGGCAGATGTATAAAGTTTAATAAGATGCCAAAAGTGTTACTCAGTAAGAAAGCCTGTTCCTGTATTATTTTTGAGGTTGTTGTTCAAGTCCTGTATAAAACTCCATTGTTTGTAAAAAGTTATAGACTTTCCACAATCACAAGCTATTATCAATATATTTATTAATTTACATGGTCCAAAAATCCTCAAACATTCAGTAATCACGGTAAATTATGTTCAAAAAATAAATTTTCCATTATGTAGTTTTTATATCCCATCTAGTTTAGTTTGTATGTAAGAAGTGAATTAATGATAAGGTAAGTAAAAAATAATTTGGAAAGGAAGAGACCTAGATAGCAACAACTAGATATTACAGTGACAGATGTATTAGTCATACATAAGACAGATAGAAAGGAAGCCTATGACAGCTAATATAAAAGTAATGACATTTTTTTGATGAAAGAGCTAGTGATACGCTAACTATAAAATACATATTTATGGCTTTTCTAGACATCATTTCTACTTATAAATGCAAAACTTCTATTGCCAGACCTCTTTCACAGATTATTAGTGTTGAACAAAAAGGTTTTTCCTTGATATCTGAACTCCCAATATTTCTAATCCTTCCATAATCCACTCCCTCAATCAGCCTCCCATTTTTCTTCCATTGGTTTCCGCCAATCCTCAGAAGACACCTGGGGAAACAGGTTAACTTTGAACTGTGCCTAGAAGGTAACTAAAGGAAAGGAAGTGAGCTCCAAATAGAAAGTCACCGTCAGTATGAGCACCTTGCCAGTTGCCTCCTCCAATCAGCATATACCAATTCATACCTTACAAAACTGACTAAGGTGTTTGACTTATTAGATACTCATTATTATTTGTGGGAATCTTCTCACATCTTTGCATGCTTGTGTAGTGCTTACAAGAGGATGTTAACTTTGTCTAATAGTCTTGAAAACTTACTATTATTTTCCTTTGAGTAAGCTGCAGTGGGAGGATTCACTTTCTTTGGAGAAGGAACTGAAGAAACTATGAGGTCTATGATCTATTCTATCTAACATTTATACTGAAAAACAAGTGAAAAAGTTGTAATTAAGTATGCGTGTTAATTTTAATTCTTAAACTGTAACACTAGTATTGCTGAGCCACTGAAGATATGTGAATTGTTATTGAAATAGTTTCAACATTTTCAGATGTATTTATATAAAACAACAGAGCTAGTCTGATCTATTTTGAAGATAGACAACTATGGTATGAGTGGTGCCAAAGAATAACATACCAAGTCTATGGGATCTAACTGACCTATCTGGTTGAAGTTCAATTGTTTACTCATTTGCACCTTAAATAGGTCAACATCTGTTTTACAATATCCTCTCCAGCTCTTTATGTAGCTGGAGAAATCATGTGGACAAAGTGGTTGTTAACATTTTGTTGCAATTTCTGTTTATGGAGTTCAGCGCACATTTATTACTTTTAATACGGTCTATTGCCAATTATAGTTGTAAAAGCTGTTAAATACCTAAACTGACATTTAGAAGGTTACATTCATAAAGATTCCTAATGAGATATCCATACTTCTAAATCCCTGGAATATCTGTGGTCTCCAATAAAGTGATATGGCCATATCACACACTTATATCATTTCTGCATTCACTGAAAGAATGGAAATACCTTTAAACAGGATGTCACGTATATGAATGTTGATATGACAGAAAAGATAATAAATTATAAGGCCGTGGTCCCCCCCCCCCATCATACTATTTCATGTTTTGAAAAATTCCTGCAATAGAACACATTGCCATCTGTATGATTATGAGAAACTTAATACACTTGGTTGATTCACTTTGACATACTTTTCTATATATTTTATGTACCTTTAAACCAATTCCTTGAATTATGGTTAGTGATTTATCAAGATGAAATATATTCCATTTTCTTTCCTTGTATGTCCAATTAAATACAACTAAAAATTCAGTCAAATCTTCTAGGTGTAAATCTTTGGGGTCAGGACTTTCTTTACTGTATGTCCAATAAAACTGATGATATTTTATAATGTAACTGCTTAAAACCTGATTTCACATTCAGGTAAAAATCTCACAAAATTCAGTTGCTCTTTTGCCTGAATGACATGTAGAACTGAGCCCATAGTCTGATAATCCATCTGTTATCTGCATACAAACATGCACATGCAAGTCATTAGTCTCTATGTACCTCAATTCCCCAATTGTAAAGTGGGAGATCATTTCAACCTCACAGAAGTATTGTGCAGATAAAAACATAAAAGATATTAAGGGGCTCAAATACTGTGGTGACAGGCAATGTAAGTATCTTAGATAGATCTGAATCATTTAAGATTAAACCTGTCAGATAAGAGCTATTTTCATCCAGACACACATATAATAAGATACACTGAACATGGATTTAACACAGCAGGCTGCAACTTTATTAAAGTCATCTAAAAATTACCACCACTCCAGCACACAGCTTTTAGCCACCAAGCAGCATTAACTCCTAATAATTATTAGGAATTTGTATTAGCACAGTTCCTAGAAGACAGAGTCATGGGCCCAGACCAGTGTTCCCTCTAATTTTTCCCACCCATGTGCAGAATGAATTTTGTTATGCACATCAATATGGAGGAAATATGTGACAAATAACCTTGATATTGGTGCACATAACAGAATTCATGTGGTAGGGGTGGTGCCGAGGGGTTCTTGTTGGAGGGGGCTCAGGGTACAGGGGGTGAGGCTGGGGATGAGGGGCTTAGGATGCAGGAGGATGCTCCAGGGCTACTGTGGGGAAAGAGAGCTCCCCCTAGCACTCTCTCCCCACAGCAGTATCCGAGCTGTGGGGGAAGAGGCGCCTTTCCCCGCCGCAGGAGCTCTGGGGCTGGAGCTTCAGGATAGGCACCCTTCCCTGGCCCCAGCAGGTCCAGGCTGGGGGAGGACCGCCTAGGACCGATCCCATCGTGGCTGAGTCCAGGCTGCTCCAGCCACAGCAGGTCCAGGCCACAGGGTAAGTTGGGGTTAGGGGGAGGGGCACCCCTCCCCCAGCCACAGCAGGTCCCTAGGCAGGTTCCCTAAGCACCTGTGTGGTGCTAAATAGGCTGCTGTATGGCCACACAGCTTGCAGGGAACTTAGGCTAGGGCACCATTGTGCTGTACAGCACAGAACAAAATGGGAATCCCTGCCTGAGAGAGTTTAAGAACATAAAAATGGCCATACTGAGTCAGACCAATGGTCCACCTAGCACAGTATCCTGTCTTCTAACAGTGGCCAATGCCAGATGCTTCAGAGGGAATGAACAGAACAGGTAATCATCGAGTTACCCTTCCCTTGTCATCCACTCCTGGCTTCTGTCTAAATAATACCGTCAAACAAGGATTCAGCGGATGCCTGGACCACTCACATGCAGGGAATGAGGGTGCCAACAAGGTATTGTGGTATTAAGTAACCTCATATTCTTTTCACATAATACCATTTTCAATCAATTTTGCTTGTATTAGACCTGGCAGGAAATAGTTTCCTTTTGCATAACATTTTTTCTCTTTTGAGATTTTGAAAAAATATTTTCTCCCTCCAATCATGATGAAAAGTAAAAAATAAAATAAAAATAAAAATTTCAAACCAAAAATCCTCTCTAAATTTCAGTTTGGGTCCTGTCACAGCTCAGGATAACTCATAGGTTCATAGATTACAAAGCCAGAAGGGACCACTGTGATCTAATCTGACCTACTGTAGAACGTCCCCAAAATAATTCCTAGTTTATATTTAGGCCCTGTATTTCCTCCTTGCGGTCCAGCAAGGGCACCTGTTCCTAGCAGTCACCTTTTTCAGGCAGAGACCTGCATCCCTCTCCCTCCAGATGGGGTTTTTTCTGGCGGCAATTCCCTGACCACACTATAATATTCCCTGCAAACCAGACAGCTTAAAAGGGCAGTGTCTGCATTTTGCTTTCTCTCTGAAGGCTATGACCAGGTAGTTGACCACAATTATGAGACACCACAGAGCTCTTCCTAAACAATTTATTCTTAAAGTGAAAGCATTATAGAGAAAACTTAAACAAAAGAATGTACATGCATACTAATAAGTTTATCAGCTCTCTGCCCTCCCCCCCACTCCCACAGCCCCCAGCAGGGGATCTGGTATCAGTCAGTCCTTCAAACCCACCAAGGTTTTTTTCCTGTGGTTCTAATCCTCAGCAGAACAGGCAACTGGACTAGACAGATCAGCATGGTTCTTTATACAGCTTGTGCTTTGATATTCAGATTCTGGTAACAGGTAATCAGCAGACAATGGTCCCTTCCTCAAGGCATATCTTCAAAAGACTGGGATTTTGCATAACTACAGGGTGGAGGGTTTTTCATTCATCTCCCTCTTCATATTTCTTAGCAATTCCTCATCACACGTATTGTCCCAAAAGATCATTCTTGTCAGCAATATGGTTCAATAGTCTTTTGAATAATACAATAATACATAATCTTTGCACTTAATACATCGATATCCAAAGATACTTAAACTTAATTTGTTAAGGCTTTTCAAAAGGTATTACAGGAAATTGCTATATCTGTCACAAGTCCATCAAAACATTTTGTTTCAATAATTCTGAAATTTGTTTTGATTTTAATCATTAATATTTGAACTGTACTTAGCTTAAATTCCAAACAAAAAAAGTCATTAAAGTGAAAAACACAAAATAAGAAAATGTCAAAGCAAGACAGACAGTTTTGAATTTTTTTCTTCAATGTTTTTGGTTGAAAAGTTAGTTGAAACTTACCTTTTCCTGCAAAAAGGTTAGTTCTTGACAAATCTGCCCTTTCCGACAAAAAATGAGTCAAAATATTCCTAATCAACTCTAGTTAGTCACCAAGAATATGTATAATTAATAATCTATTCTCAGTGATTTTTGACATCAATGCATATTATGTGGTTAAAATTCATATTTTGAAAATGTACTGTTTTGTGATTGTCAGCAAGTATAAAAACTATTTGCAATATAGCAAAAGTATGATTACATACCTGTCACTGGTCCTGCAAGATGCTTTCTCCTGCATCTATACAAAGCCCCACTGAAGTTGATGCATCTCTGCAGAGATGTGGGGATTATCCTCCAGGAAGTAGCTGGCAGGAATGGGATTGATCAGTTTTCAGTTTTAAATAATTACAAGACACTGAAACACTGTATTGAAATTAAGGTACTAATTTTGCCTTGTCCAATTTTGGCTACTGTTATCTTTCTGGATGCATATGAAGATCAATACATTTTATCTACTTACTTGTATTTTCACCCATTTGCTTTTACAAATGCTTTTGCATTGCCAGTATTTTGCCATGTGTGCAGAAACAAAAGATGATAATTAACCAAAGGCTTGTAACAACATTTCTCAAACTACATCTCAGAACATACCTATGAAATGATCCAATATTAAAATATAACAACTTCTTTTTAAAACTACACAACCTAGAAAATTCAAAAGTAGAAGTTCCCAAAGTAACTTTAATCTTTTTTTTTGCATATTCATTAGAAGGGAATCTTTTATTATCAACAGCTGATTTAAAAATCATTTTAATACAAATTATGTTGGCATAAAAGCACATAGTGAACAGCACCGAAACGAGATTAATCCAGACTATCGATTGCGTCAGCTAAAAATCTTTCTAGCCGGCAGCAGCAAAAGCTCCCTAAGAGAGTGTGTAGGAGGATACTGGTGTCCAAACTTGGCCCCGCACTGCCTCTTCCTCCTCCGAGGCCATGCCTCAGCATGCTTCTCTCCACCCTCTCCCTCTGTAACACTCCTCCCCCTTCACTCTTCTCCACCCCTTTCCCTGTCCCGTACAACTGGCAAAAAGTGAGAGGGCATACTTTAAAAAATGATGGGTCCATGACCCCCTGGCCCTCCCTGTTCCAGCACCCCTGATTCTAGCAGAATTGGGCATTACCTTGCATGAGTTCTACTCCTCACGAAAGTCTAAGCCATCATAAGGATCACTTTTCTTTCAACATGACGTATCTGCAAGCTCTGCTTTTTCCACCATACTCAGAGTGACTGTGAGAGACCCCTTCACAAGCATGAATGGTAAGAGACTAGATTCATATGGAAAGATATTTGGTGAAAGAACTTCCCCATCCATGTTATGTGAAGATGCTTTAATATTTGTTTAGATGAATAACAATGTATGTCACCATATCTATGGTATTAGCAGCTCATGGTTTTCAGAGTGGACAGCTGCAGAACACAGAAAACATGCTCTGAAGAGGAAGGGAATTTTGGTGGTGCTATTTTTGATGGACAGAAGAAAGCAGTTTGGTCACTGAAAGTAGTTTATCAGGAAGGGAAGAGAACACATAATATAGAAAGACTGATTGCACTTGAAACAAAACTGACAGACATAGGATGAGTTTGTCACCAGTCCGAAATGTTCAGATACAGTGCTGAAAGAGTAGTGTTATCTAGCTCAGATTCACAAATGCTAAGTTTGCTGGATGTCTCGCCTTTGTAAGTTGAGAGTGAGACAGATTGCCTCCGTAGGAAGGAAGTCAGAAAAAGAAACAAAACAGAAAGCTTCCATAAAAACAGAGACAAAGTGGATGAGGTAATAGCTTTCACTGGATAAGATCTGAATCTTATACAGAGCTCTTCTTCAAGTCTTGGAAATGTACTCAAGAGTGTCACAAATAAACAGCATGGAACAGCTTATTTAGAATAAGGAGTTAGTATATTTCAAGAGACCATTCAAGGTGAAGTGACTTGTTAACAACTCTCCATTCGTTGAAGGGGGTGGGGGCGGGGGAAAGCAGCAGGGTTGGGAAGAGTTAAGTGGTTCATAGATAGACATAATAAGCCATAAATCCAGTGTCTCTGTTCAGTCCACCATGGTTTTTAAATATCTAGCAAAGTTATGAATTTAAGCTTCCAGACACATCTTTTGAAAATATTTTGCAGCTTCCCTTTGAGGATGACGATTGAGAGGTCAGATATAAAAATATCGGTTTGTGAAAAGTGTTCATCCACAGGTGATAGGGTGTTTTTGTCTTTCATCATTTCTCTGAGTTCAGTTGAGTGTGTTCTGATTGTCTAGTTTCACCCAGTTGTTCTAGTTGTTATTGGGGCATTTTGTGCAGTGGAGGAGGTATACCACAATTGTAATAGGCACGTGTAGGACGCATGGATCTTGAAAGGTGTATTATAGGGAATACTGATCATAGTAACAATGGAAAGATATTTTCAGGTTTGGCATCTGTTGTTCTGACAAGGTCTGGTGCCTCTTTAAGTTGTTGCATCTGGATCTATGCAGCACTTGCTTCTGATGAGCGTGGAGAGGGGTTTCGGGAAAGATTGCTTTCAGGATGTGGTTCTGTATGGGTCGTAACTGTTTGATTATACTGTACATAGGTTCTAATGTGGGTTGGCAGGTGACAGCTAGAGGTGTGAGGTCAGAAGGGGGTTTATTTCTGCATTGAAGTAGTGCGGATGCACTCTTTTCACAAAATGATCACTCTATTTGACACGTCAGTCCTCATCCTCAAAGGAAACCCAAATACCTTCAAAAGATAGGCCTGGGAGCTGAAATTCATAACTTTGCTAGATACCAAAAGTCATAGACTGAATAGAGAAAGTGGATTTATAGCTTATTATCCACTTATAAATCCACCCTCACCCCCCACAAGGGTTTCCACTCCCCATGACTGGAGAAATGGTAATGGGTCACTTCACCTTGAATAGTCCTTTGAGATACATACTAACTATTTATGCTCAATCTTTTCCAAGCTGTATTTATCTCTCATGCAGAGTACATTTCCCAGACCTGAAGAAGAGCTCTGTGTAATCTCCAGAGCTGGTCTCTCTCACCAACAGAAGTTGGTCCAATTAGAGTGATATTACCTCTGCCATCTGGGCTCCCTAATATCCTGGGATCAACATGGCTTCAACAACACTGCATGTAAAAATACATTAGTACGTTGGTTAAAGGGACAGACTCTAATAGAGAAACACAGGTGAGCAACACTGTGTACGGTGTTTGAAATAATGATACTGAATTATATTTTTAATTCATGAGCAAGTAAGCAAGATTAATTTTTTTTATCCTCTCTACCTTATTCTATTCTGGCTCTTATACTGCACCCATCATTATATGTGAATGCTTTATCATTCAGACAGCTTTACCACATTGTTAAAGAGTGAGCATCTGGCCCTTGTCAAATAGATAGATCTGTGTAGATGGTGATATGGTTCCGGTGAGTGTAGCATCTATTTTAATAAACTACTGAGCATTTAAATTAAAGAAGGCCAACAATAGTGGCATGCTGCTGGACAGGTTATGAAGTACTAGCAGAAGGATGGCAACAACCAAACATTATTTGCACAGCCACCAGACAAGTCTGGGCACCAGATGGAGCAGGTAGGCAGCCAAAGAGTGGGATCAGGTCTTTCTGCCAACACTTGCTAAATAAAAGTTTGATGTAAAAAGGAAATAAAAGGGAATCTGTCTCACTCAGATCACCGTAACTTGCAAAATACGTTGTCAAATAATTAGACAGTGAAGTTCTCTGAGCTGATGGTTATTAAGTCAATCTTGCAAAGAAAACAACAAGCCCTAATACACTAGATGATCCATAGCAGTTATAAGCATGATAGCATGGCAGTACTTTAAAATGTCCCAATTTTCTCAGATTACCTGCAAATCTTAAATTTCTTTCTAGTTCTGTATTTGCAGTTTTCAAAGGAATTTCTAATAGGAGCTTAGAGAAATGAGAAAGTATTACAACTATTGAGGGAATCTTTCTCTATCTTAGATAAAAACTGACATTTTTCAGTGCTATTTACCACTATCTGCTCTATTAGGGACTTTGTCTTTGTCCCACTGAAGTCAATGACAAGCCTGTTATTGACCTCAACAGTCCAAGAGCAAGCTAATAGTGACTATGCATCTCTTCTCTATTCCAAATGGCTTTTCCAAATAGTTAAAAATTGACAGGTTGGTATGACTGTGCTAAACTATAGCTATTTTATTTTACCAGATTAGTGAAGATGTAAGTCTATGTTCTGTGGCACAAATACATGCTCAGAGAAACATTATGGCAATTTACCATAGTGGTAAAATCCCTGTAACATTTATGAATATGAACTATTATAGATTTAGGATCTCTGACATGTTTACCCATTATGGGACAGGCATGGTGGTTTACATAGAGCACTAGCTACGGTGTTGTAGTGAACAGGTGTCCTGGAGGGAGCGCCAGAAGGGAACATGCTTCAGGAAGAACAAGCACAGTGTGCAAACTCCACCATCTCATAATACATTTTTGCAAGCTCCCCATTCCACAGCCAGCCAACTCTTCCAGCTGCTGTGGAGCAGACCTGGAACAGGCCAATGCCTGGTTCTTGTTCAGGACCTGCCCTCCCTCTACACCCACAATCTAGTCCTAAGGTTTGTAATACAAAAATATAGATTCAAGACTTATTATAAGCAAGTTTATTTTTCATTGATGACTAATGAAAGAAAATTAAAAAAACTTTCTTCAATATGCCTTTCTGTTAAAGAAAACAAAAAAAAAAACCTCAAGCTACTCTTGCAAACACCTCATTTAACTGTAATTTAAATGAAATGATTTACCAATTTAATTTGTTTAAATAGCCCACAGAATAATTATTTCAGAATTATATTCAGCAGCATTCAAATTTACTGAATCAGTCATCGAAACATTTCACAGGTCAGGGTACTCTGCAATTACAGGTTCATTTCATGGAACAAGAAGTTAAGTCAGTCTTTCATGTAGTTGAAGGGTCATTCATATCATGCTTCAAGTACACTGAAAAATAGAACCCTCCCAGCTGGTAGCAAGGAAGCTTTGTTTTTCATATTTTAGAAGAGTATGGAGAGAAGTGAAAATAAGTTTTTGCTTTCTGAACAAATGTGACAGGAGGATTTAGCCCTCTAAGGCAACAGTGTGATATGTTCCTTAACTTGGCTGGTGCTGACTGTTTAAAATCCCCAGATTTTTAATAGATTGAAATATGGGTCTTGATTTTATCTGGTTTACCTAGCTGAAGAAGCAAGAAGGTCTATAACTGTTGGACTATGTTCTCACTATTAGGGCCTGACTAAGAACCTCTTAATCATACATGTGAGCAATGGCACACACAAGTAATCCAAATGGAACAAATGTGAGTGTTCGGTAACATCAGTAAAAGATTCACAATCTGGGCCTATGAGGTGATGTTTAAAATACACTTTTAAAACTTTTCTTGTATTGTTTGTTTTTGGTAATACATCATGACCAAAGAGTAGCCTCTTCAATCAAACAATTTTATCTACATCTAAAGAGGACAAGAACACATTTTATGTTGTTTGTTCAAACAATTGAATTATAGCTGCACTATACCTGTGTAGGCATATAAACTAAATTGTCAAATAATTTTCACCAGACTCCATGGACCAAACGTGTGATCTGCTGTAACAAAGCACTGCGGACAAGTGTTTAAGTGGCCACAGGTTTTGGTTGCCTCAATTTTGGTGAGCTCAACTTTAGATCTGATATCCAATTATGCTTATTACCAGTACTTAGTGCTACAGTTCTCAATTAAAAAAGGGTCAGGCCTCAGATGTCACAAGGTGGAACTCAGGTTTTGAAGCAATCGAAGTCTGTGGCCACATTAGAAATTTTTTCCCACAGATATGCATATCAGATCTATGACCACAGAATCCCATATCCTGCCTACACCTGGCTCTAATATGGACTGCTTCAGAGGAGTAACCCCACAAGTGACATAAACCGAGGAAAAATGAAATCAGTCTGAAACTGAAATTATAAAGAAAGTGAAACAAAACTGACCCTTTGTCTTCAAGAGAAAGATTAATGCAATATATCACTTTGCTGACAGCTAGACTTGTGGAGTCTGATGTTTTCAATTACTTTGGCTCATTGCACATCAAAGTAGTGGTGAAAGTACAGTATCAGAAAAACTTGGTGTTGACCCCAATCTTTGTGATTAAAGCAGCAAAAAACAAAGTGAAATATTGTTTCCTTACTTTGCTTAACTAAAATGCTTGAATCACATTTTAATTCCCTTTTTAACGTATTACTAAGATAGTGGACAAATCACTGTCTACAGAATTCAAGGACTCTTCATCCAAAATTTGGATAGCTTCACCTTGAAAACAAATACAATATGATCATGTAACATTTATAAAGATTTCAAAGATTCAGGGTCCTATCTAATAAGAAAAGCACTTAAAAATGAAAGCTGAATGTTTTGCTCCTAGTTCTCATAGGATAAGCAAAGTCATGGTTTGGGAAATAGAGCGGTTCTCATGCTTTGAATGCAAATATGGAGAGGAGAGAAGAGAAAATGTGAAATCACAAGGACAAGATACTGTCTCTTTGAAAGGTTATAATGGAGTGCAGGAGCCATTGAGGCGGCGGGGGCGGGGGAGGCAACAACAAAAAAACCCCCACAAACAATCTCCCTGGATTGTTAGAAAACATATGTAATACTAGCAATAACTCTCCTCAGCAACTGTTTTATGTCAACATTTTATATCTAAAACAGTTACTGTTCCTGCTGGACTATGCCAATATTGTATCATCTCCATTAGCCAAGCTCCATAGGGTAGTAAATAGTAATTTGTTCTAGTTGAGAAAATAGTATAGCATCTGCATGTGTTTTTCCCACATTGGTTTGTAAGGTTCTAGCATGTTTGTAGATCACTGCCCTGTATCGTAGCCAATGTGCTGTGAAATCGGGGCCCCATTGAAATCAATGAAAAAATTCACATTGACATCAAAGGGACCAGTATTTCACCCCAGAATTTTAGGGTTCCCCCCTTTTTAAAACTCCAGTTGATAAGTGAGTTACCAACCTGAAATGAAGTCCTTATACCAGAATGGATGAGCATGAACCAAAACTCAGATTTAACAACCTCAAATTTCAAGAAGGTTCAGAATCCAAGATTATTTTGATTCATTATCATGAGTATTAATAATTATTACTCATGATGATTAACAAGTGTACTTCTATAACTTAAGTGATAGATACCTGCATTTTTGTTGGGGGGAATGACAAGTCTCCTAACATTTAAGGGTTTGTAGCCTCTCTAAGTAGTTTTGGGGTTCACTGAGTTTGTAAGACTGAATTCTTGGAAGAGAACATTAGTCCAGTGAGTCTCAATCTCTTTTGGAGTCATTTGTAAACCTTAATGGCCTGTTGTAACCCAGTAAATAGCTTTTTGCACAAAGGACTTACTATATATTTCTTACTTATTATGTTAATATGTATAATGTAGGTATGACATGCGTATCAGAGTGGTGGTTCCTGTCCCACTGGGCAGGCGGGGCTCCCTGCATTGGTGTTGTGACCTCATGAAGGCTGGATGGCTGGACAAACCCCAAGTAGCCATGCAAGCCCATGCACCAGGTCAGAACACCTGAAGTGGGAAGCCTAGCCAGCAGGACTGGAGCACTGTGGAGTTAGTCCAAGGCAGGCTTTGCCACCTCCATGCAAGGTCTCCCTCCCTATCTCTGGGGGCAAGACCTGACCCTCCCTACCACACACCAGACTCCATGTGACACTGACACATTCTGGTTACCCAATTTTGGGTCATGACCCATAGGCCTGCCTTAGGGCACAGTTTTCCTATTTTACAGAAAGATAAAAGCACCACAGTTTTCACTACACATGCAAATAATCAAATGCAAACCAAGGGGACAGATCTTCACCTAGTATAAATTGACAGTTCCATTGACTTCAATAAATCAGCTAATGTAACTTCAACAGCTACATTTTTTATACCATCAAAGCACTGTGCCCCTATTTGCATGTGATTATGTGGCTCTCTAGAAATAGAGACTTGCAACTTGCTATTCCATACTATTTATAATGTATAAGGTGTGATATACAAAGAATGTAGGCTGAATTTGATTTGTGCAATTGCTTTTGAATTGAATCAGTAATGTGTGTGGCATTTAAATCTATGTGCGTGGCAGATTGATTACTGATTTTTTATTTTTTTTTAAATAGAGAGTCAAATTACTCTGTTACTTGAGCTCTGGAGCTAGTTGCTCTAGGAAGAAAAAGGATATGAAGTAAAACCAAATATTTTCTCCTTTGTTAAAGCATGAAATGCCCCCATCTCTTCATAACCCAATTAAGAAATAGCTAGGGTTTGAAAGGGAGGTGGTTATTGTCAATGCTTGGAAATTGTCTCCAATGCTTTAAGCTGATTAGCTTGCATTGAAGCCTCTAATGGGTTGTGGGAATTCTTTCCTGATACATCTCCAGCTCTGTGCAGGTGCTATATTTTATTAAGGAGCATATTCATTTAACAATCTATTTAAAGAGTCACTGCCCAGTTAAAAAGTCATGTGCAGCCATTCTTTTCCAGTTTCTATTGCTTTAAATCAGAAGTAACTTCACTGAAGTCAATGGGCCTAATCATGCATATCTATAAGTTTTTGCAGGATCAGGGCCTTGAACTGTAGGTTCCTTGAGACCTCTCATTAATTGTCTATAAAGTTCTGTGCTGCCATCATGTACTGAATAATCTGAAATAACTGTTGACTTTTTAACAGTGACCACTGCAATCTAGCACTATGCCTACTCACTAAATAGAATTTCAATAAATAAAAAAAGCAAAACAAAAACCACAATATTCCTCTTTGGCTACAAATTAACATAACAGATGAGTTACATACAATAGTTACAGGCAAGGGAGAGATCGTAATGCTTCCTAGAAACACAAGCATAAGACCCAGAGATAATTAAATGCATCTCCACACAAAAAAAAAAAATCTTGTGACTATTGTCCAGTCTAAATACTTCAGCTGGACACTGTGGAACTCTGGGCTAAGGACTTGGTCCATGGAAAGTCTGGAGCAGACTTTGATCTCAGCACTTCCATCTCGGGGTGGGAGAGACCTGGAGAATCTTCCCCATTAAGCTGCAACCTCTGCTGCTAGAGCCTGTGAGTACAGCATACAAGAAGCCCATGGAGCTGTGGTGGAGTACACGTGATCAGCACATCTCCTACCTACCTCCTATGCATCTCCACTCTGCATAAAGTAATGTTGTGATTTCCTCTGCTGATTCAGAGAACAAGACAAAATGAGAGAGAGAGAGACCCACAAATCTCGTAGAATGGCAAAAGCACAGATACATGTGACAACCTGACTACCACAGGGTTAAATATTTATGAGGATTAGTAGAGCAGCAGGATTTCCTTGGATAAACATGATAGCACTCCTCCTTCCCCTCAAAACAGCCTATGATATAAATTATATAGAGAATGTGAACACAGGAAAACAAACTAAAAAGGAGAGAGGATCCTTATGGTATAATCTAAAGAGATACCTTATCTTTGAACTTTAAGTTCAGACTCTGGCCAAGGTCATTTAATTTTTTTTTAAACTTTGGCAGTATGAACTGAGGCGCATTAGAGGAGAAGGATACTTAGTTTGCCATATATTTTTAGTTTTATTTATCTGTCCACATTGCTCTACTGCTTGAGCTCCAGTATAGCCTCTCAGTGATAGGCTACACAGAGCACTATCAGGTGGTGGTATAGTCCAGGGGATAAACTATTGGTCTGTGAGTCAGGACACCTGAGTTCTATACTTAGTTTTACTACTCACCTGCTGTGTGACTTTGGGCACATCACCTCTTTATGCTGCTGTTTCCTCTCCTAAATCTGGTCTATTTAGCTTGCAAGCAATTTTGGCACAGGCAGTATTTTTCTCTGGCTGTTCAGTACCTAGCTGTAGTGGGGTGGTCATCCGCTCCTGCCTGGAAGGGCTTAAAACAGCCCTGGAGAGGGCTGGGGCAGGGGGAAAAGCTGGGCTGATTGGGGAAACAGTCTGAGCTGTGGCCATGCCCCAAACAGACCCAGCTGGCACTATAAAGGCCAGGGAAGCCAGGAGGAGAGACAGTTTCTTTCTGCCTTCAGAGAGAGAGGGGCCTAGCTGCTGGGAAGCTCAGGGTCCCTAGAGTGAGGTCTGGGGAAAAGCCAGAGAGGATGTTTGGGGCTCCAGGCTGGTAACTCCTTAGGCTGCAGGGCCTTGTCCAAGGCCCCATAGAGGCACTGGGTTGCAGAGAAAGACAGCAGGTCCAGACCCTACCTTGCCTATGATGAGTGGCTGACACTGCAGTTTGCTCCAGGGCACAGGGTGGAGGTGGAGGTTCCCTGGGGAGAGGAGATCCTGAGACTGAAGGGTGTATGGCCAGGGGCTGCACCCTAGATAATGGGGGTCTGGGAGGGACATGGGGGGGCAAGCAGCAGCAGGACACCAGCCTGCAGAGGGTGCTCTGAGGGCCGGAGAACTAATTCCCCAAGACAGCCAGCAGGAGGCGCTGCAGGGCTGAGTCCCATATGGCTTACACTAGCACAATGGGGCCTTATCTCAGTTGGATCAGCAAAGCACTACCGTAATACAAATAAAACAATCCTGTTGTAGATACCCAGAGTTATGAGCCACTGTTATCCCTCTGCCTCAGCAAGAATGAGTTTTGCTAGCACTTAGCCCCCTTCTAGTATATCTTCCTAACCAGCAAACTCCTCAAGGCTCTCCTAGCCCAAACTTTGCCCAGCAGGTATCAATTATCTCTAGCCCCCAAGCTTCTCAGAGATGTTTCTCTGAAAAAAATCACAGCCTCATCACAGATATTAAGTTAGCTGGTTTGTGAAAAAGTCATTACGTCACAGCTTCTCATTTTAACTGAGGTAAATCCCTTTTGCTCTTCAAAACATAGCACTGAATTGTTTATAGTAAAAGTAAAATGTTTATTAACATGAAAACATGGATTAAGCAGTATCCTGTAAAAGATGAAGATAGAGATGGTTACAAGCAAATAAGTGAAAACATGCATTTAAGTCTAAACCTTAATTTAGACAGATAAACACTGCTGAACAGATTGTTTCTTTAACCTCCATTCTCCTTTACAGTATGCTTTTTTTTTTTAACTGGTCAGCCTGGATAGGACCTATCACAGATCAAATTGCTTGGTTTTGTCTAAGGTGAATAAAGATAGAGCCTCTTTCTGTTGCTTATATTCTCAAAGGGATTCAAGACAGCCTCTTCGGGATTTGATCTCTTCTGTCTTAGGTGAGGGAGCCATATTAATTCTTCACCTCTCAAGTGCAAGAACAGGATAACCCCAGCTGGTTTAACTCAATAGCTTTGTTTACTGCTATATACAAATTGAGATAAACCCACATTCTTGTATCTAGCACAAACTTGTGTATCACCTTTACCTAGGCTAATTTGTCTGGTGTTATAAATATTCTAGTAACATCATACAGAGGAAATTTAAAACTTCACATATAAAGTTAACGCATGCATTTGACAAGGATATTAATAACCAGCATGGTATTAGCTGTCATCCGATATCTCAAAAGACAATTTTTTACAAATATCATTGCAGTAGTGTGTAGAATGAGTACAGGGGTGCTTAGGATAACACCTGCATTCTTAATAAAAAATAAATCAGTAAGAAGACATGAGGTGATCAATGCCAGGAGCAACACATTAATCAGTATGTTTTAGCATTGATTAATGCAAGAGGAAAGCCTAAGTTTTTTAGAATCTCAGAACGCTAATAAGATGGGATGAGATTTTTCTGAAGTACATGAAGTCTTGCTTCAGATTGGAACAAAGACTTCCTGCAAATAAGTATATGCAGAAACCATGAGAAATGCAAAAAGAGAATGACCGTAGTTTTACGCTTATTTAAGCACAGAAAATTGAGATATCTAGCTTTTTAAGAATCACTAATGTTACAAACTGAAGCAGAAAACTCTTGATGTAAGAATTTATTATGAGAATAGTTTCTGAAAACAGGATAGCAGGGATAAGCAATATCACGATTTAGATCAATCGAAGATCAGCCCCAATGAATATGGCCGTGCAAATAGCATGGAATTGAACTTGCAGCATTTACAAAAAAAAAGAAGAAAAAAATTATATTACCGCAAGTAGCAATTTTCACTCGTGCTCTAAATATTTGTTACATTTTAGCCAAAGGAAGTGAAAGACTCTTTATCCCTATATAAGGTACTCAACGTTTGGCTTGGATTACTTTGAAGTGAATGGTTTTTCTTTCGATATCGTAACATTGAGTAACAGAAAATCACTACCTACACCTTTCCCGAGGAAATAACCTCATGAAAAAAAATGAAGGAAAATCGAAACCCATTGATTGCCTCATCATTTAATATAGCCACAACAAGGGATTTGCTCTGGCCTCCTTCTTCAGTGCCACTTTTAGATTTAGCCTAGGCTTTGTCAGGATAATTTCAAGAGGATCAGGTCCTGTTTCACAGTTTAGCCCCAGCATTCCTTTTGTCTTTAAGAATATCCCCGTTATCTTATGATAAGCATAAACAGCCTCCCCAGCAATAGTACTGACAGAATTTCTCCACATAGAATAGTGTTATCAAACTGGTTCTTCTGACAAGATTAATATTTAAACACAAAAAAACCCCACAAAAAACATAATACTCTGGATTTCTAATCACAATATTTATTGTTATAAATAAGACTTGGGAGAAGGCTCATAATTAGAGCAGAAAAGATGGGGCAGGAGAATAAGTTTACCTCAGCAGTAAAAATGTGTATTTGTCACACAAACACTGCAAAAGATATATCTCTCTGTTTATACGTGTGTGTATATAAATGATGTATGTAATATTCACACATACCAACTTATATAAAAGAGGAAGCACAGAGTTTGGGATAGCTGTATTACTTGCCTAGGGCAAAGCCCTGAATAACTTTTGTGGATCAACCCAAATGAGCTCTAGTTAAACTTTCGCATCAAACTGCTCTGTATATTCCCCCTGTTTAACACATCTAATTTAAGAATGATTTAGGCATTTAGAAAATTGGGATTCTTTTTATATTTTTCCATTTGGAAAGCTAAGTTGCCTATTTAATACAAGTTCACCTGTATAGACCTCTAGGACAGGAAAATAATAATACACTGATTACATTTCTAAATATGACCTTATAACAGAGCTCACTTATTGCAAGAGTGCCTCTTCCTGGCCAGGCATGATATAGCATCTTGTTTCTCCTTTAGTGTCCCCTGCAGATAGTCATTCTATGGTGGTCTCTCTTCACAGTGCTCTTGCTTCATGATTCAGCCCTCCATCTGGCTCACTGTATAGTCCACCTTCTGGGGTATCAGAATCTCATTGGACAAGGTGGGGCCTCCAACGCTCCTGTACTACTTTCCAGTGGCTGGCAGAGAACCCCACACCCTTGCTCTACCCTGGGTTCCAACCCAGGGACCTTATAACCAGCAGCCACAACCTTTGCAGTTCCCTTCCTTATTGCTGTTTCCCAGGCTTCTTCCAATCCTACCTCCATAACTCCTGTAGGGTTGATCATTCTTCCAGGGCTTAGCCTTCCCACAGAGTTTTTTTGTTTATAGAGAATAACTACAGATCTTCCACCTACAGACTTCCTCTTTTTTATAAACCACATCCTTCTCCTCCTCCAGCTGGTCTTCATCTGCAATTAGCATTTGTAGATCCCTCCTTTCTGGTGCAACTGTGAAGATTAAGTGGCCCCTTCTGAGCCACCTTAACCCCTTCATGGCTGGTGTGAGATGAACACCCCATCAGAGACCTAAAATAGCTTTTTAATGACTGAAAAATATCATAATTAAGTCCAGTAACTCAAGACCTTCCTGGGATAGAAATAAATGCTGTGTACCACATATAAAAGCTGGGACTATCCCCCTCAATAATAGTATGACACTTCCCTTTTTGCCCTAATGGACAATGAAATATTAGACTCGAATCATGTTACCAGTGCAGAATTCAATATTGCCCAGCTTAGGACTCTGGCCAATGCTATTTAGTAAGGAAAATTCCCTGAGTTGGGGGCAAAAAGATTCCTCTATGGTGAAATTTTCTGTAGACTGAATTTTTTTTTAAATGGTAACTGAAGCTGAAATTTGGAATGTTAGAAACAACCCTTATGGAGAGGGACTAATGGACAGTGTTTCTCTAAGTCTGTCAAATGCACAATATATTATATCTATAAACAGAGCCGGTATTACTACTCACAGTTAAGGCAGGCCAACATTTTTCATTATAAAACCCTCTATATAATAGATTTAAACTTTGGCAAAGTTATATTTTTCAGGCTGAAGTTTTCTTTGCTGGATGTCTGCCTCAAGCAGAACCTTTTGGGACAGTTTTGGACAGTTATTTTGCCCATATTAAAAAAATAATCACACAACCTTTTCTTTCAGAAGCTCTGGTGCCTTCAGGCTTTGGAACAGTGATTTGAAATTTGGCAAGAGTGTTGCCCTAACGTTCAGGATGTGCCTTTTGCTGCCTCTGTTAAAATCTACCTTAATCTGGCCAAGTTGTAAGCCTAGAAAAATCTCAGTTTTTGCATGCTCAGATACTAGAGTTTGGCAGCTAAATTCTCTAAAATTTCATCTGTGCTGAGCATGCTCACATGCAGAACTGCAGGGGCTGAGCAGGACTTTCCCTGCAATTGCTTTTCCTATCTGACACAGGAGCTGCTGTAGCACCAGACTGAGAGAAGAGAATATGGGCTGGTCTACACTACGGGGGAAAATCGATCTTAGATACGCAACTTCAGCTACGTGAATAACGTAGCTGAAGTCGAAATATCTAAGATTGAATTATTCACCGTCCTCACGGCGCGGGATCAATATCCACAGCTCCCCCTGTCGATTCCGCAACTCCGTTTGGGTTGGTGGAGTTATGGAATCGATATAAGCCTGTTCAGGGATCGATATATCGCGTCTAGATGAGACGCGATATATCGATCCCCGAGCAATCAATTGCTACCCGCCGATACGGCGGGTAGTGAAGACGTACCCTATATCTCCTGTTCTCTCTGTTTCAAATGCTGGCACCCAGGCAGCATGGAAGGAGGAAGCAGAGGGATGAAGAAGTGAGTTGAGTGAGGGGAGGAAATGGGGTTTGCAAAACCTGGAGCATGGGAAGAAGCTAGGGTGGGATTGGAGAGGCATGGGGTGCGAGAGGAAGGAGTTAAGGAAGAGTAGAAGGAGAAGGGGATGGAGACAGGAACTGGGGTGAGGAAGGGACTGTGGTCCTAAGGTCCAACCCCTGCCTGAGGATCTATTGTCAGTATGATTCCACATGAAGAAATTTCAGTTTGTTTTTAAGAATATTTAGGAAATTATATTAAAACCCCCCATATATTAAAAGAACATTAAGGTTGAAAAATCAAGGACTCAAAAAAGTTAGGAAATGCAAAAATTGGTTGTCCAGCCCCTCTGTGCATATGCATTATGATAGTCTTTAATCACATTAACACATTCTCAGTTTGCACAGGAAGGGTCTGCTCTGAGAGTGAATCAGAAATGTGGAGCAAAGGAAGCTGTTATCTGTAGGACCCCTGTTTCATTTGTTCTAGAGTTTCAAAGGTGTATAAGGAAGGCACTTGAAGGAAGAGAAAGGATAGGATCTTGTTTAAAGAAGTTGAATGCCTCTATAGAACTAGATTAGCACTGCATCTGCCACAGAGTTCCTATGTGATGCTAGGCAACTCAATTAAATACCTATTTTCACCGCTGTCCAGTAATTGTGTATTTCTCATTTTTTGAGGTAACCAGCATGAGACCTCGTTGGCCAAATTTGCAGAAGTGCTGAGTGCTCACAACTACAACTGAAATTGATTGGGGCCATGCTTTGAGCGTATTAAGTTCTATTTAAAAATGTATTCTGAAAAAATGAGTCCCTGGGTGAGTCTAGCTGGGCATCCAAAATTAGTGGGCAATTTTGGCATTGGATGGTCCACACTGAATACGGCCTACATCCACACACAATGAGGATGATAAAAAGAAATAGTGAATAACTACCCATTCACTACATGAAGCAGGAGTCCTGCAGAAAAAAATAATAGGTGATTATGTACGTAAAGAATATACCATAATAACACCAGGGCAACCTTAATTCTGGCATTTCCTACATTTTGTGTGCTTGACCTTGCAAGATGAATGTTATTTTAATATACTGTGGTGGTTATCATATGCAATATATACCAGATATGTTGAGGAGATATTAATGTAATAAGGTTGATATCAATGTAATAAGGTTGAAAAATCAAGGACTCAAAAAAGTTAGGAAATGCCAAAATTGGTTGCCCAGCCCTCTGTGCATATGCATTATGATAGTCTTTAATCACATGAACACATTCTCAGTTTGCACAGGAAGGGTCTGCTCTGAGAGTGAGAGTGTTTTTCCTCATACAGAAAAACACTTGAGCATGTGATTAATTCCTACTGACTTCAGTGACTTAACTTAAACACATGCTTAAGAAGTTTACTAAAACTGGCCAAATTGCAGAACCCACGTAACCATTTGATAACCTGCCAGAGAAATACAGCTAAGACTCCATGTTCTCTTTCAGTTTATCCAGTCCATTAGATACTACTTAGATCATCAAGGACAATTGTGGAACTTGGAAACAAATATCAAAGATACTTGTACCAATGAACTTCTAAGATAAATTTTGGACCACTCAGTTTTCAAGCATCACATGAACTAGAGCAGTTGGGAGGTAGTATGGACACACAGTTGGGGATAGAAGTTGAAGACTGAATGCAGTGAACATGAGACCTTCCATGTAATAGTTTTATGTGCTACATTTCTATATTTCCAAGACTTCATGAAAATCTTACTGCTCCTGTAGAAGCCTAATTTATGTTCTAAATGTATATTTCTATTTAAAGAAAGCTAAAACAAAACAAAAAACCCACCAAGGAAATTCCCAGACCAAAAGTATTATTAATTAAAGTTAAGGTTTCTACACTACTATTAATGACAGAATGAATAGAAACCAAAAATGGTACAGTTAAAGGTATACTAACCATTCACAAATATAGAAATACCATGGCCCTAATCCTGAAATCATTGGGGCTACTTACAATAATGAAGTTAAATCATTATAGGATCATGGCCTAAGTTAAGATATAATGTATATAAAGGTTTGAATACCCTTATAGTTCTTGTGGTCTCTAATGTGAGGTAGTTAGCAATATCAATCTTCAGGTAGTTTCTGTTCTGTTAATAAATAGGCTTCATATGCTAGAGCTGTCAATCTGGCATCATCTAAGGTCAATTTAAAAAAATGATGTTTTGGGGGGGATTTTTTTAAAAAAATTAGATTTGGTTTTTAATTTTGAGATTTAAATTATAAAATATTTTCTTTTTAAAAATAAACCTGTCTAAAATGAAATCAGAATTTAATACAAAATACTTTAAAGTATAAACATCTTATTTATAATATCTTAGAACATTTAAATAAAAATAAATATGCTGAATCCAAGGGCCTCTAAGTCAAAGTTTGTGATAATGGCTGCTTTTCTATGTAAAGAAAGAATCAGTGAGAAAAGATCTATTTTAGAAATAAAGCTGTACAAATATGGCACAACAGGTCAGCCTAAGTAACTTAGGAAACTGTCTCATTTTCAAAAAAATCTTAGGCAAGTAAGAATTTAAGCACCAGTTACTTTCACTTAGGCATGTTTGAAAATTTTCCTAGGCTGACCTGATTTAAGCACTTTAATTCACTAAATTAATCCCTCTGTTTAGTAAATCATTTAGTTGTAAATATGAAACATGTTTTGATAAGAGAAGTTCATGTATCCAAAACATAAGGACATTTTGTTTAATAAATTTTATATACTGTTTTGTAAGTTTTTTAATTAAATACCAGGTACCACCCTAATAGAGCCTGAGACAAATCAAGATCAAAAAGTTAATTATCTAGTAAACAAGCACTATACCATTCACCATTTTCTAACATACTAAAAATGTAAATTAATAAGAATCTGGAAATATTAAGCTACATATTTACTTAAATAAATGCATACAGTTATTTTGTACCTTCCTAGGTAGCAAAAAGAAGTACCAAATCTAAGGTAAAGGCTCTATTAAGATGTAAATCAACATGTTTTAATGGTTATATCAATCAATGACAATGCATCTTTCTTCAGAAAATAACAGGTACAAATGGAAAGGCTGATTAAAATTGATTATTTAAATCATGACTTTCTACTAGGTGATTTAAATCATGATATAAGTCACTGATTTAAATCGTCTTGATTTAAATCAATCCACTCTGCTTTCATGAGCACTTTATTAACTTTTAATTCAAAAAATCCCAAGTTTTACTAGTTTTGATTATAACGCAAAATTAAAAATAAATCTAGGGAAATATGTTTTATTTTGTAATACAATTTAATGGTTTTCTTCCTTCACATTTGGAAGGAATCACATTTGTCTTCAACAGTCATAAATAGACTTCTAATATATAGGACTTGAAGGAGTTTTGGAAAATTTATTTCATCGCTCATATACTTTTCAACATACTGAAATATATCTCACTAACATTCTTCTACTACAATGAAAAATGTAGTGCTCTGCTACAATATTACAAAGTTTCCTTAAGGGATTCATGACCCTGGATATACAATTAAAGGAGCCAATTTGAAGGGGTTATTTGCTTGATTCCCAAGGACTACTTTATTTACTTTTAAGGGTAAATCTTTCTAGTTCAAAAATACTGATGGTCCTTAGGAAAAGTGTAACATTTAACTTCAGTGCCCTGCTGCCTATTGGAATTCACAAACCTGAGCTAAGGATGGAGAGGGGGCCGTAAGAGGCAGAGTGAAGGTGGAGCACCCACAGGAAAAATAAAAGTCAGTGCCTATGCTCCCTATACAATGCCTAAACTAGCCAATAGAAAATGCTGAAGAGAGAGGTGTAGCCTAAGCCCCATCACTCAAAGGGAATTACACATCTATCTCTGCTTGGGCTACAAGGCCATCACCCCTCTCTGGAGTTAGTCACCTAAGCAGGTCAGCAATTTAAAAACCAGCAAGGAAGAGGTGGTGTCACTGCGCCACCTTTCCTATAATGTTTATCTCAATGGTTAGAATGCTCATCAAAGGTAAGGAAGAACGAGAGACTCCTCTGCCTGGTGTGGAGAAGGGAGTTGAACTTAGGTCTCTCACCATGATGATTGCTTTAACCACTAAGCTAAATGTTTAAGATAGGTACCACCTCTCTTTCTGCAGCAGCTGCATTTTGTGCAGGGCCTGATCTATTAGGTAACCTCCTCCGCGAACACCTACTGAATCGCGCCCCACATGCAAGGTAAGCAGAGGAATGTCTGGTTTCCAAATCCCACCATGAGTCAGGCTTCTGGACAGCTTCAAGGCTGAGGATGTTGTTTGCATGCCCATCTATCAAAATGTAGGTACCTTGGAGACTTTGATAGTGAGAACTGTAGAATCCAAACATGTTAAGTGGCAACTAAGGATTCTGTGAATGCCAGTGGTGTCTAAATATTAGGTGCTTCAAATGGCAGTTAGGTGCTTAATTCCCCCTTGTAAATCTAGCCCTTTGTTTCACTTCAGTATTGAATTTGCAGATTCAACAAATAGTATGATACAAAACCAAACCATACAAGACGCTGAAGATGAGTGTTGGTTAGGATCCTAATTAAAATGTTTACACTGTATCATGAAAGAGATGAGTCCACTCATCAAAAGAGAATTTAACAGGGGGTTCAAACTGCTCTGAGAGCTCTCTTCTCTCCACCTGGGAGGCACTATAAATGACATTACTTTTGTTCAAAACATGATCTAGATATTAAAATCATATCCATGATCATTGAAATGAAAATTTTTCAGCAATATTCTCCATGCAAATACACGTTACCTTTATCCCACCTCAAGTCTCTTTCCCTGCAATGCTATAAACTCTTTCTATAAAAAATACATGGCAGTGAGTGTTGGGATTCCATCTCCATGGATAATACAGAACAGGGTAGTGACTCCTGGGACTAGGGACTACCTAGGACTGGTTAGGACCCCATGCCCAGAGTTTTGTATTATGTTTTGTCCCCAAATTATTAATGCCTAATACAGTTCCCACAACCATGACATTTTTAGCAAGATCTCCATTTCTGGATTTATTTTTGCATGCTTTGTCAGTTTTTTGACATTGCCTTAGTACAGCGATGCTACTTGAGAAGATGTTGGCCTTTCTTAAGAACCTCAAATTTCTATTGATCAAGTGCTTATCTGTTTCAAATTGACAGTAATAAACCAAAATGTAACTGTAATTTGATAATTCCTTCATTTTAAATATACCTCACTCAATAGTTTTCTGTTTCCCTGACTGAGTAAATGTAGTTTTGGTCCTGTTCATGAACTACATTCTAAAACCAGTGGTTATATTTTCCGAAGCTGCAACTACCTTACATAGTTACATGAACTGACCCAGACAAAGTGCAATTTAAGATGTTATAATGCTACATATTTATGCAGATATCTTTTTTTTTTAAATGCATACAACCTGGAATTACATCTTTGCATTTTTGTGTAGGGCTCTAGTTTGTATAATAATAGTTAAGTTAGAAAGCTGGAAAAAAACCAGTTGTTTTAATAGTGATAGACAATGTAGTAGACTTATATTTATATGGTTCAGTGATTAATAGAGTAGTAAAACATGAATTTAAATGAAGTAATTTAAAACATTGCTGACTTGAATAGTATGAGCTAAAATGAGATGCTATACCTGCAAAACCTTGAACAAGTCTTTTTTTTTTTCTCCATTTTTGGAATTTATTTGTATCTCTCGTTGCACATAAATTTGTATAATTTTTAACCATCATTGACTCATAGGATTCTGATATCATATAGAAAAAATACTTAAATATTAAACGCAAGCTGGTTTAGGGTTTTAAAATGAAAGACTCATTTTCCCTCGAGTATCTGAGGAAATGAAAGCAATGAATTTATACTAAGAGGTGTGCCAAAACCAAAGATGTTTTCCGACTTTAGCTAATTTCTGCTAGTTTCCAGAGCATTGCTAAGTTAAAAGGCAACCACTTAGGTAAATTATGTGTCTCTCCATTTGAAACACATTTACAGAGGAAGGCCATATTTGCATATAATGAAAGCTTTCCCAGTTTTCTCATGAATTAATAATGTTATGAAATAAGATTGAAAATTGCCTCAATCTGGCTACTAGTCCCTGCACTGTGGTTTTCTTTATGTACTATTTCTGACATTCTTTAGTGTATTATTCAAATGAAAATTAAGTACTTGTACAGTATTACATAACTGTGTGCTAAGTATTAAAAATACTAATATCTATATTTAGCTTGTTTAGGGATTTATCCAACAAGAAGATACACATAACATTCCAGGGCAACAAGTCCAAAATCATGGAACTTGGCTGAATGGGTGATGATTCACTGAGCAGAAAGTGCATCTCACTTTTACCATTGAAAGTTACAGCGTTGACATGATCTGGCTTATTCCCAGTACAACTGAATTGCTGGAAAAAAGAGATTTTCGACAAGTTTGGATAAATACTTAAATCCAAGAGCCAAACATTGATGAAAATCCACAATAACTCTATATTCATTTCAGGTTTAGTTAGATTAGAGAGGGATCAATCATCCAGATCCAAATTCTTTTCATAGTGACAGGGGGGTAGATCCAGAGCAAATGTATTGACTACAGTGGTGTTATTCTCAATTTACACAGATGTGACCGATGAGTAACTGTACCATGTTCAAAATGTTAACGTTAACCTTTAAAAAAATATCAAAATATTCATACAGTTCAGCTCAGATGACTGGTCAAACATTTGGTTAGCTTCTGGATTTAGATGAATTGGTTTGCCCACCTCTAGAATCCTCTTTAACACCCTGCGCACCAGCATAACCAAGGGGAGTTACTCAATACTCAAAGAACTGCCTAGTGGCCGAGGCTAAGGCAATTGATGGATTCAGCAGTCTGACATCATGGAGTTCTAGGATTTTTGAAGTGTGTGAGCAAAAGAGATCACTGGTCCTAAGGAAGTGGTCTCATCTTCATTTTCCTTCTTTAGGCTGTGTATAGATTCTTTGTTTGCTGTTGCTTGGTAACAGTTGTGACTTCTGAGGTTAAGCAGAAGAATATCAGATCTTGCTATGTACATTAGAAGAGAAAAAGTGACATATAATCGGAGTATATTGTGTGTCTTTCATTGGATTACTTCAAGGATGGACTTTGGTCCACTACAAGCTAGTAGAGCACTCAGTACAATTATGATATTATACCTTGAAAGTCCTCCAAACATACATCTGACCAAAATATAATGGACCAGATTCAATGAAGCCTTATGGATTATATAAATAGGGCGATGGTGATATTATCCCTCGTCGTAGAGTGTGCCTGCTCTGTAGATCCTCCTGCCAAGTTAGCGTGGCACTGCATATACTTGCCGCCTCAGTTTCCATCTCATGGAGCCAAAAATTTTATTTCAGGCACTCTTGACACTACACTTAATAATACCCTCCTTAGGGCTTGTTTATTACAAAACCTCATACAAAGAAGTCCCGAACAAACAAAAAAGGCTTCTGGATTTCAGTGTCCTCTGAAGCCTGCTCTCCAACCCAGTAGTTCTCAAACTTTTGTACTGGTGACTCCTTTAACATAGCAAGTCTCTGAGTGTGACACACTCCCTCATATATTAAAAACACTCTTTAATATATTTAGAACCATTATAAATGCTGGAGGCAAAGTGGGGATTGGGATAGAGGCTGACAGCTTGTGACCCTCCCATGTAATAACCTCGTGACCCCATGAGGAGTCCCAACCCCCAGTTTGAGAACCCATGCTCTAAGCTTTTCTCCCAGCCTGTCAGAGTTCTTTCTATGTCTTTGTTTCTTCTTATGGAAGGAGTTCCAGACTTCCTTCTGGAATTGGGTAACTCCAGCAGTTATCCCTCTTCTTAACATGTCTCTCTCAGCGGGCACCACTTAGTTGTCAGGCTCACAGGGTTCAGTAGCCCTCTTCTGCTGGCTTCTGCTAACTCAGGGACCTGAAGGAGCCTTCTTACTCCTTTCAATGTCTGCAGGCATTGACTCCAGACCCTACTATGCTGGAGGATGCAGCATTTATACTGGCCCCTTCTCCCAGCTTATCCCTTATTGGCTAGGTGAGAGGGGAGACCGTGCCCCACCTTCTCTGCAATGCCCTGAAATATATAGTTACAAGATTTCTTCTACATGCTACTTCTTCCTGGGAACCCTTTCCCCTCTCTCCCTCTCTCTCCTCAGGCTTTGTGTATCAGACCACAGTAAATTCTTAAAGGGCCATGCCATGACAGGGAGGACTGATCAGTAGATAGCACTGCCCTTAAGGGGCAGACTACCACATTGTACGCACACCTCTCCCTTGGGATAGGAGTTGCTTTAGCTTTTTGTGTGGCTGAGAGAATAAGCTGAATCAGCCCAACACCAGCTACTCTGGTCACACCTCCTTAGCCATTCCCCCTCAATTTTTGGGTTGCCTTTGTTTCATAAAAATCCCCTGAAACAGGTTTAAGCCATTTTTATTGCTGTGACTTCTCCAACAGCAGACTTTCTGTGACCATTTTAGAGAAGCCAGGGTAAGTCCCAGCTAAATTTGAACAATTAGCTTCACCCAATTCTCACATTTTAATCATAGTGGTTTCAAAAACGCATTACATATTGCGTATTACATACAGTTGTATATCATACCTGACCAATATGTGGCATAACACCTTGCATTAGGAGCTGAAGTTCTGCAGCTTCTTGTGGCAGCTGGAATGCCTCACTAAAAAGTGAAAGGCTTGTCACATGCTGTGTCTCTGGTGTTTGAAAAGAAACTTGTTATTTTTTTGAGGAAGTTTAAAGCTCTTAGCGCAGAGAAACAAGCACGTACAGTATTCAGAGCAACTGCACACCTAATTTAATAGTCACTAGAATAACTCCCTGTAGAGGTGGATATGAAAAAATGTGTTTTATGCTCTCCCATACTGGAGTTTTCCAGGTCTGGTATATTTCTACTCGAATTATAGCACAGATATTCCTGCCCTATTGCCTGAATGACAGAGGACAGCATAGGTGCTGGAACAATTTTTATAGTGGGTGTGCTGAATGCCATGAAACAAAACTGTAAACTCTGTAAATGATGTAAACCCTGTAAACCTCTTCAAACCAGGAGGTGCTGCCGCACCCCAGGACCCTTAGTTCCAGCACCTACAGAGGACAGGAACAAAAGTTTTCTTGACTCAGAACTCTCAATGTTTCATATAGATGGGTATTTTAATTCAACAAAAGGTTCCCATTACACTTACTCACAAGTCACACCCATAAGTGTTACATAGCTCTTATTTATTTATAGTGAGGTAAAAATAGTTTAGTGAGTGCTCTTCAAAGCAAATGTTATGTTTTGAATTTTGTGGAGTGAATAAGAGCAGATAGTGTACCTGACATTGTTGTTCCTTGTGCTGGCATTAGATCAGGTTTCAATAAAAGGCCCTGAGGCTAAGTGTCAGAAAGGAAAAGTTCATTGCTTAATGGACACTAATAAGTGCTCAATGTGCTTCTGAGATGTCATCCTGGCAAATAATTAGATTGAATTGCTTGAATTTTCTTAGCAATGCTTTCAACTAGGAAAAAAATGCCAGTGAAAGAGCACGGAAATCTGCTATGGTCTCTATGGGACAGGTACAATATGGACAGCAGCCATTTAACCAGACCTACACTGTACTGCCAATGTGCCCCAAGCTACTTCTGGAGGGATCATCTGTACAGTCAAGAAGATAATTCAGCATCTGGGGCTTCTGCCATCACTTTCAACAAGGAGGTCAATCAATGTCAATAGTGATGGTGTTTTCCACAGTGTGGACCTCTATTCAACAGGAATGCTATTGACACCACCAACTCATTAGTTCATTGAATGATAATTTCTGATAATTTTTGCTTTTTGTTTACCTGTGCTGGATTTAAACCCTCTGGAAATGAAAAGAGAAACATGAGAAATGTTTATAGCAAAATATTCAAAAATGTGTTTTCTTATTTTGTTGTGAATTCAAAAATGGACCCTTTCCAATGTAAAGGTTGCTAAGTTAATGGATTTTTTTAATGTGAAAATGGACCACTTTCAAGGAAAGTTAGCTTTTTATCCAAAATATGCAGAAATTAACTTTGTTTATGTTTTTCCCTTAAGTCAAAATCACAATACCACAAAACAAATACCACAATTTTTTGCTCAGTTGAGTTGTGCTCAATTCTGGGTGCAAGAATTCTCCATATTTTCTTTGAGATCCCCCTCCTCCCACGAACCATTAGTGTTCCTATATGTAATTTGTATTAAGAGTCAAGACAATAGTGTGGGGAGGTGGCCTTGTTAAAAACCACAAGGAAGCCACTGGTGCTAGGAACCTTAGTGTGGAATTGGGAGGAGAAGAAAGAAGGAACTTGACTGGAGTAAAGTGAGTAGGAATGTAAGCAGGGCCGGCTCCAGGGGTTTTGCCGCCCCAAGCAGCCAAAAAAAAAGAGCCATGATCGCGATCTGTGGCAATTCAGGGGGAGGTCTTTCGCTCCGAGCGGGAGTGAGGGACTCTCTGCTGAATTGCCGCCAAATCCCTGAAAGTGCCACCCCACTCCCGAGTTGCCGCCCCAAGCACCTGCTGAGAAGCTGGTGCCTGAAGACAGCCCTGAATGTAAGAGCAATAATATGAAAAGGGAATAGGGAAAGAGAGAGGGCAGAGGCTGAGTAATCTCTTAGGGTTTGGATAAGTATCTGGACTTTTCAGAAACTTCCAACCTTTTCAGATTCATTCTTTGCTATTATAAATGACAAGAAAACAGAAATTTCTAAATTGTTTAAAACGTGCAGAACTTCAGTTAAAATAATTGTACTCAAGCCTGCACAGAAATCAATGTCTTGCTAACTGAAAACACTGTTTAACAATAAACATTGATTTCATGTCACTTTTTTACACATCAGCCCTCATATAAGATCCTTGGGTAGCACTGATTTCCTTATCTACAGTTTAATAGAGTTTACCATTCTGCTTCATGTTTTAAAAGCCCTCTGGTATTTGAAGCTCCTAATTGTTACAGATGTTCTGTTCTGCAACATGATACCTGATATTTACTTTTACACTTCATGCATGTACTACAAATTAATTATTATATTTATACATGGGATTCAAAAGGGTTATATTATACTTAGCATTCCCCTCACATCTTGATTACCATAACCTCTGGCTTCCCTGACACCTTTTGTCACCTTCTAGTCCACCCAAAGCTGCTAAAATTATCTTTCTAGTCCACCAATCTGATCTCTCAGTACTCCTTTCAGCCCTTCTGATTGTATCAGACACAGAGCCAAATCCTGAGCCAATGTAGAATAGTGTAACTGTGTCAATCTACTACAGCTGAGGATCTAGCCTTTAAACTTCTAGTGCTTGCCGTAACTCCATCACTCTCTAGTTGGCTGACCTCATCTTTTTTTGCATTGCATCACAACACCTCTGTGCCAATGATAGTAACCTCAATGACCCGTTCATCTATTTCTCCCACAGGTGTCTCCTTGCCTTTTTTTTTCTTGCCACTCGTGTGCAAATGACACAATTTCTATTCTGGTTTGTCAAGCCACTAGTTTCCCCTCATTTAAATTCCTCAATTCTTCTGCAATGCTTACAATAAAAATGAGTCAATAATATGACTGTTGTTTTATATAGCACATAACCAGCCGATGTTATTTTGTCTGCAGGACAGGCTGGGAGTTGAAAGAGGCTGTGGAAGAGGTAGAAAAGGACAAAATTGAATAGAATGTAGGGGAGGGGAAAGACCTTTCAAGGACAAGCCAAGAGCAAGAGAAAGGTCACAGAGAAGCAGAAGCAGACAGTATTAAATGGCAGAGCAGAGTGGACTTCAACAGTGAAAATAAGTTCTCAAAAGCACAGTCATAGCTTAAGAGCTACAGAAATGTCTGCTGAGGAGACATAGAACAACTGATTTTTTTTGTTTTGTTTGTTTGTTTGAAAGAGATTTCACGCCTGAATGAGCAATATATATAAAGAGCATCCCAAGTGCCTGAAACTGTACCAAATGTAAGTTCTTGTTTCCCTATAATCAGATTGAAGACTTTAACAGCTTAAATTTGGGAGATTCACATTGGTTGCAACATGTGATTGGCAACATGTAAGAAAATATCTAAAAACTTTCCTCTACAGAAGTGAAGCCTTTAGATAAATAAATTGCTTGTCCATTTCCAAAACCCAAGGAACAGCTGTACTGCATCTTGATATTCATTAAAGAGAAGAACCATATCCTTTTGAAAGTAAGAAAGAGAAAGCAAATGAAAATGATTCCCTTCCCCCCCTCCCTTACAATTCATCTGAGATGAGGCATACCGATGTTGCACCATGGGTAGAGCTTGGTAGAGCATGCCTCCTCTTCCTCATCCTCTATAGGTAAGTCCCATGGGGCTCTGTCCTTTCTCCCACTGCACCTTATTCTTGGGTGACCTTTTCTACTCATATGGTCCAACTATCACTTCTGTGTTTAAAAATCACAAATCTTCGCTCCTATCTCTGTGTCCTATTGTCCGTCCCTTCTTATCCATCTCTGACATACTAGCCCATCATCTTAATATGAATAAACCCAAACTCCTTATTTGGCTTCCCACATTCTCTTCATTTATTCCTTTTTCTCCTAATGCTGACAACTCTACCATTCAACCTTGCACTCAGATGTACAGTCTTGGAGTTAGCTTTACTGCCCTTCTGGAGGTACACGGTTTTCAGGTGAATGGCTTCCTTTTAACCCTTAGGAGAGGGTAACAAAGGGTTCAGAATTTGGCCCATGGAGAAGAATTCTCTTTTTGTCTGCAGAGTATATAATTTTAAAAATCAAAGAATTATAATATGTATGTAACCCTTCTGCCCATCTGAGTTGGCAGCAACAAGGGCTGGGTTCAGTATCTAGGGGTTCCGTTTTAATAACGCAATGCAAAACCAGCTTAAGTCTCCACTCAGTGACCTGGGACAGTTGCCTTTAGGAGGCAATACTTTCCCTTTTGCAAGCATGGAGTCTGAGTGTAGCAAAATCCTTTTAATAAAGCAGGGAAACAACGTGGCATTATGTTGGGGAAACACCACAAACAGGATTTATAACACAGACCATGAGCAAAAGACCCACCCCCAAGCTAGTTTGGCAGTGTCCTTTTCCCCTCAGGGTTAAGTACAACCACCCAAAAGATCACCGCAAAATCCCAAAAGTCCAACATCCCAAGAGTCTCTTGAGTCCAGCAACCCCAAAATCCCCTCAAAAGTCCAACAACCCTTTCCGTGGGGTTCTGCTGCAGCCTTCACCACAAGCCACTCCTGCCGTTCCATGAACTGCTCTGCTCTGCACCACTTCACTCCACTCGCCGTCCCATGGGCCACTCCAACAGTCCCACAAACTGCTCTGCTCTGCCAGCCGCTTAGCAATATATCTTCAGGTTCCCTCACTAGTCAACACAGCACTTAGTAATTTCAGCATTTAGTGATTTCTGCTTGTAGTAGGGGAGCCCCAGGGCTGGTGCACCATTGGCCCAAAGTGAATTCAGCACAACAGCCATAACTGGACCCTTAAAAAAATTAAAATTAGCTCTGCTATTAAACAGTGGAGAGAAGAGGAGATGCAATTGGTGTTTCAGGCTCTTAAAAGGGACCCATACCATACAAATACATTTCCCCCGCCTCTCTCCCTTCACTGGGTTTTGGAACCCATGTCCTCTGTCCAGCGAGCACTACCTAGTGGATGGCGAGTCCCTCTGTCATAAAACAGTTTTCTTGTCCTTGATTCACATAATCAGGACAACAACACTTCATTCCTCTTTCCCCAACAACAGAGAAACTGGGGATCCTGCAGCAGCTAAAGTGACCATCTGGGCAGCTGTGGGCCCATGCTAGTTGGGGTGGGCATGCCCATGCAAACAAGACCAGCCCATGAAGTTCCCCTCCACACTCGCCACAATTCACCACCAGATGTCAGGGTAGAGCTCATCCTGACTCTGCTTACATCTAAAATAAATTTGATATTTTCAAGTTTTCATAATTTTGCATATGTGACCTTTGATTTCAAAGGTCCATGAGTACATCAGATGGAGACTGCCAGATTTGGAGTACAGCAGCAATCCATCCACCCCTCCTCTCAACACCATTTCCCCTCAGTGCCTTTCTGTCATCGGAGGGGAGCAAAGGGGCCAATACTGGCCAGGAATCCCTGTTTCCAATGCCTGAAGCAGCATATTCTGCATTCATTTACCATTAGGAAAAGTAAAAAAAAAATATTTCAATACTTTGGCTCACTGGCTCTTCAAAAGTAATAGAACATTTCTTACTAAATAATGAAAACATCTGTATCATTTGTGTTTAAAGTGTGTTACTTGGCATTTATACACACAAAAAGCATATATGTTCAAGTAATTCTCTGATAAGATTCTTCTCTTTATCTTCTTGTTTAGATACGTTTTTGTTAGCTTGTATACTATAACATCACGTCCGTGTTACTGTGCAAATGACTCCACAATATGCAAGGCAGGAGAGGTGAATCAGACCAAATGAGCTAAATTCTGTATAGTTTCACTGATTTCAGCCTAGCTCCATTTCCTTAGAACCACCTGGTAATTTTGTCCATTGTATTTATTTCTTTTGTAAAATGTCATTTATACCTATTGTCCTAAATAAAAATATTAAATTATAAAATGAAAATTAATTATCCATAGGAAATAAAGTTTCTTAGTTACTTTATTTCCTCTTGAAGGAAGTACACAAAAATACAATAATGATTAAATGTTTTAGAACTTTTTATCCCCACAGTCAGTATAAATAACTTTAATTATTCTTTATGCATTTAAATGATACTTGTCTGTCCTTGGATTGTGAGCTCCTTGAAACAGGAACCATCCTTCTTAAGTATTAAAAACTGCTAGCACATAGTGATTGATACCATAAGTAGATAATAATACACATTTGGAGAACCATGTTCTGTATACAATGTTGACTTTTAGGCCCTAGAATATGCATGTCATTTGAGTATCATTTTTCCTAGCTCTCTCCATAGAGAAACAAATATCTCTGGAAGACTCTTACCCAACTTCAGATTCATCTGGGTACCCAATGTACTACTGTAGATGTGTCTGAACCATTTAATCTGTATCTCTAGCATTGTAGATTTTAGGATCCCAAAGCACTTAAGTATGTGGTTAACTTTAACCATGTGAGTCTCCCTGTGGGGCTACTCTGAGCACCTGCATAAGCTGTTTGCTGGATCTTGGCCTAATTTCCTGAGGGCAAGAACTGTGATACTTTATAGGTTTGCATGGTGCTGAGCACACGGTTGTTAATAAATAATACAGAAAAAAACATTATTCTATTCAAAGACATAAAAATGACATCTCTTTCTTTCTGCTATCATGCCACAGCTCTCTCTATCCTTTCTATAGCAATCAAAACAACCCTCCACACAAAAACTCTACAGTTCAAAATAATCCCACCTTTAAAATTAGGCAGCAATGTGAGAGAAGAGGAAATGCCACAGGGAAAAACAAACTTCCATTACAAACTCAGCTTTACAGAGGAAACCACTCAGCAGAAAGAAGATATAAAAATAACTAGACTCCACAAGGACAATACATCAACTCTTCTAGTGAACTACAAGTTTTATTTTCCCTTATTAGCCACAGGGTCTCTGACCTGTAACTCTGTTTCATTCTGAAACTAATGAGGAATGCAATGGTCACCTTAACTCATGAAAATACATTTAAACCCCAAGGCGCAATGTGGTTTGTTTTCCCCCTATATGGAGTCCTTTAGCTTTGTTTCTTTCTAACCTGCTCTAGACAAAGGGTTTATAGTGTAAATCCTTCTCTGCTAAAAGTATTAGAGGCAAACCTGGAGTGTTACGCTTGCCATTGTACTGTTTGTTCGGAATGATCAGATTACTTTAAATTTCAGGAAAGCGTGAAGCATGTGTGGGGCCTTATTTTCCTTTCATCACCCAATTTACCACAGCTTGTCCTTACGGTTGTTTTTTTTTTAAATGTAATCATGAAAGAAGCTTCATCATTTACCGTACATAGTGAATATTATACTTTGTAATGGTTATATTCTCTAGCTCATGTGTATAACTCCTGTTTAGTGGAGAGATGTCTACCTGGAGAAGTGTTCAGGTTGTATGAGAAACAAATAATCATATCCTAAGCAATGGAGGCTATGTTAAAAAAGAATTTTAAGAGCAGGAAAAACAAAATGTTATATTCTCCCCTGTAAAAATTATGTCAATCCAAACTGGACATCTTTAGACTGTCTAACTTCACTGCCCAGAGGTATTATACCTGCCCTGTTGCACATACTCAGTGAATGGAATGGACTACATGATTGTGCATGCTCCCCATACTCATGTCTACTGTCTATATATGCTGTTCTGAATACTGCTATAACACTGTGTACATGCATATACCTGTATCCAAACAGCTGTCTTTGCCACACAATGTTAGCACTACTATTTCATGGACAGTATCCCAGGACTCTGCATGTCAGGGAGACTTCTGGGAACTGCTTTGCTGTGCATTGTTGGTACTGTCTCTCGCTTTCACTCATTTGCCACTGACAGTTCCCAATCACATCTTCCCCCGGCCAAACTAGGTGGAAGACATGGAGCAATGGGATGATGATGTGGTTCTGGTTCTGCTCCTGATTTTTATTTTGGGACAAATGGTTATGCAATGGAGTAGGCAATCGGTGAGATGTGGGATGGAATTTGAACAGAACTTTCTGACTCCAGATGGTGACCCTTGAAGTTCAATGACAATTTGTTCAGCTCATACGTTACAGATATGTAGGGTGACCAGATGCTAACTGTAAAATATCAGGACTGCTGCAGGGGTGATGGGGAACCTTTTTAATTGTTACACTTACCCATCTGGGTCTTCGGCGCCAATTCGGCGGAGGGTCCTTCAGTCACTGACAGTCTTCGGCGGCATTTCGGTGGAGGATAATACGTCTTGCCACCAAAGAGAGAAGCACCCACCCCCGAAATGCTGCCAATATGTTGCATAGTTTGTACCTCACCACAGTCACAATTTGGTGATTCTTTAATTTTCCACTTGTGGAGAAGATATCCACACCTTCTGTGGGTGGAGAGGAAGAAAGCACTGAATCTGTGTAATCTTCCAAGGGACAATAAGAACTCTTACTAACTTTAGACAAAATACTATACATTTTCTATAACTGTCCCACCCTAGCTGGGACCCTTTTATAGCCATCCCCTTCCTTCACCCAGTTTGCATAACCCAGGAAAATCACTACCTGTGTCCTGGCCAAGAAATGCATGGAAATAGATGTGCAATGATTTTTCAATCATAATCTGTTTTTTTCTGACATAGCTTCTGCCAAATGCATAATAGTGATTCCTCAGAAATTAATAAAATGATTATTTAGAGCCATGTCTTGATAAGGAATCATTTTGAGGTGCAGGAAAGCAGGACCTGAGATTAAAAACAGGAATTTAGCACCAGAACAAGAGGGGATATTAGTGGGAAGGGTGGGAGTCCTTGTAACTTACCAGCCTTAGGTTCTAGTTCCTGCCACAGCTTGGGGTCCCTCTCGAGTTTGTCAGAGGGCACTTCCTCAACTAGCTCCTCTGGGCAGAGATACAAAATGACATACTCCTCATCCTTTGATCTTTTGCGACTTCCTCTGTAGTTATTGCTGCCTCCTCGGCCTGATCTTCATCAGCATCCCATTGGACAATGAAGCTGGTAGGGTTGAGGAAGGGCACGGGGCCAAAGTCCACTCAATGCACACTTACTGCAGCATCCATGAAATTTCCCAGTAAAAATGTATGTCCCTGTCACTCCAAAAAAAGTCGTGGAGGATGGTGTATTCTGACCACACATTGCTCAGCACCTGAGTGTGGTCAGTGGGCAGGGTGGCTGCTCTCAGAGCAACATTCATGTTCATCTGTATTGATATAAAGAGTGAAGCAGAAAACTGTTCTGATGTGGGCCACACAGATAGCTACTACAGATGATACTTGGGGGACAGGGCCCTTTATAGGTTAGGTAAGGGTCAGGAAAGCAAGGGTTCAGTGCATTGTGAGAATGGGGGTGGAGGACTATTGAAATTAGAAATCTGAGTGCCTCTTGTCCCTGTCCATACTGCACATTGGCATGGGTACAGAGCTGTGCCACAGTCAAAGCTCTGTACTTACTCATACCCTTCAGGTGTGCTAGCTTACTCGCCTTGTACTCACCTCCAGATACATGCTTCTGCAGACCACAGGGAATTATGGCACAACCATGCACATGGACACAGGCACAGTTGCTAGTGTAGATATCCCAAAAGTGACCTTAATGCTCTGTCAGTCTTGGGCCTGATCTGGGCTAGTCCAGTTCCTCATAGCAAGTTGGAGGAGCCTGAAGGCACCAGTGCAAATGACCTAAAGAGCATTTACAGCAGCCAGAGATCACGAGGATACAGGGGAAACTGGTCACGTTTCCTTTTCCTTGTCTGCCCCCCCTGCATAGCAGATGGGAAGGAGAACTTTTGGAGCCACTATACCAGTTTTACACTACCCAAGGTAAACCCAGCTCTAATATAAACCTTCCCACCTCCACCATGTTGAAAGCCACTTTGCACAGGTAGAGTGGCATAAAATGGCTGGAGTGTGACCCAGAAAAGGGGAGTCTTTGTCTCCCAAAAAGAAAATAGTTAATCAAAAACTCACAAAAAGAGGTGTAGATGGTGAACTATTGTGCCTACAAAATAAAATCCTTTTAGTCTGCCCTTGTCTGGCATGTCCACAGTCATTTTCAGTAATTGCATGTGGCAGTTCCTGTTGATTAACGGAGTCAGTTAACGTGTATGAATTAACATCTCTGTTTGGAAATGTGGGCTTTTGCAGCTGCTATAAGAGTATGCACATTTCTGCTAATGGCTCTCTTGTTTCTGACATTGAAAATTTAGCCCATGGGGTATAACATTCTCTTCAGATTATAACAAACTATTAGACTATATAAACAAAAAAAGTCACTTACCTTTTAATTGTCACCTTTAAAAAAAAGCATTGACATTTTATACTATAAGTTATAGGCTGAAAGAACATATCTAATGTATGCAAAGGTGTTAGTGTGCATTGGTCTATAGAATGTGTTTCACATACGAAGAGCAGGAAGTAGAAAGTGGTGAAAAAAAAGGAAAAGCTGGAGCTTGGGTGCTGGTTCAAAATAGGACATAAGCAAAACAAAATCAAGGGGCCTAACCTACCTTCATTTATTTTAACATACTTGAATCTATTTCTCCAGGTTTATGTGTGATGCAACTAGTGAAAGAGATGAAGCAAGTGAGTGACAGTTGATTTATATTTTGTGAGAGAAGGTCTTTCTGTCTGGATTATTCCTTACATTTTGATTAGTGTTCATATTTTAAAATGACTATGTAAGCAGCCAGAGCTTCAAGATAGGCACTTTTAACAAATCTGAAGAAATATATGAATAGTTACTTGTGGCCAGTCATTGGAAAAAAACCCATTAATTTCAGTGGGTTCAAAATTGGGTCTCTAGTCTTTTCCTACACTTTACAACGGATCCCAAATTTTCTCAGCTTGATCTTTATACAATGTGTTCATATAAGTTGCTGCAGTAGCAAGCTGCCATATGAGCTGTTGGAGATTATAAATATAAAGTCTTAACACTGATACATTATTATGTATTTTACCTATGAAATTGTAACAATTGTCAAAAGTGTTTTGATTTTAATCCCTTTTTCTTTAAAACCTATCTGTTTGCGCTTTTTTTTTTTTACTAGTCTCTCTCTATGCCTGCCAACACACATCTGCTGTTCCAGAGACCATAGTTTAGATCCTGAGCCTAGAACCTCACTCACATGGTTCTCATTTTAGAATGTTGGCAGTCCTCTCTCTAGGAAGTAATAAATGCAAATAGTCAAATATCTCAAAGCTCATAGCATATACTTTGTTTCCTGATTCTATTTCACATTTCTTAATTGTGGCCTTATAACAAGGCTCAGGCACTGTGACCAGAGGAAGCTATTTGGCACTCAGATTTTACAAATGTCTTACCCAGATTAAATCCTCTTGTTATTACTGCTGACTTCAACCAGAGTTTGCCTGAGTAAAGACTGTGTTAAAGTGAGTAAGGATTTCCAGATCTGGATTTAACCTTTTTGTACAATCACCTCCATGTCTTACTCATAAACTCATAGGTCAGAAGGGACCAATATGATCATCTAGTCTGACCTCCTGCACAAGGCAGGCCACAGAACCCCACCCATCCAATTTTATAACAACCCCTAACCCAGGACCGAGTTATTGAAATCCTCAAAATTGGTTTGAAGACCTCAAGCTGCAGAGAATCCACCAGCAAGCGACCCGTGCCCCACGCTGCAGGGGAAGGCGAAAAACCTCCAGGGCCCCTGCCAATCCGCCCTGGAGGAAAATTCCTTCCTTCCTTCTTCCATGCAATCCCCTATTCATGGTACAGACTCCCTGCATTCATCTGCAAGACTCATCTGCAAGACTGCCTGTATTTAACTCCCCCTTAAAGCTCCATTTCTGCTGTGCTGATTACAGTGAAGCTAATGGACTTGTACTTAAAGCTGGATTATAGTTTTGGCATGATAGGCTCTGCCTATTGCAAGCCAACTACTGAAACCATATAATGAGGGCTGAGTTTTCACCACACACACACTCTCTCTCTGTCTGTCTTTCTCTTCTAATCCAGGTGATTCAGAACAAAAACTTGAAAATGTGACTAAAGTATAATTGATTCAGTGATGGCTGCCTGAGTCTGCAGACACCCTGCAAGAAAAGTACTTCCTGTGCATTTCAGTGGGGTGTTAACTCCAAGCTTTGCTGCTTAAGAGATACTTGCCAATATCACTCCCAAGAAAGGACTCTGTGTGTGGCAAAAAACTACAGTGCCCCCTCCCTCCTATCACCATGCACCCAAGCAGATGCATACTGATGCTGGGGTATGTTCTGGGGCAGATACTGCTGCTGATTCTGTTGACCCCCAGTTTCTAAGGAGAGGATTTAAATAAAGAAATAATAAAGAAAGTATAGAGTATACTACATGTACTGAGGTAACCATATCTATTTTTCCAAGGGAAAAATGGCAAGGGCTAAAGGGCAACCTCTGTATATAAATCTTCTTTCCAATTATTTTTATTTTTCGTTTAGTCAGGAGACTGAATGTTACAAGACAAATTACAAGACTGCTTTTACTACTGTCAGTTAGCTGGGAATTTTACTGTCAGGACAAGACAGAGGATGTCTCTCACAAGAGTAGAATCCTATATCTAGAAATAAGCCTTCAGGTGCAGCAAAGTTACCATCATGGAATTTAAAACAGATATGACCCTTGGAGTTGCAGTAAATTGATCAAAATGTGGAAATGAAAGATTCACTATTTAAGAGCTACAATAAATCAGCATGTACCAGTTTCTGACATTAATTATAAGTTTTGTTCTGATCTGTCAAATTCATTGCCTGTGGATTATATTTTAAAAGCACTGTGCCTTTCAGCCCAACACAAACTAGTGTATCTTAATTCTAATTAACTGCTTCAGTAGCTGGGATTTAAACATTGACTTTTTGCTTCCAAACATGTATGTAGTAATCTATGTTTAATCGAAGTGACAACGTCTGTAACAAAACAAAGAGGAAAGGGCTTGACAGTTAAAATGAAAAAGTTCATCTGGAACATTACAATGTCATTCTTATCATAAAATATTATAGACAAGATAGAAAAGAGTCTTTAACTTGTACTGTGCTTGAGGACTTGCTACAGTATGCAGTGCAATGTGAAATGTCTTTATTGGTAACATTCTGTTACACACCATATCCAGGTAGTTTCACAGCATGTTCTAACCGTAAATAGGAAGAGGACATGTCACTGGCACAGAATGATCTGGATTGCTTTGTAAACTAGACACAAGCAAACAATATGCATTTTAATAAGGTTAAATGTAAATGTATACACTTAGGAACAAAGAATGTAGGCCAAATTTACAGGATGGGGTACTCTATCCTGGGAAGCAGTGATTCTGGAAAAGACTTGTCATGGATAATCAGCTGAACAAGAGCATCCAGTTTGACACTGGGGCTAAAGGGACTAATGCAATCCCTGGATGCATAAACAATAGAATTTTAGGTAGTAGTGGCAAGTTTATTTTACCTCTGTCTTTGGCACTGGTACAATCTGTTGAAATACTAGGTCCAGTTCTGGTGACCACAATTCAAATAAGATGTTGTAACAGTGAGAGTAATTAACTATTGGAACATGGTATATTCTCTATCACTGCCCATTTTAAAATCAAGATTGATTATCTCACCTCCCCAAAAAAAAATGCTCAAGGAATTATTTGGGTGAAGTTGTATGGCCCGTTTTATACAGGAGTTTAGTGTGAGTGATCACAATGGTACCTTCTGGCTTTGGAATCTATCAGTTTATGAACAGTTTAATTTTGTTGTAATCTCAGTTTCCACAAAAGCAAAGCATTCATCATAGAAAAGTATGAAATCCATTAGTTAAAAAAATGAAATCATTAAATCCATTAGTTAAAAAAACAATAGAGTTTAAGAAGATAAAATATAAAAATATATTTGTAGTGTTGCTAGATATATTTGATTTAAGTAAGCAAGTAAATAAAATAAAAACAAAATAAAATAAATAAAGCACACTTTCTACAATGCTAGTGGTCAAAATGTGAGGATTTTATACACAGGTATTTTCATCTAATGTAACTTAGGAACCAAAGAGATATTTTAGATGAGCAAAAATATTTATACATCCCAGAATTACTGAGACCCAATAATATCAAAGAATATTTAATTTCATTTACCATTACCACTTTATTTTTCAGAAAGCCATACTTTGCTTTCTTTGTGTTGTTATGGTAAAATATTCCTTTGACATTTCTAGCTCTGAAAACAGTCCAATAATAAATAGCTTGTATGAATGAGAAAATAACTGCCCATGCAATCACTTTATTTACTTAAATGGCATATATACTCTCAATTTATCTTCTTATTCTAGGAAACAGAAGCTATTTTATCTTGTACACGAGAGTGATCCCACATCAATTTCAAGAATGAAGTTTAAAAAACAGAGAGAGAAAATCAAGAGGTTAATATTGCATGTGACTATATCAATGTCAGGCTGTGTGAAAGAAGAGAAAGTGAAAATCAAAATATAAAATATTAAATGAAATATATTTAGTGATAGCTCTGTAATGCTATCATATCTGATATTTGAGATGAAATTGTTTTTCTACAAATTTTAACAGTGCAGAATAAGCAACTTCTGATACTTCCAAAATAGACAGGAATGTCCAGAACAGTGGAATCTGTCATTCTGAAACCTGAAATTTATGATAAAAAACCACTGAATAAATTAAGTAGTAAAGCAGCCAGAATGCAATCCAGTAAAAACAATGTAAAGCTTCAAAATATAAAATAAAATTCCCCTGCAGCTATGTTCTACCAGAACGACCTCACTGCACTTTTAAATGGTGGGAGCTGTTGTCTGGATTCTAAAAAAAGGGTGTGGCTCCTTTAAAGGCTAGAGAGAGAGAGTGACTTGCTATGGCAGCTTCAGACCAGATCAGCAGGGGGATGCTGACCCAGGTGACCAGAAGGGTGTGGGAGGGACTATTTTGGTCCATGACAGTACAGGTAAAGCCCTTCTTTACCAGGACCAGGCCAAGCAGCTCCCACCCTCCCTCTCCTGGGAGTAGTCAAATACCAGGATTTGTCATGATCCGCAGTGGGCATTACGCTAGTCACTCCTTTCTCAGGGGACTAGGAAGAACATTTTCCCCTCACCACCAGACTAGTCAGGGTGAGGTTGGGGCATTTTCACCTTCCCCATAGTGAACTGGGGGTTAGTTGGGGCAAACATGAAATGGGGGTTAGGCTATGGTGTTGTAGGGACAGATGTTCAATGCAAGCACTGCATAGGAAAGGGTTTCAGTGATCAGATAAAATGGACTGACAAAAGATATAAAGGAGGTATTCTTTAATGGAGCAGAAATGGGGAATGGAGGTGTAACTCCCACAACTGTTACAGTAGGAAGTGAACTACCCCTTCATAGTTCCCCCTTAGCCCTCATTTGAGGCGGGGTGGGTGTGGCAGGGACGAAGCAGCAAGTTGACTGGGAACCAGGATGCCTAAAGGGGAACGGCTGATGGCTGCAGCTACGTTTTACTTCAACAATGAAAGTGTCATGCTATAGAGGAGACACATGACCATGACAGGAACTGGATCCAAACTATTGAACTCATTGCCAAATGAAATGAGAATGGCCACTAAGCTTGCTGCGTTCCAAGCTAAATATAAGACTTACCTCTTAAGCTTTTTCACAGTAGTATCATATTTGCTACCAATGCTCACACCTGCATGTTAAATAAAATAAATAATAATAGAAATAAGAAGACAACCCATTCCAAACAACCTAACCCGACCTCTTGACAGCCATAAAGGAAAATAAATATATCATTGTCATCATTTTTATTTGTGGAAGGTGCTCAGGTACTACGCTGATGTACAGTGGGCCAATATGAGGCTCTGGATAGAAAAAATATAAGATGCATTTGGACATATATTTATAAAATATCATATGTGCTTTGTTTTCCTTTACTGGTTTCTTCTTATTAAAGATATTTGCATGAAAAGAACATTTGAATTTTTTAGAGTTCATGTGTACCTGCTGCTTTTTCCTCACTCATGGTTATAATGTGCTCTTTGTTACATTATAATTGGTTGCTCTGAGGGATCAGAAGTATTGTTTCTAAATGGCAAGTTTTCAGGAAATACAGTAAGAAATTAGCAGCACTTCAAAGATATCCCAGCTTGAATCCTGGGCGCAACTGAGCAATTTATGTAACAAATGAATTGTTTGACTGCTTTAAGGATTATATTTAATGACGACACATATACTGTAACAAAAATGGACTGTTTAAAGAACTATATTCAACAGACAATACATTTACGAAAGTCAAAATCTTTGATGCAGGTCCCTTAATTAGCTCTAGCTTTGCTGTACTTATGTTAGTGGGTACTTTACATAGTCTTATGTATTTTAAAGGGCTCCCTTGCTGTTTTGCTTATTACAGCAACATTTCACTAATTCTCATTGTGCCAATTCTAAAACTCAGAGTTAGATCATGTTCCATTTCATGCTCCCTTTGACAAAGTTCACAGGAAGATTCAAAGAGGAGAAAAACTCTGAAGATCCTCTCACAGAGGTTCCTCCAAATTCTTATGCTATAGAGCAGTGCAGTGTGACATCTCCTAGAGAAGAAGCAGGAGCAACAAACCAAAACTTCCAGAGGATCAAAGCCTTCTACACAGAGATCTTGTGCAGTTCCAGGGCTGTGAATTCTATATCCTGGAACAGAGTCAAAATAAAGGCAATATATTTTTGACGGAGTTCCCACTAGATAGTTTCCAACAGCCACTCACTGTGCAGCCAAAGTCAAAAAAACTCACAGCAAGTAAGGAACCATTAGAAAAGGGATAGATAATAAAATAAAAAATATCATAATGCCACTATATAAATCCATGTTACATCCACACCTTGAATACTTTATGAAATTCTGCTCACTCCATCTCAAAAAAAGATATATTAGAATGGGAAAAGGTACAGATAAAGGCAACAAAAATGATTATGGAATAGCTTCCATGTGAGGAGAGATTAAAAAGACTGGGATTGTTCAGTTTAGAAAAGAGACAACTAAGAGGGGATATGATAAAGCTCTACAAAATCATGAATGGTGTGGAGAAAGTGAATAAGGAAGTGTTACGCCTCCCCTTAATACAAGAACTGGAGCCACACCCTGAAATTAATAAGCAGCAGGTTTAAAATAAATAAAAGGAAGTAATTCACACAATGTACAGTCAACCCCAGCGGAACTCAATTCCATGAGTTGTTGTGAAGCCCAAAAGTATAACTGTGTTCAAAAAAGAATTAGATAGGTTCATGAAGGATGAGTCTACCAATGACCATTAGCTAAAATGTTCAAAGATGCAACTCCCATGCTCTGGGTGTCTCTAAGCCTCTGATGGCCAGATGCTGAGATTGGACAACAAAGGATGGATCATCTGAAATTGCCCTGTTCCTCAGAAGCATCTGGTACTTGCCACTGTAGAAGATAGGATACTGGGTTAGATTGACCATTACTCTGACTCTGTAGAGCTGTTCTTATGCTTGCTATTACTGCTGAAGAAAACAATGTGCATTTTTTGGCTCCACCTGCTCCTGCCATTTTCCCATGCAAGAAGCTCTGGATTTATGGGGAAGGATGGTTGACTGAGTCCAGGAGCAGACCAATATATTAAAGGTTCTATGGAAATTGAATAGAGGCTTACAGAAATAACTTTAAAAACCTATAGAATTCAATTGAGAATTATATTCTTTCTGCAGAATTATTAACACATCCATCAGAATTCTATAGCAATGATATAGTTCTCTATTAAATTTTATAAGACTTTTCCCAAAAGACTAGATTAGTTAAATGATGTTACCTTTGCTGCAAGCAGGGCCGGCGCTTCCATTTAGGAGGCCTAGGCAATCGCCTAGGGGTGCCAGGATTATTGGTGGGCGACGTTTTGCCTGAGGGGGCGGACGGTTAGCTGCTCCCATGGCTCTGGTGGAGCTGCCGCAGTCGTGCCTGCGGATGGTTGGCCGCTCGCGTGGCTCCGGTGGACCTCCCGCAGGCACGACTGCGGCAGCTCCACCAGAGCCGCGGGACCTGCGCGCGGGGCGGTGAAATTGCCATGCGCCTAGGGCGCTAAAACCCCTAGCACAGGTCCTGGCTGCAAGGTTTGTGGCATAGCATAATCAGTTAGCCAGTGCACTGTATTAGAAAATTCAGTCCCCTCTACTATAGCAAATGCTGCATAGCAATCCGCTTCTGCAGGATTAGGGATATACGTTATGATTACAAAGGTTTCAAGACTGATTTTTAGCCCATAAGTGTACTGCGGGAACATCATAACAATCACATCCCTCTGCAAAACAATCATGTTTTCAAATTATGTTCCTTCTTCTTAAGAAGAACATAAATCACTGAACTTTGGCTTAGAACACTGGAATTTTCATAGACTGTAACAATTCATCCAGAGAAGGAGCTCTCTACACTTTTGCATCTTGAGAAAATATTGGTTATTTTAGCCTTAAAAAAGAGGTCTTTGACAGGTACACTTCTGTGATTTTTCAATTATCTGGTTAGTCCATAATGTACTTTTAAAACTTAAATGAAGATGAAAGATCTTCACAGGTATTATTTTACAATAAAATTGTGACTATGAAAGATAAAAAGCCATACCTCTAAAAAATGTGGAAAATCATTTCAGTACTGTTGGCTGTATGGTGCAGTATTAGACTCAAGTGCTTGAAGTTCTGTACAAATGTATCATAATTTAATAATGCAGAAGATTTGAGTCTCAGAATAATCCACAACTTCTCTCCCCCAAGTTTACACGTATTATTAAAGAACTGGAGCTTAAAGGGGGAAAGAAGAAGAATCATGGCTGTAGCCTACTTACCATTGACCCCCGTGCCACTTAGTTAATGCAGAAGGAAATGAAAGTCAGACCTGTCAGGAAAAAAAAAAGAAAATGCACTTTAACATGGTTTTTCTTTTCCTTAATTGATTTTGTTTGCTTGTGAAAGGTGGTAGATTGACAGTCCTAAACCTGAGGTCCTCTCTCCATAGGCACATATTAACTCCTCCAGCAAACTGCAACCTTATTTTAGGACCAGCCATAACCAGGTCTTCATGCCAAATCGCTCCTTGGCTTTTGCTGGGACTACCAACAACTACCCCAATAAATACCATTTTTGGTTGTGAATTGTAAATTGTTTAGGGTGGGGACAGTCCTTTCATTACCAGTTTCTACAGTACCTAGTGCAGTGGTCCCTAAACTTTTCACAGTCATGCCCCTCCCTGTCCGCCCCTCCCCCAGGAGCTGGGACTGTGAGTGGGGCAACAGGTCCAGTGGGGGGGGAGGGTAGACAGGGGTAATTGGAACAAGACTGGAGCCACAGCTGGGAATGGGTCTGAGGCTGGGAACAGAGTTGCGGCCAGGGGCCAAGGCTGGGGGCAGGGCTTGGGACAGGGCCAGGAGCTGGGCCACAATGGGGGCCGGCAGGTGAGTATGGAGCTGTGGCTGAGGGCCAGAGCCAAGGCTGGGGGGTTGGGCCAGAACAGAGCTGAAAGCAAAGAGGGACCGGGTGGTGCTCCCTCCCACTACCCCATGGGGACTGGCCCAGATCCTGCTATGCCATAGGGTTGCCAACTTTCTAATTGCACAAAACCGAACACCCTACCCCGCCCCTTCCCTAAGGCCATGCATCTGCCCTGAGGCCCTGCACCCCACTCACTACTTTCCCCCTCCCTCAGGGGCTCACTCTCCCCCACCATCACTCGCTTTCACAGGGCTGGGGCACGGGTTGGGGTGTGGGAGGGGCTGAGGGCTCTAACTGATGGTGCGGGCTCTGGGATGGGGACAGAAATGAGGGGTTCAGGGTGAGGGAAGGGGCTTTAGGTGTGGGAGAGGATGATGGCTCTGGGGTGGGGCTGGGGATGAGGGGTTTGGGGTGCAGATGCTGGCTTCATGTTTGGGGGTGAGTCAGAGGGGTTCAGAGTGTGGGAGGGAGCTCTGGCTGGGACAAGGTGGCGGGGTGCAGGTTGAGTGAAGGCTCCATCTGGGGGTGCAGGCCCTGTGGTGGGGGCTAGGATGAGGGATTTGGGGTGCAGGAGAGGGCTCTGTGTTTGGGGGGGTCAGGGCTGGACCAGGGGGTTGGGGCATGGGCTTACCTCTGGTGATTCCTGATGAGCAACGCAGCATGGGGGGGCGCTAAGGCAGGCTTCCAGAAGCAGCCAGCAGGTCCGTCTCCTAGATGAAGGCACAGCAGGCAGTTCTGTGCACCGCTCTCACTCCACAACACTGCCAACTGGACTTTTAATCACCCGGTCAGCGGTGCTGACTGGAGCCACCGGGGTCCCTTTTCAACTGGGTTATCTGGACACCTGGTCACCCTACTATGCCCCTCCAAACATTCTTCTGCACCATCCTAGGCAGGCACATCTCACAGTTTGGGGACCACTGATCTAGTGCTCCCAATCTCCAATAAGTAATAATGATGGGACATTGTATGATGTGGACACCTGTCCACAAGCAATTGAACTGAGACAACCTTTTCACAAAGGCCATCAAAAGCTGTTAGATGGTGATGACATTCAGTTACTTTCAGTGACCAGTTGACATCAGTGGGGGAGGAGGGGGAAGAAGGGCAGGTTTTTAAATTGTTCACTATGAATTGAAAGACCCCACATTTCATTACAAACCTCTAGAGAGTATGAATATACTCAGTCTAATCAAATATTTTTTTCCTAAAATGAAAGACTGGATAAGATTATGCTTACCAGAGAAAAAAAATCTATTTCCCCTCATCTTTTCTCTTTCACTCTTTCTTTCTTACACACACACTCCTACCTACCTACCTCTCTCTCTCACTGACGCACAAAGAAATTGCATGTGTTCATCCTTTATGTAACAGGAAGCAAATGGATACCTTTGTACATCCTTCACAATATGCCTCCCACCTGTCATCTATCATTACAAATGTATAGTAATACAATGCAATAATATTAACATTTTCATAGTGCTGAAAGCTCATTCACATCATCTGCAAGTAATCAGATAAGGAGAAGTGTAATCGTGGGAGAATAAAACACCTACAGAAATACTGATGTTTACCAGCTTGCTGTTAGAACTTTGACAAAGTTACAGCGAGAAACACTGTGTGTATTTTTAAGTTGTCATTTCATCTCTAATATAGACATTTAATATGAATCTGAAATTCATAAATGTTATTGGATATTATCAATATGTTATTCACTTTGAGAGCTGAGCTTATGAAAAATATGATTTTATACAATAATAAATAAGTACAAATGTACAAAATACAGAGGTCTAGTTTAACTAATAATCACTAAAAGGCAATCCTGCATGTTCTTACTGCAACATACTATATGACCTCAATGGGCCTAGGCAGGGGAATAAGTATCTGCAGCATCTGGCCTTTGGTCTATGATACAAGGGGAAAAAAAGGTCTCATCAGAAAAGAATATGCCCCATCTCCATCAGCAATTACTTCACAACTTTCAGAGTAGACAGCCCAGAGTGAATGGCTACTGCCATGATTTTTGCTTTAAAAGGCATCGTAAGCACAAATAAACCATAGGACTATCAATTCTGAGGAAAGAAACACTCACTTGTATTGGTATGTTTTTTAAAGCTCTCATGGTATATCTTCTGACAGCTCCAGCCACAAGTGCGGTTTTCCATTTTATTGAAGTGCATTATCTCACCTTATGTGTGTTGTACAAGGAGACAATATTCTGTGTCTTTGTCCTCAGTGAACCCTCAAACCTAGTTCAACTCCATTTCCTCTGCAACCATATTTCTCAGCAAATCCCTGAAGGAAACATAAGGTGTCCCTTGAAATCTTACAGGAATTTATAAAACCATCATTATAACAATTGGAAAAAGATGTGCCAGTACCCAAGAAATAATAGGTATTTTTTGTTTCCTAGTGTATATGTGAAGGGACACTTCTTAGCATCACACTTTGGAGTAATTCTCCTCTCTCATTCTCATCACTCAAGAGGGTTTATACCAGAAATTTCTATTATTTTTAGTGGAAACTCCCCATAAAAATTGCTGAGGATTAGTATGGGATTAAAGTTCGTTAAAATATAATGTAGGGTTTGACCCTGCATGCTGCTGAGGAATACTGAAAGGAGTGTGGAGAGCCAAAGTGTCAGGGTTGAACGGAGCTGGTCAAAAAATGGTATCTTATTTATTTATTATTTTAAAGATTTTCACAAAATTTCATTTTCCCCTGAAATTTTGGTTTTCCTTTGAGTATTCCAACAACTTCTAGCACCAGCTACGAATAGAATGGCACAGATAAATATGCCTAGAGGTCAAAAAATGGGGAACGTCCTCAACTCTACAGTGAGCTAAGTACTGTGGAAGAGAAGAAGATGGCAAAGTGGGCATAACAGGGGTAGGAGAGAGAGACTGTGGAATCTAATTAGTGTAAATTATGTGAACAGTGTCCAATTTTAAGATTCAAGATTTAAGACTCCCACTAGCAGCTGTTCAGTGCCAAACTACAGACAGTGAGCAGAGCATCATTGCCAACCAACAGCCTGCCCTGCTCACTCCTTTCACTTCACTTCATCTGATTGTGAGTAAAGAAGCATCAGGCTCAGTAGTCCTGGTGGTGCTGCACTCTCAAGCTCCTCAATTCTACCCTGGCAAAATCAGCTCTTTTATTCTAAGAGCTCTATTCCTGTCATGAATTAAAGCTGCTCAGCAGAAAAACAGGATGCAATTTCCCTCATTTACACTTAAACCTAGTACAGTTACACAGGTGTAAAACTAGAAGAATAAGGATGATATTGTTTAAGCAGGAAACTTTCTGAAATTTTTTCAAGTTTGTAACCTCAGTCAGTGGTGAGAGCCCTACTCTAGATTAGCCTCTGAAACCATTTTGACTACAATATTTGTTAGATCTGCTCAGAGCAAGTCTATCTGGCTCCATGCTGAAAATGACATGGATAACTAGAGGGCTGTCTTCATTAGGTTCAGTTGACCTGTATTAGCAATTATTATATATTTTTCAAAACTTTCCTTTGTGTTGACAAACCTTGAGAGAAACAGGCCCATTCACCGTACAATAGGTCCACTATCAAGAACATCTGAAATAAACAGTTTACCAATTAGACTATGTATCTTTATAACTGATTGCTTAAGGGAGATCGATTTTATGCATGTGTTTTGTGCATTTCGTTAGCTATAATCAAGAATTAAATGTTTCTCCTTTTGCATGTTTTTGTTTCAACTTCATTACCTTCACTTTTTAATGTTCTTTAATTCTCTGAAAAATACAATGCCAAATGAATCAATGTTAAAAATAATAATAGAATACAATCATTAATCTTCATTAAGATTTTTCTTAAAGTCAAACCATAAACATTAAACCTAAATAGTTACATATAAAAGGTGTCAAAAATAGATTTTTCAGAAAGCAGATTAAAAAGAAAAAGAAAAAAGAGGAATCAGAGAAAGAGAGATAAGATAAATATTTTGAAGTAGAATAGAAAGACAAAATGAGAGGAAATAAAGAACGATCTGGAGATTAGTAGGGAAGAAAAACTCTAAAAAGGAGAAAAAGCAAGTAGTTGAAAATAAATATCCAGAAGAAAAACTCTTCTTAGAGTAAAAGTAAAATGTATAACTATCTAGAAATCCTAAAAAGGGTTGTTGTTATATTTTCATTGTAATTCTTTTCCATTAGTACCATATAATGGTGATTGGCTTGTCATGTACTGAAGGAGGTGGAAGAGGTTGACAGAGGATTTTTATACTACATATTAAAACAATTGTCTTTTTTTCTTGATGCCAATTTTCATTGCAGAAGTTGCATGAGGAAAAAAAGACTCAGACTCAATCTGGTTAAATAGTACATTGAATTTCCTTTCTGCGGTGTGTGTGTTTTAGTGGGAGAGCAGGGGAGGGAGATGGAACTGCTTTATACATACTCACAGACTGAATAATCTGTTCAGTCATCCTCCTTCTGGGGTCACTTCTAAACATTGATAAATGAAATAGTGCTATGAAAGGAAAGTCCTCATGCACACAAAATGCTATCATTATCAGGGAAATATCTTGGGCCCTGATTTTACAAACACTTGCTTAACTTTATGCATGGTAGCAGTCAACATTGACTTCAATGAGTCTAATCAAGATATAAAATTAAGGATAAGGTCTTTGGTCTTGAACTTCCTCAGCTAGTAGTCAGCACTAGAATGTAACAAGGCTTTTTAGCAGTCGCTGACTCAGAAACAAATAATCCTATAAATAAAATGCTTTAACCATCATATTGGACCAAAAATTACCAACTATTTTCATATTGTGGTCTTGCAGACCCCTAGTATATCAAATTATAGAGAATATGGGATGAATTTAAAAGTGACTTCATTGTAACCATGTCGGTCTCAGGTTTATTGTAAGCTGTGAACCATAAAACCATGAAGAAGTTAAAACTTTCCTAGATTCAGAAGCATGCTACACAGTACTTATGCTGGGGTATAAATGCCCCCCTAATCAAACACATTATATAGGTGTTAGGGTCGAATTGACCCCATGTTTAAACAATGAAAAATAGGTAGCAACAGCAACAATATAAAAGGCGCAAACACATCAAAGTGGCAGTAAATGACCTACTACTTTGAACAAATGGAGCAACTAGACGACATATGTTCTGAACATACAAAGTTTTTACACTTCACACATTTTTTAAGAGTCGTTTTGTCTCATTCTCTGGAACAGATGTATCATCTTCTCCATTTCTTAGGCTCTGGATCAGTACCCAGAACACTCGATGCTGCTTCTTTAGCAGCCTGAGGCAAGGCTGAAATGTTCCTTTCCTAAACCAGTGGTGTCATCATTTATTACGCAAAGATGTATTATGCCATGTGAGGTTCAATAAAATCCAAATAATATATACATTCAGAAATGCAATATTCACATGCAGTGCAACAGACACTCTCTGACTCCGCCACAGAGTGTTTTCCTAAGCAATTCTTTGCCCCAGCAGCTGTTAGTCTTTGCCACAGCAACAGAATCTGTCAAGCGTAGGCTGTCAGCAAATGCATCCAACAATTGTGGCTTGCCAAGAAACTCTTCCTAGCAAGCACAGGCTTCCCAGAAAATCAGTTTGGCAGTGCTATCTTCAAACTCAATTTGGTGGATAGTTCTGATGCTACATAAGGCAAATGCTATCTGGGGTTTCAGACCCTCCAAAAGCCTGTGCCTAGGGAACCTGGAAGACCCTTGTGGTGTGGGAACTTGTACTATTAATTCACATTGTAAATAAAGCACACGGTTTTGAACCTGCCACAGGGTCTAGATGTGATGGAGTTTAGAATGCTATCCAGACCACTGAGGGGTTGTGTCACCACTTGCTTTGCAGGCCTGGGTGCCTCACAGTGTTTTGCTGCTGTAGGCTCTAGCATGGGTTGCTCACAAAGTGTCTGTGTGCTAGACAACCCTGGTTTAAAAGCTCTGACCTCAGCAGACTCTCTACAGACGCACAGCAATTTACACCAGTCTTGGTTACAACTTGCAAATTGACCCCGCCATACCCCCAGTCCTGATTTTTTTTTCAAAAACCAGCATGTGCTGTAATGTCCAGCAATTTCTTGCAAAGTTTAGAGAAAAATATGGGTTGTTTGTTCCTCTAAAGGCACAAAACCTGCCTGCTTGTTAACTTCATCGGGTAAGTACACCTTTCCCTTTAAATGCAGCACTGGGTTGGTTTATAGTAAAAAATAAAATAAATTTATGAACCACAGGACATAAGCTAAGTGATGCTAAGTAAAATCAATACGTTTAGAAAGGGTTACAAGCAAATTAAAGTGAAAACATGTATCTAAAATTCTAACACTTAATCTAGCAAAATACAGGCTTAGTTCAAGATGGTTTCTCTCACCGGTCTCCATTTCTCCCCAGCAATGGCTGACTTTCTCTCAGTTAGGACATTCTACAAAAGCACAAGGACCTGATTTCCCCTTGTCTTACGGCTTCATATTAGTGAGTAGCCGTAATTCCTTACATAGTTTTAAAACATACAATTCACAATGATATCCCCAGTGTATCATAGGCTTTCAGAAAAAACCCTCACTCTATATACTTTTATAATGTATGCCCCTAAGGCATGAAACCAGAGCTCTTACCACTCTCAGTATGCCCTAGTCCCCAGCATGTCTCACTCATGTGCCTCAGTTTTCCTGCTTTGTGGTGTTCTAGCCCACAGCTATCCTAAAAGTGCCAGACTCTCACAACTCTTAGCAGATCCTGGGCAACAGTATCTTTTAGTCTGTTGTCACAGACATACCTAACACTGACTCAGTTTCCCTGTTGTCAGTTTATTCCCTCAGCTACTGGGTTGGCCTCTGGTAGGCTTGTACCTGAGCCCTTGGGCTCTACCCTGTTTCATCAATACAGGAAACACAAGAAAAAACACTGCCCACATTTCCACAATCAGAATTCCAGAATATCCATTAATATCCATAATGCTTCAGGATTCAGGCAGGGCAATGGCATCTATTACACCCACGTCTGGTTGTTTGCTAGCTTCTGATCAGGCACACCCTTAAGTCTGTCCTTCCTCATCAGTCCCACAGGTGTAACTTGCCATCCTTTTCTGTTTGAGCTGCCTGAGTTTGTCCTGGTCACTAAGCTTCAGTTGCTCAACTCTGCTGTCTAACTCAGACACTTGGCATCCAGCTTCATGCAGCTTTCCTTGACTAGAGCCTTTTCCACTCCAGTTTCCACAGCTCAGGACCCCTCTACTTCCTCTGCTGGGGGACCACCTGCCTGGTCTCCTGCACACCATGTAGGAGAAAAAGTGACCTCCTCTAACCCCTGGTGTGGAGCAGGTGCCCCAATCTTGCCTCCTGGCATATGGCCGCTAGCTCCAAGATTGGTTCTGAGCAGTTTCTGACAAATCTCACTGTGAACACAACTCTGCCTCTTGGGGAGCTCAGCATCTGCTTCTTTGCTCCTCCTGCCTTTTCTGCTGTTTATTTATCCTTGAACTTTTCTATATTTAATTTGGTCAAGGAAACAAAACAAACAGAAAAAAATAAAGCTAACCTTTCTTTGATTGTTCCCAGCCTTTTCACCTCAGAATCTCTTAAAACTACACCACTGAGTTATTTGTTTTCAAATGACACCTCACCAGGCATACTTTGTACAAAGATTATTATAGTATGTAGGGGGTGAATACAGGGGTGCTTAGTGCCACACTGTCTGAAGACTGTTTGCAATAAGGAATCCTGAATGAGGGGACCCCCACCCTCTGACACTTACATTGAGAGGTATGTAAAAGCAGCAAAGAATCCTGTGGCACCTTATAGACTAACAGACGTTTTGGAGCATGAGCTTTCGTGGGTGAATACCCACTTCGTCAGATGCATCATCCATGAAAGCTCATGCTCCAAAATGTCTGTAGTCTATAAGGTGCCATAGGATTCTTTGCTGCTTTTACAGATCCAGACTAACATGGCTACCCCTCTGATAATTGAGAGGTATGACTCCATTACATTTTTAGTGACTTCTTTGTTACACAAAACCCACAACACAAAAGCCATGACAGGTAGAATGAAAAAATCAGTGTGGAAAGATTAAGTATTCTCAAACAAGGTTGAGGTAAATGTATGAAGAGGCACAGGTTTGGCACAAAAATTCTTATTTGCATTGCTATGTGTATTGTAGTCAGACACCAGAACCTTAGGAGGCTTAAAATACCTGAAAGCAATGGAATCTCAAATTTCAAATGGCAAAAAGTATTAATCTACAATTGTACTGTTAAGTGAGATAAGGGCTTTAATGATATCGGAACTGAAATAAAAAAAATGGTCATAAGAATGACTTGATTGTGTGATCTGCAATCTCATGATTCACCATGGCAGAATCACTTTGGTGAAGGCATAATAAAAGTTACAGAACCAACTTTGATCTAGGATCAATGATCAGAAAGAAAAACATTTGATTTTTCCTTCAAATTATTTGTTCCTAGGTATGATACTGATTTTATAATTAAGACAAAGATTAAGAAAATTGTACACAAAGGGAGCCTTATTCCTATTTACCCTAAAACCACTTTCCACTGCTCTGGCAACATAAAAATGTCAGAGTGGCAGTAAGTTACATTTATAACCAATTATAAGGCCTTGTTATGCTGACATTGATTTTGGACTATGAAGAGACCTTGGAAGGAATGACTCCTATCATAATGGGTTTAGAAGGGTCTCCCTCATTTTCTATTTTGCCTACCAAGAAGCGAAGACACTCATTAATTTTGTAGTGTAGGAATGTTCTTGCATTATTAGAACTGGTTTCTCAAGTAGCCATTTTAAAAGGACATCAGATTTTCAATTTTAAAAATGGCTGAGATTTTAGTCAACTGAAGAAAAGAAAACCTATTTTTCCCAACAGTGTCCTTGTCAGTGTAATACCTATCAAATTGATTGGTCCCAGCTAATATAGATCCTTATTAAATTGATCAAAATGGATCAGAATTCAGCTCAAACAGCACACTCTCTAAAAATTATGAGTACAAGGAATAAGAAATAATCAATCTGTAGGAAATATGGCAGTAATAGCCACAAAATTAATATATATTAGTCCTCAATAGTAATGCTACATTATTTCTCAATTAGGGTGAATATACCCTAAAAGAACAGCATGCCATAATAATCACTAACTAACACAAATAATAGGTTGATTTAGCAGAGATACGGATAGAATAATTATACTAACGATGGCATCCCAGTGTAACAGAGTTTCCTGTTAAACATTTAAAATAGACACAATTCCTTTTCTCCTTCTCTATGCAACATCCAATCAATGGTTGTTTGCTTCATTCAGGGACTGATTAAAAAAGGGTGTGTGACTGTGACCTAATTTACAGCAATTAGAAATTAAATGCATAGATTGGGTAACTGGATGTGCAAATGGGGCCATTTGTGAGGCCAAAGACCAATTTGCACAAATATTTCTGACAATTGCATGCTTAATTTTTTGAGAAAAGCACATCCTCGTTACTTGAATTCATCTGAACACAAAATGTCTGACAGGCTCAGTGCATGTCCAGGAGAACCTAGTACTTTTAAAGGGGCAATCACTTCAGCAACCCGTAAGAGGGCACATACTCAAATAAAAATCTGTTAGAAATAATCCAAAACTGTCTAGCTAAATGTTACCTGCTAGCTGCAATTCCTCCTTCTGCAAAGATCCTTTTTCAGACAGGTCATTGTAACACGAACAGATGGATTTTTGTTCTTCAGGGAGCCTGTTGTAATAGTCTGCAGCCCTGAGACATAAAGGTCAATTTGTCATTATTTCAAATGACAGACCTCAGCATTTATAATATGCCTTCTCCAATAAAATCTCCCACAAACAGTGCTTCCTATTTCAGCTGACAGACTACCAGTGATCTTCACAGTACCACTCCTTCCAAGATTTTATTCTCTCAAATTGCTCGACAATTTTGAAAATATTGATTTCAGTGGAAGCTGCCGGGTGCTCAGCAGTTTTGAAAAAAATCAAGCCATTTATTTGGGATCCTAAATATGGACTTAAAGGACCAACTTTAGTTATTCATTATTGAAAATCATGGCTAGCAGTCTGAGGGATTTCATCCTCTTCACTGCAGATAGTAATTAATTCATCTTTCCAAGTCTAAGGTTGAAAGAGTCCACTGATTATCCCTAAATTTTATTGGTTATTTATGGTCTCCCTTATAAACACTCAAGCTGGCTCTTTTCATCCTGTGAAACTCACAGCCACAGTTCCCTTAATTTTATCAGTCTGTGACTGTGTTGAGAGTGGCAACCCAGTCTTCTGCTGGTATCACCACAAACTCCCTTGTTTGGTTGCCTGAAGCTGAGCAGGATTCTCTGACAACTAACCTGAAGCTGAGCAGGATTCTCTGACAACCAACCACATAGCCTGTGGTGCCATGAAGATAGTTCAATAGTGGAAGAAGCAGACCAGCCTAATGCAATAAGAACCAGATCAGCAAAGAGACTTAGGTGTCACTACAATCCACAATCCACCTCCCTCCTCCCAAACTGTCATTAAACTCACTCAGCATCAATATTTTTCCTGTAAAAGTCCCCTAGGTATCAAAGTGTCTTCTGAGCGTGTCTATCTCATGCCTAAGTCCCAGTGCAACTCTCAAAGGTATTCTCGTGTGGGACATTATCCAGTAGGTGTGCTCTGAACATGCCACAAAATGGAGGGAAGAGGCTGTCTACCATAGGAGGGAAGAGGCTGTCTACCATATAATCATTAGGCCAGTATCTAGAGTACTCACCCTCTCCACGGATCACCACCTTGCAGAGGTGGAGTGGCTTGCATGCCTCACTGACCCCGAGAGTGATGCTCCCTGGAGTCATGTACTCCCTTAGGGCTACCCATGGCAGAATGGTCAAGGGTGAGGTTCCAGACAAAGTGTGATACAAGAAGTCCCTAATAGCTGAGCAGATGGAGGAGAACTACACATTGGAGGTGAAACTGTTGTATAATGTTACATTGGCTGTGAAGATGGATGAAGGCTGCAGCAGATAGAGGATCTCCAATCATCATGGTGCCCATGCCATTGGTTTCAAGTCCTCTATCTGTCAAGGATAGTGTGGTGACCATTGTGCACCAGTCTCCCCACTTTAAAAGAAGTCGTACACAGGCATGTTCCAATTCTGGGGAAAATAACATTTGCACAAGTCAAAAGTCTGGTGGCAACTGGCGATGGGAACAGGACAGTCAAATCTAGATGTTCCTAGTTAAAGACCGACACAGGCGGTGGGTGTGTGATACAGTTGTCTTCCTCAAGGATTGAGGTGGGTCGAGTATCTCGGCAGCTGCACCCATGATTGAGCAGTCCTTTGAGGATCCACTCTTCTCACATCACATGGGGAGGGGGTTAAAAATAGTCTTGCCTCTGTTTTTCTTGGCTGGATAGCTGCATCCAGGAGGATCACCACCTCAGCAGTTGAAAATGTAAGAAACTTTTGAACTTTGTAACTTGGAATGTACGTACCCTGATGGAAAATTCAAACAGCAACTGACCAGAATAACATACAGCCATTATTGCTCATGAATTGAGTTGGTTTAACATCGATATTGCTGCTTTGTCCGAAACTAGAAGAACTGATGAAGGACAGGTGAGGGAGGAGAAAGGAGGATAACTTAATTCTGGAAGGGAAAATCTATAAATGAACCCCGTTGCATGGAGTGGGCTTTGCTATAAAGAACAAGCTCATCAGGTGCCTCTCTGAGGTACCAGTTGACATCAATGAGCAGTTTATGACACTCAGATTGAGGCTCACCAAAAATTAACAGGCAACTATTGTGAGCGCCTATGCACCAACACTGGATGACAATGAGAATGTAAACGAAGATTTTTATTCTCAGTTGGAAACCATTTTATTGGAGACCCCTACAGAAGACAAGATCATCCTTCTGGAGGATTTCAGTGCACATGTTGGACGAGACTCAGACCTGTGGAAAGGAACAATCGGAAAAGAAGGAGTTGGCAAAAGCAATTCAAATGGAATTCTGCTCCTGATCAAGTGTGCTGAACATGAACTACTAATTACGAACACCCTTTTCTGACAAAAGGAAAAGTTCAAAACATCTTGGAGACAGACACACATGGTCAAAGCACTGGCATCACCTCAACTATGTCATAGTTTGTGCCCAAGATCGTAGTGATGTACTACTCATAGACTCATAGACTTTAGGGTCAGAAGGGATCAATATGATCATCTAGTCTGACCTTCTGCACAAAGCAGGCCACAGAACCCTACCCATCTACTTCTATAACAAACCGCTAACCTATGTCCGAGTTACTGAAGTCTTCAAATTGTGGTCTGAAGACCTCAAGCTGCAGAGAATCCACCAGCAAGTGACTCATGCCCCACGCTGCAGGGGAAGGCGAAAAACCTCCAGGGCCTCTGCCAATCTGCCCCAGAGGAAAATTCCTTCCCGACCCCAAATATGGCGATCAGCTAAACCCTGAGCATGTGGGCAAGACTCACCAGCCAGCACTCAGGAAAGAATTCTCTGCAGTAACTCAGATCCCATCCCATCCAACATCCCTTTACAGACCATTGGGCATACTTATCTGCTGATAATCAAAGATCAATTGCCAAAATTATCATACCATCCCTTCCATAAACTTATCAAGCTTAGTCTTAAAGCCAGATATGTCTTTTGCCCCCACTACTCCCCTTGGAAGTCTGTTCCAGAACTTCACTCCTCTAATGGTTCGAAACCTTCATCTAATTTCAAGTCTAAACTTCCTAGTGTCCAGTTTATACTCATTTGTTCTTGTGTCTACATTGGTACTAAGCTTAAATAATTCCTCTCCCTCCCTAATATTAATCCCTCTGATATATTTATAAAGAGCAAGCATATCCCCCCTCAGCCTTCTTTTGGCTAGGCTAAACAAGCCAAGCTCTTTGAGTCTCCTTTCATAAGGCAGGTTTTCCATTCCTCGGATCCTCCTAGTAGCCCGTCTCTGAACCTGTTCCAGTTTGAATTCATCCTTCTTAAACATGGGAGACCAGAACTGCACACAGTATTCCAGATGAGGTCTCACCAGTGCCTTATATAACGGTACTAACACCTCCTTATCTTTGCTGGAAATACCTAGCCTGATGCATGCTAAAACTGCATTAGCTTTTTTAACGGCCATATCACATTGGCGGCTCATAGTCATCCTGTGATCAATCAATACTCCAAGGTCCTTCTCCTACTCTGTTGCTTCCAACTGATGTGTTCCCAATGTATATCTAAAATTCTTATTATTAATCCCTAAGTGCATGACCTTGCACTTTTCACTATTAAATTTCATCCTATTACTATTACTTCAGTTTACAAGGTCATCCAGGTCTTCCTGTATGATATCCCGGTTCTTCTCTGTGTTAGCAATACCCCCCTGCTTTGTGTCATCCGCAGACTTTATTAGCACATTCCCACTTTTTGTGCCCAGGTCAGTAATAAAAAGGTTAAATAAGATTGGTCCCAAAACTGATCCTTGAGGAACTCCACTAGTAACGTCCTTCCAGCCTGACAGTTCACCCTTCAGTACGATCCTTTGGAGTCTCCCCTTTAACCAGTTCCTTATCCACCTTTCAATTTTCATATTGATCCCCATCTTTTCCAATTTAACTAATAATTCCCCATGTGGAACCATGTCAAATGCCTTACTGAAATCGAGGTAAATTAGATCTACTGCATTTCCTTTATCTAAATAATCTGTCACCTTCTCAAAGGAGGAGATCAGGTTGGTTTGGCATGATCTACCTTTAGTAAAACCATGTTGTAACTTGTCCCAATTACCCTTGACCTCAATGTCCTTAACTACTTTCTCCTTCAAAATTTTTTCCAAGACCTTACATACTACAGATGTCAAACTAACAGGACTATAGTTACTCGGATCATCCTTTTTCCCCTTTCTTAAAGATAGGAACTATGTTAGCAATTCTCCAGTCGTACGGTACAACCCTTGAGTTTACCGATTCATTAAAATTCTTGCTAATGGGCTTGCAATTTCATGCACCAGTTCCTTTAATATTCTTGGATGAAGATTATCTGGGCCCTCCGATTTTGTCCCATTAAGCTGTTCAAGTTTGGTTTCTACCTCAGATGTGGTAATATCCACCTCCATATCCATATCATTTGTCATCCCATTATCCCTAAGCTCCTCATTAGACTTATTAAAGACTGAGGCAAAGTACTTACTTAGATATTGGGCCATGCCTAGGTTATCCTTAACCTCCATTCCGTCCTCAGTGTTTAGCGGTCCCACTTATTCTTTCTTTGTTTTCTTCTTATTTATATGGCTATAGAACCTTTTACTATTGGTTTTAATTCTCACAAGAGCATTGACAAGTGCTGATGTCATTGTTGGACTGATCATCACCTTATTCAACCCACTATGAAAATTAAGATCTCTCCTAAATGGAGGCTGCAAAAGAAGCAGGTCAAGTGCAATTCAAAGATTTAAGATTTGAAGGACCCTATTAAGCAAGACCATTTCCATGCAGTCTTAGAAGAAAAGCTCCCATCAGACTTTCTGAAAGAAATTGAGCAACACTGGAGCCAGTTGAAAGCAGTAATCATCAGTGCCTGTGAGGAAAACATAGGCTTCCAAACCAGAAAACATCAGGACTGGTTTGACTAGAATGATGCTGAAATTGAGCAACTTGTTAATGAGAAAAGAATGGCATTTCATGCTTGGCAGAATTACATAAATTGTAATATAAAGAGAGAAGCCCGTGCCAAGGTGAGGGTGGAAGTCCAACGTAAAACCAGAGAACTTAAGGACAAATGGTGGCCTAAGAAAGTATAAGAACTCCAACGTCACGGGGACAACTGTCATAGTATCTTTCCCCAATCTGAACCTTAGAGTCCAAAAGTTGGGGTACCAGCATGAATTCCTCTAAGCTTAATTACCTGCTTAGATCTGATAAGCTGCCACCAATCAGGAATTCCAGTGCCTGATACACTCTGGTCCCCTCAAAAACCTTCCCTGGGGACGCCCAAGACCCAGACCCCCTGGATCTTAACACAAGAAAAGTAAACCCCTTTCCTCACCATTGCCTTTCTCAGACTTTCCCTCCCTTCTCTTCCCCTCCAAGTGTTCCTTCCCTGGGCTCCTGGAGAGATAGACAGATTCACGCTCCGTGAATCTAAAACAAAGGGATTCCACTCTTCTCCTTTCCTGTTAAGTACAGACTCAATTCCCTGGAGCCTCAACAAGGGGAAAAAATCAGACAGGTCTTAAAAGCAAAACATTTAATAAGAAGAAAGAAAAAAAGTAAAAGTTATCTCTGTAATTTAGATGGTAAAAGTTACAGGGTCTGTCAGCTTATAGACACTGGAAAGAAGCCTCCCCCCAGGAAAAATACAATTCAAAATACTTCCAGCAAACTACACATTTGCAAATACAGAAAACAATCAGAAGACTATAATCACCTTTCTTACTAAATACTCACTATTCTGAATATATGAGAGACTGTAGCAGGGAGATTGGCAAGAAACCTGGTTGCACGTCTAGTCCCTTCCAGGACCCAGAGAGAACAAAGCCAAACCCAAAAAACACAAACAAAGGCTTCCCTCCACCGAGATTGAAAGTATCTTGTCTCCTGACTGGTCCCCTGGTCAGGTGTTTGGTTCCCTGTTTGTTAACCCTTTACAGGTAAAAGAGACATTAACCCTTAACTATCTGTTTATGACAACAACCACAAACATGTGGTTTCTTTAGTGCCACCAAGGCTTTTTATGGACCAATTTGCCATAGTATGAATCCTTTTCACTCTAAGGATGGAACCACACATCTGAAGGCCAATGAAACCACCAGTTCTCCCTGGAAATAACGTTCTGAAGATCTCCTTAACTGTAATTCTATGGTTGCAGATTAAGTCCTTAAGCAAATCCCTCAACGACCATTTAGGGATGAGCTTGGAGACCCTCCCAATTTGTACGAGGTACACAATGCCACCAAGTACATGGAGAACAACAAGGCAGTAGGTCTAGATGGGATCCCCACTGAAATCTTTAAAGACAGTGGGCCAGAGCTAATTTGGCAGCTTTATCTGCTTATCCTTAAAATCTGGATAAACGAGGAGATACCCAGTGAAATGAGGGATGCCCTGATGGTCACCCTCTTCAAGAAAGGAGATAAATCAGATTGTGGAAATTATCATGGTATCTCCCTCTTAACCATTGCAGGCAAAGTTCTGGCATGGATGCTTGCAACTGGCCTTCTGCCCCTATCTGAAGAAATTTTACTGGAGTCACAGAGTGGTTTCTGACCATGTCATGGAACTGTAGATATGATCTTCACAGCATGGCAGCTGCAAGAAAAGTGTCAGGAGCAAAACCAACCACTATACATGGCTTTTATTGATCTACCTAAAGCCTTGGATTCAGTGAATCTCCATGCCTTCTGGACTGTACTTTCTAAGATTGGATGTCCTGACAAATACATCAATGTCCTAAAATTGCTTTATGATAACATGAAAGTGACTGTTCTGAGTAGCACTAGCTCCCAGAGCGAACTTTTCAAAGCATGAACAGGAGTCAAACAGAGCTGTATCATTGCTCTAACCATGTTTGTGGTTTTTATCGCCATCATCCTTTTCCTAATTGCTGGGAAGTTTACAGCTGGCATTGAAATCATTTACAGGATGGACGGAAAGCTGTTTAGACTTAGCAAGCTGAAAGCCAAAAGTAAAATCTCCACATCTATTGTGGAACTTCAGTACGCAGACAACAATGCAATCTTTGCCCACTCTGAGAAAATTCTTCAAACTATCTTGAATGTGTTTGCCAATGCTTACACATGTTTTGGTTTCACTCTTAATATCAAGAAGACTAAAGTGCTTTATCAGCCCTCTCCAAAAGAAGTATTTCATGCCCCCTCTATCAAAATCAGTGGAGTGGCACTGGAGAATGTCGAACATTTCCTCTACCGTGGCAGTCATCTTTCCTCCAAGGCAGATATTGATGAAGAAATTCAGCACCACCTGAGCTATGCCAATATAGCTTTTTCTCATTTGCGGCATAGGGTTTTTGAAGAACACGACATTTGAACAGACACCAACCTTCTTGTTCGTCAAGCTATTCTCCCAACACTGTTGTATGGGTCCGAAACTTGGACAACGTATAGACTCCACTTTAAAGTCCTTGAGAGACACCATCAACGCTGCCTTCGTAAGATTCTGAAGATCAAATGGGAAGATGGGTGCACCAATATTAGTGTCCTAAAAGAGGCAAAGACCACCAGCACTGAGGCAATGATCATCCATCAGCAATTCCGCTGGACTGGTCACATTGTCCAGATGTCAGATCATCACCTTCCAAAACAGGTCCTATTCTCTCAGCTGAAAGAAGGGTACTGTAACATTGATGGACAATGGAAGCATTATAAGGACTTGCTGAAGGACACTAAAAAAGTGTAATATTGACATTGACACTTGGGAAACACTTGCCCAGGATCACTTAAAATGGAGCGAAGTCCTACGTGATGGTCCCCTACATTTTGAACTTGCTCACCAACAAGTTGAAGAGGACAAGAGGTGCAGGAGGAAGGAGAGACTGGTTTCCAATCACGGTCAACAGCCTCCTGCTGAGCCTGAAAACATCTACCCTAATTGCAATAGAACTTGTGGTTCAAGGACTGGCCTTATTAGCCACCTGAGGCCCCATAACTCCCATGGAAGATGATCATACTTGGAAATGAGTGATCACTCATCATCATCAGAGTACTCACCCATGAAGTGGAAGACTGCATTCAATCCCCTATCTGCCTGATGAGCAGAAGAGATTTAATCAGGGGCTTTCCACATGAATGCCTTAACCTCTAAATTTGGAATATTCTGATTTGGGTCTCTCTCAATCACTCCTACTGACATTTTGTGTATTAGATAATATGCACTGGGCTGGAGATGGAGTGAGTGACTTTATAGCGCATGCTCTTTCTTTTTCATCTTGATAAGTTTTTCTTCAAAGAAACATTTTTGAAGATTTGTACTGCTGTGACCACTCTCCTTTCCAGCTAACAGTATATAGATAGAGTTGCCAGCTGACCAGTTGTTTACCAGAATGGCTGGTTGAAGCACACCTGACCGGGCCATTAAAAGCCCAGTTGGTGGTGCAGCGGGGCGAAGGCAGGCCCCCTGCCTACTCTGACTCTGCGCAGCTCACAGAAGTGACAGGCATGTCCCTGCAGCCCCTAGGCACAGGTGCAATCAGAGAAGCTCTCACATTGCCCCTGCCCTGAGTGTCACCACTGCAGGCCCCATTGACTGGGAACTATGGCCAATGGGAGCTGCGGGGGTGGTGCCTGTGGGCTCAGACAGTGCACACTGTGCAGAGCCACCTGGCCATGCCCCAGTCTAGGGGCCGGCCATGGCAGCCATGGCCGGGAGCAGCAAGGAGTCAGGGCAGGCAGGGAGCCTGCCTTAGCCCCCACCACCAACCAGGAGTCACCTGAAGTAAGCCCAGCTGGAGCCCACACCGAACCTACTGCCTTAGGTTGGAACCCCATCCTTCACCTTAACTTCCTCCCAGAGCCTGCACCCCAACCCCCTGTCCTAGCCTGGATCTCCCTCCCTGAACCCCAGAGCCCACACCACCAGCTGGAACCTTCACCCCTTCCCATATCCCAACCCCCTTCCCCAACCCTGTGAAAGTGAGGGTGGGATGGGGGGCTGGAGCTAGTGGTGGGGCAGGGCCTCAGAAAAGGGGCAGGGTTTTGGGCAGGGGGTGAGGCAAGGGCGTTCAGTTCTGATCAATTAGAAAGTTGGCAACCCTATATATAGAACAACGATGGCTGAATTTCAATAGCTTATAATTTGGTTCATTTAAATCAAAATTCAGAGTTGAAATGATTATAGTATCCACAGATCTTTTGTGCTGCTACCTCTACCTGTTCTGAACCATATTCACAGTGTTGAGGAAAACATCCAGAATCAGGTATGAAAAGCATGGTGGACATACAGACTATACACAAATTTGAGCTCAGTCCTGCTCCTATTCAAGTCAGTTTCAAAAATATCACTCACTTGAATGAAAGCAGGATCAAGCCCTACACTGCTATTACCTTTCCACTTTGTGAATCCCCCATGGTGCTGCATCTTCTGTATTCTTTGGCAAACCCTTCAGGGCACAATATGCAACACATTTTCTGGTCATATCTGATTTTGGGACTGGATGAGGCCGATTAGAATATTGTTCCATATACTGCAACTAATATGCAATGTATAATTTGACCTTTGGTGTATATTCCATCTCTAATAACACTCTCTTTCACTTGTTATTGATATATTTTGTTTTGCAGTGGATGGCTTTATAAAGCTGTGAAATAGCTATCTCAGCACAAGCTGTATAAGAAAAGAACAAAATAAAGAGGTCAGCTGCATCCATGAATGGTTTACTGGAAATCACTTTAAATGGCAATATCAATTCAAAGAGAAAATTTGTAATGTTCTTATTCCCAGCCTCTGTGGGCAAGTGATTTGTTTTTTCATTGTATATGAAACCGGGCAAAATTGATCATATTTGCTTCTGCAAAAATTAATGAAAGCAAAATATATTCATAAAAAATATTCTCCAGTCTCAATGCCAGGAATAGTGTGCCTCCAAGCGTACATAATAACACTATAATTCCATCATATGATTCTGGAACTGATGACACCTGAGTAGTGAAGCTCTGGTGGCATTTTCATGTTATAAGGACTAGAAGAGGGAGTTGTAGCTTTTATTTAAGCACAGTAGAAGGATATGCTATGCCATTATAATATTCCCAAACAACTAATTTTGCTAAAAGCATTAGAGTTTAAAGCATTTTTCAGATGAGTGCAGCTACTACCAAAAATCAATACTACACTATGTATATAAAAATGATATATTGCTTTAAAAATGTTCAAAAGTCTAGAAAGGAACCGTTAAGGAGTTCACCTATTTGCCCACTGCTTCTTCTTTCGTCATTCAGTATTACCCCCACTTAACTGAATGACTTTCTGGAATATACATTCTATTGTATAGTGTTATGCCGGAGGTGAGACTACATGATCTGATAGCCCTTTCTGGCCTTAAAACCTAAGAAAACTTACACTGCCACCCAGCTGGATTCTGTTTTGTGGTTCTATAGGCAATTTTAGAGACGGACCTGAACTGTAAATGTTGGGTATAAATCTGGACTGCAAATGAATCAGATTGGTATTCTGGTTCAGGCTGATCTCTAAGGATCATAATCATGAAGATGGAAACCACAGATTAATCTAAGGGGAGATTTGCAAAGACAAAAGGGGGCTTAGACATCAAATTCCCAATGGAATCAATGGGAGTTCAGCACCTAACTTCTATTTGTGTCTTGGAAATCTCCATCTTCATTGTTTATAAATCACCTCTAGCCTTGGCTGAACCTCTACACTTATGGATGTTCTTTACAGGTAAGCATCCAAAAATTCAAGTGAATATGTAAACCTTCATCAAATACTCTACTACTCAGTAGGTCCATTTGAGCCAAATCTCTGCTTGCATGGACACTTATCTGGTTGCTGCTCCTTCTTGACAACCTAATATCAGAAGGTTCAATGGTTTCCTTATTTAAATTCAGTATATCATTTTCTGCCAATAGGAGGCTTCCTCATTAGCTGTGCCCAGAGGGCACTGTATCACTGAGAAAGTCTTAAGACACATGTGATTTCCAGTTTGGAGAGGTTATGGCAGGAACATACTGCAAGATTGCAATTAATAATGATATTCAGAGTACACAAAATAATGCACTGACAGCCAATAAAGAGAGTCATTGGGCTTCCAATTAAAGGTGAAAGGTGAAATAGCAGAGGGAGCTAGATAAAATATTGAAATAGAGATTCAGAAGGGCTTAGTGGGTAAAGTGAAAAATGCATGGGTGGAGGAGGATTAGGAGCTGGGAGCAGCAATGTCAATTGGGAGGGAAAGCAATATGGTCTAGAGGACTGGGCATTAGCCTCAAAGTTAGGATCCGAGAATGCTCATCCCAACTCCTTCCACTTTTTGATTATTTTATTTAGTAAGATTATAAACTCTTCAGTAGCAGGGACGAACAATCTCTCAGAATGGGTGTGTCTAGTGCCTAGCACAAAGGAGTCGCTTAGCACCACCATAATAGAAATAAGGTGCTGGGTGACCTTGGGCAAGTCATTTCACCTATGAAATTGGCATCATAATACTTAACTACTTTGAGATCTATGGCTGGAAAATAAGGAGTATTATTATAACAATCAGATAATGTAAACAATTAAATACAATGATGGTCCCGCTCATGCAAGTAAGTTTGCATAGAGGGGTAGAAATATCATCTTGGAGCCAATTACGGGATCAGAAACTAAATCAGCAACATATAGATTGTAACAAAATCTAGTTCATAAATTTATGTGAAATTCTTCCCCAAAGCATTGGATAGATAAATGAAAACAGCTTGTGTTTCTTGAAAGGGAGAAGATATTCTACTGATGTGCCAACTTGTCAGAGTTATTAATAAACATTTTTACTACACCAGAATCTTGCATAGTTCAGAGATTAAACAAGACATGTTTCTTCACGTTGAGCTGAAACGGAGGAAGCTCCACCCTTCATGTCTTCTGTCACTGTAATGTAAGTGCATTGAAAGTCTTCTACAGATAAAACATTACTACATGCTTGAAATTAAATGAAGCAAGACATCAGATGACATCCATCAGTCTTTCTTAAATATTTACCATATGTTCCATTGATGAGGAGAAATCATTTGCAACTCAAAGAAAGAAACTGAAGCATCACAACTGGATGATGAATATTAGCCATATGGTACAATAATTTAAGGATACACTAATGAATGTAGCAAAACAAAGGCTTCAGTCCTGGTTTAGTACCTGACTTCATTTCAGCTGAAAACTCATGATAGACATGAATAATTATTACCATTCAAATGTTGTCAAAATATGCTGATTAACTGTAGTTGAATATGAAACATATGCTATGCTCTCTTAAAAACGAGTCTTTAATGGATTTCACCTTTTGTACAAGACTTTGAAGGATAAATTATGTATTACTACTGAAGCATAAAAATATGCTGCTTAACTTTAAAATAGCACATACATACCATACAATGTGCTATAGGGAATTTCTTAGACTACAGCAAATTTTAGCCTTGTCACCAAATTGCACAGTGTGTTATTACACAGTGTAAATTTTTCATCATATCCCTTATGAAACTTACATTAAATCATACAAATGTATACCCATATGAAAATACATGGAAATAAAAAGGTTAAAATTTTGGAGTTTATTGGAATATGGATTATCATGGTAACTAGGATTACAAAACAGTGTCTCAGATTCTTGGTAATTAAGATAAATAGAATTGGCATTGGATTGTCTTGTTTATCTCAATGACTCCTGTAATATGAATTCAAACATTCAAACTTTGACTTTTCCAATGACCAGTACCAGTTTCACTTCATTCATAAATTCTTTTCTTAAGAAACTTTGGTACATTTAAAAAATATATATATTTTGGCATTACTATCTATATGCACTGCAGTGCTCTGGTGCAAGAGAGTTTGCCCCATGTGTTTATTTTTTTAAGTTCAGCTGCAAAATAAAAATAGTAGTGGTATTTCTACATCCTAACAAATGTGTGCCCTTCAATTATATTTTTATTTTGTTGCTGTAATTTGGACTAATTCGATCTGTTGGGCCTCATTCTACTCCCACTTAACACTTGAGAGTTTGCCATTAAATTCAGTGGGAGTAAGATGGGTACCCTTGACAGGATTCTGTTTTATTTTATCTAGTAAATATGCTTAATAAGGTTCTTTTAACCCAATTTTTTAAATAAAAAAATTCAAATCAATATATAGCAGCTACAGATGGAAGGTAGACCTGGCACTAACTCCCTCTCTCTGTCTTTCTCAAATATGGGAGGCGGGAGGGGCAAGAGAAACAAAGACTATTATGAAGCATTTAAAGAGCAAAAGTATTGATTTCTTGAACCCACCATCTTATCACGCAACAGAACAGCGGGTCTCAAGTCAGTGTAAGATTTTCCACTAAGTTCAGAATAGGCACTAAGGATCCATTCCACTGAAGTCAATAGAAGTTATTGGGCACTAAATGAGCAAACGTATTCTAGTAAAACAGAGAGCCAAAATGACAAATACAAAACGATAAATGATTCCAGCTTACTATTTTCAATTCAAATATGAAGAGTTTGGCAAATAATCAGAATGTATCTTTCAGATCTCATCTTGCTTCTCTGCCTTATACTGAACTCCAACATTCTAATACACTAATATCCAAATTGCTGCAAAGCTGTAATTACTAGTGATAAGTGAACCTCAAAAGGCTTAGTCTGAATGTTTATCCAAACAATTTTGGTTAAGCTATATTAGAAGTCACTGCTTTTTAAAAAGATTTGCAGAACTTTCTGGTGTCAGCTAGGCCAGAAATCTCACATTGGTTATTTTCATATATTTTTCTGGTCTATTAGAAATTCAGAGTTTAAAAAGTTGGCTAAACTGCTTTCACCCTAAAAATTTATGTTTGGTTATGTTTAGGGTGCAGGTTTTGGCCAGTATTATATTTTATCTGAGCTGTTTTTCACCATCTCTAGTAATTGAAAACATAGCAAGTTCTAACAAGCTGGAAGTGGTGGGAGGAGTGAAGGGGAGAGAGTGAGAGAGATTCATTTGAAGCTTCTGCAAAATACAAAAATATGAGAATGATAGATACAGTTGGGATTAAGCTGGCATCATTAGCCATGGAAAAATGCCATTATTGTAACAGTAGAGAGGCAGAGACAGTTTAATTGGTATAATTAGCCATTAAAAATGCCATCGGAATGATTCCACTCCTTGAAAAGGAAAGCAATATTAACAACGATCATCAGCCATTAAAATTTGGCACTGCAGTACCCTAAAACAATCAAAGTTCAATTGGCTTGTCAGCCATTAAAATGCCATTACCATAATGAGAAAGAGAGATAGAAAGTGTTAAAGTTCAAGTGGCTGCCTTGTAGAACCAAAAATATATAAATCTCCACTTCTCTTTTTTGGGTATTTCAAAATATTGCTCCAGAGGAAGCCAATTCCAATCAGCAACAAATAGGCTGAAAACACTACTTTTACACATTTTATTCATAATAAGGAACCACTTGGTTTCTAATGAATAGGCAGAATTACACAATAACATAATACACATCTAGGTAGCACCATAATATCTGTAGAATCAGCTACTATAGCCCAACTGGTTTTCAAAATCCTCTCTCTTTTGATAACTGAGAGATACGGTTGGGTTGTATATTATTTCTAGAGCTGAAATACAGAATGTATGTCCCACACTAAAGTCCAAGATTTGAAGTCTGGTTTTGCCCCAGTTGGAGACAAAAAGTTAATGTCTTGGAATTTTTCATGAAATTATTCCAAAACATTTCATTTCAATGTTATAGTTTTGATATTTATCTTATTAAAATAAAAATATTATAAATATAAATTATAATCACAGAAGTCAAAACAAAGTCAAAATAAAATAGTTTAACCTTATCAAAACATTTACATAATTTTCCATGAAAATTTAGAGAAAATTGACAGTACCCATGAAACATTTTAATTTAGTCAATTCAGCATTTTCCAAAGTTAAACTGTTCCATTGGATATTTTGTGGCCAGTGCTAATTTTGTTTAATCAATTCATTTAATCCACGGGAGGGCAAACTTTTTGGCCTGACGGCTGCATCAGGTTTCATAAATTGTATGGAGGGCCAGTTAGGGGAGGGAGTTATGGCCCCTCCCCCCGGGACCCCTGCCCCATCCAACCCCCCCCTCCTTCCTGACTGCCCCTCTGGAACCCTCGCCTACATTCAACACCCTGTTCTCCACCCCCCAAACTGCCCTGACCCCTATCCACACCCCCATCCACCAACCACCACCCCAAACTCCCCTGTCCTCTATCCAACCGCCTCCACGCTCTGTGCCCACTTACCGCGCTGCCTGGAGCACTGGTGGCTGGCGGTGCTACAGTCGCACTGCCTGGCTGGAACTGGGCCGGGCCATGCCATCACCAGCCACTGCCACAGCTAATTAATCAACATGTGCACAAACCCCTTAGGACACAAAATCCAATCCTGTTCTTAAAAAAAAAGTAAATTTGATTAAAACAAAAAAAAAGGAAATACATTGAAAACTCAGGCTATTGCTAGATTTAAAAAACCCAATTTTAAAAAGTTTTAGCCTTCCATTGGCTGTTTTGGTCAGCTGATCATTCCTTTCCTTTTACCTATGCAGGGAGAATCTTTAACCATTATAGGTAAAGCAAGTAGAGAACAGCTACTAAGAGGGATTTTATAGCTAACTGGGACCATAAAAGGAAGCTATCCCTCCCCTCTTCATTTATCACTGGTGTAGAGAGAAAGTGAGCCATGACACAACTCCACACCAGCCATTGGAACTGGCCAGGTATGCTGGGGAATGTATAGCCCACCTTCTGAAGAGGTATAGCAGTAGGCATTCTTCCCTTGAGTATGTAGTTGCTAGCAAACTAAAGTGATGTAGCTCTACACTACCCCTGCTCAGGATTTCAACCAGAAGACAAAAGCAAACCCATTGTCAGTGGGTTCTGGTACAGAAAGTGACAGCTATATTTCTCACACTTGTGACTAACAAAGTGGTAATGCACTGTGTCCCCCACACTGTGGGGTTTTCCTATTTTGAGATCAATATATAAACAATATTTAAACTATGATTTAATTTGTTTTTACATTTTGGGATCCCTGTGGACTCTAACTGACTTAAGTTACAAACAAAAATATCTGGGTAAGAGTTAACAAAAGAAAACACATTTATTGGACTTATTTGACAAAGTGTGAACTATTGCAGTCATGACATATAAAGACAGCCTATATATTTGTAATCCCTACACATAATATATACACTATAGAAGAGGGAAAATGTTTTCAAAGCATCAATAGGTATTAGAAAAAGAACATTTTAAATAGGCAGAAAAATCTCTACTCAGGAGATAAAGAAAATATTGTACTCTTTCATGTATTGTTTCTGAAGACATATGTAACTGGAAATAAAGTTAGAAACATTCTGGGTGCCACAGGCTAAGTTAAAATTTCTGGTCTGGGATTTGATCCTTAATGGATCTGTTCTCCCATCAATGGCTCTGTTCCCCAAGAGTGGACATGTGTGATTCTCATTAATGTTAGGAGACTATAACATACCTCTATATTACCAGCGAACACCTTTTAAAAATGCTTGCCTTGGTTCTGTGTCACTCTCTGGTGTGGATCACATTACACTCTACAACACTAAAAATGATGTAGCGTAGCAGGAAAAGAGAAATATTTAATTAGCAAAAAAGAATTAATTTCCTGTTATATATAACAGCATTTAAAACTGGGACAGGATATTTTTTCAGATCAGGATAATATTATGTGGAATATAATACCTATTTCCTTGTAGATGAATTACCCACATTAGCATGGCTCATGGAATGCATAGGCTCCCTGAGTCACTCAGACTATGCAGCTGTGGCTACTGCTACTTATTAAAAAAATAGCTGTGTAATAATATTTTAATGGGATATGGACATACAATCTTGCACTCTTTCTAGGAGTAGAGTTCCAAATGAAGCTTGAATGCCATGTCAGTCAGGCCCATGAGAATGGATGTCAGGGTGTGAGCATGCTCACTGTGTTCCTGAACATCTGAATGCAGCCACATTCTTACCAGGCACAGTGTTAATATTTTTAAGGGGAAGCTCACAATCGAAAGACAACATCTCCTTGGCTAGATTTCCTAATAAAAGGAAGGCTAGGTCACATCAGGCCAAAAATCCCCACCAAAGAACAACCTACAATAGTCAGAGGGGGTGGGGAGAAAGGAAGCCACCTACTCCAACAATCATAAGATCCCTGAAAGCAATGGAGCAGTGGAGCTGTAACACATCAATGTTGCAAACATACAAACACCACTCTGCCAATGGAGAACACACTTGATATCCTCAGCACCAAAAGCACAATCCTCTACCACATGAGCTAAAGAAAACAGCTTTAGTTGTGTGAAAGTAACAGGCTGTGATAGTGGCTGTGGCCAGCCGCTACAAGGACACATAATCACAACATTAAATTAATGCTGCCCAAGTATTTCCACAGGGTAGAATCATTATGAAGACATTTTTTCATGGACCACTTTTCTGACTACTCACAATCATATAACATCCCTGTGGCAAATACAGCAGTTACCAACATGGAACAGTGAAATTAGGATAGTACTTAAACTACTTTTAGCTTCCTTTAATATGATACAGCAGCTGGAAACTGGCACCATATGACCATCCAGCTCTGCAAAAACACAGTAACTGGTCCACAGGTCACCAGTGGTCCATGATCCATAGGTTGGGAACATCTGAACTAAGGTTATTTATTACAGACAGGACCCAACTCTCTCTGTTAATATTGTAATATGAATCTGTAAATTGAAGAAGAAAAGTAGAATCCCCTCAAATCAAGTCAGTAAGACATGCTGTTGTAGCCAAAACAGAGGAACAGCTTTTATTCCAGTTAGAAGCTCACACAGAGAAAGTTTCTTCCTTCAACACCACACAGTAGGGTTGGGAAATTTATAACCTCATAGATCTCCCTCCACACACTACTGTCACTTAATTAATTCTGTAGTGTGAAACATTTGCCGATGTCTATCTTGTATTAAGCTACTCTCTACCTGCACATAGTGATTCATGACATCCAAAATCACAACAGTCGTGTTTTGCCTCCATGTTATAATGTTATCTGTTTCTTTAGTAAAGACATACAACAATTATATACAGTTTCACCACATTAATGCTATGGGGAGAGATCATGGCATAGGAATTACTTATTGGCAAAATAACTAGACTGCTTGTTCCCAGATATCCCCTTCACCTACTGGGGAGTTCCCAAATTACTAATGACATGTGAATGTCTGTGTGCACACACAATTTACTTGTTTCATTTATGACTAGAAATTAAGCATTGAAAGAGCCATATTTTCAATGGAAAGAGGTTTTGGCACATGTGCAAAAATAAGAATACAACTGCACAGCTGTGCTTGTTTGCGCACACCTGCTCAATTATTGCATTTACATGAGCAAAACTATATTTAGAGATCTATAAGGAAGTGAACATAATGCAGTAAAAAATAAATAAATAAGGGGAACACAAATGACACATGGTCTCCTATAATGTTTCTAGGGTAAAGCTCAGCTCACAGGCTTCCCTAATGACAGCCTCATGTCTTCATGGACAAGACTGGCTTCAATCAACCCTTACATTCTTCTGGTCCTTATTAATTTACATATTTACATGACATACTTTAAAAGACTTGAATCAAAATAAATATTTATACAAGCTAACTAGCTTGCCACAAACACTCACAGTGTGAGATTAATTTAACAGTTCCTAGGCTGACACTCTCATTCCTCTAAGATTCTCAAAATTAAAATTTAGAAGGTTTTTTTCCTTGAGAAATCTATCATATTCTTTTATCAGTAAATCAATAGATATTTACAACTTTAACTCCATCTTAATCAAGATATTATTTTATTTTCTCATCAGTCATTTCCTTGAGATTTTAAAGACTATTTAAGAATTCCTCAGTGACGAAAATCACTGGGGAGTTTACGAGCCCCTCAGGGTACTAGCACAGCTGACAGTGTGCTCACTGCCCAGGCTCTTTTTTTTTGGCCAGATCTGTGAATTTCTTCTTCAGTTCGGAGAGATTTTCCAGATATATTTGAGAATGGTTTGGTAAGTGCTTCAGTTTGTTTCATAAGTTTGTCAGTCATTCGTTCAATCCTGCCCCCATTAATTAATTGACTTCAGTGGAAGCAGGAGTAGTCTCAAACAACACCTGAGAAGTCACATGATTCAGACTTTCTGATTTCTAGAACACTTCTTATATGAGTGCTTGATTACTTTGTAAGGGACAGATTCTATCATGCTTCCTTGTGTCTGCTCTAAATTGTTCTGCGGTTAGATGTACTGGCTTAGCACAGGATTAGGGTGACATCAAGCAACCTGTGCCATTCTCTCTTCTCAGATGCATCAAATGCAACTCCATCCATTTTTTAAAAAAGAGTTGTTGAAAGAAATTGTAAAGTTTTTTTTCTTAATCTAGATATAAGTAGGATTTTCCCTGCCTAACTACATCAAATCAAAGCAGACAAGGCCTAAAAAAACGCACTATCCCTTTTGCTAAAGCCTGATTAGTAATAGTCATAATCATTTTATCATGTTTTGTCTTAATAATGTGGATTAATTTGTTTTAATCTATGCATATATGGGGTTTTGTTAACAGCTTTTCATTGTTATTTTTGAGGTTGATTACCAATTAATGCATACCACACTTTTTTATTTAAAGTATTTAGTTGGCATTTTTGTGGATTGTCTAATTTTTAATTTAACATCCCAATTGTTGACTTATTGATTTATTTTCTATCAAATAATTGTTGAATATAATAATTATATTTTGCAGACTGTGTGACAAAACATGATAGGGTGTGTATTAATAGGAAATTATGTACTATAACTTGCTTTTTAGGCATATGGCTGAAAGCTAAGTGTCTCCTTCAAGCACAATAGGATTTGTTTTGATTGTGTAAAGATATACTAGGTATTCCGTTTGATTGTGCAACTGGCAGGGGTGAAAGTAACCGCCAGAGTCCAGAAAGGGGCAGGGCCTCCACTGGAAGGGGCATGGCCTCCACTGGAAGGGGCATGGCCTTTCAAGATTTAAAGGCCCTGGGGCTCTGGCTGTGGCTGGGAGCCCAGGGCCTTTAAATCACACTGGAGCTACTAGCTGCAGAGGTGTCTAGGAGCCCCAGGGCTCAGGCCTACCCCAGGGTGGCAGGGCTTGGGATAGGGCTGGAGTTGTGGTGGCAGGATTCCAGAGGCATTTTAAAGGGCCCAGGGCTCCAGCCACTGTGGGGATTCCTGGGCCCTTTAAATCACCCCCAGAGAAGACAATCTAGTCCGGCATGGGGTACTGGCTCTTACCAGTATGCCGTACCAGACCGTACCAGCTTACTTTCACCTCTGGCAACTGGACATATGTATGCAATGGTATATTTGCTTGATTTAGAATGAAAATGAATGCTAGCAGTAAAAGTGGAACTGAATCAAAACCACAGAAGTGAACACCCCCCAGACTTTGAGGAAGTTTGCATCTGGATTTAAACTTTTCAGTTCAGGTCCCCTAGTTAAGAACAGGTCACCTATAGGTCAAGCACTATTAAAAGCGGCATTCCTATTAGGAACAGCCATACTAGATCAAACAAATCAAGAAGACCATCGAGGCTAGTATCCCATCAAAAGCAATGGACAGTACTAGCTGTGTTAGTGAAAGGTGCAAAGTAATCCTGTTGTGTGCAGTTATGAGATAACTTACTTCCACTGAAAATTTCCTTCTAACCTCAGTTAGTCAGAGTCTGACTCACGCCCTGAAGCATGAAGGTTTATATCCCTTTCCTTTTTTTAATATTTACCATTAAAACTCTGAATATTCTTATTATCCATATAAAATGTCTGATCTTTTTTGTATCCTGCTAAGTTCCTGGCCTCAGTGTTAATTCTTGAAGTTGTCTGCTTAGTAAAGATTGAACTTGAGGATAAAAAATACTGTATAATTATACATTACTGCATAGTTTAGAGTCTTTAGACTTTACAGAGCTCCAAAGTCTGTAGGAAACATCAATTCTGCAAAACTGAAAATCAGTCCACTTCACTGTACTATACACTTAAGTGTATTACAAAAAGTGATGAGCAAAATAAACATTACTACACAGCTTCAGCTATACTTGCAAAAGGGGCATTTTACATGTATAAAAATGTCTAGGTTATCAGTTTGATGTCTGTCTATTGCAAACTGCTCAGAAATGCAGTTAGGATGAATGTCCTGAGCTGAAATGCTGACTTGGCTCCTAGAAGTATGCTGGGAAGTATGCATTTGAGCTAGGAAGGCTCAGATGGCACTAAACTTTAAGAAGGTAAAATTCTTAGCTTGTGTTATTATGAAATTTGTACCTAAGAGGGATTTAAGAATAAGAGGAAAAGTCAAAGTAAACAAAGATGTACCTTTCGGGTAGGTAGTCAATAACTGATTTAAATAAAGACTAGTGTCCTAAGAAGTAGTGCTGAACTATGAAAGTGTCTTCAGAATATCAGTGGAGAATATGTGTTTTCACAAATATGGATTTATCCAAAAAATAACTATAAGATAATAATGTTGCTCCATACTTACAATATAGTACATAGCTGACCGATAACTGATCTTCTATATAGATATTCTAGATACTATATTGTATATAGATGCCATTATAGCATTAACCCCCTCTGCCACGTTATTATGGCTGTTACATAGAAGAACTACATCTTACTATTGCCATTGCAGAAGTTAAATGTGTTTAAACACAGATATAATGGGTGAAATTCTAACTTCATTGAAATGAATGGCAAAACTTCTGCTCATTTCAAACGGGGATCAGGATTTCACTCAACAAACTTCTTCAGCGGCAGATACGACTCCCACTGAAGTTGAGAGAGTTTTGCCAAATTACTTCAATGGCTGCAGGATCAGAAGCCCAAAGTATGTACGTGTAAAGTTTCTAGAGAATGTTGTACAAAAACTTGTACTGTTCAGTTATGCATCATCTTTAGGCTAATGAGTGAATTTTTTTCCATGGTGAACAGTTTCCAGCCTCTATGAATTGCTGACAAACACACTAACTCCAGCACTTCACAAGTCTAGTGATAAGTGTTTGTTTGAGGCAGGACCCTGCCAAATCATTTTGCCAGGCTTTCAACTAAAACAAGGCATCTCTGTGATTATAAAGCATAAACAGTATTTTCTGCATCCACTTTCCTTTAAAAAGAAAAAAAAGTTTTTTACTACACACCTGTAATACATCATGAATGTAATAGTCTTCTTGAATCGCCTTATGAATTCCGGCAAGGTTGATCTAAAAGAAAAGAAAGAAAAAGAAAATAAAATGACTGCACCTCACCTTTAAACCAGGGACCTGTTTTCCAGCTTCCTGAGTGTCATAAACAGATAGCTAAGGGTTAATGTCTCTTTCACCTGAAAAAAAAAAGTATCCTGAAACACCTGACCAGAAGACCAATTAGGAAACCAGACTTCTTTCAACTCTGGGTGGAGGGAAGTTTGTATTTGAGTTCTTTGTCTTCTGCCTGAATCTCTCTCAGCTAGAGAAGGATTTTTTTTATTTCCTGCTTTTTAATCTTCTGTTTCCAAGTTGTGAGTACAAAGTTGGTTTTTGTATTTGTATTTACATATCTATAGTTGCTGGAGTGCTTTAAATTGTATTCTTTTGAATAAGGCTGTTTATTCATATTTCTTTTAAGCATTTGACCCTGTATTTGTCACCTTAATACAGAGAAACCATTTGTATGTATTTTTCTTTCTTTTTTTATATAAAGCTTTCTTTTAAGACCTGTTGGAGTTTTTCTTTAGTGAGGAACTCAAGGGAATTGGGTCTGCAGCTCACCAGGAAATTGGTGGGAGAAAGAAGTCAGGGGAAAACCTGTGTGTGTTAGATGTACTAGCCTGACTTTGCATTCACTCTGAGTGAGGGGGAAAGAGAGATTAACTCTCGGTACTTCTGTTCTCCAGGCTGGGAACGGGGAGGGTGGAATCCCTCTGTTTAGATTCACGGAGGTTGCTTCTGTGTATCTCTCCAGGAACACCTGGGGGGGGGAGGGAAAAGGTTTATTTCCCTTTGTTGTGAGACTCAAGGGATTTGGGTCTTGGGGTCCCCAGGGAAGGTTTTTGGGGGGACCAGAGTGCCCCAAAACACTCTAATTTTTTGGGTGGTGGCAGCAGTACCAGGTCCAAGCTGGTAACTAAGCTTGGAGGTTTTCATGCTAACCCCCATATTTTGGACGCTAAGGTCCAAATCTGGGACTAGGTTACTGACATGGTTGCAGAGGTGGGATAGAATCCAGAAGCCAGTAGGAATATTATATTTTTCTTTTCTCTGCTAGGGGCTTTTTAGCAGAGAGAAACAGTTTGGTTTTAAAAGGGAACCAGAGAGAATTTTTTTTTCTCTGCTCTCTCTGGCAGCTGTGGCTTGCATATTAAGCAAGCAACCATTAAGAGACTGTTAAGGGTCTTTTGTCACAATAGCACTCCCATTAGGAGGCAAACACCAGCACTATATACATGCAAATAAAGTGGTTTTTCTGGTTTACTTTACATTGAAAAAAAATAGCTAGGAAGAAAGGGAAAAAGGCCCTGTTGCTAGGCAGACCCCAGGAGGCAACAGAGCCTGCAGTTCAGAAGATAAACACCGGAGGGCACGCCAACACAAGAAAACAGGAACCATGCCTACCAAGACAAAAATGGCGGCCGAAGAACAAATCAAAGAAGCTGAACACAGGCGAGAACTGGAAAAAAAGACTACAAGAGATGGAGCTGAGAGAAGAGAAAGAGAGGCAGCCTACAAAAGAGAGCAAGCAGCCAAAGATGCAGACCACCAAAAACAGCTGGAACTCCAGAGGGAAGCCCACCGACAGGCCATGGAATTAGAAAAGGCTAAGCAAAACACAGCCAACCCTAACAACCCTGTGCCAATGATTGTTCCACAGCACAGGAAATTTCCCACCTACAAGGCAGGTGATGACACCGAGGCCTTCTTGGAAAATTTTGAAAGAGCCTGTCTTGGGTACCGCATCCCTGAAGACCAGTACATGGTAGAATTGAGGCCATAGCTCAGTGGACCTTTAGCAGAGGTGGCAGCTGAAATGCCTAAGGAGAACATGAACGACTATAAACTTTTTCAAACCAAGGCCAGATACAGAATGGGGATAACCCCGGATCATGCCCGTCGGCGTTTCAGAACCCAAAAGTGGAAACCAGATGTGTCATTTCCCAAACACGCCTACTACGTTGGGAAAAATTATGAGGCCTGGATATCAGGACACAATGTTAAAACCTTGGAAAAACTGCACCTCCTCATACAAATGGAGCAGTTCTTGGATGGTGTTCCTGAGGACATCACACGGTACATACAAGATGGAAAACCCAAAAATCTCGCTGAGGCGGGGGAGATTGGAGCCAGATGGATGGAAGTGGCAGAAAGCAAGAAAGCTACTGTCAAGGGGAATGAATACCCCAGGGGGCACACCGACCATAAAACCTACAACAGAGGACCACCAAAGACCCCACATTAAACCCAAGTAAAACCACAGACGCCCTATTCTTCCACCTCTCCAGTCTCCAGTAACTCACCTCGGCCCAGTGACTCATCAGATGGAAGATGCTTTAAGTGTAATGAACTGGGACATATCAAGGCCAACTGTCCAAAGAACGCCATCCGAGTGCAATTCATTACACCACCATGACCCACAAGTTCCCCAGGCCAAGATCCCTCTCAAATACCCTTGGAGCGAAGGGAAAATTTGAGAGTGGGCAGAAAGAAGGTTACTGCTTGGAGAGACACGGGGGCACAAGTGTCAGCTATCCACCAATCCTTCGTAGACCCCAAATTCATCAACCCAAAGGCCCAAGTGACAATTTACCCCTTCATGTCACAAGCTGTAGACTTGCCTACAGCTGAACTGCCTGTCCAGTACAAAGGCTGGTCAGGAAGGTGGACTTTTGCAGTCTATGACAATTATCCTATCCCCATGCTACTGGGGGAAGACTTGGCCAACCAGGTGAAGCGGGCCAAGCAAGTGGGAATGGTTACATGTAGCCAAACCAGGCAAGCTTCCAGACCCATTCCTGTTCATGAACCGTCCACAGATGCCCCATCTGTGTTACCAGAGACCCAGACAGAGGTAATGGACCCGGATTCCATGCCAACCACGGAAACAGCCACAGCACCTCCGGTCCCAGGCCCGGAACTGGAACAGCAACTAGCACCAGCAAGTGCAACCACATCTTCAAACTCAACGCCAGAGGGCGCCAGCAAGCCAAAACTGGCAGAAGCAACAAACAGCCATACCCAAAAGGCTCAGCCAGAGCCTAGGATACCCTCAGGTGCGCCAGCGGACAGCGGATCACCAGCAACGGAAACAACCCCATCACCTACATCGCTTCCAGAGGGACCAAGCCCAAGTCCACAGTCTGAGGAAGAACTGGTAACCCCAGCCTCAAGGGAACAGTTCCAGACTGAGCAGGAAGCAGATGACAGCCTTCAAAAAGCTTGGGCGGCGGCACGGAGCACCCCGCCGCCTCTCAGCTCTTCTAATCGATCCCGGTTTGTTATAGACCAAGGACTTTATACAAGGAGATTCTTTCTGGTGGACACCGGGAAGAATGGCAGCCGCAAAAACAGTTGGTAGTTCCAACTAAGTACCGGGGGAAGCTCTTAAGCTTAGCCCATGATCATCCCAGTGGCCATGCTGAGGTGAACCGAACCAAGGACCGGTTGGGGAAGTCCTTCCACTGGGAGGGGATGGGCAAGGACGTTGCCAAGTATGTCCGGTCTTGTGAGGTATGCCAAAGAGTGGGAAAACCCCAAGACCAGGTCAAGGCCCCTCTCCAGCCACTCCCCATAATTGAGGTCCCATTTCAGCAAGTAGCTGTGGATATTCTGGGTCCTTTCCCAAAAAACCCAGAGGAAAGCAGTACGTACTGACTTTAGTGGACTTTGCTACCCGATGGCCGGAAGCAGTAGCTCTAGGCAACACCAGGGCTAACACTGTGTGCCTGGCCCTAACAGACATCTTTGCCGGGGTAGGTTGGCCCTCCGACATCCTTACAGATTCAGGATCTAATTTCCTGGCAGGGACCATGGAAAAACTGTGGGAAACTCATGGGGTGAATCACTTGGTTGCCACCCCGTACCATCATCAAACCAATGGCCTGGTGGAAAGGTTTAATGGAACTTTGGGGGCCATGATATGTAAATTCGTCAACGAATACTCCAATAATTGGGACCTAGTGTTGCAGCAGTTGCTGTTTGCCTACAGGGCTGTACCACATCCCACTTTAGGGTTTTCACCGGTTGAACTTGTGTATGGTCACGAGGTTAAGGGGCCATTACAGTTGGTGAAGCAGCAATGGGAGGGGTTTACGCCTTCTCCAGGAACTAACATTCTGGACTTTGTAAGCAACCTACAAAGCACCCTCCGACACTCTTTAGCCCTTGCTAGAGAAAACCTAAAGGATGCTCAGGAAGAGCAAAAGGCCTGGTATGACAAACATACCAGAAAACGTTCCTTCAAGGTAGGAGACCAGGTTATGGTCTTGAAGGCGCAACAGGCCCATAAGATGGAAGCATCATGGGAAGGGCCATTCACGGTCCAAGAGCGCCTGGGAACTGTGAACTACCTCATAGCATTTCCCAATTCCTCACTAAAGCCCAAAGTTTACCATGTTAATTCTCTCAAGCCTTTCTATTCCAGAGACTTACAGGTTTGTCAGTTTACAGTCCAGGGAGATGATGCTGAGTGGCCTGACGGTGTCTACTACGACGGGAAAAAAGACGGTGGCGTGGAACAGGTGAACCTCTCAACCACCCTGGAACGTCTGCAGCAGCAACAAATCAAGGAGCTGTGCACTAGCTTCGCCCCATTGTTCTCAGCCACCCCAGGACGGACTGAACGGGCATACCACTCCATTGACACAGGTAATGCTCACCCCATTAGAACCCCACCCTACCGGGTGTCTCCTCATGCCCAAGCTGCTATAGAACGGAAGATCCAGAACATGCTACTGATGGGTATAATCTGCTCATATACCAGTGCATGGGCATCTCCAGTGGTTCTGGTACCCAAACCAGATGGGGAAATACGCTTTTGCGTGGACTACCGTAAGCTAAATGTGGTAACTCGTCCGGACAACTATCCAATGCCCCGCACCGATGAGCTATTGGAAAAGTTGGGATGGGCCCAGTTCATCTCTACAATAGACTTAACCAAGGGGTACTGGCAAGTACCGCTAGATGAACCTGCCAAGGAGAGGTCAGCATTCGTCACCCATGCGGGGGTGTATGAATTTAATGTCCTTCCTTTCGGCCTTCGAAATGCACCCGCCACCTTCCAGAGGCTGGTAGATGGTCTACTAGCAGGACTGGGAGAATTTGCAGTTGCCTACCTCAATAATGTCGCCATTTTTTCAGACTCCTGGCCCGAACACCTACTACACCTGGGAAAGGTCTTTGAGCGCATCAGGCAGGCCGGACTAACTGTTAAGGCCAAAAAGTGTCAAATAGGCCAAAACAGAGTAACTTACCTGGGGCACCAGGTGGGTCGAGGAACCATAAACCCCCTACAGGCCAAGGTGGATGCTATCCAAAAGTGGCCTGTCCCAAGGTCAAAGAAACAGGTCCAATCCTTCTTAGGCTTGGGCGAGTACTACAGGCGATTTGTACCACACTACAGCCAAATCACTGCCCCACTGACCGACCTGACCAAAAAAAACCCAGCCAAATGCAGTTAACTGGACTGATGAGTGTCAAAAGGCCTTTACCCAACTTAAGGCAACGCTCATGTCTGACCCTGTGCTCAGGGCCCCGGACTTTGACAAGCCATTCCTAGTAACCACGGATGCATCTGAGCGTGGTATAGGAGCAGTGCTCATGCAGGAAGCAACAGATCACAACTTCCATCCTGTCGTGTTTCTCAGCAAGAAACTGTCTGAGAGGGAAAGTCACTGGTCAGTCAGCGAAAAGGAATGCTATGCCATTGTGTACGCCCTGGAAAAGCTATGCCCATATGTTTGGGAACGGCGGTTCCAACTACAAACTGACCATGCTGCACTAAAGTGGCTTCATACTGCCAAGGGGAACAACAAGAAACTTCTTCGTTGGAGTTTAGCTCTCCAAGATTTTGATTTTGAAATTCAGCACATCACAGGAGCTTCTAACAAAGTAGCTGATGCACTCTCCCGTGACAGTTTCCCAGAATCTACTAGTTAAAAAGTGTTCTTAAAATGTAGAAGTCTGTTAGTTATATACTTAGTGGTATATGTAAAGGTACATGTGTTGTAGTAATCTGTTTATTTTAAAGTTCTAGAAGGAAATTGCCGCCAGTGAGCTTCCCCACTGTCTGCAATTTGGGGGGCGTGTCATAAACAGATAGCTAAGGGTTAATGTCTTTCACCTGAAAAAAAAAAGTATCCTGAAACACCTGACCAGAGGACCAATCAGGAAACCAGACTTTTTTCAACTCTGGGTGGAGGGAAGTTTGTGTCTGAGTTCTTTGTCTTCTGCCTGAATCTCTCTCAGCTAGAGAAGGATTTTTTCTATTTCCTGCTTTCTAATCTTCTGTTTCCAAGCTGTGAGTACAAAGTTGGTTTTTGTTTTGTATTTACATGTCTATAGTTGCTGGAGTGCTTTAAATTGTATTCTTTTGAATAAGGCTGTTTATTCATATTTCTTTTAAGCAATTGACCCTGTATTTGTCACCTTAATACAGAGAAACCATTTGTATGTATTTTTCTTTCTTTTTTTATATAAAGCTTTCTTTTAAGACCTGTTGGAGTTTTTCTTTAGTGAGGAACTCAAGGGAATTGGGTCTGCAGCTCACCAGGAAATTGGTGGGAGAAAGAAGTCAGGGGAAAACCTGTGTGTGTTAGATGTACTAGCCTGACTTTGCATTCACTCTGGGTGAGGGGGGAAGAGAGATTAACTCTCGGTACTTCTGTTCTCCAGGCTGGGAACGGGGAGGGTGGAATCCCTCTGTTTAGATTCACGGAGGTTGCTTCTGTGTATCTCTCCAGGAACACCTGGGGGGGGGGAAGGGAAAAGGTTTATTTCCCTTTGTTGTGAGACTCAAGGGATTTGGGTCTTGGGGTCCCCAGGGAAGGTTTTTGGGGGGACCAGAGTGCCCCAAAACACTCTAATTTTTTGGGTGGTGGCAGCAGTACCAGGTCCAAGCTGGTAACTAAGCTTGGAGGTTTTCATGCTAACCCCCATATTTTGGACGCTAAGGTCCAAATCTGGGACTAGGTTACTGACACTGAGGGAGAAGGAACAGTGCTTTATTGGTTACAGGGTGGGCAGGAGAAGAGAGGCTCAGAAGCTGCTGCAAAAGGAGGAGTGCATCAGCGTGGCAATGCTGACTCATCCCCTGGGACTAGAAGGGCTGAGGGGTTGAAAAATGTCAAGCCCAGGCACGAGAAACCACTTTTTCTTGGAGCAGGTGAGGCAGCACCCACTCTTCCTGCCCTTGAAGTAGCAAAATACCAGGTTTGGTCAGGACCTGCTGTGGGATTCACGCTAGCTGCTTTCTTTTAGGGGAGCTGGGAAGGATTTTTTCCCTCACCACAAGGATTGTCCTAGGTGGAGGAGGGTCGAGGATTGCCTTCCCTACAGCAGGTTCAAGGAGGGATTTGTTATAGTGAGCATGGAAGAGTGTTAGGCTTTTATGTCACACCTCATTATGTAAGCATGGAGTGGATGTCCAGTGCAGGTACTCCATAGGGAAGGGATACTGTGACCAGATAAATGGCTTGGTAAAGGATTTTAAAAGGAGGTATTTGTTAAGGAGTGGAATAGAGGGATTTGGGGCTCCTATGACTGCAGGGAACCAACCCCCTTTTTTTATAACCCACCTTAACCCTCATTCAAGGTGGGTGTTGACAAGGTCCCAGCAATGGGTTGACTGGGCTACTAGGTAGTCCCAGACATCTTAACAATAAAGTTGCAGCCTGATTAAAGCCATATCAAATGTCTCCTGTCCTCCTTTTGGCATAGCTGGACAACAATGCCTTACTAGCTCTTGGTTCATGAATTGCTTAGGAGTGCATTTTGATGCTTGTGCTTCTTTATTTCTTGCAGTAATTCTCCCCCCCCAGCAACCTCAACTTGTAAACAAAGAAGCAGACCCACTGGAGAGACAAGATTAGAAAGCAGTCGACAGCCATTATACAATATAATCCTAACAAACAGATTATCAGACGGAAAATGAAAGGCAATTTCAACCCTAGATATGGGTTGAAAAAATTTGTATATCCTAGATGGGACACACATGTCCAGCACTAGTTTCAGCAACATTATCAGCACTGTTAGCATAACTAGATCAATCAGAAAGAAACGTAACCAGCAGATTAGCTGTTATTACAGGGTTGGAAAGATCCGAGCTAGGAGCCATGAAAATATCAACTTTGAAAAATTGATAATATTCAGCCAAACTAAAGATAAAAGAGAATTAGGAGATCAAAGAAATAAGCAAGGAAGTTGGGGGCAGGGGAGAGGGGAAGACAGGCCACGACTTATAGAATGGAAGATTGTGCCCAGGGATGCATAAAAGCAGGGGATGCATTTTCACAGATAGCTGCTTGTGCACAGGAGCACGAATGGGTTCTATAGCATGTGCTCTGAACATACGAGCAAATTCTCAGCACTTGTGTGTCACAATAACAAAGCATCAGAAATGAAAGAGGATATTAGTTATTTGTATACACAAATTCAGCAGACAGGTATTCCAACCCATTACCTTTATGTTGCTAGTGCCAAACACATTGTGTATGCCAGGAGGATGGCAGTTTTGCAGAAAGAAAGCAATGAAATTTATCCACACAAATATCCATTGCTTGTGTACTTGTACAAAAGCTTCAGTTGTTATGTCCAAAATAACATATGTGAAGGAATGCCATACACCATTGTATGCAATTGGGGATTTTTTTTTCACTGTAAATGGCTTAAATTGTGTAATCTTTTTTATTACCACTACTAACACCATCACAAATCTGATTTCTTCTAGATTACCTTGCCACATTGGTTAAAACACCTAATGAAGAGTCAAGTCTAGCAAGGAAAAGATGTTAAAATTCAGCATCAGTTCTGTTCTAGCTACAGATGTCCCTATTGTTCTGAGTATGTATTCTGTATGTGCACTGTCACAAGTGAATGTCTTATGTCCAATGTCTTACTGTCTAAGGCCCCAGTTCAGCAAGGTTCTTAAGTATATATCTAAATTTAAGGCATGAGTAGTTCCATATACTTAATTGAGATTGCTCATATGCTTAAAGTTAGGCATGTGTTGACACACCTTTGCTGAACTGGGGCTTAAAACCATTGTTCTCCAAAGCCTACTCCTTGTTTTGATTAATCAATCATTTAAATAAATCACTACAACCGGAGACAGATGAGTCACCATCACAAATATGCTAAAACTTTAAAATGTTTGCAACTTTTCTAAATTCTAAGTTCTGAAAAACTTGACAAAAATTGCTGGGGACTGAAATTTGAGGGGAAAAAAATCAGCAATGTCTGTGAATAATTCCCCAAATCCCTGTTTAGACTAAGAAAAAAATAACTTTTTCAGAATACCTAAAGTCCCCTGAGCCGTTCACCTTGAAAACACAAATAAAGGAAACGAAACTTGGGATACAGCAACTGAATTGTAAATGCAAACTATGTTACAAATTCTTCTGATGTGGTGTGCAGCATGAATATCCTATACGCGCTGCTAAAGCTAATACTAATGACAACATAAAAGTGGATATTGATCTGAAGCAGAAAATCAGTATGAATTATTAGCTATAATGCCAGTCCCCAAACTCTGCTTTGAGTTTTCCAGGAAGGAATATGACAGCAGTGCATGAGTTCAAATATATGGGGGAGGCAATGGTTACAACAGATAATTATATCTTGTCACAATATATAGTTCTTATTTCTAATATCAATTTGAAGTTAGGGGATGGGTTACAGAGAGATACAGGTAATTTTTTTTAACTGAGTGTTTTGCAATTGTGCATGCAGTGACAATAGTTATAGCTGCATATGCAATTGGGGTAATTTCATTTACATTTTATATAAGAAAGTGTGGCCAATAATCTCACCATGGCTTCCCATTCACAATAGCTATACAAGTCCTGTCATGATTCTTAAAGGATATGTGACCTGATTCCCCTGCCCCATCCACACAAACACTTTTTCCCATCTTTCAAACTGACAATCATTTAAACCTTTGCTGAGGTTCCATAAAGGACATATATGTATACACAAGGTATATTTTTGTGTTGACTCTTGAAATGCAATTCCACACAAAAAGTGCCTTTCAAAGGTGTTTCACCTAGGACTAGTATCACAGTGTGAGTTAATCAGCACTTCCACATGCTTTGTTATCATTCTCAGAGATAGTTATCCTGATGTGAAATGGTTTTGAATGACACTGGAAACCTATGTGATGGGTGAAGTTCGGTTCAGATAAGTAAAGTACTGAAAATTTTAGATGCTCAGCTTAACTATCTATTTGCAGTCTGCAAAGTTAGACTGAAAAGTCCATGAAAATAGGTATTCTGGTGAGGTTTTTGGTAGCTTTCATTTCTTATTAGTATGGAAATTCTGCAATAGCAGCCCATTTGGGCATAATTTTGGAACTTCCAATACTGAGCAGAATAAGAAAGTGCCGTGCCCTGTATCTGTTCACTGAAAGGGGAAAGAGCAGGAATGTTAGCTGAATAATTTCAATTATGGGTAAGTCTGCAGCAAAACAAACAAACAAAAAAACCCAGTTAATCATCTTAGAAATTTTGCAGCAAAAAACCTAAAATATGGTGTTTTTCAGGAAAAAACAGTTCTGACAGAGTTGTGTGTGTGAGAATGTAAATGGTTAAGCTAGAATACTCTCTCAACATGAATAATAAAAACTCTTATGCCACAGTGAAGTCCATTGTAAATGACTCCCAATCCATTTGAAGAAGTTTTCATCATTGACTTCAATATGAGCAGGATCAGTTTTATAGGTGGTTAGTTACTTTCGTAAAATTATCTAACCTCATTCTCTACCTCTAAGCACCTCCAATCATCCCAGTGAAAAGGGCCCACTTCTGCAGCCCTGAATTGAAATTCCATTTGAAATACATGTGGTATTTGACTGTGTATGCACTGCAGAATTTGGTCCATAACCCTGTTCGTTATTTAACTATTTGACCCAGTGATCCTTATAGCTTGTTTTGGGAATGTAAAGGGTGAAAATACCTTTATTTTCTGCCTGACATTAATAATTTGTCCAAATTTGAATTGAACAGTCCAACCATAGGAACTAGAACTAAAGGTGCCGGGGGTGGAGTTTGAAGCGGTTCCCATCATATTCAGCGTATATAGTTTGGTTCAATGGCTATCAGCACCCTCACCCTCCAAATTGTTCCAGCATCCATGAGTCCATTTGATCATTAGGAACTGTTTTCTTACACAGAGTGAAAAACTAGCGATGGGCACATCTCCAAGGTTTTTTGGAGATACATGTCAGAGAAGTGCAGACACTAATTCAACTGTTTAGCTCTTCACTAATATCACCCATCGTTACAACATTGTGTCCATTACAATATGAAAGAAAAAAAATTTAGTAGAAGGAAAAGAACACTTGAACTTGATATTTAATGTGAATTGAGCTAACCTTTACAACTGTCACAGAATTTATTTCAGTTAGAATTCCTTCCAAGGGCTATCAGCAATTGCCTTCATTGTATTGAATAATAATCACAGAAATCATAGAAATATGGGACTGGAAGGGACCTCAAAGTCCATTCTTCTGCACTGAGGCAGGACTAAGTTTTATTTAGATTATACCTCACAAGTGTTTGTCTAACTGCTTTTTAAAAACCTCTAATGATGGAGATTCCACAACTTCCATAGGTAATTTGTTCTAATGATTAAGTATCCATACAGTTAGGAAGTTTTTCCTAAGCTCTAACCTAAATATCACTTGTTGCAATTTAAGACCATTACTTTTTGTCCTGTCCTCAGTGATTAAGGAGAACAATTTAACACTCTCCTCTTTATAACAACCTTTATGTACTTGAAGACTTATGTCCCTCTTGTTGTCTCTTCTCCAGACTAAACAAACCCATTTTTTTTCAATCTTTCCTTGTAGGTCATGTTTTCTAGACCTTTAACCATTTTTACTGCACTCCTCTGGACTTTCTCCAATTTGTCCACATCTTTCCCAACGTGTGGTACTCAGAACTAGACACAATACTCCAGCTGAGGCCTCATCAATGCTGAGTGGTGTGGAAGAATTACTTCTTATGTCTTGCTTACAACACTCCTAATACATCCTGGAATGTTTTATATTTTTTACAACAGTGTTGACTCATATTTAGTTTGTGATCCAAGTCCAAAGACTTTTCTGCAATACTCTTTCCTAGACAGTCATTTCACATTTTGTATTTGTGCAACTGGTTATTCCTTCATATTTCAGTAACCTGATTCCATTGCTGTAGCGAGTTTCCACTTTGTCCTCTTATAGATCATTAGTGGTTTGGCTCTCACTCCGTGACATGTAACCTGGTCATTTGGACTTAGCGCTTGTTACCCAACAGAGGATATATTGTTCTTTGCTTTTATAGCTATTTATTACTTTTTTCTCTAACTTCAAAATTCATTTTGGAAAGAGACATTGCTATCTCAAGGGACACTGTGAAAAACAACAAACATGATGTTAGGCTTCTGTCCTGCTATTCTGTCAACTGTTTACATTCAGACAGTTTTATGCTCAAAGGAGTCTAGTCATTTTTGTCTGTTTGTTTTTAGTTGCAATATGTAGAGGGAAAGTGCATATCATTAGTTAACTTCAGGTGCTTGAAAAATAAAACACGTAGGATCTGAGGACAAAATGATGGAAAAATATACAAAAGTATATGCATGATCATGCAATGTGTTTTCAGTAATCAGTCACAGATGATTACAAAATCGAAAATGAAACACCCTAGGCTTTGTTAGTGATGTATGGTAAAGTGTAATAATATGAATAAAACAGTTTATGCAAAAAAAAAATTTAATGACTATAATTGCAGTTGCAGTGATTTCAGTACTGCAAAAATGTATTCTCTGAAAGGATTTTAAAGAGATTAGAACACCAGCTAGAAGAATTTTATAGTTTCGTCTAATCAGAGGAACTCTTATTTTTGCCACATGGTATTTCAGGTGAATTTTGTATTAAATTTAACCCAAATTTTTTGATCATGGTACAATGTCCATAGTTCAGTATAGGATCTGGCCAATTTTGATTAAAACTGCCAAATATCTAATTTTGTGTGCACATAATATTGTAGAGGGTTTCTACAGATACAGGACTCCACTGACTGAAAGACTGAGTACACAAGCGCAAAAAGGCTGAGATCTCCCAAGAATTAAGTTTCTGTTTAGCATGAGTTGCAAAGCCTACTCTAACTTGTGACAGGAAGACACACAGATCCACTCACAATTTATCTTCCTGTTACGGGTTAAGGAACTAGCTCAGGGTCTAGAGCCAGATAAGGTTCTTTCCCTCTCTTGATCTTGGAACTCTAGCTTGGCATTTTGCCTGAAGCCCTCACAAGTAGCATACAGACTCCTAGGTATCTTGTGTCATGATTGGACGCTACAAAGGACACGAGAACTCTTCATGAGCTCTCTATTGCCTTCAGAGTTCCCTGACCAACTGTCCAAAACAAGAGAGTGTTGCTCCCGTTCAACCGTTTACTCCTTGCTTTTAAGTCATTCAGAAGGTTCCACGTGATTTTTTTCCAGTCTCCACTGGCTACTTTCCAAAGAAAAGCACTAACTTAGTAACAAGATCTTTAAAAGGTGCTTTCATAAGCCCCATCACACAACCTAAGTGATATACAGGTGTTACTCAGGGCAGCTTACTACACTAATACACATGTTGACTATCTCAGGATACTTGATTATCTGAACCATTATGGACTACGTAAAATTCGGTAGCCAACTCTTCATAAACAAGACCATTGGTAGATATAAATTAAACAGTAAATTATGCAAACAGTTTCTAAATTTAGATCAAATTCATGCCATTGAAGCCTCAACATTAGAGTTCAATTCTGATTAAGTTTTTAGACTGCAGATAACTTCTAAAATAATTATCATATTCAAAATCATTCGGTTCTTCGCTTGCATGTGTAGAAGCATTAGTATGTATGGATTATTAAAGGAAGGATGGCCTACACATCCACTTACAAGATTCTGTTTTCAGTTGTTTATAAACTTGTCAAACTTCAACCATTCAGGCAGACATTTTCCATGCCAGATGTCCATCTCAGGCTGATTTTTGTTTTAAGCTTCAGCAAAAAATGTTCCAGTAATTTCCCCAAACTAAGATTACAGGGAAACGCCCACATTAAAAGACAGTGATGCTAGCCTATATGACTCCATGGTAATACTGGTATAGTAGTCCAGTAGTGACATTTGTTACATCTAATTATAGACTATGCCACCAGTTTGGGGTGTCTGCTCTTGTTTGCTGACAGTCAGCCCTGAGATAGGCACTCACAGCTGTGAGTCACTCCAGACAATGTGACAGAAAACATCAGAATTAATTTGTATATCCTATATTTCCTTTCTCACTTACAAAAATATGACATGTTCCAAATGCTTTTAGAACTTGAAGACTTTTTTATGCAATTGTAAACTTCTTTACGGTTGTCCATTTACAATAAATTCCGCTACTCTATGACATAAGAAGGATTGATCTTACAACATATCTGTATGCCATTATACACTAAATTTTAGCAGATGTTTTTGTGTGGTTATCAAATCTTTTGGGGGGGTCTATTACAATATATTATGAAGAAGAAGAGGCTGATATAACAACATCTGCAGATCATTAATGATTGCCACTTCATCAGCTCTTTTTTAGTAAATCTTTATCCTCAACACTTTGTTACCCCATTAAGTATTGTGTCATTTCATTAAAAATAATATAATTTAGAATAATTTGTAATGTGCATTTATAAGATGCAACCATCTAATGTGAATAATTCAGTTCCCTTTCAATGACAGTAAACATTTGTCTCAGCTGCCAGCAAATGCTGCTTCTTTGGTGACAGTGTTATGTAAGCTATATAAAAGTGCATCAATCAAATGTTGAATGGCACAGATACAGCAAAGGACTAGTTTCACCTTCATATACTGGAATATGCATAAACACTATTAATATCAATTGAAATAATCTTCAGAAACCTTCTCTCTCTGTCAGATATATGGCTCAATCCTGCAAGATCCTGAGCTGGCTAGCCTTATTCCAACAAAGCACTGAGGCACATGCTCTCCTTTTAGCATACGAGTAGTCCTATTGACTTCAGTTGCATTACTCATATGCATAAAATTAAAAACACACACTTTAGTACTTTGCTGAATCAGGGCCAGACTTCTCAGCACCTTGCAGGACTGAGCCCAGAGAGAATAATATCCTCAATGTGTTTACTGGCATTGTGGACCAACCAAATTCAGGGCTATCTGGTCATTTAAAAATTAGCCCCTCCCTAACAGATTATATGAGCAGCAGTCTTTCTGTTTACAGCATGATCTGTTATCATGCTTAAAAGTTTTTGCCTTACAGTTTTAATGTTAATTTCACTGTGTTGTAATCAGTTAATTATCATGCCTGCAATTGTAACACCTGTCCACAAAAAATAACTTGATCAAGTCAGACATCCTTATCAAAGATTATTCTAACACGGAAATTAAACTTGAAGTTGAAGATACTCATCTACTTTCCCCTTCCCATAATAAGAAAGGAGGATGAACAGCTTATAAAAATATGGCTCGCTAATTAGCTGTGCATTCTTTCTGCTTCCCAACATAGTATTGAATCATGCCAAGATGATCAGACGAAAACATTTCCCCTCCAAAGACCTAATGCTCTGTAGCTAGGAAACATGAGAGTGGAAGTGAAATGAAGGTCACTTTTTGCAGCAAGGATAAACTATCCTGGACAAAACAATTGTTACTTCCATTATTTTGATGTTGTAAATTTTCTACATCACTCATAATCAAAGGATACCTGGGTTTCATAATCTGACCTATCTAGCCCTGTTAAATTACTTTACAACTGTTCACATTGTGGTAGAAAGAGAGTCTAGGTGGCTCTGGGAACTAAGCTGCCATAATAATAATTTTGTTTAAAGATTGAGGTCCAAGTGTTCTATGACAAGTTCCCATAATTATTGCAGGAAATACTCACTCAAAATGTATAACCATGTATATAAAGGTGTCTACCAAGGTTTGCCACAGACAATTACCCACTTTGCACAGTCACAAGCTCCATAGCCAGAAGTGCTGTTATGAAAGTTCAGCCCCAGACACCATCTCATTCTCCCCAGTAAAGCACCAGCAGTAGATGCTATGAACACATACACTTTACCTCAAATGCAACTCCCTTAGTGATGCCACACTTTGTATATTAGCTGATTTATCAAGTAAATGAAGTATAACATTCTGTTCCCCTACCCCCCTCCTTTTTTTTTTTTTGGTAAATTGGTTCACCTGCCCTTCCCTTTCGTCTACCTGCCTTTTGGATTCTTATGCTTCCTACATGATTTGTCAAACTTTGCAAACTTTTTTTTCAAATCACTTGCTTCATTTATTTTGTTTCCTTCCCTATTTATGGGTATTTTCTTTTTTGTCTAATAACACAATGCTCATCATTGCCCTTTAAATACTTCTATCTCTTCTCTTCCACTTTCTTGACAAGGGCTCAGCCTGTTAATACACTTGTAATTGCCAGGAAGACAGAATGATAAGAAATCTTCATTCATTGGGATATTGTTCTTCATTACGTCTTTCAGCATTCATGTGCCTGCTAGCCCAGTGAGCTCTAGCAGTCAAATTGGGAGCAGACAGCTAACTAAAAATCCATTTGATTACTGAGACATAATAGTAAGCCAGCATATTTGCAATACTTCATGTAAATAAGTCATAGACAAAGGAAGGGAAGAATAGTGTTTTAGGAGTATAAATCATGCTTACCACATGCCATTATTTATTGGAAGGAAGACCCAGAAGATCAATTGTAGTCATTAATACTGTAACAGTTTCAGCCAACCACTCTGCGGTGAGTAGCAAACCTATTAATGCCAATAAATATCTCATAATCATAGTTTTGATTAATGTACATTAGAATTGCAAGATAGCCATGTGATTTTCACTTTGCCAAATGTTTTGCCTTGGCTGTTCATGCCCATTTATGTCAAATTTGATACATTTTTAATTATTTTATAGATTGTTTGGTCTCTTAGTGACTTTTAAAATGTGTGTGTGTGCATGTGTTTTCCAGAAAAAAATGTTTATTCTTTTTTGGTTTCACCAAAAATAAAACAAAATCCCATTTTGTTTATAATGAAAATGTGTGAAACATTAAAGAAGAAAAGAATCCTTTTTGCAAGACAAATACAAAGTGATAAGTTGCTTCTTCTGCTTTATGTATGAAATTAATTCAATGCATTAGCTCAATTTAATTTTTTTCTTAAAAAAAATATTCTAGGCTTGCCACAGTTGTCACAACAGAGTTAGTCAATTGTCCATTGTGTAGGGTTGCCAACTTTTATTTGCAGAAAACCAAACACCGTTGCCTTGCCCCCTTCCCCAAGGCCTCACCACTGCTCCCTCCAACCCCCCTCCCTCACTTGTTCTCCCCTACCTTTGTTCATTTTAACTGGGCTGGGGCAGAGGGTTGAGATGTGGGAGAGGGTATGGGCTCTGGGCTGGAGGTGCAGTCTCCAGAGTAGGACCAGAAGTGAGGGGTTCAGGGTGCAGTAGGGGACTCCAGCTGGAGCAGGGGTTTGGGATGCGTAAGGGGGTGAGGGCTCCAAATGAGGATGTGTGCTCTGGGGTGGGGTCGGAGATAAGGGGTTTGGGGTGCAGGAAGGTGCTCAGGACTGAGGCAGGAGGTTGAAATGTAGAGGGGGGTACAGGTGCAGGTTCCAGAATGGGGCCAGAAATGAGGTGTCCAGGGTGCTGGAAGGGGCTCTGGGATGAGGCAGTGGGGGGGGGGGGGGGCTGATGGCTCTGGCTGGGGGTGTGGGCTCTGGAGTGGGTCCAGGGTGCAGGAGTGGTCTCTAGGCTGGGGGTGGGGTCAAGGGGTTTGGCATGCAGGAGGGGGCTCAGGGATGGGCTAGGGGGGTGGGATGCAAGAGTGGGTGCCGGGTGTGGGCTCCAAAAAGGAGCTTGGTTGCGGGAGGGGGCTCAGGGCTCCGGGGGGTGCTGACCTCAGGCGGCTCCCAAGAAGTGGCCAGCATGTCCCTGCAGCTCCTGTGGCCAGGTGACTTCACGTGCTGCCTCGTCTGCAGGCGCCACCACTACAACTTCCTTCAGCCACAGTTCCCAGCCAGTGGGAACTGCAGAGCTACCACCTGGGGCAGTGAGTGGAGCCCGCCATGGCCATGCCTCCACCTAGGAGCCACAGGGACATGCCAGCCGCTTCTGGGAGCTGCACAGAGCCAGAAAGGGAGCCTGCTTTAGCCCCATTGTGTGATGTCCCCTTTGTGTTCCTTGGCATAGAGGGAGTCCTTAAGTAATGTAGTGCCCATATAATAACTCTACTCAGGCAGCCCCCCTCACAGCCTCTAGGTTAGGGGGCATGACTGGAACATTATTGTTCCCTGGATATTTTTGGCTGCTGGAACAGTCCCGTGGGGTCATCAGCAGTCACATGTAAGTCTACAACAACCCTGCGATTGCTCTCATTTACAGTGGGACTGGGTAGGCCCCTAGCTGGCCCCAGAAAAGGAGGAGCACAGAACTGCTGGAACAGTATTTCTGCTCTCCTCTTGTGAAGCCCAAACAGAACTGATCATCAAATCTAGAATTCAGCATTCTTATCTGTCCAATGTGGCGTAGGACTTTATTTTTCTGAGCCCTGGTGGTTCACAGGATATCAAATCCCAAAAACTGCATAATTCTAACTATTATCTTGCCTTCCTTAACATTCACTTCAATGTGACAGATATGGCTATTTCCTGCAATATCTTTGGGAGATCGTCCTGTATTGTGTATGTATCACTGTGGGCCAGGGATGATATGTAATTCCATAGGGGAGGGTGACCATAGCTTCTCCCGCAACTAAGAACAGTATGGGCTGATTATGCAAATTAACTCAGGTTGTAACACTTCCAGAGAGGTATCGCTTCCTGAGGATGCTCACCTATACTAGTTCAAACTGGATTCTCCAGGCGCCAACTGACAAAGAAAGGACTTTTGGATAAAACTGACTCAGGGCCTTCTTTATGATCCTGCAAATGGACAGGACTGCTGCCCTAGAGGAGGGTCTCAATCCTTAGGGAAGGGTTAGAAGGACTGACACTAATCAGAACCTTTATGGAGATAGAGTGCGGGAAGATAGGGGATCTCTAGTAAGCTTATTAGCATGTCTGTAGGGTTTTTTGTGTGTTTTCTCCATAATGCTTTTACCTTAAGAATAAATATGTTTGCTTAGAAAAAGCTGTGTGATAACTTAAAATCATGGGCCATTATGCTGTTCATAGCCTACAGAGAGAAAGCAGAGATACTGGCCTATTTAGGCACTCTGTCTTGCTGGGAATAATACAGTGCAGCCAGGGCCCTACGCAAAATACTCTGGTCAGGAGGGAGATAGTCATGGGTCTCTTCCCAAGAGAGGTGACAGCTGGGGAGCTGGAAGCCCAAGAGTGGGCGGCTGTGCTGGACCACAGAAGGGGAAAATACAGGTGGCAACCACTATCTTGAGAACTATAAGAGGTAGAACTAATGCTCCATGCAGTTGAAGAGTTTGCAATCTCACTTTTTGTATGGCATAAGTAATTAATCACTGACTCTAGGAATTTGTAAGACTGAAGTAGGAGAAAAAAACTGAAATGGTAATCCCAATAACCTCATTTTCAAGAGCGGCTGTTCTCTGATGTACCAAATTAGTTCCCTAAGTATTTTTGATTAATGTTATTTTTGAAAAGTGTAAATAATTTAAAAAAACTTAGAGATAGTTATTAGCCCCTCAACTGTGATGCTATTTCTCGACAAGGTAGAAGAGGTTTTACAACTAGATATGTCACAAGCAGCTTCCATTTCCACACTGCACAGCTTAGTGTATTAATAAGGTATCTAGAAGTCTTTGACTTCTATGTGATCAGTTTGAACTGTCCAGCCTAGGATTTTTTATTGCTGCCCCTCACCATAGTATCCGAGCACTTTCCACGTAAAGGCAGTAACAGTAAGAAAGCACCCAGTGATTTCAGAGTGTTTCAGCACTTTTTCCTTTTTGTGAGCATCTTACTCAGGTAAGAAGTGGCTGAAAGTCAGTACTATCTATGACAAATTGTTTGGTGGCTCAAGTGAAATGAACAGAGGAGTTTAGCTGGTTTCAGTGATGTGTCCATTATAACTGGGTTTGTCATCAGTCTCAGCAGAGTTGCCAAGGGTTACATGCACATGGAGACTTAAAAAAATTACCTCCAGCTAATGGTTCTCCCTGGCCCTGGTTGAAGCACATTTTCTGAGATGTCAAAGAGGCTTGTATTGCCCATGCAGTACTTACCCTATGGATAAACAGAGGATTCTGTCATTGAAAAAAAAATGTAGGGCTGAAAGGAATCTCAAGATATCAGCTAGTCCATCTCCCTGTGCTGAGGAAGGATTAAGTATATCTAGACTATCCCTGAGAGGTGTTTGTCTTATCTGTTCTTAAAAAAAGACGGTTACTCACCTTTGTAACTGTTGTTCTTCGAGATGTGTTGCTCACATCCATTCCAGTTAGGTGTGTGCGCTGCGCGTGCACGTTCGTCGGAAAACTTTTTACCCTAGCAACTCCAGTGGGCCGGCAGGTCGCCCCCTGGAGTGGCGCCGCCATGGCGCCCAATATATATCCCTGCCGGCCCACCCGCTCCTCAGTTCCTTCTTGCCGGCGACTCCGACAGTGGGGAAGGAGGGCGGGTGTGGAATGGATGTGAGCAACACATCTCGAAGAACAACAGTTACAAAGGTGAGTAACCGTCTTTTCTTCTTCGAGTGATTGCTCACATCCATTCCAGTTAGGTGAATCCCAAGCCATACCTAGGCGGTGGGGTCGGAGTGAGAAGTCGCGGCATGGAGCACAGCAGATCCGAAGGCCGCATCCTCTCTAGACTGCTGGACCAGGGCGTAGTGGGACGCGAAGGTGTGGACCGATGACCAGGTCGCTGCCCGACAGATTTCCTGGATGGGTACACGGGCGAGGAAAGCCAGCGACGACGCCTGCGCCCTGGTAGAATGCGCAGTCACACGGCCCGTAGGGACGTGGGCCAAGTCATAGCAGGTCCTGATGCAGGACGTTACCCAAGAGGATAACCTCTGGGAGGAGATAGGAAGCCCTTTCATGCGGTCCGCTACTGCCACGAAAAGCTGGGGGGATTTGCGGAAGGGCTTGGTCCTCTCCACGTAGAACGCGAGAGCCCTACGGACATCAAGCGAGTGGAGCTGCTGCTCCCTGCCTGAGGAGTGAGGTTTCGGGAAAAAAACCGGGAGGAATATCTCTTGGTTGACGTGGAAGGCTGAGACCACCTTGGGGAGAAAAGCAGGGTGTGGTCTCAGCTGCACCTTGTCCTTGTGGAAGACCGTGTATGGGGGGTCTACCACAAGAGCCCGGAGTTCCGACACCCGTCTAGCTGAGGTGATAGCTACTAGAAAGGCCGTCTTCCAAGAGAGATAAAGCAGGGAGCAAGTAGCTAACGGCTCAAAGGGGGGCCCCATGAGTCGGGACAACACCAGGTTAAGATCCCAGGTTGGAGCAGGGGGACGGACGTTAGGGTATAAACGTTCCAGCCCCTTAAGGAATCTAGACACCGTCGGGTGGGAAAAAACAGAGTGACCATCCGCACCCGGGTGAAAGGTGGAGATAGCCGCTAGGTGGACTCGTAACGACGATATGGCCAGACCTTGCCCTTTGAGGGACCAAATGTAGTCTAAGATGTTGGCTACCGAAACTTCCATAGGGCGGAGAGTTCTCTCCACGCACCAATAGGAGAATCGCTTCCATTTGGCCAAATATGTCGCCCTTGTGGACGGCTTTCTGCTGCCCAAGAGCACCTCCCTCACCGGCGTGGAACAGCGCAGCTCAGAGCCAGTCAGCCACGCAGGAGCCACGCCGCTAGGTGCAGCGACTGCAGGTCCGGGTGACAGAGGGTCCCGTGCTCCTGAGTAATCAGGTCCGGATGAAGGGGCAGGGGAACTGGGTCGGCTATGGCCAGGTCCAGCAGCATGGGGTACCAGTGCTGTCTGGGCCACGCCGGGGCTACCATGATCACATGAGCCCTGTCCCTGCGCACCTTCAGAAGGACCCTGTGGACTAACGGGAATGGGGGAAACGCATAGTACAGGTGGGTCGACCACTGGATGAGGAAGGCATCCGCTATCGACCCGGGTTCCCTGCCCTGAAAGGAGCAGAACGCTTGGCACTTCCTGTTCCCCTTGGCCGCGAAGAGGTCCACCCGGGGATAACCCCACCTCCGGAAGATGGAGAGGGCGACGTCCGGGCGAAGGGACCACTCGTGTGACAGGAAGGATCTGCTCAATCGATCCGCCAGCGTGTTCCGTACTCCGGGGAGGAAGGAAGCCATGAGGTGAATGGAGTGGGCTACACAAAAGTCCCAGAGTCGTATCGCCTCGTGGCACAGGGAGGAGGATCTGGTGCCGCCCTGCTTGTTGATATAATACATGGTCGTCGTGTTGTCGGTGAACACCGCGACACAACGACCCTGGAGCTGATGACAGAACGTTTGACAAGCAAGACGGACCGCTCTCAACTCCCGCATGTTGATGTGTAGCCCCACCTCCTCCTGGGACCACAGGCCCTGCGTCCTCAGGGTCCCTGCGTGGGCCCCCCAGCCGAGATCTGAGGCATCTGTTGTTAGGGACACCGAGGGCTGAGATGGGTGGAAGGGGAGACCCGCACACAACACTGACTGGTCCAGCCACCAGCCGAGAGAATCTAAGACCCTCTGGGGGATCGTGATTAACATATCTAGTGGCTGTCTTGTCGGCCTGTAATGACTGATGAGCCACAACTGGAGTGGCCTCATGCGGAGCCGAGCGTAATTGGTCACGAAAGTACAGGCCGCCATGTGGCCTAACAGGGTTAGACACGTCCTCACTGACGTCAGGGGGGCTGTCTGTAGTCGTTGCACGATTGCCGACAAGGCCTGGAACCGCTGCAATGGCAGCAAGGCCCTGCCCACAGTGGCGTCCAGGACGGCCCCGATGAATTCCACCCTTTGTGTGGGGGCCAGGGTGGACTTGTCTGTGTTCACCAAGAGGCCCAGAGTGGCGAACATGCCGGTGATCACACGGACATGGTTGCAGACTTGTTGTTCCGACGTGCCCCGAATCAACCAATCGTCTAGATACGGGAACACGTGGATACGACTGCGCCGAAGCTGCGCCACAACAACTGCCATGCATTTCGTAAACACTCTCGGGGCCGTGGACAAGCCAAATGGGAGGACTGCAAATTGGTAATGCAGAGACCCCACAAGGAAGCGAAGGAAACGTCTGTGGGGTGGCCAGATAGCAATGTGGAAATACGCGTCCTGCATGTCGAGGGCGGCGTACCAGTCTCCCGGATCCAGGGATGGGATAATGGTCCCCAAGGAAACCATGCGGAACTTCAACTTCACCAGGTACTTGTTGAGCTCTCGCAGGTCGAGGATGGGCCTGAGGCCTCCCTTGGCCTTGGGGATCAGAAAGTAGCGGGAATAAAACCCCTTGCCTTGCTCGTTCTCCGGCACCGCCTCTATAGCCCCTTTGCGGAGGAGCGTCTGCACCTCCTGCCGAAGGAATTGCTCGTGAGAGGGGTCCCTGAAGAGGGACGAGGAAGGGGGGCGGGGAGGAGGAAATGAAACAAACTGCAGGCGGTATCCCGACTGCACCGTGCGTAAAACCCAGCGGTCTGATGTTATTAGGGACCACGCCGGGAGGAAAAAAGAAAGGCGGTTGGAAAACGGGGGGAAAGGATCCAATGGGGAAACTGTTACTGCGCCCTCGGGCGCACCTTCAAAATGAAGGCTTGGGACCAGGCGGGGGCTTAGAGGAGCCTTGGTTTTGGCCCCCTTGGTTCCCCGAATGCCTGCGCCTTCCGTTCCTGCCGCGGCGCCTGTTAAGGTCCTGCCGCTGGCGGAACTGGAGATACGGCCTGCGCTGTTGTTGCTGTTGCTGCGGCCGGAAGGGTCTGCGCTGCGTCACTGGAGTGTGCATCCCCAGTGACCTCATGATGACGCGGTTGTCTTTTAGATTCTTTAGTCTAGGGTCTGTCTTATCCGAAAACAGCCCTTGGCCTTCAAAAGGAAGGTCCTGTATTGTGTGCTGGAGCTCCGGCGGAAGGCCGGAAACCTGCAGCCAGGAGAGGCGACGCATTGTTACACCCGACGCGAGGGTACGGGCAGCCGAATCCGCAGCGTCCAGAGAGGCTTGCAAGGACGTGCGTGCGACCCTCTTGCCTTCCTCTAAGATGGCCGCAAACTCCTGACGAGCGTCTTGTGGCAACAGCTCCTTGAATTTGTCTGCTGCCACCCAGGAGTTAAAGGCGTATCTACTTAACAGGGCCTGTTGGTTGGAGACCCTGAGTTGCAGCGCCCCCGCCGAGTACACCTTACGGCCGAGGAGGTCCATCCGCCTAGCCTCCCTGGATTTGGGGGCTGGAGCCTCCTGGCCATGACGCTCCTTATCATTGACAGATTGGACCACCAGGGAACACGGAGTCGGGTGTACGTGGAGGTACTCGTAGCCCTTAGAAGGAGCCATGTACTTCCTCTCGACGCCCTTCGCAGTGGGAGGAATGGAGGCCGGGGACTGCCAGATGGTGGTGGCGTTGGCCTGGATGGTCCGTATGAACGGCAGGGCGACCCTGGTGGGAGCGTCTGCGGAGAGGATGGTGACAATAGGGTCCTCTACCTCCGAGACCTCCTCGGCTTGTAGACTCAGGTTTTGGGCTACTCGCCGGAGGAGGTCCTGGTGCGCCCTGAGGTCCAGCGGGGGGGGGCTGTTGGAGGAGGTCCCAGCCACCGCTTCATCAGGGGAAGAAGATGAGGAGACCCCCGGCAAGAGGGTGTCTAAAGGGGGGTCTCCCTCGGCCCTCGCCTCTGCCTCAGGAGCCAAAGTGGAGTCCTGTTGCTTGGATCCTTCCTCCCCATCCGGGGAGGGAGGGGGGCGAGACAACGAGGCCTCAGGTGCCCTGCGCTCTGCAGTCGGCGGCCTAGCAGGGAGCTGTTGGGGGCCCTGGGCCTGATGATACGCCCAGGGTGTCCAGAAACCCCATTGCTGTGGGGCTGCGTCCTGCTGTGCAGGCTCGCTGAACAGCGCCGCCTGCCGGTCGGTGCCCAGCGCGTACCCACTGTCCGCCAGCGAAGACACGGACGGCTGCCTCGAGGGCCATGGCGGAGCGGACCCTGGATGGTAATGGTCCGCGCGGGCCGGCACGGGCGATCTTCTCGGTGCCGGGGACCGGTGCCGGGAGTCGTAACGGTGCCGGGAGCGGGACCGAGTTCTGCCACGGTGCCGGGATCTGGATCGGTACCGGGCGCCGCTTCGGTGCCGGGATCGGGACCTGCCACCGGTTCGGTACCGGGAGGTCGACCGGGACCGGGACCTGCCACCAGCTCGGCGCCGGGAGGTCGACCGGTGCGGCGAACGTCTGGATCGGCTCCTGGACTCGCGATGCCGGTAACGGCGGCTGGAGTCCGACCGCGATCGTCTCGGTGTCGACCGGCGCCGCGAGTGCGACCGGTACCGCTGAGGGGAGCGGTGCCGGGACTGCGAGCGGCGGCGGGATCTGGAGCGACCTTGACGTCGGGACCTGGAGCGAGAACGAGAGTCCCGGGACGGTGCCGACATCATAGGCTTGCCTCTGGACACAACCCGCACCGGAGGTACCGGGGGTGGTAGCTGCGTGGGCTCGGTCAGGGCTATGAGGTCCCGTGCCGAGGCGAAGGCCTCTGGTGTAGATGGCACCACTATCTCAACCCCAGATGTCATGGGGGAGCTTGGCGGCACCGGACTCGACGGACCCGCCGGGCCCGGAGTCGACGGTGCCGGCGGCGCCGCGGCCGATACTGAGGCCGGGCGCTCCACTCGGGTGTGCCTGGCCGGAGTAGTGGACTTCGACGGCCTAGGCTCTGTCCCCGGTGCCGGAGAAGGTCGGTGCCGGGGAGTCTTCTCGGTGCCGGTGCGATCCGGTGCCGGCGCCGACATCACGGCCTGCGAAGCCGCCGGGTCAAGTGCCGCTTCCAGGAGGAGAGTCCGGAGCCTTTGATCCCTCTCCTTCTTAGTCCTTGGCTTAAAAGCCTTGCAGATGCGGCACTTGTCGGATCTATGCGATTCCCCCAGGCACTTCAGGCACGCGTCGTGGGGGTCGCTCGTGGGCATAGGCTTCTTGCAGGCCGCACACTGCTTGAAGCCCGGCGAACCAGGCATGAGCCCGGTGCCGGGTGCCGGGAAGGGCTAAGCCCCCGGCGAAAAACTATTTACAACTACTTAACACTTAACTACTACTAACTAACTAACAGTCTAATTAACAACTACTATAGAGATAACGATAGAAAAACAAGGAGAGCTAGGGACGTGGAGGACAGCTATGCCGCGCTCCACAGTTCCAACGACCGACACGGCGGTAAGAAGGAACTGAGGAGCGGGTGGGCCGGCAGGGATATATATTGGGCGCCATGGCGGCGCCACTCCAGGGGGCGACCTGCCGGCCCACTGGAGTTGCTAGGGTAAAAAGTTTCCGACGAACGTGCACGCGCGGCGCGCACACCTAACTGGAATGGATGTGAGCAATCACTCGAAGAAGAACCTTCCATGATGACGATTCCACAATCTCCCTCAGTAGCCTATTGCAACGTTTAACTATCCTTTTTAGTTAGAATATTTTTCCTAATATCTAACTTAAATCTCTCTTGCTGCAAACACCTTGGAGCCCGAATGAATTCACCCTTTCTGTAGGATAAGCATATTAAATTATGTAATGAAGATCCCAAAGTAGAAACTCTCTATGATTACAGAGTCAGGCAACTTTGATTAGAGTCTGAGCAAATGGTTTTCCACCTTTCCGTTTATTGCTTTGAATAATTGTAGAGATAGTCACAGAACAAAGTTGTGCCCTATGAGTAACGTCCTGTGCCATCCCATTGTTTAATATGTATGTAACAAATGTTGCTGTCTTGTATGAGATTTTATATGATTTGCTCTGCTTTGTAATTATGCAGAGTAATGTAGCTTGTATGAAAAACTAAATTGACTGCATCCACTTGAAAGGAAGCACTTCCAGTGGCTGAGTATGTTTGTCATAACATCAAGGGAATGATTCCTCTTATCTGCCAATCTATTTCACTCTGAACTGCATGACCTATGGTTTGAAGTCAATACCACAATATAGATATGCAGAATGTGGAATCGAGAATGATTGAGTTTTGGTTTTCTTAAGAGCTTCAGATGAGTGGAAAGCGGTTTCCCTTGAGCTTAAGTCACAAAACAGCGTAATTCCCTTCCAGATGGTTTCTATGTTTATTTAAAGGAGAATAGTTATTTTAAGCAGCATACCTACTCTAACTATATTCCCTTTTTTCATAAGGTTTGGTAGTGCTGTTATTTTAAAACATAATTTGTTATATATGGTTACAGCATGGTTTTGTAATGCATCTCAGAAATTATAAATTGTCAAGTGTAAGCAGAGGCTACACAATCTATGTTGCTCATGGGGATAACTCAGGTGGAAAGGAATGTGAAAGAAAAAAGGCTTCTATATGCAATACTTTTAAAAAGAAATAATGTGCACTTACTGTCTGACTATCTAAACTGATTCAGCAGTAATTTAAGATAATTAAAAGCAAGAGTTTTTTGCAGTCCAAAAGTTTGTACATTTGAAACAGTGGTTAGCTGCACTTTTGGACTGCCTGCAATATTAGAATTGGTAGCTACAGAAAATAAAGTTAGTGATGTGTAACCTTTTGCTGCAGGAGGCAAATGTGGCCTTTAACATTCTAGAGATGCATACTGTACCAAAAAGAGTCAGAAGAGACTTGCTGATGGCACAAGAGGTACTTTCAGACGCTAAAATACATTATGAAGTGCTGGTAGCAAAACCACAGTTAATGTTCAATTGTATTTTACAGTTAAAGTAGGAACTCAATCTTTTATGTATGAAAAGATTACAGCATTTCCCCCACAATACTTGCTGTTTGAGTACAGAATGAATTTTCTGAGAATTTACCGGTGAATCTGTATTAAATTAAAAGATTAATTAAAAACTGGGTTCTTTATGAAGTTTAGCATCTATGCCAATTTTTTTATATGCGAGTTATCTTGATAATGAAACAACATAGACTAATCAAAATTTCCATATAGCTAAAATTAAATGACAAATTGGTGACACCACAAGGAAAGGGAAATATGAAAAATCCTAATGTGTCTTTAAAAAACAGTTTAACCCAAGGCCACAGACATTAAGATGGGGTAATAGTGATCATCTTGTTATTGCATGGCATCACTTCAGGGCAAATTTAAGATTGCATAGTTAAAGTATACAGACATTTACATAAAAGAAATGCACATATTTTAACTCTGAATCTCCTGAATTTTCACTGCTTGGTCTTGGGATATTTACAATATTCTTGTAATGCTTTTTACCATTACGTTACTGATATATACATCTATCCTGCAGTCTGTTTTAATATAGGTATTTTGTTGTTGTTTTTTGTTTTGTTTTTGGGTTTGGATTTCAGTTTAGAAGAATGAGTACAAGAAATAGTACTGCTGCCTTGCTAGGCTGGTTATACAGCAAGGTAACATGAGATATGATCCCTCCCTGTAGGAAAGTACACTAAGATCAGGAAGTGGTTAAAAACTGGTAGGCCTTTGGTAAATAAAACTTGTCATTTAGCTTGAAAGATGCATTTGCAGAATGGTTAAAGACATGCATTTTGAGCCCTATGGTATACATTGTGATGAGTGTAGAAAGCCAAGCATAGTTAGATCAAAGGTGTTGAAGACCTGAGGCGGATTAAAGTTTCTTGGGACCCTGGGCCAGAGCAAGTGGGGACCCCTGCCCCACCTGCTGTCCTGCTCCTGTTCTGCCCCCTCCACCTGTGGCCTCGCCAACAGCCCCACCCCTTTCTGCCCCTTCCACCTGGGTCCTGCCTCTTTCCCATCCAAGATCCCCTGGACGGGGTCGGGGGGCGCTACGTACATCTTTCAGTGTACATCAGATCTCCAGCCCAACTAAGCTGCAATTACTTTCAAGTAACAAATCATCTGAACTCTACCCCAAAGGATGTCCCAAAGATTCAGGTACAATAGTCAGAGCTCTGAGATCTCCATACACCACTTCTAGGAAAAGTACCATAGAACAAGAGGCCTGTTCAGGCGATTCTGGGATCACCTCAAAGAGGAAACCAGAGCCAAAACAGATGGAACATCTGAAAAATAACTGCAGAAATAGAGCCCAAGCATACAGTAGTCAAAGAAAACTGATGTAGTTTGGACTGAGACTGGAAAATTCATAAACCTCACCCGGACATAGGTCAAATCCAGATTAGGAAAAGGTGACTGCTTTAGCTGAGCATTGCAGAGGTAAATTATAGACAACATCCAATTTTTATGAAATATTTTCTGGCAAAGGGGCTAACAGCTTGCATATTCAAGGCCTTTAGTGTGTAAGCATTCAGGAAGAAACTCTCCATAGAAAGAGTTAAAGATGCCACCCATTGACCATACTCCAAGACTCATTAAGGCTATTATGATTAAAGCACTCTTGTCTGGTCTGTAAAACTTTTTCAGATAATTCTTTATGTTGTGGAACAACTTCACAAAGAAGGATTTCAATAACATGTGATCCTAAATGAAGAACCTTAGACTGAGGTTTTCCAAAGTGAAAGCCCAAAGATTTACAGGAGGAACAAGGAAAAGATTAGCAGTTGGATTTGATTGAGTCTCAAAGGAAAACCACTGCAGCTGCACTGCCGCAGCACTGCTAGTGCAGAGGCTTTAAGCTGGTAGGAGAGAGCTCTCCCATTGATTTAATTACTCCAGTCCCTGTGAGTGGTGGCAGCCATGTCAGCGGGAGAAGCTCTCCTGCCAACATAGTGCTGTTCACACTGGCTTACATCGCTGTGGTGGGAGACTTATTCACATCCCTTAGTGACATAACTTATACCAACCTAAGCTGTAGTGTGTACAAAACCTAAGAAAGGGTGGTAGTGTCTTGGCTAAGGTTTCTACAAGAGGGAACTGACTGGTCTGGCTTCTGTGTTTCAGGAAATAGGAATTGCGTACATTCTGTAGATAAACACATTACTCTATCATACCCTGAATCTGTCTCACTGATTTCTGCTTTAATAGAAAACTGACCTGCATGGTACTGAATTCTGCTACTGTCATCAGTGAGAAATCACCATAACTTGCTCCTATCCCAAGCACATGAGAAAACTCTGCTCACCCCAGATATCCCTTATAAGGGAACTGTTAGCAAATGCAAAGTATTTAATGTCAACCATTGCAAAACTAGCACTATAAAATTAGTGTTTTTCCATCTTTCCCTTTGCACCTAATCTTTTATTTAGATATCATAGGGACCAACATCTGAGAAATGTCAACCTAGCACCATTTTAAGGAGCTCTGTAATAAAATCCAGCCCCCTAAAATGTGGAGGATTGGGGGAATTTGTAATATAAATTGTCCTGTGCTTGTTGGTTATAACAAGGCTGAATGAATAATAACAAATTAGAGTCTGTACATCTGCTTTAATATTCTGAATAAAACCTAGCTTTTATCATTGTTCTTTGGAAACATGAAAAGCTAACAATTGCCTGAATGGTACAGAGAAGGCATCATTTATGATAAAAAGGGATGATCACAGACACGCTACACATGGGGAATAAGATTAGACATAATGTCTGGCTATGAATACCTCTTCGGGCCTCATGGAAATTTAATTTCAGCTGTGTGATACTCTGAGGTCTATTGGCTCTACAAGGGATCTGGGCTTTTAGAAAAAAAATATAAAAAACCTAAACCAGACAGCAGATAAATACAAATTCCAGATTTAGTCATTTTTTATTATAAAAGTAAAAAAGCAGGGCTTTCTGTCCATTAGCAGTATAACATGACATTGATTGAGCGCTTAAACTGGTCCCTCAGAGGATAAAAGTTTATAATGTATCTGGGATGCAAGGTGTCTTCTGAGTGGATGGACTGTTTTGTTCCAATAAATATGAAAATATCAGTGTTCTTGTCCAATTGCAGGTTTTAGGGTGGCTCAGTTAGGCCAGGTCTACACTGGGGGGAATCGATATAAGGTACATAACTTCAGCTATGAGAATAGTGTAGCTGAAGTCAACATATCTTAGATGGACTTAGAATCACTTACTTCACGTCCTCGCGGCATGGGATCAACGGCTGCCGCTTCCCCGTCAACTTTGCTTCCATCTCTCACTGAGCTGGAGTTCAGCAGCCAGTCCGGCGGGTAGTGTAGACATACCCTTACATTATTTTTATTCATTTGATTTTAAATACAATTATTTTATCTGATTTAAATGCACTGTTTGAGTCAAATACTTTGGTTAAATGCCAAAAGAGACCTTTTTAAAAAATACCAAGTCCAACAGCATCAACGCAAAAAGAAAAGCCCATCTTTAAGGGGGAAAAAAATCAGTAAGAGTTAACGGTCGAAGACATTACAATAAAGTGTAGCATGAAACATTTATGAATATTCATTCACCGCATGAGCTAAGTAAGGGACAAATCGCCAGGTCAGGTCAAGGAATGGCTATAAGCCACAGTTTCACTTGCTTAGTCTGTGGCCCAAGCCCTGGCATAATTTGTAGCAGTTCCCTGGCTACAGCAGTCCCGGAAAGACCACTCTGCTAGCTGGGAATGGCTGAGGCAAAGACACTTCAGTCTTTCATCTTCCTGCCCCTGAAAACATTCTCAACCCACCTAAGGCAGAGCACTATGAAATGGTGGGGCAACAGGTGATGAAGAACTAGTTAAGTGTAGCTCTGTGTCAGCCAGGGATTCTCTTTATGTCAGGGGAAGTCACAGATAGCCTTTTAGAACAGCTCTCCATCCATCACCTGTGCATTATCAGAGCAACAAATGATAAGGCAAGATGCCAGAATTTGACCTGAAATATTCATAATCTCAGACTTTATAGAAAAGAGGGTACATTGTACAATGGAACAATGGTTTGTTTCATTATAATTGCTCCAGCATGGAAATAGGAAGGATTTTCTAAGTTGAACCAATGACTTTATAATAAATGTAAAACTTTGTGCTGAAGGTTGAGATTCACTCAAACAATAGTGTGTTCCTTTCATCACATTTTGGGCATTAGAAATAACAGTTTAGCTTTTATTTAATCAGCAAGCTTAGCACTTGATCCAAACAGACACATTATCTTTCTAACAGAAGTACTCTCAGGATAACACATTCAGAGCAAAAGAACCTATACAATATTATGAAGTAATATCCAAACACATTATAATTTAACAGCTATGTTAGCCCGATATATGGGAAAATAAGGCCAAAGAAAGTTTAGATAAGATCCAATACATATATACCAGTGACAAATGAGCAAATACATTTTAGATATATGGCAATAGGAAACCATTTATTTTTTGACATATGACAGAAATATAGTTTCTGTGATTGTTTTCTCAAGTGTATTTTAGAACTTCAGAGAGATGGGGGAAGAGTCTGTGCCCTGGTAAACTACTCTTCTTTAAGACAGAAGGAAATAAATATCTCCAGATACTGGGAATGGAGCAGCCAAGGATCATTAAGCCATCCAAATGATGATAGCTGGACCCAGCATTTTCTTGGGATTGGAATAATGGTCTGGAGCATGGAGAAGGAGGTAATAACTGCACCTCCTTCCCACCAATATACCCAGAGCCAAATCTTGGGCAATATATTAACAAAGTTGTCACCTGAAAGCCCTTAAATCAATAGAGATTGAGCTTTGTAAGGAAAACAGCGATGCAGACAGATGCCTGGGAGTGGTAGAAAAAGAAGCAAGATGCTGTCTTGTCTCACTGGTGGAATAGGCTGAGGTTTGCCTCCTATGGCCATGTGAAAACTTCATTGGTAATTCTTCTCTCCCCCCACCATAAAAAATGAAACACCCTGTGTAGTTTAATTTATAGAATCATAGCGTTAGAAGAGACCACACGGGCCACATAATCTACCTCCCTGGCAAAATGCAGGATTTGTTGTGTCTAAACCATCTAAGACCAATGGCTATCCAGCCTCCTTTTGAAAACCTCCAGTGAAGGAACTTCCACAACCTCCACTCCCCTAGGTTTATCAAGGGTAAACTTAGATATGGAGTGTTTTTAATGGCAGTTCAGCCGCATTTCTCCATTCTTTAGATCTTTAATAAAACTTTTTGTTAAAGTCCTGCTGGCTGTTTGGGGAATTCATTAAGTCTTGGAGAAGAACCACCCCACAGGTACCTTCACATACAGAGCCTGTCAGATTCAAAAGCTTGTAGACCTAGAGGCTTTTGTTCTAACTGAAAGATGAAAGACTGGGAGACCCTCTCCCAGGAAAGCCTGTGGCAGATGGCTAAGGTGAGTAATACATGGTGAGACATCAAGTGCCAGGAAAACTGAGAGTTATAGGTAGCATGTAAAAGGTCCCAATTTTGACCCATGTAAAAGGAGAAGGTTTTATTTTATAGTGGCTGAATATCATGAGCATAAGAGAGAGAAAGGACAAATGGACCACACACTTTGCAGCAGAGGAGAGCAAAGAACGCTCCAAAATTATGGAAGGATGATATCCCTCCCTATGAACCCACAGAATCTTCTGTGTGTAAGTCATATGGGTTTGAGTTTCACAGGTTTTCCAGGGCATGTGGAGGTCCCAGAATGACAGAAGAGCCCCTCAGTGTAGCATGTTCCCTTGCAATCTTTGGTGGGGAGAGCAAATCACTGGAACATGGACTGAGCTTGTGTCTCCCAAGTGACCACTGTAAGCACTGGGTTACAGTCATTCTTTCTCTGGCCCAAGGACCCTGCCTCTGTGAGTTTTTTAAAGAGCTTAGCAACCAAACTCCAGGAAAGGATTCACAACAGTGAATTCCAAGTGGAGACAGACACTTCTCTTCTGTACAGACTTAGGTATCTAACTCCCTTTGAGGGTGGAGCTTAGGGCACATCTCTCTCTTTGGAATTTCCTAGTGTCTAGCTTAGACAGCTCCCCCTCAGCATGTTGGCTTTTGTGGATCCCATTCTTAGGCACCTGTCTCTCCCCATGTATTGCATGAAGAGTCTGGGCACCTAACTCAGCACTGTACAGTGCTCTAGGGGGCAGAGTGCCTAAATGTTAGGCACTGCAATGCTGAGTCTAAGTTATCTTAGTAAATATAGCCCCATATGATGTTGTAATATTTCCTACAAAAGTAAAATATTAGACACTTTGGACTTGGTATTTTTCAGTTACTTCCGAAATACAATGTAAGGAGTATATTTTCAAACATGCTTAAAGTGATTTAGAAGCCCAAGTCCCTCTGGGTTTTCTTAGGTACTTTTGAAAAATTGCCCCCCTAAAGCCTGGATCCTGCTCCCATATAAGTTAATGGTTAGAGTCCCATAAATTTCAGTGGGAGCAGAATTTGGCACTGTTTATATGCAGACCTCTGTATGTATTGGCTTCAGTGAAAGTTTCATTTACAGACTGTATAAAAGATCACGATCTACCCAAGAATTCTCCCCCAACTCCCACCATTACCACATTTGTCTTGACAATATCATGCACACTTTTGGCACCGTATAAATGAACAGCATCATAATCTATTTTCATATGTGCAGCAGTGGTAATCCAGGCTGTATTATTTTTTTATTTAGTTAGCTAAAAATAAAAGTATTATTCCATACACTATTAGGAAAGTAAAATAGTTGACCATTTTAAAATAATTTTCTGTAAGAGATGAGTATAAGTTGATTGGCTTTCACTCCTGGTGTGCATTTCTACCATTATATATGCTGACACATGATTGATAGTATTTCAACCCAAGCTCACAGAGCGTACTGATTATATTAAATCACAGCCAAGTAAACAACTATATATCTCTGCTGCAAGAGTCCCAAGCAACTCCGCAAAATTTATGAACTAATTTTACAGCCATATCTTCTAGGACAAACTGCAGAACTTGAGTGTCTACATTTTGGCTCTTAAACCTATATTTAGGCTCCTATATAAAGCCAGCTGGTTTTCAGATGTGCTTAACACATCTGCAGTCAATATGAGCTGCATGTGCACATTGTATGTGGAAACCAGTTTATTTATTGAGGATCCTATATGTGGAATAGAAGTTAGTCAGGTTTGGAAATTATGGCTTACTTTATTACCACAATAGGCTATGTAGACAGCTTATAAAAGCAAACCAAAAGGTGACAATTTCAATTTTCAATTACCTATCAGTTAACATTACTTGTGAATGCTACTATCAAAACCTAAGTAAGTACACTGCATTCATATGTATAGCTGTAAAAGGGATATGACATACTGGTGGTATCTGCATATGACTTACCTCTCCCTATCCAGCTACATGGTCATGCCTCAGTTTCATCATAGGAGACAATCTCCCTCTGGTACATTGGAAGCTTGGCACTCTAGCCAAATTACAAGTCCTCCCTTTATAGGATAAACAAAAGCCCAAACAAACAAAACAGGCCTTCCACAACCAAGGTTCCTAGGAATCACAAAATGAAATTAATAGGCAGCAGGTTTAAAATAAACAAAAAGAACTGTTTTTTCACACAACACATAGTCAGTCTGTGGAACTCTTTGCCAGAGGATGTTGTGAAGTCCAAGACTATAACAGGGTTCAAAAAAAGAACTAGATATGTTCATGGAGAATAGGGTCCATCAATGGCTATTAGCCAGGATGGACAGTGATAGTGTCCCTAGCCTCTGTTTGCCAGAAGCTGGGAATGGATACCAGGGGATGCTTACCAGTTTGCTCAATCATTCAGGAGCATTTGGCATTGACCACTGTCCGAAGATAGGATACTGGGCTAGATGGACCTTTGGTCTGACCAGTATGTCAGTTCTTATGTTCTTAAGCCCTTTAGATTTGGGGGTTACATAGTCCTTTGCCTTTTCAAGCTATACAGACTTTTTACTCCCCAGGTAACAGATTTCTCAAAGTCCTTCACCATTTGGTCACCCAGGTGGCACAATAGGGGAGTCTGGGCCCTCCCTTTATCCCAGGCTTCCACCCAAGGACCCTAAACCAGGAAATAGTTGTCAACTTCATTCAAAAACTCACCCTACTTCACTGTTCCCCAGACTATGTTCTATGTTTTCCCTGTTTACATTTTCTCCCCAGCTCTTCCTATCAGTCCTCCATGAAGTGCCTCTTTTTCCTCTTCTCTGGAGCCTAATATTTACTACTGTTCTCTTTAGGGAAAATTGCCAGCCCTGTCCCTGTTCCCAGTCCCTGGAGTAAGACTCTGACCCCAGTTCTTTACTGAGTGAGCTGCTACTCTTTCCACAGGCCTCTTCCCTATCCTTCATAGTGAAACTTCCAGAAACTTGATGCTATTTCTGATCTCCAGCTCAGCTCAGCTTTGCAGATGAGCACAACTGATCCTTCCCCCATCACTACAAAGTATCCTAACAAAGTTATTCCTGTAAAGCAGCCCCTCTAACTGAAGCAGGGGAGCTGTCTTTCATCCTGCTTTTCTCTTCCCCAAAGGCCTTGCTCTCAACTTCCTGTCACTGGATTTAGTGGTTTTCCAGACTACAAGTAGGAAGAAATCAGGAACAGGTGGGATCTAAACCTAGACTGTTCTCAACCTGATATGTAATTTAAACACTCTTTTTCATTTTATATGATCCTATCATGAGAATTGTTCTAGGACTACAGTTAAATGGTTTTGGTGTTTTCAATATGAAATTAAATATGATCCTATTTAACCTACTTATCAAGACATAAATATTACAATATATTGTATTAGTAGACAAAAGACTTAGTTAAATAGGACATAATGTTGAAAATATACACCCATGGTGGGGGCAGGGGACAATAATAGAAAGCTTTTAAGATACTAGCTCGGAAACACCTTGAAAGATATTATTGACTTAGAGCTTTGTGGTGGTTGATACAGAGTTTGGAATCTTCATGTTGTTGGGTCTTAGGTCTGCTATCTTTCAGTGAGGCACGAGGTTCTCTACATTCCTTTAATTCTGGAAGTCATATTCCACCAAGTCAGAGCTATTGCTTCTCATGTTTCCTTCAGATCTGTGCAACCAGGTCTGTAGCAGGCAGATGATGAGAGGGTTTCACTTGGTCCTCCACTTTTTCTCTTGACCATACTCTCTTTCTGATGCTCCATATTGAAGCATACAGATGTCTATATTTATAATGCACTTAACACCACTGCATGTATGCATTAGGTTCACAATAAAAAGAAATATCTAGTCCAGTAGAATCTGCTTCTTCTGCGGATCCTAATATCTGTTACTCTGCTCATATAGAATACACAATGAGGGGTAAGAGGTAAGTGACATGGGCTGGGTAGCTTGTTTTCTATTCTTTTGGGTATTGTTGCTTGAGGAAGTATCCAAAAAATTACCATCATATCAAATGCATGTAGTATAATGTTAAGTGACTTTCTTAGAAAATGTACCATTAACACATTTGCTCCTTATTCAGTCATACTTACTCAGTTTAGAGACAAAAATAAGTCATTACTTTTCAGACCCAGTATGGGAATTGGAGAATATCCTTGAAGGCATCATCAACAAGTTGGTTGACTAAGTTCTACCCACCATTACTTATGGAGTAAGTCTAGGGCTTGGAATTTCATACCTATTTAAATACCACTTACACATATAGCTCTACTTAAATGCACCTTATTAAACAGAATTTATGCTGTTCAGCTGAGGGTTTGCACAGGTATAAGTGAGAGTAGAGTTTAAGTCTGCAATTAGAAAGTAGTTAGTTCTTCTGTTGGTAATGCACTTCCAGTTTATGTTCACATAGATACATTGGCTCTGCAGTGCTTTTTGTTGTCGTTGTTACTATACAAATCAGCTATAACTTAATATGAAACTTAGAATTTTGCACTGATTTAACAATTAGCTAAATACAAAATGCATCCCCACTGAACAGAACTTATGCCAATATCATCCCGTTTATGTGGTAGTCACTACCATTCACTACCGATAGTACACTACCAATATTCACTACAGTTCCCACCTGGTGAAGTGAAGAAACAGATTGACAGAGCCAGAAGGATACCCAGAAGTCTCTTACTAAAGGACAGGCCTGAAAAAGAAAGCAACAGAATGCCACTAGCCATCACCTACAGCCCCCAACTAAAACCTCTCTAGTGCATAATCAAGGATCTACAACCTACTCTGAAGGATGATCCCTCATTCTCACAGACCTTGGGAGACAGGCCAGTCTTCGCTTACAGACAGGTCCTCCCCCCCAACCTGAAGCAAATACTCACCAGCAACTACACACCACACAACAAAAACACTAACCCAGGAAGCTATCCCTGCAACAAACCCGTTGCCAACTCTGTCTGTGTATCTATTCAAGGGACACCATCATAGGACCTAACCACATCAGCCACACTATCAGGGGCTCATTCACCTGCACATCTACCAAGGTGATATATGCCATCAGGTGTCAGCAATGCCCCTCTGCCATGTACATTGGCCAAACTGGACGTTCTCTATGCTAAAGAATAAATGGACACAAATCAGACATCAGGAATTGCAACATTCAAAAACCAGTTGGAGAACACTTCAGTCTCCCTGGACACTCAATAACAGACTTAAAAGTGGCAATTCTTCAACAAAAAAAATTCAAAAACAGACTCCAACGAGAAACTGCATAACTGGAATCAATTTGCAAACTGGATACCATCAAATTAGGCCTGAATAAGACTGGGAGTGGATGAGTCACTACAGAATTTAATTTCCCCATACTAATTTCCCCCTACTGTTACTTACACCTTCTTGTCAACTGTTTGAAATGGGCCACCCTGATTACCTTGCCCTCATTACCACTAAAAAAGTGATTTTTCCTCCCTTAGTATTCTACTGTTAAGAATAGCCCACTTCCACTTTAATTGAATTGTTTTATTAGCACTGACCCCCACACCCTTGGTAAGGCAACTGCTATCTTTTCATGTACTGTGTATATATACCTGTCTACTGTATTTTCCACTCCATGCATCTGATGAAGTGGGTTTTAGCCCACAAAAACTTATGCCCAAATAAATTTGTTAGTCTCTAAGGTGCCACAAGTACTCCTCATTGTTTTTACCAATAGTTAGGCTTGGCAGAATTCATATATAATTTTGATGGATAATATTAATGTTTATTTTAAACATTTTTTATCAATTTAAATTTTCACTGAAAAATCCACAAACCATAGTTAATGTAACTAAACTTGTCTACTTTAAAGGTGGAGGGTGTGCCCAAATTCTGCCTAAACTCAAGCCTGTGGAAGATAAATGAATTATTTCAAATCTGATATTCAGACTGTTAAGCTGTATCTTCCAGCTGAGCCTCCAATATCCATTACTACTGTGTGTACCGTCTCTAGTGTTTTCTTTGAAACATTGCTCCGCTCTCTCCACAAAAAAAAAAAAAAGATCTTTGCCAAACAGTCTCTTTTCCAATCAATTCTCAGTTTACATAACCTGAGAGTATCAACACGCCCCTCCAGCATTCAGCTCTGTGACAAGCAGTAGAACTAGCATGCAAAGAAGGATTTTGATTTCTCCTGAGCAGTACTGCTCTCTGCTCAGCCAGGCTGTAGTATCATCTAATAATCATACTTACACAGTGCTTTATATATTCAAAGCATTGTGCAAATATTGAGTAATGAATCAGTGCAGAGAAACACACAAGTAAATTATTGCCTCTGTTTTACAGCTGGGAAATAGAGACAGCGAGATTAAAGGACTTGCTTAAGGTCAAATAGCAAGTCAACATTGGAACAAGGATGAGAACTCAGGGCTAATGACTTCCAGTTTTTGTGCCCTAAGTTGCCAAGTCTCAATGTTCTCACTGCAAGGCTTTAGCACAAACACCATCTTGGTCCAACACCTGTAGGAAGATTATCTCCTTCTGTTTTTACAACAGATTACTGTTGCGTGCCTGGCTGCTCGGCAAGGATGAGGCTCACATACACAGGTGAATTAATTGGCTTTAATGAAGGTTAAGTGACACACCCGCAATGGGGACTTTAAGCATTGCTGCCACTGGGATGGGGAACCCAGCACACAAAAAGCTTGGCCTGGTGCGAAGTCCAACACGCAACCAATGGCTCACAGCAATTATAGCATTATGCTAATACTATGCAAAGCAGCACATATATATGCAATTAGGGACTTTTTAACAGCCATGGCCGCCCCCTTTGGCCTCTGGCCAGGGGCTTTCTGCAGTTCCTTAAAACGCTGGAGCTTCCCACACAGGGCAGTTTTAACCGGTTACAAGCAGTGTCTGCTAGCATACTGTGTCCGCTAATAACCTTTTCTTGAGAAAGCGCAAGCCCTAACTAGGCCATGACAAAGTCTTCTGGGGTCCCCTACAGTTACATATATACGATTATGATCCTGGGAACTGCCCAAATACACTTGGGCAGCCAGCTGAAGTAATGGATGGATTTGCACATAATGTGAGTGGCCTAACAACAGTTTTGTTTTTGTAGTGCGACAAATTCACTGTCATCCATAACTCTGCATGGTAAAATATGGGAGTGACAGTAAATTGGTACTCGCTTTGTAGTAATCAAAAGGCTATGTAATTGGTACTTGTGTGAGGTAAGTATTATCTTATCTGGAGAAAAGATAAAAATAGATTTATGGACTGATTTTCAAAGATGCTGAACAAAGAGAGCTCCCATGGACAAATGGAAACCATAGAGACTTAGTAACTATGAACATAGAGAAGAAGGATGGTCTTATGATTAAATCACTCTAAGGAGGATCTAGTTTCAGCTCTTGTTTCTGTTACGGACTTCCTTTGGGACCTTCTGCAAGGCAATAATCTCTAAGTGACAAGTTTCTAAGTGGTTTAGTTGCCTATTTGCAAAACAGGGATGATCATTCCTTACGTGAAAGGGGTGTTGTGAAGGAGAAATTAATATTTGTGAGTTGCTCAGATATTATAGTGATGGAGACTGTGGGAGACCGAGAGAGATGACTTTCCATTGTAGTAGGGTACGATGGAGCAGGTCCTCAAGGAATCAATTTTGAAGCACCTAGAGGAAAGTGATCAGGAACAGTCAGCACAGATTCATCAAAGGCAAGTCATGCATGACTAACTTAATTGCCTTCTATGATGAGATAACTGGTTCTGTGGATGAGGAGAAAGCAGTGGATATATTATTCCTTGTCTTTAGCAAAGCTTTTTAATACGGTCTCTCACAGTATTCTTGCAAGCAAGTTAAAGAAGTATGAGCTGGATGAATGAACTATGAGGTGGATAGAAAGCTTGCTAGATCGTTGGGCTCAATGGGTAGTGATCAATGGCTCCATGTATAGTTGGCAGCCGGTATCAATTGGAGTGGCCCAAGGGTCAGTCATGGAGCCAGTTTTGTTCAATATCTTCATTAATGATCTGGAGGACGGTATGGACTGCACTTTCAGCAAGTTTGCAGATGACACTAAACTGGGAGGAGTGATAGATACGCTGGAGGGTAGGGATAGGATACAAAGAGACCTAGACAAATTAGAGGATTGGGCCAAAAGAAATCTGATGAGGTTCAACAAGGACAAGTGTAGAGTCGTGCACTTAGGACAGAAGAATCCCATGCACTGCTATAGACTAGGGACCGAATGGCTAGGCATCGGTTCTGCAGAAAAGAACCTAGTGGGTTATAGTGGATGAGAAGCTGGATATGAGTCAACAGTGTGCCCTTGTTGCCAAGAAGGCTAATGGCATTTGGGGCTGTATAAGTAGGGGCATTGCCAGCAGATCGAGGGATGTGATCATTCCCCTCTATTTGACATTCATCTGGAGTACTGTGTCCAGTTTTGGGCCCCAGACTACAAGAAGGATATGGAAAAATTGGAAGGAGTCCAGTGGAGGGCAATAGAAATGAGTAGGGGGCTGGAGCACATCACTTATGAGGAGAGGCTGAGGGACTGGAATTGTTTAGTCTGCAGAAGAGAAAGCTGCTTTCAACTTACTGAAAGCGGGTTCCAAAGAGGATGGATCTAGACTGTTCTCAGTGGCGCCAGATGACAGAAAAAGGAGTAATGGTCTCAAGTTGCAGTGGGGCAGGTTTAGCTTGGATATTAGGAAAAACTTTTTCACGAGGCGGGTGGTGAAGAACTGGAACGGGTTAGCTAGATAGTGGTGGAATGTTCTTCCTTAGAGGTTTTTAAGGTCAGGCTTGACAAAGCCCTGGCTGGTATGATTTAGTTGGGGATTGGTCCTGCTTTGAGCAGGGGGTTTGACTAGATGACCTCCTTTCCAATCTTGATATTCTATGGTGCATAAATCCAGGTCCAGAAAATCTGAGCTCTCCTCTCCCATTTCAAAGGCCTTCAAAATTGATGAGCTATCTCCCCAATACAACACCCAAGTCATATTTTCCAAACTGGTTTGCAATGCCAGTTGGGGAACACAGGTTGGGAGGAGAGAAGGGGAACAAAAGGGAATGGGTCCATCTAAGAATCCAAATGGAAAAAGTAATTATCTGAATTTCCTGTTTGTCCTTAGCAATCAGTGATCCAAGAAGAATGACACAATTGGTTTTCTTCAACATTTTAATGAAGAGATTACTAAAAGTCCATTACAGGCATAATTTATTTCACATTTTGAAGCTCTGTAGTTCAGACCTAAGATCAGGACCAAGTCCCAGTGTTACTCGGGGTTCTTTCAACCCAAAGCTCTTGGTAACTTTTACTCTGTGCGAGGTAGTGTCAGAAAATAAATCAGAGGAGACACAGCCATCCGACCGATAGATGGCTGGCACAAACAGGACAACACAAGAGTGCTTTCACATAAAGCTAACTTTACTTAGTCTCAAGCACTTACACACATCCGCAACAAGTTAGTAAAACACCCCCAACCCTTGATAATTATCAAAGCTGAGTGTGGCTCTCAAGTGACACTGTGGCAGGCTTCCGGTGGCCAAATCTTCTTTCTGTTGGTGAGGACCGCAAGATGTATCCAGAGGAAGAGTCCAAAAAGAGTCCAAAAGAGTCCACAAATGAGTCCAACTATCTCAATTTTTCCCTTTATTTATACATTAGTAATAGAATGTCATGTCCCTTAAAGAAAACTTGTTAAGTAAGCAGTTCCAATGGTGAACAAGAGGTTCCTTCTGATTATTGATTAACCAGGTGTGGGTTTCTCCAGAGTTTGCAGCCTTGAAACCCCAATAGACATTCCTGGGGCACATACTGCTCTTTTAAAATACATGTACCAGCAACTTCCACACAATTCTTATCAGGAAGGACAAGGGGTCAAGCTGCCCTTACTGTGGCACCCCAAACCCCCTCCCCTCCTGCTTTGGTCAAGCTGAGACTGCTTAATAGGTTGCTTTTAACAATAAGCAGTAGTGGTTTCAGGCACTTTACTGGTTTGCCAAAATCTCCCCATACACCAAGTGTTGTTATCATAAAAGTAAAAGTGATGGTACCTGAAGACAGAATGCACAAGTCACATTGTTTGAAACAAAAAGACAACAAGATGATATAAATGATCATTTTGATTAAAGGAGAAATATATTGTTGATTTAATTATTCAATGCAAATTTTGCAACAAAAAGAAATGATAAGTTTCGGAATGAAAAATGTCTTTGAGGCTAACTTATTAAACCAATACGGACTTTTTGTAGAGAGTAACCACATAGAGCTGAATCAGAAGGTCTGTGTTTATTAAAAGGCCAAACAATTCGCTGGATAGCCCAAAAGGAGATTTAAAATGAACAGAGGGAAGGAATAAGTGACAATGATGTGAACTACTAAAAAAGTTTTTTGTTTGAAGAGCATTATTGTGATATAAAGGAACCCAAAGCTATAGTGACTTTAAATGTTATTAAGTTACTCCCAAAAGGGATTTGCATTCTGAACTGTAAGCATATGTTGACTAATGTACTCTGAGCCTTTAGCTACGATTTCTCTTGGTGTTGGAACCCTCTTCTGCAATCTGTCACAATTCAGAAATCATTTTGGTTTTTAATTCTCATCTTAAAAAGTAAGTTTTCAGCTTTAAAGAACAGTCATTTCCGGCAAAACACTTTTGGGATACAATACTGTTCATGAAAAAATCTGCAAATATTTTAGGTGGTTGACTGTGGCTATCAGATACTACAAATTTCCTTGGTACTTAATAATGAAGAAGCCCCAAGAGGGGATCATGATGAGGGAACAAGGGTTTGGATTCATTTGGATTATATGAGGTTGATTGTGGCAGGAAGAGATCACATGCACTGAAGAAGTGTGCTCTTCCCTGCAGGAAATTGCTGCCAATATTCTAAAAAATGTGGCAATGTAATGTAGCTGTTTGCTGTTTTCTGCTTCAGATGTGATGGGTCTTCAGCATTGGAAGAAGTGATTTTTCTCCACATATGATTTGTAAACTGCTTGGAAATCCTTCCAGCTGAAAGGCGCTATATAAAAGATATTTGTATTAATGAATCTTTATCGTCTTGCAGAACAGACCCCAAATCCTGTAGTGTTCTATTCAGACCTACCAAATGACTACGGCATGAATAATATACTTAACTTCAATGGTGCATGTCAAGAGCAGACACCAGAGAGCTCCAGCTCCAGAGACCACTGAATGGTTATTTTTTCCTAATGATAAACTTTGAAACATTTCCAAAGCGATTTTTTAAAACTTAGACTGAGCATCCTAACATTTACAATTGCTTATGTGACATAATATTACAAATTCTTTCAGACATGTTAAACAGGCAGACTTAACATAAGTCATTAAAAATGCATTTGTTTTGTTTTGTTTTTTCTCCTCAGGAGTGAGACAGCCTTAATTTTATGGTTTTGCAATTAGAGCTATACTAAGCCATTTTTTGTGGGAAAAATTTCACACTTATATTTTAGTTGCCTAAGAATTTCATCTGTTTTTGATAAACAAACCACATATGAAAAAGACTGGAAAGAGTGAGCTTTGATGCCTTTATGGTACTTATGCAATGCAATTCTACCCAAAAAATCCCCATGTAATCTACAGAATTGATTTCTCATAAAGTAGTGTTGCTATGTACCGTGGATTTGGTGAAGACATATTGAAGAAGTCCTTTGAGAAATTAAGTAAAGCACCTTTAAACTGGTAGTCCAGAGGGATGACAGGGCTAAAGTGGCTTTAAGCCACTTTTGCATGCTCCAATCCTGGGCTGTTCCAGGGACTACTGAGGCTCCTGGCATCAGTTCATCAGTGCTGGGAGCCTGTCTAAGTTACAGAAGCATCCCTGGGCTGCTCTATGGGCTTCAGAACTTTGTATCCCTGCATGATTCTGCCCCATCCTGCTATTCCTCTCTTGCTACCAGACACACTGCCGGCAGGCTCCTTACCTGTTCGGACTTGCTATGGAATCCGTGGACAACAACCTTATGGCTATCCACTGCAGTATCTTGTTGGGAGACTCCTCCTCTACTCACTTCTGGGGATTTTAGGGCCTTTTTATGCTGCTCCCCACTTTTTAGCCAGCGTAAAGTGCCCAGTGTGGGCTGAGGATCTCAACTCAAACATTGATTTTAAAGTTCTGAATAACAGATCTCTGTTCTTCTGAGATCAGCTGGCTGTATAAACAAACAATAGTTTGAGTAATGTGAAGCAACAGGATAACTAACAGGGTAGCTAGATACTGGAGAAGAAACACACATATTAGTGCTGTGCAAAAGTGGCACAAATATTTCAGTGGAACTTTCACAACACAAATAACGTTCCCATTAATTCCATGATAGTCTGCCCATGAAATTTGGCCTGCGTGCCTGAGACTTTGATTATGAGTATATTGTGATGACAAGAACATAAAGAAAAGAACATGGAATTTCTTATAATGGGGCCTTAGCATAAATTTAGAAGCAAACAGACTTCAGTCCAATTACTTCCCTGGTCATTTGAGATAATTACAGATGACAGCGGCCTAAATGTACTATATGCTATTTGTATTTATGCGCTAGGCTGTAGTTTTGGACTTCAGCTAACACCCCACCATTTAATCTGTTAGCCCAAGTCCCTGCGCTCGTATAGAGACTTATTTACTGTAATACAGCTTTCACAGGTTGCAGGTGTTACAGTATTGAGCCCAGGTCGCTATAAAGATGTAGGCACATCAGAAGAAATTCTCAGAGAAAAATTGCCCATGGAATATAACTGTTGAGAAATATAAAATACTGTCAATAACAGGAAAATGCAACAGCTCCCTGGTTATATTAGCCTTGAGGGGTATACGGCTCTTTGATCTTTCTTTGAGACTATAATAGCTGCTTTCCTCTTGTAAGACTGTAAATAACCAAAATCAACAGGAGGCTTATGGATTCTCCAAGAACCTGAACAACAAATAGTTCCCAGAATGTGCATTATTTTAATAGGAAAATCAAGACAAACAATACTTTTCTGTCTACCTTGCAGATAGTAGCTTAACTAAAAACTTCCTCTGTCATGTAATTGTTTTGTTTTAAACAAAATCCCTCTTTGGAGCACAGAGGGGGATACTCAGCTTGACTGAGAAGCAGAACCAATATCATGTGTCTAGTCCCAACCAAATCCAAATCAAACTAAAAAAAAAATACTCAAAAATCTGCCTTGAAATTTTTGTAGCCATCCAGTGCAGAATATTTGCTACTCTAGAAACTTATACAGAAAATGCTGTGCTTTTATGGAAGGACCACAAAATTGTAAAGGGGCAAATTTAAAATGTCTTAATTATCCTGATAAATAAACATAGCTTTTTCCACAAAAATAGTCATTGATTAGATGTTCTATCTAGTTAATAACTCCAACATCTAATGAGATTCCTCAGAGCAAATGAGAGTGCTTATTTACTGCTCCATTGACACACGTTCTCCTGGTGGTACCCTACAGCTCTTATTTGTTGCCAGCACTCTGTCTTCAATGTTCAGACACAGTAATGTTCCTGAGCCTTCAAGACTGATTGGTCAAACTTTGCTATTCTGTTGGTAGCCAAAAAGATGGTAGACTTGGAATCATAGAATATTAGGGTTGGAAGGTGTCATAAACAGATTCCTAAGGGTTGATGTCTCTTTCACCTGAAAAGAAGTAACCAGAAACACCTGACCAGAGGACCAATCAGGAAACAAGACTTTTTCAAATCTGGGTGGAGGGAAGTTTGTGTGTGAGTCCTTTGTTCTGGTCTTGTAACTGTCCCTCTCGGCTATGGGAAGGATTTTTTCTATCTCCTGCTTTCTAATCTTCTGTTTCCCAGTTGTAAGTACAAAAAGATAGGTTTGGTTTTTTGTAGTTACATGTGTGTAGTTGCTGGAATGTTTTGAATTGTATTCTTTTTTAATAAGGCTGTTTATTCATATTTCTTTTAAGCAACTGACCCTGTATTTGTCACCTTAATACAGAGAGACCATTTTTATGTATTTTTCTTTCTTTTTATATAAAGCTTTCTTTTTAAGACCTGTTGGAGTTTTTCTTTAGTGGAGGACTCCAGGGAATTGAGTCTGTGCTCACCAGGGAATTGGTGGGAGGAAGAAGTCAGGGGGAAATCTGTGTGTGTTAGATTTACTAGCCTGACTTTGCATACCCTCTGGGTGAAGAGGGAAGTACTTCTGTTTCCAGGACTGGAAATAGAGAGGGTGGAATCCCTCTGTTTAGATTCACGGAGCTTGCTTCTGTGTATCTCTGCAGGAACACCTGGAGGGGGGAAGGGAAAAGGTTTATTTCCCTTTGTTGTGAGACTCCAGGGATTTGGGTCTTGGGGTCCCCAGGGAAGGTTTTTGGGGGGACCACAGTGCCCCAAAACACTAATTTTTTGGGTGGTGGCAGCTTTACCAGGTCCAAGCTGGTAACTAAGCTTGAAGGTTTTCATGCTAACCCCTATATTTTGGACGCTAAGGTCCAAATCTGGGATTAGGTTATGACATGGTGGCAGCGTTTATGGGAAAAATAGAATCCAGAAGCCAGTAGGAATATTATATTTTTCTTTTTTTCTTTTCTCTGCTAGGGGGTTTTAAGCAGAGAGAAACAGTTTGGTTTTAAAGGGAACCAGAGAGAATTTTTTTTCTCTGCTCTCTCTTGCAGTTTCTGGCTTGCCTATTAAGCAAGGAACCATTAAGCTGTTACAAAAGGGTCTTTTGTGACACAATAGCACTCCCATTAGGAGTCAAATACCAGCACTATATACATGCAAATAAAGTGGTTTTTCTGGTTTACTTTACATTGAAAAGATTAGCTAGAGGAAGAAAGGGAAAAAGGCACTGTTGCTAGGCAGACCCCAGGAGGCAACAGAGCCTGCAGTTCAGATAATAAACACCAGAGGGCACCCCAACACAAGAAAACAGGAACCATGCCTAACAAGACAAAAATGGAGGCCGAAGGACAAATCAAAGATGCCGAGCACAGGCGAGAGATGGAAAAAAAAATCCAGGAACTAAAAATAAAACAAAAAGAGATGGAGCTGAAAGAAAGAGAGGAACAGATCAAAAATGCAGCCCACCACAGAAAACTACAAGAAGAAGAGGTGGCCTACAAAAGAAAACAAGCAGCCAGAGAGGTGGCCTACAAAAGAGAGCAAGAAGCCAAAGATGCAGACCACCCAAAACAGCTGGAAATAAAAGAGAAAGAGTGGGAACTCCAGAAGGAAGCCCACCGACAGGCCATGGAATTAGAAAAGGCTAAGCAAAACACAGCCAACCCTAACAACCTTGTGCCAATGATTGTTCCACAGCACAGGAAATTTCCCACCTACAAGGCAGGTGATGACACCGAGGCCTTCTTGGAAAATTTTGAAAGAGCCTGTCTTGGGTACCGCATCTCTGAAGACCAGTACATGGTAGAATTGAGGCCACAGCTCAGTGGACCTTTAGCAGAGGTGGCAGCTGAAATGCCTAAGGAGAACATGAACGACTATAAACTTTTTCAAACCAAGGCCAGATACAGAATGGGGATAACCTCGGATCATGCCCGTCGGCGTTTCAGATCCCAAAAGTGGAAACCAGATGTGTCATTTCCCAAACACGCCTACTACGTTGGGAAAAATTATGAGGCCTGGATATCAGGACACAATGTTAAATCCTTGGAAGAACTGCACCTCCTCATACAAATGGAGCAGTTCTTGGATGGTGTTCCTGCGGACATAACACGGTACATACAAGATGGAAAACCCAAAAATCTCACCGAGGCGGGGGAGATTGGAGCCAGCTGGATGGAAGTGGCAGAAAGCAAAAAAGCTACTGTCAAGGGGAACGAATACCCCAGGGGGCACACCAACCATAAACCCTACAACCGGGGACAGCCAAAGACCCCACAGACAACCCAAGTAAAGCCACAAACACACTATTCTTCCACCTCACCAGTCTCCAGTAACTCACCTCGTCACAATGACCCGTCAGATGGAAGATGCTTTAAGTGTAATGAACTGGGACATATCAAGGCCAACTGTCCAAAGAACGCCATCCGAGTGCAGTTAATTACACCACCATCACACCAAAGATCCCCAGACCCAGATGCCTCTCATATACCCTTGGAGCGAAGGGAAAATTTGAGAGTGGGCGGAAAGAAGGTTACTGCGTGGAGAGACACGGGGGCACAAGTGTCAGCTATCCACCAATCCTTCGTTGACTCCAAATTCATCAACCCAAAGGCCCAAGTGACAATTTACCCCTTCATGTCACAAGCTGTAGACTTGCCTACAGCTCAACTGCCTGTCCAGTACAAAGGCTGGTCAGGAATGTGGACTTTTGCAGTTTATGACAACTATCCCATTCTCATACTACTGGGGGAAGACTTGGCCAGCCAGGTGAAGCGGGCCAAGAGAGTGGGAATGGTTACACGCAGCCAAACCAGACAAGCTTCCAAACCCATTCCTGTTCCTGAGCCGTCCACAGACGCCCCGTCTGTGTTATCAGAGACCCAGACAGAGGTAGTGGACCTGGATACCATGCTAACCACTGAAACAGCCACAGCACCTCCAGTCTCAGGGCCGGAACTGGAACAGCAACCAGCACCAGCAATTGCAACCACATCTTCAAACTCAACACCAGAGGGCACCAGCGAGCCAAAACTGGCAGAAGCAACAGTCAGCCATACCCAAAAGGCTCAGCCAGAGCCTGAAATACCCTCAGGTGCACCAGCAAAGAGCAGTTCACCAGCAACGAAAACAACCCCATCACCTACATCGCTTCCAGAGGGACCAAGCCCAAGTCCACAGTCTGAGGAAGAACTGGTGATCCCAGCCTCAAGGGAATAGTTCCAGACTGAACAGGAAGCAGATGACAGCCTTCAGAAAGCTTGGGCGGCGGCACGGAGCACCCCACCGCCTCTCAGCTCTTCTAATCGATCCCGGTTTGTTATAGACCAAGGACTTTTATACAAGGAGTTTCTTTCTGGTGGACACCGGGAAGAATGGCAGCCGCAAAAACAGTTGGTTGTTCCAACTAAGTATCAGGGGAAGCTCTTAAGCTTAGCCCATGATCATCCCAGTGGCCATGCTGGGGTGAACAGAACCAAGGACCGGTTGGGGAAGTCCTTCCACTGGGAGGGGATGGGCAAGGACGTTGCCAAGTATGTCCGGTCTTGTGAGGTATGCCAAAGAGTGGGAAAACCCCAAGACCAGGTCAAGGCCCCTCTCCAGCCACTCCCCATAATTGAGGTCCCATTTCAGCAAGTAGCTGTGGATATTCTGGGTCCTTTCCCAAAACAGACACCCAGAGGAAAGCAGTACGTACTGACTTTCATGGACTTTGCTACCCGATGGCCGGAAGCTGTAGCTCTAGGCAACACCAGGGCTAACACTGTGTGCCTGGCCCTAACAGACATCTTTGCCAGGGTAGGTTGGCCCTCCGACATCCTTACAGATTCAGGATCTAATTTCCTGGCAGGGACCATGCAAAAACTGTGGGAAACTCATGGGGTGAACCACTTGGTTGCCACCCCGTACCACTATCAAACCAATGGCCTGGTGAAAAGGTTTAATGAAACTTTGGGGGCCATTATACGTAAATTTGTCAACGAACACTCCAATAATTGGGACCTAGTGTTGCAGCAGTTGCTGTTTGCCTACAGGGCTGTACCACATCCCACTTTAGGGTTTTCACCATTTGAACTTGTGTATGGTCACGAGGTTAAGGGGCCATTACAGTTGGTGAAGCAACAATGGGAGGGGTTTACGCCTTCTCCAGGAACTAACATTCTGGACTTTGTAAGCAACCTACAAAGCACCCTCCGACACTCTTTAGCCCTTGCTAAAGAGAACCTAAAGAATGCTCAGGAAGAGGAAAAGGCCTGGTATGACAAACATACCAGAGAATGTTCCTTCAAGGTAGGAGACCAGGTTATGGTCTTGAAGGCGCAACAGGCCCATAAGATGGAAGCATCATGGGAAGGGCCATTCACGGTCCAAGAGCACCTGGGAACTGTGAACTACCTCATAGCATTTCCCAATTCCTCACTAAAGCCCAGAGTGTACCATGTTAATTCTCTCAAGCCTTTCTATTCCAGAGACTTACAGGTTTGTCAGTTTACAGTCCAGGGAGATGATGCTGAGTGGCCTGACGGTGTCTACTACGAAGGGAAAAAAGACGGTGGCGTGGAACAGGTGAACCTCTCAACCACCCTGGAACGTCTGCAGCACCACAATCCAGTAGTTAAAAAGTGTTCTTAAAATGTAGAAGTCTCTTAGTTATATACTTAGTGGTATATGTAACGGTGCATGTGTTGTATTAATCTGTTTAGTTTAAAGTTCTAGTAGGAAATTGCTGCCAGTGAGCTTCCCCACTGTCTGCAATTTGGGGGGGCGTGTCATAAACAGATAGCTAAGGGTTAATGTCTCTTTCACCTGAAAAGAAGTAACCGGAAACACCTGACCAGAGGACCAATCAGGAAACAAGACTTTTTCAAATCTGGGTGGAGGGAAGTTTGTGTGTGAGTCCTTTGTTCTGGTCTTGTATCTGTCCCTCTCGGCTATGGGAAGGATTTTTCTATTTCCTGCTTTCTAATCTTCTGTTTCCCAGTTGTAAGTACAAAAAGATAGGTTTTGTTTTTTGTAGTTACATGTGTGTAGTTGCTGGAATGATTTGAATTGTATTCTTTTTGAATAAGGCTGTTTATTCATATTTCTTTTAAGCAATTGACCCTGTATTTGTCACCTTAATACAGAGAGACCATTTTTATGTACTTTTTCTTTCTTTTATATAAAGCTTTCTTTTTAAGACCTGTTGGAGTTTTTTCTTTAGTGGGGGACTCCAGGGAATTGAGTCTGTGCTCACCAGGGAATTGGTGGGAGGAAGAAGTCAGGGGGAAATCTGTGTGTGTTAGATTTACTAGCCTGACTTTGCATACCCTCTGGGTGAAGAGGGAAGTACTTCTGTTTCCAGGACTGGAAATAGAGAGGGTGGAATCCCTCTGTTTAGATTCATGGAGCTTGCTTCTGTGTATCTCTCCGGGAACACCTAGAGGGGGGAAAGGAAAAGGTTTATTTCCCTTTGTTGTGAGACTCCAGGGATTTGGGTCTTGGGGTCCCCAGGGAAGGTTTTTGGGGGGACCAGAGTGCCCCAAAACACTAATTTTTTGGGTGGTGGCAGCTTTACCAGGTCCAACCTGGTAACTAAGCTTGGAGGTTTTCATGCTAACCCCCATATTTTGGACGCTAAGGTCCAAATCTGGGATTAGATTATGACAGAAGGGACCTCAGGAGATCATCTAGTCCAACCCCCAAATGGCCCCCTCAAGGATTGAACTCACAACCCTGGGTTTAAGCAGGCCAATGCTCAAACCACTGAGCTATCCCTCCCCCTTTATAAGGGTCTACCTATTGGGTTCTGGGCTGAATAGGGGCCTGTAGTAAGGCAGACACCCCACTCCCTGGCTAAGAGGGGATAAAGCTGGGCTGATTGGAAGAAGCGGCCACAGCTGGTCCTATCAAAGGCCAGTGGAGAGAGCTGGGCCTAGCTGCTTGGGAGCTCACAGGGTACCTAGAGTGGAGCAGGGCTGGGAAAAGGCCAAGGGAGCTGGGGAGCTCCAGGCTGGAAAGCCCCCAAGCTGCAGACCTCAGTAAAGGCTGGGAAGGGTACTAAAATCTACCTCCCAGCTAATAGATGTTTATATAAAAAATAACTACCAAACTCATGGAAAACCATGACCCTGGCAACCAAAGTACCTAGGTACTGCATAGGAAATAAATTCCAGTATGCACATAAAGTTGCTCAATTTGTTTAAATACAAAAAGGTGGCTCTTTGAAAATTATGCCTACGGGAAAGTCACAACTGGTTTCCTGAAGCTGCCAAAAATGAAAAGAATAAAAGCTGTTGAAGAAAATACGAGATAGAACTAATAGGTTTGAGCTTCCATTGATTCATAATTAAAATGTAATTTTTTAAACAAATTAAAGTCTTCATAATTTATCTACAATCAGATGATTGTCTCAAAACAGAAGGGTGATGATGATATTGCCGAGTTCTGATAGTGTGCACAACACAAAATAGAACTTTTCTTCATTACATACAATAATATGTGAGATCACCCTTTACATCTGATATCAGCCTCTATACACCTACCGGCCATCCAGTATATCCTGTCTCACTGGGCAAATACTACCACATATGTTTGGAATCCCCTGTTTGACCCAGTCTTCTGTGTCCTCACATATTCTCCATTTAAAAAACGGTTTTCACAAAGCTATATAATAACCAGCCTTCCCTCATTGACGTGTTAAGTATACTGATGTTAGAAAATCAATTATAATCAAACAGTCCTGGAACTACCATGACACATGCTAAAATTCTCTCTGCAATTCTTCTGCTTTCTGTTGCCTCCTTTCCCAAGTCTTTTGTCTGTTTATTGTTTATTTAGACTCTGTCTCCTTGGGGCATGAATGTTGTCCTTTTGTCTCCAATTAGGGTGACCAGATGTCCCGATTTTATAGGGACAGTCTGGATATTCGAGGCTTTTTCTTATATAGGGGCCTATTACCCCACAACCTCATCCCAATTTTTCACACTTTCTATTTGGTCACCCTCTCTCCAATATACTTAGCACACTTTAGCACATGTTAAATAATGAAATTAAGCAAAACAGATCAGCATGGGCTGTGTTACAGAAAGTTTGCTTTTCATGTAATATGAATATAATATCTGAAGAGAGACCTTTTTGGCCTGAGAGCTTGGGAGTTTGAATTTTCTGTTTGGTCTAATAAAAAGGGGATCCCATTATCTGCCTTTCCCAGTTCTTCTTGAGAAGTAAGCACTATGATGATTAAAACTTTCTGCATATCAAATAGTTCCAGGTAGTTATGATTAACAGCAGGTTAATTCTCTCTCATACTAAATTAATTTAAAATCAAACCTGTATATACACACCTGTGTTTTTAGCCTCTCACCTAAGTGGCAGCACCTATAACATTAAGTTGCCATGTCTTCATGCTAGAATCTACTGAAAATGAATATCCTATACAGCATTTGGAGATTAATGGTTCATTGAACACATTTTCACCCAACGAGTTGTTTAATGAAGTCATTTGGTTAATCTTCTGAAGTTATTTTACTGCTGTCATAACATATTTCCCAGATTTGGACCTTAGCGTCCAAAATATGGGTGTTAGCATGAAAACCTGCAAGCTTAGTTACCAGCTTGGACCTGGTAAAGCTGCCACCACCCAAAAAATTAGTGTGATTTGGGGCACTCTGGTCCCCCCAAAAACCTTCCCTGGGGATCCCAAAGACCCAAATTCCTTGAGTCTTACAACAAAGGGGAATAAACCATTTCCCCTCCCTTCTTCCTTCCAGGTGTTCCCTCCCTGGGTTCCTAGAGAGATATACAGAAGCAAGCTCCATGAATCTAAACAGAGGGACTCCACCTTCCCTATTTCCAGTCCTGGAAAACACAAGTATCGAGATAGAGAGCCAAGCTCCCCCCTCCCCTCTCCTCCTTCACCCAGAGGGAATGCAAAGTCAGGCTAGTAAATCTAACACACACAGATTTCCCCCTGACTTCTTCCTCCCACCAATTCCCTGGTGAGCTACAGACTCAATTCCCTGGAGTTCCCCACTAAAGAAAACTCCAACAGGTCTTAAAAAGAAAGCTTTATGTAAAAAGAAAGAAAAAATACATAAAAATGGTCTCTCTGTATTAAGGTGACAAATACAGGGTCAATTGCTTAAAAGAAATATGAATAAACAGCCTTATCCACAAGAATACAATTTAACACATTCCAGCAACTACACACATGTAAATACAAAAAAACAAACCTATGGTCTTCCTATCTTTGTACTTACAACTTGGAAACAGAAGATTAGAAAGCTGGAGATAGAAAAATCACTCTCATAGCCGAGAGGGTCAGACACAAGACAAAGAACAAAGAACTCACACACAAAACTTCCCTCCACCCAGATTTGAAAAAGTCTTGTTTCCTGATTGGTCCTCTGGTCAGGTGTTTCAGGTTACTCCTTTCCAGCTGAAAGAGACATTAACCCTTAGCTATCTGTTTATGACATCTGCCATCAAATTATTAAGAGGAATTTTAGTCCAGTGGCAGGGACCTAAATGCAGCTATTTGGGGAGGGAATTATCTGTGATTGTCTCAGATAAAAATAGTTTAATCTAAAGATGCACTGCAAGGAAGTGAAAAAATTTAGCCACTCTGGACTGTAATACTTTTCATTTTGTAAAAGTTACAGCCTCAGCCAGTATCCAAATGGGTGTTTTCTTCCTTACTTACACAGAATCTAGTTTTGTTGTTAGTGGTAATTAGATATTTTTGATCCTATCCCCAAGGTCTCCCAATGAGTCCATCCACCTTTTATAGTATTCTCCTGAATAACTACAAATCCAAGAAAATCCCTCTTAATCTAAATACATGATAGAAAGTGTAGAACATGCTTTTTATAAGTATTAAAACACTCCTGAGCAGTGTTGTTAAGCTGACTTATGTCCTCACGTAGAGAGCGCTAGTCTACAAGAAAATTCTTCTGTCAACATATATCATCTCTCAGAGAGATGGATTACCTATGCTGATAGGAGAACCCTTCCAGTTGATATAGGTAGTCTCTACACCACGGGTGGACAAACTACAGCTCGCAGGCCACAGCCGGCCCACGGGACCATCCTGCCCAGCCTCTGTGCTCATAGCCCAGGAGGCTAGCCCCCGGCCCCTCCCCCACAGCCTCAACTTGCTCGCTCTGCCGTCGATGCAATGCTCTGGGCAGTGGGGCTGTGAGCTCCTGGGGCAGTGCAGCTGCAGAGCCAGGCCTGACCTGGTCTCTGTGTTGCGTGGCGGTGCCGGCAGCATGGCCCGTCTCCAGTCGAGTGGTGCGGCTGTAGTACCACCAGCCACCGGTGCTCCAGGCAGCATGGTAAGGGGCCAGGGAGTGAGGTGGGGAGTAGGACAGAGGGCAGATGAGTTTGGGGTGGTGGTCAAGGGCCGAGGGTGTGGCTGGTGGTCAGAGGGGAAACAGGGGGTTGAATGGGGGCAGGAGTCCCGGGGGCAGTCAGGAAGGAGGGGGGGTTGGATGGGGCGGCAAGGGGCAGAGGTTCTGGGGACAGTCAGGGGACAGAAAGCGGGGGGGGTGTGTATGGGGCAGAGGTCCCAGAGGGGCCATCAGGGCACGGGGGGCTGGGACGGTTGGATGGGACAGGAGTCCTGGGGGGGGCAGATGGGAGGTGGGGGCTGGGCCATGACCCCCTCCCCTAACCGGCCCTCCATACAATTTATGAAACCTAATGTGGACCTCATGCAAAAAAGTTATCATGATCTATAGCAGTGCAGCTCACTGTAGTATTTTGAGTGTAGACAAGCCCTAAGACTGTGATTTATCAATGTACTTAAGTACATGTCTAGCTTTAAGCCTGTATACATGAAGTCAATGGAACTATGTACATGCTTAAAGTTAAGCATGTCTGTAAGTACCTTGATAAAGCAGGGACTAAGGGAACTGGATATAACACTATACAAATATCTGAAGGGTGTAAACACAAAGAAATTAGAGTAACTCATTTAGTGTACTCTACGGAGTGGAATAGTCTCCCAAAATGGAATTTTTAAAAATTACTAACCTGCACATCCTAAAATTTTTGTGATTTTTGACATTTGGTCCTAAATTAGGATGATTTTTTCCCAAAAATTTTCCATCGGATGGATATTCCATTTCCCAGTTAGCTCTAAATAAAGCCTTATCACGTGAATCATTTTAAACTAGACTATATTGGGTAGGCATGGATAAGATCATCTAAAAGGTAGCTTTCTTGATTTCTCATGTATTCCAAGGCAGGCCTGTATCAGTTTCTAATTTCAGCTGCTTTTTCCCTAACAATTATTTTTCCTTTGAACCCACAAGAACAAATTAATAACCAGTAAAGAAGCCTTTCTTATATATATTTCAATAATAGTTTAGTTTGTATCACCAGCTGTGGGTCATGATCAATTAATATGAAATTATTTGAAGTAATAATACAGTAGCTGCTACTGTAGATGAAAGGCACGCTCTCATAATTGAGAATGAAAACTTTTAATCACAAGAATCATTTGAAAATTGTCTTTGATATGGAGACTGTAAAAAAAAAAGAAGCAATCTATCCGTGGCGTAATAAGTTTCCATAACAGTAGAGGCAAACAGCAGAAAGGACCCAAGTAACAATGTCTCTCATTTATTTTCTCCCTATTAAATTAAACGACAGAACAATCAAGCAAAATATTATATTGATTTAATTGTTTTTCTAAGCCCTGGTTTTCTTCAATCAATGTGCCAAATTCAGCACCAATTGTAGTGATAAAACTCTACTGAAGTCAGCAAAATAGATTAGGAAATAGAAACTAATTAAGAAAGAATATTCTGAGTCCATAGGATATTATTCAGGAAAAAAGAAATTTTGTGTGGTAGAAAAATTAAAGGATAAAAAGAGGAAGTATGGGCACAGGATAGCTGGGTTTATCATCACATAGCTTTGGGTCAAATTAGCACTAGTATACTTGAGTTTAAGCATCAATAGACTGATCTCTGACACGAGGAAAAATCTGCCAGCATGAAGCAGGGGCAGAGGATTGCTGTCACATGGATCCTCCCACCCTATTTCCCCAGTTATAACGAGGACACACAAGGGCAGCAGTGACTGCTGCAGCTGAAGAGCTCCAGGAGTGCATGCACAGTTGCTCCAACACCTCCTGGGAAGTGTTACTCCCATGCTTCACAAAGATAGCCCTGATTTCCCCCTCCTCTCCTCCCTGCCAAAAGAGTCAGACAAACATCAAAACTTAGGCAAAATTACCACATTCAGAGCCCAAGCGAAACACTGTCCCTTCTATAAGATCAAAGGGACTCTATATTCACACACAAACTATCACTATCAGTCATACAAAACATACACTTAATCCCACCCCCCTTGAAAGCACATGTTTGTGCTGTCATTGGAAAAGCCAAGTGCCAATCTCTCTGAAATTGCCTGGTCTAGGGAAAGAAGGGAGCTATTTTAGTTGAGCAACGTGCCTTATAAAAATCTTATCAGTCAGTAGGTGAGACAATGTGGTAATGATTTTCCATATCCCCTGTGGAAGTGCCTTTATAAGTGAGGGTGACATTTACTTACCCTTACTTACCCAGGAAGGTCTGCTGAAGGCCTTCAACACTAAGGGTGGAAGAGGGGTCACATTAGATTTTCAGCCTTTAATTGACAAACTAGTTCAATGCTTTACTTACGGACATTCTTTGCAGAGTGCCTATCACTCAGATGGGCAAGCAATTCACAATGAATAGTTAGCTCATTGGCAAAATTCTATTTTACTTGTTTGTGAACTGCCTGCAAACAGATTGATTTTTATTAATTGGCTCTCCAATTGCAATTATTTAACAAGCCTTTTGTACAAACTAATTTCTGCCAATTGATTGCTCACAAATGATCTACTGTGAGTATTCAGATGAGTAACTAATATATCTATGACTTTATTCTGGTTACCCAGGTCACATTGTACTGGTTCTGTTTCGATGGCATTCCAACACACAAGTCCATGAATAAATACCAAGATGGCCTTATGAATACTTCCAGAGCAAATAATTATGTAAGTATTTGGTCCACAAATGGCCATGTAAACAAAAATGTGCTTTTACAAGTGTTCACAGAAAACTGAAAATGGGATAGAAATACCAAATCAAAATTGCATTAACTTCTACCATTTACTTCATGATACATGCTGGTTTTCAAGAGCCAGGAAGGCATCTATTGCGTATTAATTTTTTTAAAAATAAAACACTTATTTACCTTTTTACCATACTATCTGTTTTGAGTCTGCTATATTAATTTATGAAGGAAATACAATTAGACCATATTTTCAGTCACTATTTTCACTTTAGACTACAATGGCAGCTTCACTGCAATTATAAATTCAATGAAAATAATCTATCAGGATCCCCTTGCAGGTTACTAAAAGGTTTATGTTTATTTCAATAATACTGTAACATTATGCCATCCTGACTGAATGTTCACAGACCGTGCAATGCAGCTAACTCTTTATTAGACAGTTACGCGCAGTTTGAGAAGCTGCATTAATTTTGATGAAGCAGTTGAGATGAATAGTTTTGTTAGTAATATTTATGTTTTGCTTTATTTGAGTGTTTTTCCTCTGAGCCAACTCCCTAGAGTTATCCAAAGCTGTCAATCAAAGCCTATTAAAAGCTAAAGGATAACAATGGAATATACTTTCAAAAAACAGAGAAAATTCTATCATTACTTCTAACTAACACAAAATATTCCTATATATTTTTAAAAATGAATAATCAGTTTCCAACCTGGCAAAACTGCTGGGTATGTCAGTATTTGCTAGAATAGGAAAAAGCGTTCACTGACATTAAGTTGATGTTACACACAGAAGGATAAATATCCAAAGTTTGCTTTGCCAAATATATAGTATCTGAAATGATAATTCAGAAATTAGGATTAACTCAATAAAGAATTCTATTGCTTAAAAATGGGCTTGTTGTCTGTTTGCACACTTGCTTTTACTGCTTCTTAACCTGAAAGAGGCGGAGTAGATAGTGTATGATTAGATTGGCATGTTTAACAAACCAAAGAAAGTAATAACTTTGCATGCTAACACATATTTTATGTATGTTTCAGGCTGCAAGACTGGCAGAATAATGGTAACGTAGGCAACAATAGAACACAGGAGCAAGACAAGAGTTAGGCAGAATCACTTACAGAGTATCAAGGCAGTGACATTTCAAGGACAGGAGAGGAGAGCAGCAATGACTTCTGACACATGTTGAAAACAAGAAGCAAGACTGACTGAGAAATGAGAGGAAAAGGTCAGTCAGATAATCTAGATAAATTCCCGGAATTATTGTTATCTGCTCTGGAGCAGAGACCATTAAATGAAATTTAGCAGACAGCAAACTGTCGCTGTTTAAAAACATAGGTGTCCATCTGGTGACTGATGAGTGGTATCTGAGTATCTCTGAGAATTTGCTTTCAAATCACCAAGTTTCAGTGGGCTTTCCTTCCAAAGTACTGAATCCAATGACCTTTGTGAAGGCTATCTGTAATTTCCACTTTTCTTTAGCCAGAAGATGGGTCCTTTGGAGAGCTGTCAGAAGTATACAGAATGGCCAAGAACATTTGTGAAATCTTTAAAATTTTATCTATAATACTTTAAAATAGTTGTTCAGCAGTCTGAAGGTATCTCCATTAATCTGAGAGGAAGAAACCAGTCAGGTGAATAATAACTGCATCTGCTGCAATGTTTACCTGACATCTTCATTTATTGCATGAATGCATCTTTCTATTAAATTCTCCTATCTTTTCCCCTCACAAAGCAGTGAACACTACACCACCTTTTAAGTTATCATTTCTAAAGCTAACTTCAGTTAATTCTTATCAAAGATGGTTGTATCCCAATACAGGCTATCTCTAAAGACTCTAGTGCCACACCTCGTGTGTACTGGCTAGATCAGTGTGAGTATTGCAAATAAGTTCTATTTTTCTTTCAGTGTGGAAATTATATACTTCCATTTTATAGAGAAATAATATGCCATTCTCTTTATATGAACAGAGTTTACTTCAAAATAAAAAAGTTTAGTGAACATGATGTATTCAAATTTTCTATACTAAACACAACTTCTCAAATACCTGTAAAGCTGTAGTCTTCTTGTGAGTTTGTTTTCTTGTAGAAGTGATAGCTATTTAAAAACAATGCGGAGGTATAATTTTCATATGAAGAAAAATAACTCAGTCTGAGTCTTACAATAGTCCCAGCAGATCTTTGTGCTTCTTTATTACATTCAAAACTCCAAGGTTGAGATTTTCAAAGATAACTTGGGGTTAAATTTTCAATAAATGTCTGACCATCACAGTAAGTGCCTGCCCCTCCTTTGAAGCTTAGTTTTAATGGGAATTTTCTATCAAAATCCCCTAGTTAGATTTGAAAATTTCAACAGAAGTAAATATGCCTAAGTGTACGTTTGTATTACCGTCTTTGTGAATACTGAAGCTGAAACCTCTTCTGAGCCTCATACAAAAACTTCAGTTACGTTGTTTTTTAGTGGTCTCATATCTCTGCAATTTTTGTTTTTAGCTATGACTAGAAACAAAAGTAGCAAAATATACATTAAGGACGGTTGTTGAAAAAAGTTCTAGTCCAATTGAAAACAAATATAAAGGAAATACTGAAGGAAAGAGATCCTTGGAGATTTCCAGCCCAATTTCCAAACCAAACAGATAATGCCTAGACTTCCTGGAACTAGAGATACAAATCTTGTCAGGATCAGCCTAGTCTTTCATCCTTCTGAGGTAGATAGAATACTTTAATTCATTGTTGTGGGTCCCCTTTTGAATGAGACCTTGAACTGAAATCCTTCTACTTTGTTTAACAATAACATGCCAGATTCAGAGGTAATCTTTATAGTGGTGTAATTTTCACCTCAGTAAGTGGTTATAAATAGGCATAATTTATACAGAGGGGACAGAAAAAGATAGTTCCAGAATGGGTTAAAAGAAGGTATAAAAAGCATACAATAAAAGAGAGTGTATTTGTTAATTGTTTTCCTGGCCTGTAATTTAAACTAAATTTATGAAGAGTAAATTATACCACCTTGTGTATCACTTCTGAATTTGGCACTGAAGACCAAGCACCAGATTTTTAAAGGTATTTAGGCACCTAAAAGAGTGGCACCTAAATACATTTAAACATCTAACCCTAAGTCCCAAAACAAGAGACCAGAATCTGTTCTCATCTACATTTTAGATCTCATTTACCATGGTCCTGTGTTCAAACAGCTGCTTCGCCACCTAAGTAGCTACTTATGTGCTCAGTGTTGTTGTGATCAGAATATCAAATGCTGTTTTTTTCTTTAAAGTGCAATCTCATTTTGAATTTCCTTGTTTATAACTCTAGTATGCTTGCAAGCTTTTAACTTCTTTGTCTGGGAGTTCCCTTAATTTTTTAATTAGATTGGGAAATAGATACAATACCTCATCATTGTTATAGAAAATGTAAACAAAACTAATTATATATGTATTTTCTAACTAATACAGAGGGGGGAAGCATTAGAAGCATTTTCTAGAGCTAACAGGTACTGATTTTTATAATGTGCTATTTAAGCAAGTGGTTGGTTCAATTAATTTCAATGATAGTGAGATATTTCTTTATTGATCAAAGATCACACCTATCTAATTTCTATCTGGAATTCCATTACTTGTAGATTTTACAGAGGCGGAGAGAGGAAGGGGAACCAAATTAGGTTTAATATTGGTATGTGCAATTATAACTATGGTCTGGCTATTGTGGCTGCCGCATTATATATTGCAGTTGAGAAGTACTTTGGGGATCCTTCAAATCTTTCTTTTTCTTTCATTATTAATTTAATTAAACCACTAAAATTAATACATTTTCCTATCAAAATTACACTGTACTTTTTAAAAAAGAAGATATTTTGGAATTAGAACAGCATGTCATGCGCATGTTGATATACAATGGCTAGTCTTCACTACAAGGAGACACACAGTGCTGCAATCAATGTAGTAAGGGTCAATTTCGTGGGTCTAGTGAAGACTCGCTAAATCTACTGCAGAGTGCTCTCCAGTTGATCCTGGTACTCCAGCTTCCTGAGAAGATTAAGGAAGTCAATGGGAGAGCATCTCCCGTCAATGCAGCACGGCGAAGTCAACCTAAGTGACATCGACTCCAGCTATGCTATTCACGTACCTGGAATAGCGTAATTTAGGTCAACTTACCCTACTCATGCTATTTCCATTCTGTCAAGAGAAAAAAGAAAAAGAAGAACATATATAGCCTATTATACGGTCTACTTCAAAATTTAAAATTCTAGCTAAGAAATAAATGTCGTTACACTGCTGTGTTTGCATCTTTAATTTCTAAAAGACAATTTAAAAGTAATGGGCTGTCCCTAAACTCTACATACACCATTCTGCGTAACTGTGCAGCATATACGAGTTTGAAAGTAAAATGAGTTGCCAGAAATTAATCAGGACCATAAAATGAGGACGGGCAGCTCCACCCCCTCTATAGCCTTCTCACCTGCTTCCAGCAATAATATTACTGCAGGACATTGGAAATGGCTTCAATCATACATGGTATGTTGCAAAATAACTACCTTAAATATGTGTTGGTAGGCAAATTACTTCTGTATAAATAGTGTTGTAAAAATTACAACTGATGCAGGGCTTTCCTTCCACCTCAGGGTGGTTCAGGTAGCTGTAAAGATGGGGTGCCCATCAAAGTCTCTAAGTTTGTTATTTTGCAACCTACTGTGTAGAATAAAGCTCTGTTCAAAATCCTGCAAAAATATCATTCCTGTGAGCAGCAGAAAATTCTATAGAGCAACAAAGCTGCCTGCTCTCATTATTTTATGTTCCTGATTAACTTCTGGCAACTATTTTGAAATAAAATTTAAATTCTTCAAAAGGTCTCTCAATACAGCAGCAAGGTAAAACGAGAAGATGTCTTATTAAAGTATAATGCCCATATCTCTCAATCAGCCAATGTGGGACAAAATGTGGGCGAAATACCTAAACAGGACACACTGCTTTTTTAAATTATGTAAAATAGAACAATATTTCACACACTGTACAATTACTTAGTCTCAATAAAATGACTTTTAAAAAACCTCGCAATACCTCCTTTAAATTTGTTCTCTCCTCTACCTTTGTTTTTCTCTCTTTCTGTTCCATGTTTTCTTCATTTTTGCAAGTAAATTATACCAACAGACCATTAGTGTACTTTTTTGCCTACATACCTACCAGTTCATTAATATAATTCACCATTTTGCTAGAGCCAGCTGCCCAGCTTTCTGTTTCTGGTGTTTGTCATCCTACCCCCTTAAGTCCTGCCTGCAGCTTTGTCTTGCTCTTCAACTTTCTCCACAAGGGGGAGTTAATTTCATTAAAGTGAATTCTCCCTTCACTGTTTCATGAAGTTAGGCAGCAGGGGAGGAAGAGCTGGAGTCCAGCTTGCAGCCAGAGAGCAGGGAAGGCAAAAGTATAGCATAATGGGGCCTCTCAGGTTTTCTAGGTTATTCCAAGCTCTGAAAGCTTTCGGGAAGGCAGGAATTCACCAAGGATTCACTCCAGCACACAGATCTATGCCAACATCTTTATTAACATGTACAGGGCTCTGGTTTCATTGAAAAGAACAGTTAGCAGGAATAGGGTATAGATCCAAGATACCTAAAAGGCATCTACCTCCATCAGTTGCAGTCTCAAGTGTCCTTTCAGCCTTGGCTCCTTAGTCCCAGATTCAGGCACCTCCTTCCCTTTCGGCTGTGGCTGATTCTTTCATGTGAGTGGAATCTCATAGGGACCACGTGTTCAGTTTGCTTCTTGGGACTGTCTCTGAGACCAAGCCATTTGGGCTCACTGTGTCTCTACAGTTGCAACACATGCAGTCTCCTGCAGCATGTGCAATCCTGTCTCAGATGGCATCAACATGCCCCAATCAGAGGAGACCTTGCAGAAGGAAGCAAGGGTGGGAGTTCCTTCCGAATGTCCAGCCAACCAGGTTTCCGAGCAGACAGAATAGCCAGCTTCTCCTTTCTGGCAATCAGGGCTCTGGGGGCAGGGTCAGTCTTCACAGTAGTATGCTCGTTTGTTGGGTTGGGGGTCCACAGTAGCCAGCTGAACGAGGCAGCCTGGAGAAAAGAGTTCATCCTGAGGAACTGTGGAGACAAGCTGCTGAAGCTGCCTACAAGCTGGCTACCCTACCTACCAGGTCACACCTGGGGAGAAGGAAGTTATGTCTGTATGTCACCATGGGAGCTGAGGCTCAGGGAGTAGAACTGAAGTGCCCAAAGAACATAACATAAAGTTCATCTTTGAAAATCATCAACAAGTTTTACATCAAAGATATATTCAACTATGAACCACAGTTGTATGCGTGTTTTTGCTGGAAATGAAGGATATTGCACAGTGATGAAAAAATTAATGCTGTTGTGGGCTTTGATAGCTGCTCCCACAGAATTTGGTCCTGTTTTTTCACAAAGCACTCAGAGACCCCAGATATAATCATTAGCTATAATATAGTTCATAAGAAACATTTCATCACAGCATGGGACACAACATCAGTAGAGTGAGCAGGTAGCAAATTGTCAGTCTTACCTGGAAGTTGGTAGACAGTTTCATATTCAGATATATAGTGACAGTCATCACACAGTCTTTTTAACATCTGTACTTCTGATTCCCATAAACAGTTGCATCCATAATACAGCCAGCCAAACATCTCTCAAATATAAGCAATAAACACAGAATTGTTTGCACAGAATGTAGGTACAACTAGCAGTGAACATCTATCAATGAGGATAAAGTGCCTGTTTCTTTCAAACGCTAACAAAATATGCATTGGAATATAGGCAATGTAATGTAAACCTTTCCATACTCGCTTAATTCTCATCTGCTCAGTCAATCACTGCATGTGAAATCCTGCTCCCACCGAAGGCAAAGGAAGTTTTTCCATTGACTTCAATGGGTACAGGATTTCACCTTGCATGTTCACTGTGGCAGAAATCCTTCTGAGGAGTGTGGACAGAAGGTTCATTCTGGCCAATTCCTACATCTGGCTTGGAAAAGCCCATGCTTTGGAAGCCCATCTAGACACCAAAGAACATGAATTCTTGGAGTGAATTCATAAAGTGAATGAAAGGACTGGCTACTTATCTGTGGTCAGTTATAAAAGGCCTAGAGTGGGGTAGGAGAAGAACCTTGGGATTGGAAAGCTGGTTTAAGGGTCTGCCATTATGATCACAATACGCAATCTCCTCATAGACTGCACTCACTTCTAATGAAGTGATGCAGTGAGTGCAACATGTTTCTATTGGTTGGTCTAATATATTCTTTAATGCTATACAGTTTACCTAGGTTATACAGAAAGAACTGTAGAGGAGCCTGTATTGGTACCACTTTTATTAGTAATGATAGGCAAGTCAGAGGTAATATACTGTATCTTATGCTTTTGATCAGTGCATCAGGAGATCTGTGAGCAAAGGTAGTAGAGCTGAGAGACTGGCAACTCACACCAAATAAATCAATAAAAGGAAAAGGAAAGAAATAAAGCAACAATGCTGCTGACTTCAGGAGCAGGAAGATTTGTGAACATGACCTAGTGCTCAGCTGCTGTAGTATATGAACCACATGAATTCGTGCACAAAGGACCCATTGTCCACGTGTATGGTTGTGGATGGTATGTCCACTTTTCCTCTCACTGCCATATTCCCATTCATAAACCTGCTACTAAGATGATATCTATGGAAAGTATGGAAATGCAATGTGTCCTATACAGGTTCTTCATTTCTTTACCCAGCAGCAAAGATGATACACAGCATTACTGCTGCTTTTAACCATAAACAGTCTGCATAAGGCCATTCAGGTTTTGTATCCTGTAGTAGAAGCACTGTCCTCGAACAACTCCATGTGGTGTGAGCCAGCATTTCAGAGATTCTGACACAACTCTCTTCTTCTGGACTTCAATGGTCTTATATGGTGGTGATTTGGCCCAGTAAAACACTATAGTTCTACAGCTTCTGTGATATCGATGGCCCAGACAAATAATGTCCAACAAAATAATGGTAATCAACACAATTTCCTCACCTTTTTCCCAGATCAATGGCTTCCAGAGCTTCTCTTTGGAACCCCTAATCCAACTCCCACTCCAAAATATATATATATATATAAACTAACTTCCAGACCTGTCAGGCCTGAGCTCTTAGTCCATCTTAAGTTTTCTCCAGTTCACCACTCTTCTATAGAATACTAATGGTACATCTGCTTTCCCATCTCCTTTTTCAAAGCCCACCACCGGAGTTAACTCTACTTCTGTGGACTTCCCATGGGTCTCCACCTGCCAAGTTCCCATTAGACCAGTCCCACAAAAAGAGAACTATAGACCACCTTTCTCCTGAGTCCCCTTCTTCCAACTGATCTGAATTTCTTCCTTTTAACACTTCCCTGAGCCAGAAAAACCCTCCAGGTGTAACAAGATGGTGCTAATAGAACTCACAAGTTTCAGTGAACCCTTCTTGGCCAGTAGAGTTTATATAACCCAGAACATGTCCATATTTTATTTACTGCACAGAAAGAGTATAGATTTTTCAGAGCAATTCTATAAAAAATGTTCATTAATATTATACACACACACATCTATCTATCTATCTATAAATAAAACAATCTGTGTGCATAGTACTTTGAGGACAAATAAAAGACAATTATCTAGATTCAATCATTATGGAACCCAATCTTTCATCTACTGGTGGCCATAAGTTGGGAAACGGCAGTGAAAACTGTGTTTTTAGACGAGACTTGGAGGTTCACATATTTTCCATGGATAATGAGTTTCATATAAGTCTAAGGATCAAGGAATAGAATGCTCACAAAAGTTAATACATGCCCTCATGTATGGAAATTGCTTTCAAAGACTTGAGTAGTTTTTCTATTATGTGGCATGGCTGATTGCATACAATCAGATTTATCAAGGCAGTTTTAAAAAAAAAATACAATGTTCCTGACTATAACAGGGTAGCAGTGGGAATAATATCACCACTCCAAAAAGTACCATATTGCTGTTGGCAAGGCATGAGGGTTGTTGGCTGTAAAGAAAATGTGACCAATGTGCCTCCTGTAAATGTAAGCAAACTGGAGTAATTACTTGTGTGAAGGTGAAGCCTAGATTCTACCTTCCCTCAATCCACCAGGCAGTGGAGAAATAAGGTGTACCTTTTAACAACTTATTCCCTGCACACACACCTCCCCGCCGCAAAGGAACAAGGGTGGAGAAGCAGGGTGTTGTACCAATTATATTAGACCAGTAAAAACAAGCAGGATCTTATTAAAGGGGACAAGGCAAAGATGCCACATTTATTATGATAACAATTTATGACTAATAACTAATATCTTAATTCTTATACACATACATTATACCTATTACCTATACAAACACACACACATTCACATTATAATACCTAATACCTATACACACACACATACACACATTCACACACACACACCCACATTCATCAGGTGTTCTGCAGCTGCTGCATAGTTACCAGTCCTGAAGATAGCTTAACTTCATGGCTTGATTTTGCAGCTTGGGTTCGTAGCTTGTGGCAGCTAACTGGCCAGGAAAGCTGGGCACAAGGCTGAGCTGGATCTCTGTTGGGCAGGCACCGATGTTCTTCCATGTTGGCAGCAGAATGTTACCCAGAGTTTCTCATCTCACCCTTCTTTTTTATAGGCTTTTAGTTTTGGATTCAAAGTCTATAGGTCTTGCTGTGTCACGCTGCCTCTGGGTTTAGATTGATCACCCATCAATTGTAGGCGTGACTTTCAGCCTTGGACCTGGCTTTGATCTTCCTTCTGTTGTCCTTTTCTTTTTAGGGTGGATGCTTCTTACTTTGTTTAGGGCTGTTGTCTAGGTCTTCAGCCATTGGTATTTGAACTTTATCTCATCAGGACAGGCTGGGGCTGGAGGTTGATTCCATCATTCATACATACCTCATTCACACATCTAAACTAAACTAATAAGATTACAGCAGGGTTTGCAAAAATGAAGGTTGGAGGAAGCTTTTACAAAATGAAGTGAGTGTTTTAAAATGGGGTTTGAATTACAATATGGGACAGAAGATACAGTATAGGCAAGTGTAGTGAATGGTGAACAGAAGTTACATTAATAAAGTGAACAATTGAAAACAATTTCATATATCAGTTCTACAAGGGGAGAATTGTGACTGCCACCTCTTGCGGTGGCACAACTACATATCATTCTTTATTCAAAGCAAAGCTTTCCATCTCAGTTTAGCCTCTTAACATTTATCTCTGCCATTCCTCAATCATTTTCATCTTCTTTTCTTCTCTTCCTTTTTATGATGTGCCAGAATATTTAATTTCATTTTTGTGTCGCTTTTATCCTCTTGTATCAGAGGGTAGCCGTGTTAGTCTGGATCTGTAAAAGCAGCAAAGAATCCTGTGGCACCTTATAGACTAACAGAGGTTTTGGAGCATGAGCTTTTCGTGGGTGAATACCCACTTCCTCAGATGCATCTGAGGAAGTGGGTATTCACCCACGAAAGCTCATGCTCCAAAACCTCTGTTAGTCTATAAGGTGCCACAGGATTCTTTGCTGTTTTTATCCTCTTGCACTTCATTGTTTTCCTTACTGAACAGTCATTACTATGGAGATTTTCTTTAATCTTTCATTTGCTTTTTATTTTATTTCTACTCTTGGTTTTTTTCCTCTCTGTTTCACTCGTTGTTTATTTCATTCAGTTTACAAAAGAATGAAGACTTTTTTTAAAAAAAAATCAACCATTTATTTTTCTTCATCTTGTTTGCATTTTTATTTTATCATTAAATTATTTTAGTTTGCTCTTTCTCCATTTTCCTTATTTTCAATGGTGTTTCATCATTTTATTCTGCTTCCTTCACTAGATCCACATCCCCTAAATGAATCAGCTAGCTGGCCACCTTTATGGCACATTACATGGCTATCTAACGTAAATGGTTCGTTACATCTGAACCAGCAGCATAGCAATACAACAGTAAGGGGTGTATAATTGCTTAGCAACTACTGTTCTTCTCAGATGAAGCTAAATCTGTCGCCTGTAGAATTCACAGAAATTTCAGGCACCAAAAACCAGAAGAAAAATCCCATGCTCCCTTTCCCATCAGGCCAGATACTTGTCACTATTTTTCTGTATATTAGCTGGATTTATGGGCCTGGAAATGATCAAGATACAAGTGCTTAAGAAAGGCTGCAAAAACTATATCACTTAATGCCATGTTATTTTCATCATCTCCTGTGTGTGCATCAGCTAGAGTGTTTTAATGGCCAAAACTCCTCGTTGACTTCTGCATGAGATACTGAAAGTTCCTGGAGGAGATTAATTCAACCATAACATTTTACTTACAGGATTAAAACTAATGCAATCAGTCAGTGGCAGCGGGGACGTCAATATGAAGGACATGCCAAGTAAAGAAACTATACAGAAGTTGAGAATATTCCATTTAGGAATAATTCCTAACAGCACTAACTGTATAATAGTAAATAATAAACAAAAACCACTGAAAGGAAAAAAGTCCTGTGTAAGTAACCTTTGCTTTCTTAATGAAGCTACACAAGCAAGGACAGTAGCAATTAAGATTATTGGCCTGTCAGGGTTTGTCCGACCAAAAAGTGCTGGATTGATCCAATAGCAATATGAAAATCCAAAAGGATACTATCTTAAGTAGCTACATCAACCAAATGTTTTGTCAAGGTACAAAATGCATCTGGAAAAAGCTAGTTAAAAGCAAAAAAAAATTGTTTTTAAAATTATTTTTCATTTGTTAAAATGCTTGGTAAGAAGTAGACTGATCAGGTCTCTTATTTACATAAACTCGGGTAATTAAATCAAACTTCATGTCCATTAAATTCAGTTCGTACTAAAATCACATGGAAAAAGATTGACAGCACAGGAAATGTACTAGAGTTGCAAAAGAATTCACCATGTTGAATATTTAAATGCACTGTTTGCAAAAACTGAATGACATTTTCAAGTACAAAATTAGATTGAACTTCAACAAGAATATTTTCAAAAAGTCTTTGAAATGGAAATGGTCACTTCTGCAGCAATAAGTAGATTGTATGAGCAAAACTAAGATAAAAACAAAACTAGCAGAAGGCAAAAGTTGTACCTAAGGTCATTGTGCTGAATTCTATTCTTTACTGTAAAAGCCAAGGGAGATTCATTTCAGAGAAGTTGTGCAGGTCTAAGGGGGAAAAAAGGACAAGGTGACTGAAGTCTAAGGTTCTCCCATTAGTTTTAATGGATTTTTCAAACCAATTATGTATGGAGTGAGTTGAGAAAGGAGGTGATTATTAAACATGTGAAGCTGTATTGATTTAACAGCTACTCCATTGCAGTTTTGAGCTTTCACCAACAGCACAGTGGCTAAAAGTTAGTCAATTGAGGGATGGACAAAAAGGGAAAGCCGCAGACCTAGAAGTCAGTAGGAAAATGTTATGAGTTCACTGCTCCAGCACAGTGAGCTTTAGAGCCCTACATTGCACAAGCCCTGTGTTCTTGAGAAAAAAAATCTGTCTCCAGACACACCACAGTAGCAACTGAGATTAGTTAAAGTGCTCAAAATAATAGTCTTTTGATTTTAAACATCTGGGACTGGGGACAGTGTTCTGAGTAGTGTTGCCCCCTGTGACGCTGGAATTTTTATCGCTCCCTTACCAGACAAAGGCTGATTCTACTGAGCTTCAGGGAAGAGTGCCACGTTGATCTAATTTCTCAAGCATCTGCTTGATGGAGTAGTTTGAGTGGACAGAATTTTTTTGGTCTATTTGGTTTGGTTTTGCTTCTTGAAAAAAAAATGAGGAGGAGAGGGATTGTAAATTTTCTACCCAATTCTACACAGATAGCACAGATATTATAAATCATAACCAAAAAAAAAAGCTCTATCACGATGGTATTTGAGTACCAGCTGGCTGGTGATGGAGGCATTTGAATCCACATCTCCAGGGGAAATTATTTTCTTAACGAAGCTCCTTAGACTACTCACAAGGTTAGCCCATTTGTTGTAATGGTCTCAGTGGCAGATGCAAGTACTGTTTGGGCAGGCTTGGGTAACAACTATTTTGGGAATAGAACACCAGTTCTGGCTCATTTTTCTCTCTGTTAGCCGCACTCATCAGGCAGATTGCTGCTTCTTTTCTTTGAGAGGTGGTTGCTGAACAAACAAGAAGAAAAGTGTGGGAACAAAGATCTGAACTAGATTTCGGCTTAAGCCACAAACTTTCCCAAAATGCATAGGCATTCTTGACTGAGCTCCATTTCAGAACCATCAGTGCTCTCTCACAGTCATCCAGGACAGCCTGAGTCAGAAAGATGGATTCCAGCACTCCTTCTGCTCCTGGGAAGGGTGAGGAGATATATATATATATATATATATAAAAATAAAGCTCAGGCATGTCAAAGAGCTCCTGAGGTCTATGTGCCATTACAGTTTTTGTGCCTAGGACTGGGCCATTATAGTAAATATTTGAAATCTCTAAACTAACGTTTTGAAACTACCTATGTTACTATTTTGATATCTGAAATCAAATGTGTTCCTGTCTTGCAGTCTCAGCAATTATGCATAAAGGTTGAAGGAAAAAGCTTTTCATGCTTAAAAATCCTCACTTCCTACCATTGGTGAGATTCTCATCTCTACAAGGGAAGAGTTTGGATGATAAATTAATTGTCTGAGCATCAAGAAGAGATAATACCACATGCCATATTGCTTGCTGTTTCTAGATAAAAAAGCAGAAACTCTGCAAGCATTTTACAACTTGGTAGCTTAAATGAAGTCTTACAATTGCTGGGTTTCTCATCAAACCCATTGATGCTTTTTCATCACTATTCAGACAATGCTAGTGAACTGTTTTTAGTCTTTCGATTCAAATCAGACACTAAGTTGTGATCAAACAGAGTTACTGGCTGACTTAGGGTATAGCTTTGGAATAATGTATTGCTCTAAGTATTGTGCAATACATCCAACAAAAATACCAGCTGCAGCATTATTTACTGTAAAATGAAGCTGCCTTCTGTAATGCACAATCTATGTGTTTTCATTTTTATTTTACTGCTTGCAGTATGGAATGTTTTGAGGACATTAGTCGTTTCGAATAGTAGATAATGCTGTAGTGGCATATTTCAGCTACTATTTTCTCCAATGGGCTTTCGCAAAGTACCATGAAATATTGATCTCAGTCTGTGAAATACCTGGTATCTCTGCTATTTTATGCCAGACTTTTTTTTTTGAATTGTTGAAGTCTCTTATAGTTCTTCATGAGGTTTTATTGGTTTAAGTGTAGTGGAATACCAGCTGAATATTTCTGTCTGTGTGGAAATACAATTTATCTTGTTGATGGTTGAGAACATTTCAACAACTTGAGTAAATGTATTGTATGCACCAAAGTGTATTGATGAATCCACTATGTCTGGTTGAAACCAGATTACTCATTGTCATCTTGCCTGATACAATTAAAAATATTTACAAGTTCATTAACTTAGACCATGCATTCAGCTGTCAGGCAAACAGGGGCACTGGAGCAGTTTTTATAGTGGGGGTGCTGAGAACCATTGAACCAAACTGTAAACTCTCTATATAACAGAAACCACTTCAAGGAAGGGAGTGCGGCAGCACCCCCAGCACCGCTAGTTCCAGAACCTAGGGTAGCAAACTGAAAATATCCCTGTTACTTTATAAGGGTGCTGTGAATTGTTAATATTTATAAAATGCTTTGAATTTAAAAAGCACTACACTATGTAAACGGAAAGCACAGCATTAGTTTTTCAGCCATCTTTTTTGGGGGAGAATTGTAAAGATTTTGTTTTGGAACTGAAGCACCTAATTATAGAGTTCTACACTACACTACAGGACAGAAGATGATATTGGGCCTTTTCAGATCTCTTCCAGAACCACAAATAGATCTCTTGGACCTGTGCAGAGAACAGAACCAGCTGTCTCTTCAACAACACACCACAGGCTTGATGGATGGCTCTCTTCAGGTGTGTGAAACTGAGATTTATAGTGCTGGATAATTGAATTCTCTATTTAGGCACAGAACAGATACAAGAATACAAAATCCCCTAACTATCCCACTAGAATGTCTCAACTGTGTTCTGGAGAGGGATTTACTCTTCATGCTTTTCAAATCCTTGAATACTGCCAGCAAAATGGGGACAGAATAAAATTGGGCCCAACTAGGAACACACATCCACTACCTCCCTTGATCACAGAACTAAGATGGGGAGAACTCTCCACTTTGGGGGACTAGGACCCAGGAGATGCCTTCCTTTCCCCACAGACATGTTGCCTGGGAAAAACTGCACCTGCAGGTCCAGGACACATATAAGGGAAATACAGATGGAGCAATGGATGGCAGGATTATAACCAGAAACTATCACTTTTCTGTAGCTTTCCTTCTGGGGATTCTGTGCGATATCACTAACTAGTGATGTTTAGGTAACGCAGCTCCCTTTCAGTCATGTTGCTGTGGGGGGTGCCCAAGGGCTAGAGCTGGAAAGCAGTCTCCATATAGATGTACATAACCTCCTGCAGCTCCTAGGATTATATAGTCCAAATCAGCAGCCTGCTCTGCAGGTGGAAGTGGGGAGGGAAGGGAAGGGAAGAAATCCCATCCTAAAGGAAGAATCTGGAAAATCTGTGTGGGGAATTTCACCAAGATTTATTCCCTCTTAGCCTCATGCAAGAGATATTTCCCCTACAAGGGGACGATCAGGCCTACTGTTATTAGCTTTTTAGATATGGAAAGATTTCCAAATATTTTCAGAGGGAAACCACTGGTATTGATGTGTGTATAAACAACAGTTTCTATTAACTGCATTGATTTATGCATTATCCTCAAGAAGACAAGGCATCCTACACACTGTGGGCAGCAAAAGGCGCCTTATCTAAACTTTTGCATGCAAAGATGGGACTGTGACAGCCTTAAGAGGATGTTGAGAAGTTTATTTGAAGAGATATTAAAAAAATATAGACGGTTATTTTTAATTAGTGAATTTGTAATTTGCTAACATGGGAGGCAGATTTAAATGATCTAGGTCACCACATGGCAAGAGTGATTTTGAACAGCAGGACAATCCCAGAAGTAGAGGTAATCAGTTAGAGTCAGCCATTTTTTTTCCTGCAGTATGGTAATATGGGGATAATTAAAACAAATATCTAGCTCCAAACCATTTTAATATTACTGATGAGCATTTGATAGGTACCATTGAGACAAACTGTTCCTATGCAGCAGGTCACTTACAAAAATAGAAAAATTATAACTGTCACATACATTTATTTTAAATGTTATATTTTTATAACACTCTGACAGTTTTGAAAAGGATGAACAGTTGTTTATTATAGGAATGGGTTTTATGGCACTTTTCTCCGGCATTGAGAAATTGGACACTCAAATTTGCTATAGCTAAATATATAAAACAATTATCTGAATGCCATTTCTGAACTTGATATATGCATATCTGCATCACTGTATTTTATTCACAGTGTTGTTCAGAATATTCTTTATTCTTTAACATTTTAAAAGAAGTGTGTGTGTGAGTGAGAGAGAGAGAGATGGATGGGATTTACAGCACTGGAGAATTAAATTCCTTATTTATTCACATAACAGACACAGGAAGAGCACAATATTCCCCAACTGTCCTGCCAAAGTGTCTCATCTGTGTGCTTCATTCACTCTCCGTGTTTATCAAATCCTTGAAGACTGCCAACAAAGAGGGGAGGGGATAAAATGGGGCTCAACTAGGACCACACATCCCCCCCCCCACCACCCAAACCTGTACTGTAAGATAGTCCCCACACATTCCAGGTGGTGCCTCTTGTCTCTGCGACATGGTGGTGGAGGAGAACTGCAGGGAAGAACCAGCCAGAGACTCAAGCCAAAGGAACACCTGAAGATGCAGGCTAAGCAAGGATCTCCAGACATTTAGGGAATGTTTTACAATTTTTCCTGCACTGTGTCTGCCCTTAGCTGATTGACTGTTTCCTCCAGTTCTGTCCCTCCCACACAATCTCTTCATCTCAGTTTTACTCTACACCTGACCCTCTTACCCTCTTCTCCTATGCCCTATCCTCCTCCCACTCCCCCTTGCACGCCACATTCCATCTCCATTCAGTTTTTTTTCCGTTTAGCTTATCCCCTCCTAACTAAACCCCACCCACCCCCAAAAAAATCATGGAACTAACATGATGTTTTCTGCCATCACATTGTTCACTCTGCTTGTGTGTTCTATCACTTCTCCTACTCTGTGTCTGTCTTCTCTATTAGATTTAGATTTTAGATTGTAAGCTCTCTGTTTTGGGGACCGTCTATTCTGTGTGCTTAGTACAATGAAGCACCATTCTTGGCTGGTTCTTAGGAACTGCTGTAATGAACATGATTAACAATACAACATGTTTTTACCTGATCACTGTGCCCTGTCTCCATTCTCCAGTGGGGGCAAATGGGCGTGAATCTACAGGTACTAGTATAGATGGATACAAACCTGAAGGAAAGAAGAAAAACAAGTACATTTTTAGATGAAACTGTGTTGGATACCACTCTCAGCCTGCTTACTGAGGATATTTACATATTAGGAGAGTTAGTGGAATTTGCTCACTTTTTTCAGGCAATTTTAATGTGTGTTGCATAGGTGACTCAAAGAAACTGAAATTCTGCCACATCTGCTTAGAGTCACTCCTACTGAGGAGAATTTGCCTGTGGCTGCTTGATAAACATTTAAAACAGTGTTTTCTGACTTAAAAAAACTTATTTGATCACTACCAATGGCAAGCTCTGATTAGATTCAAAATAGGGGTTTTAAAAAACAAAGCAAACAGAAAATGAAGTTTTAAAGGGGACTTTACTGAGCAAGGCTACAGTTAAACTGTTCTGTAAACTAGCAAGATAAATAGTATTAAAGAGCTTTGGGCTGAGGATCTAGATAATCAAATAACCAACATATCAAAGGAAACGTGCTCCCTTTTGGGTTTTGGGTCCAGTTCATTCCACGGCAGAATACAAGTTGTGGCTGCAAGCAATGGAAAGTGCATTGGAAACTAACGAACAATTCTGTTAGGAGTCCAGTTCAACCCATAAAATGAAAGGGTTGGAATTTGAGGGGCAAAGCTAAAGCATCTGGGACACGTGCTGTTTCAGTACATCTCCTGTAGAGCATCCACCAGCAGAACTCCTAGAGGCCTACAACAGGAGTTGAACATCACAATCCCTTTAGAAAAGCAGTGGCACCAGAACAAGATCCAGATTTCTTGGTGTGCCTTCTGGAGTAGAATCAATGCGAAATCACTTCAATGGGGGGCTCTTTTTACAATATTTCTAAGCAGGATGACAAGTGTCTGAAATTTTGCAAGAAAGCCTTTTGGAAAATATCCAGCCCATGTGGTAGTATTTCCAGCATTTCATAGACTCCAGAGCTTCAATAGTATCCAATATACTGATGGCTATCTGAACTAAACCCCAAACTTCTTGAAGGATTGACTAGATGAGTTCTCTGATCTTGATTTATGCAAAGAAAAGTACAAGATTTTCCAGTTGTTTCTCTTTCCAAAGATCTCTCCCCAAATTATATTATGAATGTTAAGTCTGAAGCTAATAAATGGACTTTCTACTTCTGGTAAACAGTTTTATGCACACAACATATGAGTCTTCTCAGTTGAGCTGAAATCCTTTTAATCAATCCTATGCATTCCTAACATTTAAGCTGTGCTTTGGGTTCTGCGAGAACCCATTTAAACACAAATATTTTGGGATTTCTGTTTGTTATTGATAATTTCTCTCTTAGAAAGCCTTTTATAAAGTCATAATATTGTGCAGTCTAGTTTTCTCATGGCATTTTTCTATCCTTTAGGCAGTGGAATACTATAAGACCACCACATCATGATTTTTGCCAGACCCATAAATGATTCCCAGAAACATTTTAAAAAGGCAGTGAAAACCAAACACCAATAACTAAAACAAATTTTCACTTAGATACTACAGGGCAAAACAGTATGCTATGCTGAATCCTAAAATAGATGTATAGAACCCACAGATATCACTACTTGCTATAGAAAATCAAAAGTAATCAAACCTGCATTTTCATTTGGTTTAAGATTCAATTTGGCCTCTAAACTTTCAAACTTCTATTCAATGTTCCCTCAGACCTAGAAAAAAAAACAACACTCAAATATGGGAGGATTGATATTTTATTTGTAAATGCACAGTAATATAACTCATTTTGCAGAACCGTAAGGTTCTCCTCAACATTCTTCCAAGGAGGATTAAAAACCATAGCAGAGGTATAACATTCAAGGCAATTAATTCTCATGAGAATAAAAAGAAAAGCTGATTTGCCTCCCTTTACATACAGGCGTATCATATTGCCATCTTCATACCAAACACAGCTAAGCCTTATTCACACACATTGTAGTAAAAATAGGAGGTCTAGTAGTTTCTCAATCACAGTCCTTCTAGTTTCTGAATCACTACAAAAGTCTCAAAGCATTTGTGTGGTTTATCTCAAAGGACAGCTTTCTGGCATACACTGCAAACAGTAAAATGAGGGGTCTCTCTGGTCACTGTGCAAAATTAGATTAGCAAATGAAGAACTACTGTTATAATATTCATAAACAAATGTTAAGTTGAGAAGAGAATAAGCTAGGTGCCAGGATTTGGTATGATGCATTATTAAAGAAGAGCACACAAAGGCAGAGTTTGCGAATACACAGTAAGTTTGTTTCTGTTTTTATGGCTGAAGCTTACTCGCATAAAGGAATATTTTTGGAACTGTCAGTATTTGTGATTATCCTAGAAAGGTGAGAAACAGAACAGCGACATGAATGGCTCAAATAGAACATATACTTAATCCCTTTTGATTATAATGGAAAGCATGAAACCAACCATCCTTTCTTGCCAAAGTCACTAAAAGCATATCTTATACAGTATGCCTAAGAGATTCCAGTATGTTATTATGTGGGACATGTAGACCCATCAGAGCTTGCACTATATGGAGTGTAATGATGCAAACAAATACTAGCATACTGTACATTTTATAGATAATTGCAAGGATCCAAATAAGCTATCTATCTGGCTAGCCATTTTAGAGATCTCCTGTAGCAAACGTAATCATTTTATTTAAAAGCTGACAATAATCACAGGGTACACCACCTGCCGTGTGCAAAGGAGAGACTTAAAATTGATTCAGCATTTTTCTTGACTGTTCAGCTAACTCTTATGATAATGAATGTGTTGCATTTATGGATAACATGCTGAAGTGTCTGATCAATATTAAAGCCATAATTTCAAAAGCCATAAAAAGCACTCTTCTTATGCAGTTTTACTAAATGAAGGAATTTTCAAGCTACTGAGTGATGGTGGAATATGGCAAATAATTCACTTATGATAGCCACTGCTGTTACTTCTTCTTTTTGTAATTTAGTAGATGAAGAAAGGATGTTGAGTTTGTTTACTCACTCCATTAGTTTCAGATTTGCAAGTAGATTTTTTTTCCCCTCGGGACTTCTGATACTCCATTTAAAACCTAAAGGAGCATTTCCTTATTTTAGTGTTTTATCACTTAAGGGAACTGTATTATGAAATCTTTTGGTTCTAGCTTCTAAATTACCTAGCACATGCACAAAGAACTTTTCATATCACTTGTTCGTGCTGCACAAGGGCCAGATATGATTGCAGTTAGAGCAGTGCAGGGAGTTCTCCAAGGACCCTGACAGCAGAAGTCACTCTGAAGGAAGCAGGTGAAGGAAAGGTCATGATTACCCAGGCTACCTCCTTCCACTCCAGCCCATGGATCTAGCTTGGTGAGTCAGACTGCAACATTCAAAAAGAGTGTTCACAGTGTGCATACTTTCCCTGAATGTGAAAGAGCCAAAAGAAGTGGGGTCACAGCATCAGTGGATGGGGGTGCAATCCTGATTATCAAATCTAGCCCACGAGTCACAAGATGATTCTGTCCAGACCTAAAATATGTCTAGCCCTGCTTTACAAAATGGTGTCCTCCACACATGCAAGATTATGCTGCATGGAGGACACCATTTTGTACAGCATATATTTCTGTCGGAGCCTGTGAAGGCACTGCAGAGGGTTGCAGGACACAATAAGTCTCAAAATGGAGTCATGCATGCAAAATGGTAGGGAGTTGCTGTTGTGATGCCCCCATCACCACCACCACCACACCCGGGTGCAACCTGGACCTGCGGTACCACTGAACCCTGTGACTCACCAGCCTGGGATCCCTTTCACGCCGTGGTGCTGTGACAAGCTACAATCCTCTCCACGACTTGCACTTACGCAGACACACAGGAAGGGACACGCTCAGCTGCACTTACATGTATGCTTCTCTTCAGCCACTCATGAACTAACAATAGAGAAACTACACATAGCACCCCCCCCACCTCAGCTCCACAGCCTAGGTCCCAGAGCTGTACCATCTTGTACCGGTCAAAAGCCTGATCAGTAAAAATTATTACCCAGTCTGCCCTTTGTTAAATGTGGATAGGACAATGCACCAACAGCGGAGTAGCCAGGTTTTCAGTGTAAGGGGAGCAAAAACCATAGAAAAGGCACCCGCCCCCCTTGGCTTCTCCTTTGGCCACGCCCCCTTGACTCTTCCTCTCCTCCCCTAGACCCGATTCCCCCCCCCCGCTCACCTTCCCTCCCGCGCTGCTGCCTGTCCCCGGCTCCTGTCCCAGCGCTTGGCTGCACAGGCCGGCAGGCGCAGCTTCCGCGCTGGCCTGCAGCCCCACGGCTCCTCCAGCTGTGTGACTGGCAGCGCCGGCTGGCAGGTGCCGCTTCCGCACTGGGCTGCTGCTGCCACCCCGCAGCTCCTCTGGGTGTGCAGCTGGCAGCGTCGGCTAGCAGGTGCCGCTTCCATGCCGGGCTGCTACCCCGCGGCTCCTCTGGCCATGTGGCTGGCTTCGCCAGCTGGCAGGCACTGCTTCCGCACTGGGCTGCCGGCCTGAAGGGAAGCGGCTGCTTCCACTGAACCCTGCCAGCTATGCTACTGTGTACCAACCCCTGCTCCTGAGCAGATTTCCCTTTACACTTTAAACAAACTGTTTTAGGCAAAAAATACTAAATTTGTTTTATAACTAGAGAAAGGTAGATTTTAAGTGATTAGAAGTAGTGAGAGTCCAGATCAAAGCATATTACCTAAGAAATAAAACAAAAGCGCAATCTAAGTTCTCTAAACTGGATAGGATTTGAATCAAGCAGTGTCTCACCTTTAGATAGTACAAACAATCCACCAAGCTTCCATACACAGCCAGGTTTCTTTCTTTCCCACCTGGAACCCTCCTTCCCCAGTTCAGTCCTTTTTCCTTAGGAGTTGTCTTGTAGGGGCAATGAGGCCCAGAGGAGATGTCACTTCCCCCTTTTATAGCTTCTTCCATGTGGAGGGAACTTCTTTGTTTCAAGCTATGCCCACCAGCCAGGGATGGATTATGACATTCTGAGTCCTACACCATATCAAGTGTAAGAGGCCTCCCATACCATAAAAAAAAAAATATTATTTTCCCAGAAAGGACATTGAATATATAAACCTGAAAGCTTTATATTTGCTTGTATACAAAGTCAAAGTTGTAAAAATAGAATAATAATCTTCATTTTCTGTAACGATGACATCATGACAAATAGATTTCAGACAAATTCTTTGAACTAAATGCATATGTAAGTAAAGTACAAGTAAATAATACAATATAAAAAAATACAAAAAAATATAGCAAATAATTAAATTTACTAGAAGAGTTCTCAGGAATTTTTCTTCTCTATTGGGGCATCTAAATTGTAGAATTCCTTGTTTGAATACGCAGTCAGACTCTTGGAGGATATAAGATGGCAATAGAGGATACAAGAGGCATTAGAGGATACAGGATGTGGATAACCCACAAGCTAAAAGCCCAACTATTAGTTATATAGATATGACTTACACACAGGTAATAAGCAAACCATCAGAAAATTGTATGTGGGTTGTATTTTTCCAATAAATGGATTTGTTTTGTTTTTATAGAAGGTTATGCTGAATTACCCAATATTGGCACTAAAATTAGTAGCAGAAAGTTTTTATTGAAATGAGTACAATTTTATATTATACACACACACACACACACACACACAACAAAATAATATTTTTATATATACACAATATATGCTGAAAATCTGTGATATTTTATCAGGATATTTCTATGAAAGTTAGTGCTATTTTGGCTATGTTCTCAAAGGAAAACGAGAAGATATATATATTTCTATGAATAAGAAAAAATATCCTTCTTTTCATATGAATAAATGAGAAAAAATTGATTAATTTTGTTAGAGAAATACAAAGTTTATCCAGACTATATATAAAATATATTTACAAATGTTTATTCCAATTTAACTTTCGCTACGAAACAATGAATTGTTGGGATTTTTCTTTTGCCATTCTATAAAACTACAATGTATTATACATATGATATGTGATTTATAAGTCTATACAACAATTTTTACATAGCATACTACCTATAATAAAATATTATCTTGCACTCTTCAAACCCGCAAGCAGAAAATCCTAGTCTTTTTTCTAGGCCGATATTTGCTTCTCTATTCTCTGTCTCCCCCAGGACCACTAATTAATCTCCAATAAACACCTTGGACACACAGAGTAACAACAAGCTATATGTGCAAAAGAGAGAGAAAGAATTTATCAGAAAAAAGACTGGCAATCTCTACACAGGCATTGAGAAAGTAAGAAAAACGAGTCTATATTCAAGCTAATATAATGAATATTATAGGCATTAATAACCTATAAATTCTATTTGCACATAGTATGAAATAACTTGTTCACGAAGAACTCAGAATATTTTGATATATATGTATATCTTCATTCACTTCTCTCAAAATCCTCTATTTATCCTTTCATCAGCACTCTCTGATATTTACTATAAAGGTCCCCAAAACTGACAGAGGGAAGCCAGCACAAATTTATCCCCCTCAAGATCCACAGGACCCAAGCCTGTAAGATGATCCCCTGCAAACTCATTCATGTGAAGCTTGGATAGCGCATGAAGCAGAAAGCACCGTGCGCACTAAATTCACAATTCTATGTATGTATAGAACAAAAGAAAGAACACACTAATCTACAAGTATGAGCTTGGCAGGATTGCTTCACGACACTGCCGTATCTGACCTCACATTTTTCCCGATTTTATCGGCAGTGAGATTTATTTATTTAAATGAATTATGAAGGAACAGTCAGAATTTTATCAGTAGCAGCTGACCAACAAAACACTGCCTTAGGAAACTGACAGCAGACTTACTTGTAGAAATACTCATTTTACAAGTGCAATTATTGTTTTTTTTCCTCAGTCCTGGCCTCCTGCTTATCAATAATGAACAATTAGTAAAGGGTAAGTGTATTTGTGTAGCCAGATGTGTACATTGTTGTCTTATTTGAACAAACATGTTTATATTTAGAGAGAATCTTCTTTTTCCCATATTTCTTTTATTTATCAACCGATTTTGATAAAATTTAAAATGGAGTCAGTTTTTTTTCTTTTTTAGAGGCTCCTCATATTGCAATTCCCTAAGCTGTAATGTAGTTAGTTTATATCTTAATCAGTCACTGCCCCCAGCAGTTTGTGGAAAAGTACAAGCAACAAGATGGAGACTTTTATCATGTGATCTAGTCACATGCCCTTGCATGCTTTCATGAGTCATCATGGCACCCATTACCCATATTTTGGCTGAAGCATCCACAGCAAAGCTTATCAGGTGAGAGTAAGCTTTCCCCATGTCTCATTATCTTCACTGAAGAACCATGACCTTGGATAGCCCCTTCACAGTGTGCTGGCTAAACTGGATGTAAACAAACTTTGTGTCTGTTACCCAGGAGCAAACACGTTTGAAATACAGGTACATAATCAATATTCATAACTCCAGATACAAAATGGATATATGCATACAAATAGGATAATCATATTCAACAAACCATAGTTTTCCCATTGACACCTCACATGACATATTTTGTACAAGTTGCATCATAATTATAGTATAGCCATAATTATAATCATATCACTATGGTGAATATAGGATGCAGAGCGTCACAGTTGTGTTAAGGCATTCACTCAGATTACCTCTTAAAATGAAAATAGGGCTGTGGGTTTCCTTTTAGAAAATTAATGTGAGACTTGGCGGGAGGGGCAGAATTCAGCAGTACATTATCTATGGGCTAGATTCAATCATAGTCCCTCATAATTTTCACGAGTGTAACTCCAGCGAGTATAATGTAACTATTCTAGATTTACCCCAACACAGATGAAAAATTAAACATAATATAGATAATTGGAATATCCACAGTTATTAAAATATAGGAATATAAATCCTCAGGCATTGGGGCATAAATTACCACTAATTTATGTATTTAGGAAGAAACATCCTATTGCAGACTATTGTTGAGTTATTTCTTCCATTTTGCTCCAGACCATCAGGAACGGCTACTGTCAGAGACTGAACTACATGGACCACTGATCTGGCTCAGATTGTCAAGCCTTATGTTCCTATATGTGGCGGAGATAAAAATTGATCACAGTACATCTAAACATGTCACTACCATGAAAAGTCCTTTATGGTTCCCCTTTCAAAAAGATATTGCAACCATTTTTCATTCTATTCTCTTTGCTTTCTATAACTGTATTTTAATTGTCTTTCATCACCTCAAATTTATTCATTGCCCCATAATTACCCTTCCAACAATAAATTATCAATTGAAAAAAAATTGTGCTGTTACTTTCATAAGACAATTTCTTATCATTATGGAAGGTGTTTCTAATGGGAAAGGCAGAAAAAAGCCCTCACCCATATAGATTTTAATACCTTAATTTATATTCATTCAGACCTTAAAACATAGCAAACAGAGTATAACATCTTGCCAGAGGACACCTAAAAATAAATATCTTTAAGCTTCTATAAAATAAGTATACGTTTCTGCTAGTAGAAAACTTAGAGGTCCTAAAGGAACATTATCCAAAAATAGCAATTACAAAGTAGACAATACAAAATAATTTCAAAAGAATAGCTAGTGCATGTCAAAAGAAATCTCCCTCTTTCACAAATACAGTAATACAGTTTTCTGGAAAATTATATTGTATGTATAGTAATGCTTGCAAGACAGCCAGACAAAGAATAGATTATAGATACAGCAATTAGCAGAACATTTACATGTCTCCTTTTTCTATCAAACATGTAATAATATTTTGCTAGTGATGCTTTAAATAACTGTCAGGTTTTGCTGCAGAAAACACATATCTACATATACGCATTCACTAAATTTAGGGTATGTCTACACTGCAATGTAAGCCCAGGGTCAGTAGAGCTTCAATTAACAGACCCTGAATTTGTTAACTTAGGGCTTGAACATCTACACTCATTTGTAACCCCAGGTTAAAAATTGCTAAACCTTGGGTCCAAGCATGGGGCTCCAGCATCTATACTGCATGACCCGAGTCCAACCTTCCTAGTGCCCTTCCAAAATGTGGCGACTCCCGCCCTTTGTTTGTGTTGGAAAACTTTACTGTCCAAACTTGCAAAACCCACTGATTTTCAGTTTACCATTAGCATCATGAGTTTTTTTACAAGAGTATAAAAGCATACAGACAGCTTAAAATAAAGACTATCACAACTTCCAAACACCCAATAACATCAACTCCAATGACAACACTGGCATGACAATGGACTCAACAGTCAATCTCCCCTTTCCAAACTGGATGGATATGGACTGGTAATAGTCAGGTGTGACCAGCTTCCAGATAGCGATGGCAATCTATTTCTCAGCAGGCATGGGAATCTGCATGTTAGAACACTGCCTTTGCAGCTTCAGGACTAGTTCAGTACATGGCTCCAGAAAGGTTGCCTTCACCATCCTGAAATTCTTTTGACGCTGCTGATCATCCCAGGTCTGCAGAATGATTCTTTTCCACCAATTGATACTGGTTTCCTGAGCTCAGAAACAATGCTTCATGTGTGATCCTGCTTCAGGAACAGCTTATATAGTAGCAGTTACTCAGTATCCTCCTCCTCCCGTTGCTGCTGCTGGAGGAGGTGCTGTGGTAGTCACATTAGGTGCTTAGTTGTGCAGTGGCTGAAATCCCAAGATGAAGCCACCCTGCACCAAGAGGGCAAATAGAACCCCAACAGCATCTGCATATTTGCAGTTGCCAGCATCACAACGTGGCGCATGGTTCCATCCATGCTGGCCAACAGCAATTTGAAAATGGCATTAGCCCAGCCAGAAAAAGAGGAACCATGGGATGGAGGGAACAGAATTATGGGATTTTTGGAGTTTAAACCCAAATCCCAGAATTTCACTAACTTCTGCTAGATATCTATGCACAGCAAGCAAAATCGTAGACTGCTTAGAGCTCAGCAGTGAAGCAAAAGACTGTGGGATACCCACCCAGAATGCCAGGCACTTAGTGTGTCTCAAGCTCCTGTCATGTGTATACAATGATGAGAATTGAAACAGGACACAGCTTTCCTCTGTGCATGCTATTGCTGCAGCTTTAGTACTATGCACAAGCTAGTGAACATCAGCTCACTGTGAATTAAACTCTCCCTGTAGATAAGCCCTGAGAAAGACCCACCCCAGAGTATCCTATAGCCCAGTGGGTAGGCTACTCACCTACAAGGTGACAGACCTGGTTTCACATCTCTGCTCCATCAGGCAGAGTATGGATTTGAACCCAGGCCTCCCACATCCTGGGCCATTGGGCTATTAAGTATAAGGGTGGGGAGCACCAGAACCACCTTCCTTTCCTCCTCTTTTTGTAAGAAAAGGCTGACCTGGCTTAGGCACCTAACTCTAAGGAGAGGGTTCACAGCTGTGAAACCAAAGAAGAGGTAGGTACCTCCCTCTGACCCAGAAGGTAGGCATCTAACTCCTTGAAGGGGCATGGTTTAGGCAACACTACTTTCTTTAGCATTTCCTACTGGTGAATTTAGGTGGATTCTCACTTAGCATGCTGGCTTTTGTGGATCCCATTCTTTGGCCCTCAACGCTCTCCATTAATTATATAGGGAGCCTGGACGCCTAACTCAGAGCAGATGATTCTGCTGCGTGTCAGGGTACCTAAACTTGGGTGTTGCAAAACCAAGCCTAAATCTTCTGTGGCTCTATCCCATTCTATCTAATTTATGGATAGAAGATTTTGGTTACCATGACTATTAATCCATCATTAATTAAAGTACTAAATTCACTTTTAAAATTAATATTAACCTGAAGTCTCTAAGCATAATTCAACAGTAGATAAACTATTCCTTGTGAACACTAGCTGCCACTGTGCACACAGGGTGAGCATAATCTAGTGTTGGACCACAGGATTCAAGAAGAGACAGGAAAAATCTAGTTTCTACCCCTGGCCAAGCCACTGATTTACTGAGTGACTTTGGACACAATTTAGTATGTCTACCTCATTTTCTCTATCTGCTATTAGTAGTAGTAAACAGAACTGGATGATTTTTTTAATCATTTTTTTAAAATGAAAAATGGCTTTTAAATAACAAAAAATAATTTTCACCAAAAAATCCATTTTGGTCAAAATTTTCCAGTTTTCCAAAGAAAAAAACAGAAACTGAATATTTTTCAGTCAAATGTTTTGGGTTTCAGTAAAAACAAAATAAAAAAATCTTTGAGGGTTTTGATTTAGTATTTTCATAAAACAAAAAACATTTCAATGAGCATTAAAAATAACAGAAAATGATTATGTTAAAAATTTCCCATGGAAAAAAAGTAGTGTTTTTCAACTAGCTCTATCAGTAAATATCTATATTATGGTATTGCCTAAACTCACTAACAGGAAATGGAGGCATTATTTTGCTGGGTGTTGTACAAACACGCAAAAGCAACAATCTCTGCCATGTCTCTGAAATTAGCATAATGAAGCCGTCCTTCACAGGGGTGTTGTGAAAAAGACGGTTACTCACCTTTGTAACTGTTGTTCTTCGAGATGTGTTGCTCACATCCATTCCAGTTAGGTGTGCGCGCCGCGCGTGCACGTTCGTCGGAAACTTTTTACCCTAGCAACTCCAGTGGGCCGGCAGGTCGCCCCCTGGAGTGGCGCCGCCATAGCGCTCAATATATATCCCTGCCGGCCCACCCGCTCCTCAGTTCCTTCTTGCCGGCTACTCCGACAGTGGGGAAGGAGGGCGGGTGTGGAATGGATGTGAGCAACACATCTCGAAGAACAACAGTTACAAAGGTGAGTAACCGTCTTTTCTTCTTCGAGTGATTGCTCACATCCATTCCAGTTAGGTGAATCCCAAGCCATACCTAGGCGGTGGGGTTGGAGTGAGAAGTCGCGGCATGGAGCACTGCAGATCCGAAGGCCGCGTCCTCTCTTGACTGCTGGACCAGGGCGTAGTGGGAAGCAAGGTGTGGACCGATGACCAGGTCGCCGCCCGACAGATGTCCTGGATGGGCACACAGGCGAGGAAAGCCAGCGACGACGCCTGCGCCCTGGTAGAATGCGCAGTCACCCGGCCCGTAGGGACGTGGGCCAAGTCATAGCAGGTCCTGATACAGGACGTTACCCATGAGGATAACCTCTGGGAGGAGATAGGAAGCCAATTCATGCGGTCCGCTACCGCCACGAAAAGCTGGGGGGATTTGCGGAAGGGCTTGGTCCTCTCCACATAGAACGCGAGAGCCCTACGGACATCAAGCGAGTGGCGCTGCTGCTCCCTGCCTGAGGAGTGAGGTTTCGGGAAAAAAACCGGAAGGAATATCTCTTGGTTAATGTGGAAGGACGAGACAACCTTGGGGAGAAAGGCAGGGTGTGGCCTCAGCTGCACCTTATCTTTGTGGAAGACTGTATACGGGGGGTCTACCACAAGAGCCCGGAGTTCCGACACCCGCCTAGCTGAGGTGATAGCTACTAAAAAGGCAGTCTTCCAAGAGAGATAAAGTAGGGAGCAAGTAGCTAACGGCTCAAAGGGGGGCCCCATGAGCCGAGACAACACCAGGTTAAGATCCCAGGTTGGAGCAGGGAGTCGGACGTTAGGGTATAAACGTTCCAGCCCCTTAAGGAATCTGGACACCGTCGGGTGAGAAAAAACAGAGCGACCATCCCCACCCGGGTGAAAGGTGGAGATAGCTGCCAGGTGGACCCGCAACGACGATATCGCCAGACCCTGTTGTTTGAGGGACCAAACGTAGTCTAAGATATTGGCCACCGAAACTTCCATAGGGCGGAGATCTCTCTCCACGCACCAACAGGAGAAACGCTTCCACTTGGCCGAGTATGTCGCTCTCGTGGAAGGCTTCCTGCTGCCCAAAAGCACCTCCCTCACCGGTGTGGAGCAGCGCAGTTCAGAGCCGGTCAGCCACGCAGGAACCACGCCGCTAGGTGCAGCGACTGCAGGTCCGGGTGACAGAGAGTCCCGTGCTCCTGGGTAATCAGGTCCGGGTGAAGGGGCAGGGGAACTGGGTCGGCTATGGCCAGGTCCAGCAGCATGGGGTACCAATGTTGCCTGGGCCACGCCAGGGCTACCATGATCACGCGAGCCCTGTCCCTGCGCACCTTCAGAAGGACCCTGTGAACCAGAGGAAACGGGGGAAACGCGTAGTACAAGTGGGTCGTCCACGGAATAAGGAAGGCATCCGCTATCGACCCGGGCTCCCTGCCCTGAAAGGAGCAGAACGCCTGGCACTTCTTGTTCCCCCCGGACGCGAAGAGGTCCACACGGGGATAACCCCACCTCTGGAAGATGGAGAGAGCGACGTCCGGGCGAAGGGACCACTCGTGCGATAGGAAGGATCTGCTCAAGCGATCCGCCAGTGTGTTCCGTACTCCGGGGAGGAAGGAAGCCGTGAGGTGAATGGAATGGGCTACACAAAAGTCCCAGAGTCGCATCGCCTCGTGACACAGGGGAGAGGATCTGGTGCCGCCCTGCTTGTTGATATAGTACATGGTCGTCGTGTTGTCGGTAAACACCGCGACACAATGACCTCGAAGCTGGTGACAGAACGTTTGACAAGCAAGGCGGACCGCTCTCAACTCCCGCATGTTGATGTGCAACCTCACCTCCTGCGGGGACCACAGGCCCTGCGTTCTCAGGGTTCCCAGGTGGGCCCCCCAGCCGAGATCTGAGGCATCCGTTGTCAGGGACACCAAGGGCTGAGATTGGTGGAAAGGGAGCCCCGCACACACTACGGACTGGTCTAGCCACCAGTCGAGAGAATCTAACACCCCTTGGGGGATCGTGATCAGCATGTCTAGCGGCTGCCTTGCCGGCCGGTAATGTTCGATGAGCCACAACTGGAGGCGCCTCATGCGGAGCCGAGCATAACCGGTCACAAACGTGCATGCTGCCATGTGGCCTAACAGGGTTAGACATGTCCGTATTGATGTCAAGGGGGCTGCCCGCAGTCGTTGAACGATCGCCGACAATGCCTGGAACCTCGGCAACGGCAGAAGAGCCCTGGCCACGGTGGCGTCCAGGATGGCCCCGATGAACTCCACCCTCTGCGTGGGGATCAGGGTGGACTTGTCCATGTTGATCAAGAGGCCCAAAGTAGCAAACAGGCCGGTGATCACGCGGACGTGGCTGCAAACTTGCAGTTCCGACGTGCCCCGAATTAACCAATCGTCTAGGTAAGGGAACACGTGGATACGACTGCGCCGAAGATGTGCCACAACAACTGCCATGCATTTTGTAAATACCCTCGGGGCCGTAGAAAGGCCAAATGGGAGGACTGCAAATTGGTAGTGAAGGGGGCCCACCACGAAACGAAGGAAACGTCTGTGGTGTGTCCAAATGGCAATGTGAAAATAAGCGTCCTGCATGTCGAGGGCGGCGTACCAGTCTCCCGGATCCAGGGATGGGATAATGGTCCCCAGGGATACCATGCGGAACTTCAACTTCGCCAGGTATTTGTTGAGCTCTCGCAGGTCGAGGATAGGCCTGAGGCCTCCCTTGGCCTTGGGGATCAGAAAGTAACGGGAATAAAACCCCTTGCCTTTCTCGTTTTCCGGAACCGCCTCTATAGCTCCTTTGCTGAGGAGCGTCTGTACCTCCTGCCAAAGGAATTGCTCGTGAGAGGGGTCCCTGAAGAGGGACGAGGAAGGGGGGCGGGAAGGAGGAAACGATATAAACTGCAGGCGGTATCCCGTCTGCACCGTGCGTAAGACCCAGCGGTCCGATGTTATTTGGGTCCACGCCGGGAGGAAAAACGAAAGGCGGTTGGAAAACGGGGGGGAAGGATCCGTGGGGAAAACTGTTACTGCGCCCTCGGGCGCACCTTTAAAATGAAGGCTTGGGTCCAGGCGGGGGCTTAGAGGAGCCTTGATTCTGCTCCCCTTGGTTCCCCGAATGCCTACGCCTTCCATTCCTGCCACGGCGCCTATTAAGGTCCTGCCGTTGGCGGAACTGGGGATATGGCCTGCGCTGCTGTTGCTGCTGTGGCCGGAAGGGTCTGCGCTGCGTTCCCGGCGTGTGCATCCCGAGGGAGCGCATAATGACCCGATTGTCCTTTAGACTCTTAAGTCTGGGGTCTGTCTTTTCCGAAAACAGGCCCTGGCCTTCGAACGGGAGGTCCTGGATGGTATGTTGGAGCTCCGGAGGAAGGCCAGAGACCTGCAGCCAGGAGATACGGCGCATCGTTACCCCCGAAGCGAGGGTGCGGGCAGCCGAGTCTGCAGCGTCCAAAGAAGCTTGCAATGATGTACGCGCAACCTTCTTGCCCTCATCTAGGATGGCTGCAAATTCTTGGCGGGCGTCTTGCGGCAGCAGCTCTTTAAATTTGTCCGCTGCCACCCATGAGTTGAAGGCGTACCTGCTGAGCAGGGCTTGTTGGTTCGAAACCCTGAGCTGCAGCGCCCCAGCCGAGTATACTTTGCGTCCAAGGAGGTCCATACGCCTGGCCTCCCTGGATTTGGGGGCTGAAGCTTCCTGCCCATGACGCTCTCTGTCATTTACCGACTGCACCACCAGGGAACACGGTGTCGGGTGGATATGGAGGTAGTCATAGCCTTTAGAGGGGGCCATGTACTTCCTCTCGACGCCCCTTGCCGTAGGGGGGATGGAGGCCGGTGACTGCCAGATGGTATTGGCGTTGGCCTGGATCGTCCTTATGAAGGGTAGGGCGACCCTGGTGGGAGCATCCGACGAGAGGATGGTGACAATCGGATCCTCGATCTCCGAGACCTCCTCGGCTTGTAGGCTCAGATTCTGAGCTACTCGCCTAAGGAGGTCTTGGTGCGCCCTGAGATCCAGCGGGGGGGGGCTACTGGAGGAGGTGCCAGCCACCGCTTCATCAGGGGAGGAGGATGAGGAGACCCCCGGCAAGAAAGTGTCCAATGGGGGGTCCCCCTCGGCCCTCGCCTCTGTCTCAGGAGCCAGAGCGGAGTCTTGCTGCTTGGACCCTTCCTCTCCATCCGGGGAGGGAGGGGGGCGAGACAACGAGGCTTCCGGCACCCTGTGCTCCGCCGTCGCAGGCCTAGCAGGAAGCTGTTGGGGGCCCTGGGCTTGATGGTATGCCCATGGGGTCCAAAACCCCCACTGCTGCGGGCCTTGGTCCTGTTGTGGCGGGTCTTGAAAGAGCGCCGCCTGCCGGTCGGTGCCCAGCGCATACCCGCTGTCCGTTTGCGAAGAGACCGACGGCTGCCTAGAAGGCCACGGCGGGGCCGACCCTGGCTGGTAAGGGTCTGCGCGGTTCGGCAGCGACGATCTTCTCGGTGCCGGGGATCGGTACCGGGAGTCATAGCGGTGCCGGGATTGGGACCGGGACCGGGTTCTGTCTCGGTGCCGGGATCTGGACCGGTACCGGCCACCGCTTCAGTGCCGGGATCGGGACCGGGACCTGCCACCGACGCGGTGCCGGGAGGTCGACCGGGACCGGGACCTGCCACCAGCTTGGTGCCGGGAGGTCGACCGGTGCGGCGAGTGACGGCGGGACTGGCTCCTGGAGTCACGGTGCCGGTATCGGCGGCTGGAGTCAGACCGCGACCGTCTGGAGGTCGATCGGTGCCGCTGAGGGGAGCGGTGCCGGGACTGCGAGCGGCGATGAGATCTTGACCTGCCGTGACGTCGGGACCTGGACCGCGAGCGCGAGTCCCGAGACGGTGCCGACATCATGGGCTTGCCTCTAGATGCGACCCTCACCGGAGGTACCGGGGGTGGCAGCTGAGTAGGCTCTGTCAAGGCAATAAGGTCCCGTGCCGAGGCGAAGGTCTCCGGCGTGGATGGGACCAATATCTCAACCCCAGATCTTATGGGGGAGCTTGGCGGCACCGGACTCGACGGACCCGCCGGGCCCGGAGTCGACGGTGCCGGCGGCGCCGCGGCCGATGTTGAGGCCGGGCGCTCCAGTCGGGTCTGCCTGGCTGGAGTAGCAGACGCTGACGGTCTTGGTTCTGAACTCGGTGCCGGAGAAGGTCGGTGCCGGGGAGTCTTTCCGGTGCCGGTGTGATCCGGTGCCGGCGCCGAGATCACGGCCTGCGAAGCCACCGGGTCAAGTGCCGCCTCCATAAGGAGAGTCCGGAGTCTTTAGTCTCTCTCCTTTTTTGTCCTGGGCTTAAAAGCCTTGCAGATGCGGCACTTGTCCGATCTGTGCGATTCCCCCAGGCACTTCAGGCACGCGTCGTGGGGGTCGCTGTTAGGCATAGGCTTCTTACAGGCCGCACACTGCTTAAAGCCCGGCGAACCAGGCATGAGCCCGGTGCCGGGTGCCGGGAAGGGCTACAGCCCCCGGCGAACAACTATTTACAACACTATTTACACTTAATTACTTACTAACTATACTTAACGATCTAACTAACAACTATAACAATAACGAGAGATAACAAGGAGAGCTAGGGACGTGGAGGACAGCTATGCCGCGCTCCACAGTTCCAACGACCGACACGGCGGTAAGAAGGAACTGAGGAGCGGGTGGGCCGGCAGGGATATATATTGAGCGCCATGGCGGCGCCACTCCAGGGGGCGACCTGCCGGCCCACTGGAGTTGCTAGGGTAAAAAGTTTCCGACGAACGTGCACGCGCAGCGCGCACACCTAACTGGAATGGATGTGAGCAATCACTCGAAGAAGAACTTATTTTATATCTGGAAAGTGCTTTGAAATCCTCATATGGAAGGTGTGAACGAGCTACTATGAGTTGACATCCAATTAAAATTTGTCTTTTGTTCATCATACTTCAGGAACTATGAATTGTCCAAACATGGAGAGTATACATACTGACTGTGAGAATCTGTTCTCAAGGTGTTTCTGGTTCAAATTAAAACAACAAATACCAAGGGTACTAGTTCTCCAATCTCTACTCCAATTTAGCAGATTTAAGATGTCTGGATATACTGAAGAGCATCCAAACTCTTTAGTGCTGATTAAAACTGAATACACTCACTGAACCGTTTGAAATTCACCTGCCACTAATTCTGTTCATGAAGAAGTTTTCTGAGTCACTAACTTTGTCTTTGATACTGAAGTCCTGGTGCAAGTAAAAACTCCCATATTTCAACTTTCACAGCCCCCTTTTGATTTCAATCAGTTTTGCATGCCCAAGGACTGCAGGATTGGGCCCAGATCATAGCAAATGCTGGCTAGGTGGCAGTGGTAGCCTTTAATCGGCCACAAATGCCCTTAATTTTAGTCAAGCAAAGAAAGCAGGAAAATAATAATAAAAGGGCATAAATTGGAGTTTTACTGAAATCTCGCACTCTCAAGAAATCCCTTACAAATAGAAAAGTGCCTGCATGAAAGCAACTGGTTTAGTTACGGTATCTTTTTCTATTGCCTTTACATGGAAGGCATAATAAAACATACCTGATTTTACCTGTAATTAGACTTGCTCAATATCCACAACAGTGAACATTTGGCTCCTTGCAGATATATGAATGCATTACATATTGTTCCGCTTAGGTTTCCCCTAGTGTAACTTGTTAATAATGTTCTATTTGTTTTCCTCTACGTATGTGTTTTGTTTCATCTTTTAATTACTGGCAAACCAAAGGCCTTGGTGTTCTTTCATTATTCTCTTAGAATTTCTGTTACTTTTGTTTCTACTCTTTCCCCCCTAAATTTATTTTATTTGCAGCCTGTTTCCTTTACGGCTTCAGAATGCCTGGAGTACTTGTTGCTGATTAATTATTTCACTGAGCCATAATAGCAGCTGTTCTGTCTCTGATGCATACAGCCTTCAAGAGGTGCCAGAAGACACAACATATGCAATCAGCCTGGTGGGCATGCAGATTGAACAGAACACAGTGAGTGGCTGCACTGCTGTTTTCCTGGGAATTCAAAATCTCCAGCAGGTATAGAGAGAAAAGATGAAGGACTGGTTTAATGCACAAAATGTGTAAATTGACCAGAGGTGTGGGACTATGGGAATAATGGATGCAGCCAGTTAGTGACACATTCCTTTAGTATGGATGAACTGCTGAATTGGTTAGGCTGTTGATGTGTTGCAGCCACTTCTTATCTCATTGTTCATAAATGGCTCAGTGGTCCCATGTGTTCCCCCATCTGTTTGCTGTATCCACTGGTTGGCTCTTAAACTTAGATTGGAAGGTATTTTGGTCATCTTTTTGCAATATGTTTGCACAGTCCCCAGCACAATGCAGCTCTTGCATCTAGGTGATACTGCAATAAATCATCATCATCGTATTAGTCCACAAAAACTGAAAATCATTTCCATCATGTCACATTTGTTCTCACTATCACTAAATATTTCTCTGAGTTATGCTGCACATTGTGGAACAGGTAGTGGTGAGTTGGAGCTGGTTCCCACAGGTTCCCAAGAACCGGTTGCTAAAATTAGACCTCCGTGGAGAACCGTTGTTAAAGGGCCAGGGAGTAGGCAAAGAACTTCAGTCCGTGGGCCGTACTATTCTGTTGCTCCCAGGATTCCCAGCTGGGGAGGCTGAGGCTCCCCTGGCCCTTCCCCCCAGCTGCAGTGTGGCCAGCCACGAGCATCAGCTGGGCAGCTCAGCTGAGCTCTGGAGTCGTCCTGCTGCCGCTTTTTGAGAGGCCCGGCAAGGTGTGTGTGTGGGGTCCTGCTGCAAGCTCCAGGGATGGCTAGAAGGGACGGGAGGGGGCAAGTGGGGCAATTGGCCCGGGCCCTGCAGGAGCCCTTGGCCCCATGAGGATGTCTCCCCCGGGCCCTCCCCAACTTCCCCCACTCCGAAGAGCTGCAGCATGGCCAGCAGCTGGGCAGCTCAGCTGAGCTCTGGGCTGCCGGCAAGGTAAGGGGGCTGCAAGCTCCAGGGCCGTGGGAGGGGGGGAAGTGGGGCAATTTGCCCTGGGCCCCTGGCCCCACGAGGATGTCTCCCCCCAGCTCCCTCTGCAGAGCGGCAGCATGGCCAGCAGCTGTGCAGTTCAGCTGAGCTCCTGAGTCCTCCTGCTGCTTTCAGCTGCCGGCAAGGTAAGGGAGGAGCGGGCTGCAAGCTCTAGGGTTGCCGGGGGGGGCAAGTGGGGCAATTTTCCCCCTGCCTTGGCCCCTCCCCCCCAAAATCAGAACTCTTTATAGGGAACCGGTTGTTAAGATTTTGGCAGCTCATCACTGGGAACAGGGACAGTTTTTTTCTGAGTTTCGTCCCAGTACTCCTACTGCATCATGTGTTCACAAGAAATTATTAGATTCATTGGGTCAGTTATTTACGTTAGGGGTGGCAAACTAGTTCACATACACTAAGAAATAACCTTTTTCTCAGAATGAGAATCAAACCCAATTCCAGTATAGTTTTGGGGGGATTGGAAATGATTGGTTAAGTTTTTGATTTGTTTGACTCAGATGGTCTATTTTCCATACATTGAATGAGCAGTAGGCTTTCTTTACTGGCCCTTTGAGTCTCTGAGGACAGGAGTGGGTCAGACCCACTACTCAAGAAGTTTTCCTAGGATTGGAGGAGTGTTTGAGGTTGGCCTGAAGTTGGCCCAAGTTTATTCTGGAGTTAAGACAAATTTCCTCAGTTTTGCAGGTACCTGTAGAAATTTCAAGCTAAGCTAAAAACAGACTTGAGTCTTCATACAAAACCTAAACCTTCATACAAAACCTTTTGGAGAATTCTTAGAAATTTGGCTGACTTCTTTCCTCCCTCTATTATTTTTCATATTTTCACATCCATGTATTTCCAGGTTTGAGCCTGCAGTAGGAAAAGGAGTGCTAAAACCATAATGAGGTAAGCATCCAAAACAACCCACAAAATGGTATGAGGTTCATCATTTACCATGCTCTCAAGTGTACCATTTTTTTCCTCTATTAGTCTACTAAACAAAAGTATAACATTCAGAACAGTAAAGAAAAAATAGTCAACTATGAATAGAATTCTAAATGACATTAAGTTTTCTCAATTTAGAGGCAAAGTCACTTTTTTTATGCATGGTGCACAATTGAGAGAAAATATATAAAGAGTAAAGTTTAACTTATTCTCCATAAGTATGCAAATTTCCTGATCAACCTGAACACAAAGATCTTTAAAGACACTCTTCTTAGGAACAAGCATTCATAAGCAAGTGCAAGTCTACACAAGAAGTGCTACATTGGCACAACTGCACTGATGCAGCTGTGCTACTGAAGAATGTCTAGTGAAGACACTCTATGCTGATGGGAGAGAGCTCTCCCATTGGCATAATAAAACCACCTTCATGAAAGGCGGGAGCTATATCAGCAGGAGAAGCTCTTCTGCTGACATAGTGCTGTCCACCCTGCCACCTAGGTCAGTGTAACTTATATTGCTCAGGGGGGTGGCTTATTCACACCTCTGCACAACATCAGTTATACCAAAGTAAGTGGTACTGTAGGCCTGACCTTAGCATTTTGATTTTTCAGGGCACGGTTACAATAGCTGCCACATTTGACCCCAAAGGACAGCCAACAAAGGACAATCTCCAATATCCATCATCATTGTCTAAACTAATCAAGGACCACCAAAATACCATCTTTCAAAGTAGGCAGTGGGGCAAAAGCAGGGGATGGCCTGGCCTTGAAGGAAGGGGTGGAATGGGCTCAGTGATGGCCACAGTGAAGGATGACTTGGCCCTGAAGGAAGAGGTGGGGAGGGCTATGCTTGAGTAGCAGGAAGAGGTGGGGTGACTGGGGTTAGCTCTGACCTCAAAGCTCCGCATAGTGCTATCCTTGCTACCACCCTGGTCCAGGGCCTGGAGCCACTGCCTCATCCCCACGAGGGGGTGGATAGAGCTCCCTGAACAAAGCCACACCCCTCCAACGCTCTGAGTCTTCTTGTCCATTCGAGGGTAGGGCTCAGAGGGGAGGCATTGAGGCAGCACATGCTGGGGGGGGGGTGTCAGAGGAGGCACGTCCCATGGTAGGGCCCTTAGGGGGTCTTGGGCTTCACAACGGCTTGTTGGTTGCTTGCTCCTGTTAGCACCACGGGGACAGGTGCTGCAGGCTCTAGGAGCTGTCCACAGAATTTCCTAGGCAGCAGGGCCCACAGCTGGTAGAGTCCTAGCCAGAGGATCAGAGAGGTGGGGGCAGGGCTCAGGCAGAGTTGTATGTGTGAAGTGGCTCAGTGGGCAGAGTGGGAGTCAACCCAAAGGGCAGGAATTAGACTGGCACGAAGAGCAGCATGAGCCTCTGGGTTGGCCCAGGCCAAAGGGCCAAGGTAGCTCCAGTGATGTAGCAGGCAGCACTGAGGTGGCACATGTGGGGGGGGGGAGCTGTTGAAGCACCTCTACTGGACTGTGGACTGAGTTGGATGGCAAGTGACTGGGGAAGGGGAGGGTGAGGTGGGGAACGGCTGCAGGAGCCAGAATTGCCAGATTCCCCTGACTTGCAGCATCAGTGGCTGAGGATGGAAACAGTTTCACAATGACGTTAAAAGAAGTCTTGGAGTTAGAACTGCAGGCACATACTCGGGAGAAACAAGGCCACATCCCTAGTTCGTGCTCAGTTTGCGTTGAGTACATGGTGTTTGCTGTGCTGTCCCCTAAGGCTGTCTTAACTTCTCTCTACAGCGCCTCCAATGAAGAGAAAAGGACAAATTCAATTTGACAATATTGATAAACATGGAAAAGTGGGAGGAGACACAGGTTCACTTAAATTGCTTTAGTAAATAAATCTTTAAAAGTTATTCACTATAGTGTAAAAATAAATGTCTTGTGTCATCCTTGTTGCCAATTAGTTTGGTCTAATGCAGAAATGTGAAGTTTGAATGAAAAATAACTATCCACAATCATTTTAAAATGCTCTACAAAATCTATTGAATTAATGTGTGTTCTGGCTGCATTAATTTGGAAAGCTTCATCCTTGGCCAAGGTCCAGGAGTGAACAAATCCCCCAACTTTCTTATCTAAATTGAGCGTTATCTGATTTTCCTAAAGTTGGATTGTTACTTTCTCTAGCTCAGCATGAAGAATAGTGTTAATCTTACTAGTCTCCTCATCAGATAGCAGCAATATAGTGTCATCAGCTTACATGTAAATAAAATATTTATCAACGTGAGAGAGAGAGAAATTATACATATACAGGAAAAGGAGGAAGTGAACACTTGAACAATTCCAATATTGACTATGGCATTTGAAAAACAATCTATGTATAGTTTCAACTTGTTGCTTCTCTTTTTAAAACAAGATTGTAATCATCAGAATACTCGGTTATTAATATCTAGCAGAGAGCTGCCTTAGCAGAAATTGTGATGAACTCTTCTACATAAAACAGTTCTCGAATGAAGTGTCAAAGTTCTGTATTTCAATCTCTTATCTAAAGAGGAAAATATTTCATTTGTAGTGAAAAAACTAAAAAGTCATTCATGCTATGAGCAGCGGCCATTAAATGAATGTGATTGAGCTATGGAAAAAATTCCAGTTTGGGTTTTATCTATGTTAAAGAGAGGTGAAACACATTAACTGATAGATAATTCCAAGGAACGTGAAAGATGGATTCCTCCATCTGTCTGTATGTGGGACAGACTTTTTTTCTACTAATGCTTTTCACCTTTGACAGTCACTGGTAAAACTAAAAGGAAAATGTACTACCATTCCCACCCACTGCAAGTCTCTGGAAGGGCACGAAAAAGACTGATTATTGTTAGCAACACTGTGGATATGATACAGCAGGCTTCATGGAACAGGTGGTTATTAAACAGAACTTAAAAAAAATATTTACTATTCATCCTATGTCCCAAAGAATCTATAATTATGATGGGCTGTCATGGGAAATGGTGCTGTGCAGAGGAATCACTTCAGCAATTTCCAAAAATATACTATATCTGCCATCAAGCAGTACTGATTTTTTATTTTATTTTGATGGCTGCCATAAGTCACTTTTGATGTTTTCATCAGTCTATCACAGCTATTTATAGAGGATAAATATTTTCTAGAGTCTTTGAAAATCCAGAAAGGAGATTAAAGCAACATGAATTATACAGGAATAATGATGAAACAGAATGCATTCATAAAATCCACCACAACTGTGCCAACGTGCAAATCAATGATTCTAGAAAAATATAAATAGCCCCCCAGTTGCAAGACAGCACTGACAACTATTGATTTAAGAGTATTGTAAAATATTTGAGAGAGATCTATAGTCTGAGTGAAGTATAAGTACATAGTATCAGAAGGGTAGCCGTGTTAGTCTGGATCTGTAAAAAGCGACAAAGAGTCCTGTGGCACCTTATAGATTAAGGTCGCTTTTTGTAAGTACATAGTTTCATACTGATGTTAACTCCCTTGATTTCTGAGGTTTCATTTACTGCTTTGACATATCAGTGTTTTGAGATAATATTTTGTGTTCTGGTATAAAGTTGCTTTATCTTAAGAGCTTATGTTAAACTATACTTATTTATTTGGGACAGATTATGATATCCTTATTCACAACAAATAGCATCTTGCTCTATGAGTAGCTACAGTGAAGTCAATGGGAGTGTTTTCCAAGTAACTTACTGCTCACTAAGTGCATATATTTTCTTTCACACCAAAATGTTAATCATTGGAAGATTTTAAACTCAAAAGGTCAAATTTTAAACTTATTTATAGCCAGAGCAACTCTGTAGGCCTTATGATATGTAAATCAGCACATTGTTTAGTGTAAACAGCTAGCAGTTGAAACAAATTAAAAGCAAAATTATAGTATTAATAAAAAGAAACACTGAGGAAAACATTTCATGAACCTGGAAAATAACTAGGTATGATGCTTAAATCTTCTGCTGTTTCTTTATACACCAGCATCAAAGAGTAGTGTTTACCAAAGAGGAGAACTCTTTAAACACTGAGATATTTACCCAATCCATAATCTATTTGAAAATATTGTCAGTTAGCTAGATATATCTGTTCTTGATGCTGTTGGCATAAATACGTAAGGAAAGCTTTGCGCATGATGTTTTACTTTGAAGAATCAACCATGCCAGCTAGAATGGCACAGTACATTTATACATTACAGGAATCAAAGTGATCTCTTTGTCTATATATGTCAAATTAATAACATTGCATGGGACCTCAGAAAGGAGAAATCTTCATAACTGCCACAAAATGAAATTGGGTTTGCTGCTTTAAGTTGTTTTCAGTCTTTCACTTAGTACTCAGATAAACTTTAAACAGAAACAGATTTTATTCAAATTGACTTTGCATAGATCATACTAAACTTTATCTAGGGAGTAGATTAAAACTATTATAAGATTAGGCATCCTTTTTATGGGAGAGGAGGGCTGATCAATTATTATTGAACTATATATGATGCATACTAATATATGGCCCAAGACATAACATCTTACGACCCTTAAAGTTTCAAGAAAAAAAAACAAAAACACAAAAAAACCCAGAAAATGTAGATCAATCAATCAATGCAAAAAGTTAATATAACCTTAGTCAATACAATAATCACTTCTGTTGTATATACAATTGTAGAAGGTCATCATACCAAAGACTACATGCTGTAACATACACATTTTGCTTTATATGGTCACATATAAACTTACACTAAGAATATGATCTTTAAAGACATTTCATTAACAATCTAGCGGCATTAGCATTAGTACTGGGAAAATGTCCTTTTCCTTTACTATTCAGGTGTCAGCCTAATCAGTCTGCTCACATGTGGTGTCTAACTAAAAAAAAAACATATGGACATTTACTGTAGGCAGTCAGATTTCAGTAGCTATTAAGGAGGAATTTCAATTTTATACATGTTTTCCAATAAGAGTCCCTCCCAAGGGAGGGCACATGAGGAATAGGATGAAAATAGTTAAGTCAATACAAGACTGACTCCATTACTCTTGCCATCTGTTTATCATGGACCTTGCTACAGCTGTTTTGCACTCTTCTATTGACGAAAGGATATTAATATTGCTTGACAACTGCCTGATGTGTGAAATAAATGATTATCTCAATTTTTGCCTAACAGCTGTTGATTCATCCATGCTAACCTATTTCTGGCACATCAATCATGTATTTAGAAGGTGGACAGGTCTCATTCTACATTTGGTGGGAGAATAATGGACAATGTAGAAAGGCGGATGGTAGGAGTTAATGACAGGCCTGTACAAATAACTCGCAAAGTTTTAATAAATTACACATCAATCACATTGCAATGATGACTTCTTCCCAAGGCTAAAGAACCCTGCAGGTGTGTAGATAAGAGCTATTGCCAAAATAAAACTCAAATAAACATCAGCTTCCTAAGTTACTCCAGACAACTGTTTTCAAACTTGATGGTTGTTGTGAAAAGCTTTTCAGCTCTGGTAATACTAGCGGAAAGAATGACTCACAAGCAGCATTAAAGCTAAAGGACAGAAACTACAGAAGAAATTTTACTTTGATGAGGAAAGATTCTTGGCTCTGGGGGGGAAGTAGGCCTTTTTCTGTAACTGGAAACTTATGATTTTTTTTCCCTTTTTTTCCAAAATTTTCTGTTTTTTCATTGAAACGGGATTTTTTTAATTCTCTTTCCATTCTGTTCCACTCCATTGAACACATTAGAATGAATGGTGTCCAGGGTGCCTTTGGATTTTTCCTCTCCATGTCTTCATTTTTCCCTTTTTTCCCCCCACAACCACTCTGCAACTTCTCAAAGCTTCCACTTTTAAGAAGTTATAAAGCAGGAAAAGAAAAAAATAGAAAAATGAAAAAGTGAAGAAAAATTCAAACTCTTTAAATCATTTGTTCCAGTGCACTGCATTCAGTGGCAAAATGGGAGGAGAAGGTAAAAGGGGGAGAAAAACAAATAAAAAAAATTAAATGTCATATTTTAATGAAAATTTGTTCCATTTTGAAGTATGAATATTGCGAACAGGGGCTGCTAACAGGGAGTTTTGCAAGGGAGTTCTTCAGGTGAAGAAGGAGCAAATACAGCATCTGTGGGGTAAGTGACTGTCTGTAGTGTGTGTGTGTTTGTGTTTGGGAGTTACTTGCTGTTGGCTGAGCTTGAGTTCGTCAGTCTGTTTGTTTGTTTGAAGGACCGTGTGCTGTAGCTGGCAGTGGGAGGCCGTGAGCTTCAAAGGAAGGTTTGAAAGGTCGAAGCCTCTGGTAATTGGCTGAGCCTTAATCAGTGGGCGGGACATTAACTCAGGCCAGGGCTTTATAAAGCCACGCACAAGCGACCAGGGGCTGCTAACAGGGAGTTTTGCAAGGCAGTTTGGCAGGGGAGTGGGAAGGGAGGGGGGGTCCCTTGTCGGTCCTACCTGTTCCCCTGTAGTCCCCTTAAAACCTATAATCCAAACCATATTCCAAAACCCCTTTCTTTAAACCACCCTTTCATTAACTAGGAGACAATGCAGGCAGAAGCCCAGCAGCAGAGTGGGAGCTATCCAGTTTATTGCGCTGAGTGTAGCATGTATGATTACCTGCCTTGTGGACGAGTGGCGTATGTGTGCAGTCGGTGCAAGGAGCTCCTGGCCCTCAGAGACCACGTATGGACTTTGGAGGCCAGGGTGGCGGAACTGGAGGAGCTAAGACAGGCAGAGAGGTACGTTGATGAGACTTTCCAGGACACTGTAGAATTGTCCCACCTCAACTCAGACAGCCTCTGTGCTGTTGAGGAGGAAGAAAGGCCCAGGGAAGCAGAGCAGTCAATGGGAGCAGAGGGAAACCTTCCCATAGTTGGGACCCTCCTTCCAGATGGTGCTGGGGTTGCCTCTCGCACTGATGTTACCTCTCCGGGGGAAGGAACTCCAGCTGCTAGGAAAAGGCAGGTGTTAGTAATGGGAGATTCGATCATTAGAAACATAGATAGCTGGGTTTGTGATGACCGGGAGAACCATATGGTGACTTGCCTGCCTGGTGCGAAGGTTGCGGATCTCTCGAGGCATCTAGACAGACTTATGTGTAGTGCTGGGGAGGAGCAGGTCGTCATGGTACACGTAGGTACCAATGACATAGGGAAGGGTAGGAGAAATGTCCTGGAAGCCAAATTTAGGCTGCTAGGGAAGAGACTGAAATCCAGGACCTCTATGGTGGCATTCTCAGAAATGCTCCCAGTTCCACGCTCAGGGCCAGGTAGGCAGGCAGAGCTTCAGAGTCTCAATGCGTGGATGAGACGATGGTGTAGAGAAGAGGGGGTTATGTTCATTAGGAACTGGGGAAACTTTGGGATAGGGGGAGCCTATATAGGAGAGATGAGCTCCACCTAAACCAAAATGGAACCACACTGCTGGCACTAAACATTAAAAAGGTTGTAGAGCAGTTTTTAAACTAGGAAATGGGGGAAAGCCGACTGCTGCAGAGGAGCATGTGGATCAGACACAGACTTCTCTTAGGGGAGAGTCTGATGATAGGGAATCTCCAGGTTATAGTCAGGAACAGAGGACGGAAGAGGATAATATAAGGGCCGGATCAGATGATAAACAGTCACATAAAAAAGAATCTGGCACATCAGATAAGGGCAGACAAATAAACAGGGACAAGTTTTTAAAGTGCTTGTACGCAAATGCTAGAAGTCTAAATAATAAGATGGGTGAACTAGAGTGCTTTGTGATAAAGGAGGATATTGATATAATAGGCATCACAGAAATTCCAGGGTACAAAATATATCGGAAGGACAGAACAGGTCGTGCAGGGGGAGTAGTGGCACTATATGTGAAAGAAAATGTAGATTCAAATGAAGTAAAAATCTTAAGCGAATCCACATATTCCATAGAATCGCTATGGATAGAAATTTCATGCTCTAATAAAAATATAACATTAGGGATCTATTATTGACCACCTGACCAGGACAGTAATAGTGATGAAATGCTAAGGGAAATTAGAGATGCTATCAAAATTAAGAATGCAATAATAGTGGGGGATTTCAATTATCCCCATATTGACTGGGAACATTTCACTTCAGGACGAAATGCAGAGATAAAATTTCTCGATACTTTAAATGACTGTTTCATTGAGCAGCTGGTACAGGAACCCACAAGGGGAGAGGCAACTCTAGATTTAATCCTGAGTGGAGCGCAGGAGCTGGTCCAAGAGGCAAATATAGCAGGACCACTTGGAAATAGTGACCATAATACAATAGCATTCAACATCCCTGTGGGGGGAAGAACACCTCAACAGCCCAACACTGTGGCATTTAATTTAAAAAGAGGGAACTATACAAAAATGAGGGGGTTAGTTAAACAAAAGTTAAAAGGTACAGTGACTAAAGTGAAATCCCTGCAAGTTGCATGGGCCCTTTTTAAAGACACCATAATAGAGGCCCAACTTCAATGTATACCACAAATTAAGAAACACAGTAAAAGGACTAAAAAAAAGCCACCGTGGCTTAACAACCATGTAAAAGAAGCAGTGAGAGATAAAAAGACTTCCTTTCAAAAGTGGAAATCAAATCCTAGTGAGGCAAATAGAAAGGAGCACAAACACTGCCAGCTTAAGTGCAAGAGTGTAATAAGAAAAGCCAAAGAGGAGTTTGAAGAACGACTAGCCAAAAACTCCAAAGGTAATAACAAAATAGTTTTTTAAGTACATCAGAAGCAGGAAGCCTGCTAAACAACCAGTGGGGCCCCTTGACGATCAAAATACAAAAGGAGCGCTTGAAGACGATAAAGTCATTGCGGAGAAGCTAAATGGATTCTTTGCTTCAGTCTTCACGGCTGAGGATGTTAGGGAGATTCCCAAACCTGAGCCGGCTTTTGTAGGTGACAAATCTGAGGAACTGTCACAGATTGAAGTGTCACTAGAGGAGGTTTTGGAATTAATTGATAAACTCAACATTAACAAGTCACCGGGACCAGATGGCATTCACCCAAGAGTTCTGAAAGAACTCAAATGTGAAGTTGCAGAACTATTAACTAAGGTTTATAACCTGTCCTTTAAATAGGCTTCGGTACCCAGTGACTGGAAGTTAGCTAATGTAACGCCAATATTTAAAAAGGGCTCTAGAGATGATCCCAGCAATTACAGACCGGTAAGTCTAACGTCGGTACCGGGCAAATTAGTCGAAACAATAGTTAAGAATAAAATTGTCAGACACATAGAAAAACAAACTGTTGAGCAATAGTCAACATGGTTTCTGTAAAGGGAAATCGTGTCTTACTAATCTATTAGAGTTCTTTGAAGGGGTTAACAAACATGTGGACAAGGGGGATCCAGTAGACATAGTGTACTTAGATTTCCAGAAAGCCTTTGACAAGGTCCCTCATCAAAGGCTCTTACGTAAATTAAGCTGTCATGGGATAAAAGGGAAGGTCCTTTCATGGACTGAGAACTGGTTAAAAGACAGGGAACAAAGGGTAGGAATTAATAGTAAATTCTCAGAATGGAGAGGGGTAACTAGTGGTATTCCCTAGGGGTCAGTCCTAGGACCAATCCTATTCAATTTATTCATAAATGATCTGGAGAAAGGGGTAAATACTGAGGTGGCAAAGTTTGCAGATGATACTAAACTACTCAAGATAGTTAAGACCAAAGCAGATTGTGAAGAACTTCAAAAAGATCTCACAAAACTAAGTGATTGGGCAACAAAATGGCAAATGAAATTTAATGTGGATAAATGTAAAGTAATGCACATTGGAAAAAATAACTCCAAATATGATGGGAGCTAATTTAGCTACAACAAGTCTGGAAAAAGATCTTGGAGTTACCGTGGATAGTTCTCTGAAGAAGTCCACGCAGTGCGCAGAGGCGGTCAAAAAAGTGAACAGGATGTTAGGAATCATTAAAAAGGGGATAGAGAATAAGACAGAGAATATCTTATTGCCCTTATATAAATCCATGTTACGCCCACATCTCGAATACTGTGTACAGATGTGGTCTCCTCACCTCAAAAAAGATATTCTGGCACTAGAAAAGGTTCAGAAAAGGGCCACTAAAATGATTAGGGATTTGGAGAGGGTCCCATATGAGGAAAGATTAAAGAGGCTAGGCCTCTTCAGCTTGGAAAAGAGGAGACTAAGGGGGGGATATGATAGAGGTATATAAAATCATGACTGATGTAGAGAAAGTGGGTAAGGAAAAGTTATTTCTTATTCTCATAATACAAGAACTAGGGGTCACCAAATGAAATTAATAGGTGGCAGATTTAAAACAAATAAAAGGAAGTTCTTCTTCACACAGCGCACAGTCAACTTGTGGAACTCCTTACCTGAGGAGGTTGTGAAGGTTGGGACTATAACAATGCTTAAAAGGGAACTGGATAAATTCATGGTGGCTAAGTCCATAACTGGCTATTAGCCAGGAAGGGTATAGAATGGTGACCCTAGCCTCTGTTCATCAGAGGATGGAGATGGATGGCAGGAGAGAGATCACTTGATCATTGCCTGTTAGCTTCACTCCCTCTGGGGCAGCTGGCATTGGCCACTGTTGGTAGACAGATACTGGGCTAGATGGACCTTTGGTCTGACCCAATACGGCCGTTCTTATGTTCTTAAAATTCTTCACAAACTTGTTTCCTTTTTTCAACTAGTCTTCCTCAAACCTCACCCTTGGAGGATTTTTGGAGTTAGCACCGCAATGTACAGTAGTTTTGATAGGAATGAGCTGCTTGAGGTTTCTGTGGAACCTAAGTGTGAGTCTGTGTTCAGACCTCAGTGGAACCCACAATGAGAGCTGGAATGTAAGCTGCAGGCAGGTTTGAGTCTATTTGTATACACTAATTAAATGTCTCTCACTGTGTAACTTTTCTGGCAGGTAGCAACAGCAGCAACACAAGCTGAGGTCCATATCTAGAGGTTACTCTTAACATTATAAAACAGAACCTACTTGAGCCCCCACCCAGAAATCTGGAAAATTGAATACTTCCAACTTGCAAGTCCTGCCTTGAGTGCACGGGACTGGACTAGATGACCTCTCGAGGTCCCTTCCAGTTCTGTGATTCTAAGTACTGAGTTTGTGTATAACAAAAGAAAACTTTTTAATAAAAGGAGATGGAACACAGCATTAATTTTAAAAAGTACCAAAAAAATTATTTAAAAGTATGCAAACAATAAGTAAACACCCGCCCCACAGTAGTCTTTTGCAATAGTCCTTTGCCTCAGTTTCGTACCTTGCAGTGTGACAGTCCAATAGACGAAAGCCCCTTTAACACGCCACTTAGGGTTGGTTCTCTTGGATCAGTGAAATCCCAGAATCTCAGGGTATGTCCAGGTGTGTTCACCTCTCGCCCACGTGAGGAAAGAAGGTTGCTGCTGCTGCCCACTGTTGCTGCTACCTCTGTTAATGTTGCTGCCCATTAGCGTCATTGTTCCTTCTGCTGCTTGCTGCTCTTTAATTGTGATGACACAGTCTCAGGTTCCACTATTTAATCCACTTCTTAGTGATTTCAGTCAGTAGTGGCGAACCTCACTTCTGCTGCATCCTCTGCCTTGCCTTTCACCACAACACTGTCTTCCCATCAGGTCTAAGCCTTAGGCCCCTAAATCAGATAACCTGGAATAGAACCCAAAATGATACTCACATTTGAGGGAAATATTACATAGCCTCACCAAATAGCTTTAGTACCCACTCGTGTGTAATGATCACACTATGCACTCTACATATGCTGACTTCTCTTTGTATCCACTTGCTACATGTTCACCTATTGATTTATTTCACCGACATTGGCTTGTCTCTATCACTTGGGTAACAGTTGACTATTAATATATCCTGTTACTTCCTGTTTACATCCTTTTCTGTATGGCCAGTATTTTCTGTGCCTGGCTTAAAGCTCTTTCTTCAAATCACAAAAAAATAATATAAAAATAAATTGGCAAATACTACACAATGACATAGCAGGATACAAGATTTGCTGCCATGGCAAAGACAAAGTGGTCTAGAAAGATTCCTCTTAGAGAAAATGAAGTGCCAGAAAGTTAAGGACCAAAAAGATCTAGAACTTTTATGTTTTTAATTTTCAGAAAATAAAATAGTTTCAAGAAAAAGCTATGCTATAAACTTTTTATACAGCCTTGTTTGTTTAGCCCTTTTAATGCTGTTACACCATACATGTATCTCAGCAGAAGTTCTCGTAAGAGATGGTTCAAAATTAGAATGTCAATTCCAAACCTATTTACATTGCAGGGTAGAGTCATTTCAGATTAAATCCATAAATCCAAGTCCACTTCCTTAGTTCTGACTACAGGTTAGATTAAAAAAGAACCTGCTTTCAGGTTATGATGTGGATGGAACCCAAATCTCATAAGAACTGCTGTTTTCACAAGGTTTCCACCCAGTTTGGTGTAAATCTTTTGATACCACAGCTGACCTTGAAAGATTTCTTCAAATAAGAGCAGGAACTTGTGAGGACAGCCTGTAAAATGTAACTGGTGACAAATCTGAATCCAAACTTCAGTTTTCAACCTTTGAGCCTTAAACCCAAACCTAATATTAACCTTATGGAAACACTGCCTATTAAGCCTACCTCTAGTTGTAATACTATCATAGTCATTAGCACTGGGAAAGAGCTAACTCATTTAGTTCCACATTTGCTAATGCAGAATTGCTTCCTTCAGTATCTTCTCTAGTGTTTCATCTATTCAAATAAATTGAATATCAGGATGTAACTGCGGCCACATTGGACAGAAACATTTCTTGAAAGTAATTGATATATCTAGCAGCATCCAAGGGGGTAATTTTGAGACCAATTGTGCACAAGTTCACAAAGGTTCAGCCTGAAGGTTCACCTTGAACCTTGTAATGTTGGTTTATTAAGTCTGTGTCCTGTTCATTTAATAGGATTTCAACATAACAAAGCTCAGATGTTTAGGACTTAAGTTTTCAATAGTATTTAACTTTTATTCACTAGGAGAACAAAATACAAAAGAATAAAATCAATTAGCCAAATGAAAGAGCAGCGTGGCCCCATGGTCACAATACTCTGGCTAATAAATCATCATGAGATTAAAGTACATATCATTGTGCTCTGTTTTGAACGCTGACCTCGTGTGGTTTCCTCATACTCCCAGCAATATTTTTTATTCTGATTTAGTCAATATGGCCTACAGCACACCACCTCAGGCTATGATCTTGTCAGATCTTGCAAACTAAACAGGCTTGCTCCTCATTAATACTTGGATGAAAAATGTCTAGGGAAAACCCTGAGTGAATGCTGCAGAAAGGGGTGTTAATGATTAGAAAGTGGCATTCTTCCTTCTGAGAAGTTTTCTTGAGGGAATATAAAGATGCTGTCTTTTTGAAGAGATGTTTAAAAAAAAATAATCAAGATTCTGTCCACTTCTGATCATTAAAGATCCCATTGTACAAGTTGCAAAAAGCCAGGTGTTAGCCTGGTAATATAGATTAATTTTGTATTTAGTAGATACGTTCTGCCTCCCTAATTCCCCTTGCCATTTTTAATT